>NC_060124.1:405445252-406830252 GCF_021461395.2 Schistocerca americana
ATAACGTCCTTGTAAATTGCCCCTAAAGGCGGAAGAATCAGCAATGATCAACGACATGAGGATGCAGAAGGCAATGTGAACCACTGCATTAAAGACACGTAACGTGTATCCACAGGACATGTGGTCTCTAATTGAAGAAGTGTCATGATGATCTCTCCATTGGCAAAATATTCCGGAATAGTCCCCCATTCGGATCTCCGGGAGGGGACTGCCAAGGGGGTGGTTACCATGAGAAAAAGATTGAATAATCAACGAAAGGATAACGTTCTACGAGTCGGGGCATGGAATGTCAGAAACTTGAAGGTGGTAGGGAAACTAGAAAATCTGAAAAGGGAAATGCAAAGGCTCATTCTAGATATAGTAGGGGTCAGCGAAGTGAAGTGGAAGGAAGACAAGGATTTCTGGTCAGATGAGTATCGGGTAATATCAACAGCAGCAGAAAATGGTATAACAGGTGTAAGATTCGTTATGAACAGGAAGGTAGGGCAGAGGGTGTGTTACTGTGAACCGGGTTGTTGTAATCAGAATCGACAGCAGACCAACACCGACAACGATAGTTCAGGTATACATGCCGACGTCGCAAGCTGAAGATGAACAGATAGAGAAAGTGCATCAGGATATTGAAAGGGTAATGCAGTATGTAAAGGGGGACGAAAATCTAATAGTCATGGGCGACTGGAATGCAGTTGCAGGGGAAGGAGTAGAAGAAAAGGTTACAGGAGAATATGGGCTTGGGACAAGGAATGAAAGAGGAGAAAGACTAATTGAGTTCTGTAACAAGTTTCAGTTAGTAATAGCGAATACCCTGTTCAAGAATCACACGAGGAGGAGGTATATTTGGAAAAGGCCGGGAGATACGGGAAGATTTCAATTAGATTACATCATGGTCAGACAGAGATTCCGAAATCAGATACTGGATTGTAAGGCGTACCCAGGAGCAGATACAGACTCAGATCACAATATAGTAGTGATGAAGAGTAAGATGAAGTTCAAGACATTAGTCAGGAAGAATCAATACGCGAAGAAGTGGGTTACGGAAGTACTAAGGAATGACGAGATACGTTTGAAGTTCTCTAACACTATAGATACAGAAATAAGGAATAGCGCAGTGGGCAGTACAGTTGAAGAGGAATGGACATCTCTAAAAGGGGCCATCACAGAAGTTGGGAAGGAAAACATACGTACAAAGAAGGTAGCTGCGAAGAAACCATGGGTAACAGAAGAAATACTTCAGTTGATTGATGAAAGGGGGAAGTACAAACATGTTCCGGGAAAATCAGGAATACAGAAATACAAGTCGCTGAGGAATGAAATAAATAGGAGGTGCAAGGAAACTAAGACGAAATGGCTGCAGGAAAAATGTGAAGACATCGAAAAAGATATGATTGTCGGAAGGACAGACTCAGCACACAGGAAAGTCAAAACAACCTTTGGTGACATTAAAAGCAACGGTGGTAACATTAAGAGTGCAACGGGAATTCCACTGTTAAATGCAGAGGAGGGAGCTGATAGGTGGAAAGAATACATTGAAAGGCTCTATGAGTGTGAAGATTTGTCTGATGTTATGTGATAGAAGAAGAAACAGGAGTCGATTTAGAAGAGATAGGGGATCCAGTATTAGAATCGGAATTTAAAAGAGCTTTGGAGGACTTACGGTCAAATAAGGCAGAAGGGATAGATAACATTCCATCAGAATTTCTAAAATCATTGGGGGAAGTGGCAACAAAACGACTATTCACGTTGGTGTGTAGAATATATGAGTCTGGCGATATACCATCTGACTTTCGGAAAAGCATCATCCACACAATTCCGAAGACGGCAAGAGCTGACAAGTGCGAGATTTATCGCACAATCAGCTTAATAGCTCATGCATCGAAGCTGCTTACAAAAATAATATACAGAAGAATGCAAAAGAAAATTGAGAATGCGCTAGGTGACGATCAGTTTGGCTTTAGGAAAAGTAAAGGGACGAGAGAGGCAATTCTATCGTTACGGCTAATAATGGAAGCAAGACTAAAGAAAAATCAAGACACTTTCATAGGAATTGTCGACCTGGAAAAAGCGTTCGAAAATATAAAATGGTGCAAGCTGTTCAAGATTCTAAAAAAAGTAGGGGTAAGCTATAGGGAGATTGGTTCAAATGGCTCTGAGCACTATGCGACTTAACTTCTCGGGTCATCAGTCGCCTAGAACTTAGAACTAATTAAACCTAAGGACATCACACACATCCATGCCCGAGGCAGGATTCGAACCTGCGACCGTAGCGGTCGCTCGGTTCCAGACTGTAGCGCCCAGAACCGCATGGCCACTCCGGCCGGCTAGCTATAGGGAGAGACCAACAAGAGGGAATATTAAGAGTGGACGATCAAGAAGGATGTGCTCGTATTAAGAAGGGTGTAAGACAAGGCTGCAGCCTTTCGCCCCTACTCTTCAATCTGTACATCGAGGAAGCAATGATGGAAATAAAAGAAAGGTTCAGGAGTGGAATTAAAATACAAGGTGAAAGGTATATCAATGATACGATTCGCTGATGACATTGGTATCCTGAGTGAATGTGAAGAGGAATTAAATGATCTGCTGAACGGAATGAACAGTCTAATGAGTACACAGTATGGTTTGAGAGTAAATCGGAGAAAGACGAAGGTAATGAGAAGTAGTAGGAATGAGAACAGCGATAAACTTAACATCAGGATTGATGGTCACGAAGTCAATGAAGTTAAGGAATTCTGTTACCTAGGCAGTAAAATAACCAATGACGGACGCAGCAAGGAGGACATCAAAAGCAGACTCGCTATGGCAAAAAAAGGCATTTCTGGCCAAGAGAAGTCTACTAATATCAAATACCGGCCTTAATTTGAGGAAGAAATTTCTGAGGATGTACGTCTGGAATACAGCATTGTATGGTAGTGAAACATGGACTGTGGGAAAACCGGAACAGAAGAGAATCGAAGCATTTGAGATGTGGTGCTATAGACGAATGTTGAAAATTAGGTGGACTGATAAGGTAAGGAATGAGGAGGTTCTACGCAGAATCGGAAAGGAATATGTGGAAAACACTGATAAGGCGAAGGGACAGGATGATAGGACATCTGCTAAGACATGAGGGAATGACTTCCATGGTACTAGAGGGAGCTATAGAGGGCAAAAACTGTAGAGGAAGACAGAGATTGGAATACGTCAAGCAAATAATTGAGGACGTAGGTTGCAAGTGCTACTCTGAGATGAAGAGGTTAGCATAGGAAAGGAATTCGTGGCGGGCCGCATCAAACCAGTCAGTAGACTGATGACCAAAAAAAAAAAAAATGGAGTGGCCTGCTGAGAGTCCTGACCTGAATCCTACTGAACACCTTTGGGATGTTTTGGAAGGTCGACTTCGTGCCAGGCTTCACCGACCGACACCGATACCTCACCTCGGTGCAGCAATCCATGAAGAATCGCCTGCGATTCCCCAAGAAACCTTCCAGCACTTGATTGGTCGTATACCTGTGCGAGTAGAAGCTGTCATCAAGGCTAAGGGTGGGCCAACACCATACTGAATTCCAGCATTACCGATGGAGGGCGCCACGAACTTGTAAGTCATTTTTCAGCCAGGTGTCCGGATACGTTTGATCATATAGTGTATGGGACAATACTTTCTGAGCAGCCCTCGTATTACAAATGGCCCATACGCTAACGATGTCAGAAGTGTGTAATAAATGTAACAGTTGACGGCTACCATGATGTCATTTCAAACGTTCTCTTCTACCCCACCCAAGATGAATTATATGTCATATGTTGCTACGAATAAATACACAATTTATACTGTATCGCCAATAATCTTTGAATCCATATCGGTTTTCAGTGCCAATCAGATTTTATTTGGCAATTTGGTAAGTTCACTTACGAATTCAACAGCAAAAAAATTCAGGCTGACGTACAGGAAGCTTCCCTTCAGCCTTGACTCCTCTACAGCGTTCGCTAATGCTAAGTCATTCTGCGACACATCATTTCTTCCGAAGGGGTTAGTGCAGCAAGATACATAATGCGACACTTGTAAAGTTTAGAGAATTGATTGACTAAAGTTTTAAGTCGAGAGGAGAGATGTGTTTAGATGGCTTAATTAGGCTCGTATTGAGGACTAATATTTCAGTTAGCACTTTGCAGTAATTTATCCTTCAGACCCCTTTATGGCTCCAATTTCTGAAACTTTGCCCACACATGGGATTCTGACAATTTTCTGTAGGTTGGTCACTTACAAAATGATGTATTATTGATTTGATTTTAATTACTCGATGGATTTTATTAATGGTTGTTATAGCCAGTGCTGCAACCGCATTGACGAACAGAAATTGTGTCACAACAACAAGAATTATTTTCATATTATTGTTAATACCATATTTTATCAAACACTGGCGAAAAGTTCGATTAATAGCAAGACCACTGTTACGGAAAACGGGCCTAGAAAGATAGAAAGTTGCACATTGTCATAGACGATTACTGTCACTAGAAGAATGAGTGAAATCGAACTAGATAACTTTCTTCATCAGCGATTTAGTAGATGTGTCAGAAGCAAAATAAATATTCCCTTTCGCTCTCCGTAGAGAATGACCTTGTTTCGTATCATTTTATTGTATTTTACGTTTCATTTGCTGTGCCCAAGCACAAAAGTTCATCATGCTCATCTACAGAAATGACAGTTATATAGTTATTCACTAGAGGATGCTGCGGGAAAGCAATAGGATATACGTGCGGTGGTATATTACATCGACAACTGATTGAAGCCATGGTTGCTCCAAACGGAGTGCAAACGGAACACTGCATCACCTTGCTCGTTTTATATTTTGGACCTGCAAACACAAATGTAGGCCTATTTATATTGGAATTACTTCATGTCCTTGTGAGATTCCTTCCGAAAGTGATGGGACTGGATATGCTAAGATCTACTTTCTTTTCTCCATTCAGGAACAATTCCAGCCAACGGAACAATATTACTTGACTGAGCCTCAGAAAGGTGGCGGAGTAGATTATCAAGATGGAAAAGTTTTATTTATCAATAAGTACTGTGTACATCTCAGTTAAATATAGGCAGTGTTCATCATATTTGGGCCAGTTGTTACTAATAGAGCACCTGATTGAACTAATGAAGTAATTTACTGCCGATGTTTTCGGTGATTCCAGTGAACATTTGGAAGAGTGTGCTGAACTAACTGCGCAGCAGTAAGGTCATCTACACTTTGGGACGCAGGTTGAGGCGCTGCAGCAAGTGTTTACGCGACTGGAGTTTCTACACAACAGCGCGAGTTATGTGCAGGGCAGGGAGACTCCTCGGCCTTTTTTCCTTTATTTCTTTTTGTAATCCTCTCTTGTACAGAGTATTTCATTTCGGAGTGGCACTTGCAACTTACCTCCTCTGTTATTTGCTGGATGTATTCCAATTTCTATCTTCCCCTACAGCTTTTTACCTCTACAGTTCCCTCTAGTAATAAAGACGTTAATCCCTCATGCTTTAACACATGTCATGTCAAAATGTCCCTTCTTTTTGTCAATGTTTTCCATTTCTTCCTTTCCTCGTCGATTCGGCGGATGACCTCGTGATTCCTTGTAACTCAACATGATTTTCAAAATTTTCTGTAGTAGTTTTTCCACCATCCATGATTCGCTACCGTACAATACAGTTTTCCATAAGTACATTCTCAGAATTTTTTTCCTCAAATCATGGTCTATGTTTGATACCAGCAGACTTATCTTGGCCAGGAATGCCTTCTCTGTTTGTGCTAGTGCGGTTGTTATGTCCTCCTTACTCCGTCCTTCATGGGGTATGTTGCTTCCAACGCAACAGACTTCCCTAACTTCGTCTACTTCGATTTGATTTAAGTTTTGATCTTAATTTTCTCGCTATTCTCATTCCTCCAACTTCTCTTTATCTTTATCTTTTTTCCCGTTTACTTTCAATCCATATTTTGTACTTATTAGATGGCTCGTTCCCTTCTACAGATCCTGTAATTCTTCTTCACTTTCGCTGAGGACAACAGTTTCATCACCGAATTTATCATTGATGTCTTTTCTCTCCGAATTTTCATCCCAGTCTTGAACATTTCTTTTACTTCCGTCATTGCTTCTTCGATGTATAGATTGAAAAGAAATGGCGAAAGACTGTATCCCTGTCTTACAATGCTTTTAATCTGGGAAATTCGTTCTTGACCCTCCAGTCTTATTGTTCCCCCATTGTTCTTGTACATATTGTATACCGCTCGATATTTCACATAGTTCACTCCTATTTTTCATGCGCCATTTCACATTATCGAATGCGTTTTCTATATCTACAAAATCTATGAGCGCATCTTGATTTTTCTTCAGTCTTGCTTCCAATTTTAAACACAAAATCATAACTGCCTCTCTGATGCCTTTATCTTTCTTAAAGTCAGACTGATCGTCATCTAACGCATCCTCAATTTCTTTCCATTATACCGTATACTCGTGTGATTCTTGTCAGCAGCTTGGATGCATGAGATGTTGAAGCGTTGTGTTTGTGAGATATTTGTTGCGTCTATCTGCCCTTGCTAGCTGGGGAACTGTCTGGATACTATTTTTCCGATAGTCTGATGGTACCTACGTCGCCAGTCTTAGTATTCTACACACCAACTTGAATAGTCGTTTGGATGCCATTTCGCCCCGTGATTTTAGGGACTCCGAATGGACTATTATCTATCCCTTCTATCTTACTTGATCTCGTCTTCAAGAGCTTTTTTAAACTCTGATTAATACACGATCCCCTAGGTCTTTCACATCTACTTCAGTTTCTCCCTCTGTCACGTCATCAGACAAGTCTTAGCCCTCATAGAGGCCTTACATGAACTCTTCCCACCTACCCGCTCTCTCCTCTGCATTTAGCAGCGGTATTCCATTTGCACCCTTAATGTTACCATCCTTGCTTTTCGTTTCACCGACGACTGTTTTGACTTTTCTACAACCTGAGCCAGTCCATTCGACGATCTTTCCTTCTTCGATTTCTTCACATTTTTCATTCAGCTATTTGGCCTTGACTGCTGTGTACTTCCTGTTACTTCATTCCTATCTATGCAGCTGCCTTCTTTAGAGATTCTGACTCTTCTTCAACTGCCTATTTGGATATCCCTTTAGTCGATTTTCACATCTTAGCGAACTTCAAATGCGTCTCATCATTCCTCAAAACATCAGCATTCCACTTTTTCCACACTGATTTTTGTGTACGATTCTCTTCAACTTCAGTCTACTGTTCATCACTATTAAATTATGATCTGAGTCTATATCTGCTCCTAGGTACGTTTTACAATCCAGTGTCTGATTTCTGAATTTCTGTCTGACCCTGATATAACCTAGCGACAATATTACCTTGTCCTCTGGTGTTTTCCAAGTATACGTCCTCCTCTTGTGATTCTAAAACGGAGTATTCGCTGTTACTAGCTAAAATTTTTTTGCAGAACTCAGTTTCTCTCCTCTCTCAGTCCTACTGCCCATCCCATGTTTTGCAGTAACCATTTCTTCTATTCCTTCCCCTACAACCGTGTTCCAAACCCCGTGATTATTAGATTTCTCACCTCCCTTCATATACTGAATTTCCCGTTCCATATACTCATATACGTTCTCTACCCCCTTGCCTTCTGCTTGCGAAGTCAGCATATACAGGGTGATCCATTGATCGTGACCGGGCCAAATATCTCACGAAATAAGCGTCAAACGAGAAAACTACAAAGAACGAAATTTGTCTAGCTTGAAGAGGAAAACCAGATGGCGCTATGGTTGGCCCGCTAGATGGCACTGCCATAGGTCAAAAGGATATCAACTGCGTTTTTTTTTAAATAGGAACCCCCATTTTTTATTACATATTCGGGTAGTACGTAAGGAAATATGAATGTTTTCGTTGGACCACTTTCTGGCTTTGTGATAGATGGCGCTGTAATAGTCACAAATATATGGCTCACAATTTTAGACGATCAATTGGTAACAGGCAGGTTTTTTTAAATTTAAATACAGAACGTAGGTAAGTTTGAATATTTTATTTCGGTTGTTCCAATGTGAAACATGTACCTTTGTGGACTTATCATTTCTGAGAACGCATGCTGTTACAGAGTGATTACCTGTAAATACCATATTAATACAATAAAGGCTCAAAATGATGTCCGTCAACCCCAATGCATTTGGCAATACGTGTAACAACATTCCTCTCAACAGCGAGTAGTTCGCCTTCCGTAATGTTCGCACATGCATTGACAATGCGCTGACGCATGTTGTCAGGCGTTGTCGGTGGATCACGATAGAAAATATCCTTCAACTTTAAAGCAGTTACAAAGATAACTATTTACTTTCGATGTGTAACTTAAAATTCATCCCAATTTTATATATTAATTCATGAACTTGTAGTGTTGTGAAATTGGAGCAATCTTTTTGAAACCACGCTGTGTTTGTTTTTAAGACCGTGCATGTGGTACGCACTCTCAGTTCAGCCCCGAGAAGGACGTGCCGTACGCCTTCTGCGAATCCACCTGAGATCCGGACGTGCCAGTGAGATCAAGCGCGTGGGCTGGGGCAGGAGTGTCGGAGGTCCCAGGTGACGCCGCCGGGCGGACCGCCGTCTCAGGGGTGCCGTGCCACAGTGACCTAGGCCAGCAGCCTGCCGTCTGTCGCGGAAGTTGCTGTTCCCATCTGTTTACAGGCCAACCCCACGCCGTCAGCGCAAACTTCTTCGTTTCATGCATATGGTGCGTTGCTTGTTACGGTACTCCGTCTCTTGTATTACCTTCCTGCATTCCTGCTTCCAACCCATCTATAACTGAAAGCCTTCTCCAGGAGTCCTTATTCTTTCATAGGGTTTACATGTCCATTCGATTTCTCGTATATGTTTATCATTTCTTTTCCGATGATCTCTAGATCATTGCCGGCCGAAGTGGCCGTGCGGTTAAAGGCGCTGCAGTCTGGAACCGCAAGACCGCTACGGTCGCAGGTTCGAATCCTGCCTCGGGCATGGATGTTTGTGATGTCCTTAGGTTAGTTAGGTTTAACTAGTTCTAAGTTCTAGGGGACTAATGACCTCAGCAGTTAAGTCCCATAGTGCTCAGAGCCATTTGAACCATTTTTCTAGATCATTTTCCCGTTCATCTTAGAAACGTCACTTCTTAAGCCTATATTCTACATCCTTTGTTGTGTCACCCATGCTTGGCTTCCATAACCAAAGCCGTTCTCACACGCGACGCGCTCCTTACAGAGAAGCAAGCCAGACGCGGTTTCCGTCATCATAGCTGCAAGCTCTGAAACTGCCTTCTACATCTTACGAAACGTGTTCCTCGTCGATATTTGCGACCTCAGCACTCTTCAGCGGCAGTCAGCGCAATTAGATCACACAGTTTCACGCGTAAAATAGCTGCGTAGCGGTTCTCGAAGAACTCGGAGGAAATTGCGGAGAAGGTTCTGGACTCGAGTAATGCTGTACAACAATCTGAAATACCTACTAGTAGAACTTATTCGTTAACTCAACTGAATCTTCATCCCAATTGCGGTTTCAAACTGAATACGGTTAAAATATAGTGTCTAATGTCAGTTTTCGCGTCCTTAATACCCATATTTTCGATATTGCATTGACTACCATCACTCTGGTGTAATGTACTTCATGATATAGATTTCAAGATCGAAATTCGTTTAGTAATTTAGTTTGCATGCTGAGGAGTAATTTCTAAGCTGCTCGTCATCATTGAAAAAGATGTTTACTGGTGAACTACAAACGAAGCAGTCCATATAGCCAAGATATAGGTATATAATATATCTTATACGATGTTTCGCAATAGAAAAAATTCGAGAGTGTAACGTGTATTTAGACACAGACTGGCATTTACATTAAGAGTTCTAGCCACTGGGGAAACATTCCAGTCGTTCGCTTTCGCAACAACAATTGCAGCAAGCACACACATCAACAAAGTTTTGCATCACCTCGGTTCCGGGAGTTCCGGAACTTCTTCAGAAAATTGGAATAGAGATCAACATAAATATCATTTCCGCCCTCTTTATTGCTCATGAAAACCATACATTGCATGTTGCACCACCATACAGCGAGACCTTCAGAAGTGGTGGGCCAGATTCCTGTACACTCCGGTACCTCTAATACCCAGTAGCACGTCTTGTTGCATTGATGCATGCCTGTATTCGTCGTGGCATACTGTCCACTAGTTCATCAAGGCACTGTTGGTCAGGCTGTCCCACTCCTCAATGGCAATTCGGCGTAGATCCCTCACAGTGGTTGGTGGGTCACGTCGTCCATAAATAGCCGTATTCAATCCATCCCAGGCATGTACGATAGGGTTCATGTCTGGAGAACATGCTGGCCACTCTATTCGAGCGACGTCGTTATCCTGAAGGAAGTCATTCAAAAATGTGCACGATGGGGGCGCGAATTGTCGTGCATGAAGACGAATTCCAGTATGCTGCCCATATGGTTGCACTACCGGTCGGAGGATGGCATTCACGTATCGTACAGCCGTTACGGCGACTTCCATGACCACCAGCGGCGTACGTCGGCCCCACATAATGCCACCCCAAAACAGCAGGGAACCTCCATCTTGCTTCATTCGCTAAACAGTGTGTCTAAGGCGTTCAGCCTGACCGTGTTGCCTTCAAACACGTCTCCTACGATTGTCTGGTTGAAGACATATGCGACACTCATGGGTGGAGAGAACTTGATGCCAATACTGAACGGTCCATTCGGCATGTTGTTGGGCCCATTTGTACAGCGATGGTGTCGTGGTTGCAAAGATGGACCTCACCATGGACGTCGTGAGTAAAGTTGCGCAACGTGCAGTCTATTGGGCACAGTTTTAGCCGTAACACGACGTCCTGTGGCTCCACGAAAAGCATTATTCAACATGGTGGCGTTGCTGTCAGGGTTCCTCCGATCCATAATCGGTAGGCAGCGGTCGTCCACTGCACTAGTAGCCTTGGGCGGCCTGAACGAGACATTCCATTGACAGTTCCTGTCTCTCTGTATCTCCTCCATGTACGAAGAACACCGCTTTGGTTCACCCCGAGACACATGGACACTTCCCTTGTCGAGAGCCCTTCCTGGTACAAAATAACGATGCGGACTCGAGCGAACCGCGGTAATGAGCGTCTAGGCATGGTTGAAATACATACAACACGAGCCGTGTACCTCCTTCCTGGTGGAATGACTGGAACTGATCGGCTATCAGACCCCCTCCGTCTAATAGGCGCTGCTCATGCATGGTTGTTTACATCTTTGGGCGGGTTTAGTGAACAGTCAAAGGGAATGTGTTTGTGATACAATATCCACAGTCAACATCTATCTTCAGGAGTTCTGGGAACCATGGTAATGCAAAACTTTTTTGATGTGTACATTACTTATAGTAAATAACATCGTCTGCTGCAGATAATACTTTCATTAAATTAGAAAGACCCAAAATCTTTCGGAAGACTAAAGGTGAAAAAAAAAAAAGAAATGTGGTAGCCCCCGACAACGTTAACTTAGCCACAGCTTCAACATGGTTGCGAGGACTGCGTATGTGGTATACAATGGCTAAAGTCTGTATCTGAACTGTCGTTATTTGATAGCTAACAATGACAAATTCCATTAAAACGACGCGCTTTTGATAAAGCATCACCGGCCGTTATGGCCGAGCGGTTCTAGGCGCTTCAGTCTGGAACCGCGCGACCGCTACGGTCGCAGGTTCGAATTCTGCCTCGGGCATGGATGTATTTGATGTCCTTAGGTTAGTTAGGTTTAAGTAGTTGTAAGTTCTAGGGGACTGATGATCTCAGATGTTAAGTCCCATAGCGTTCAGAGCCATTTGATAGAGCATCATTGTGCAATAGCACTTAAATTGTATACTTTTATAGCACATAAGTTATAACAGTAAAAACATCAAATAAAGGAAGACTTTATCTACCAATATGTAGTTATATGCCACTTTATTATAACAAATCGTACATAAAATGACGCTTTTCGAGAGATACATGATTTTTTTATGCTCTGAAACAGCATATGCTCATACCATGTACAGTACGATATAGAAAACCCACCAATTACGTAGTTTAACTCTCTACAACGTGGCGGCTTCTAAGTTCTGCTTGTGAAGTAAACCGATTTTGCATCTCACTTGCCACATTCCTTTTCACGAGACAAAAATCTGACGTGTCAGATTCTTCATTTCACGCTACGCAGTGTAACGGAACATGGAATCCCAAGCTGTGAAGTCACCAGCTCCTCGTCCACATACGCTTTCACATCCCACAGCTTAAGGGGTGGTATTGTTAGTGTTTTGTATTTTCTGTTTCTTTTTCCAATCGTTCCACAGATTGTTCTCATCATAGTTGTATTTATATGTTATATATTTAAAATGTTTAACTTGCTTCAAGATATTATTCAAACTACTTTTGATTTCAACGGTTGTATTTCCTGAAATGCCATCACATTCGTTCTATCTACAGATAACTTTAGGATGTATTCTGAGGCTATCTGCTGCAGTTTATTGGCCTTTACTTCACGATCATCTTCATTCTCTTCCATCAGCGTTAGGTCATATAGAAATAAGATTGCATTTAGTGATAATTATTCATCTATATGAAAAAACGAAAATAAGTTACAAACTACGGCATGCCCACACTTTATTCAACATGTGAAGGTCCCTAAAGATGGTCAGATTTATGTTATGTAATGTTCAATATGCCTGTCAACTTTGGCGCTGATGTGGTGCAGACGAATAACGAAATTCTGCGTGACCCGCTGAAGTGGACCATCGATGCTGTCGATGACCTCCTGAATGGCTGTTTCCAGCTCATCAATGGTTTTGGGATTATTTCTATACACCTTGTCTTTAATATAGGCCCACAAAAAGGACTCGCATGTGTTCAGGTCCGGAGAATATGGCGGCCAATGCAGGCCCATGCCATTGGCCCCTGGGTGCCCCAGAACCAGAATACAGTCCCCAAAGTGCTCCTCCAGGACATCAAACACTCTCCTGCGTCGATGGGTTAGAGCTCCGCCTTGCATGAAAGACACCTTGTTAAAATCGCGGTCAATTTGGATGAAAAGGGTGAAATCATCTTCCAAAACCTTCATGTACTGCTATGTAGTCACCGTGCCATCAGGGAATATCGCACCGATTATTCTGTGCCAGGACATTGCAAAAAAATGGTTCAAATGGCTCTGAGCACTATGGGACCTAACATCTGTGGTCATCAGTCCCCTAGAACTTAGATCTACTTAAACCTAACTAACCTAAGGACATCACACACATCCATGCCCGAGGCAGGATTCGAACCTGCGACCGTAGCAGTCGCGCGGTTCCGGACTGAGAGCTAGAACCGCTAGACCACCGCGGCCGGCCAGGACATTGCACACCACACAGCCACCAGTTGAGAGTGAAGAGACTTCTCAATCGCAAAATGCGGATTCTCAGTCCCACAAATGCGCTAATTTTGCTTATTGACCAACCCATCCAAACGAAAGTGGCCTTCGTCGTTAAACCAAACCACACAGGGCATACTAACTCCCACCTTACCCGCTGCCAACCGTGCAATTTGAACGTCCTAACGCTAGCGGTTCAGAAGTTATGACAATTTTAATTCGTATAGTTCAGTAACTTTCACCAAGTATATACTGAACAGTGTCTGGCAAATGCAACGTCCTTGCCACACCCCTTTTTTGTGTTCAATGGCTTTGCGATTATGTTTCCCATATGTGTAATAATTTCAATGTTTGTGGTTGGAACCTTAATAGCATTTAGGAGATGAGATGGATAACTTTGTTCAGTCATTATATTCCATAACATTCATCTGCGCAAACTCCCCTTGCGTATATGAAACTCTATATAAGTTTCTCAGTAAAATCGTGATTCCTTAGAAGTGATATAGGTCACATACCATATACTTGTTAAGTCTTCCACCCGCAGGCTGCGCTTGTTATGGTGATCATTTCTTGGCTTACCTTGTTGAATCGGCGCGTAGGGTTTCCTTCTACCTCACTCAGGTGTGCAGGGTAGCTAAGACGAAATGGCTGCATGAAAAATGTAAGGAAATCGAAAAGGAAATAGTTGTCGGAACGACTGGCTCTGCATACAGGAAAGTCAAAGCAAACTTCGTTGACATTAAAACCAAAGATGGTAACATTAAGAGTACAACGGGAACTCCACTGCTAAGTGCAGAAGAGACGGCGGATGGATGGAAATAGTACACTGAAGGTCTCTATGAGGGGGAAATATGTCTGATGTGATGGAAGAAGAAACAGGAGTCGATTTAGAAGAGATAGGGGATCCAGTATTAGAATAAGAATTTAAAAGGACTTTGGAAGACTTAAGATCAAATAAGGCAGAAGGAATAGATAACATCCATCAGAATTTAAAAAATCATTGGGAAAAGTGGCAACAAAACGACTACTCACGTTGGTGTGTAAGATGTATGAATCCGGCGACATACCAGCTGACTTTCGGAAAAATATCATCCACACGATTCTAGAGACTGCAAGAGCTGACAAGTGCGAGAATTATCGCACAATCAGCTTAACATTTCATGCAACCAAGTTGTTAACAAGAATAATATACAGAAGAATGGAAAAGAAAATTGAGGATGTATTAGTTGAAGATCAGTTTGGCTTTAGGGAAGGTAAAGGCGCCAGAGAGACAATTGTGACGTTGCGGTTGATAAAGGAAGTAAGACTAAAGAAAAATCAAGACACGTTCATACGATTTGTCGAACTGGGAAAAGCGTTCGGCAATGTAAAATGGTGCAAGATGTTCGAAATTCTGAGAAAAATGAGGGTGAGCGATAGGGAGAGATGGGTAATATACAAAATGTACAAGAGCCAACAGGGAATAAGAATAGCCCACGACCAAGAAAGAAGTGCTCAAATTAAAGAGGGTGTAAGACAGGGATGTAGTCCAGAATGAGATTTTCACTCTGCAGCGGAGTGTGCGCTGATATGAAACTTCCTGGCAGATTAAAACTGTGTGCCCGTCCGAGACTCGAACTCGGGACCTTTGCCTTTCGCGGGCAAGTGCTCTACCAACTGAGCTACCGAAGCTTTACTTCTGCCAGTACCTCGTCTCCTACCTTCCAAACTTTACAGAAGCTCTCGCAGGAGAGATTATTTATTGGAATATGGGCTACAACTGAACACAGGGATTTTACAAAATTTTAGTTCAGTTATTAAAGATGATTTTTTTTCAATTGTAATGAAAATTCACAACATTCTTTTGCAATTTTTTATTTATATATTCAAAAATATACAGTTTTTTGGAAAAGGGCTGTGTTAAATTACGCAGAAGGTACTGTGTAACATTTACTGAAAGTTTGAAACAAATATGTTTGGAAGATCCTTAGAAAACGTGTAATTAGTATGAGAAAATAAATGTTTTGGGAATCGAGCGACAAAGATTGGATTAACTTTTTAGTGCATTCCAGGTCCATAGGATGGATTATCTTCATCCTCTGCAAACTCCTCCTCCAGCTTTCTCTTGTTCCTCCTCCTGTTTACTCTTGATTGTATTTCTAGACTCTTTACAGCCCTGTCTGCAGCCCGAAGGCGTTCCTTGTCTAAAGCAAGCATCGCTCGTTGTTGTGTTCGTAGATTTTGCTACCATTTTCTTCAGTTGCAGTTACTGCAACACTGTTCCAAAAGGTGGTCATGTATGAACACTTATCACATTTCAATTGTATTTCACTAGCAAGTCCTACGTGCTTTATTATGGAGAGTTCCAGACCAACTTCACTACAATGAATACATCTCACACAGTTTGAAAAAATTCCGTTGAGAACCGACATATCAAATATTTCATTCACATCCGATTCGCCCATAAAACATTCACAGTTTTCACTCATTGAACCAAGCTTCTTCTGTGAAGTATTTTCTTTCCCACTTTGACTGCTATGGGCAGGTGTACTTGAGAGGTTAGGTTCACTCACTTGGTTATCGTCTTTATTGTTTACAGTAATAACAGATACCTTTGGCTTTCCAACATTTCTCCTTTTCTTAAAAGCCTTCAGAGGATTTCTAATAACTTTACTTTTACTCATTATTATACTTCAACAAAACAGGATTAATTACGAATATTTTCGAGATAACGACAGAGTAAATAAACATGAAACAATCGACAATCACACCAGCGATATATACTGAACCATCACAGGTTAGCCACAACACATACTTTATCTCACATCACTAAAATGTACCTGATGAACACGGACGTTAATAATAACACCATTTGACAGCAGTTTAACAGCGCCACAGTGGGTCACGCCCATGTAGAACACATTTTAAAAAAAAATTAAAAATAGTTGTAGTCTTCGGAATTGAATAAATTATATATCTATTAAAAGGTAATAGTCTGCAGATTCAGAAAACGCAAAAAAAGTAAAAATTGAACTTTTCATGATTTTGAGCCTTTCCGGAGCCCCTTGAGTACCGACAAAGTTACATGTGCACTGTTATTTAGGTATTACGTTCAGTAGTTTTCACCGGGTCTCATTCTGTTTCCGGCGAAATAACGATTTAATAAACTTTCGGAAACTTTCGCCCACTGTGTTGTTTAGAGTTGTTTGTGCGCTGAAGCCACTTATTAAATTTAGTTCGGTAGTTTTCAGTTGCCGTTTCTTATTGCTTGTAGTGAAATATTACAGTAATTGTGTTTAATTTCATTGAGTGTTCCAGTGGTGACTTGACTTTTTGGTTTTAGATAAGAAATTGTGTGAAGTTTTTGTAATATTGGTATTAGTTGTGGTTTAGAAGTATTAATAAAAGTACGAGGGTAAGTCAATTATTATCCACAAAGTAGTTATAAAATTTTATTGTAATCAAATAGGAAACTTACAAGAACATCTTTTTTTGACATATCTCCTTGCGTTTCAACGCACGTGGTCCATCGTTGTAGAAGTTTCCTGATGCCCTCTTAAAAGAAGGTTCTCGGTTGAGCTGCGACTCAGGAATGCACCGCTTCTTTCACTGTTTCGTCAGAGGCAAATCTACGGTCCCTGAATGCCTGTTTGAGTGGACCAAACAAGTGATAGTCAGAAGGGACAAGATAGGGACTATATGGAGGATGATCCAGTACTTCATTTGAGTTTCTGGAGCGTTTCTGCAGTATGGGCAGCAGTATGCGGACGAGCATTGTCGTGCAACAACACAACACTTTTTGACAGAAATCCTCGGCGCTTGCTTCAAATTGCAGGCTTTAGCCTGGCAGTAAGCGTCTCACTGTAGCGTACACTGATTATTGTTGTGCCCCTTTCCCCGTAATGTTCCAGGACTGGACCTTGTGCGTCCCAAAAAACCGTAAGCGTCAGTTTTCCTGCGGACGAATTTGGATTTTTCCATTCCATACTCTGCCGGCTCGTAATGATGGATCCATGTTTCGTCACCAGCAATGATTCTGTCTAAGAAGTTGTCCCATTTGTTGCCATAGCGATCCATTTTTTTTTTTTTCAGATGTCCAAGCGCGTTTGCTTATGCAACTGTGTGTGTTGTTTTGGGACCCATTTTGCACAAACTTTATGAAACCCAAGTCTGTTGTGGAAGATTTCGTAGGTAGAAAGGTGAGTAATTTGCAGACGATGTGCCATTTCGTCCATAGTTAATCATCTGTCTAAGAGTATCATTTCACATTAACGCTCAATGGTTTCTTCATTTGTAGCGGTAAACGGTCGTCCGGCTACTTCATAGTGCGACCATTTCGTAATTTTGCAATCCATTCGTAGACACTCCGTTGTGGCAAAACACTGTTCCCGTACTGTATCGAAAGTCTTCGATGAATTTTGTCCCTTCATACGACTTCCGACCGCAAAAAACGAATCACTGAACGTTGCTCTTGTTTGGTGCAAACAGACAGCGGAGCAGCCATGTTTAATAGCACTGCAGGGATAACCTAGCAGCTTGAAAATTGCAAAGATATGACAACAAATAAACAAAGCATGCGTCATCATCGCAAAACGACGGTACTACCAAAATAAACAAAAATATAACTAAATTACGGATAATAATTGACTTACCCTCGTAGTTGTTTTCTTAGTAGAGAGCGAAATTCGAGATCACTGTTTTCAGTTGTTTATATAATTCTACTGTTGTAACTGAACTTAGGTAACGTAGACGTTCAGTTTTTTTCAGCAACTTGAAATTTCTCCATGAGTGAGAAGTGTGAGCTTTGTCGTATGTTTGTGAGTAACGGTTACGGTGTGAGATTTGTTCAAAGTATTTGCATTGGGGGAATGCAAAGGGGAAGCCAGTGGACATTCTAGCGAGATCTTCTCCTGGAAATGCAGAATCTGTAGCAGAAATAAGTTGATAGAGGAGCAGGAGCGTAAGATCTGTGCCCTTCAGGTGCAATTACAAGACGCAAAGGAGGATCTAGATAGGTTGACGAGAGTAAAGGGCGCTGGGGAATGGGAATTGATAGTTGGTAAGAGGGCAGTTACGAGGAGGAGATGTTAAGTTGTACTTTGCGTATAACCATTAGACTTGACCACATGTCAGATTGTGTGGAGAGGAGCCTTTTGTAGCTGTAGGTGTAGGAAACATGCAGCAGTCCTCTGCAGTTAGAGAGTCTAAGTCAGTTGTAAATTCCAACAGAAAGAAGAAAGTTCTGCTGCCAGGTAGTTCGCATGGCAGAGAGGTGGGCCAGCAGTTGCAGGAAGTGTTGTGGAGTGAGTAACAGGTCAGCAACGTTGTGAAACCTAGTGCAGGGTTGGGTCAGATGACTCTTAACATAGGGGAGTTACGTAGGAACTTTACGAAAGAGGATCATGTGGTGACTGTGGGTGGAGCTGAAAGTAGTCTTGATAGGGACGGGAGTAACCTGGTAAACATAATAACTACTCAAACTGGTGGCACAAACGTGCACTTCGTGCAGCTGTTTCAACGTCATGATCGGCCTCATCTTCATGCTGCTGTTCGGCGTGTTAACATGAAGCTGGATAAGGCACTGATGGCGGAATGCATGACTCACACTGCAGCGGTGCCAGTTGAATCTATCACTAGGCCGTGTTTCACTAAGGCATGGCCTCCACCTCTGTAGGTATGGGAAGGGGAGGCCCACAAAGCCTGTAGGTTACAGTGTAGTGGGCGGTGGTGGGATCGCTCATGGGAAAAATGTCTGTAGTAGTTGCTGTTAGAGCTGCACCTTTTATGGACAGAAGCCAGCTGACAGGTATCCCTGCTTAAAGGCAGTCCGTCTAACAAAGGAATCACCTTTAGAGGAAGTCAGGTATCCATGTAGTGAAAGAGTTAGCATATTTCATCAGAATATAAGAGGTATTTGAGATAAAGTCAGTGAACTACTTATATGTGATGATTCTGACATTATTAGTATATCAGAGCACTACTTAAATAATTCATCATTTTATTTCACATAGTATGATATCAAAGGTACAGTTCTGTTTAGAAGTGGTTTAACAACTGGAAATGCTATAGTCTCTTTTCTCTGTAGGTTACTGGATGGATTAAACAAAAGATTTCAAATGCTAGGCATATTTTCTGCTTCAACTTAGGCATTTGATTGTGTTGATAACAAAATGTTGCTAGAGATGTTGGACCATTATCGAAGACGGGGAATAGCTCACAATCGTTTCACCACTTATTTAACAACAGATAGCAAAAGGTCATTATCCACAGTGTTGAGAATGGCTATGATGTGGGGTCCGAGTGGGGTACAGTCAAATGGAGGGTGCCCCAGGGATCAGTGCTTAGGTCACATCTGTTCCTTATTTATATAAATGGTATACCCTCTAGTATTACAGGTGATTCTAAAATGTTTCTGTTTGCTGATGACACCAGCTTGGTAGTAAAGGATGCTGTGTGCAGCACTGGCTCTGTTTCAAATAATGTAGCTCACGACATAAGTTCATGGCTTGTAGAAAATAAACTAAAGCTAAATCACTGTAAAGAGTCAGTTTATACAGTTTCTAACACACAATTCCACAAAATGTTTCAATTTCAAACAATGGGCCTATGATTAGTGAAACTGAACAGTTCAAATTTCTAGGTGTTCAGATAGATAGCCCACAATCAGGGTCTTGTTCAAAGAGTTAATGCTACCATTTTTACTATTCGAACGGTATCTGAACGAAGTCATAGTTCGACAAGAAAAGTCGCTACTTTGTTTATTTTCATTTGCTTATGGTGTAAGGTATTATATTTTGCGGTAACTGTTCCCATTCTCAAAGGAATTGGCTCAGAAAAAGGCGGTTTGGGGAATTATTGGTGTAAGTTCGTGAACCTCTCGTCGACCCCTGTTCATTAGTCTGGGTATTCTGACATTGGTCTCTCAATATACATATTCTTTAATGTCTTTTCTTGTCAACAATATCAGCTTATTCCCAAGAATTAGCAGCTTTCACTCAGTTAATACTAAGCAGAAATCCAATCTGCAACTGGATCACACTACCTTGACTCGTGTGCAGAAAGGTGTGCAGCATACTGTTGCATTCATTTTCAATAAACTACCACAAGAATTCAAAAATCCTGTCAGAAATCCACGCGCTATCAAATTGAAACTGAAGAGTTTCCTCATGGATCACTCCTCCTATTCTGTCGAGGGGTTCCTTGAAAAATTAAACTGATTCCTGTGTTATATTGTTGATTCCGTTTACATAAACTTGTGGCTTGTCTTTTTTTGTTCATAAACATTTTGTTGTATCTGGTATTACTTTGACATTGCAGTTTTATGTTGTAATTTAATTTGTACTTATACGTTCCATAACCTTGGAGATTTGCTTCTGAATTTGGTCCTACCGAACTAGACATGTAAAATAAAATTAAAAAATAATGTTATGTGTGGTGTACCTATTCACTTAGCTCAAAAAGTGGCGTTTATCATTTTTTTCTCAATTATGAGTTCTCACATATGTAATACAGCAAAAATCACGAAGGTTCTTTGTTACGACTGTAAGTTTGAATAGTGTGGCTCGAACCCCACGTGCATTGAGACCAGCCACATCTCTGGGCCACTCAGTTAAGCTGAGTGTATCATTTATATATATGGCTGGTCTCAATGTTCGGCTACGTTTTTCGTAATAGGGTGCCAGCTCACACATGTCATAAACTCAATTTTTAAGCTGAAATAAAATATAACTAAACAATGCAGACAGGTATTGCGGTGAAATTTAAAATAGTGTGTCACTCACGTTGATTTATGATTTGAACAAGTAGTTTATTTTTCTTCAATATATTCACGAAAGACTTGAAATGCAGTCTGAGGGACTCTTACGTAAGGGCGGCCATTAATAACTGACACTACAACAGTTCACTATGAAATTCACATGTCGCGATCACGACACTCGACAGCCTGTTCACAGTTTACAAAATACACTGTTGTCTGCTGTCCTAATCCACTATATTGCGCCCAGTTTGATCGTTTTCGAACGTCGCAACATACATACTTTTCGCCGAACGTAGCTACCAATCCCCTACTACCCCAAGATGGGCGGCACGTCCGGCTCCTAGCGTCGCTCAGAACCAACTCCCCTGTCATCAAAGATAGTCGCCCTATCCACCCACGAAACGCCTGCCTAAACCAACACAATGTTTGACAAAAATTACGAATATTCTAAAACGAAACAGAAAAACACATATGACATATTGAAAAATATGGAAATTTTCTGGGCACCTGGCAATAACAATGTAAGGTCCAATTTTTTCTATCTGTCATCGTTTTTTTTTTCAAATAATGTTCTTGTGGCGTGATTTTGCTTTTCTCAGATATTTGATACTAAACATAAATAAACAAATAAAAATATATACTTAATTATCCATCTGCCTCTTTAAACTTTAGAATACTGCCGCTAGTTTCGTCTCTTTACATTTATTTATTACCAAAAGCACAGTTTCTCTCAGTCGAATCCCATATTCCAACCTCTCATTCAAAAATGGTACATATTCACCTAAATCGGCTATAATTGCTCGATGCAGCTCTACCAGGCGCATCCGCAAACTCTTTGTTCATATTAATCGGCCAAAGTATTGCTGAGATATTAGCTTTTGAACTTTCATAAATTTGCAGTTTTTAAGACGACCATAGCTTTGAACTATTATGCATTTTTGTGGCGCGTCTAGATAATTTAGCCTTAGATATTTTTCTGACCATGAGTACCAAGTCGCACCTCCGTGTCACTCTTAGTTTTGTTTTTATCAATTTTTCTCTGAAATATAAATTTCTCCAAGTGCGCAAACACGGCCATACGCGCCCCTACCGAACGTCCGCTCGGGTTTTTCCAAGGCCGCATACCGCTAGATATTCGCCACGGCCCCGAAACAACCGCCAGCCACGTGCTCTGCGGTGGGAAACTGCCGCTCTAAATTCCCGCCACAGCTTGTACACCCATTGATGGACAAATCGAAAAAAAATCTACAGGCAATGGTGAGCATGAACGTAGATTTGGAGGCTAGTATACAATCCTTGAGATCGCCCAGGTATTCAGGATGACCGTTTGAAGTTAATTTCACATGAGTGCATCAATTAATCACGTGTCTCACATTTGCACACTACAGACACATTTCGTTTAGATACTGTTGTGGTCTTCTGCCCGAAGAATGGTTTGATGTAGCTATCTACGCTAGTCTTCCTTGTGCAGGCCTCTCTGCGTATGTACATCCATTTGAATCCCCATTGGTCTCCCGTTTGCTACAGCCCTCCCCCCCCCCCCCCCCCCCACCCACCTCCAACCTCCTGACCCCAACCCACATGCACAAACAATCCCCTCCATTGCCAAATTGACAGTTCGTTGATGCCTAAGGATGGGCCCTGTCAACGTATCACTTCTTTCTGTCAAGTGATGCCATAGACCACTTCTCCTCAGTTCGACGCACCTCACCTTCATTTGGTATTCAATCTGCCCATCAAATCTGCATTTTTCATTAGCACCACATATCAACTGTTGGTATTATTATCTTCCATAGAAGGCTACACTCCACACAAATACTTCCAGGAAAGGCTTGCTAACACGTACATTAATCTTCAGTGTTAAGAAATTTCACTTTTTCAGAAACACTTTACTGTTCCTCCTGAAAAGCTAAAGAGGAACGTAAAAACTGTTACGTCTATGCAGTGTAATAGGCCTGCGAGCGCTAGGCGCTCTGAGAAAGAACGATTACATGATTATTGTTTGCGAAACTGTTATTATCTGAGTAGTTGTTGTTCATGTAATTATTCTATCGAGAGACTAATTGTTAAAGGCTGATGTATTGAGATTTGTAAAGTAAGTCCGTACTGTGAGCAGATTATTCGTGATTTCTCAGAGCAAAATTAGAGATCTGTATTCATACTATATGAAAATATACAGTGATCAAATTTATTTAAGGTACGTTGTACATAATTTACGAAATACGCCAGTTACCATGAACCGTAGCCTTCCTTCAGGGTCGCAAGGATCAGAAAATGATGGATGTGTACGTAGGATCTGTAGTCTTTGAAAACCCCTGTTTGGAAAAATCTTCTTTTATTCAATATTTGCATTTTAATTGCAATACAAAGATACCGACAGGTGTCACCCATCCCTCTGTGAGACTACAATACAGGCACTATATAGCTTCCTTGCCATCCGCAAATGTTTATGAAAGTGCTTTACCAAATTCATACGGTAACAATTAATAATGATTTAGGTTGAAGCTTCTCTAGCAGCCTAGGCGACAAAATTACCCAATACTAGTAAGAACACTTAATTACCCCAAAAAGTCATCATCGACCTTGCGGAAGGTAAGATTCAAAACAAGAATAATTCGTTACAATTCTCACTGGCCACAATTAATGATAGAATTTGGCGCGCAATTAATTTCAAGTGTACTGTTGGCTCCCTTAATACAAACTTTTACACAATAACTATCATAACAACTGTCAAATACAATCTAAATATTTGTTGAAGAATTGGTAGTAAAGATGGAGTACACACATTGTAACACTTTTATTTTTGTTGCAAGTCTACATTTTATAATCTCTTTAGTTCTGCCAAGGTCAGTTATTCTTTTACTCAAAGTGCAAATAGCAAAACTCATATACTATCTTTAGTAGTAATAGGGCTAATTTTATTCGCTCAGTATCACTTGATTTAATTTCAGAGCTTACACTTGTTTCACTCTGATAGGTGTTCGTTTTACAGTCTCTTTTCAAGATATTATCCTTATAGTTCAACGATCTTCCAAGTGCTCTGCCGTCTGGGACAGAATCACAATGTCAGCAGCAAAGCCGCGCGGGGTAGTCGTGCCGTCTTGGGCGCCTTGCTATGGCTCGCACGGATCCCCCCCCCCCCCCCCCCCGGAGGTTCGAGTCCTCCATTGGGCATCGCTTTGTGTTATGTCCTTAGCGTAAGTTAGTATAAGTTAGATTAGTTAGTGTGTAAGTCTAGGGTCCGATGACCTCCGCAGTTTGGTCCCATAGAACTTATCACAAATTCCAAAAGTTTTCTTCGGCAAGTCTTAAGATTACTTCCTAAAATTAAATTATATTTTCCCATTCTATCTCCTCTGATACAAAAGGTCAGAAAAGTAGCTCCATCATAGGATTCTAGGGTCCGACTATCTTTCAAAAAAAATCGCTCAAATGACTCTAAGCACTATCAGACTTAACATGTGAGGACATCAGTCCCTTAGACTTAGAACTACTTAAAACTAACTAACCTAAGGACATCACACACATCCATGCCCGAGGCAGGATTCGAACCTGCGACCGTAGCAGCAGCACGGTTCCGGACTAAAGCGCCAGTAACAGCTCCGCCACAGTGGCCGGCTATCTGACTACTGTACAACTTTATTCAGATAAACATATTAAATCAACTGTACAGATATTTGTGTTGTAGTATTCGATAATGCTTAATAAACGTGTCGCTATTCCTCGTCTTCTTCGGCGTTTATTCCCAACCTGATATACTTCTGTACTGATGAGAAAACGCTGTCCTGTAATCTGGTGATTATTTTAATTTTAGGTCTTCGGTTTCTCCTAGTCGCAAACGTTAGTTAACTGGTGTCTGCCATCCGAATATGATCAGTGTAAATTTTGCTCTGTGCATTCGTATATTAACTAGAGATGCAGTTTGGGACACGTTCGACGCTTCTCTACACGAATGTGGAAGACCAAATAGAACGCATACCAATTTTCATGCCTCGTAACATAACAACGAGAAAGTCGTGCAGTGTTAACACACTCGACTGGCATTCGGGAGGACAGCGGTTCAGTCCTGCCAACGAAAGTTTTTTACTGTGATTCTCTAAATCTCTTAAGTCGAATGTTGGGATTGTTTCTTTAAAAGGGCGCAGTCAATTGTCTTTCCTATCCTTCCCTAATCCGAGCCTCTGCGTCTTACCTCATGACCGCGACGTCGACTGTACGTTAAATCCTTATCTCCGTTCCTTTGTAAGTCATTAATTTTTTTACTTTTTTATTGAACAAAAGTGAAGCACAAGTATATAATTTTTCGACATAGTCTTCCTGTAGTTTAACGCACTTCTTCCAGCGTGTAGCAAGTGCACAGATTCCTCCGAATATATATATATATATATATATATATATATATATATATATATATATATATTGGTCTCATGCACTGGTTGCTGCGCCTCTTGATCCGATCGAAATTTCTTTCTTCCATTCGCCTGTGGTAATCAATCGGTGCGAGGACTGGTGAGCATGACGGATGTAGCAGAGAATCAAAGTGCAGGTCATCAATGGTTGCAAGTGTTGTACCGTTAGTACGACGCCGAGCTTTATCACGTTGCAAAGTGACACCTGTAGCCAGAAGTCAACATCGCTTTGATCTTATTGCAAGACGAAGCTGATTTTTTAACATATTGTAATATCAAGCACTGGTGATGGTGTTTCCCCCAGTCGTGCAGTGCTCCAACGCAACGCCTCTTTCATCCGAAACGAGAGTTTGCAAAATCTTCCATGCAGATGGGTGCGTCCAGAATTGCTGGGTTTTGGTGATGAGGAATAGTGCCATTCCTAACTTGCTCTCTTTGTTCCGCGTTTGTCGTAGTGTACCCCAGATTTCATTTACTGTAACGATTCTTACGAAGAAGCCTTCACTTTCTGCTTCAAGCGCAAAAAAAGTTTTTTTCCAATTAGTCGTACTTTCAGTTCTGGAGTGAGCTCCCGAGGCAGGCGTCTTGCCCACACTCAGCGAAACTTACGCACATCATGAATGACGTGATGTTCTGAGTCATGATTAACGCTAAGATTTCGGCTATTTTCCATCTCAATGGCTTCAACTACTGCAGTAGACTCTGGTGTCCCAATGGTGTCTACCTGACCCGGGCGGTGAGCGTCTGTCACAGACGTTTTGCCATTTCCGAAAATTCTATTCGACTCATACACCGCAGAGATAGACGTGCGTCATCATACTGGATCTTATTCCGCCAAACGCTTTCAATATATTTCGTGCCTCCACTGCTCAGAAAACGTATGATAGAACGTTGTTCATCCTTGGTGCATGTTGCAGGCAGGGCAGGCATTTTGAACTGGTTTTGTCGCCGCCTCTCGCTGGTCTGTGGCACGCTACCGTCTGTAGGGCACTCCTTACATCACTGCTACCATACGAGTACATAACAATGTCGATTTTTAATTACATTCTTAAGGTTTTCATTTCACTCCCTCTCGTATTTATGTTGGTTTTTCATCTTTTCTTATTGTAAAAGTTTCGCAGAGAAAACAGTTAAAGAGTGATAAAGATATATTTGTTGTCTTCGAACAAGTTTGCAAAAAAATGGCTCTGAGCACTATGCGACTTAACTTCTGAGGTCATCAGTCGCCTAGAACTTAGAACTAATTAAACCTAACTAACCTAAGGACATCACACACATCCATGCCCAAGGCAGGATTCGAACCTGCGACCGTAGCGGTCGCCCGGCTCCAGACTGCAGCGCCCAGAACCGCACGGCCACTCCGGCCGGTGAACAAGTTTGCAATAAAGTAAATATAGTACATAAATTATTAAATACATAAATTTTTGGGCCTCAAAATTCAAGCTGTAACTGTATTATCAAGAGACCTATGAACAAGTTAAATAATATTCTATGTCTCTTCCAGCCGGCCGTTGTGGCCGTGCGGTTCTAGGCGCTTCAGTTTGGAACCGCTACGGTCACAGGTTCGAATCCTGCCTCGGGCATGGATGTGTGTGATGTCCTTAGGTTAGTTAGGTTTAAGTAGTTCTAGGGGACTGATGACCATAGATGATAAGTCCCATAGTGCTCAGAGCCATGTCTCTTCCAAAGAAATGTGAGCTGTAACCTTCAATAGTCCTACCACTGAAAGTTCCAGAGGACAAGCCAGTTTACCTTGCTCAGGACTGCATTCAAATATCACGGGCTTCTATTTACGTCGCTGCGCTGCAGGGTGCAACGGTCAAATGTAGCAATATGTCGGACGGACCGGGCTTAATCCTCAAGGCTCCCAAATGAGAATCTTTCCACTGGTCAAGTTTCACCTGTTGCCTCATTTATTATCGGTTCAACAGTGGATTCCGGCCGAATGTGGAGGCTGAAACTTACGCAACGCCGTCGGTATGTCGGGATGAACCGAAAATAAAGAAAGTGGAAAAAGTTCACGCGGTGAAGGAGGACCGGCCGGTTTCGCCGTCGTCTGGTGTGGAACTCGTCCAACTGGAGCAGACGCCCACCGCCTGATTAACGGTTATGAGCCGCGGCTGTGACCTCAGCCTGCGGAGGCTCCCAGGCTGTGGTGAGCTGATCGTCCGCAGCACACACACACACACACACACACACACACACACTCCACTCACACACTCACAGCTATGGGCCCGCAGACCAGACCTGAGTCCCGCCATTGGTGAAGAGTTCAGGGCAGGACCGTAGCTTACGAAGACCTTCGCGCTACAGTTTTTCGTAGCCTTTCTCGCCCATGCGATACACCTCTCGCGACACACGCGAACAGCAAGATGGCGTAATGTTCTGGATCAGAAACAGAGTGCGAAAGATTTGTTTTTCTGTGTATAAAAGCAGCCATATACCATCCAACGAACGTGAGTGCACGAATAGCTAAGTAACAGCTCAGTACACACTAAATAACTGGTTTCCACGACACTACCACATCCCCAAGTATATATTTCTGACATACGAAGTTCATCTTTTAATATTTGTTTACTAACAGCCACTCACATTGAAACCTTCCCGTCTCCTCTATACCTCTTTTGTTATTGATAACCTTCCCTTTTACAAAAGCTATGTAACCTTTTCTTAGAATTTCTATCTCTTGCTTAATGATAACAAATGAAATCTTCCCTTTGAAATGTATTCTCTTTCTCTATCTTCTGGTACAAATTTAATTGCTGCTTATTAAAAGCGATTTTCTGATTATTTCGATGAAACATAGAATGTGTCGTCGTCGTGGCCCTCAGTCGTTATCTGCAATACCCAAAACTGTTCCTTACCTTTTTTTATTGTTACTGGATCGCCATCTGACTGCTACATCGAACTGCGATATGAATATACTTACTCTGTTTTACTATACTCTATTAGCTGCTGGTGAGCTTTTATAATAAGTGGCTGTATTTATTACCAAAGCTGACGTTATTCTTTAATAGCAAAGCTGACGTTATTCTTTAATTAATTTGACTGAAGTTGCGTAATTCATAGTTACACTTTTACTTGACAACAATAAAATTTTGCGAAGTTTTACGTTGATCGTTTTTGGGATGGATTATAATTAGAAATGCAATATTGCTGGCAAAAGTTAATTATATTCTGAGTGAAATGATTTTATAAACGTTCAAATGGAACTTACTTTTTACAATAATCTTACAACTAGCAATGCGCAAACATACTTTCAGTAATCTTGAGTTTCTCAAAAAAATTGATTCAATAATATCAGTTCCTCTTATTATAATAGTTAGCTGATGTCTCTGTACATCCGTTTATAATCTCTTGTAAATCATACCTAGTGGCTGGCAGGCACACCGCTCCTCTCAACCTCTCGCTTCGGACCTGCTACCGATTCGCTTCACTTCTCACTTACTACTGTCTTCCTACGAACGCTTAAGTGCGGTCTCTCCTGCCAACAATGCTTTCTGGCGCAGACAATCCCTGCTACCATTACAAAATGTATCAATGCGCGGTCTTCCCCGCTCTTTTCTTAAAATGTACCCACACGCGGTCTCTCCCGCCCTTTTAAAAATTATATCAATTTGCGGTCTCTCTTGTCAACAATACTTTGGTGCAGACATTCCCTGCTACCACAATTATTTCCAACATGACAAATATTAATTATTCCTACTTAATCCTATTAATAAAATATAAACATCTTTCATAAATTGTGATTGGTTAATAAACAATAGAAATATACACGTCTTACAACATGGTTGCAGATGACATGATGTTCGCTAAGTAAAAAAAAAAAGGCAACAGAAAAAAAAGAGCACAGAAAATATGTCGCAGACAGCGACAATTGCTTAAAACATGCTGTAACGTACAATAAATAAGGTACTATAAAAGCGTCCATAGAAAACTATGTTTCAAAAAACGAATAGTAAAAATGTAATAATGTGCTACTGTGTTTGTATAACCTTGCTATTTTCTGCATGTTTTAGATTAACAAAACCCAGTGATGATGGTGATATTTGTCGACGAAACTAGTTTGGGAGAATAAAGAAATAAATGAATAACAAGGTGTTTTGCATCAAGGCGGATTCGATTTTCTGATATTACTGTTTTTCTATGCAAACACGGACCAAATGGAAGAGTTCCAAGATAAAATCATTGTTGAGACGATACAGCTTTAAACTGCTTCAGACAGCTTTCTCATCTGACATCCTGAGTGGTAGATAGATGACACATTCATTGGCGTGCAAGAAGCTGTGTACTCAGTAAATACGACACCAACGTTCATTAATAACAGTGCAACCATACGGAGTATCGAAGGAAATTTTTCATGGGTTTATCTCTTGGGAGGGGGGACTTGCACCTTGCTTGGATGGATAGTCAGCTATAGAAGTCCAAGTAACTGCGATGGTGTGCAAAAGTCAAGGACGAACGTAGCTTTCACATGATGTGTCATTACCAAGTAACATAGTTCGATGACACTTGCTACAGTATAGTACGGAAGATAACTGAAAGAAATATGCATTGAATCGAAAAGATATGACACTTTTATTCAGTGGCAATACTATTTTGCATTGTCTGTGTTTTACGGTGTACTGTGCAATGTCCTTCCGACATGCATGCATGTATGAAACAGAAGAAATGTATTCCCAATCGATAAGACTTCAGCTGAACAAGTTGCTAGTCACGTATGTAAATCTTTGCTGGGCGGGACTCACACCGTGATTTCACGCTTTACACGAGCGATCGCCTTAAATACTTCAGCTATCCAAGCACGCCTTCCGAACCGACCCAAACCTATATACATATGTCAGTCTGTGTCCATGTCATGCGCATGCATAGTTGCTGTAATTTCCGTACAAGGAGGGACTTGTTGCGAATACATTTCTTCTATCTCATACAGCTATACATCGTAGTAGCATCTGCTCCTTCAAACATGCATGCATGTCTGAAGGACATCGCATAGTACACCGTAAAATCACAGGCACTGCAAAATAGTATTACATGTTTAGATAGGCCACAACAATAATAAGTAAATTTCTCTCTCTGCAAGAATCACAGCAACTGTATGAGTGCAGGACGTGGACACGTGATGACATATGTATGCAGGTTTGGGCTGGTACAAGAGGGGTGCTCAAATAACCGAAATAACGACCACTCGCGTAAAGTAGAACATCCAATTTGGTCTCCATGTCTGGCATAAACATTCATGTGCCACAAATAAATTGTGCAGTTCGAGTCTAATAGTATTCGCATTTACGAATGCATTTCTTCAGTTACACTAAAGTCACATCGATAGCTGATCGTCCTCCAGACATTACGAACGGCATGAGATGTTTCCTAACTCATGACGAACGGCAATGCACACTCCGTAACGTGCTCCTACGCTGGCCACAAAGTTCATTAGGCGATCTTGAGGTAGGACGTTCCATTCTTCCATCAAAGCGACTAACAACTGGTGGATGGTCGTTAGTGCCTATGACATGCTACGATACGTCCCCTCAATGCATCTCATACCTGCTCGATGGAAGTTGTGGAGGGGGTAGGGGGTGCGGAAAGGGGCAGGTCAGTCCATTCATCAATACCCTGTCGTTCCAACAGTTGCTCAACAGGTCCTCTTCGATGCGGTCGAGCATTGTCATCCATAAAAACAAAGTGACGGCCGAGTGCAACAGTGAAAAGTCCCACATGGGAAAGGAGTACAGAATCACTGTACGTCGACTGGTGCATTTACTGTCATCAATGATTTGGAGGTGAGTACGCCAATGCAGCATTATTCCTCCCCACACCCGAACACCGAGACCACCGAAACGATCACGTTCAGCAAAGTTCGTGGATACATTACGCGTTCCCATCTCTGGCCATATGAGGGTACAACCAGAATCACTATTCCTACTGAATCTGCTTTCACGTGACCCCACTCCTCGTTGCTCCAGTCTCTATGCTCTTAGCGCCATACCGAACGGTGTCGTCGATATGCGGGTATTAACGGAACACAATATACTGGCCGTCGGTCAAAGAGCCAGACATCATGGCAGCCACCATGACACCGTGGAGCACGAGATTGCGTACGTTGCAATGCTTTTCAGTGTGACCGTAATGGCACCCGCTGTTTGATGTGAGATCTTCTTACCTGTTGCACAATGTAGCGGTCATCTGTTGTTCACCTCCTCTCCTTCGGGTAGTAGTGCATGTGCTTCGAAACGCTCGCCATGCACTTGAATCAATGCTGCGAGGAACACCAAACTTCTGGCCTATACTCGTCACGCTACGTTCTTCTTCCACTTTCCAGATGATTCTTTCCCGTATCAAGTGTTGTCTCCTGGCAATATTGTAATGAAGAACACTATCACACCGCACTCTAACTACTCGTTGATTGACGCGCAGTGTTTTCTTTCGTTTCTTCAACTACCTGATGTTGCTGTGCCAGCCCCATTTGACGCAAAGTTCACGCTGACCTCACACCACGCGACGTCTCGCTTTCTGTGCGCGACTGGGTGACCTGCGGCACCATGCTCCAGCACTTTCGTTCATTTCCACAAAGTTGTAATACGTTACGTTACTTCATCTATCTCGTCCTTAAGGTTTACAGAGAAGTCTACAAATTACGGCTCATAAGCACTCCGACGAACTGCAAACTGATCTGCGCGCTTCCTCTTAGGAGATAACTAGGGAGACCTGGTTACAATAATGAAAAACGTAACGGTCTCTACACGATGATTTTGGTCTTTACGCACCCTATACAGCCACGAGAATAAATGCCCCCAGTTCTGTGGTACGCGGAAAAGGTGAGGTACAGCAATCTTGGAACGCAACCTGCTTTACTGGCGTCGCGTTCTCTTCACAGACGAGGGGAGCATTTGTCTGATGCCTTGCGGACATTGCAGTAAAGTAACATCGGACGCCTCTCATCCTATTGAGAGTAATCTGTTGTAGTGTCGAGAAAGAAACGTGCAACCTACTGTCCAGCCCTACACTCAAAATTTCGTCTATAGGTTTGTCTTTGAAGAGTATAAAGCTCCTGGCAGAACGAAACAGCCGGCTTATCTTATCACAGAAACCTGATTGTCTGCGTTTGTGATCAACTGAAACTTGCAACGTGTCATCGCAGGAAGCATCATCAGACAGATTCCGACCTAAGGAAAGCTACTGACAATTTGTTACGGTCTTCAGCAAAAAGGGCTCGACAAGCTTGTTGACTGAATGCCAAGGAGGATTCACGTGACGGAGCAACAAGATATAGAATGATATCCAGGTGAAGATTTTGAAATTACCTTGTCGTCTTGAGCTCCACAGCTGATTCGTGTTAATACCAAGAAGACCGGTTTCTCTCAAAACAACATCGTCAGGTTACGCTGTCAACTTATTGATCTTAATCAGAAGAGTTCGGTTTCACAAAATGGCAAACATATGGTGTTTGGAAAAAACTCCCTTAATTTTCATTATTCTTTTGTTCTTATTTCACAGTTAAGATTTTTTTATTTCATCAAGCTTATTCTTTCACTTATGCTTCCCTTGAATATATCCATGAGGCAGCACCTTCATCAGTTTCTCTGAGACGTGATGTCACATGCAGCCCCTGTCGTGACTATGTTGACTGTGAATTATTGCTACTGTAGAGCCCTTGTTTGTATACTGAATTCAGTTCTGGCTACCGAACTACTGTGTGGTTTTCGTCTCTAGTGAAAGATCTTAATAAACTGAATGCCAGAACTCATACCTTTGTTAAACGAAAGCATTATACGTTTTATCGACATCCTTATGCCAGTAAGCTTTTTAACTGCGCTATCACAGAAACACCGAGAAAATACTGCAGACATATAGATGGCAAGAAATACGCCGTGGTTTGTTTAAAAAACTACCCAGCTAGCTAAGTAACTGATCTAAGCCATGGGGACGGATAGAGTATCTGAACCCATGGGGATGGGTCGAGTATCTGAACTTCGCTACTCTTCAGTATGATTGCAATATCTGTTACGGCTGCCACACTCTGCCGGTAGCACAAGCTTCCCATCAGGATGGAAAATGTTGTATGTACTAGGAATACTTTCTTTTCTGCTTATCCACATTCTGCATCCTCGTTGACTATATGTTACTATGTGTGACTGAGAAAGTTTGTGAGCCTAGATTGTATTCCCGAGCAGAAAGGCCGGCCAGTGTGGCCGAGCGGTTCTGGCGCTTCAGTCTGGAACCTCGCGACCGCTACGGTCGCAGGTTTGAATCCTGCCTCGGGAATGGATGTGTGTGATGTCCTTAGGTTAGTTAGGTTTAAGTAGTTCTAAGTTCTAGGGGACTGATGACTTCAGATGTTAAGTCCCATAGTGCTCAGAGCCATTTGAACCATTTTTTCGAGCAGAAAGAATAAGATCTACATCTTCATATAAATAAATACTCCGCTAGCTAGCGTATGGTGCATGGCGCACGGTAACTTGTACCACCACTAGCAATTCTACTGATATCAGTAGAACTTTTTCTGTAGTCAGCTGCAAATGCCGTTACCCTTTCTTCAGTGGTGCCTCGTGGAAAAAACGTCGTCTCCCTTCCAGGGATTTCCATTTAAGTTCACGAAGCATTTCTGTAACAGTTGCGTGGTGATCTAACCTACAGGTAATAAACCTAGTGGCACGCCTTTGAACAGCTTCGATGTCTTCCTTTAGTTCGACCTGGTGGGGATCCCACACTCTCAATACGAATCAACAATGGACTGCACTAGTGTTCTGTATGCTGTCTCCTTTATAGATGAGCTACATTGATTTAAAATTCTCCCAATAAACCGAACTCGATCATTCGCCTTCCCTTTCATGCAACTCTGCAGCGTTAGACTTAGATACTTAATTGACGTTACTACCTTAAGCAGCATACTGTCAATTCCGTATTCGATCACTACGACATTCTTTTTCTACTCATCTCCTTTGAATTACATTTTTCGAGATTTATAACAAGCTGACACTCGTTACACCACCTACAAATTTCGTCTAAGTCATCGTATATTCTCCTACAGTCACTTAACGACGATACCTTCCCATGCACTACAGCATCGTCAGCAAACAGCCGCAGGTTGCTGCTCCCCCTGTCAGTCAAATCACAGATGTGGTCAAAAACAGTCTGAGAATCTTGTAAGGGTATTGCAGGGTATGTTGTGCTGAGAAATAATCATTAAGAAAACAAATCGATACGCTGCGACGTTTCCGAGTTAATTAGTATTGATAATAGGCAACCAAGCCATTGCGTGAGCAAATTCAAGCGGCCCGCCGGGTACGATTAGTGTCAGCTGTAGGTGACAGCGCACAAGACTACTCAGCCTTTGGCTCGGGTTCGATCCTTATTACCAGCCCACGCTCTCTTGTTCGGTTTTACGAAACCAAACGAAACACGACGACTTGCATTTGCGCCCGTAACGGCCTGATTGGCTACTCGTTAACTCGGAAACGGCGTAATGTATCGACTTTTCTTCTTAATAATTATTTATCTGCATAACCTACTCTCTAACGCCCTTACAACCTTCTCAGACTGTTTCTAACCATCATGGGTAGAGAGTAAGAGCGGTCCTATCACACTTCCCTGGGCTCTCTTGACGACACTCTTGTCTCTAACTCGGCGTCGCGGACAGCGTACTGGGTTCTATTGCTTACGAAGTCTTCGAGCCACTCGCAATCTGGGAATCTCATTCGCATGCTCGTACCTTAGTTAACAGCCTGCAAAGGCGAGTCGTATCAAACGCTTTCTGGAATTATAGGAACGTGAAATCTGCGAGCTGCCCTTCGTCCATCGTCCATCGGATGTCATGAGAGAAAAGAGCTAGTTGAGTTTCACATGATTGGTGCTTTCTAAATCAGTGGTGATTTGCGAACAGAATCTTTAACGTCTCAGGAAAAGTTACTATATTCGAACTCAGAATATGTTCAAGAATTCTGAGGTGAACCAGTGTTGAGGATATTGGTCTATAATTACGTGAATCAGATCTTTTACCCTTCTTATGTACAGGAGTCACTGTGAGCGTGTGGGTGCTATTCTGTCATTCTGCGCAACGGATAAATCTGAGATGTACCCTTTACCCTGTGGCTCCTGCAAGATGCAGTTTCCACCCCCACACAACTACAGAAGTCAGAGAGACGCTCCTAACGTTCTAAAGAGAAGTGCCTGAAAAACTTTCAGCAATAAATATCCTCTGGAGTCGTTCGCTGTATGGAAATGACATAAAAATTCACAAAATTTCTTACTTGGTGGGTACTTGGGTACTGGAGTAGTGCTAGTTAGTGTAAGAAAAACATGAAACTAACGAAAATTATTATTTATTTTGCAAAAATTCTGAGAAATCACAATGGCACTTTTAGTTATGAACTGAACGAGTTATTTCCGGGCTCTTTTCGGAATGTGAAGTTACCTCTTAAGTATAGAATTCGCTAATGAAATTTCTATACAAACTTTAAGATTGTTATTGACTTGGCAGAATGGCTGAGATCCGTGCCTACTCAACTTGAATAATTATCCATTAGAATGTTGCTAGGTGCGGTCGAGGCTGCCGCGTGTGAAATGCAGTGAAGTGTATTGTTGTGGAGGAAATATGGGGCTCGCAAGAGTTGTAGCGCACAATACCGTAAGCTGCGATGACTGCTGTCTGCGCCGCTCGCTGCTGACAAATAAGATAACTCTCGTTCTATGCGGATTGACCTTTCCCAATCAAACTCTCCCTACACCTTGATGAAGTCAAGGACTCCTATTCGCCCCGAGTCTAACTATTGGCGTGATACACCGGTCAGATAACCAGTCCAAAGCGGTGCCATTCAAAAATTCGCTCGCAGGTGTTTAACTATAACTCTGTCCATTCACACCTCACAATAAGTGTGGCGCCCAATACAGTGAACAACGCTTAATCGCAAGGACTCAATATAGAGTCGCACTCTGATTCGCTCTCCGCAGAGGTGCTCTCCCAGTGAAGTGCTGAGGAGAGACTTGTTCCTCGCTCTTTGAGTACACGTACGAGCGCACACGCTCTCGTTACGTGTTCTCGCTCCAAGAGCGACAACGGAATGGCGCCTCTCCACACCAGATGTGAAGGGGTATATCTTTCGGTGTCTTCCATTACTCCTTCAGCTCAAGGCGTCGGGAATATCGTCTGCCAATCAGCATTGCTCTTCTAAAACGGGAGAATGACGTTTCGTTTAAGGAAATACGGAAATCTGTAGCATCGGCGTTTGGCGTTTGCTGTCTCCCTGTGAAAACCTCTGAAACTGCGTGCTATGTTTGTAAAGAATGCGTAGGCTGGGCGCTCCCACACAATGTAGCGGAATTTGCTTTCAAGCCAAACACGGGGTCGTTCTCCCCTTTCACTCAGGCAAACGCTGTCCGCTCCACGGGCAGTCGCCATCCGACGTAGATAGGTTGAATTGTCCTCTGAAGGGACCGGCCGCTCGGCATGCGGTCCGCCTCTCCCGAACTAAAAGCTCTTGTGACCGTCGTCTCTTGAATGTGTGTGTGTATGCCAGGCTTGAGTATCTCAAACCCGGTGTTCACTTGTTATTTGCGTATCGTTTGCATGAATTCATACAACATTGACTTTATCTTATCGAGTCTGGGTTCGAATGAAGTGTCTTGATGTGCGGAATATGATTTTGAGGGCAGAATATGTAAGCAATGAAGGTCAAGAGACCACGACGTCTTACATCACCAACGCTTTTCTTCCAGGCGCTGGAAAGGAGATTCACAATAAATGCAAGCTAACAGAGAACCCCTTGAGTGCGAGATTGCTAGTTCAATTTTTAGTAAGGCACTTTTGAAAGCCTTGTGTTACAAATTATGACTGGAAAAATATTAGCTGCTAATGACTCACCCTGTGCATCAGGCCTGCAACAGAAAATGAGTGTACAGGAGGTGCAGAGATCAACTTTCTATGGGATGTATGTATTACATTTCACAAAAGGACATCGTCGACCTTCGAACTATTAACGTGCGCCTTGGACACCAAATGAAAAATGGCCCAAAGTTCCACACCATCAACATCGAAGGCGAACTCATTGGGAATTACAACTGTTCAGGACATTCAGCTAGGTATCCACTCTTGAAGAATGTATATAGAATCATATTGGTGTAACGGGATGATGAGAACTGATGGAATATGATGGCAAGCAAGCATATGCGGAATAGTCTGTCTTGGAGCTTGTCGTGAAACGGGCTGTCCTTTAAGGCGTTTCAGTATCACTTTCACTTTTAAAGTACGTATTTCATCACTGTACTGTACTCCTTATGCACATTTCCCGCACAGTCGAGTATATACGATACCACACATTCCAGTGACTCATCTTGCATCTTAATACTTATCTGCAGCTTCTTTCTCACTCTGCGAAATTCCTTGGGTTCCTTTTTGACGAAACGTCAGCTTCGGTAATTGCTGTTGCAGATATAATGCAATGTTTGCTTCGTTTATCGTCGCCATTGCTATGCCAACACTACTAGCGTTGTAGCACCGTTGTAAGTTACTCGTCTAATTAGCAGTTCAGTTAGGCTCCGTAGCCTCATGCTATGCTGACCAATGGATACCTCCACTTCCGGGCCCTGTTGCCAATAGCAGCCAATATCGTGGTTGCATGGTAAACAATATGTGGGGCGTCAAATGCTATAAACATCACTGGCCTTTTGCGACCTCGCCTCATGTGGTTCCTTGTAAGTAAGGGACCAATGTCGCAGAGTACTTTCTGTAAAACCGAACTGGTATTCCTTGTGGACCTGTCGACCTATTTGTTTTCAGTTTTTTCACTTGCCTCTCTACGTCAAGTGAGCCTAATCTAAAGACTGTCGAAGACCAGACTGTCAGCATAAACAAATCACCTGAGTTGCATGTCTGCAGCGTGCAGTGAACTGGTGTCAGCGAAAGTCTCAGAACATGAATTCATTTCAAACGAAATTCTGAGAGCGGTCTGAAATTGCTTATGGCTAGAGTCGCTGCCTATTGATGGATTCGGTAACTACAAGAAATGTATCAATATTTATTTAGTCATGATACATAATGATATAAGGACTGCGACTGTAAATCTGCTTCTGATGATTGTATACTCATATTCTGTGCAGTGAATACGTATACTCACATATTTTTAGTTAACTGCTATTGCGCAAATGAATATACTTCTCAGCTTGTACTCTCCACTCACCCTACCGCCGCCCCAACCGAACCCACCGAACCCAGGGTTATTGTGCGTTTCGGCCCCCAGTGGACCCCCCCCCCCCCCCCCGCCCCACTGGGGAACCGTGGAGAAAGTGCCCGCGCAGCAATCGCCGACGTATTGTAACTGAAAGCGGAATAAAGGGAACCAGCTCGCATATGCTGAGACAGATAGAAAACCTCCTTAAAAACCATCCACAGACTGGCTGGCACACCGGACCTCGACACTAATCCGCCGGGCGGATTTGTGCCGGAGACCGGCACGCTTTCCCGCCCAAAAGCAGTGCGCTAGACTGCACGGCTAACTGAGCGGGCTACTTCTTAACTTACCTACCTTAAAATTCGCGTCCAACACATATTAGCGTCTGAATGACTGTACCCCACAGACTGTATCGAAATATATACTTCATTCAGAACAAAGGCACATAAAATTAAAATTTGTCAGTACAAGGCGAGTACTCCGAATGTTCGAATAAATATGACTGGTGAAAATGCTTTTCAAGCTTAATATTAGAAAAGAAAAAATCTGAAGCGGAGCCAAGACAGAATGTTGAAATTTATAGGCTGTAGTGGAGTCTGTCTGGTCGTTTCGGAACTTCAGCAGATACTGTCATAGCACGAACAACAAACAACTAATAAGAACACTTGTAACACGCTCCGTTCGATTCCTATGCATTCTTTCTGTCACTCTAAGGATGAATCTTTCGTTCAGAAGAGTCACTTCAAACGTGGTGTCGTGTAAACTCACGTCACCGGATATTGTTGCACATCGACGCTCCTAATGCTGGCTGCGATAGCTCGACTGCGCTATAAAGTTAGTTTAATGGCGGGTCTTTCTCAGACAAATTGTAGGCTCCCGGCGTGCGACTTTAATGTCAGGAAATTTCCGCTTCTAGACATAAAACGGAGCCTTTTACTGTCCACTACATTAATTCGACCACTATGTCGCCACTCTGTTTTATTTCAGATCAGTTTAATGTCTGGTAGGTACTTCTTACTATCGCCGAAGTATTGTTCGCCATCTACTGCGAGTAATGGGAAGAGGGCTGTTTTATGTTGCGTTAGTTCCGTATCGAAAGAAAGCTGATATTGCCGCCAGTAAAAACGTAGAAAACAGACAAACTTTCCTAATTCAATAGAGACCCTTAATCATCGAAGTCAACAAAAGCTGAATAACTACAATCGAAAAAGGAAACAGGATTGAGCAAAGCTGGATCTGTTGTGAACGAATGGAATATTAATACCAGCCATTATGATTTTACTTCTCACTGGGCCTCTGAGTGTTTGAAGTGCAAGTACCACAACAAGTTGCGCTACTAGTTTCTGATTGCTTATTGTTATTAATGAGCGTTTGAGACCTATAATAATTTGACACAGCTTGTAGAAAACGATATAACATGTTATATCGCTTTGTACGAGCTGTGTCAATCAGCCCTTCCTGTATTTTCCATAAAGACTTTTTTATGCTTCAAACTGTACTGCTAAGCTCTGATGTAGACAAAATGTTACTTTTATCTGTCGCTGTTAAACAAAATATTACATTTTACATTATGTACTGAACAATATTCATTACAATTTTCGTCTGTATACACTTGAATGTTAAGTAGCCAAGTTGTACATGCGGCTACTAGATGGCACTCTCGATGCAACGTCATGTTCACCTGCCGCACTTGTTAACACGGGCGCCTCAGACCGTTGCAACTTGTGGCTGTACAGATACGAGCAGCCCATAGTGGCTTGCTTTCACGCATTCCTTTATATACATATTGTGACTAAAGCCCTTCTAGCCTGTTAATTATTTTATATGTGATATGTAAGTACTGCCTCTGTCTTTTATTGTTAGTCATTACTTACACTTTTATGTAAGTAATGTCTTTTCCAATAAATTTGTAACTATGTTATAGGTCATTTTAATTCATTTAATTCTGATGAAGGCACTCTTAGAAGTGTTGAAACCTGGTCAATAAGACTAAAAATAATTGTGACCGAGGGCTTGTTTGTTTAAATGTTAATAAAATTAAAATATATGTACACTTTAACTGGCAGTCCGTAGCTAGTATAACTAAAATGTAACTCCAATTTGCCACATTCTCTTCTCTTGACACAAAAAATGGTTCAAATTGCTCTGAGCACTATGGGACTTAACTTCTTAGGTCATCTGTCCCCTAGAATTTAGAACTACTTAAACCTAACTAACCTAAGTACATCACACACATCCATGCGGGAGGCAGGATTCGAACCTGTGACCGTAGCGGTCGCGCGGTTCCAGACTGTAGCGCCTAGAAACGCTCGCCCACCCCGGCTGGCTCTCTTAACACATTTTAGTGCTTTTGCTGCCGATTGATCAGTTATATCTAAAATGGACGCATCATAAGCCAATTTAAAACTGCTCATGAAAGCCTGAGAATGTTGTTATGTTCAGCAGTAGAGTTGTGGAAGAAATCAACAAAAGCGACAAAAAATTTCAAACATCGGTCATAAGTTCAAAACTCATGTCCTTTGGATGCAAATCTGTACAAAACTTAAGGAATGTTGAGGATTTCATGGCCACTTTTTGAACTACTACCAAGGACCTCCTCAACGACCGTTCGGCGAAAGTCGCATCATGCGAGGCTCCGCAGCAGACGCCTGCTTCATGCACCCACGCCGAGTCCTGTTCATCGGCGACGAAGGCTTTAATTTGCACGTAACTGGACATCCACTGAGTGGTTAGAGCTGGCCTTTTCAGATGGATCACGTTTTATGCTTCATCGGACTGATGATGGAACATTGCGACCCTAGGAAATGATTCGTGCCAGTCCCTGTGTGATCTCGTCTTTCTGGAACGTACAAGGAATCAACCAACACAAGCAGGCATCTATCTTTGGGGATTTTCTTTTCATCGGCACAATGGCATCTACCAGCAGGACAGTGAAACGCGACATGCGGTTCGCAGTGTCCGAATGTGGCTCGGATAGCACCAGGATGAGTTTACCGTACTCTCCTGGCCAACACCCAACTCTCCGGATTTAAATCGAGAATCTGTAGGATCACCTCGATCGGGCTGTACACCCCCCAGGTCCTCAACCAAGAAAACCAGAGCAGCTGGCTACGCCACTGGAAACAGAATGGCTCCACATCCCTTTCCAGAACCTGAATAACTCTCTTTCTGCACGTCAGGCAGCGATCCGCGCTCCAGAAGTTGGTTTTTCGGGCTGTGGACCAATGGTCACATTAACAAAACTGCACAGTGTAATTGTACCTAATTGTAGTCATAACATTAAGGTCGAGAAGTGTATCGGAACGCTGTGTATTAACCTGTCCAATCTAGCATCTATGTATTCTGCATCAATGAATAATTTTATGGTGCACCACTAGCCTTTTAGCATAGAGACGCAAGAGCTTACCTCGATGGCGCTGTACATGACTTTCTCAGAATATAGCACCATCAGACCAATAAAACATTTTCTGTAACTTCGGACATCCGTCTAAATTAGCACGTTTTGTGAAGAAAAGAAATGTACAACACTGTGGCCGCTGAGACAATCGGTAATCTAGCAGTTGTCCGTCTTACTCACAGGTTTCTCGACGGATTAGATGGCCACTCTGAGTAGCCGCAGTAAACATGCAGGTCGAAGGTTAGTATTTCTTACTTTTACGTTTGTACCGGTTTAGTGCTAACATTGTAATACAGCTTCTTTTTTCCTCTTTCTCGAAAATGCACATAACATAGGACCTTGGCACACATTGTTGACTATGGGGCTCTGCAGCAGACGACCCCACGTTCTTCCAACGACGTCGTCAGTTACAATTACAGTGGGCACAGGAACATCAAGATTAGACCATCGAATAGTGAAAACGTGTCACCCGGTCGGATGAATTAGTATGTCGTTGAGACAAACACACTCGCAATTCCGCTGAAAGACTTTTTGTCAAAAGTAATAAAACCACTTTGTTATTACATCAGGCGTATCGTCGTCTCTGGAAACGCCGTTATCGAGTTCAACAACTAGTTGCTCGACACGCAACACGCCACGGACGCTGGCCATATTTTTTCTTTTTTTGGTCATCAGTCTACTGACTGGTTTGATGCGGCCCGCCACGAATTCCTTTCCTGTGCTAACCTCTTCTTCTCAGAGTAGCACTTGCAACCTACGTCCTCAATTATTTGCTTGACGTATTCCAATCTCTGTCTTCCTCTACAGTTTTTGCCCTCTACAGCTCCCTCTAGTACCATGGAAGTCATTCCCCTCATGTCTTAGCAGAAGTCCTATCATCCTGTCCCTTCTCCTTATCAGTGTTTTCCACATATTCCTTTCCGATTCTGCGTAGAACCTCCTCATACCTTACCTTACCAGTCCACCTAATTTTCAACATTCGTCCGTAGCACCACATCTCAAATGCTTCGATTCTCTTCTGTTCCGGTTTTCCCACAGTCCATGTTTCACTACCATACAATGCTGTACTCCAGACGTACATTCTCAGAAATTTCTTCCTCAAATTAAGGCCGGTATTTGATATTAGTAGACTTCTCTTGGCCAGAAATGCCTTTTTTGCCATAGCGAGTCTGCTTTTGATGTCCTCCTTGCTCCGTCCGTCATTGGTTGTTTTACTGCCTAGGTAGCAGGATTCCTTAACTTCATTGACTTCGTGACCATCAATCCTGATGTTAAGTTTCTCGCTGGCCATTATAGGCAGTATTATGCTGTGGGTGATGTTCACTCGGGTTTCCATAGGACCCATGCAAGTAATTGTAATGCTGGACAAAAAAAAAAAAAAAAAAAAAACTTGAAGAATTGCGTCGGCGTTGTAGTGGATCCTAGAAAGCCTAGATTTACGTCTGAATGAGGTCGAGCGGATACTACAACACACGCAAAGTACTAGATCACTTTATGAAAACTTGAATATTCTGATATACTTAACTAGGAAACAATTTATGTTCATAGGCATGTAACTATGCATTTGTTACTGTAGTATCCTGCCCATTCGTCTAATATAGGGCGCCTAGGAAACTGTTTTCTCGGATCGCTAGACAACAATTCAAGCAACTAGTGTTAATTGAGTTTATTACAGTAAGTTAAATTGACAATACTTAGCTTTCCGTATTCACAAAGATGTGTCGCAAACAAATAATCAATGCCTTTCGGTATGTAGAATTTCAATGCAAGCAAAACAAAACAGTTCAAGTCGCTGCTGTAGCGTTTGTATGACAGCTCGTCTCCCGTCTTGGTGTCGTCATAGTCAGCGTACTATTGGCTGGCGTCGTCTCACAGCCCTACGCGTTACGCCATAACAGTTACCGTTGCTGTACTATATAACTTGATGTAGTACGGATATAGCCTTTTAGCCGGCTGAAATGGTGGCATCAAGCGAAGGCAGGTTTGCCGCAGTGACATTTCCTCGAATGAATCTCACTCGGAAAGGAAAGTTCGTTAACATTGCTGAAGATTTCACGTATTGGCAATAATTTCACGTCAAACCAGCCATAACTGATCATTTCTCCCGAATCTGGTGCTTGTAAGTGATTATGAATCTAGTTACATCACAGGAATTTCACTGAAAGCAATTCCAAATTATAGCCGACCGAGCGGTTCTAGGCGCTTCAGTCCGGAACCGCGCGACTGCTGCGGCTGCAGTTTCGAATCCTGCCTTGGGCATGGATGTGTGTGGTGCCCTTAGGTTAGTTAGGTTTAAGTATTTCTAAGTCTAGGGGACTGATGACCTCAGATGTTAAGTCCCATAGTGCTCAGAGCCATTTGAACCATTTGAATTCCAAATTATTTTAACATTCATTTATTTTTTTTAATTCTCTCACCAAACATACAATTAGTAGACGAATAAGGACAATGTTATATCAATATATACTGGAAAACTTCCATGTAGTAATCTTCTACAGATACGGGCACATAAATGAAAAAAAAATTGTAATCGGGTATCGAACACGAGGCACAGAAGTGTGAAACTGCAACGTTATCCATTGTTCTTCCGCTTCGGTTGAACTATGTACTCGCTGAAAGGCACATGAAGTACCTCGAAAACCTGGACCGTCGTTTCCTCAGAAACGGTTCAATATCTACGGATATTCCAAGACACGCGTTCGCTTATTTTGACCCCTCTCCAACGTGCGAAGTTTCTGGGAAATCGTAGTATGGGTTTGACACTTGCAGTGCTCTCTTCGTTGATCAGGTCCAGCAGCGCGAGCTGTATTACAAGCCAGAACTGTATAGCAAAGCCGGCCGGAGTGGTCGAGCGGTTCTGGGCGCTACAGTCTGCAGCCGCGCGACCGCTACGGTCGCAGGAATCCTGCCTCGGGCATGGATGTGTGTGATATCCTTAGGTTACCAGAATGAGATTTTCACTCTGCAGCGGAGTGTGCGCTGATATGAAACTTCCTGGCAGATTAAAACTGTGTGCCCGACCAAGACTCGAACTCGGGACCTTTGCCTTTCGCGGGCAAGTGCTCTACCATCTGAGCTACCGAAGCACGATTCACGCCCGGTACTCACAGCTTTACATCTGCCAGTATCTCGTCTCCTACCTTCCAAACTTTACAGAAGCTCTCCTGTGAACCTAAGCCATGTCTCCGCTATATCCTTTCTTTCAGGAGTGCTAGTTCTGCAAGGTTCGCAGGAGAGCTTCTGTAAAGTTTGGAAGGTAGGAGACGAGATACTGGCAGAAGTAAAGCTGTGAGTACCGGGCGTGAGTCGTACTTCGGTAGCTCAGATGGTAGAGCACTTGCCCGCGAAAGGCAAAGGTCCCGAGTTCGAGTCTCGGTCGGGCACACAGTTTTAATCTGCCAGGAAGTTTCATCCTTAGGTTAGTTAAGTTTAAGTAGTCCTAAGTTCTAGGGGACTGATGACCACAGAAGTTAAGTCCCATAGTGCTCAGAGCCATTTTGTATATCAAAGTTTAGAGTCAACTGTGCATTAAGATATGACTAACATCCTGTACTATATCAAGTGATAAGACCTAGAGTTCAGCGACAGTAAGAAATGCATAGCTACATTGCTGTGGATGTAAATTGTTTCCAAGTTAAGTATTTCAAGTTTTACTAAAGTGATCTAAAATTTTGTGGGTGTTTTAGTATCCGCTAGACATCGTTCAAAAGTAAATCTAGGCTTTCTAGCACCCACTACAGTGCGGACTCCATGTCCCAAGTTTATTTCATGCAGTATTGCAATTACTAACATGGATCCTACAGAAAGTCGACTGGAAACCGCTCACAGTGTAATAATGCCTCCAATGGCCTGCGTCCGTTGTGCGGCGCATGTTTCGAACAGCCACATCGTTCACCTCGATGGCGGCGTATCCGAAGATGACCGTAGACCCGACGTAATGACAACGTGATTTCGTTATTTTTGATAAAAAGTCTTTCAGCGGTTCTGTGACATTGTTTCGCTCAAGAATGCACTCTTGTCATTAATCCCACAAGCGACACGTTGCCATTGTTCCATGGTCCAATCTCGATGATCCCGTGCCCACTGTAATCGAAACTTACGATGTCGTTGTGTCAACTTGGCTACGCTCGCAGGTTCGAATCCTGCCTCGGGCACGGATGTGTGTGGTGTCCTTAGGTTAGTTAGGTTTAAGTAGTTCTAAGTTCTAAGGGACTGATGATCTCAGAAGTTGAGTCCCATAGTGCTCAGAACCATTTGAAGCGCGCTGGGCATCATCGTCAAAATCGGTAATGTCAATAGACTACCCGATTTGCGGATTCAGGATCAATGACTATCAGTCTGTGTCAGGCCATCCTGATCAAGACTCCTACCGTTTCCCCTAACAATTGAATAACGAGCTAGTACCTTCCTTCCACTAATCAAGCGATCTGTGAACAAGTTTAATACAGTTCCCCACAATCGTTTAACGAAAAAAATAAGAACATATGGACTATCAGACCAATCGTGTCATTGGATTGAAGAGTTCCTAGATAACAGAACGCAGCATGTCATTCTCAATGGAGAGAAGTCTTCCGAAGTAAGAGTGATTTCAGGTGTGCCGCAGGAGAGTGTCGTAGGACCGTTTCTATTCACAATATACATAAATGACCTTGTGGATAACATCGGAAGTTCACTTAGGTCTTTTGCGGATGATGTTGTAGTATATCGAGAGGTTGTAACAATGAAAAATTGTACTGAAATGCAGGAGGATCTGCAACGAATTGACGCATGGTGCAGGGAATGACAATTGAATCTCAATGTAGACAAGTGTAATGTGCTGCGAATATATAGAAAGAAAGATTCTTTATCATTTAGCTACAATATAGCAGATCAGCAACTGGAAGCAGCTAATTTCATAAATTATCTGGGAGTAGGCATGAGGAGTGGATTTAAAATGTAATGACCATATAAAATTAATCGTCGGTAAAGCAGATGCCAGATTGAGATTCATTGGAGGAATCCTAAGGAAACGCAATCCGAAAACAAAGGAAGTAGGTCACAGTACACTTGTTCGCCCACTGCTTGAATACTGCTCACCAGTGTGGGCTCCGTAACAGATAGGGGTGATAGGAGAGACAGAGAAGATCCAACGGAGAGCAGCGCGCTTCGTTACAGGATTATTTAGTAATCGCGAAAGCGTTACGGAGATTATGGATAAACTCCAGTGGAAGACTCTGCAACAGAGACGGTCAGTAGCTCGGTACGGGCTTTTGTTGAGGTTTCGAGAACATACCTTCACCGAGGAGTCAAGCTGTATATTGCTCCTTCCTACGTATATCTCGCGAAGAGACCATGAGGATAAAATCAGAGAGATTAGAGCCCACAAGAGGCATACCTACAATCCTTCTTTCCACGAACAATAAGAGACTGGAATAGAAGGGAGAACTGATAGAGGTACTCAAAGTTCCCTCCGCCACACACCGTCAGGTCGTTTGCGGAGTATGGATGTAGATGTAGATGTAGATGTAGATGTAATGATGTTAGGCTGTAAGCTGCCTACCGCATGAAGGTCTCGCAGTTGTGTCATTGAACTTTTATTCTACACAACCGGGGCTCAAATCCTCAGCCTCCAGATTTATGCTTTCCGCGATTTCCCTAAACTCAGTGTTTCAATGATACCTTCGAAAAATGCACGTCCTAGCTTATTCTCTATCGCTGTCTTATGTCAGCCTATACTCCATCTCAAAACATGTCGTCTACATATCGTAAACACCAACCAATTTTCCATGTAAGTTACTTTTCAGCTAAGCGCCTTGATCAGATTCGCTTTGTTTTGCGATAACAACAAAGGCGGAATCGATGTAAAGAGAGACTCTATTGCAAGTAACTCTACAAAAGATAAATGCGTGCCATCTGTTGTGAAGCCGCTACTGGAACTGTGTTAATCTCTTGTCCTCCTCCCACCACTTTTTTTCTTGAAAGAGCTGCTCCGTAGACCTGCCGGCGATTACGGTCAATTAAGACTCAACGACTCCGAGGGCTAGTCTTGGACCTGTCTCCATAACTTTAGCGGCCTCTGCGAGAATTCGGGCTGTTAAGGTCTCTGACACTGCCCTAGTTTCGTTCCTGCCACTTTAAATGTCATCACTTTCTACGCCCTCTTTGCGATTCCAGCTGGACGCGAATGACCATTCTGAAAATTTTAGAATTTATAGAAAAATCAAGACGAGCGTTATTTGCTATTCTTTAATTTTAGTAGAACACTATTATCGTTTAATTTGTTTGTAATTCAGTGCCATACTTGTTGTTTACTTTATGAGTGTAATTTTGTGAAAGAACTACCTCCTCTTCAGTGAGGTTTTTTTTTATGTTTACAATGTCAACCTTTTTGGGTCATCAGTCTTCTGACTGGTTTGATGCGGCCCACCACGACTCTTATGCTAACACCTCAGAGTAGCACTTGCACCTTATGTCCTCAATTATGTGTTGTATACATTGCAGTACCTGTCTTACCCTACAGTTTCTACGCTTTACAGCTGCCCCTAGTTCTACGGTGCTGCTGCAAAACATAATACTGTTACGTATGCAGGATTATATCACGCACGCATATCAAGCAATTGCAAACTTACGGGTTCTTTACAAAATGCGTGTCCATCACACTTGTCGGCAGCAGATTTTCACATTTCTCCTCAAATCTCTCCCTTTCAGCTTTTCTTTCTTCTCCTGGCCTTCCACGAGATTGCCTGCTCTCAGTGTGTTGTTTCCGGGCCAATACTCCACGCCTGCCATTTCTTTCCTCTTTACTTCTCGGTAGTTACAAATCCCTTTTTAAGCAAACTGTTTGTCTGCTGCGTGTTCTACAATCGATGTACGAAAATTTAAATTCTATTCTCAATTTCATGTTTATCTTAGCGCTCTTCACTTTCTAAATGTTTTTTTCTCCATCAGAAGCTTTTAGCTTTCTCTCTCTCTCCCTCCCTCCCTCCCTCTCTCTCTATCTCTCTCTCTCTCTCTCTCTCTCTCTCTCTCTCTCTCTCTTCAATGACTCATTAACTTACAACATTGAAGTATACATATCAAGATTAACTATACATATCAAGATTAATTTACTGTCTTTCTATTTCATTTTTCCTCTCCTGGCGTAGCTGTTGTCAGAAATGAATATTTTAGAGCCTGAAAGTAACAGTGACATTACGTGGTGTCTTTAAAAGTTTAATAAGTTTTTCTAGTTGATTCCCTTTGCGCTGTCCATGTGATGAAATTTGGCGCCTTAAACAGCTTAACCAAACAGTTTGACGTATATTGTGATTTTAAGCAACATGGTTTCTGATAGCAACTTGCTTCATTTTCGCAAAATTCGAGGAGTCATATCATTCGTTCTTTCTCTCAATATTCTATTTTCTTATTGGTGTGCCTTTTTTCTCACAATATTCCATTTTCTTATTGGTGGGCCTTTTTCATTTTGAGTTTTTTTTAAGTTCTTTTACTGGCCAGCCCTTTCCTCCCAGCCTGGAGCGGTTTACTTCAAAAACTTTTTACTCTTGAAGTCCGAACGTTCCGTAATATGTTTCCTGCAGTTATACCTGTTGCCACTGATTGCCTGAATTCCACGCTTCTCGCGGCGAATTACAGGTGTGAAGGCTAACAGGTTGCATCGCTGAACTTGATTTTATGTCGCATTCAAGGTAAACAGCTATGTATTTTTTGCATTCCTCTCGTTTCTTACCATCTGAGTTACCCTTTTACTTTTCGTGAGTCACAATATATGCTTCCATGAACTGTCAAACAGGAAAGACGTGATATTCTACAGACGCGTCTGTTTTACAGTTCCCTTGGCTACCTCTAACATCTCTCTCTGCCTGTCTTTCTATCCACTGTCTTTGGAAATCTCTCTGTTTCTTTTTCAATGTGTTTGGACATTACTCTTCCCGTTCATTCTTGTAGCTACCATTGTGTTGCAGTTGTATACATATTACACTCTGAAAGCAGATGGCAGTTATAAGAGTCGAGGGACATGAAAGGGAAGCAGTGGTTGGGAAGGGAGTGAGACAGGGTTGTAGCCTATCCCTGATGTTATTCAATCTGTATATTGAGCAAGCAGTAAAGGAAACAAAAGAAAAGTTCGGACTAGGTATTAAAATGCATGGAGAAGAAATAAAAACTTTGAGGTTCGCCGATGACATTGTAATTCCGTCAGAGACAGCAGAGGACTTGGAAGAGCAGTTGAACGGAATGGACAGTGTCTTGAAAGGAGGGTATAAGATGAACATCAACAAATGTCAAACAAAGATAATGGAATGTAGTCGAATGAAGTCGGGTGATGCTGAGGGAATTAGATTAGGTAATGAGACACTTAAAGTAGTAAAGGAGTTTTGCTATTTGGGGAGCAAAATAACTGATGATGGTCGAAGTACAGAGGATATAAAATGTAGACTGGCAATGGCAAGGAAAGCGTTTCTGAAGAAGAAAACTTTGTTAATATCGAGTGTAGACTTAAGTGTCAGGAAGTCGTTTCTGAAAGTATTTGTATGGAGTGCAGCCATGTATGGAAGTGAAACGTGGACGATAAATAGTTTAGACAAGAAGAGAATAGAAGCTTTCGAGATGTGGTGCTACAGAAGAATGCTGAAGATTAGATGGGTAGATCACATAACTAATGAGGAGGTATTGAATAGAATTGGGGAGAAGAGGAGTTTGTGGCACAACTTGACTAGAAGAAGGGATCGGTTAGTAGGACATGTTCTGAAACATCGAGGGATCACCAATTTAGTATTGGAGGTCAGCGTGGAGGGTAAAAATCGTAGAGGGAGACCAAGAGATGAATACACTAAGCAGATTCAGAAGGATGTAGGCTGCAGTAGGTACTGGGAGATGAAGAAGCTTGCACAGGATAATCATGGAGAGCTGCATCAAACCAGTTTTAGGACTGAAGACCACAACAACAACATTGCATCGAGCCGACCGCGGTGGCCGAGCGGTTCTAGGCGCTACAGTCTGGAACCGCGCGACCGCTACGGTCGCAGGTTCGAACCCTGCCTCACGCATGGATGTGTGTGATGTCCTTAGTTAGGTTTAAGTAGTTCTCAGTTCTAGGGGACTGATGACAACAGAAGTTTAGTCCCATAGTGCTCAGAGCCATTTGAACCATTTTTATTACATTGATTAAACTCACATTCAGCACGGGAAATGTCCCACAGTATTGTGATGCTCCTGATGTCTTCGTAGCAGGTATTTGGAAATTTGTCAGCTACGGAGTTCAGAAACATGTATCTACGAATAGTATGCTGTCCAGGTTTATTCTTAAATAGTGTGTTCCCAAGCAATCATTGTTAATTTTCTACCTTGAAAATTTAGCCCTTTCTGTTCCTATCCGAAACTAGAGTCATATAAGATGTTAGTTTTGCACTAAACTGACTGACCAAACGACACGCAGAAAACAATAGCACATGAAGTGTAAATGGCTCTGAGCACTATGGAACTTAACTTCTGAGGTCATCAGTCCCCTAGAACTTAGAACTACTTAAACCTAACTAACCTAAGGACACCACACACATCGATTCCCAGGACAGGATTCGAACCTGCGACAGTAGCGGTAGCGCGGTTCAAGACTGTAGGGCCTAGAACCCCTCGGCCACCCCGTCCAGCAATTACTAGTATAACTTCCTGGCATAACTTTCATTGTGTAGGGAATATTTAAGCAAAACACTTATTTGTAGACGAAAAATTTTTGTACAACAACTCCCGTTCAACAAAGCGACATATGGTATAAAATGTGTATCCAATGTACATTATGCAATCAAAAGAATTCGGACGCCCGTATGCACTGCGAAATTGACTAGAAGAGGTTAGGAGAGACGGACACGCCAGTATAAATGGGGGGAAGGGAGTGTTGTGTAGGAATAGATAAGCCGTAACAACAGAACTGATCGACCGGAAGAGCTCAGTGGCTTATAACAGACGCTGGATGTCCCTGAGTAACGAATCCATTAGAAACATTTAAACCCTTCTAAAGCTGCTACAGTCGACTGCTGCTGATGTGAACGTGAAGTGGAAACGCTAAGAAACAATCACACCTAAACTAAGACCAAGCAGCTCTCATTGACATCGATCGTCGAGTATTGCGAAGGGCAGTTGTAAAACTTTCATGAAATCTCCAGATAAAGAATCACTGGTGAGTTCCAATGCGGTACCAGCAATCCAGCTAGCACATTGTGCGTTGGGAGCAATTTCTCATAATCCACACATTACTTCCGTCAATGCTGAGCGATGCTTGAGGTGCTGTAAAAAGTGACACCACTGGACAGTGTATGAGTGGAAACAAGTGATTTGGAGAGGTGAATCTTTGCATACCTTGTGGAAAGCCGGTGGGTGTGTTTGGGTTTGGTGAATGCTTGGAGAATGTTATCTGTTGTCTTGTGTAGTTCCCACGCTGTTGTCTAGAGGAAGTGACATAGCTCATGAGGTGTTTTTCGTGGTTACGGTTTGCTCTCCTTATTGCCTTTAACAAACCGCTAAATAGGGAAAAATATAAACACATTTTACAGCGTATTGTCTTGCGCACACTAGAGGAACACTTTTAGAATAATGACTATATGAGCAAGACAACGTACCCTATCATACAGCATCTTCTGTGAGGCAATCGTTTGTGGACAAAACGAGTCCTGAACTGGATTGACCCGCTCATAGTCCCGACCTGAACTCAATGGAACACCTTTGGGATGAGCTACACCCCAGATGAGCTAGACCCCAGAGGCCACATCACCACTGGTTTCGGCTGCTGAGAAGAAAGGGCTACGATCCTCAGTAGGCATTCAGATACCTCATTTACAGCGTGCCCAGCAGAGTTCAAGCCGTCTTAAAGATGATAATGAACACATACCATATTAATCTCCACTAACATAAACTAACGTAAAAAGAATTGCAACACCAAGGTGTTGTGCGATATAAACGAAAGTTGGTAAGCGTGTTTCTAAACCTTGCAGATGATGATGCATACTCAGATTTCGGGCCAGTCGCATAAGAATGGCGCTAGTATCACAACTATGAGGACCCAGATCAGATTTCCTTTCAATACACGGCGTAACGGTCATGAGATTAGACGCAATCAGCCGCTGTTTGTCAAGAATGCCCTCAAGGCGACCAAGATGTCATTATCAACACCTCACTGAGTTTGCACGACGTCGCGTAATAGGGCTACGAGAAGCTGGATGTTCCTTCTGGGACACTGCAGAAAGACTTGGCAGGAATATAGCTGGCAGCTGTGGTTACGGGAATGTACGGTCGCAAGAAGACTGTATTATGGACGGCCATATGGCACTGTCGAGACGGAAGACCTTCGTGTTCGACGTTTGGCTCTGATGCATTGTATTGCATCTCCAGCAGCAATTTGAGCAGCAGTTGGAATCAATGACACAATGAACTGTTACAAATCCGTTACTCCAAGGACAGATCCGCGCCAGACGCCCTGTAGCTTACATTACCCTGACCCCAAACCACTGCCATTTGCAATCTCAGTAGTGTCGAGCAAAAATTATAGAGCAGATTGGAGGTATGTCCCGTGTACTGAAAAAAGCTGGTTCTGTCCCGATGCCTGACATAACCATTTTCTGGTTAGAAGGAGGACAGTTGAAGGCCTGGAGCCCACCTGTCTACTTACTAGACACACTGGACATACACTGGAGTTACGATCTATGGTGAGATTTAGTATGAAAACAGGAGCACTCTCGCTGTTATCTCACGCGCTCTGACTGCAAATTTGTACGCCAGCCTGCTGATTCAATCTGTTTTGCTGCCATACACCCCAAACGGCATTCCAGGATAAATCTCACCCACAAACCGACTTGCTCTTCAGAGTGTCGACATGTTGCCTTGGCGTCCACGATCAGCAGATCTGTCTCCAATCGAGCACTTATGGAACATTTCTCAGCCCGGGGATTGAGTGTTTGTGTTGTCCTCTTTATTTCATCATCATCATTCTTGACACTAGCTAGACTGGACTCTGTAAAAAAATCTGGACTGTGTAAAAATTGGGATTTTGTACGGTCGCTGATAACCGCGCCGTTGAACACCCCACAGACCAAGCATCATCATCATCATCACATATGACACATCATCGGACCACAACTTCAGCGTCATCCACCAACGGCATTAACCGTCCCTATGTTGCGGGACCAAGTGAAACAGGCGTGGAACGCCATCCCACAAACTGACATCCGGCACATGTACAACACAGTGCATGTGCATTTGTATGGTTGCATTCAACATTCTGGCGGTTGCACCTGTTACTAATGTACCAGCATTTCACATTTGTAAAGACTTATCTCCCGCTGAAATTAATTTGTGAACATATATCGTCTCGTAGATTAATTTAGTCACTTACTACATAGTACACTAGTCACGCAGAATCGAGAATCTAGTTATAGTTACAAGATTAAGTGAGCACAAATGCATGCCACTCAGTGTTAATTACTTAAATATGTTGCCTAGATAAAAGTATTCTCGAAATTTCATTACTATATATTAAATATTTTTTGGTGCCGCACTTTTTTTCGTCAGTTTCAGATTCAATTCTAATGCCCAGTGTCTGTTTACCGCTTTTATATTTCCACATTACTGCGACAACTTAACTATTCCTGGATGCTGTGGCAGATGTCACACTGGCTTGTTCCCTCTTCTGATAAGTGTATTCGTAATTTTTCTTTCCTTATCTGTCATTCATTAAGGTTACTTTCTTGATGAGTTCTTCGAATATCGTGTCTTGCAGTTTTGATGTTAGCTAAATTGTTACCCCCCTTTCCATACTCTCCATTAATTACTGGTTTGCTCTGCTTATCTCTATTCCACAGTCTGTGGCAACAGAGGAAATAACGCAGTTCGCACGACTAAAGGCGAATGGAATTGATTTTAAAATAACATTTGTTCTGTTCGTGAATCCACTAAAATCGTTTATCTATAAAACTTAGCACCTATATACAACCAGTATTTGAAGATTAACGAATCTGAAGACCAGTGAAACACTATTCGCTGAAGAATCAATACTGAATGACACACAATTATGAACAGCAACTCTAGCAAAGAAAAAGTCTTGGGATGACATAAATTCACTCGAAACTCCAGCACTGGTGTTTGTAACACTGAACACTGAACTTGTGCGATACAGATCGCCGCTCTACGGTCACATGAGAGTAAAAAGTTTAAAACATATTTAAAAATTAGACAGTTAACAAAATGAATGTTTGACATAATAAAATGAGAAAGCTTCATTTGCTTAATTTACTACGTAAAAGGCGGATTTGTTGATTAATTAAAAGAGTGACAAAGATGAAATGGCAAATGAATTTCTCACAAAGGATAAAAGACAGAAAGACAGTTGTATAAGTTTAAAAAATTAATAAAAAGCCAGTGTGTTGACCGATTAAATTGGATCCATAAAAGAGTGAAGTTATGAGTTGGCTTAGATTTCCAGGAAGAGGGGTATCTTGGCAATATAGCAGTAGTGTGTAAGAGGGTGTTTGTGTAGGCGGATGTCTGGAAAAGAAATTCGGGAGAGTGAACATGGATACCGTTTCGGACCAGGGCTTAAAATGTGAGTGGAGAGGAGTAGAGGGGAAGGGGGACCTGACCTTGGGAGGTAAGGTGGCTTCTTTTTGATCTGGTGTGATGGGAATATAACGGGGGGTCGGTCGTGTAAGAGAAGTCGGTTAAAGTTTCTTTGGGAGAGGGCGTTCAGAGCGTGGATGTGTAGCGTTGGGGAAATGTGATGGTAGAGGTGCGGCAGAGTACCAGGGGCAATGGTCGGAGGGGAAACTGGGGGTGGAGGGGGGGAGACGTCGAGTTTACAGGTAACGTAGCATATTCGGAGGTATTCAAGATGGAAGAGAAAGGAGGAGAATTTTATAATTTGGTAGAGAATGTGGTTAGAGGAAAGTAAGTGGATGCAATAGGCTATGCGGAATGCATGGCGTTCGACGATCTGTAGGGTGTGGTAAAAGGAGGGAGGAGCGGAAGTAAACAACACTATTTATTCAGAATGAGATTTTCACTCTGCAGCTGCTTGTGCGCTGATATGAAACTTCCTGGCAGTTTAAAACTGTCTGCCCGACCGAAACTCGAACTCTGGACCTTTGCCTTTCACGGGCAAGTGCTCTACAATCTGAGCTACCGAAGCACGACTCACGACCGGTCCTCATAGCTTTATTTCTGCCAGTATCTCGCCTCTACCTTCCAAACTTTTGGAAGGTAGGAGACGAGGTACTGGCAGAAGTAAAGCTGTGAGGAACGGGCGTGAGTCGTGCTTCGGTAGCTCAGTTGGTAGAGCACTTGCCCGCGAAAGGCGAAGGTCCCGAGTTCGAGTCTCGGTCGGGGACACAGTTTTAATCTGCCAGGAAGTTTCAACACTATTTATTCTTATTTCAATTCATTTTTTCCGATGAGCACGTCCTACAACTATTAGTCGTTTGATATATCACAAAACTGTGGGCGAATGATAATATCAGCTTGGCATAAATCATTTTATACTCGAATTTGGAAATTATGACCAGAATATAATACATACAGCCACGTCGCTCCTACTCATTTTTGTCATAGTCTGCAGCAGTGTTCCCAGCAACCAGAAAGACTACATTCCTGAATGCGATATCGTATGAGTGCGAGTAGTATCGTTTCATTGATTTTCAGCACAGTTTTCACAATATAGAGCGTATGTAGTGCCATAAAAATCGACGATAACTAAAAGATGCCACCACATTTGTCTTTATTTAGTACCCTTGGGACCCTGGAGGGTATGAAAATGTACATTACAGACCAGTTTGTTTACGATTCTGTTGTAACCTACAGATATTTATTGAAGAATGTCGTTTTCTTTTAAGAACATAAAACTGGCTAGTTATTAGGAGAAGATCTTACCTTTTGCAGAAAGTCATTGTGTACTTACTCAACGACGTGAAATTTTATTCGCTACTCTTCCAGTCCATTCAATGAATGGGGAACGTAGAAAACTTGTATGGAATGCAATACCTACGTTACTTAACGTACCAACTACACCACCACAATTGTCGCCGAAGGGAAAAACCACACAGAGGTGATATCAAAATACCAAAAACAAGAGAACCTGTCAGTGAAAGTTGTGTAAAACTTGCGTCGGTGAATTGGTAAAGCGTGCTGCGCCGTACGTAAGGTTTCGCGTTCAAGCCAACCCCACGCGTGACAATGTTTTTAACTGTTTGCTCGTGTAAGTCTTATATGGGAGAACATTTTCCTGACATGTAGAAGGATTTTTCGGAGCTCCTAGCAACGTTGGCAGTTACCTTCCGCTTCGTTGCTTGCATGTTAAGTACTTATTGTTGATCTTATTATTTTGTTTATTAGTACTATTATTAGGTTTATTATTATTCCACACGTGTGAAGCAATTGTTTCTTTCCTTTTCTCTTCTGAATGTACAAATGTTCTCTATAGGTTTACTACTCCCAACGAAACGAAGCGAAAGCAGACTGCCGAGAGAATACTGCTGTAAACTCCAAACAACCCTTTTACATTTCATAAAGATGTTGTCGCATGTAACACTTTCATGCAGAACACAGTAAAAAAATGTCGTCATTGCGATCTAAATCCAGGACCCTTTTCACGCTGATAAAACGCTCTACTACCTTCCCCACGGGATACATATGTATCAGTTACTCACAGTTATGCTTTCCTATAATTCGAAAATCTGGTGTTACCTTTAATTTACCTTTTCGTCCGTTCTGTTGGACGACAGTTCAAACGTCATACAACGTTTGGCGTCGATTTGAGTGTCTGACATCTGGGGGCTTGGGTGTGAGTCACAAACGTCAAGAATCTTCAACACATTAACTATTGAAGCAAAAATAACTACGTTTCCAAAAATATTCTACATTGGGAAATCGAGACAGGTGTAACGAACTGCGAATCATTAGACGCCATACAAAATCGATAGGTGTCATGGAAAGTACCTACAACAATAAAATAGAGAACGACAGAAGCATACGTTTTTCATGCATGAAATATTACTCTTTATTTCAGCGGTATAAGCTGCAATTATGCACAAATTGAAGACTTCCTTCTGTTATGAGTTGTAGCTTAAACCATTGAATCAGTGAGATTTGGCTGTTTTTACGTTTATTTCACGATCGTTCATGTCATTAGATTGTTTACTGATATTTGGGTAGCAATAATATTATAATAACTTCGTTAATTAAGCAGAAAAATAATTCAAAACAAACGTTAATTTTACTGCTGCTTCCTCACCACTAGGAGCGCTAGTGTGCTCCCAAGTGTCAGATGGTAACAGTTATCACAGCTGTGAATGGCGCGTGTGTACGTGTTAGATGTGGTTACAACTGTCAAAAATCAAGCGCGTTTCCGATAAAATGATGAAATCGCCCACTGAAATTCGGAACTGCCCATAACACTCCACGCTCTCGTCTCGCCGGATGTCTTCCTGTGTCCTTCCACGAGGACCTGTGACCGACTCCACGATTTAAAGACTGCAGGGCAACTACTTAGCCAGTCATCGCTGTAGCTACAGAATTACACATAATAGCGAGGAAAGCGATGCTGATCTGGATCTCCGGCGGTACTCCGAAAGGATACTGCCCTTCGATTGTCCCATTCCATCACTAATCGAAGCGCTAGGTTCTCAGGTGCCAGCCAGCCGAGCAGTAGCGGTCCAGCCGAGCAGCAGCGGTCCAGCCGAGCAGCAGCAGCAGCAGCAGCAGCAGCAGCAGCGGTCCCGGCCAGCAGCAGCGGTCCCGGCCAGCAGCAGCGGTCCAGCCGGCAGCAGCCAGCCAGCCCTCCAGCAGCGGCGGTCCAGCCAGCCAGCCCTCCAGCAGCAGCAGCAGCGGCAGCGGCAGCGGCCCCGGCCTCGTCCGCGGCAGCAGCAGCAGCAGCAGCAGCAGCAGCTGCGGCATTCCTGCCAGCCGTCGTCAGCGTCAGCGCCAGCGCCAGCAGCGTGGGACTCTGGTCTTCGTCCGTCTTCGTCTTCATCCGTCCTCGTATTCGTCTGTCCCCAGTATTTTTTTTACTTTCCTTTTCGTCTTGCGCATTTTTGTTTATCCCTGTCGTCATGTCAGCCCCCACCACCACTACCACCACAGCCATAGTTTATACTTCCCCCTCCGCCGCCACCACCACCATTACATGGTGTGCACAGTCCCACCCCCCTCTTTCCATCCCTCCTCTTCGCACTCTCCCTTCACCCTCGCTCTTTGTCCCCCCCTCTCCAGCTTCTTCCTCCCGCTCCTCTCCCTCTGATCCTTTCCCCCCACTCCCCCAGCCTGTCACTGCAGCTCCAGCTACGGTGGTGGCCTGTCGGGCCATTGCCCATGCCCAACTCTCCCCATCGCCTTCACCGTCGCCGTCGCCTTCACCGTCACCATCTCTGGCGCCGACTGCTGCGTCCACGCTGGGACCTGCCCCTTCCCGCCACTTCCCTATAGCTCCCATCCCTCATATCACCACCCACCCCTCTGCCGCTGTTAAACGCCATAGTGGCACCACCACCTCCTCTGCTCCCAAAAAGGTCCTGCCCCGTCCTCCTTCCTCCCCCCCAGGATGCCATGGATGTCTCCCCGCCTGGCCCTGCTCCCTCCGCCTCCTCCTCCTCCTCCTCCTCCTCCTCCTCCTCCTCCTCCTCCTCCTCCCCCTCTTTATACAAATACCTCCTCTCCCGTCCCGATCCTTCCCTTCTCGAGGCCCAGAATCTCTCCCTCCTCCTCCGCCAACACTTCCCTGATGCTCCCATCTCCCTCCTCACTCCCAGATGGGATTCTGTTCTCATCTCCTCCCCCAGCCCCACCCTCCATACTGACATCCTCTCCCGCCTCCCCATCACCCGTTTTAGCCCCAACACCTCACTCACCCCCGCTCCTTCTCCATCTCCTACCCGGCAACCCCAACCCCCACGTTGCCTGCCGACCCTCACCGCTGTGATCACTCAGCTCAGTACCACAATCATGGAGGAGGAGGTGTTGGTGGAGCTCAAGGTGCATCCCACACTGGAGGTGTGGGCGGTCCACCGCATTTTCAACACGGCTGGTCCCCACCCGCCTTATGCGGGTTTTCTCCAAGGATGCCCCCTCCATTGACCGTCTCCTGAAGGAGGGTGCCCTCCTCTTCAACCAGCGCTATAAGGTCGACCCCTCCCGTTACCCTCCTCAATCCCCGCACTGCCAGAGGTGTCTGTGCTATAACGCACACCCAACAGCTGAGTGCCGCGAGGCCCCCACCTGCCCGCATTGTAGGCAAGCGCACTTCCTCCAGCAGTGCCATAACCTTCAGTACCCTCCATCCTGTAATACCTGCAGTCTCCCCCATCCCACCTACTCCCAGAAGTGTAAAGCCCGACCCCCTCCGACCACTCCTGAACTCACCGTCCCTGTCCATCCTCTGGACGCCCCCACCCTTCCTGGCAATTCCCTTCGTCCCCCCCCCCTCCCCCCCCACTGTGGACATCATCAGGTTCCTCACCATTGTCCTACAAAACGTCCACCCTTTCCAGCGCCCTCACACCCTCCAACAGGTCTCCCTCGCTGCCCGTTCCATTTTCCACTTAAAAATGTACGCCACCTACACCAACAATCAGGCCCATTTCACCTTCTCCTGTCTTGACACTCTTATCTAAATCCTGTATCCTTTTCAACAACATCCACTCCTTTCCCGCCAACAAAAACCTCTTCCTGCACACCCTTGCCACCCACCACTTGGATGCCTTCCTCCTCAATGAAACCTTCCTCCAACCCCACAACACCATCCACACGTCGCCCTACCTCCTTCACCGCTCCAATAATCCCTTCCCGATTGCGCGTGGTGGAGTTGCCATTGGTCACCACCGCCAGATCCCAGTTCGGCTCCAACCTCTCCTTCCCAACCCCACCAAACACCTGATCCTCAGTTTCTTCTTCCCCGGCCTTACCGTCACCTGCGCCACCATCTATGTCCGCCCTAACGCCCCTATTCCCTTCGACTTCCTCTCCCACATTGACCGTACCTTCTCCTCCTACATGATCGCCGCCGACCTCAACATCCATAGTCGTTCCGCCGCCCAGTTATGGCGGTGGCATCGGTTCCTCTCCTCCCTTCAAGGCGACCTCATCCCCATCCCCCAGCACATCCGTCCCGAATCCAACTCCACTCCCGATGTTATCCTTTGCTCCCCGAACCTCCTTGGCCGCATAACGGTGGATGTCCTGGAGCCTATTGGTAGCGACCATCTCCCTGACCTCCTCACAGTTTCAGATGGTCGTCGCCCCTGCCCCGACCCTCGTACTGACCCTCCCCAACGTACGTCCATGACTATTCCCATGCCAACTGGAATGCCTACCGTGATACCCTCCCCACCCAGGTCGATAGCCACCCCTTCACCTACCGCCACCCTGACAATGTAACCCATGCCACCTCCTTTCTCCAGCAGTCTGAGGCCGTCGAGGCCCATGTCCCTACTGTCGCCATCCACCCCCACCATCCTACCCTACCCCCACAGGCCATCCTCCTCCTCCATGAATCCCGTCATCTCTACAGTGCCTTTCTCCACACGCATGACCCAGACACGCTCCGACGCCACCGGCAACTCCAGCGACGCATTCGTAATTTGCTCGCGGCTAAGAAACGCCGGGACTGGCGACAGACACGCACCCGTTTAAATGCTAACCTACCTATAAACTCGTCCAAGTTCTAGTCAGCCTTCCGTCTCCTTACTGGAACTAAACCCTCCCCCCTACTATCCTCTTCTCCATAATGATCATCCCTTCCCTGGCACCCTTAGTAAGGCCAATTACTTTGCCTCTTTCCTCTCCAATGTCTTTTCCATCTCCGATGATCCCCAGTTCGATTACTCCCTCTTCCCGGATGTCCGCGATCGAACTGACACCTCTGTCCCTCCCCTCGCACCTGGTTTCCAGTACTTGGACAACATGGCACACATGGCACTCAATGCCCCTATCACTACACAGGATCTCATTGCTACACTCCACACGAAACGCAACACTGCTCCTGGTCACGCTAGAGTTACCTACCGTCACCTTCGTGAAGCTCCTGTCTCTTTCCTCTCCACCCTGGCCAGACTCAACAATGTAGTCCTGTCCACCGGTTACTACCCCGACCTGTGGAAAACCTCCTGTATCCTGATGTTCCTTAAACCTGGTAAACTGCCGTCCGCCGTCTCCTCCTACCATCCCATCAGCCTTACCTCGGTCTTCAGCAAGGTCCTGGAATCTATCCTCACCCGCCGCATTCACCAGCATCTCCGCCAGCACCGCCTCCTTCCCGTTACCCACTGTGGCTTTTGGCCATCCTTCTCTTCCGATGACCTTCTCCTTCACCTCACTCATCTCCTTTCCGAACAGCTTAATTCCCGTCGCTCTGCAATCTTCCTCTCCCTGGACCTCGAATGTGCTTATGACCACATATGGCATTCCGGTCTCCTCTTCAAGCTCCAAACCTTCGCCCTTCCCATTAATTACGTCCATCTAATGGGCTCCTTTCTCTCCCACCGTCCTCCCTACATCACCGTACATAACACGGATTCCTACACCTTTTTTCCCTCCGCCGGTGTGCCCCAAGGCTCCGTCCTCTCACCCTTTCTGTACCTTTTATATACGGCGGACATGCCGCCACCGTCACCCCCCGTCCACCTTCTCCAGTTTGCCGATGACACTGCCTTCCTTGCCCTTGCCCCCACCCTGCAGCGCTCCCAACACCTTCTCCAATCACATCTTGACCGGTTCACCACTTGGTGGAACGAGTGGTTGCTCAAGGTCAATCCCTCCAAAACCCAGGTGATCATTGTAGGCAAAACCACCCCTTCCTTCCGCCTCCTTGATTTGTATCTCACCATCTATGGCCGTCCTATCGCCCTCACCCCCACCCTTAAGTACGTTGGCGTCACCCTCGACCGTCGACTCTCCTGGACCCCCCATCTCCGGACAATCCAAGCCAAGGCACGCTCCTGACTCCATCTCCTCAAGCTCCTTTCCGGCCGTACGTGGGGCCTGGACCCCTCCACCATACTCCACACCTATAAATCCCTCATCCGCCCTATCCTTTGTTACGCCTATCCAGCCTGGATCTCCGCCCCCCCCTACCTATTATAAATCCTTGAACGTCATGCTCTCCGCCTCGCCTATCGCATCCATCTCCCCTCCCACACGCTGATCCTGTACGATTTCATTCTGTTCCCCCACCTCCTCCTTTTCCTTGAAAGCATATGGATACTGTACACCTCCCGCAAGCTCGATCCTCCTCACCTGCTTGTCTCACCCATCCTCTCCGACCCCCGCCCGCTGCCGCACCTGTATTCCCATGTCCCTCCCGGTCTCCATCTCTCCACCCTTCTTACCCTCTCCCAAGGTGGCTTCTGCCAGCTCCCTCTCCCTGATGCTGTCCTCCTCCCCTCCATCTACCCCTCCTACCAACTTTGATCCTCCCACCATCTTCCTGTGTTTGCTCCCTTGGGCACCCTCCCTCCCTTCTCTCCGTCTTCCCTCCCTCCTCCATTTCTCCCCACTCCTCCCCCAGGCTTCTCCTCCTCTGTCCCTCTCCTCCTCCCCCCATCTCCTCAGCCATTGGCATCCTTGTTCTCCCCTCTCCTCCGCCTCACCCTTATTCCCCTCTTGGCAGGTCCCCAGACTCGCACACGCTAAGTGGACATTCGCGCACCGGAGATCATCGCCATCAGTGTCTCGTGTGTGCCGTCGTGTTTAGAGTTCAGTGTTCACCGTCACACTTCATCGTTCACCAGTGCCATCGACATCTTCAGTGTTTTTGCTTCGTGTCAACAGTTTGTAGTGTGAATTGCCATCGAGTGCGAACGGCTTCATGTTTTTTTTTTAAGTTCATGTGTCTACTGCTTTTTCCCCGCCGTTTTGTTCCAACTCACGTGTCTTCTCTGTTTTTATCATTGTACTATCTTTGGCTGAAGAGCGGCGTATTGTGCTGCTGCCAGCCTACCTGTTCTACGGCTTTTAAAATCACAATAAAGAAAAAAAGGATGCTGATCTGCCACATGACGCTCAGTAAGGCTTTAGGAAAGGTAAACGCACCAAAGGCGCCACGTTTTTCCGCATCTGCTGTCATAATATATGTTCGACATATTTTATTGTTTTGAGTTATATGTATGTATCTACAGAAACTGTGTTTTTTTTTCATATAACAGCTATTAATGGGGAGAATGTGAAAATGGGCCGCACTGACGAATATCTGGTCACAAACCGTAACCCGCCGAGGGCCATCGTGCCTCAGACCAACCATTACATATGGTCCCTGTTTTCTGCGTGAGACTGTTATCGTAGCTGGTAACTTTATATCAATGGAATCGGATTCAGTTATAAATTTGATATTGTTGATATTTTGTCAACTGAACATCGAAACGAATATCATTTTATGTTTAGCGAGAGTTGGTGATGATTATTCACATCGAATTATATGTATCGAGTCATATGTCAATGAAATGAAACGTAGTGATTTATTCAGACAAGAAAGATTTACCACATATTATATATATATATATATATATATATATATATATATATATATATATAAATAATCAGCTTGTAGTATATATACTATATGCTGCAAAGTCAGAGAAGTCATTAGAAAACCATTTTAAACGAGATGGGATGGTTGTAGAAGAGTTTCAGTACATTCTTCTTGAAAGAATAATTTATTACTTTGTAACCGTATATAGACTCACTGTACCACTCAGTACTGAAGCTGTTGACAACAAATATGTTTGAAATTTATCAAAACCGTCATTCTGTTCTACATATTCTATTGTCTACTTCTTCTCACACTGTAGGAAGCCGAACATGAAAATCTCAAAATGAAAATTAATAATTAGGTGGCATTCAACAAACTTAGAAGAGATAAAATACAATACTTAAAAACAATAACAGTCCAGGAAGCAACGCCACAGTTCAATAATAAAAGCGAGACTTAAGGAAAGTCGAGTCACTCTCATACCATTTGTCATCTTAGAGAAAGCATTCGACAGTGTAAAGTTATGGGATATGTTCTAAATTCCCAGAAAAATAGGTATATGTTACGCAGCTTCATGGCTAGGAAAGTTAAAAAAATGTAAACGTTTGAAAACGTTGGGTGGTATCCTGCGAGGAAGAGATTGGTTCAAGAGAGAAACTCGTGACGAGCCGCATAAAACCACTCAAAACACATGAAAGAATATTAACAATAAAAGAAAAGACTGCCCACACGCATTCTCGTTGGTTCAGCCTTCTCTGCTCCTAATAATAGGATTACGATTATCAAACGATGTTACAAGCTAGCGAACAGAATAGTTGCGTGCCGTTATGGCTAACCTTAAGAATACACGACGCAGTATAAGCATTCCCGAGCGTCACACGTTGCTAAGATTTAGGAAAATTCCACTGATCCCCAAAGGCTACCGGCAGTGAAGGTATCCCAGCTCCAGCGCTGCTCGGACCGCCTTGCAAAACCCCCTCCGAGGTTGTGGCGATCTGTAGTACCACAACGAGAGTATGCAAAATAGTTTTCCGGATTAAAACTAGGATCGAACAACAACTCCTCTCACACCTATTACTGCAGCTTGTAAAAGTCACGTGATAAGAAAACGTGTCCTTTCTCTTCTTTCATCATAAAAGACGGTTAGCAATGAAGCAAGAACGCAAAGAGAGTATAACAGCAGCTACAGCACAGGGGTACCTAACAAACGAGGTTGCAGAGTGGAACAATAGGGCCAAGTTTTATTCAGTATTTCAATGTCCTGAGGGGGTTTCGAAAAATGTCGTTATCCAGTTCTTGCATGTCTACTGCATGTTCAACTACCCGACATCATAGTTTGCATAAGTCCAAAAATTGAGAACACTCTTCTCACCATTTACAAAAAAAATATCGATAAGCAAGGCTGCGGAACCAATTCACAGAGTGAGTCTTCAACTGCAGGTAGTACGCTTCATCTGGGAGCAACATCACGTGCGTTGTTAATCGGTCAGGAGTGGAAAGTGTGAGAACGGACAGAATTCTCTTGACAAAAAGCTAGATGTCTACCGCTGGGCCACAAAAGAAATTATGATCGTGTCTGGCACCCTGCACGCGGTACAAAGTGGGGTGTCGGCGAGGTGAAAGATTTGGTTCTTTCCCGTTGACGGTGACAAATCACGCGGAGCGTGCAGTAGGGCGTTCACCACCCGCCATATATTTCGCCCCCTGTAGTGTAAGTACTTCTACTCTTATCACTCGTCAGGTGCTGATATTTAAATCATTACCACAGCGCTCGATAGCAATAAGCTGCGAAACGTTTGAAAGAACAATCCATCATTTGTTAAGAAATGTTCTAGAGACTTCATTACCTTTTTACGTTTGGTTGCCGATTTGTTACGACGTGTTGTGCAGCACCGAAACAAGTTATATTTTATTTAGTGTCAAAAACCATGTTAATCACCAAAAAAAACCCTTCGGTAAACCGTGTGACGCTAAAAAGTACTTATGCGCACGCCAGAACATTTAATTTTTAAGAAATCCAGCACAGCCAAAAGCAGCGATTGTTGGACTGCTCCATGTATGACAGAAACATAAAAATGTAAGTTTCGTATTCATTGTATATTTGTTAATGTCTATTAGTTTAACGCCCTTTTCTTTGAGAATATGTTGATGCTTCACTTTACAGAAAATCTGTGCTTATTCTTTTCTTTAAACTCACCCTGATTTTTCAATGTATGTAAGCTTTGTTCAGCTTCGCTCTTCATCGCGGTATCTCGGTAGTATTCGGGAGGGCACTAATGTGTTCAATTTCCAATCTGATAACTTTTTACAAAATTTCACTGTTTTACATTCATTTCCATTTTTTTATTATTCAAATAGGTCCCTTAGGTATTTTCTTCGAAGATTCTGATTGCGTGAAGGCAATCCGAGTCAAAGGTCAGTCACGAAACCATCTTCGCGTAATCAAACCTTACGTCTCCTGAACACAATCGAGAACCGACGCATCAGCGATCATACATGTCTAGTGTTATAGGTTGCATTCTTTATCTTGTCGGCAAACATTGCCAGACGATGTCCTTATTACTGTTATATTCGATTAAATGTGTGTGAAGAGCAAAATCTATAACATCAGAGTGCTCACTGCTGTGCTGTGCAGTGCACTCAGGCGTGTACCAGCCTCTGATGCCGACAGATCTCTTTCCTGTACAATGGCAATGACGCAGTCACGCTTAGCCTGTTGAAGTTGAGGGTCATGAACAAAGTCACTGGGCTTAAAGTGTCGTAGTTCAGGTATCTCACCCTGACGCCATGCTGTCATTAACTAGCACAGAAAGAATGACGTTTAGAGATTACTTGTTGGCTACATTCCAGTCTTTGCACTATCATCCTGTTCTTTCTTCCTGTCGGTGTTTTCCACATAGTTCTTTTTATTCTCTGATTCTGCACAGATCATTACTTAGTCTCCTTAGTCCAATCAATTTTCAGCATCATTCTACAGCAAAACATCTCAACCATCCAATTTTTTTTTACTTTCCGGATTTCCCTCAGTTAAATTAAGACCTATGTTTGATACTAGTAAACTTCTTTTGACTAAGCAAGCCTCTTCTTGCGTGTGCTAGTTTACATTTTACGTCCTCCTTGCTTCGTTATGTTTTATCTAGCTTCCAAGGTAGCAGAATTCCTTCTTCTGCTTCGTGGTCCCCAATTCTGATGTCACGTTTCTCAATAACCTAATCTCCGATTCTCTTCATTACTTTCTACTTTTTTAGTTTACTCTCAATGAACGTTCTGTGCTCAGTAGACTTTTCATTCCATTAAACCATAGGTTCCCAACCTAGGGCTCTCGCCATGCTGGGGAGGGGCCGAGAGCTTTGTGAGAGTAGGGGGCACAGACAGCTCAGAAGAACGCAGAAACAAGTGGCCAGACAAGTAAAAGATATTTTATTCTTATTACAGTTATGGAGTAAATTTTTTGTAGAGTTCGCAACTTCGTCTTGTACTCGTGCGTCGCAAAGTTATTGTTTACAGAACACATTATTCAGTCTGTGCTCTGCATTGTTGACACAGTATTACGCTTGCTACGTTCTGTAGAAGCAAATAGCGTTTTTATTGGTTTTGTACGATGAGAGTAAATGTCTGTATAATGTCTTATACAGTGAAGCATATACTAAGTTCAGATTCACGATACTGAAATAGACAATGTCCAACTGCCACAGTATGTCATGATGTTGTCAGTAACGACCCGTTACAGCCAGTGAGTGTGGAATATCGTCTAACAACAGTTCAATCGGCCCTGAAATATGAACCAAAATAGTTTTTTGTTGGAAAAAGAAATTCTTCACATCGCATGAAATTGGACTTTCAAAAGATAATTGACAAAGTCACTGAAGCATCATACGAAATTTCTTTCTTTATTACAAAAAACAAGAAACTTTATATACTGTTGGTGAGATATTAATCAAATCTTCTATTTTTAAAGCAACCAGATTAGATTTTGGAGAAAACAGGACCAAAAATGGACAAGGTACATCTTTCAAATAACAGTGCACCGTATGATCGAAGAAATGGTCCTGAATTCGAAAGAATTGTTAATTCAAACACTATAGTTCTGTATTATTCTGCATATGATAACTCTCTTTTACCATAAAATTTGGATAACAGTTTACTAAGAAATAAGTTTCTTCGAAACAAGCACAGCAATTCATAAGTAAATAAATATAGGGAGGGGGCATGAGATATTCTCGTGTTGCAGAGGGATGGTGGTGGAGGGGCACCGAACAGAAAATTTTGGGAACTACTTCATTAAACAAATCCTGTAACTTTTTCAAGAGTTATAGCAATGTCATTAGCAAACCTTATCACTGACATCTTTTTTCACCCTAAATTTTAATCCAAATCCTGAACATTTTTTTTTATTTCCATCATTGCTCCTCTAATGTACAGTTCAAGCAGTATGGGAGAAAGACTGTATCTCCATCTTACATCCTCTTTAAGCAGAGTTCTCCTCTTTTGTCTTCATTGTTATTGTTCTTCTTGGTGTACGGCATTAGATTCTCAGAATACCGCCTTCATATGCCTGAACTGAAACTCGAACGAAGTCTCCCGACATCCATACCTAAAGGCTAGTAAAAATGTTAGAAGCAGCATACGCATTACTTTCTACTCTCTCATCGTAACAGACGGAGTACAGACGCCGAGCAAGTAGAAGGGCAGGGATGGTCAGGATATCGGAGAAACGTCAGTGTGAACGAAATAACACTGTGATCGTTTCAACATTCTTTTTCATAGTAATGGAATTCCGTGATACATTATAGTGTGTTATGAGTTTTGGATTTGTCTAATGATCGCTTCCAAGTTGACTGGTATAGTGGCGATGTACTAGACTAGCCCAGCATGCATAACCCGATGTACGGGTCCTGTTTGCCAAGACTAGGACAAACAGATAATTAGCGGAGGACCACAGCTTGTTGCGGCTGTGCATAGGTCGCTGCTTGCACACACCCACCGACACACACACACACACACACACACACACACACACACACACACACATTCACACATACAGTGCCCTGTGCACACAAAGTCGGCCTGAGTGATGTCGCGCAGCCTCCCACACGTCGCTGGGGGCACTGTAATTTAAACATTCTCCTGCCATTCCATCGTATTATAAGTGACAGCACTGCCGTGTATAGTACTGAAATAACGTTGGTGAATCTTACAAGGGCAATGATAATTCCAAAGCACGAGAGGTCTCACCTCGGAAAAAAAAAAAAAAAAGTTGTGAGAATGAAACTTCTGATGCTGATGGTGATGGTGGTAGTCCTTCCCTGAGACTCATTTTCCATACGATGCATATGACTTGGTGGAGACACTAGTTACAGAAATCAGAACTTTGGCTGTTCAGGAAACGTTCCTGCCTGATAGTCACCTCATCGCCATTCCGGAGGAAAGGAGAAGTCACTGAGTACTATGTTAGAACATTACAGGAGTGCGGCAACATTTCAAAGCCAAAGCAGGCAGTAAATGAGCGTCCTACGCATGGACAGCTTCGAGCGCCGGCCGGAGTGGCCGAGCGGTTCTAGGCGCTGCAGTCTGGATCGGCGCGACCGCTACGGTCGCAGGTTCGAATCCTGCCTCGGGCATGGATGTGTGTGATGTCCTTAGGTTAGTTAGGTTTGCGTAGTTCGACGTTCTACGGAACTGATGACCTCAGAAGTTAAGTCCCATAGTGCTCAGAGCCATTTGAACCATTTGAACAGCTTCGAGCAACCTTGTCAGGAGATTATTATGCTCCCGTGATTCTCGGCCCCTTCCAAACATAATCTGTTAGCGGCACGCCATTGCAGTCCCAAAAACCCTCTTCTATCATGGTTACTTCTTCAACGTTTTTGGCGGTGGTGATTCGACATCGCTGCACTGCTCGCTTTACTGCTTTGTCAAGGGGCTTCAGCGATACACCTGGTACTCGTTCATGGTGATTAGCAGAGATAGCATTCTAAGGTGTATATTTCAGATGAGAAAAGGAAGGGAAAAGGTGCTGAAATATGGTAAAAAAAGGTTTTTTCGATACAACTATTTCTCTTTCCTCTATTCTAATTTATTGAATTACAATCAACGACATCAAATTATCACTCATCAAAAGAAGGAAAAAACATGAATCTGTTGTACTTCAAGACATTAAGCATCTCTACACTTACGAGATACAATCTCTTTGTAGACGCTAAAGCTTCTTCCGACATCCACAGAAAGCAGTGGGGTAAACTTTGTATTCACTCGGAATGGCAACTCTACAGATGTAGCGAATTCCTCAATGTCTGCATTCTTCTGAACACCACACTTAAATTTGTCTTCTGGAATTGTTCCCTCACGGAGTTAAAAATATACCATTCTCTTTCCTTTCGCAGACTTTATTCTGCTAACCGTTTAGTAGCTACAATCAGGTACTTGTAACTATCGACACGATGTAGATCTCTCTGCAAATTATGTATTTTCTCCGGTAACAGAAGTTGCTATGCCTTGAAAACTGCACCTGCGTCGGCTGGATCCAAAGAAAGCACAGGCTCTCCAAATTTGTCAGAATTCCCACACAACATAGCAGCACACTCAAACCAAGATCCCCAACGAGTAATGGGCGGGAAACGGGGAAGGGGCAGGCCAGCAGTTTCCCTGTAGGCAACAACACGATTCGGAGCTTTCAGTGGATCTTCTCCAGGGCAGAGATCAGTTGATTTGCAATGTCGTATTCGTCCCTTATAGAATCACAAGCCCTGTGAAGGCCATGAACCAAACATGTCAGATGCTTCAACATAGGAATGAAAGGTTTCAATTGGTTAACAGCTGAAACCAAATATGGAGCCTGGTTCGTTACCACAAGAAGAAGTTTTTCAAACTCGATACCAGTAGACCAGAGGTATTGGCAGAAGTGCATAATTGATTGCTTTACTGTACTGGCTTTCGCGTTCTGCAGCTCATGCATTTTTAACAACATGGGCTTAACGTTCATCCCTGATAAGGGAAAAACTAAAATGTTCAAAACATATCGTTCCGTTGAGTCTATGGTTTCACCCACAATAAATGCCACATCGCAGTCAGACACTGTCTCCTCGATTTTTTATATAGTTTATTGGTAAACAGGCTGCAAGTAGTTTTTTCTTAACGTACTCCCATCGGGCATTGACATCTGTGTGTATTGTTTAAGAAATTACTTGATGATTGAATGGTTCACCTTACTGAGTGGAATTCCTTCTTGTGTAAGAACTGCACACAAATCAATGTTTAATTCCTCCAGATTATTGCGCTGCATTTCGTAATAGAGGTTCCCGCGATATGTTGATTCATTTGATGCTTAGAACTGGAGGTGTGTTGTGTGATGTGACCTCGCTGTGTTTTTCATCTAGTAAAATTTCTGAATAGCAAATAGGACATCGCATAATAGTTCCATCAGTGTCTATGAAATCTTCTTTGAATTTCTGAGCCAGAACAATAAATCGGGCACTGGATACCTTCGGCATGGTAAAATCTAGTAGTACACTCGTTTAGTAATGTAACCCCCAGTTCACTTGCTAACTCACTGCAACTGTCACACAACAGTCCTGCGCCCACTCACTCACTTGCTGTCCACACTCCCTTCTATAAGACGGCGACAATTACTAGAATGTTATCATTCATGCTGGAACTGCAGTCTCAGTGATTTATACTAGCTTCGAGCAGAAACCAGTCTTAGTTCTCGGAACTCTGCGGGTGCGGTTACTGCCGTCTATGCATGACCAGCCTCCGCCTCCAAGCGAAAAGATAACGTCGCTCACAGTAACGGAATCACATTCACGAACAGCAGGCTACTGATTCTGATAGGTTAGAATCACTCATTGTCAGCTGTCTTGTCGAACACACAATCACCTTTCATTGTTGCAGGCATGCTTTCAACCCTCACGCGGAATTTATTGAAAGAGGCAGGCTTACTGTTCGCACATACACAGCAAACTGAGGAAAAGTTTACTTAAAGTTAAATATTTATATTGATAACAAAACTTATAGAATAAATTGGAATGAAACTTCAAAAAAGGAGGGAAAACAGGATTATAGGCATGGTCGGGAGAAAAAGGGGTAAAGGTGCAAAAAAGAGAAAGCATGCCTCTTTTCGCAACTAGAAGCAAAATTTCACACTGTGATATCTTCCCAAACATCATTTATTTACTCCAAGGAGAAAGGTGCGCACCTAAAAATCCTTTCCCCGGTGATTAGATGGCTAAAGAACTCATCTCGACTGACCCAACAGAGCTGAAAATTTCCGTTGCTGCCTCAGTTCCGATGGACTTCAATGGTATGACTAGATGTGACGTCCTCTGTTCAAAATGCTGTGAAGATGTTCAATCCTGTCCATGACTTTATTTTGATCGTCATTGCATCGATTGTGATACGCTGCTCTTGGAACGAAATAGATTAGTGTTTCATGTCCTGCTAAACAACAGAGTAGAAAAGAAGTAATTAAATTTTTTCTTAAGTTCACACTAGCACAGCCACAGGTGTCACCAGGCAGAGTTGGCTATAAAGCAGAAAGGAAGCCAGCACTGTTAAGATGCTCACGTTCATATGTTGCTACATCAGCACCAATCGCCAGGTACAAGCTACACAATCAGCAAGATGTTTACTGAGAGATAGAGATAGAGATATATTCTTAGCTCTCGTTACTTGAAGCAACAAGCACTACCTAGGTACAACAACATCATTCAACGGCTTGACAGTGCAGTTAAGAACCTGTAACAAACTGTTAAGTAAACACAGTGGAAGGAGGACCACCGACTAGTAAATAAGTGCGGTACATTTGGTCATAATGAACATAACCTCCTGCAGTCATAGTCTGTGCGGCTGATCCCGGCGGAGGTTCGAGTCCTCCCTCGGGCATGGGTCTGTGTGTTTGTCCTTAGGATAATTTAGGTTGTGTGTAAGGTTAGGGACTGATGACCTTAGCAGCTAAGTCCCATAAGATTTCACACACATACACACACAACAGAACCTCACGTGTTTATCTTCACCCAGTCTCTATAAATACTCCAGTTCTCCAGCTCTGAGTTCAGCTGGTCATTAGGACTGATGAAGTCATATAGAAGCGCATGATTGACTGTTGTGGTGCAGTGAAATCTAAGTGTTAGATGTTCCAGCACTTCTCGTGAGACGCTGCTTGCCTTTCCCCAGATGGCAACATCCAAGTAACTCACTGAACTTCACATTGGCCACTGTTTAACACATCATTGGTGTGCAAATTGAGTGTCTTCCAACATCAGTACATCTCACTGTGCTTATCACACTAACATTATCGTCACTGCTGGGGGAGCTGCCCATCCGATGCCTCTTTTCCTAATCTTGACTGCAGGCACATCCAGGTACCAAGGGCCCATCTGCCCGATGGGACTGGTATCAGCTGACTACACGAATGCTGACAGCATGGTACATCCTGATGGGTCATCACAGATCGTCGTCATCTCCTGGAAGATGATCGAGGATACTGTACGGGGCACATACAGTAATGCTTTCCCTGCAGACTGCCAGACAGCAGCCCACAAGACTTTGGCCAAATTGCTGGCTTGCCAGCCAGCTTGCCGAGCCGACAACAGGAGTCAACGAATTCTAGCATGTCACCAGCACGAGATAGAGGCTAACTAGAAGACACACAACTATAGATCTGAGAGAATAACTTGATAAATATGGTTTATTAGTGCCAAAAGACACGCTATAGATTGCACAACACCATTCTGATGACGTAGAGGTGTCTCCACTTGGCATCCCTATAGTCCCGTCGACATAGATGTCATTAGAGACAGGCCAGTCTTCGAGTACCAGGGAATCCACTTCTCTTGTGATTGACAGATAGTGTTCCACATGTACCGTGCTTCTGTCTGACTAGCAGTTGTTCCTCGCCTGGTGACACTGTTATTGTCTGGGCGGGTTTATATCGATAGTAGGCCGGTGGTCATTCATAATGTACAGACCGATCAGTGTACGTCCCGTTGGTAGTCAAGCGTTTAGAAGACTGGGTACCAGACCGCAGTTGTACTGACAGTAGTCATCTGACACTGTGTACAACAGTATCATTGAATTATGTTGGCCGCACTGGTATTTGAACCCTATTCCTCCTGAACACCAGAACCACTAGATCAGTCCGCTAAGTCACTCCTGAGAGAATAAGGACAGAGATACGAGTACAAACCAGAAAAATATCACGTAAGTTTGTAAAAAGAGATCGTGTTGACAACGTAAGCGCGACAGGATTTCAACACTTTTTCAGCAACTGTCTTTCGATACCGTCCATAGCCCGCGGCTTCCCTAAAAGAACGCTCCACTTTCTACGCTAATGTAGAGATACGCCGAGACAGTTTCCTCGTTCATTAACATTAATCCAAGGCTTCCTGCTAGCTTCCCTATTACACAACCACGGGTAAAGAAATAGTGTTCCACTCCGTTTGCTATTTCATTCGTAACTACAGCTCCAAACGTATTGCGGAAACTACTGTGAAGTGCATGGTAGAGGACACATAAAATGGTGCGGCTTGTTAGTGTTTCTTCCCTTTCCAATCGCAAACGAAGTGAAGAAAAGATTAGTGCTTAAATGCTTCTGTAAAAGCTGTATTAAGTCTAATATTTTCTTCACGATCCCTACAGAAGCAACACTCGGCTGGCTAAACAATATTTATAGATGAAACTTAGTAAGTAGGCTTATCAAGGTAATTTTAGAATCTATTCAACAGCCTACCAATTTAGTTTTCCCCCTCCATGTCCAAAACACTCTCTTATAAGATGAACAACCCTGTGATCGTTTCCCCGATCAATATATTCGTTCAATATCATTGCTCGTCCTGTCTGACACAGGTGTAACACATGTTAGCCATTTTATATGATAACACGAGTAAACTACCTGCAAGAAGCCTTCTATGTAGACTGATTGCATTTTCTCAGTATATTATCAATGAATCGAAGTTTGCGACCAGCCTTATCTACGAATGAAGCAATCAGTTTCATATCCCTCTCAACAGTTATACCCATGTATTTTTATGGGTAGACTAATACTAACTGTGAACTTACATTGCAGTCATAATTCATAACGATTTTTTTAGTTTTTTGAAGTGCACAATTAACCTCACAAAACCTCAAGACACGTAACCGTAAGTGATGTGTAACTTGAGATGTATGTTATTTTGCACAGAGATGTACGGTGCTGTCCAGAAAGAAAATATACGCAGTAATAACATTATTTTCTGATGGACGTTTTAAAATAATGTTGTCATAGTATATATATTTTTAGCCCTCAGCTGAGGAACTAATGATTTCTTTTTTTGTACTTTGTCTTTCTTTGTAGTACACCCCTATGTTGCCGTAAGCTATCACCCCCAAGGACTCGCAAACCACATATCTCAACAGACACTTTCTACCTAAAATGCGTTAAAATGAACACTACAAGCAAATTAATCATGAGAATCTCCTCTGAAACTACACGGTCCAATCACATTAATGTGACCACCGCGTAAGTTCGACGAGAAACCTGTAATAACCAGTCACCGACGGAGGGTGGCAACACTAGCAATGGACGACATATAAAGCATGTAGGTGAGGCACGGAAACAGTGCAATCGTTGTCAATGCTGAAAAGAAGCGATTTATCACACGTTCAAAAGTGCTTTCCGTCCAGGAGGCATTTCCGTAACGGCTAAGTTTTCGAACTGTACATCATAAAATGGTGCTGTCTGAACCGGCACCGACGTTATTGTGGTGTACCACATGCCGTAGATTACAGGGATGAACGATGACTGTGGAATGTGTACAGGCAAAAGTACGTGCAACTGTCCACTAATAACATCCTAAATTGGCAGACGTCACTGAACGGATGAAAAGTTAAGGCCTTTACTTAGCGCTGCGACAGAGCCATTGTCCAGTTCCTTGTTGGAGAGATTAACAAGTGTTCTAACTGCTTTATCATTCTCCACTTCAGTTCTTCCATGTTACGCGACCCAACATGTTAGGTTGCTCAGATGTCGTCTTTAACAAACTTGCACGCTGTCGTGCTGCCGTGGTTAGTTTCACCCACTCCCAGCGAATGGCAACAAGGTTGATGACAAAAATTAGTGACAGTCAAATGGACTTCCGGCATTAAGATCAATATCATACCTTGTTTGCCGTAGCCGCTGTCTCACTATGGCATGACTTGTCCTCTTCAAACTTCTGTCCACTGCAGCAGTCCGGATGTCGTGCTTAACTACAGCAAAGCGATGAATTACCTCCTTGTCATGGAAGCGTTGCAAAAACGCTAATGCAGTCAGTGGTTTTACTCCCGACGAAGATCGTGGGGACAGCATCGATAGCTCGAGGATTTTATTCACACTCAGACACGCCGCCGCGAGAGATCCGAGTACACACATGTTTCCTCTAAGACAAGGACGTAATGCGCAGTGTGAGACTGCTGGAAAAGCTGCGGTAAAAGAAATCACATCTGCTGAGTTCTTTACCACTTTTTCAACGCTCCCTTGACAACGAGATAATTCAACGCTTTGCTGTAGTTAAGCACTACATCAGAACCGCTCCGATGTACAGCAGTTTGAAGTGGTCAAGTCACGCCATAGTGAGACAGAGGATACGGCAAACAAGGTATGAGCTTGATCTTAATGCCAGAAATCAGTTTTTGTTGTCAACCTTGATGCCATTCGATTGGGAGTAGGTGAACGTAACCACGCCAGCACAACAGCATGCAAGTTTGTGGAAGACAATATTTAAGCAATCTAATATGTTTGACCGCTTAACTCACCCAAAAACTGACATGGAGAATGATAAAGCCCGTAGAACACTTACTAATCTCTCCAACTGCTCTGTGACAGCACGAAGTAAACGACATAATTTTTCACCAGTCCCACGACGTCTTCCTATTTAGGATATTATTATAGGAGTAGAGAAGCACACCCAGCACCTTTCTCATGGCATAGTGGCAGACGTCAGACTAACCACAAGCCATATACTGGCGAAAGCTAAACCACCAACTATGTACTGGAGAAAACTAAGCCACCGAAATGGAGTATCAGCCACTTACTGCGTGAGAAAGAACACTTGGTTATCTCACCAGACGACAAAAGAAACCCCACCGTGGTTCTGAACACTGGAGCCTACCTTCTGAAGGTGCTACATTTATCAGAAGATAATGCGTACCGGAAGCTTAGTCGCAATTCGACGCAGGCCGTCGTCAGGAAGACAGGGAAGTTACTAAAGGACTCTGATTTACCAGACGAAGTGGTGAAGAAATTAATGCTTCGTGCCCCTGACCTCCAAGACTTTATGGGTTGCCGAAGATACTTAAGTAAAATGTCCCTCTTAGAACCACTGTTGGTGCAACGGCTCGCCCACCTACATACTGGCCAAACATCTTGCAGGATTGTTAGCGGCAAAACTAGGATATCGAGAACACCACGTTGTAAACTCACAGACTTTTGTTGAAACACTCAAGAAAATGAGAAAAGGCCGAAACGACATATTAGTTAGTCTGGACGTTATGTCGCTTTTACAAGGGTGTCGGTACAAGATACGCTGGATCTTTTGGTTCAACAGTGTCCACCTGAAATCGTCATATTGTTCCATTATGTTCTAACGACAACGTACTTCTCGTACTGCGACGAATATTATGAAATGACAGATGGTACAACGATGGGTTTACCACTGTCTCCGGTAGTAGCGAATTCCTTCATGGAGGACTTTGAGGAGGAGACTCTGAACTCGGCGGTGTTGCATCCGTCTTCCTTCCAGGGATACGTCAGAGTCACCTTCCAGATATGGCTTCACGTTGAAAATACGCTACAGCAGTTCGACGATCACATGAACGGTGTTCATCCCAACATTAAATTCACCATCGACATGGCGAGGGATGTTAAGCTAACATTCTTTTTTACTTGAGTGGAAGACAGGAGGACATTCAGTGTACAGTAAATTAACGCACACTGATAAATACTTGAACGCCGATATTTTTCGCCATCTTGTAAACAAGAAAGTGATCTTGAACACGTTAATACACAGAGCAATAGTTGAAACTTCCTGGCAGATGTGCTCTAGAGCACTTGCCCGCGAAAGGCAAAGGTCCCGAGTTCGAGTCTCAGTCCGGCACACAGTTTTAATCTGCCAGGAAGTTTCATATCAGCGCACACTCCGCTGCAGGGTGAAAATCTCATTGTAGAGCAAGAGTTATTTCTGACGACGACCACCTACAGTCTGAATTGCAGCACTTGAGACACGCGTTCAGAAAAAATGGTTATAGTAAGAGAGACAACGCAAACGCTTTCAGGTGCCACCGAAGAAGGATGCCTCGTCAATGAGCTGAAGAGGTCAAGCCGGCTGTTTTCCTGCCTTACTGTGGGGCAGCGAGCAGTAAGTTAGGGCATGTGCTACAGAGAGATGAACAGTCACCAGTGTTTCCAACATTCGAGGTATGCTGCGCCCTGTTAAAAACGACATAGCTCTTACTGTGCTCGGTGTTTATGCAGTCCCTTGCGAATGGGGCAGTATCTATAAAGGTCAAAGAAATCGCACAGTTGCAGAGCGTTGTACCGAGCGCAAGTGATATATTAAACAAAGAAAGCTTGACAAGTTAGCCATAGATGAACATTGCCTAGAAAACGGACACGAAATGCTGTTGAAAATTAGAGATTAGAATGAACAGCAACAACTTTAACACAGACCAGTGGTACACACTCATTAGAGCGTGGGGGCGGACCTTTGATGTCGAAAGGAAGCAACGGCGAGTACTTGATGCTGGTAAAGAGGCGGGAGCGGCCGTTTGAAACGTGACGCCGACCCCTCACGTCACCTGACGTCACTCGGTACCGCTACGGGCCGGAGCTGCGCTGAGTTGCGTAGTTTCGGCCCTCTGTGAGTGGTGCCAGAGGCCGCAATCGTGGCTACATAAGCGGAAAACTTTGCCAACCCTGGCAGTCAGTAGTTTTACTCCCGACGAAAGTGGTGGAGATGGCTCAAGAATTTTATTTCAGCTGACGCGGCTTGAAAATCGAGAGGATTTTAGTCATAGTTTTAGCTGTTCCACACACAGCCCAGGAATGTATTCTTCACGATCGACTGACTGAATAATGACACAAATTCGAGTTACGTAACAAATATCAGCCCAGTTTTTGTAAATACTTTTCTACTAACATTGGGCTAATTAACATACTTGATTACTTGCAATATGTAATTCACAAACGTGAGGTCACAACATTAACATTATTAGTTTTGAGCAAAGAATTTGATATTGTTATCTTAGACGTACTGCTCCGAAAAATGTGTCTACTGCGAATGAAGTCCTTCTTGGAAGAAGTTCTTTGTGGGCTGTCAAGAGGCCGATGCTCGGTGGACTGTTGATCTTCTTGTATATCAGTGACATCTCGTCGCTTGCGTCTGTACTGTGGCTGCTTGTTAATCCGAATACTCTTTAGATTTAGACAGCAAAGACAGAGTGAATCACTGTACTAACGTCACAGTATCTCGTATTGGACTTCCTGCTGCGCCTGCACACTAATGCACTTGCCATCCACAAATGATGATACAGTATATGACGCAAACTTGGGCTGACAAAATGCCAGGTGTGTTTTGAGCCTAATTAGTATTCAAAGTCGAATGAGTGGAACAAGGTACGACACCAGGCTACACAACGACAAATAGTTTTTACTTAACGTAAGCACCATTTCCGTGCAGTATATAACAAGAAAGAGGTTTGTAAAACCCAAAATCTTACATCAATCTGCGAGACATCTTACAGCTTACTGTCTCTGACGTAAAAATCCTACCCGCAATGAATATGGGTCCTGAAAAATTCTAATTAACTCGTAAAAATCTTAACCACGCATTATCTTAGGCGAAAATTACCTCTTAAATGTTCTTTAAGAATTCTTCTGATGTATGGTAATAAATCGCTGTCATTTGTCCAACGACACATTTCCCCGTGTCAAATAGCGTTATCTTTGAACGCTGCTACTGAGGTACTACTCGTCTGTAATTAAGTATAGCAATAGTTATGAGTTATTAATAAATCTCTCCCTCTTTTTTTTCTTTCTTTTCTGAAAAGTAGTTAAACGTAACAGATATATATCAATATCGTTTGTTTTATTATTCCTTTCCCGTTTAATCACTACGTCGTACTCAGAAGTTTGGATAGTTTGTCATTGATTGTAATGTACAGCAAAGGTAACACGATCTTTGAATGTCAACGATAATGCGTAATTCACTATGAAACTTCATTACCAGCTGATATTTACTCAATAGAAACTCTCTATCTTTTACGTTAAACAGCCGAAAATATCAGATTCCCAATTACATATTTAGAATCATTAAAACCCCAATTTACGACAACGAGCAACTGCTAGTTTACGTTCAAAGGAGAACTCTTAACTTTGCTTTCTTCAGCACTTCCAGATTACTGCATTCTTTATAGGAACCTTATCTTTTAGCAAATGCAGTTACTGATTTTAATTGCAATTCTCGATTTAATTCTCTTCCTAGTTGATTTTATTTACTTCAAACCAGCACATTTAATGCAAATTCTATAGTATTGAATTCAAAACTACCACATTTACCTCTATACGTGTAATTCAGAACACAATTTTTCTTTTATATCTCAGTCACAGAGTATTATTTTATTTGAACCTTTTAATGTGTTTCAACACAATTTTCTCAGCATAAGTAATCAAGTGGCAGCAAGAAATTAATGCCCCACAAATCGGTAACAACATGATCAACAAAAGTGAAACAAAAATCCTAAATGCCACCATGTCTTTCACAGCGACAATTAACAATCAAAGCAAAACTCCGCCTCTTCAGGTGACGGCGTGAAGTAACCCGCTATGATTCCCTATTTGAAAATAGGCCAGTCGTCACTTTTCACTCTGCAAGTCTCAGTTTAGTTACTTGTGGTTCGTTAATGGTTCCACTTAACTACGTTGCGGGCTTCACATCGGCTAAAAGTACGATGCGTTTAACTGTTTGTGGGCCCCAAACGAATGATGACGTTTCGCCAGTTTTGGGTACGTAAACTGAGACTTATACTAAATGGGAAAAGGTACAAATCCATTGTTACGAGGGTGAGTCAAATGAAAACCTTAAATTTGTAATCACAAATCGAAATTTCGCGCCGTTATCCTGTAAGTTGGTAAGCGTGCTACAAACAGCGTGCGTAATGGCCTGTAGGTGGGAGCATAGTGCAGATGCACACATACCGTCGCAGTATCAGCATAAAGATGGCCGCCACAATTGAGACTTGCACCAGGGAAGAACAGCGTTGTGTCATTCGGTTTTTCCGTAGTGAAGGTGTGAAACCTATGGAAAATCATCGACGAATGAAGTTTCAGTACGGTGATGCATGTTTGTCACAGCAGCAAGTCTACGAATGTAGCAGGAAGTTCGCAAATGGTGTGACTTTAGTGGAAGATGCTCCTCGTCCAGGTCAGGCACAACGAGTTGTGACTCCACAGAACATTGCAGCAGTGGTCTGCAAGATGGGTGCCACGGCAGCTGACTCCTGAAATGAGAGAACGACGTGTTGATGCTTGAGAAGAACTTCATCGGCGCTTTGAACGAGAAGGTGATGGCTTTCTTGCAAGAATCGTTACTGGGGACGAAACCTTGGTTCACTTCCACCAACCGGAAACGAAGAAAGCGAGCAAGGAATGGCGTCATTCCTCATCGCCAAAACCAAAGAAGTTTCGAACAGAACCATCAGCAGGGAAGGTTATGCGGACTCTCTTTTGGACCGAAAAAGGCGTCATTTTGGAGCATTACATGACTAAAGGGACCTCTATCACCAGTGAATCATACACAGATCTCCTAAAAAATCATCTGCGGCCTGCAATCAAATCAAAGCGACGTGGGTTGCTGTCAGCAGTTGTCCTTTTGCAACATGACAATGCAAGTCCTCACAATGCCCGTACAACAGTTGCGACAATCACAGACCTGCATTTTTAGTGTCTCCTTCATCCACCACACTCACCAGACCTTGCCCCAAGTGATTTCCATATGTTTGGGTCATTCAAAGACGCAGTGGGAGGAAAGAAGTTCCGTTCTGATGAAGAGGTACGCCACGCGGTGCATGAGTGGTTGCGCGGACTACCAAAAGAATATTTTTCTAAAGGAATTTATGCACTTTGTAAGCGCTGGAGGACTTGCATTGAGCGTGGGGGAGATTATGTTGAAAAGTGATACAGCTTTGTACCACTTCTGCACAATAAATAATATTTAAAAAATATTTAAGGTTTTCGTTTGACTCACCCTCGTATAATTAGAAATTAATTAGTCCTGAGTTCCATGCATAATTACGTCCTAATATTCTCGACAATATCCCTGTATCTTATCAGGAGACAGTAAAGAACTTCGGATGAACGCCTCTAGTGGACAGAAAATACCATCGCCACGTGCCGTAAGACTTGCCTCAATTTCTTCCAGAAGTTCCAGGATATATTCTTGCAAGGTGTGAAATCTACAGAGTCTCTCATTCTGTGAAACCTCCACTGCTGTCATGTGATACAAAACCACAAGAGTAGTGAAAATTTTAGACAGAATTAATTGTGAAAGCTTGTGTGTGTCACATCGGTATAATTCGTCTGTTTGTCCATCTCAGTTCCTCATACATCCACGATGGTTGCGGCCAGGCAACTTACGTCAGTATTTTATAGAATTTTGTAACTTATTTTATGTACATGTATTATGACATTTCTGTGACCTAAAATGCTCTTTGTAGTAATCAACGGATTCTGTAAAGAACAATAGTGTGAAAACCAGCTCTCTCCGCTTGTCCGCTAGAAACATACAACAATACATACTGGCGAAAAAGCTGATTAAGCGCTCCTTGACTTCCAAAAGCGTTTAATACAGTTCGACACTGCTGTTTAATGAACAATATACGAGGATAAGGAACTGACCAGCTGTATTATTTGACTGAAGAGTTTCTAGCAAGTAGAACACAGTACGTCATTCTAAAAGGGCAGAAATCTCATAAATAAAACTAACTTCGGGGGTACTTTTCACAATATAATATTGGATATCGTCACAAGTTCTACGAGGCTTTTCGATGATAATGGTATTACAAACATAGAAGTCGCAGCTTTAGATAATTGTAGCGAAATGCAAAAAGACTTGCTGAATATGGTTTAGGAATTGGTAGCTGATCCTCATCCTGTAGAAATGTTATGTATTGGGCATAAGTAACCAGGAATATCTACTGTTATGTCACTGCACGATTTCAGAACAGTCACTGGAAGCATTCACATCCATTAAATATCTGTAAGTATGCATACGGGACGATTTTTAGTAGTACGACCACATGAAACTAACCGCATATAAGGCAAATGCCAGACTGAGATTCAGTGCAAGAACCATGCGTAGGAAGCTTCGAAAATCCTCGTTCGACCAGCACTTGCTCGTCTTGCTGGCATCCTTACCAAATAGGAGTAATACAGGAAGTAGAGAAGAACCAGAGGACTACAGCACGTTTCTATGAGTGTAAAAAATGTATTTCTTTCTCTTATGTATATCTCACGAAACGATCAAGAATGTAAAAGTTGAGAGATTTTAGTTCACACGGGGACTTACCAACGATTTTTTTGTCCCGCGGACCATTCACGACTGGAATAGAAATGACGGAATCTGACACCACACCTACATCCACATGCCTACTCTGCAATTCGCACTTACATGTCTGGAAAAGTGTTCCTCGAATCATCTTCAGACTATTTGCCCACCATTCCACTCTCTAAAACCTCGTGGAAAAAATGACTATTTAAAACTTTCTACACGACCTTTTATTTCTCTTATTTTATTATGATCATCATTTCTCCCTACGTAGCTTGGCGACAGTAATCCAGAGAAATAAGCCAGTGATTGAAATTTGGTGCAACGAAATGCGCCTTTGTTTTAACGATTGCCATCCAAGTTGTTTATCAAATTCGTGAGACTCTCTCCCCTATTCCGCGATAATACAAAACGAGCTGCCCTTCTTCGAGCGTTTTCCATGTCCTCCATCAATCCTATCTGGTAAGGACAGTATATAACAGCACAACACCACTCTAGCGGAGGACGAACAATAGTACTACAGGCATTCGGCATTCTCTTTAGTAGACCTGTTGACTCTTCTAAGCGTTCTGCCAATAAAACGAAGTCTTTGGTTTCTCATCCCGATAAAATTCTTTGTGCGACCGTTACGCTTTAAACTGTTCGTAATTGTAATTCCTAGGTATTTAGTCGAACTGACAGCCTTTAAATTTGTGTTTTTTATCATGTAATCGCAATTTAACGGGTTTGACTTTGTACCCATGTGGATGATCTAACACTTTTCCTTAAACCGAGACAATCACCAGTTTTTCGCACCATAGATGTATCGTGTCTGAGTTATTTGCAATTGTCTCTGATCTTCTGACGATTTACCAGATGGTATGTAACAGCATCGTCAGCAAACGATCTACGAGGACTGCTTAAATTGTCTCCTAAATCGCTTATAGATTAGGTAAAGAAGAGGCCCTACAACAAATGGTTCAAATGGCTCTGAGCACTACGGGACTTAACATCTCAGGCCATCAGTCCCCTATAACTTACAACTACTTAAACCTAACTAAACTAAGGACATCACACACATCCATGCCCGAGGCAGGATTCGAACCTGCGACCGTAGCGGTCGCGCGGTTCCAGACTGAAGCGCTTAGAACCGCTCGGCCACCAGCGGCCGGCGGGGCCCTACAACACTTTCTTGTGGAACCCCGGATGTCACTTCTGCTTTACTCGATGATTTTCCGTCTATTAGTTCGTATTGTCACCTTTTGACAGGACATCACGAATCCCGTCACAAAACTGAAGCGATACTCCATAGGAACACGATTTGATTGCAAGTATCTTGTGAAGAACGGTACCAAACGTTGCACTTCGAAAGAACAATATTTTATGAATCCTTGCTGACTATGTGTCAATGGAGCGTTACCTCCAACGCAATTCATAACGTTCGAACACGATATATGTTTCAAAATTCTACTGCAGATCAACGTTAGTGATATGGGTCTGTTCAAATGGCTCGGAGCACTATGGGACTTAACATCTGTGGTCATCAGTCCCCTAGAACTTAGAACTACTTAAACCTAACTAACCTAAGGACATCACACACATCCACGCCCGAGGCAGGATTCGAACCTGCGACCGTACCAGTCGCTCGGTTCCGCACTGAGCGCCTAGGACCGCGAGACCACCGCGGCCGGCTATGGGTCTGTAATTCAGCAGATTACTCCTACTATAGTTCTTGAGTACTGGAGTTACATGAACAACTTCCCAGTCTTTTGGTACGAATATTTCGTCGAGCGAGTGGTTATACATGACTGCTAAGTAACAGGCTGTTATGTCAGCATATTCTGAAAGTAACCTTTTTGGTGTGCTGTCCGGACCGGAAGACTTGCTTTTGTGAAGTCCTTTAAGCTTCATTGCTAAACCTTGGATATCTGGCACACAAAGTAGAGCCTGCTACATACTATTAGGTGACTTTCAAAGTGTGCCGGCCGGTGTGGCCGAGCGGTTCTAGGCGCTTCAGTCTGGAACTGCGCGTCCGCTGCGGTCGCAGGTTCGAATCCTGCCTCGGGCATGGATATGTGTGATGTCCTTAGGATAGTTATGTTTAAGTAGTCCTACGTTCTAGGGGCCTGATGACCTGAGATGATAAGTCCCATAGTGCGCAGAGCCATTTGAACCAACTTTCAAAGTGTAAAAGTGGATGTCGATGTAGATGTTCCTCTGTCTGTAAATTGAAAGAGGGGAAGTGATTTTTCCCAGAAATTATGTCCGAAATGCAGTACAGGATGACAAATGGTAATAATAAATTTACGTAGATTCTGTTCGCGTGCGTTTATTCCGCTAGTTATGGTTGTTACTAGTTTCTATATTCCATACAATGTTAACGCTTTTAGCGAAAAACAAGTAATCCCCAGACATGTCTGTGCACTGCGTTGCCCACTAGCACCGTCCTTAGCAAAACCATTCGTAAGCTCCTAATATTTTCCTAATTTAACATTTTAACTATACCCATTATTTTTCTACGACAAATAGTGATGCATATGCTCACCCTATTGACGCAATTTTTTTTTCTTTGTGTTCTACCACATTGCCTTGCATTCCCCGTCCTCGCTCTTCACTTACAGCCATTACTATCACGGTCCACAGTCTATGTCTACGTGTCTATAATTAAACTGAGTTTTTTTTCTGCTAACTATTGCTGCCTCCGCTATTTATATTACAACTACTCCTAAGTATTTGGGAATAGATTAAATACAACAAAGGTACGAAACATTGTAACAACCAAACCAGTTGAAATCTGAAGCGTGTGTCGTCACCTCCACTTAAAATATTCGAAGCTACTCGAACGACGAACCGAAGGTTGTAGTAAAGGATTGGTCCCTGTCACACCCATAGGAATTGTGGGAATAGGGAATCTTTTGGCTCGTGAAACAATGAGATTTGTGATCAGCCCTCTGTTCATTACTCTTTCCCATAATTCTATCACGCTTTGCTGCTCTCACTTTAATTTATACATTGAAGCGCCAAAGAAACTGGTAGAGGTATGCGTATTCAAATACAAAAATACGTAAACAGGCAGAACACGGCGCTGCGGTCGGCAACGCCTATAAAAGAAACAAGCGTCTGGCGCAGTTGTTAGATCGGTTACTGCTGCTACGATGGGAGGTTATCACAATTTAAGTGTGTAATTGACGGCACACGAGTGATGGGACGCAGCATCTCCGAGGTACCGATGAAGTAGGGGTTTTCCCGTAGGACCATTTCACGATGTACCGTGAATATCAGGAATCCGGTAAAACATCAAATCTTCGACATCGCTACGGCCAGAAAAAGATCCTGCAAGAACGGGACCAACGACAACTGAAGAGAATCGTTCAAGGTCACAGAAATGCAACCCTTCCACAAATTGCTGCAGATTTCAACACTGAGCCATCAACAAGTGTCAGCGCGCGAACCATTTAACGTCTCGTGTACCCTTTATGTCTGCACGACACAAAGCTTAACTCCTCACCCTGGCCCGTCAACATCGACATTGGACTGAAAATACTTGCCTGGTCGTACGAGTCTCGTTTCAAATTATATAGAGTGGATGGACGTGTACGGGTATGGAGACAACCTCATGAATCCATGGAAACCGCATGTCAGCAGGGGACTGTTTAAGCTGGTGGAGGACCTGTAACAGTTTAGACTGTGTGCAGTTGGAGTGATATGGGACGCCTGATACGTTTACATACGACTGTGACAGGAGACACGTACGTAAGCATCCTGTCTGATCACCTGCATCCATTCATTTTCATTGTGCTTTCCGATGGAGTTGGGCAATTCCGACAGGAAAGTGCAACACCCGAATCGTCCAGAGTGCTACAGGGTGGCTCCAGGAACACTCTTCTGAGTTTAAACACTTCCGCTGGCCACCAGACTCCCCAGACATGAACATTACTGAGCATATCTGGAGTGCCTTGCAGCGTGCTGCTCAGAAGAGATCTCCAACACCTCGTACTCATGCGGATTTATGGACAGCCCTGCAGGACTCATGGTGTCAGTTCCCTCCAGCACCACTTCAGACATTAGTCGACTATATGCCACGTCGTGTAGCGGCACTTCTGCGTGCTCGAGGGGGCCGAACACAATATTAGGGAGGTACACCAGGTTCTTTGGCTCTTGCAAAAACCTACAGATTAGTATTATATATAAAGACAAGTGTGCACTCAGCCTCGTATAAAGGTAGGTTCTGAGGGGGCGAGTCCCCAGCTCGTGGCCACGCGGTTGCGTACTCGCTTCCCGAGCACGGAGTCCCGGTTTCGATTCCCGGGGGGTCAGGGATTTTCACCTGCCTCGAGATGACTGGGTGTTAGTGTTGTTCTCATCATTTCATCATCATTCATGAAAGTGGCGAGTTTGGACTGAGCAAAGGTTGGGAACTTGTACGGGCACTGATAACCGCGGAGTTGAGCGCCCCACAAACCAAACGTCTTCATCATCATCGTCATCATCATCGTCTTAGGGGACGAAGATGTGATCAAGTGACCGATAATTACGCTGCGTGAAAGCAAGCCTAAGAAAGAAACACTTTCACGGAAATTTGTTATTTTCACGTATGTAGTGAAACCCATCCAAAATTTTATATGAAATAGTTCATTAACTTCAAAGATTCCGGGCACGTTTTATATTCGTTTCCCAACTGAAATCAAAGCGTGTCTAATGTAGCATCAATTCTTAGCACTGGAGCTTGTGCAACCAGTCTAATCTGGATAGTGCTTCCAGTTAGCCACTGGCAGATTTCGTTATTATTAGACTTTTAATTGTAGTATAGAAATATCCGTTTGATTGTAAGTTGATCCATGTAGAACGGACATGAAAAGTCGCATAGACAATAACAAATGATAAGACAGTTGTTGACCAGTTCTGCCAGATAACCATGAAACAAATATTATCAGTCACGCAACGTGACAAAAAGGTGGCCGTTGCGATAAATGGTATTTTATGATTCAGTCATTAACATCAGTTAACTCAGTGAAAATATGTTTTTTGATATTCATCTTAGCGAAGGTGATGAACCTACCTTCCTTGTGGAGGAAATCGCATGTTGATATGCTCCAAGTGTCTTCATTACGCTGTACGATTTTTCCAAGCAAAATTTCCATTTATAAATACAGTGTGACCTTATCAAATAAAAAGTTTTATTACTTACAAGAGTGTTATATGATTAACAAGATGTGCTACGATTATCTTGTGGACCATCAGTCTTCTGACTGGTTTGACGGGTTCAGTAGCGAATTCCTCTCCTGTGTCAACCTTTTCATCTCAGACTAGCACTTGCAGCCTGCGTTTTCAGTTTCTTATCATTTCACCTCACTGACTCCCACTACATCTAAATTGAGCCTTTACAGATTTTCTAGCTTCCCTACAACTTTCAAACTACTGAAAGTCCACCCGTTACTCGTAGAACGTTATCCTTTCGTTGGTTATTCGATCTCTTTTTCATGGCCAGCCCCCTTCGGCAGTCCCCTCCCGGAGATCCAAATGGGGGCCTGGTCCGGAATCCTTTGCCAATGACGAGATCATCATGACACCTTTTCAGTCACAGTCCACACGTCCTGTGGATGCACATTACATGTCTATAATAGAGTGGTTTCCAATGCCAAGAACATCGAAGCAAATCACCTGAATGCGAATAACTTGGCTTCAGCTGTGTTGCTTATAGAAGACATTGTTCGATGTAATACATCTGTGCCACGTCCAAGAAATTCTTTTTTTTTTTCAGTGTATTCCTGATTTATGAAAGGAATTGAAACATCGTTTTGACATTGTTCTGAACTCAGAACACACGTGAATTCTTTGTCGCCTGAAAACAGATTCGACCTTTTATTTACCGTGCTACTCACGGTGCTTACATATAGTGTATAAGACCACGGTAAGTACAAAATTTTACTCCCTCTTCTCTCTATTGCAGTGTACTTTATATCCTAGTTACTGGCTCTTTGTTCACAATAAAAGTTGTAAATTCGGTATTCATTCGAATCATGTTATTGTTCATCTTTATTGTCTTCAATTGGAAGCGTTCCTCCTTCCTTCTCGAAATAATGAGATATTTTAGTAACAAATTTTTTTTCAGGAGGGTATGATACACAAAGGCTTTTAACTGCAAAAAAACTTTGTACATAAAATTAAAATACCATGACGAGAAATAGGAAGCTGCAATGACGATGACCACAAACGTTTGTACTTTTGAAACAAAATGCTGAAAATTAAAAATATTTATAGTCAACGTGGATCAATACGATGGCTCTACGTATTTAAATAGCATGGCCACATCAAGCGAGTGAAGCAATTGACGACTCCATTTTTCAGTGTTAGTCGACTGATCAGTTTAATAGGACACTTATGCAAAAATTTACGCAAGAAAGTGCAAATGACCGAGAAACAAATCTCAGAGCATTTCTGCTTTGTAGTGTCCGACCGCCATATTACTGAACAATTCGGCCTCAGTCTTTTTCGTACGGCCTTTGTAATGATGAAAGCACAAATAAAATGCTATTCAAAAGGCAGAAATCATAAGAATTAAAATGTTTTCGCAATGAATATAGTAAAAATTAGGATTAAAGTATGATCTGTTTCTTCTTAGTAACAGGCAAGCACCCTTACATGTACAGTACAAACTCACCGAACAGAAAGGCACAATTCTGAGGAAAGAATAAGAGAAGTAGTTCTCTTTTAAACAAATTGATGGTATGTCTTTTAGAAGCGTAGCTGAATAAATTATGATCATTAGCCACTTTATAACTTTGGTTTTAGTATTCACTTCGTTTTTATTAGAAAACACAAAAATATAACACACACTGTATCGTCACAAAATTGCCCACACGTCCGAATTTCCCTTACTTAAAACAGGTAATGTTGTATAGCGTTCCATAATGCATGAAGTTATGAGATGAACAGACCACACATCTGGCATTGAACAACATAATCCTTCATATTTAGGTTCACGTTAATAGTTTTGGTACAAGTTTTATGATTTGCGTTCTGAACGGTTAAATACTTTAAACAATGAGTTACATCAGTTCTCAATTCTCATTTTCCAGTATCTATTTAAATAACAGATATACTGCTTGTAAGTTGGTATCATTAATAATGTGATTTCATTTCAGCACTGGATACGACTTTGAGAGAAGTTATTTACTTTTTTAAGACTCATAAACAGTGACGTTTATATTACATTCCCTCCCCATTTGTGTGCAGCTAACAGAAAAAAGCGCCTAGAAAACACCTCAGCGAGGGAGCAAACTCTTATCTTTGTTTCACTTAAACAATGTAGAAAAGAATAAATACACCATTAACAGTCTAACTCATCCTTTGTATTGCAAAGTGGAGGCTATCGACTTCATTTACTGAAATAGTGCCTACCCCCCCCCCCCCCCCGCCCCCTCCCGTCCTATCCCAGTGATTAACCGAGAACGTGGGGCCAACCGTCAATATAACTCCTCATCACATATTCGCTCCGTACCTACAAGCTACAATTATTCATTCCTCTCCCATGGTGCGCGCATAGATTTAGCGACATCTATCGTGATGCAATGTGCTTTTCACGCTAGAAATGGTACATATATGTATTGATGGCTCCAAATTAAGAGAGGGAGAAAATGTAGGATGTGCTTTCCTCTCTCCGCAATACATGTCTCGCAATTTTTCAACTGTCGAGGGAATCTACGATTTTTCTGTGGGAGCTGTAGCCATACTAGAAGCCTTCAAATATGTCAGTTCCCTTCATGCTTCCAAGGTCAATTTTTATCTACGTCCGTTTCAGAATCTCTAAGGCATAAGAAGTGGAATTCTAAAACCAGCAACCTCATCTTAGAAATTATTGGCAGCGAAGCCAGTGTGGAATCCAAAGGTAAATAATAGGATTCCTGTGGTTTAAATCTCACTGCGGTGTAATTTATAACGGAGAAGCCGATATTCTTGCTGCAGAAGCTACAAACTCCGGAACTGTCATCGATCTCAAACTTTCATCCTCTGAAGTGTACCGTCTGGCCACACAGAATGCCCTTCAACAATGGCAGGGCGCGTGGAATGTATCTCAGTCATTCAGTGGAAGATATTACGCCATCGTTCAAACTGTTATCCCACGTATACCCTGGCTTCGCGCTCTTCACTCACCCGTATGGCTAATATCTACCGTCTGCCGTACGAGATTTAACCATGGAAGCTATCCGCTGCCCCTCCACTGCATTGGAATTACTCCAATCCCGCTCTGTGACTCTGTAATAACATTACAGATGATGACATCAACCGCATCTTTTTTGTATGCGGAAGATGGGAAACGCACAATCTTCTTTCCAACAGTTACGTAATCTGATAGAGTTTCCTATGAGTGTCACTATTCTACTTTCTTTGAATTATGCTGCATATGCCAAACACCTTTTCAAATTTTTACAAGCTGCGAAGACATAGTTGTAATCATAACCCATTCTCACTTATCATCACAAGGAATTGTGTACTCTTTTTATTTCCGCTGAGCAAGAAATTTGTTACACAAAGTATTAACAACACATGTAATGTTTTTAAAATTGAAATTATACCAACACCTTTCAGTTTTGAATTATTTGGCCATGGTTCTGATTGGTTAGTTTAGTGGCCTACTGTTTACATATAACTAATAATCTCAAACAGTTAAATCATGTGTTTTACGGTAGAGGACACCACTGTTTTAAGTTCACATAGACATAAATCAAGAATGGCCCAGTACGAATCGCAAGATACAAATGTGGGAAAAAATCATCCACAGCGTACGTGAAAGAGAATGAGTTTAGTAACGTACACAAAAAAATGTGTATGACCTGAATACGGCTCAAATGTTGTAATAAACAACTCATGGCCCATGGTACATTTAGTACCGCGACTTCATGCTATCTACAAGTGAACAATAACAAAAAAATTTGGACAAATGGGATAACACAAAGTTTATTTTTGCAGATTGAGATGACGAATCATTTATAAGATATACTCTACAAAATGAGCGTACATTAAAGTTTTCTCGTGCTGTGAGTGTTTTATACTAAGCTATTTGCTATGGCACATTCTGTATATAACTGCTGCTTGAACAATGAAGTTATTACTTTTACCATACACTTTTTCATTGCCTTGAGGTTGATTGCATCTACCCTTAATGCACTACGAGTTTTTTAGTTTCATGTCATAAGGACTGCACTTATGGTTCATGAGCTGGCATTACACCTTTCCGTTACACTGTTTCTTTTCTGAAGGAGTTCACATGACAAAATTTACTCACTAACGTTTAAAATCTTCTCTTTTTGCCCTTACTATTTACAACAGTATTTATACATATTCTTTTTGATGTGTCGACAGAAGTGCCGACACAGTGTGATTTGAGGGGACCGCAATGCACGCTATAAACACACGAAGGATGGCGTGAGGTCTGAAACAGGATACGTAATGAATGCTATAAAGAAAAGTACGTAGCTTTTGGAATACTTAACTTTAATCCATCCTTGTTGTACACATCGTTCTTGATGAGACATGCCTTATACGATAAGCATCAATTGCTATGTAAGGCTAATGGCGCCTTGCTAGGTCTTAGCCATGGACTTAGCTGAAGGCTATTCTAACTGTCTGCTCGGCAAAGGAGCGAGGCTTCGTCAGTGTAGTCGCTAGCAAAGTCGTCCGTACAACTGGGGCGAGTGCTATTCCGTATCTCGAGACCTGCCTTGTGATGGCGCTCGGTCTGCGATCACACAGTGGCGACACGCGGGTCCGACATGTACTAATGGACCGCGGCCGATTTAAAGCTACCACCTAGCAAGTGTGGTGTCTGGCGGTGACACCACACTTTTTCTCACTTTATTTAGATTGTCCCTTGGAAAACATACATAGTTTGGACAAAAATATGAGCACATGAAGTTTAAAGTTGGATCCATGTTTCCTTCTACTTACATACTAAGTGACCATACCTAAATAGATTATAAATTATATGGTTGTACAATATGTAGCAATACACATATGTTGTTTGTACTTTACTTATTGGCATACAGAAATTTTATTTGTAGGCATTTGCCATACTTTGCGATGCAGTAGACAAGCTGATCATCTCATACACTTGTACGCAATGAAATACAAAACATTACACGTAACACACAAGAAGAAAATTTCTACTTGACTTGCCCGCTGCTAGTAGCCCAGGCACTGTAAAATGATAATGAATTTCCTTTTATATAACAATCTAACATCTTACGTAGTTCTCGTTTTACCACTTCCCTTCGGGTCCAGGGGATGGAATATGTCACATAACAGTAAGGGTTATGAGCCACTACCTGCATATGGAATCCTTTAATAATTACTGGCTTATTCGATAAAACTTTGACGTATTTCGATAACAAATATTTTAGTTCAGCTTGTTACCGTTCTGTTAAACATTTTAACTCTGCTGTCTTTAATTGGATGTGCGTTAAAATACCTTGGACATCAGAATGAGATTTTCACTCTGCAGCGGAGTGTGCGCTGATATGAAACTTCCTGGCAGATTAAACTGTGTGCCCAACCGAGACTCGAACTCGGGAACTTTGCCTTTCGCGGGCAAGTGCTCTACCATCTGAGCTACCGAAGCACGACTCACGCCCGGTCCTCACAGCTGTACTCTTGCCTGTAAGCTGTGCAGACCGAGCGTGAGTCGTGCCTCACAGCTGACTGGCAAGAGTACAGCTGTGAGGACCGGGCGTGAGTCGTGCTTCGGTAGCTCAGATGGTAGAGCACTTGCCCGCGAAAGGCAAAGGTCCCGAGTTCGAGTCTCGGTCGGGCACACAGTTTGAATCTGCCAGGAAGTTTCATTCCTTGGACATCCTCTGAAGACTGTGATGCTGTTGCACTGTGAGAACGTGCCTTGTCTCTGTGAATGCACAGCACTTAGTTCTTAACATCATCACCTTCACTTTCTCACAATACCTACCATAACGCACCTTAGTTCAAATTAAGTTCAAGACTACACTTTTACCTCCAATTGCTAAAAGACATTTTCCACTTGGAGGATCGTTCCTGGCATCCCACTCCTAGCAAGAAATTCACCCCAAGCAAAAAATTCACATACAGGTTGTTACCAACAAGGAACAAGCATCCTATTACTCTGCTCGTCAACTATCTATTCTTGCGTCTTTATTTGTTCTCTGGTGCCAATAGCCCCAGCGACTATATAATTTTGAACTCGCAACAGCGGTAACCATGTCGTTTTAGTTATCCTTTTAAGTAAATGTGTTCCAATCACATTTATGGTAGCACAAGTATCAGTCACTAATGTAGTTGGTATTGGTTCTCCACCAATTACGGTATTCACTGCTGCCGGCCGAAGTGGCCGTGCGGTTAAAGGCGCTGCAGTCTGGAACCGCAAGACCGCTACGGTCGCAGGTTCGAATCCTGCCTCGGGCATGGATGTTTGTGATGTCCTTAGGTTAGTTAGGTTTAACTAGTTCTAAGTTCTAGGGGACTAATGACCTCAGCAGTTGAGTCCCATAGTGCTCAGAGCCATTTGAACCATATTCACTGCTGTCTCAACTAGGGCTTCATTTAGTTCATTCCATGGGTCAGGGTCATTACAATTCTTCTTTAACATCCATACCTCCATTAAACCCAAATATATGAAGCTCATCGGAATTAATACGCCCAATCCATCCCTGCCGACTTTAGTTTGACGTATCTGTAATAGTTGAGGAGAGTTCTTCGGTCACTTTTACTATGCGTTCCACATGATTTTTTGGGGAGGTACCTCTGTAGGTGGAGGCCCTGAGCTTTATGTACGTCTACGCATAGAGTCATTGTTTTAATTGAGTTGTATCTTACATCTGGTTGCCATTGGTTGTTGTGTGGCTGGCACTGTCCGTTGTTTCTTCCATTCTGTGGAGTACTATACTCCGTGCTGAAACAGTTATTATCATTACTTTATATTATGTCAAAATGCAATGGACCAGGTGTATTGTTTTAGTCTGTTTTGATTTGCAGAACTGGCATACGACCCTGAGCTGTTACCATGTGGTCGCCGGCCGAAGTGGCCGTGCGGTTAAAGGCGCTGCAGCCTGGGACCGCAAGACCGCTACGGTCGCAGGTTCGAATCCTGCCTCGGGCATGGATGTTTGTGATGTCCTTAGGTTAGTTAGGTTTAACTAGTTCTAAGTTCTAGGGGACTGATGACCTCAGCAGTTGAGTCCCATAGTGCTCAGAGCCATTTTTTGTTACCATGTGGCTAATCGAGGTAAGCTTGATGCTGTGGCCATTACCTTGTAGAGGCTGAGCTCCACCATTACTCTTAGTCTTCCTGTATTAGATGTATAAAGTCAAGGAGTAATAGAAAGTTTTCCCATGTTACTGCCTTGAACATTTACTACCTTTTCATAGATCGAAATAGCCAACTTAGTCTTTAATATATGTAACAGATATTGTTTCGCTAAAAGCTCAGCCCAGAAAAATGTTTTCACAATGTACCTCTCCAAATAATTCCGGAGACTACCTTGCTTCAGATTATAAATTTAGGGGCTAAAAGCTTTCTTTCTTAATCTTTCCTGCATGTATACCAGCCAATACTTGGCAACGATTATAGTCTCAAATTCTTGAAATGTTTCACATTTTCAGCTTCCTCAGTCGGCCGTAAGACTGCATTACTTTGTATGTGAGCTGTGATGAACTAAATGTTTTGGTTTCAATTCCACAATTTTGATAAACTCGCCTGAATGTCCGTTTGCAGTCAACAGTCTGAGGTGAGGTCTTACCTAGGAAGAAAATTTACAACTGCCGATGTTTTTAATGGCTATCCCCTGACAGCAATGCTGTCAAAGTTGGAACTGAATAATCAGTACATCGACTAGCCCTCTCTGCTTCATCTCCTTGGACTCTGTTATACGTATTTGCTGCTTCATACCCATACACACGTAAATAGGTATGGGTGACACTCCTACAACTACCTCACGTCGCAGGTCACTGACCCGTTTGTTGACGCTATTACATCAGTCAGACAACTCATTGTTTAATATTTGCTTCATTTGTCCTAAACCACTTTGGATGTTTTCACCCACAGCACCTGATTCACATCATGACTACACAGCTATTGTCTGTGCAGCAACTCATAGCTCAGTGACAAGTTTCTCATTAATTAATTTATCTTTCTCACATGGACGTCGATTAAAGTCATCTACAGTTTTTCACCTGAGCTACTATGCCTTCATAGATTTTAGATTCTTTATTTACCTTCAGATCATTTAATTGGTGTGTAAGCTGAGTGATATTGTATTAGAATGTGCCATGTGCGATTTTAATGTGCCGAGATCGGCCATTAAACTTTTGACCATTTCGGCTGTGCCTTGGTATGTATTTTTTGACATGGTTATTTCTGTACACGTAGCATCAAAAAGTTCCTGGGCGATCTCATCAAAATTGTTTCTTAATTGTTCTGATTAATCTTTTGAAATTCTTTTAAGAGTTGTTTATATGTCCACTGCTTGTTGCGAAAGCTGATCAAAATTGGTTTCCAATTGTTTCGACTGTTCTGTTGAAACTCGTTCAAGAGCTGTATTTACTTGCACTACTTGTTGTGAAAGTCGACAAAAATTGGTTTTTAATTGCTCAGATTGTCTCTTTGTCAAGTACTGAAAACCATCATTCATTATATTAGCTAATTTATTACAGAATTCCTTAAAGCAGTCATGAGTTTCAGTCGTTTGCGGATTCTCTTCCATACATTCTGATTACGTATTTGATTCAATTACTACATTAACAAAATCCACGTTTTGCATTGTTGGATCGAAAAGATCGTCACCATCGATATTCGCATCAATACCTACATTCTCTATGTTACCCATATCCGGCCGCGGTGGCCGTGCGGTTCTAGGCACTTCAGTCCGGAACCGCGTGACTGCTACGGTCGCAGGTTCGAATCCTGCCTCGGGCATGGATGTGTGTGATGTCCTTAGGTTAGTTAGGTTTAATTAGTTCTAAGCTCTAGGGGACTGATGACCTCAGATGTTGAGTCCCATAGTGCTCAGAGCCATTTGAACCATTTTTTTGTTACCCATATTCGTTACCTTTCCACATTTAGTCATACTATAGAAAAACAAACATTATTAAAAATTCTTTTTCACGCAGTGCACATAAATAATTCCATGAAATTAATGCAAAATGACAAGATAGGTGTTTCTGCTTGAAACATGAGACAACTTGCATTCTTCACAAGTAGCGTATCTGCAGCCATACGACTTCTCGAAGTAATGAAATTTACGAATTAAACAAATCTGAAATACTTATATGTGTACTTATTGGTAATAAACTGCTTAAAGTACTGTTTGAAAAGTCTTAAAAACACAAAATGCAAGTATATACCATTGATTTCCTTACCATATTTGTAATGTGTTGTGGCTTCCATGTACAATAAATCTGATTGTACATCCAGCACAATTTTTTTTTTTTTTTGTCTTGCATTTCTTTGGTCAATGAATTTCAGTCTAATTTTCCTAGGTCAATGCACAGTTGGCAAATAGTCAAGCAACAGAAGAAGAACAATCTGTTGACACATACCATGAAATTTCAGTTATGGAGCCCCCTCGCGTTGGACGCCATTCGAAGCTTTCCTGTTTCCCTCTTTAAATACTGAAATATTTTATTAAAATTTTTTTCAGGGGATCACGTTATACAGAGACTTTAAGTGTAAAAATCTTCTGAAAAAATTAAAGTGCCGCTATGAGAAATTGAAAGCTGAAAAGACGATGACCAGAAAAGTTTATAATATTGAAATAACACGCTGAAAATTTTAAATATTTGTAGGCATCGTGTATTAATATGATGGTTCATCATCATATTTGAATATGGGGGCCACGGAATCAAGCCAGTGAAGCGTTTGGCGAAGCCATTGTACGATCATAGTTGACCTATAAATTTAACATAACTCTTGCGTAAGAATGTGCACGAAAGTGTGAGTGATCGGTAAGCAAATCTCAGGATGTTTCTGCTTTATAATAATGAATAGATGACGAAAGAACATACAACGCATTCGGTCGCTATATCATTGAACAATCCGCCCTCAAACTTCTTCGTATGCCCACTGTAATGATAAAAACACATACAAAAAGCTATTGACAAAACAGGAATCATGGGAGGTAAAGTGGATTCGGTATGAATATCACAGACATTAAGATTAAAATATGATCTATTTCATTTCAATGACAGGTAATAACTCTTACATGTGTACATTACAAGCTCACAGTACAGAAAGACACAAGCCTGAGGAAAGGATAATTGAAGAGACACAGATTTCTTGTTTTTAAACAAGTGGATCGTAAGCCTTTTAGAAGCATGACTGAATAAATTACAGTTTTTGCCCACTTTATAACTTTGGTTTTAATATTCACTTCGTTTTTATAAGAAAACACAAAAAGGTAACATAAACCGTATTGTCAAAAAAATATAGTTACATCTACGAACTTCTTTAAATAAAATACAAAATATTGTAATTTGTAAGAATCCTATATCTTACAGAAATCCTGTTTTCCTTTCCATTTATTCTTCAGTTTCGTTGTCCAGTGAAGCGTTGTTTGGTGTCCTCCCATGGTTTCCATTTGGTGCTTGTTCGTCATTATCTGTAAAAGTAAGTTCGTTGTTATCAGTAGCGAAACAGTAAAAGTAACCAATAACATATTGCCTTATATGCCAAAATAATATTTAAATTATGTAAGGTTGTTCATTGTTAACTTCATGGAAAAGCGGTGTCACACTGATTATTTTACAACTATAAAGAGAAAAAATAACTTCGTTGAAGAACTCTCGAAGAGACAGCTAACGTAACCATTGCTTTTCAGTTTGCAGAGATGCAATTACATTTATATACACTCTCCGAAGTCGTTTACTTTCAGTTACATAATGCAGTTTTTGAAAATGACATCATGCATGGGGCTTCATTGAACGAGAAATGTTACGGTTGCAAGGCATAAAAGCACTTCGTCGAAATTGTACATAACATTGGACAAAGAGACAGATAAATGAAAAATAAATAAATACCGATAACGAGTTTAATATAATGTCATCAACAGATAGGAGGAATCGGAAGATTAGTTTTGTAGAGATAAAGGATTTCCCCAGATTTTTAGCATTTTCCATACCCCGTCATGAGGTGTTAAAGATTCAGTTTACACATCAGGGTAACACACATGGCAATAAAAGCAGTTAGCACACAAAAACTAATTAGAAATAGAAGAATTTAACAGCTTAAAATATTCACAGAACTGGTAAAAGTGGCAAGAAAAATAAGAAAATATTTCTGTTTGGCAAGTACTACGAAAAGTGAGTGTGAATTACGTATGCAGCCACGTGGAATGATCAGTTCTCTGCGTGGTCCCGGACTTCCCTAAATCCAAAGTGTTCCCAGACATCTATCGTCCTCTGATTGACTCAATTCTAGCACTTCACATGCTCATCTACTGCAAACCGGGGTTATTCTGGATACTAACTCTTAACGCAGTGAATATTGATCTGTATACTTCCGCAAACGTAAAACCGCGATATTCTTGCAGATTAACAGATCAGTCAATCACTGTTTGATTCAGTAGTCTTTGGAAGTAATAATCAGGCTCACTTGCTGATAAATTGAATAACAGGATACGATTCACTGGTTGTTCACTGGGAAACAGTAATTGTTCGCCTGCAAATGAAATTGAACACACAATGGCTGCTCAGTCTACGCCAGATAACCACTCTAGTGCAGGTTAACCAACGTTGGACATTGGATTCAAAGAAAGATGGCGCGGAAGTTCACGGACCTGTGTGATGGGTGAGAGGGTGCGACAGAGTTGTTGGAAAATCATGACTGGCAAACACTAGCAGAAAGAAGACATAGGTACCAGTATCGCAAGAACCGGCTTAAATACCTCCAAGGTCTTTTAGGGTAGTATCTAAGAACATTCTTTCGCCCCCTAATTGTCTATAGCTGACGCCGATAAAATTACGCGGTATTTATATAATTTCGCGATCAAACATTTCCGTCTGAGGGTGCTGCTGTAGCGTATGCAGCGTAGCGCGACCTGGATGCTGCTATACAAGCACCGGCGCGTACGAAAGAGATTAGTGTGGTATTCGTGCTTTCAGCTGTGGGTGCGGTAACTGCGGAAACGTGATCTGTGGTGACGTTAGTACCAAACGCGTCCAAACAGGACCACCCTGCTCTTACTCATTTTGTAACTATCACCCACAGACATTTAATGCGAATACTGTGAAACACCCTACAGGTATAGCACAAGTTCAGGTTGTATAAGAATGGGGGGGGGGGGAATGATTGTCCGTGCCATTTTCCAAAAGAACCGTCTCAGCACTTGCCATAAGAGATTTAGACAGTCTTCTAACTATTTTGACGCGGCTCACCAAGACTGCGTGTCCCGCGCCAATCTCTTAAGCTCATGGCAGAACTTCCATCAATCATTTTGTTGGACGTACTTCAGTTCCTGTCTTCCTCTACCATATTTGGGCCTCTGTGTCTCTCTGTAGTACGATGGACGCTATTCCTTCGTGCATTAACAAAATATCTTCTTATCCTATCCATTCTTATGTTCAGTGTCTTTCATAATTATCCGCCTACATACACATCTATACTCCGCCAGCCACCTTATATTGTCGGAGGGTAGCTTGTATTCCACGTTCAGTTTCCCCTTTACTGTTGCAGTCGCGAATGGTCCGCGGGGAGAATGATTGTTGGCAAGCTTCCGTGAGAACTCTAATCTCTCTCATTTTATCTTCTTGGTCTTTTCGCGAGATATTCGTAAGAGGAAGTGACATTATTGCTTGACTCTTCTAGGGATTTTAACTGTAAACCACACCGTGATGTAGAACACGTCTCTTGCAGATTCTGCCATTGGCGTTGGCTCAGCAAATCAGCGACCCTTCCGCACTTACTAAATGAACCAGTAATAAAACGCGCTGTTATTCTTTGGGTCTTCACTGTTTCTTCTATCAATTCTGTCTGGTACGAATCCCAGAGTGACTAGCAATATTCAAGTATCGGCGAACGAGGGTTTTGTAAGCTAACTCCTTTGCAGATAGACTACACTTCCCGAGAATTCCTTCAACGAATCACACTTTGGCGTCTGCTTACCTGCTATTAGTTTTATGCAATCATTAAGTCTCCCCTACGCGTACTCCTAGGTATTTGATGAATGTAATTGCTTTCAGTGATTGAATGGCAGTTCTGTAATCGTACAGTAACCTGTCTTCCTTCCTATTTTCGTGCAGTGGGTTACATTTCCTTGCAGTGAATGTCAGCTGCCAGTATCTGTACCAGTCGTCTATTCTCTGCAAACTTCCTGTGTTTCATTTCAATTTTCTAGCGGTGCAGCTTCTCGGTATAAGGGAAAGTAGGTTAAAACCAGGTAAGCGGGTCAAAACGTGTAGTTTTAGATTTCTGTCACTACTGCTTCCATCAGTCTGATGACAATCAGAACTACCAGCGAACGTCATTCCTGTAGTTGAAAATAAGTGCTATTAGCGGTCGCCTGTTGCTTTTCCTTCTATACATTTATAAAGCGTTTACTGAAATTTTCGTCAATATTGGTGCTTCTTGGAGAAGTGTCTTGAAGAAAATTATTACATGATAAAAATAGGTAAGTAACTGTTTCGATTAAGTATGTTTTTCAGTGTATTTCAATGATTGTAAAATTTACATTGTATGAATGCTAACTTTCCAGCGACGTGTTTTATTCAATATTTCAGTGTGGGGCAAAAACAGATATACATGGTTGGGAATAGTTTCTAATGCCGCCCCAGATGGTTGACTTTGTAGAAAATGCAAAGAAAATTACGTTTAAGAGAAAAAGGAAAGCAATTATACTGACCTCCTCTCCATAAAAAAATTATTTGGAAGTTGAAGGAAAAGCCAGAAAAGATAGATAAAAGAAAAACTGAAAGAGAGTCGTCCTCTCAAAGGCGAGTGTAGTGTGCTAACCGCTGCGCTACCACGTGGAGAACCGGTTCATTTCTTTCCTTAGCAGCCCACTTAAATTTTTGCACAATTCTGGTACATCACATCTGAAAGGCTTTCATTCTCTTCTTTCCCTATTTTCCACATTCTACGATTTATTTCCACACGGTGTTACGCCCCAGACGTAATTTCCCAGTGACTTCTTGCTCAAAGTAACGTCTAAGTTTGTTACTAGTGGACTTCATTGCTCTCATTGCCACTGCTTCTTTATGTCTCTTGCTTCGTCCGTCATGCAGCATCTTGCTTCCAATGTACCAAAAGTGCTTGACTTCGTCTACTACGTGGTTCAAATTTTGATATAAAGTTCATCGGTAATCTCATTTCTGTCTCGGCTCGTTACTTTCGTATTTCTTTTATTCACTCGCAATCTGTTTTCTGTGTTCAGTAGTGTGTTCATTCTATTTTTAAAAAATGCTGCATTATGCCCTTTAAAACTCGAGCATTGCTCTCGTGGTCTTACGACGTGCTTGTATACCTTGAGACGCAGTGGCTTGCCTGGCGACACAGGTTGGTGAGGCAGACCAGTATAAATCCGCGAGACGGATTAACGAACGTTGATACGGAACACCGGCCAGCCCGTGTAGTCTTTAGGCAGTTTTACACCTTCGTTTAGGTAAACGCCCGGAAGGTGCTCAACCTCATACCCAGAATTTATGATACTCAATCATTGAAAATACGATAATACACAGAACAAAGTTTACTCGATTCAAACACACTTCTACTTAGATACTTAGATTGCCTTGACGACTGGCGACACGAAGAGCGTCTGGCCACAAAGATAAAAAAAACGTAACGCTATTTTGTCGAATAGTGAGACCATGGCTGTACGAAAATAAAGTGAAGTCTTATCATAAAGTGAAAAAATATCAGGCCACTTTAATTAATACTATTTATTAAAAAAATCTGCCACCGTTGCTGGATTCTATTTCACAGGTTCACTGCAAGACGTCAGTTCACGTTTAAAATTACATGTAGCTTATGCTGTATTGGCAGATTGTGATGACGGTGCCATCGAAAATCCTGCGGTATTTTATAGCTCTGTTGACAGCTTTAGAACAGTTCGTATCTCGCCCAACAGTTAGGAATATTTAATAGTGTTCTGAACTTTGAAGAAGCAGACAGTGTGACTGAAATACACTGCCTTGAAAAGAATGTGAAGGTGCCAGAAGGGAAGCAGGAAACGAAATGAAGCGTCACGGGTTGAGAGGGTAAAATTTACAGAGATCTTGACGATATAAGCCCTGTTGAAAGTATTATTTTGCATCTCCTCTGGCATTCATGCGTGCCCCGATTCGATTGGGAGGAGTGTCATAAAGCACTTGTATCATCTCTTGAGGCAAGCTGGCCAAACCTACTGTAAATGGTCCTCAATATCCTAACTACTGTCACTGGGACCTGACGCACCTTCCTGCCATCAGAGCTCCCTCACTCAGTACGAGCCGTGATCTGAAACCACACCCAACACCTCCCCAAAGCATTGGTATGATGGGACCTTTCCCAGCTCGCAAACATATTCACTGACTGTAGCCATCCGAGATAGCGCAGAACTGCGAATCAGAGCTGATCACTATACAACGCCATTTGTCAGCATTCCATGCTTCACGGTCACAGCATTACTCGTAACGTAGCCGTTTGTGTTGTGGTTTTGACGTAGCCTACGCATGGGACGATAAACCCCTCGTGCACGTGCCGCCGACGTGGCCGTGCGGTTCTAGGCGCTTCAGTCTGGAACCGCGTGACCGCTACGGTCGCAGGTTCGAATCCTGCCTCGGGCATGGATATCTGTGTTGTCCCTAGGTTAGTTAGGTTTAAGTAGTTCTAAGTTCTAGGGGACTGATGACCTCAGATGTTAAGTCCCATAGTGCTCAGAGCCATTTTTTTTTTTTTTTTTTTTTTTGAACCCTAGTGCAGGTACTAGTAGTCTCCGCTCCTTGGTGTGGGATGTTCAAATGTGGTGAGTTCCTAAGGGACCAAACTGCTGAGGTCATCGATCCCTAGACTTACACACTACTTTAAATAACTTATGCTAAGAACAACACACACACCCTTGCTCGAGGAAGGACTCGAGTCCCCGGCGGGAGGGGCCGCGCAGTCCGTGACGTGGCGCCTCAAACCGCAGGGCCACTCCGCGCAGCTGGTGTGTGATGACACAGAATGTCTCGTGGAGTTCTTTACCTGTTCTCGGCTGGCAGGTGCAAATGTGAAGCGGTTACGACGTGCTTGCTGCACAATACGGCGATTCTCCTTTGTGGTGGTCATATATGACTCACAAGAACTTGGACGACGAATATGCCTCACATTTCCATGCTCGCGTATCATGTCATTTCTGGAAACCCAGAATCTACTCTGTAGGAATCAACATGGATTCCGGAAACAGCGATCGTGTGGGACCCAGCTCGCTTTATTTGTTCATGAGACCTAGACAATATTAGATACAGGCTCCCAGGTAGATGCCATTTTCCTTGACTTCCGGAAGGCGTTCGATACAGTTCCGCACTGTCGCCTGATAAACAAAGTAAGAGCCTACGGAATATCAGACCAGCTGTGTGGCTGGATTGAAGAGTTTTTAGCAAACAGAACACAGCATGTTGTTCTCAATGGAGAGACGTCTACAGACGTTAAAGTAACCTCTGAAGTGCCACAGGGGAGTGTTATGGGATCATTGCTTTTCACAGTATATATAAATGACATAGTAGATAGTGTCGGAAGTTCCATGTGGCTTTTCGCGGATGATGCTGTAGTATACAGAGAAGTTGCAGCATTAGAAAATTGCAGCGAAATTCAGGAAGATCTGCAGCGGAGTGGCAACTGACCCTTAACATAGACAAATGTAATGTATTGCGAATACATAGAAAGAAGGATCCTTTATTGTATGATTATATGATAGCGAAACAAACACTGGTAGCAGTTACTTCTGTAAAATATCTGGGAGTATGCGTACGGAACGATGTGAAGTGGAATGATCATATAAAATTAATTGTTGGTAAGGCGCGTGCCAGGTTGAGATTCATTGGGAGAGTCCTTAGAAAATGTAGTCCATCAACAAAGGAGATGACTTACAAAACACTTGTTCGGCCTATACTTGAGTATTGCTCATCAGTGTGGGATCCGTACCAGGTCGAGATGACGGAGGAGATAGAGAAGATCCAAAGAAGAGCGGCGCGTTTCGTCACGGGGGTATTTGGTAAGAGTGATAGCGTTACGGAGATGTTTAGCAAAGTCAAGTGGCAGACTCTGCAAGAGAGGCGCTCTGCATCGCGGTGTAGCTTGCTGTCCAGGTTTCGAGAGGGTGCGTTTCTGGACGAAGTATCTAATATATTGCTTCCCCCTACTTATACCTACCGAGGAGATCACGAATGAAAAATTAGAGAGATTCGAGCTTGCACGGGGCATTTCCGGCAGTCGTTCTTCCCGCGAACCATACGCGACTGGAACAGGAAAGGGAGGTAATGACAGTGGCACGTAAAGTGCCCTCCGCCACACACCGTTGGGTGGCTTGCGGAGTATAAATGTAGATGTAGATGCAGAACATCAGGCTACTGTCATACCCAAATTCCCCAGAATTATGGGTATTGCAGGATTGGACCTGTGCACTAACCGGAGACCCACATTGGGGAGGCTTTATGAGTCTGTTAGGTGCAGAAAACGCTGTTTCAAATTAGTACGCGGCATATCCGCGTCCTTCACAGTTATCGCTCAAGACTAACATGTTCACAACATACAGCACTAAATACCAAGAACTCGAATGCGCTCTGGTGCTGTTTCACCTGTCATAGTGATCTCTAGTGCCACTGTCATCACTCAGATACCCGCCGATGGTGTGAACGTGTGTGAAATTCTATTGGCCCACGTCCGTGTTTTCCGGGAGCTTGACATTTATCGTTAGGTAGTGCATTTAGCTGTATGTGTGGCTAGGTGCTCTATCTGTAAAGCTGGGAAATGTGCTGAAAATGGTTTACTATTCGACGAAATAAACTCTTCAAAACGTTCTTCAAAACCAGTCAACACGCTACCACAATGGAATTTCGGCACAACGGAAATCAGCCGACATCGCAAGTGTACTATAAACTACATGTAATTTTAAACGTAAATGGCCCTCTGATGACGAACCAGTCGGTTCGAAACTGGTAACGATACTGTTATTTGTTAATAAGTTGCGTTGTTAAAAGTACTTGGTTACAGTTTTACTTTACTTCAATAATTAACCTGGAAAATAACATAAGTTTGCCACATTGTGAAAATAGCGGGCCGCGTACGACGCGATAAACGCTAGGAAAGAGCTTTTTCTTTATTTTTTTAGAAAATAGGTGAGAGACAGCCGACGAACTACCACAGACCAAAACCATTCGGGTTTTACGGACAATGTAAAGTTATTTAGCTGTTCCTTAATGCATTATTCAGCCCACGGATACTACGAGTATTCGGTAAGAGTGTAGCTGTAACGAGGCCCACGAGAAAGACAGGCCGCGGTGCGTACGTCACGAATGTAGTCCTGAACTCGCTCGCTCGCTCATCTCAGCAGACAAAATGCGTTTCTAAACCTTTTAACTCGCAGCCGGGCGTGTAAGTACTAACGAGAATTGCATCGTCCACTGGAATCTGCTATTATGAAGTTTTACTGATTAACAGTACTACAGCAAAATTTAATTTAAGATCGATACTCGATATAAATGCTATAACGGCTTGTTTATGGGATTTAGTCTCTTCTGCTTAACAGTACTCATTACACGCTGGAAGTGGTGCCTTATGCAACTGATAATCATTTTAGTATGATTTTATTTTATTGTACGCCAGTACAGCCGAAACAAATTATAAGTAGGCCCATGGACTTATCATTATAGGACTAATAACAGATTCCAGCAGAAGAATCAGTTTTCGTTTGTACTGACACGCCTAGTTACGAGTTAACACGTGCAGAAACGTAGTTTGTCTGCTGATTTGAGCGAGCGACCGCAGGGTTACCTTCGAGACGTACGCGCCGCGGCCTTTCTTTCTCGTAAGCTGTGACGTCACCATGAATCCTCTCGCCACGCCGCACTTCACTGAAGCTTATAGGCATGCGGCGGACACATGTTCAGCTAATACGCAGGTATGAATGTAATCGAGAGGTTCCATGTCTTAGTGTATTATTGCTATTACTGTTATTATTATTAAGCTTTATATTAGACTACTTTTTTATGTTGTTAAACTGTAAAATGCTCGTGTGAAGCCTCTGAAGGACGTAAACCTCTTTCACCATCTCAGAAGGCACTGCTTTTTTTTGGGGGGGGGGGGGGGAGGGGGGGGGAGGAGGAACGCTCAGACAGACTTAGATCACACAAACCTTTACTATGGCGAAACCCGCTATAATGTCTTTTAAACTCTTTATTTATGTTACGAAGTTATCTTTTCGTAGCCGGCCGAAGTGGCCGTGCGGTTAAAGGCGCTGCAGTCTGGAACCGCAAGACCGCTACGGTCGCAGGTTCGAATCCTGCCTCGGGCATGGATGTTTGTGATGTCCTTAGGTTAGTTAGGTTTACGTAGTTCTAAGTTCTAGGGGACTGATGACCTCAGCAGTTGAGTCCCATAGTGCTCAGAGCCATTTTTTTATCTTTTCGTATTTTGGAAAGTTATGTGAGAACCTTTCCATATTTTTCAGTTTTTTTCATTCTTCACTCTCATTTCACTTCCTACCTTTGCAGTTTTTTATTGTTGATTGCTTTCGTTCTGATGAAATTGTGTGGTCTTATGAAACACATTAAAAAAAAAGCTCTCCATTCCTGGATACTTCTCATTTGTAATCTCCTTGAACCCTACTAAAGCTTTTGGATTACGATCAGAGTAATTGTCTTGGAGCTGCTGAAATTCTCTTTCCTTTTTCAAACTGAATTCAATAAAACTTTTAGTTGGCTTCAGTATACATCTCTTGAAATAATTTGAAGCCAGTTCTATCCTGAAACATTCACATAATCAATTAGTTTACGATGCAGATGTGCTAATTCTGGATGTTTGCGTTTAGCTCTATAAGCAACATATCGTGCAATCAACCCTAAAACCTCAAAATTTGCCTGCAAATTTGGGACATTTTCCCCTCCGTATTCGGTGCAATTCTCAAAAATTTCTCCCGTCTCCGAAACAACCTCTTCAATGTCCTGTGGACAGTAAGTGTCTTGATTCTCAAAAGATGACGGTTCTACAGTCGTATGTCGAGTTTCCGGCAATTTAGTAGCACTTAAAGCACAAAATTCTCTCTCATTCCTGCATGTAGTACCTGACAGAATTTCGCTCTTATTAAGGCTGGATCGCATCTTGAGGATATGACGTGTTTGAAAGCCATCCTTAAACAAAGAATGTAGTTTGTTGACAGACGCCAAAAAACCCTTTCTGATAAGGAAGCAAATCATCAGTAGATTTATTTTATTTTACTTTTTGGGCTTACTCCTTCGCTTTTTCTCATTTTCTACTGCTATAATACGAATTAGTTGGTCAGTTTTTCCTTGTTCTTCATTTTCTCTCCATCTTCTTTTCTTTTTATTACTCTGTTTGCGAGAATGGGATCGTAGAGTTCTTCTAACACATTGTCTTCTTCTGGTAAATAATTTCCAAACGCACTTTTTTTTACCATAAACAGGAGTTCAATACATCGAATTCGTTGTTTATGGCTTTTATAGCGTCACCAACGTAACTGAACTCAGGAAGGTTGTGAGAAATGGCTTGCCCTACAGTGAGAGAAAACGGCTCAGTAGCGTTCCTTACGTTTTACCTTTCCGTACCAGCAAGAAGAAAATGGTTAATGGTTACTTTATCGGCATATTTAAATCTACGCTAGTGTTTTGAAGTTCAGCTAAATTAATGGACGCTTCTTTTGTGACCAAACTACCAAATTTTGTCGATAACCGTCGTCAAGCAGATGTTCCGTAAAAATTTTAAGACATGAGGCACATCACAAAAAAACCGTACTTTCCTGTTTTGATTTAATGGATCTTCGAATCCTGAATTTTTAAATGTAACCTTTGGATTACCATTAAAACTAAAAATAAACTAAACTCGGTCCCAACAGGTCTCGGAAGACCCTAACGGTACTGACTGATCGCCATGTCGTCTTCAGTCCTTAGGCGTCACTGGATGCAGATATGGAGGGTCATGTGGTCAGCCAGCACACCGTTCTCCAGGCAGTCGCCAGTTTTAGTGACCGGTTAGATTCCCTTTAAGGGAACGTAAATTCGCAGCATTTAAAAGATCTTCTGATAAACAGTTAGTACACCTTCCTTCATTAAGCTCTTGTTGTTGACAAACAGAAATAGAGCCCCGAATCACTTTTTGAACGTGTTTCAATTTTAGCAACTCTGCGCTACATCGAGAGATACAATCCTTCAAATCTGCATTCTTTTACGTCATTTCTTCTGTTTCCATTATTTTAATTGTTAATTTAAGTACTTATAACGCTCACAGAAGTGTTTGTTTCCATGGTTAACGCTTTGTCTTCTAGTAATTTCTTCATCAGTTGGTAACATATTTAGCTGTAAAATGTTTGCGATAGCTTCATTTCTGTGTCCAAATGTTTCGCTCATTTTAAGCTCATTACTACGCCCTAAACCAACATCGGATGATAATAGATTTACAACTGGAAAATCATCAGTATTCAACTTACATTTCGAAAGAATATTCAACAGTTCACTTTTCAAATGCCTTTCATAATACGAATCATTAGATACAGAACAGACAGAAGCATTTTCAACTGAAAACGAACCTGCACGTTTACAAGCATTTATTCATTTTCGTTTTATCTCATTTTTTTTACGAAGTAAATGAAAATAAATTGCTAACTTACTTACACGTCCCCTGTGGTTAGTACTCGTCCAACTGGTTATAGCGCTGCAAACCACTATTTTTCACTTAAAAACTTACTTTACAAAAATTCTTCAATACACTGATAATTACGGCGTAACTCTGTACTCAATCGACAGTCACTAACAAAAACGTTTACAAAGCAATACGATATGGCAGCTGCGGTCTACCGAGCGTTGCTTGGGTTCACTATGAGGTCAGTGGCGCGGCTTGCTACTGTGCATACATTTCATGATCCCCATCGTGTATTCTAGTATCTATGGTTCAATCTAACGACAATCAGGTTTCCTTTGATCAGTTAGTATTACTCAGTGTTCACTCTCCACTACGCAAAATTTTTATTTGCCATTCATGCTACATAGGCTTGAAGGTCACAGGAACAGGCAACATGAAATCAGTCAAAAGGATATTTCTGAAAGCCCCATTCCACTTGTTGACATCTCATCTATGTTTGCTGAAAAATGAAGCTTGCAGTGTGGTAACAGACATAAATTTGATGTGATATGCATCTTCTCGCTCTTGATAGTTCACTAATAAAGCAAGCCCTTCTACAACACTGAAACAAGCAGCATCTTGTACGTTCTTGAGTTGGTAGTTTCCAAATTCGCAACTCTACTGAATCAAACAACTAATGGTCGGCGAGTTCAAAAGTAGATATAGTCTCCATAAAAGGGAAAAGTTCCTATACGCCATTCGCCATGCGGTATTTTGTGCAAGCAGAGCACAAAAATAGTTAATAAATCTGAGATCCATAAATCTATAAGTGCTTTGTCCAGTTACGTAAATGGCTCTCTAAACAGTCAGCATCGTAAACATTAATAAAACATTACCAGTACTCTCTTCACAAAACAACTTTTCTTACTACAAAAACAGCTCGGCACAGGCTCTTTTAATGCACCAGAAAGATTTGCGTATCTCGTAGGAAAGGATACCAATAGCCATAATTATTCCTAAGAATTTCATTATTTAAGCAATCAGCATCGTCCTTCATTGGCGCATCTTCAAGCCCCTATACGTCAGAATCAACAAACATACCACATACTATAAATCTAGCAAACAAATAACGATGATATTATAATGACAAAGTTGTTAAAACATATACATAAACAGATATACACAGTCAGATTTATAAAAGATGTATAATAATATAAACGTACAATCATATACTTGCTGGTATTGATAAAACAACATGAGAGATTACATTTGCACTATATTCTTTTGGATGTATGTATATTTTTTGCTACATTTCATGTCTATGTTAATGGTGAACATTATAATGAGGCGAGGGCACTAATTCATTAATTCATTGACCACTTTACTAGAATGTATTTTTTAGTTGTTATCATTTCACACGGTTGATTTTGTATATTAACTACCTCATTTTTAATAAAAATTCTCTTTTACTGTTTTATTAAGGCTAGCTAGTATCTAACTGTATGCTTATGTTATTATAGGTAATTTGTGCACGTAACTCTATATATGTGTTCAAATATACGTTTTAATAGCCTTTTATTGAATTCAATTTATCGTTACAATCCAGTTGTTTAATAGAGTTATACTATATTGCACACCTACTGATTTCTGTTGTACAGGAGCCTGAATATGGACGCTAATGAAGCGTCGAAACTAGGTGCTTAAATAACAAGAGTTTTAGGAAGAATTACGGTTATTGGTATCCCTTTTCGACGAATTATTGATCAACCAAAGTCTCGCTTCCCCATCTATATGATGTATCTACAAAAACGATTTGAGTAACGTATATGGTCACGGACGTCTGAGAGAACGCTCAACTTCCCCGCAGCAGGCTAAGAAGGGCCCCTCGCAGCATATAAAAATTTAAATTGCCCTCCCTAGTGAAATCCTAAATTTAAAAAAATATGGCGTTTCGGTCTTCGATCGCTATTCTTTATTTTCAATTACCGGTTTCGGGCTAGCTGCCCATTGAGACAATCATGTCTAGTTTTGATAAATCCGAAATTGATGACGTTTCCTGTATAGTGAAATTCCTTTAACACGATGAAGTTAATCCGAAATGAAGTTAATCCGAATCTTCTACTCCAATTTTCGAATTGCAGTGTTTCTGGTTTCACGGCCGACAGTGTCGATTCATCGTACACTGTACGTTGAACATGAAAATTGGCACAGCGTCTTTATGTAATAACAAGGTGCAGAGATTTCTGATTTATTCGATAAGGGTTGATAGTAAGCAAAATTTTTCTATGTTTGTATCACAGATCAAAACGTTACATAATAACTAGAAAAATAACGAAAATAATTAAACGACTCTTTCTCCTGAGACAAATACACCTAACGTACCCTAAAAATTTCTTGTTTTTAGATTTTGTATTTTGGTCGAACTCAAGAAAAAGCTCGATTCTCTCGTAAAATGAAACTTATGCTGGCTTCAAGCTCAGGATACTTAACTTTCGCATATACCTGATCATATTACCCTATCGAAACGTTTCCGTTCGAAGACCCTATATTCCACAATCGGTATTCTAATCAGAAATAATCGCAGTGAACGCTGTAGCTATCATCCCACCGACGAACCAGGTAAAAGAATCAATCTGGCAAGCAGGCGAAATCGTAATGGGCGTTGAGGCTGTCATCCCACCGACGCACCAAATTGAAAACACCCGTTTCGTAAAATACTGCGTGAAGAAGGCCGTAACAGCCTGCTGCCCATCCTGTCCAGCAGGAATCGTCGACAGTTCCAGGCCTTTTTTAAGGAACCGAAAGAGTAGTTATCACATGGGGGGATCAGGAGAACGGAGCGGTTACTCACGTCTCTCCCACTTGACCTTCCGCGGCTTCTTCATTGCGACAATTGCGATGTCGCGATGTGCGTTATGGTGAAGTTGGAGCACCCTTTTTCACCCTATTCCATACCTGTGGTTTTTGGCAGACATTCTGCTCCATACACATTCATCATCATTCGGTGGATGTCTACCGGTGTTTGCTCTTGTGAAACCAAGAAAAGAACAACAGCACGATATTCCTACTTGGACGCATATCGTAATAACATTGCCACAGTCCGCATTTGCCGCACACGCAACGGAAAGACACGAATGCCACAGTCCCTTGGCTGCGTGTCGGTGCTTATATACCCGCATCAGAGTTGCATATGATCTGCATCACTCTCTCAAACGGAAACTTTTTATGGCCTTTTATATGTTAATGAAGAATAAATTAAAGTGCAATAGTTAACTAGCAAGCCTGCCGGCTCCAGCAAGACGGATGGGTGATAACTGCTCTCTCTTACAAGATGGACCATCGCACACCCAGCGCACTACAAGCATGCGCTTTCTTCGCTACAGTCTTCTTTTATCAGAGAAACTGGATGATCGGAGAGGAACTTGCCGCCGCCCCTTCCAAATGGGAGTCACGCAACTCAATCACTGACCCACTTCGATCGGTCCCAAGGTGTGGAACTACCAGCCCCTCTGTGGCCCAGAATGGAGACTGGCACAATGAGAGTGACAAAGATGAAAAGTTCGCGTATTTCACTGGGTGACGGACGGGCGTATGAGCGGGCAGCGGTCTGGGCGACGCCAGCGCCGCCGCCGCCGCCGTCGCGCCAGTAAATCACGCCTGTCCAGCGAGTTGCGCGCTGTTCTGTAGCGGCACCGCTGGGGCCGGCAAATAAAGCAGCGCCAGCCGGAACTCGGGAACCGGCGGCGCGGTCACCGGCCGGCCGCGCGACTCATACGTCACGGCGGCGCGACGGAGGCCGCGGTTCGGCTCGCGGCAAGTCGCCGCTGTTGATTAATTGCCCAGCCAGAGAGCACCCACGTGGCCTCACAAAACCCAGCGATAAAAGCTAACGCACGCTTGTTTCCGCCGACCTCACTTCTTCCTTTGCACTCACAACCGTGCTCCTAAAACCCGTCGCGGATGTGTGCCACACGCCTTTTACAGCAGTTTTATACACTACTGGCGATTAAAATTGCTACACCACGAAGATAACGTGCTACAGACGCGAAATTTAACCGACAGGAAGAAGATGATATGATATGCAAATGATTAGCTTTTCAGAGCATTCACACAAGGTTGGCGCCGGTGGCGACACCTACAACGTGCTGACATGAGGAACGTTTCCAACCGATTTCTCATACACAAACAGCAGTTGACCGGCGTTGCCTGGTGAAACGATGTTGTGATGCCTCGTGTAAGGAGGAGAAATGCGTGCCATCACGTTTCCGACTTTGATAAAGGTCGGATTGTAACCTATCGCGATTGCTGCTCGCGTTGGTCGAGATCCAATGACTGTTAGCAGAATATGGAATAGGCGGGTTCAGGAGGGTAATACGGAACGCCGTGCTGGATCCCAACTGCCTCGTATCACTACCAGTCGAGATGACACGCATCTTATCCGCATGGCTGCAACGGATCGTGCAGCCACGTCTCGATCCCTGAGTCAACAGATGGGGACGTTTGCAAGACAGCAACCATCTGCACGAACAGTTCGACGATGTTTGCAGCAACATGAACTGTAGCCTCGGAGGCAATGGCTGCGGTTACCCTTGACGCTGCATCACAGACAGGAGCGCCTAAAATGGTGTACTCAATCACGAACCTGGGTGCACGAATGGCAGAACGTCATTTTTTCGGATGAATGCAGGTTCTGTTTACAGCATCATGATGATAGCACCCGTGTTTGGCGACATCGCGGTGAACGCACATTGGAAGCGTGTATTCGTCATCGCCATACTGGCGTATCACCCTGCTTGATGGTATGGGGTGCCATTGGTTACACGTCTCGGTCACCTCTTGTTCGCATTGACGGCACTTTGGACAGTGGACGTTGCATTTTAGATGTGTTACGACCCGTGGCTCTACCCTTCATTTGATACCTGCGAAACCCTGCCTTTCAGCAGGATAATGCACGACCGCATGTTGCAGGTCCTGTACGGGCCTTTCTGGATACAGAAAATTTTCGACTGCTGCTCTGGCCAGCACATTCTCCAGATCTCTCACCAACTGAAAAGGTCTGGTCAATGGTGGCCGAGCAACTGGCTCGTCACAATACGCCAGTCACTATTCTTGATGAACTGTGGAATCGTGTTGAAGCTGCATGGGTAACTGTACCTGTACACACCATCCAAGCTCTGTTTGTCTTAATGCCCAGGCGTATCAAGGCGGTTATTACGGCCAGAGATGGTTGTTCTCGGTACTGATTTCTTAGTATCTATGCATCCAAATTGCGTGAAAATGTAATCACATGTCAGTCCCAGTATAAAATATTTGTCCAATGAATACCCGTTTATCATCTGCATTTCTTCTTGGTGTAGCAATTTTAATGGCCAGTGCTGTAGTTGCTTTAGTATAACAATATTCCCTCTACAAATGTGCAAGTCGCCACTAGGCTAGTATTTGACATACATCGACGAATACAAAAAATCGCAACACCAAGAAGGAATTTAGTTTTGCGATGTTAACGAAAGCTGATAGCTGTGTTTCTACGTCTGGAAGATGACTTCTATTAACACTTCGCGCCAGTTGCGTATGAGCGGCGCTAGTAACGGTACTATGAGAATGCAAATCAGGTTTGCTTCAAATTCATTAACGGTAGTGACCATTACGTTTGAGGTTAGACGTGGTGAGTTGATGTAAGTCAACAACGCCTTTATTGCGACGAAGATGCCGTTATCAACACCTCCTTTCTGCGATACTGCACAAAGTCTTGGCAGGAATATAGCTACTGTATATGACCGCTAGGGGTACCCGTGATCTAGGGGCAGCGTCTTTGATTCATAATTCAAACGTGTTCGATCCCCGCCACTGCCTAAATTTTGATAAATAATCAGCATTGGCGGCCGAAGACTTACGGCATAAGAAGTCTGCCTCATTCTCCCAACGGCCTTGTCAAAGAAGGCGGAGGAGCGGATAGAGGTTCAAGGCACTCTCTTGTCCTAGGGGTGGGGAATTGCCCCGAAAGGCGGAAGAATCAGCAATGATCAACGACATCAGAAGGCAATGGAAACCACTGCATTAAAGACACGTAACGTGTATCCACAGGACATGTGGCCTGTAATTGAAGAAGTGTCATGATGATCTCTCCATTGGCAAAAGATTCCGGAATAGTCCCCCATTCGGATCTCCGGGAGGGGACTGCCAAGGGGGAGGTTACCATGAGAAAAAGATTGAATAATCTACGAAAGGATAACGTTCTACGAGTCGGGGCGTGGAATGTCAGAAGCTCGAACGTGGTAGGGAAACTAGAAAATCTGAAAAGGGAAATGCAAAGGCTCAATCTAGATATAGTAGGGGTCAGTGAAGTGAAGTGGAAGGAAGACAAGGATTTCTGATCAGATGAGTATCGGGTAATATCAACAGCAGCAGAAAATGGTATAACAGGTGTAGGATTCGTTATGAACAGGAAGGTAGGGCAGAGGGTGTGTTACTGTGAACAGTTCAGTGACCGGGTTGTTCTAATCAGAATCGACAGCAGACCAACACCGACAACGATAGTTCAGGTATACATGCCGACGTCGCAAGCTGAAGATGAACAGATAGAGAAAGTGTATGAGGATATTGAAAGGGTAATGCAGTATGTAAAGGGGGACGAAAATCTAATAGTCATGGGCGACTGGAATGCAGTTGTAGGGGAAGGAGTAGAAGAAAACGTTACAGGAGAATATGGGCTTGGGACAAGGAATGAAAGAGGAGAGAGACTAATTGAGTTCTGTAACAAGTTTCAGCTAGTAATAGCGAATACCCTGTTCAAGAATCACAAGAGGAGGAGGTATACTTGGAAAAGGCCGGGAGATACGGGAAGATTTCAATTAGATTACATCATGGTCAGACAGAGATTCCGAAATCAGATACTGGATTGTAAGGCGAACCCAGGAGCAGATATAGACTCAGATCACAATATAGTAGTGATGAAGAGTAGGCTGAAGTTCAAGACATTAGTCAGGAAGAATCAATACGCAAAGAAGTGGGATACGGAAGTACTAAGGAATGACGAGATACGTTTGAAGTTCTCTAATGTTATAGATACAGCAATAAGGAATAGCGCAGTAGGCAGTACAGTTGAATAGGAATTGACATCTCTAAAAAGGGCCATCACAGAAGCTGGGAAGGAAAACATAGGTACAAAGAACGTAGCTGCGAAGAAACCATGGGTAACAGAAGAAATACTTCAGTTGATTGATGAAAGGAGGAAGTACAAACATGTTCCGGGAAAATCAGGAATACAGAAATATAAGTCGCTGAGGAATGAAATAAATAGGAAGTGCAGGGAAGCTAAGACGAAATGGCTGCAGGAAAAATGTGAAGACATCGAAAAAGATATGATTGTCGGAAGGACAGACTCAGCATACAGGAAAGTCAAAACAACCTTTGGTGACATTAAAAGTAACGGTGGTAACATTAAGAGTGCAACAGGAATTCCACTGTTAAATGCAGAGGAGAGAGCAGATAGATGGAAGGATATATTGAAAGCCTCTATGAGGGTGAAGACTTGCCTGATGTGATAGAAGAAGAAACAGGAGTCGATTTGGAAGAGATAGGGGATCCAGTATTAGAATCGGAATTTAAAAGAGCTTTGGAGGACTTACGGTCAAACAAGGCAGAAGAGATAGATAACATTCCATCAGAATTTCTAAAATCATTGGGGGAAGTGGCAACAAAACGACTATTCACGTTGGTGTGTAGAATATATGAGTCTGGCGATATACCATCTGACTTTCGGAAAAGCATCATCCACACAATCCCGAAGACGGAAAGAGCTGACAAGTGCGAGAATTATCGCACAATCAGCTTAACATCTCATGCATCGAAGCTGCTTACAAGAATGAAAATGAAAATTGAGAATGCGCTAGGTGACGATCAGTTTGGCTTTAGGAAAAGTAAAGGGACAAGAGAGGCAATTCTGACGTTACGGCTAATTATGGAAGCAAGGCTAAAGAAAAATCAAGACACTTTCATAGGATTTGTCGACCTGGAAAAAGCGTTCGACGATATAAAATGGTGCAAGCTGTTCGAGATTATGAAAAAAGTAGGGGAAAGCTATAGGGAGAGACGGGTCATATACAATATGTACAACAACCAAGAGGGAATAATAAGAGTGGATGATCAAAAACGAAGTGCTCGTATTAAGAAGGGTGTAAGACAAGGCTGTAGCCTCTCGCCCCTACTCTTCAATCTGTACATCGAGGAAGCAATGATGCAAATAAAAGAAAGGTTCAGGAGTGGAATTAAAATACAAGGTGAAAGGATATCAATGATACGATTCGCTGATGACATTGCTATCCTGAGTGAAAGTGAAGAAGAATTAAATGATCTGCTGAACGGAATGAACAGCCTAATGGGTACACAGTATGGTTTAAGAGTAAATAGGAGAAAGACGAAGGTAATGAGAAGTAGTAGAAATGAGAACAGCGAGAAACTTAACATCAGGATTGATGGTCACGAAGTCAATGAAAATAAGGAATTCTGCTACCTAGGCAGTAAAATAACCAATGACGGACGGAGCAAGGAGGACATCAAAAGCAGACTCGCTATGGCAAAAAAGGCATTTTTGGCTAAGAGAAGTCTACTAATATCAAATACCGGCCTTAATTTGAGGAAGAAATTTCTGAGGATGTACGTCTGCAGTACAGCATTGTATGGTAGTGAAACATGGACTGTGGGAAAACCGGAACAGAAGAGAATCGAAGCATTTGAGATGTGGTGCTATAGACGAATGTTGAAAATTAGGTGGACTGATAAGGTAAGGAATGAGGAGGTTCTACGCAGAATCGGAGAGGAAAGGAATATGTGGAAAACACTGATAAGGAGAAGGGACAGAATGATAGGACATCTGCTAAGACATGAGGGAATGACTTCCATGGTACTAGAGGGAGCTGTAGAGGGCAAAAACTGTAGAGATTGGAATACGCCAAGCAAATAATTGAGGACGTAGGTTGCAAGTGCTACTCTGAGATGAAGAGGTTAGCACAGGAAAGGAATTCGTGGCGGGTCGCATCAAACCAGTCAGTAGACTGATGACCCAAAAAAAAAAAAAAAAAAAGAAAAATGACTGCTGGCAGCAATTTTACAATCTACAGTCGCAAGACGGAACACTTGCATGTACGACGTATGGTCCTGGAACATTGTACTGCATCTGCAGCAGCAATACCGGCCGGGGTGGCCGAGCGGTTCTAGGCGCTACAGTCGCAGTTTCGAATCCTGCCTCGGGCATAGATGTGTGTGATGTCCTTAGTTCAGTTAGGTTTAAGTATTTCTAAGTTCTGAGGGACTGATGACCTCAGATGTTAAGTCCCATAGTTCTCAGAGCCATTTGAAGACGTGGTGTGTATGAGGTGCGTGCAAGCGCACGACACATGCACTTCTACGAAGACATATGTCAGCTGGGACGGTGCACACACGGCCAAGTTTCGTGGCTGCAACTACATCACGAGCCGCAGTCACGAAAAGAAGAGAAGACGAAGAAGAACAGACGCCCACAAGGTTGTTAGTCAGGATGAGGCGGTCGGCAGAGGCACCGAGCAGAAACAAGTGGCCGCAGCACCGTCCATCAACTCAAGAGAGTAAGCGGGACGTTCTGCCGCGAGGACGGCGGTGACATGCGTGCTGCCACGACGTCGCGGTGGCCGCCCACAAAGCCGCCGTGGTGGCGGACAGGGCTGCCTTGAAAGCGAAACCCGATGACATGACGTTTACCACCAGCTGCAGGAGCTGCGTCAAGAGTTACGGGCAGCCAAAGAAGGAAGGACTCTTACCTTCATCTCCCCCTAACTCCACCGCCTCCCTCCCTCAGGCCATGGTGCTTAGGGCTGGGGTGGACGTTGCCTCGCAGACGGATGCCCCCGTGGTCTCTGCAGAGAAGCAGGAAGCCATGGACGTTATCCGTGAAGAAGAAGAGAGTTCTACACCAACTGTACACTCGTCAGAGCGGTCAGCGACCACGCAGCAGGCCGTTCCCGACGCATGGTCAGTGGTGCCACTGACCCGAGTGCCTGCCACGCCCAGATGGGAACAGCGTGGTTCTGGTGTTGAAGAAGATATCCGTATCTCTCTAGGACAACACCTATCCCCCCTTCCATAATCCCAATACCTTTAATCCTGCTGACAAACCTAAACCCTCCCCTCTTCCTTCATGTACCCGACATCTTCAACCAGGCCCAATTAGTAGTTTTGCGTAATGTCGTCCCGTGCAATGGGCTGAGGAGCATTAACGCCGACCTAGTTTTCACTCTCGAAGAATGGGATCGCATTAGTGGAATGGTTGATCACCCCAACTGGAAAAACAAAAAGAATAACGAGTCAAACAGTGTACAATAACGCCCTGACAGGTCCTCCACATCAGAATCACTAACCACTGGCTTGCTAGCAAAAATGTGTACGTTTTCTTGTTTACTTAATCAACAGCAGCCAATCCACCAAAAGGGGCAACAAAAAAATCAATCCGACTGGATTATGCATCAATAACACTCCGTGTCTTGCCTGCGACTTCTCATTCCTAGATATGGCCTGTCATCTCAGTGGTTAGTGGGCGATGTCCAACCACAAAGGCGAAATTTCCCGCGAGTCGGTGAAGTCTAAGCGTCGGGCCCCGGAATTGGAGGTAGAAGAATAGGAGCTAATGCGTGACAGCTGTCTATCGCGGCATTGCGATCTTGCCTAAGAACCAAACTGATACCTAAATATTTCATCGACCCGGTGCCAGCCGCAGTACTATCAAAATTCTCTACTGGACTTTTAGGAACAGGCTCCGGGAAATAGTATTTGCAAGCAGCACAATGGCCAGGAATTTTAGGGCAAGTCACAGCTCTGCGTCACCCTCTATAACAAGGCCGGTCGTACATGGGACTCTAAAGGCAAACAGACAAAGAGGGTGCTCTGCACATCCACTCACTGTACTGACATGTGCTATGTCCCTGGCCCTGCACTCCTTTCTTACAATCGCTCTGCCGCCCACTCCTTGCTGAATGCCGCTTCAAGACACAGAAAAACCATCAGTCAGCCCCAAATGCAAAGCAGCCTGTAGGTAACGGTTCCAAATGGTTCAAATGGTTCTGAGCACTATGGGACTTAACTTCTGAGGTCATCAGTCCCCTAGAACTTAGAACTACTTAAACCTAACTAACCTAAGGACGTCACACACATCCATACCCGAGGCAGGATTCGAACCTGCGACCGTAGCAGTCGCGCGGTTCCAGACTGTAGCGCCCAGAGCCGCTCGGCTACTCTGGCCGGCTGTAGGGGGGGGGGGGTGGGTAACGGAAAAAGTGTTAGTACATATGCCAAAACACTTTCTTCTCGACTGAGTAACCAGTACTCTCCTTAAAACGGAAACCGGCAGGCGAGGTCTAACCTGACGCGTTTCAAATGCTATCGCAGTGTCCACGGTACTGGACTCATTTATACTGATACTACAGTTCGTGTGAGGGTTGTAGTTGTATCTTAACCCATCGGAGAAGTTCGGGAAGTTCTGTAAGTAGTACTGACCCGGTGTCTTCACTCAAAGTAGTTTTCACAGTGCAGTGAGAGACGAGGTGTTGGATCTTCGTCAGGTGTTGTTTGCAGAAAGCGATTTCTACTATATGCGACTAGGACAGGATACATTTTCTTTACGCTATTAATGTTAGTCAGAATAATAAATCCACAGTCGTTAGAAAGTCGTATGGCCACAGCGATATGTAGTCTACAATCCACATTCAAAATAATTCACATGTACAGTTGGAAAAGCACCTTAGGCTACTGTAGACTATCATAAATAAGCACAGACTACGGTAGTTTTCCTAGTAGCCTTGGTCAGTTGAGGTCTTACCCGCGTTACCAGTACGTTATGCGTGTTACATAACTATCAGGTATTACCTCATATCGATAACTTTGTTTACACATGCGATCAGCGTCTTACTAGATTCGCCTAGAAACTGCAAGTAGTGAACCGTCTAGAAACCGAGTGAGGATATACAAAGGATCGCGTAACCTACAGAATATTTTTGTTCTACATAGTTATCCTCATGTCTGTTACTTAAATACAAACAGTATCCATTGCAAAATTGAAATTGTCAGTGTTTATTTCAAGTTTTACTCAAAAATTGTTGGTTTGTAACGTGAAACACAGGGACGTAATAGTAAAAATAAACAAAAATAGATTTATAGTATTGCAAAAGAATTCCCACAAAAGGTAAAATTAAAAGAAATACACACACATTAAAAAAAAGTTTTGCATTACCCCAGTTCGCAGAACACCTGAAGATAGACATTGACTGTGGATATTGTATCACAGACACAGTTCCTTTGACTGTTCAGAGACGTCACCAAACCCGCCCAAAGATGTAGACAACCATGTATTAGCAGCCCATAGTAGACGGAAGGGGACCGACAACCGATAAGTTCCAGTCATTGCACCAGAAAGGAGGTACACGGCTCGTGTTGTCTGTAGTTCAACCATGCCTAGACGGTCAATACCGCGACCGCATTGTCACTTTGTGCCAGGAAGGGCTCTCAACAAGGGAAGTGTCCTGGCGTCTCGCAGTGAACCAAAGCAATGTTGTTCGAACATGGAGGAGATACTGAGGGACCAGAAATGTCGATGACATGCCTCGCTCAGACCGCCTAAGAGCTACTACTGCAATGGATGACCGCTACCTACGGGTTATGGCTCGGAGAAACCCTGAAAGCAACTCCACCGTGTTGAATAATGCCTCTCGTGCAGCCACAGGACGTCGTGTTACGACTCAAACTGTGCGCAATAGGCTGCATGATGCGCAACTTCACGTCCGACATCCATGACGAGGTCCAACTTTGCAGCCACGATACCATGCAGCGCGGTACAGATGGGCCCAACAACATGCAGGATGGACCGCTCAGAATTGGCATCACGTTCTCTTTACAGATGAGTGTCGCATATGCCTTCAACCAGACAATCGTCGGAGACATGTTTGGAGGCAACCCGGTCAGGCTGAACGCCTTAGACGCACTCTCCAGAGAGTGCAGCAAGGTGGAGGTTCCCTGCTGTTTTGGGGTGCCATTATGTGGGGCTGACGTACGCCGCTGGTGGTAATGCAAGGCACAGTAATGGCTGTACGATACGTAAATGCCATCTTCCGGCCGATAGTGCAACCATATCGGCAGCATATTGGCGAAGCATTCGTCTTCATAGACAACAATTCACTCCCCCGTCGTGCACATCTTGTGAATGACTTCTTTGATGATAATGACATCGCTCGAACAGAGTGGCCAACATGTTCTCCAAACATGAACCCTATGGAACAGGCCTGAGATAGACTGAAAAGGCCTGTTTATGGACGACGTGACCCACCAACCACTCTGAGAAGATCTACGCTGAACCGCCGTTAAGGAGTGGGACAATCTGGATCAATAGTGCCTCGATGAACTTGTGGCTAGTAGGCCACGACGAATACAGGCATGCATCAATGCAAGAGGACGTGCTACTGGGTATTAGAGGTACCAGTGTGTACAGAAACCTGGGCCAGCACCTCTGAAGGTCTCGCTGTATAGTGTTACAACATGAAATGTGTGGTTTTCATGAGCAATACAAAGGCCGGAAATGATGTTTATGTTGATCTCAATCCCAATTTTCTCTACAGGTACCAGTGTGTACAGAAACCTGGGCCAGGACCTCTGAAGGTCTCGCTGTATGGTGTTACAACATGAAATGTGTGGTTTTCGTGAGCAATACAAAGGCCGGAAATGATGTTTATGTTGATCTCAATCCCAATTTTCTCTACAGGTTCCGGAACTCTCGGAACCAAGGTGATGCAAAACTTTTTCTGATGTGTGTATGTTAGGACGCCGTTAGCTCGGCACTGCGCATAAAATATCTTTCCCTTATTTATAAATAACTTTCGTATCTATCAGTAACAACAGGAAACTCTTGCCTTTGATGATGATGAGGAACGTCCTATTGAGTAGAAAATATTAATAATCATATTGTGCCTTAATTGCACGCTGTAATTTCTCCATTGTTGCGCAGTACCGTTCCCCAGTGATAGAGACACAGGTTTCTTGAAATGAATTTGGAATGGTTCCAAGTAATCAAAGAAGATGGTGAGCATCATCTTTCCAGCAGACGGGTGGCTCTTGAAATTCTTGGGATGAATGACACCAATGCACCACCGACGCTTTCGACTCTGGTTTTCCGTGGTGGCAAAATATTTCGTCGATGCCAACACTGCGCTCTAGGAACGTGTAGCCTTCAGTACTGAAACGCATCATGTGCTGCAGACGAACAGCCATCCGGTTTGCTTTTTGTTCGGCATTCAACGCCAAGGGTATCCTCTGTCTGCAGACCTTACTGGAGCCTAACTAATGCCGGATAATGAGTTACATGCTACCTAATCTGATGTCAAAGTTCTATCTTAGCTCACAAATGGTTGTGTGTCTGTGCTCCCTAATCGCGTCATCACAACCTGCTTGTTGTTGTCCGTAATGGATGAGGCTGGCCTCCCATATCATCCGGCGTCTTGTGTTGAATCGCGACCAGCACAGAACTTGGCGCACCATACCAACTTGGGTAGACATGCTGCCCCATATACAATTTTCATTCTCCACTGGATGAATACCGGTGTTCGTCCTTCCGCAGCCAAGAATAACAGCACTTTGGTCTTGGTTGGACTCATTTGGTAATAACGTCACCATAGTTCACTTTACCGCGTTTACCTCGAATGCCATAATAATCGTTTGCTTACATGTCGGGGCTTATATACCTGCATCGGCGTCGCTCTGCATTGCATGTGAACTGTATAAACGCCCTCAAACGATAACTATTTGATCGCTTCTTATAACAGCACTTCTCATAAGGATAGAGCACGAAATACATCTTCATTGGCTTACAGAAAGACTTGAAATTTAACTGTCTAGCCTACCAACACACAAACTCATTGACTGCAGTCAGCATACATCACTTCGTTGGGGCATCACTCGTGACACCCAGACGAAGCACGAAGGGATTCACTCTCTTCATACCTTTTCTTATTTTGCAGTTGTTGCAGTCATATTATTTTTAAAAGACACTGACGCGAGACTGTTTATGTAAATTCCTAAATAACATCTCAGTTTAGAAGGAACACTCGAACTTTTAATGGCTACCTCCGCCATCGTCGTGATGAGTGAAAAACCACTGACTGCCGGAACTGGTATAGAGCTCAGCTTATATGGGTACGATTGCAGTATCTAGCACCAGTCAGAGAGCTGGAGTTACGCATGCGTAAAGACGAGTTGCGCAGCTCGGAGCAGCTCCAGTCCGCCACGGGAGCGATTGATGTCAGGCAGTGCAAGGGACCGGTGCCACGTTTGAAGCTGCCGCTCCTGCCTCCCTGCAAGCGCCAAGCATCTGTCTCTGCTTTCTATCGATATCCAAAGCCCGCCGCGACGCCCTACTAAGTGTGTACTTCTGCTCGCTGTTAAAATTGTCGCTGCTTAATATCGGCCGCCTCCTTTGTAACAGAATCGCTGTTGGTTCACACATGAACTAAGACTCTCGTCTTTTCAAATTGTATTTTATATACGTTTTCCAGAAAATGCTCAAGATATAACCGACTTGTCAAGCTCCTTTTCTTTAATATGTCGCTTTTGCTCAGTACAATGCCCCGCAACTGAGCAAATTGTTTGATCTACATGGATGCTACTGCATACGCAACAACGGTACGGAGCGTAACTTGTATAATGGGGAAAGGCCGAAGCATTTGTCTCCATGTCTCTGTAAACCTAGCGCCGGACCATCGTGCCGCATAACATCAGTCGCTCCTGCGGCGGACTGGACATGCTCCAAGTTGCTCAACTCGACTTCCCTACTTCAACCCTCTCTGATTGGTGCATATGCCGCAGGCACGCCCATATAAGCGGAAAACCGTGACAGCCCCGACCTTCTGTGGCTTTCTACCCCTGAGTGTTTTGTTCATATGACGTAGCTTGTAAAACGACAAGATTTTATTCGGACATGTCGTCGTGAAATATTCTGAGGACACATACGTCAGTTCCTAGGTGACGTCTTGTTTAATGAACAATAACTATTGAAATTAGAAGTTTTTCTGAACATAATATACCCTACAGGTTATAGGATTGCTCTGGCAGTTAACATCGGCTAGAAGAAGGAGCTCAGGAAACTGCGGTTAAGGTGTAAACTGACACATACGTGTAGCAGTATTCATTAATTCTACACACCTACCAGTACTTTGTTGTGAAGTCAGCTGCCTGCTACAAAACTATCATGGCTGCAAGAAATAGAACTGTTACAATGCGTGTAAACCAGCCACCAACCATGTCGCGAGTTGGGCACTGACGACAATGATCACTCGACTGTGATGAAATATTCAGTATGATGCAGATTCCGCTTGGCATCGTCAGCTAACATCAAAAGTTACAAAATTCCTCGACTTTTACTCACGTTAAATGTAAGAGGCGATCATAAACTCTCCATGTGAAGGACGTACACTCCAGAATCGCACTGCCAATCGGGCAAAATCACCGTGGGCAGTGAGGCAGTCATCGCAGAAGCGCACCATATTGAAGATACCTGTTTGGAAAATTACCATGCTGCTGACTGAAAAAGTCCATTACTGACTGCTGTACGTCCTCATCCGACAGGAACCGTCGATCCATCAAGTCTCATTTTAAGAAACCGTAGGCGTGATAATCACATTGACGATGAAGCACGTAACTTGCATCTGGATTGAATACAAAACGCACAATGCCGACATCTGTCCAGGGTGAGCAACGCTTCAAACAGGTCTATAGGGCGAGTGCTCAACTATCTCCTACTTGAGTTGGTGTAATTTCTGCGTTACGTCATTGTGACATGGAGACGTGTATTACATGAACCAGCAGCACATAGTACGGAACTTGGTTCAACATTCCACAACGGTGGTTTTCGACAGATATACTGCCCCAGCACATGGATGTCTACCGATATTTGTCTTTCACCAGCCAAGAAAAGAATAACAGCAGTTTAGTCCTCTGTGGACGTATTTAATTATAACGGTACCATAGTTTACGTCTCCACATTCGCTTCATGCACATCACAAAGGCACGACTGCCACGCTAAACCCTTGCTTACGTCGGTGTTTATATACGGGCATCGGAGTCGGGCTGTGTTGCATATATGCTGTAGCAACGCCCTCTAACGGAAACTTTTGATCGGCCCTTACCGTAATAGATTTCATGCTTTTGTGTCTTCCAATTCATTTGTTCCGGTATCGGCTTTAGAACTTTACTAGGTAGGCTCCATAACTTCTTCCTGCAAGATGGCGTTATGGGTTCGACTGGCAGGGCAAGGGTATCAAGACACACGAGTTTCAATAAAATTAATTATTACGTATCGCTGGAATAGACAGAGGTGGGTGGGCACCCTTTCCAGTGGACACAGCCTGGCTTCAGTAGGCTACCTCTTCGTACCTAGCGTAGTGGAAGCGGCCGTCATTGAGGCCTAGTATGTTGCGGAGGCAATACACGGACCGTGCGCTGTTGTGGTGGCCACGTGCTGCGCGCGCGGCTACTAGGCAAGAGCGGCTCGCTTAGCACAACCAGCAGTACCCTGGTAAAGGCTTTGTATTTTCACTGGATTTCCTAGCCAGCCTGCCAGTATCGGATCTCCGACCTCAAAGAGCATAGCCCGGCTGCCTGCCAGACGCTGTCCGATCCGATTCGCAGGTCCCTGAACACTGGCGCCCAACTCTTCGCCGCTGGCAGGTCATCAAGCCTGCTTACTGTAGTGCCCCAATGCCGAATTGTCTTGCTGTCTGGCGGCGATCGCACGCACAGTCGACTAACGTAACGCTGCGTGTGCAGATATATGAGTCTTGCCACACGATGACGTCGGTTGGTGTGGTTACGTTAGATGTGCCGTAAGCCATGCGCCTTCAAACTGTTAAGGGGATCACCGTGCCCTAAAATTCCTCTGTGTCGCGATATTCACTCCGTAAAGGTCACCTTATCAGTATGCTTTGTCTTGAAGACACGTTGAAAACGTTGCTTGAGGACTAGATATGTTTGATACTAGTATTCTCCCGTAGGAGGGACCAAGTATCATAGCAATTTAGGCTCTACAATTCGTGGATAAAGAAAATGCACACACTGTGCATTAATATATGAAAAACATTTTTAATTCAAAACCGAATAATTAAAATACTTTCCACCATTATTCCATATTTGGACAGAAAACGAAATCGTAAGAAAAGCTTGTAAGGATGTTGCAGGGTCGGATGTGCTCAGCAATAACTGGTACGGAAAAAAATCGATACGTTGAAGGGTTTCCGAGTTACTTAGCACTGACGTTAGCCAATCCAAGCGTTCTGAAAATTCTGGTGGCCAGCCAGAGACGGTGTCGCCAAACCTGATGTTCGTTTGGTATCCTGAAACCGAATAATGGAGCGATAGACAAATTGGACATGGGATATAAGCAGCGAACCCGAGCCAAAGGCTGAACCGTCTCGTCCGCTAGCATCTGCACTGTGAGAACAATTGATACTAAGCGCATATGGTCGGCCGTTTGTATTTGGGGGCGCAGCAGCCTGATTGGCTTACTTTAGAGCTGATAAACTCGAAAACGGTGCGAGGTACAGATTTTTTCTTAATAATTATTCCTCAGCGCAATCCAACCTGCAACCTCCTTACAAACTTTTTAGACTGTTTCCGACCATCCTTCACATTTTCTCGAGCAAATAAACTATAAGAAAGTGACAAAAACCTTCTATCATAATGAAATACGGCCAATTATCAATTTAATAGGACACTGGTTATGTTAGTTATTAATTTTATCAACTAATTCCTAAACTGATATCGACCATAAGCATAGCCAGAATCTGATTTCGGGTGAAGGGGGTTCAACAAATGGATATCATAATAAACTGTAAATCCCTTCTGCAATAGCCTGAAGCTTTTAGTAAATAAAATTAGCCAGTTCCCGTAAGAAGGTAGTATTCACAACCCGAATGTGGGCTTAAAATTAAACCAATAAAGAGATTTGTTCGAGCACGCGACGTGACTGATATCGTTTGACAACGGGGACGCCGATTCACTGGCAACTGGTTGATAACGAGTTGCAAGCGATTTACCGGCGAGTCGCCCGGGCCCGTATTCGACTATACAGGAAGTGATTCACAATTGACCGCTTACCAACTCGCGTCGGCAATGGGTTATATTTGAGTTGCTTCGTGTGCGAGGGGGGCTAGGGACTGATCCTAAGAGCACAGCCGGTAATCTGTGAGACAGATGCGATGGTAACTGAGTGAGGTGGCACAGTTCCCAGATTGCAGATTCGTATTCCCAAGGACGGCGATTGAACTCCCCGTCGGACCACCCATATTTACGTTTTCCCTAAGTGTCCCTAAATCGCTTAAGGCAAATGCCAGGATGGTTCCCGCGAATGCGGTCTTGTGCATTGTCTCCAATAATCGCGTCATCTACGAGAAGTTAAACCTTAATCCCCCTTCCTTTGTCTTTCTACGTAATGGCATCATTTGTGTATAGGAGGTAGACATCCGGTATACGGATTTTGAATCTGCAGGTATATTAATAATTACGCTATGAAACCACTACATTGTCTTCCATTTTTAGGCATAAGTTTGAAATTTGACTTTAAGTACAGTATGAGTGAACATGTTCATGTGAATACATACACTTCTGTATATATATGTATAAACACACATAAAAATGTTTATTCGTACTGTACTTTACACCTTGTATCCACTACTCGAAAAAGTGAGTTACCTTTCGATTTGTCTTAGCTTTATGAACATTTTAATACATAACTGTAATCTTACCAAGGCCATAATTAACCTAAGTCTGAAAAAAGAAAAAAAAGTGATGTAGACTATTAAAGCACCTTAAGATGATTCCCCAAGGGTCGAATAACATCGTGCGTTGAAATAAAATCACAATTGTCACTGAAGGTGGTTGTTCTTTATTTAACGAAAGAAACATTTAACAGTGCATTTGGGTATTTTTTATTACTTTTTTAAGAAAAGCTTCTCTTGCTTGATTTTATAGACCAAATACTATCCACATGAGAGTTTCAGAAATTAAATTATGTACATAAAATTATAAATAAATCCAGTTGGTTTCAGGGTAGGATTTAAAAAAAAAAAGCCATTTAAGGTTCTCTGTAACAAATCAGAATCTCCCCCCCCCCTCCCCCTTTTGACAAAATCCTGGCTACATCTAAGGCTAAAAAGGTAACTGCATTAACAATACAGCGTTAGCCTGCGTGTCCCAAACTTGTGTCATATATCGCAGAAAAGGTTGCATTATTTAACGAATGGTGTGCGTATCCATGTATCTGTGCTAAGAACACGCTCCGGTAATTTCCGTAAAATTTCTGCGTTAAAAAACGCCGCGTAGCCTCAGCTTAATAGTTGTGTAAACGGTCTGTAAAGTGCTTGCTTCAACAGACGGTTAGTTAATGTCAGTTGGATGAGGTCTATCACGAAGCGTAATGTTTTCTGGGTACGTGAATTCGGTAGAAGCGAGTCGACATTTTCAGTGCAGAGGGTTATGAACCATTAACTAGGAGAAACACAAGCCGTAGATTTAAACAACTGCAAAAACCTAGATTTCTCTGAAAAGTACGAAGCACAGGCAGTCCGCATATGTCAGATGAGATTGTAAGGCTAAGTAAAGAATTGAAGCGTGACACACTGAACGTTTATAACCCGTCTTCCTAAATTTTTAATCTTCCTGTTTCTGTCTTCATTTAGAATATTAGTAATTTATATTTCATGAAAGAAATATTAAGTAAACTGGAAAGGAGAATTTGGTCGTGTGTAATGAAGCTAGAAAGTGAAAACGAAGTTCAGTTCAACGTTCTGCCGACGATGAGACTTTTAGAGAAGGATTTAGAAACCACCGCTCTTGTGATACAGGTAACTTTTTACTCACCCGAAGTGTTGAATGATGTTAAGGGTTTCAAATTGATTCCTTATTTCTAGATTTTCAGAAGGCTTCTGACGCTGTACCTCACAAGCGGCCTATAATCAAATTGGGTGGTTATGGAATATCGTCTCAGTTATGCGACCAGATTCATGATTTCCTATAAGAGACGTCACAGTTGGTATTAATTGGCGGAAAGTCATCGAGTGAAACAAAAGTGATTTCTGGCGTTCCCCGAGGTAATGTTATAGGCCTTCTTATGTCTTTATCTATAAAAACGATTATCAGACGATCTGAGCAGCAATTTAGGGTATTTGCAGATATTGCTGCGTTTATCGTCTAGTAGAGTCGTCAAAAGATCAAAACAACTTGGAAAACGATTTAGATAAGATATCTGCATGGTGCAAAAATTGGCATTTGACCCTAAATAACGAAAAGTGTGAGGTCATCCACATTAGTGCTAAAGGGAACCGTTAAACTTCGGTTACACGATAAGTCAATCAAATCTATAGGCCGTAAAATCAGCTACATACCTAGAGATTACAATCACGAACAACTTAAATTGGAATGAAAAAATAGAAAATGCTACGGAGTTGGTGAACCAAAGACTGTGATTAATTGTCAGAACACTTAGAAGATACAAAGATCTACTGAATAGACTGCCAACACTACTATTCCCCATCCTCTTTTGGAAAACTGCTGCACAGTGTGGGATCTTTACCACACACACTTGTCCAATCTTTGTATCTGCACAGTGAGTGTACCAATCTGTGCAAACTTAGCTTACCAATTAGCGCGCAAATCGACAAAACATCTGAAATGTCTTCTCAATCCCAGGGTGTCAAACAGGCATTCTAAATGAATATGACCCTGGCCCTGTAAGACAGCTAACATCAGCTGAGGATTGTAACAAAAATCATTAGAAATGCTGCTGTCAAGTACCTAGAATGCATGAATTAATAAAAGTGAAAGTTTTGGGTCTATTCTAGAAAGACAAAACAGCTATTCCCTTTCTTATTCTATATATAATTCATCAACAGTAGCTTTCAGGGGTGAAGTGATAAACAACAATCATATTCAATTACTTTTGATACATAATCACAAAATATTTAATTCTTGGACATATTGAAATGACGATTATTAAAATCGTTATGTCTACACATGAAAATTTTCTATCGCAGGAAAGAATGAATATTAAAAATCCTCATCAGCTCATTTAAATCTATGTTGTCATAGCTGGTCAATGTACAGAGTTGGTGGACAATAAATTTACTTTTTGAACCGATGAAAAAACTCTCATGTACTCAATGTGATGGTAGGTTAGTATCCTAGCTTTTGATATTCAACGGTGTATGCAAGTGGAGTGAGAAAAATGTAGACTCAACATTTACTGTGGCCTAATGCGCGATGGTACTTTACCAAGCGGCACCTGCAATGGCGTTGTCTCCATGCTGGATCTGAAATGCTAACTCCCTACTCTGACCTTGACTGAATTCACTCAATCAGAACTGTAGAATGTTAATCTTTCCCTAGTCGAAATAACGTCTATTGCACATTCGCTGTTGATTGGAGCGACGTGCACAATTTCTTTGCCTGCAAAGATTCCTGCAGGAATATTTAACTACTGCTTTGCTATCTGTCGCCACAATACATGAAGCGTATCATCCTCACTTTGCAGCAAAGCAAACTCTGAACACCTTCGCTTATCCACACACTTGTGCGGTCTGCCGCGAGACAAAAGAGAGAGAGAGAGCGAGAGAGAGAGAGAGATAGAGAGAGAGAGAGAGAGAGCCTAAGTTTAGGTCTCAAAATGCTTTAATATAATGGGGATCTCCCTACCGCATCGCGTCTGCATTGCCAAGTACGCCTTCAGACAATCACCGTCTTGCTGGAGGTGAATAAAGATTTTTATTTTTGTTTAGGGGTCATGGCCTAGCCCTGTTAATGACGTGCAGCCACTTACCTTTGGTCCCAGCCTTATTTACACTAAAAGAAATAATGTATTTTTCTGACGTTATCCCTTCCTTCGCTGAAGCCAGCCATTCCCTTCCTAATGGGAGTTTTGTGATATCATTGGTCACTTGCTCGGTTCGTCTCCAAAATTCCTTTCACTTTAACTTGTTTGTTTCATGCTACTGTTCATATATTGGTAGAGATTGTTTTGTTACTTTTTGGATACGTGAGATTAACTGCAATTGCCTTTTGTTGATATAAAGTAATTATTATTTTCTGAGGATCTCATATTGTATCATTCTGCCATTGTGGATAAAGTTCATGTTAGGTCCATTAAATCTGGAATCCTTACACATGCTGTCCCTTCTGAATTACTTTTGTGCTGCTGTGATCAATGGTTGAGGCATTGCTCATTCCAGTGCAAAATTATAATTTCAAATAATTTGATCATTGTCCAGCTACTTGTCTATCTTATGCTAGATGATGTCATTTTAACATTATATTTTGAGTTGAAATGTATTGCTTTATAAGGCATTTTCTATTTAGATGATTATTATGTGTCTTTACAATCCTTAATATATAGTTATTTGACTAACCTTACAACATTTTTCTCTAGTGCTTGTGGTTAAATTCTGTTAAAGTGGTTCATCCACCCTGTAGATTCTCTCTTTACAATAACTTCAGACATTCCACAATTCTCAGACTTTCATGATATTGATGATTGTGAAAGATGAGTGAAGTAAGGGAATGTTCATTTCTCTTATATCAACTCTCAACATTTAAATGCTACATAAATATTGAAAATTATCATCATAAACAGATAGGTATGTACTTAAATGAACACTACATATGTAAAATAGTTAATATTTTTGCATGTTTCTATACACATTAACACAAAATTTATATTCATTGACATTATTTATCATTAAAAACATGTTTCCAAAATATCTACCATACACAAATTCTTATTAACATATATTTAGTTTGGATGGACATTTACAAATTACACATGAAATACAAAATATAAAACATGGTACATTTATGAATAGACTTTAACAATTTACAAATCGAATTACAAAATACAAATAAATTCTGAGTGGTACAGGTGCGACTGAACATTTACAAACATCTTAACTCATTGCTGAAGTGATTATCTTTTGCACTCTTTAAAATATTACTATGAATTTGTCACACATATCACTTCGTTTCTTAATGCACTTTACACTTTGAAATTTTGGATTGGTTTGCTTCCCAATGCTGCTGTCGATCAGTGGTGGTTGATGCTGATAGTTAGTTGTAGACTCTGCATGATGTTGTTGAAGATTATTGACATTTACAGTGTGAGTTTTCAAGCACGAATGACATTGCATGGTCGATACCAGATTGCATTGTTTTAGCAACAAACTACTCGTTCAAAGCCAATGCCATGATGTGACAACATGGGTGGCATAGTCCTTTATTGGTGTAGTTGCCATCGATGTTAATGAGTGTAGCCCCTCAATGGTTGCAGCATCTTGATGGCCCCATTATGCGTATTCTGTTTGATGGTTTGACCACCTTACATTTTTGTAACACCCTGTATAAAGTAGGTGGCTGGGACATGAGGGGCTGAGGCAACTCTTGGCATTTCTATCCTGACTCGCTAACATTTCTCATAACATACTGCATACAATTAAACACACACAAGGAAGATTGTATTGACTTTCTTTGAACCTAATAGAGAGATGTAGGTGAGGGGATGGGGTGGAAGTTGCTCACAAGAAACAAAGAGATTTGGGCCATTATTACACGTTGCAGTGAAGAAAAATAGTATTTCTATTTATCCTCCATATATTTTCAGTGTTCTGTGGCGCAGGCAGGGAATACATTGTGGTGTCTTAGCAACCAGGTCCTATCCCGATGCACTCATAAAGCACCTACTGCAGGAACTTCTGGCTGATAGTTAGAATGAAATAACTGCCATGTTCATGTTGAATGTTGCTTTCTGTTGATTCTGCCAAATCTCATACTGGTTTGAGCTATAGGATTTATAAAGAATTCTTGCTGTCTTCTGCTCTCATCTTGGGACCCTTTCTTCTCTTCATTATTTGTTGTGTCTTCATGTCTTCTTTCTTGGAACTTGCAACTTCTCGGGCAGAGGGATAGGATATGTTATGCAGCGAAAGTATTAAGAAGGACTACCAGTAATGTTGTTATGAGATATGGTCAGTTCTGAATAGATGATTTCTGAAGTGATGTATCAGCTTCTCCATCCGGAATATTGAGAGAAATATTCTGAGTTTGTTTTTCCAGGCGGGCTAATGGGTTCGCTTGGGTCTTCCTTGCAGGTTTTCGGCTTATGTGTCCCTGGTTTCTAATGAGTTTTCCCGTCCACTAGTTAATGGTTGAGGCGTGGAACAATATTCTTCAAAATACACTTGGCAAGTTCTCCACACTCATATGTAGTGTGACACAGTAAATTCCTTACTTCTGTCTTCAGTCTGTGGCCAATGCCATATTGTGCAATCGTATAAACTCTCACACTCAGCCTGTAGCTACCTGTCGAATTTCTGCTTCTGTCGTCAGCTAGGCTCCCCTCTCCAGACGATTGTAGTGACGTTGTGTCGTGTGCCTTCTTTGTTTCATTTGTTTTAGAATGACTTTTGCTTAATACTACCACTTACACGTTTCTGTATCTATATGTATTATAACCTTTACATTTGAACAGTTACATGAATAATACAAAATGAACATTTAAATAGTTTTTTCTGTACTTTACAGAAGAAACTTTACTTCTTGAATGAGTATGGATTGATGATGTGTAGGTTAGCTAATTAGCACATCTGCAATTAGTTTTCCTTTATTTTTTATATACTAACCTGTTTTGATGATTTAAATGATTAGTACTATTGTATCTATAGTTGCATATTTACATGTTTGTAGCTCATACTGTCTGCCTCTTGAGATCTGCTGCTACCTCAAATATATTTACTTTCTTCTGCTGTATCATTTGTGATCCATTTATATTTCAGTTTTCATGGCTAGTTTCTGTATGACCACCGCAAGAATTATCATTCATTATAAGCCTTTAGGTGGCTTACATGATGTAAACCTATATCTTCTTCAAATTCTTGGGATCAACAATTCTACTGCATATGCTTGAACCACTTTACTAATTGACATGGGTCCCTTATATACTGGATAGAATTTATGGAAAGCCTATTTTCCTTTTTTAGATAATCAGTGAGTTCTAACAAGAACCAACTGTCCCACAGTGAGTACCTATATGGACACACCTTTGTCTGCTCTGAGCCTCCTTTTTGCAGCTGCTCATTCAGTGCTCTTTAGTGCTAATTTTATTATCTGCTGGTGTGATGGTCTTCTGGATGGGGGGACCTGTACAACTTCTATACCCTATCCAATGGCTTTTATTTTTAAGCACTGTGACTGGTGATAAACGTGTAGTACTGTGCATCATTTCGTTAATAATAATCTGTAAACGATGTAAACTGGCATCCCATGCAGTATGTCATGAACTACAGTACAGACGACACCATGTTCCAATATTCTTCGTCGTTCGGTCTGCACAATCGGCGCTTGGTTTTTACCTAGATATGAATATGGGTTTAATTTTATGTGTTTTTAAAGTCGCCAACCAAGTTTTAGATCTATATTGAGGCCCATTATCTGAAATTAATCTTTCTACATGTCCTATCTGCTTGAGAAAATCACGCTAAAGTGCCTTACTGATCGTTACACCAGTTGCACATTTCAAAGGGGTCAAAGTGACATACTTTTTGTTAATTCTAAAACTACAAAGCTAAACATGTTTCCATTCCTTCTCCTTGGTAATGAACCCATCAAATCTGTTGCTGCTAGATGTTTTAGCTTTTTCGGTATTATGGGTGACAATGGTGGTCTAGTCTGAAAAGTAAAGTGTTTAGCACGTTGGCAATCCTTACATTTTTTGAGTATTTGCCGAATACATCTTTCCATATTGGGGAAATGTGCAGCGTTTTTAAGTTTCATAAAACATTTCCTCGCCCAAAAGTGCCCATTACTTAAGTGAGTGTACAATGTATACTTGTTCACGAGTTCATCAGGAACACATACTGTCCATAAACTTGTACTTGGGTATCGTCTGTAGAACAGCAAATAATGCTGACGAATGTCAACCGAAAAATGGTTCAAATGGCTCTGAGCACTATGGGACCGCTCGGCCACCGCGGCCGGCGGTGGGGCCATTCCCAGCATTTGACGCCTGTAGACTTTTTTCTGGGGTGGGGGGGGAGGGGTGGGGGGATCTGAAAGATGCTGTCTATGAGAACATACCAACTACACCCGATGGTATGCAGCGACGTATTTCTACAGCCTGGTCGGACACCGCTGAAATACTAGCACGTGTGCAGCGTCGTTCCGTCCGAGACAGGAAGCGCATATTACCGCTGTTGTTCGTCATTTTGAACTCAACCTGTTATGGTCAGTTCTCTCGCTACCGGTCGGAACCCACATAACTAGTTTATGCAGTTGCATAGTTCTTTAGTATGTACTACCACAGATATTGTACAAGTGTCATTGTAGGAACTTTTCAAATTACGATATCTTGTATACGTCTCGCACGTGAATCCTGCTACAAACGTCACTGACATTCTATTTTACCTTCTTTATAGTTTGTTAATGTCAGTAGGCATTGTTTCATTGAAAAAAGTGTATGTCTGCACAAAAATTACACTGACTAAATATTATTACAATGTGTTGTTGGGCTAACAATACGGGACCGTGAGTACAAAAGCATTTTGGTGAAACCGCACATCAATAGCACTTCCCATTCCCGCAGAATTTGTGGTGCAAGTTTTAGGTGACTCAGTCTGGATAATTAAGGCGCAGGCAGCCAATGATCTCTTCGAAATTAGAATTATATTAATACCTCCAGCTGCTAACGGGCGCTGATATATATCAACAGGGACAGGTGAAAATGTGTGCCCCGACCGGGACTCGAACCCGGGATCTCCTGCTTACATGGCAGACGCTCTATCCATTTTTTTTGTGTGTGTTTTCTAAGTGCCGCCGCCACTTTTCATCCTATAACAAAAAAAATCTGGTCCACTTCAGGCTTTGGCTCCTAACTAAACCTAGCCCAGAGAGCTGCCTAGATACCAGGGGAAATATGGGAATTCAAGGTTAGGGCTATCCTTACAAACAAAATCTTCCTTTTTCTGAATTTTATTTTTATTTTTTATTTTTGTTTATTTTTGTTGTGTAATTGATCAGAGGCCTTCTGCGCCCCGCTGGTAATATGTTGAGTCACGTCTTCTCGAAATTGATGTGTTCTGTTCAATTGTTCAGAGACGTTCATTGGTTCAAACAGGAAACCTTCCTTTCTCTTGGCTTAACACATTCCAGCTGCGAGGCGGGTCGTGCAAAGCACTCCCAAGGAAGTTCGAGAAAAATTGTCTGTATTTTGGGTGACGGACAACGACATAATGACGGTCATTGAAGTATGTCCAAAAATCGAGTACAGAGTCTACAGTTTGTCCAGATAGGTAGTGAATGGCATGTCCGCGAATCCGATTCACAGCATTGGTCGTTGTCCGAGGAAAATAGTTATGCTCCGGAAATAATAATAAAAGGGGAGTAATCCGACCCGGAATGCCCCGCGTTAGAAAAGCCACAATACGACGAATCAATTGCCAAACATCCGTCGCCGGTCTGCAAACAAACCGATGTTCGTCATTGTCTGGCACTCCACACGTGGAACATAGAGGTGATTGGGCGAGGTGGATACGATGAAGGCGAGATTGGTTGATTTGCTTAGCATTGACAGTTAGGTAACAGACAGATTGAACATTCATGTCAAGGTAACAGGCGAACACCGCGCGCCATACATGACGCCAGTCAACCTGGAGGAACTTTTGTTCAATCGGGTTAGGTGGACGACCTAATTGGAGGACATTGTATACTGCCTTTGTCTTGAGTAAAAGCTGTCTTGGTAGGGTAAGGCGTATATAACTGAGTTCAAGAAAGAAGTATCTTATATAATGGGACTGGTCCGGAACATCCGAGATCATCACTGGGGCTGACAGTGAGACCCGCGTATATGCCGACAGGAGGAGACTAGTGAGGCCATACCGTCATCTGGGAGCTGACAAATAGGGCGCGAGCTCTATCCGGCACGTGAAACAGACCCATCCCACCTCGTTCACGGGGAAGAGTAAGGGTTGCATAGTTAACTTTGAACAACAGCCCAGAGCTGACGAAAGATGCCATCGCTGCCAACATGCGACGTGCCGCAGTAAGCGGGAAAGGTAGAACTTGGACTACATGGGGAACTCGGGATGCGACATATATATTGACATACCGAGCTCGTTGGAGAATATCTAGGGATCGAAGGCGATGGTCCATAAGACATCCTCTGATCATTAAAAGGAGGCGTCTGCAGTTGATGGTGGCTGAACACCGGAGATCAGATGAAAAATCTATCCCCAAACAGCGAATGGTATCAACGGTGGTGAGAGGTGTAACGTACTCCACGGGAAGTCCCGTCCCAATGAACATAACTTGTGACTTACGTGCGTTTAAAGAGCTACTCGACGCCTCACCTTAAGTCGCTACCCACGTCAAAGCAGCTCGAACATCGTCGGCATTACGTAAACAGATGGCTACATCGTCAGCATAGGCCGCGCAACAGAATCGGTAGCGATACATGGATAACCCTACCAAACGTTGTCTTAGTCCACATGGCAAGGATTCCAACGAAAAGGCGTACAGAATCGCTGATAGAGGGCAACCTTGACGTACGGATCGATCTATTGTTATCGAAGGAGTGAGTCTGCCATTGTACATAATCCTGGATGAGGAACCCCGCAGAAGGCGCATCACTACCGTGATAACGGCGAATTGGTAACCCATATGGTGGAGAACGGCCGTAAGGAACGAATGGTCAACCCTATCAAAAGTTTGGCTAAAGTCCAAAGACGCAAGTGCCCCAGAGAGGCGTTGTGCCTGGATAACGGCGATCATATCCCTGTAGCGGCATAAAGCCGTGCGGATATTATTATTCCCTCCCAAAGATGCTTGGTCTGGTGACACAACATATCGGGCAACGTTTTTAAGTCGTGCCGCCAAAAGGCGAGTGAAGATTTTCATATCACTGTTAAGAAGGGTGATGGGCCGATAATCACTGATATTGTTGCCACCATGCGGTTTATGTACTGTAATAATAATTCCTTCCATGAAAGCGTCCGGCACAGTTACTTCCGGAGACATCAGTTCCTGACAGATTGAGGTGAAGGTGGACTCTAGCAAATCAAGGAAGGTGCGATAAAATTCTAGGGGAAGACAGTCGGGTCCTGGGGAGCGATTGATGGTTCCTGCCCGGATCGCATCGCGGACTTCATCATCAATCACCTCTGACATCAAGTCAATCGCCGCATCTCCTGGGATACCACCGAAGTTGAGCTGTGAGACTCCCTCGATCAACTCTGGGGAATGTGGAATTACGGCGTAGAGTTGCAGGTAGTGGGTGTGAAGCACATTCCCTATTGCAGATTGGATTACGTAGCGACGCCCTTCTTGGTCTGTTAGGACGTGAATCAATTTTCGGCGTCGATTTTGGCGTTCTTGGATAATATGGTACATCGACGGATGTTCATGAGGCATGCGATCAGCAGTACGAGATCGTACTATCGCTCCTTCCAAATGCCTTCGCATGCGATCGGAGATTTGGGCCTTAACATGGTTCATCCTTGTATGGCGCTCAGGGGAGGCTGGCATCGTGGAGCATTCTCGTAGGATTCTGTAGCAAAAGTCCATAGTGCTCTTCCTCCAGGCGACAACACCTTTGCTGTACCGGATCAAAGTTTTTTCGAAGAGCAGGTTTTGCACACTGGATCCACCAGGATATGGTAGACGGATACGTGGGACGGCGTCTATTACATGTGATCCAAGTGTCTTCTATTACAAGTCGACAGTCAGGTGAATTAAGAAGTGCCGTGTTCAGTTTCCATAAACCACGTCCGTGCCATACTGCCTGCCTTGTGAGAACAACATCACAGAAGTAAGCCTCATGATCTGGGAAAGCAACAGGCCAGATTTCAGCCTGTCGAGTGTGTGTACATCGCGAGATGTAGATGCGATCCAGTCCGCTAGAGGAGTGCGCAGTGTAGTACGTAAAGGCCAAAAGATCACCGTGAACATGTCTCCACGTGTCGACAAATTGTAGTCGTGTGACGATTGTTTCCAGAGCTGTGCATGGTGAGTGACGCGGCAATAGATCCTGAGGTCGCTGGGTGCAGTTGAAACCTCCACCCATGACACAGTCATCGTGTGGTCCCATAAAAAGGGGTGTAACTTCATTCGCGAAGAAGGCATTGCGTTCACGACGGTAGCTGGAGCCCGACGGCGCGTAAATGTTGACGATGCGCACACCAAAGAGTGTAAGGGCCATACCTCTGCCGTTGGGGAGGTATAGGACATCTTCGGCAGGAAGACCTTCTCGTAAGATGATGGCAACACCACTACCAGTGTCCGAAGCGGGAGAAAGATGCGTCGTGAAGCCATGTGGTGGTGAAAAATCGGCGATATGCACTTCCTGAAAAAGCGCAATATCTATGTCCGCATCATAAATCATATCGCGGAGCAGCGCTAGTTTGTGGAGCGCACGAATGGTCGCGAGGTTAATCGTTGCGACACGATAATGCTGGTGTTGGAGTCCCACAGGCACAGGTGGGGCTCCTTCTTCTTCAGGAGCGAGAGGTCGTCGATCTTGCCGGACGCTGAAGAGGCTGCTATTGTGGAGAGTTTGCGGGCGCGGGTGCGGGCGCAACCGATGGGGGCGCCCCATTATCAGCACTGTCCACCCCAGTCCCTTCTATCTCCACCTCGTCTGCCCAGGAGACTGATACTGCGGGAGGGCATCGGCTGTGCACATCATCCACGTGGAGAGGAGACGTAGTTTTCGGCTCAGCGGATAGGCTCTCTTCAACGTCGACCTGTGGGGGTGACGGCGCCAGTAAGGAGGGGTGGTCGTTGCCAGTGGTCGCCTGTGGCGGGTCGTTCGCATCAGACTTTTGGTCATCAAAGAGCGGTTTGTCGTCCATCTTCTGGTCTGCATCCCTGGTATCCATCCGTAGAATGGATTCATCAGGGGGCGTACGGCTACGTTTCTTTCTCTTTCGTGGCGATCCTTGTTTTCGAACATGTTATTCACAGTTCGATTGCGGGTGGCTTTCGTCTGACTCTGGACCAGTCAGAAGGAAAGCAGAAGTAGGTACCACTCCCGGATCAACGTCCGTCTCACAAGGGAACCTCCCCATAGCACCCCCCTCAGATTTAGCTATAAGCTGGCACAGTGGATAGGCTTTGAAAAACTGAACACAGATCAATCGAGAAAACAGGGAGAAATTGTATGGAACTATGAAAAAAATAAGCAAAATATACAAACTGAGGGCCGGCCGCGGTGGCCGTGCGGTTCTGGGCGCTACAGTCCGGACCCGCGGGATTGCTACGGTCGCAGGTTCGAATCCTGCCTCGGGCATGGATGTGTGTGATGTCCTTAGGTTAGTTAGGTTTAAGTAGTTCTAAGTTCTAGGGGACTGATGACCTAAGATGTTAAGTCCCATAGTGCTCAGAGACATTTGAACCATACAAACTGAGTAGTCCATGCGCAAGATAGGCATCAAGGAGAGTGTGAGCTTAGGAGCCCCGTGGTCGCGTGGTTAGCGTGAGCAGATGTCGAACGAGAGGTCATTGGTTCAAGTCTTCGCTCGAGTGAAAAGTTTAGCTTCTTTATTTTTGCAAAGCTATGATCTATCCGTTCGTTTACTGACGTCTCTGTTCACTGTAATAAGTTTAGTGTCTGTGTTTTGCGACCGCACCGCAAAACCGTGCGATTAGTAGACGAAAGGATGTGCCTCTCCAATGGGAACCGAAAACATTTCATCGCAAGGTCATAGGTCAACCGATTCCTCCACAGGAAAACACGTCTGATATATTCTATACGACACTGGTGACGGCATGTGCGTCACATGACAGGAATATGTTGTCGACCGACCTAACTTGTACACTTGGCGAATGGGTAAAAAGATTCTTCTACCTTGCCCGATTTAGGTTTTCTTGTGGATGTGATAATCACTCCCAAAAAAGTGATGAAAAAATAAGAGTTCGTCACATAAACTGCAACAAATGAACGCAACAGTTTCACAGTCGCATAGGTTTCCCTGTGCTCTGTCAAAACATATGTTTTTAACACTTTCAAATTTTTCCGTGTGTAGACCTTTAAATCCTGCATATGTGCAAGCAAATCTGAACATCTCCTGGAATTTTGGAGAGCGAAGTTGATTATGTGTGATTGCCTGAACTTTGATAATTGCCTGAAAATAAAAAGTTAAACTTTTCACTCGAGGGAAGACTTGAATCAAGGACCTCTCATTCCGCATCTGCTCACGCTAACCACGGGACCACGTCGCTCCTGATCCGACATTGTCCTTGATGTTGGCTATCTTGCGCATGGACTACTCAGTTTGTATATTTTGCTTATTTTTTTCATAGTTCCACACAACTTCTTCCTGTTTTCTCGATTGATTTGTGTTCAGTTTTTCAAGGCCTATCCACTGTGCCAATTTATAACTAAATCTGAAGGGGGTGCGATGGGGAGGTTCCCTTGTCTGTAGCATTTTCAGTCACCGTGCTGCGAAAATTCGGCAGGTCAGGATCTGGCTTCTGTGGCACCTCAGAAGGAATCTCAGTAGCGGATGCATCTACCTGATCAGCCGACGGAGCAGGAAGGCCCTGTGTAGAGGTGCTACCTTCCTGGGCAACCTTGGTATATGTGACAGGGATCCCCGGTCGGCTGGGGACGCTTCCTCGCCGACCGGCGTCTGGATCAGGCGGCGTCGCATGCAGGCGGATCTGACGTGGCCTTCTTGTCCACAACCCGCACATGTTCGGGGTTGGCCGTCGTACACGACAATGGCTCGCACCCCGCCAATTGTCAGGTATGATGGTATATGTTTTTTCAGTTAAATTTTGACCTGACGCACACCATTAAGGACATGGTAGGTCGTGAAGGTTTGCCATTTTTCCTCTACGTAACCGATGACGTTACCATATGGTTGTAACGCAGAGACAACTTCGTCCTTCGTCACTTCAAAAGGTAGTTCAAACACCCTAATCGTGCGTTAACCGTACTCTGCGAGTTCAAGTGTTACGGCTCCGACGTGGCCATCAGAGTATTTGAACTTAAGTCCATTGGCAATTCGGCGAATAACATCTTCACACACCTCGGTGTTTGTCATTTTAATATAAACGACACTACTCGTGATCGAAAAATTGATTCCGAGAACGTGGTTAGGATCTAAACGAACTTCTTCTCGTAGGAACGTTTCAACTCCATGTGCACGTGGCCGCGCATGTTCAGCTGGGAAGGAAACTTTAAGGGTCGCACGGCGGTAAGCGCTCGACATGTTGTTCACGGTGGACGGACACAAGCCTTTAAAGCTACGACGCGGTAATAAACAACGCCGGCGGCAGAGCACCGGCCGGCGCGTGGGGCCGTCCGCACGCTGCCACGGCTGAGAGCGGACTGCAATTCTAATTTACCCTTCTTCTTGTTTGTTAATGTCAGTAGGCATTGTTTCATTGAAAAAAGTGTATGTCTGCACAAAAATTACACTGACTAAATATTATTACAATGTGTTGTTGGGCTAACAATACTGGACCGTGACTGCAAAAGCATTTTGGTGAAACCGCACATCAATAGCACTTCCCATTCCCGCAGTATTTGTGGTGAAAGTTTTAGGTGACTCAATCTGGACAATTAAGGCGCAGACAGCCAATGATCTCTTCGAAGTTAGAATTATATTAATACCTTCAGCTGCTAACGGGAGCTGACATATCGACAGAGAGAGATGAAAATGTGTGCCCCGACCGGGACTTGAATCCAGTATCTCCTGCTTACATGGCAGACGCTCTATCCATATGAGCCACCCAGGGCACGAAGGACAGTGCGACTGCAGGGACTATCTCGCGCATGCCTCTCGCGAGACCCACATTCTCACTTTCTATGTCCACACACTACATTCGTAGTGTCCCACCCCAACACACTCATTGCTAGTGGAAGACATTCTTACCAAGTCCCGTAAGAATTCGGGGAATATGTGTGCATCCACACAGAAGAAGAAGGTCATGGCTGGTGTTGCCAGACATGTCCGAAAGAACAGACACCTTTTCCATATAAGTATAATGACCTCTTCCGTGCGGATGCACACGAGGCTTGAATTCTTACGGGAATCGGCTAAACGCCGATAGTAGTGAGGATAATGGGCAGGGTACTATAATAGCAGCGTGTGTAGAAGTTGAGAATTTGGATCTCACGGGAAGCAGGTTAAGGCAGTCCTTGCAGCTGCGATGCACACTGTCCGAATGGCTTAGTAGTCAGAGCATCTACCACACAAGCAGGCGACTCCTTTTCGAATCCCGGTCCCGCACAAATTTTCAACTTTCCCCGTTAATTTAAGACAACGCCCACTCGCAGTCAATGTCTGTAACACTTTTGTGTCTTAATTCATAATCCCTGCTGGATGAAAATGGATTCTTTTCTTTAGGACATGTCCGAAAGAACAGGCACCACATAAATATGTTTCCGTTTCTTTTTATTTGTAAGCAGTGCCGTTAACATTACTTAAAGTGCTACTGCAAAGATGATTAATTGTTCAGCGTCCATTCACGAACAACTACGACGAAACTTTTGACAATAGTGTAATAACTCCATTGAAGTAGTTTCATCGAAGAAGTTTGACAAAATCTTTGACGAACCTCTTTGATGATAGACCGTGTAATACGGGTCTTTGAGCTGGGTAGTTAGCCGGCAGTGAAAAATGGTACAAACAGCTCTGAGCACTATGGGACTTAACATCTGAGGCCATCAGTCCCCTAGAACTTAGAACTACTTAAACCTAACTAACCTAAGGCCATCACACACGCCGTAGCAGTCGCGCGGTTCCGGACTGAAGCTCCTAGAACCGCTCGCCTACCGCGGCCGGCCCGGCAGTGAAGCTACGTCACTGAGTCCTCTGAACCGCGTAATGTTATACAAAGTTAAGCAGCTAGAAAATTTATGGCCAGGCAACGACGCGTTGTGTAAGTACTTTACAAACTTTCCGCAGAATTTCGTACTCCGTTTATAGCCAGCTGCATCGAGTAGAGACAGAGTTATTCGACTGTGTGAAGCATTCTGGCGAAATCCAACTTTCAGTTCGTGCCTGATTTTGGTTTTTGAACAGTAAGATCGAGTCGGAAGATCACTATCACATGTGATACAAAAATATTTCTTTTTTAATCGTATATTAAAAAACATCTGACGTTTAAAAAACGAAGTATTTTCGTAAAAAGTGTGATATGTAATACTAAACCGATATGGATACACCAGATATATTTAAGTACTATAATATTTGTGTCTGTTTAGTCATCATTACATTATTTGTTTTTGATTTAAACAGCGATCTTCAACACTCAGTATGGAAACATGTAAGCGAATGTAAACCGCCTGTAGACGGGCACAAGCCCGAAACTGGCTTTGTGTTAATTAAAATCAACTTGTATTATGATTGACAGCGATCATTATTCCACCCTATAAAGGAACGGTCACGCAGTTCAGCAACATTCATTATAGGTAAAATACACTTTTCTTATTTATTGAATGCTGCACTACACTGGTGTGGTGTCACCGCCTGACACCACACTTGCTACGTGGTAGCCTTTAAATCGACCGCGGTCCATTAGTATACGCCGGACCCGCGTGTCGCCACTGTCAGTGATAGAAGACCGAGCGCCACCACACGGCAGGTCTAGAGAGACGTACTGGCACTCGCCCCAGTTGTACAGCCGACGTTCATAGCAATGGTCCACTGACAACTACGCTCTCATTTGCCGAGACGATAGTTAGCATAGCCTTCAGCTAAGTCAATTGCTACGACCTAGCAAGGCGCGGTATTCAATTGATATTTATTATATGAAGCATGTATCATCAAGAGCGATGTTCTACAAATGTGGATTAAAGTTAAGTATTCCAGAAGCTACGTACTTTTCTTTATAGCATTCATTACGTATCCTGTTTCAGACCTCACGCCAGCCTGCGTGAATTTAAGCGCGTGCCATTCGGCTTCCTCTCATTGTGTCTAGGCTGTCTTGTCTAGACATAACAACTGGAAATGACACAGATACATGACACTGTTTTTCAACATAGTCACAAAATCTCTGTAAACAACGGTCTGAACGTTCCACCAATTCCTCGACTACAGACATCCACTCTTTGTGCACCGAATCATTCGAGAACCGCTACGTGAATGTCCTCATGGCCGGAAAATATTTTTCTCGGCAGATCCTCTTTCAGTTTACCACAAAGATGGAAATCGCATGGTGAAAGATGTAGACCTCCAGATCACATCATCCACATCTGTGCAGTCTCGGTCAAAATGTTGGCACCATTGCACTACAGCTGGACGAAACATTGAATTTAGACCATACGTGTGATCAAAAGTATCCGGACACCTGGCTGAAAATGACTTACAAGTTCGTGGCGCCCTCCATCGGTAATGCTGGAATTCTTATGGTGTTGGCCCACCCTTAGCTTCCACTCCAGCAGGCATACGTTCAATCAGGTGTTGGCAGGTTTCTTGAGGAATGGCAGCCCATTCTTCACAGAGTGCTGCCAAGAGAAGAGGCATCGATGTCGGTCGGTCAGGCCTCTTCAACTGTTGACAATCTCTTTTAGTCAACAGACGAGGTTGGCCTGTATGCTTTTGTGCCGTACGTGTCCCTTCACGTTTGCACTTCACTATCACGGTGGACCTAGGGATGTTTAGGAGTGTGGAAATCTCGCGTACAGACATGTGACACAAGTGAGATCCAATCGCCTGACCTCGATCGAAGTCAGTGACTTCCGCGGAGCGCCCCATTCTGCTCTCTCGCGAAGTCTAAGGACTACAGAGATCGCTGATATGGAGTACCTGACAGTAGGTGGCAGCATAATGCACCTAATATGAAAAACTTAGTGTATATCGCCAGAATTTCGAGTAAATCTGTGAGAAATTTAGACGTTTTGTCCCCAAGAATCGTACCGTCACGCGTGCTTCAACTTTCGACTACATTTCACATGAGTTCAAAACCTGCGCGGTTCCGGGGGGTGGACTCGGAAGTGATGTCAAAATGACTTGTACGTTTCCAGCAGCACAATTCGCGTAAGCTTAGCGTGACTGAGACAGCACTGTTAGCGGAGATTTTTTTGAACCTGCTCATCATCAGTGAAAAACATATTTTCTAGCAACATACAAAAGAGAGTGGACCGTCGGGAGTTGCAGAAGCAGCAGCTGAGGATTTCACTCGCAGTAATTTAAGCACAACTCCTACGGTACTGTCTCATCGCCGGGAGTGGCCGTGCGGTTCTAGGCGCTACAGTCTGGAACCGCGGGACCGCTCAGAGCCATTTGAACCATTTTGAACTGTCTCATCACAACCTCGGAAATCGCCACACATTCGGAAAACACGGCCAGATATTTATGACAAGCAACAACATTTTTGTCACTGCTAGTCGTTTCACTTGCAGTACTTTCATTCTTTGTTGTCCAATAAGACGGAAGTCACAAAATCGAACAGTCTTGTGGTCGATATTGTGAACAATGTATCGTCTTCTAAATAATTCATGTTTGCAGCGTAAACCACAGAACATGAGTGGTGTAATCTCTTTTATTCTCTGCACTGCATCTGATCTAAAACCAAAGTATAGATACAGACCCTCTTAGCAGTCTTACGGTTGAATGGATAAAAAGATTGCATTTCCACGCGACACACTCATTCCTGAGAGAGTGCTCTGTTATATGTAAATAATATCGAATACTGCAGTTGTATTAAGTACATAAGAAAGTTCCGTAATGTGTTGAAAACACTGAGATGAAAACAATAGCCCGGCCGAGCGGTTCTAGGCGCTACAGTCTGGGACCGCGCGACCGCTACGGTCGCAGGTTCGAATCCTGCCCCGGGCATGGATGTGTGTGATGTCCTTAGGTTAGTTATGTTTAAGTAGTTCTAAGTTCTAGGGGACTGATGACTGATGACCTCAGAAGTTAAGTCCCATTGTGCTCAGAGCCATTTGACTTTTTTTTTTTTTTTTTTTTTTTTTTTTACGCCAACCAGCCTCCTCCGATTCTCCAAACCGTAGAGTGCACCACTATGCGAAGGTATGCCCTCTTACTTTCATATGGTTCTCTGTATCTAATGAAGTAATTTACCACCAAAACCACACTAACTGACATATAATTGTAAGAAACTGTACCGGGAGTGATATGTTCGTGATAACTCTCCAGTGCTCCATACCCATGAAACAGCATACTGTAAGTTATAACACATAAACAGCAAAACGCAACGAAACCAATATGGCGTCTGTGGCATCGAGTGACACGTCTTTCTGACGTCACGTCCCACAATGGCTGATAATAGGGTATGAGGGGGCTCAGCTGCACAAGAAGCAGCACATGTTTTAACGTTTGCTCTACGTTTCCACCAGCCGCGCAATGTCCCTCCATTACTGTGGTAATCCTGTTATCCGCACCTCTGCAGAAATGTGCCTGCAGTAAACCCAGAACATATATTCTCCATTAACAATTTATCACTCAACGTTGTGCACGTGCAACTTAACTTTCTGAAGTCCCCCCACTTACAAATCAGGTCTATCCCTATATTTTTGTGTAAATTTCTCGGTGTACAAATCCATACTAACCAACCGCAAAACTGGAAGCACGCTGACAGCTTCACGTGTGCAACTTGTTTACTTTCAGACGTACACTGACAGTCACAGTAAGATTTCTGGCCACTAGGGAGACAAATTCCGCATTTACAACAAGATTGCAGCAAATACATTATTTATAGTAATTAACATCGATTTCTGAGAAAACACAACTATTATATGAATTAGGAAGGCTCAGAATCTCTTGTAATATAAAATGTGAAAAAAATTGTTTTTATTGAGACTTACGCAAACGTACTGCCCACCACGCAAAGCCTCCGATGCTATCCACTGAGCCGCAATTTCGACAGAGCACTCGAGTCTTCCTGTGTCCTATGCACTCAGTTAAGACTGTATCTGCAAATGTCATCATCTGTCATTTAACATGAAAACTGTACCAGAAAGACGCGATTTTAATAGAGCATCACCGAGCCGTTGCAATGAGACCCTCTACTTTCGTAGTACACGAGTTATAACACTAGAAACATCAACTTCATGAAGTCTTTACTTATCGATATGTAGTTTCCTGTCAATATATTACAAAAATTCGAAGCTGAAACGAAGCGTTTTCGAGATATCCTCAATTTTCCGATGCTTGAAACAGCTTATATTCATACCAAGTATTCCATGAGAAAGAAAATCCACCAAATACGATGTTTAACGCCGTACAATATTGCGGCTCCAGCCCTCGGCTTGTAGCGTAAAATGATCTCTCATTTGGTTGGCCACGATCTTCTCCAAGAGGCAAAAATTTGACATGCCACATTCTTTATTTCAAGCTTTGCAGTGTAGTAGTACATGGAATTTCATGCTGTGACGTAACCACGTGTGTTTTCACGTCCCGTGAGAGGCCGGCTTTGCTGAGAGGCTGCGCGCATTGCGCCTGCAACTCCCACACAAAACTGGCTGCAACGGACCACCCGCAACTCTGTTTAGCGCACCGTCGCCCTTAATCGGCTGAAGTAGCCGTAACGGTAGCAGATTCCCTCTACACAAAGTAGTGCTTATCGGCGTTCTACCCCAGGAGAGACGGAACTCTCACGAATTGCGAAGCCCCGGAGGACCTCGCCGGCGCCGCGCTGCATGCATCCTCAGCGTGGCCAGTCAGAATCCCGGCTTACCCTCGCTCGAGCCTGTACCACTGCTCATCTCAAACGCGGTCGGGGCGCCACTCGGTGCTACATAATTCACCCTGTGCGGTCTGCCCGTGCATTAATCAGAAGAGCCGTGTGGTTGAGGCCCTGCCTCCTGGTGGATGGTATACAGCCAAGAAGCGGATCGCTCTCTCTCACACACATAGGCGCAGTGCGTTTGCTGGCAACAATGTGAGAGCATCGAGCATAATGCAAAGGCTTCCGCTGCATTAAGCTTTTAATGCTTGTACTAATTATCTCCTAAGACTAGTTTTACGCAATTACCACGCTAGCCTATCTCGTGGAAGTATTTTCGTATCTGAGTACCTACTGCACTCCATATAAACTGAACCTGTCTACTGTAATCTTCGTTTCCGTATACAACTTTGATTTTATCCGTAGTAAACACGAGCTCTTGGTATATTAAGTTGAAGGCACAATCACTTATTTACAGTGTAAAACACAACAAAATTTTCACATTTCGAAAGTCAGTCCTTCATCACCAGAACTGTTATACAACAATCTCTAAAAGTGTTCAAGCTGAATCATAAGAACGTTAGAATTTATTGATTACTTCCCTTGATAGTGTGTCTTCTTGAGATTTACATTCAGTCACTGTCAGTTGATAAAGCAGGCGACGGCGTGTGGAGTTACATCTCAAAGATACATATAGTTTATCTTCGGCCCTATTAGGGATTCTTGTACACTGAGGCGACAGAAGTCATGGGATACCACCTAATGTCGTGTCGGACCTCCTTTTGCCAAGTGTAGTGTAGCAACTCGACGTGGCATGAAATCAACAAGTCGTTGGAATTCCACCGCAGAAACATTGAGCCGTGTTGCCTCTGTGGCCGTCCGTAACGGCGAAAGTGTTGCGGGTGCAGTATTTTGTGGACGAATTTATCTTCCAATTATGTCCCAAAAATGTTTGATGGGTTTCACATCGGGAGACCTGGGTGGCCAGATCATTTCCTCGAACTGTCCGGACTGTTCTTCTAACAAATCTCAAACAACTGCGGCCCCGTGACATGATTCGGAACATGAGGTGGCTGCATATCGTCTCCGAGTAGCCGAACACAACCATTTCCAGTCAGTGGTCGGTTTAGTTCCGCATAAACACAGCCGACAGCATTATGGTGTCATCACCAGCTTGCACAGTGCCTTGTTAACAATTTGGCTCTCTGGCTTCGTGGGTTCAGAGCTATACTCCAACCCTACCATGGACTGAAATCGGCTACGGTTTCATAATCGTCTAGGGTCCAAACGATGTGGTCACGAGTCCAGGAGAGCCGCTGCAGGCGAGATCTTGCTGTTAACAAAGGCATTCCTGTAGGTCATCTGCTGTCGTAGCCCACTAACGCCAAATTACGTCGCATGTTCGTCGTAAGTCCCACACCGATTTCTGCGGTTACTTCACACAGTGTTGCATGTCTGTTAGCACCGACAACTATGTAGACAGGCCGTGGCTCTCGATCGTTAAGTGAAGGCCGTCGGCCACTGCGTGAGAGGTAATGCCTGAAATTTGGTATTCTCGGCAGAACTTTGGCGAAGTCGTTCTCGTAATAGTGGATTCCCTAACGATTTCCGTGATGGTACATTCCATGCACCAACTACCATTCCGCGTTCAAAATCTGTTAATTTACGTCTTAGGGCCGTAATTACCTCGGAAACCTTTTCACATGAATCATCTGAGTACGTATCACAGCTCCGCCAATGTACTGCCCTTTTATACATTGTGTACCCAATATTAGAGGCATCTTTATGAATGCATATTGTTATCCCATGACTTCTGTCATTTCTCGAGATAGAGACTTGACCGTCTAAACGCGTAAATTTTATTCTTTTTTACACATTAAAAAGGCAGTTGAACCTACATTTTAACATTTCCTACACAATTTTTCCCTTCAAACTTCATTACTTAGTTAACTATTTCTTGAGGCCTCGGGCTAGAGGAGAGTGTTGTACCTCGGAACACTCTTCAGACTTTCGCCTCTATTCAGCCCTGAAATCAAAGTTTTAATATGTTTTCTTACTCTGTTTTTAAGTAATGGTATTAATTCTTGTATACAGCTATCTTTTTTGAATGTACAAAAATGACTCCAGAAGAGGAAAGTGTTTCCAAATGTGAGAACGTGTTCCGAGGTAAAACATGTTCACATACCTATGAATATCTATACTACTGAAATTTTGTAGTCGTGTAATGGAGTAGATTTACCAGTACTGTATTCAGTATTCGATCTACTACAGTATTAATCTGCTCCACACAAATAATTAGGAAGTTAAATTACATTAAGTAGAAGTAGTACTGAAAACCATTTACATGTTAAATAAATTTTGAAATAGAAGCTACTGAGAGCTAACCCAAGTTTGTATTTTGAAGACTGGTAAAATGTTACGACGATAAAGAGACTTAGTTAATTTGCAAATATCACATACATCAGTGTAGAAGACCTTCTACCGTTTAAAGTTGCAATATGATGCGGACCGTTCACACGTCCACACATTACACACATGTTTCTGATAATTACAGAATTTCACTCACCACAAAATTCTGTAACAGGAGAATCAACATACATTTCGAATAGTTTTACTATATTATACTGCACTGAAATTTACAGATACGAAAATACACTCTAAGACAAAAAATGACGCACTACGATGGAGTCATACAAATTGGCCGTTAACTGATATTCAAGTAGCTATCGACGGAAAATAGAAAACAGTAAACTTTGGCGGCCAATGAATACATGTATGACGCTACAGCGCAGTTTTACTGGGCAGTTAGTGGCAGTTGGCAAGGATAGAGGTAGGGGCCATGTCGATACTAGGACATGAAATCTTTGAGAATTTCATTCCGTGTACCATGCCACGCAAACTGATGAATGAACAATACGCAGTTGTCAGCATTTCAAAGAGGACGAGGACTTGGGCTCAAAGAAGCCCATTCAAGTAATCGGCGAATCGCTCGAGCCAGCTGCTGTGGCCAAGCGGTTCTAGGCGCTTCAGTCCGCAACCGCGTTGCTGCTACGGTCGCAGGTTCGAATCCTGCCACAGGAATGGATGTGTGTGATGTCAAATTAGGTTAGTTAGGTTTAAGTCTAGGGGACTGATGACCTCAGATGTTAAGTCCCATAGTACTCAGAGCCATATGAACCATTCAAATCGCTCGTGATTACAATAGCAGCGATACCCCTATTCGATTACGTTGGTAGGACTGGGTGAAGCATGGCCGAACACGGCGTTAAGAAGGAAGCGATCGACCTAGAGATACGACAGAACGTGAGGACCGAGCAGTCGTCAGGTAAGCGCTCAGTGCCACTGACTCATCATTATCTTAGGTCCGACGTGCAACTGGTGCTTCAGTGACTACAAGGACCATTGGCAAGCGCCTAACAGAAAGAGGGATGGGCTCATGGCGCCCCTTGCACCAACGACCATTGACATCAAAAAGCACGATTAGAGTGGTGTCCAACACATTTGGCCTGGAATCTGACTATCACAGCACAGGCCTACATCGATGTTTTAAGCATCTTATTGATTGCCGCTGTTAAAGAACAATTCAGGGATGCCGATTGCATCTTTCAGCACGATCGAGCACCTGTTAATAATGCACGGTCTGTGGTGGAATGGTTACATGACAGTAACATCCTTGTAATGGACTGGCCCGCACAGAGTCCTGACCTGAATCCTGTAGAACACCTTTGGGATGTTTTGGAACGCCGACGTCATGCCAGGCCTCACCGACAGACACCGGTACCTCTCCTCAGTGCAGCATTCCTTGAGAATGGGCTGCCATTGCCCAAGAAACCTGCCAGCACCTGATTGAACGTATGCCTGCGAGAGTGGAAGCTGTCATCAAGGCTAAGGGTGGGCCAACATCATACTGAATTCCAGCATCACCGATGGAGAGCGCCACGAACTTTTAAGTAATTTTCAGCCAGATGTCCGGATACTTTTGATCACATAGTGTACATCACTAGACTGAAGCACAAACCAGGAGACACCATGTGTTCTACGAACATTATCCACAAGCTACAACTCCCTCCTATAAGTCCTATAAAAATATCCCTTCGTTTAACAAATTGTGCTACAATGCTCTTTTCTCACCAATCTGATATAGTACCTCTTCATCCGCTTCTCGGAACATCCATCTAATCTCCAGCACTCTTCTGTAGCTAAACATGTCAAAAATGTTCTATTTTCTTCTCGTCCGGATTGTTTGTCACTCACATTTCTCTTCCATGTAAGGCTACATCCTAATAGGCTAAAAGACTTTCGTGAAAGGAATTCAAACACTTAATAGTACAATCGGTGTAACATAATTATTTTTACTGGAAGTACTTTTTCTTCCCCGCTGCAGTTTATTTGGTGCCCAAAAAGAAAAACTCATGTTTTACTTTCATCTGTATATCATTTTCCGATTTTCAGTTCCCTCATCAAAACTTCTTTTCAAATCAGTGTCACCTCTGTTCCCGTAATCGTTCGAGTCCTTTACCGTCTCTGAACAATTATGTAATCAGCCAGCCTTGAAGCTTTTTATTTCTACTCTTGAGACTTTAACTCTCGTTCTAAATTTCTGCTTCCTTCCTTGTTCTGCTTAACCTGTGTACAAATTTAATGGTATGAAGGGTTGGTTTCAACGCTGTTCTTCTCAATAATTACCTCCTTTTCAAGCCATTCCACTACATCTTCATCTACACACTTCGCAAGCTACCGTATGGCGCGTGGTGGAGTGGACCTTGTGCCATTATGAAAATTTTGTTTCCTGTTCCACTCACAGATACAGCGAGGAAAAAACGACTGTCTATATGACACTGTGTGAGCCCTAATTTCTCTTATTTTCATGGCCCTTGTGCGAACTGTACGTTGACTCCACGAAAAGAACGTCGCCTTTCCTCCAGGAATCCCCATTAAGTTCCGGAAGCATCTCCATAATCTTTGCGTGTTGTTCGAACCTATTGGTAACAAATCTAGCAGCCCGCATCTGAATTGTTTCGATGCCTTCCTTTAATCTGACCTGGTAGAGATCCCAAACACTCGTTAATTTCTGACGAATTGGGCGCGTTAGTGTTATATTTGTGGGCTCGTTTACAGGCGAACCATTCTTCCCTAAGATTCGGCAAACAGACCGATGTCGACCATTCGCCTTCCCTACTGCAGTCCTTACACGCTCGTTCCATTTCATATCGTTTTGCAGCGTTACGCCGAGATATGTAACTGATGTGACTGTCAAGCAGCACAGTACTAATACTGCATTGGAACACAACAAGATTGTTTTTCATCTGCATTAACTTACATTTTTCTACATTTATAGGTGACTGCCGTTCATAACACCATCTAGAAATTTTGTCTAACAAAGGGACCATAAGACATGTTAATCACCTATTTTGACGAGTCTTAGGTATGGTTTAGAGGGATCAATCCTGAGTACCTGGCTGGTGGTTCTTTTCCTGGGAAAATCAATGTTGAACTTTTAAGCGTACCTCCTACATCTGTAATGTTTGTCGTGTTTCGACCAAGGAGCACAGCGCAGCGGCTAAGGTTCACCGTCCCCACGGTGGTGGTACGGTTCAAACCCATTCCGGTATTTCTTTATTCCCAAAGTGGAACAATGACTGAAAACTGTTCCTGTGCATGAAACAGATTTGAACAAGATTAGTCATTCCTTCACAGCACAGTATACAATAAATGCAACGGAAAGATATCCTCTTACGTTTCCTTATGTATACAAGAACCACAAGAAATTTTTTTTCGGATTGTTCAAAAAAGAGCTGACGAGTTGACGCATAAATTAAAAAATGTAATTATCGCTTGCTAGAAATAAGGGGAGCTTGCGAAAGTGCCGCACGAACAGTTTTAAAAATCTGTCATTCTTTCGTGCGTGGGACAAGAAATATTTACATCAGCTCTTCGTGGAGAGGGCAGACTGATCAGACACTTTACAATTAAGTCTTTGACGAAGAAGGAAAAACTTGCACCCGCACCGTAAAAATTATAAAACCCAAATGTACACCGCTTTGCAAATCGTGTGATGTTTATTTTCTGCAGACAGATTAAAATTTCTCGAAAAATATTCAAAATGCTACCGACTTACAAAAGACTAGCACAGAAATCGTTTCGAGGGATGATTCCATCAAAATAATATACGTTCTTTAATTGTGCATCAATTTAATGCACCTGATTATACAGGAATGGTCAAACATGCGTGGTTCGCATCAAAGTTACTCGAAGAAAGAACAATCCAAATGAACTGGTTTGTTTTTTCCGGTACACCTTCTCAAAAGCTCGTGTGCCTGCAAGATATAAGCTTCCATTAAATATGCGTGTTGCTCTACGAATTTGTGTTTCAGTTGCTTGCTGCCGATCTAGCATAGTAAACACTGCAAGCAATAGTCAGTAAGACGGTTCTGTAAGCTATTCTGTAACAAACGGAATACATATTTAATGATAATTTGTTGCAACGATTGATTTATTATTGAAATTACTGCGGTGCAAATTACCATTTCTTATAATTTTGCATGACATACATTATCTAATGATATTCTGTAGAATCAAAGTGAAAAAGAATTGCAGGGGCAGGATATGCATACGTATTGCCGGAGCGGTAGTCATGAATTATCCGCCGCCCTACGCTCACTTGCTTGAAACAAGGCGAACGTTACGAGTATAGGAGGTGCATAAGAAACTTCAACATCAATTTTCTCGAAAACTAGGAGCCGTCACATGAAACGCCGCTAGCCAGGTACTCAGGATGTGGTGTCACCGCCAGACACCACACTTGCTAGGTGGTAGCTTAAATCGGCCGCGGTCCACTAGTACATGTCGGACCCACGTGTCGCCACTGTGTGATCGCAGACCGAGCGCCACCACAAGGCAGGTCTCGAGATACGGAATAGCACTCGCCCCAGTTGTACGGACGACATTGCTAGCGACTACACGGACGAAGCATCGCTCATTAGCCGAGCAGATAGTTAGCATGCATTGCTCATTAGCCGAGCAGACAGTTAGAATAGCCTTCAGCTAAGTCCATGGCTACGACCTAGCAAGGCGCCATTTGTAACATTGCATGTACCTCAAGATAGTCTCACTTGTATCACCAAGAACGTTGTAAACCAATGAAGATATAAAAGTTAAGTGTTCTAGTAGCTACATACTTTTCTTTATAACATTAATAAGTATCCTGTTTCAGACCTCTATCTAGCCGACTTAAGATTACGCGTGCCTTTCGGCTACTTCAGTGTGGCGTAGCTGTCTTGTTACGCCACAACACAGGACACGTCTCTCCTCAACACACCTAAGCTTCATCAAAAACCATGACTAGCAGGTGTGATGGTCCCCTTGTAAGTCATCCTGTATCCTCCAACAGCCACTCAACGACGACACCTTGCCGTACACAACAGGATCATCAACAAACAGTCTAGACTACTGCTCACCCCGTCCCTCAGATCACTTACAGGGTGTTTCAAAAATGACCGGTATATTTGAAACGGCAATAAAAACTAAACGAGCAGCGATAGAAATACACCGTCTGTTGCAATATGCTTGGGACAACAGTACATTTTCAGGCGGACAAACTTTCGAAATTACAGTAGATACAATTTTCAACAACAGATGGCACTGCAAGTGATGTGAAAGATATAGAAGACAACGCAGTCTGTGGGTGCGCCATTCTGTACGTCGTCTTTCTGTTGTACGCGTGTGCTGTTCACAACGTGCAAGTGTGCTGTGGACAACATGGTTTATTCCTTAGAACAGAGGATTTTTCTGGTGTTGGAATTCCACCGCCTAGAACACAGTGTTGTTGCAACAAGACGAAGTTTTCAACGGAGGTTTAATGCAACCAAAGGACCGAAAAGCGATACAATAAAGGATCTGTTTGAAAAATTTCAACGGACTGGGAACGTGACGGATGAACGTGCTGGAAAGGTAGGGCGACCGCTTACGGCAACCACAGAGGGCAAGGCGCAGCTAGTGCAGCAGGTGATCCAACAGCGGCCTCGGGTTTCCATTCGCCGTGTTGCAGCTGCGGTCCAAATGACGCCAACGTCCACGTATCGTCTCATGCGCCAGAGTTTACACCTCTATCCATACAAAATTCAAACGCGGCAATCCCTCAGCGCCGCTACCATTGCTGCACGAGAGACATTCGCTAACGATATAGTGCACAGGATTGATGACGGCGATATGCATGTGGGCAGCATTTGGTTTACTGATGAAGCTTATTTTTATCTGGACGGCTTCTTCAATAAACAGAACTGGCGCATATGGGAACCGAAAAGCCCCATGTTGCAGTCCCATCGTCCCTGCATCCTCAAAAAGTACTGGTCTGGGCCGCCATTTCTTCCAAAGGAATCATTGGCCCATTTTTCAGATCCGAAACGATTACTGCATCTCGCTATCTGGACATTCTTCGTGAATTTGTGGCGGTACAAACTGCCTTAGACGACACTGTGAACACCTCGTGGTTTATGCAAGATGGTGCCCGGCCACATCGCACGGCCGACGTCTTTAATTTCCTGAATGAATATTTCGATGATCGTGTGATTGCTTTGGGCTATCCGAAACATACAGGAGGTGGCGTGGATTGGCCTCCCTATTCGCCAGACATGAACCCCTGTGTCTTCTTTCTGTGGGGACACTTGAAAGACCAGGTGTACCGCCAGAATCCAGAAACAATTGAATAGCTGAAGCAGTACATCTCATCTGCATGTGAAGCCATTCCGCCAGACACGTTGTCAAAGGTTTCGGGTAATTTCATTCAGAGACTACGCCATATTATTGCTACGCATGGTGTATATGTGGAAAATATCGTACTATAGAGTTTCCCAGACCGCAGCGCCATCTGTTGTTGACAATTGTAACTACTGCAATTTCGAAAGTTTGTCTGCCTCAAAATGTACTGTTGTCCCAAGCATATTGCAACAAACGGTGTATTTCTATCGCTGCTCGTTTAGTTTGTATTGCCGTTTCAAATATACCGGTCATTTTTGAAACACCCTGTATTTACTTCATTTAAATTTCATTTTTGTATCTAGGGAATAATGGCGGACCTATCACACTTTCCTGGGACACTCCTGACCCTATACTTGTCTCTGTAGAACACTCGCCTCTAGGACAACATGACAGGTTCTGTTACTTTAGCAGCCTTCGAGCCACTCAAATATCTGTGAAACTGTTCCGTATGCTCGTATCTTCGTTAAGTCTCTGCAAAGAGGTACAGTGTCAAATGCTCTTCGGAAATCTAGGAATATGGATTCTGCCTGTTGCCCTTCATCCATGTGTGAAAATGGAAAGCTTAGTTCTGCGCTCGCGATGCTTTATAAAACCGTGGTGATTTGTGGACCTAGACTTTTTCGTCTCGTGGAAATTTATTATATTCGAACTGAGAATATGTTCAAGAACGCTGCTGAAAACCGTAGCACAGCTATCACTGCAATCTGCTCCCTGAATTTTGTATTATTTCACAATTAATCTAGACTCATCCTCTTAGTACTAAGTTCCATTGTATTATGAAGACCAGCATTTAATGTTCACAAGATAATACATTAACGAACACCGTCTAGATCACAAGTTCTTTAATCACTGATTACAGGTTTCACTCAGTACTGCACGTTGTTTTCAGCTCTGGTGCTACGAAGTATAGTTTGTCAACAGCGGTGTAGAGCAGGCATTAGTTTTACGCCACTGTTAATAAACTGCGCTCTCGCGTTCGTCAATTCTGGACCTAAGCTCATATGGCGAGAGGTGGGAACGCGTAATGCACCCAGGAAGATTGTCGAACATAATCGTTTTGGTGGTCCAAGTGTTATGATATGGGGAGGCATAACGTTGCATGGGGGTACTGGCCGCCAAATCTTTGAACATGGTACACTCATTGGTCAACATTATTGTGGCACTACTACTTCCCTCTGCGCGTCTCTTCGAGCTGCTTTCGGCCCTGAATTCATTTTTATGGGTGAGAATGCACGGCCGCATCGTGCAGCACGGGTGGAGAAGCTGTTCGAACGAGAGTATATTCGGGGAATAGACTGGCCCGTTCCCCCATGTTACTCGTAAAACCCATCGGGCACGAGTGGGGTGTATTGGGGACATGTATTACTGCACATCCACATGCACCAGCGACCATCCAACAGCTGTCAACCGCGCCGATGGAGGAATGGGACGCCTTACCACGAGAACTCGTTACCAACCTTGTGAACAGCATGGGATCACGTTGCAGAGCATGCGTTGATGCCGGTATTGATCACACACATTATTAAGAAACATGTTCCCTCTTGTGTAACATCCAGGGGACCACCATAAATTTCGATGACTTCTCTTTTCTTCTTCTTCTTCTTCTCTTTCCTCCCATTGCGTACTTCTGTGTTACCTTCTGGATTGTTGTGTAGCAGTTGTTTCTATGAACGGTCCAAATTTGATCAAACTATGTTGCTCGGCAGTGACACATCATTAGAAATTTACTTTCGAAGTTTAGCACACGAGTGTACGAGGGGCGTTCAATAACAAATGCAATACATTATTTTTCTGAATGCAGATTGGTTTCATTTAGGAGTTCACTGCACCATATTATACCTCACTCTTCCTCTCTTGGCTACAAAATCCTACCTTCCGGCATAATCTCCGTTCTGTACTACTGCCTTACACACCTTCTTGTGAGAGCCTGTTTTCCCACGTGCTATCACTCTGTTGGTAGACGTCAGAGTCTCCCCATCATTCACGTACAGCTTCATGCAGAGTCCATCCTTCAGTGGGCCAGTCAAGTCGATGTCGGAAGGTGCGAGATCCAGGCTATAGGATAGAATATTCCAATGAAGTGACGTGAGCCGCTCTTGGGTGTGCAAACTTGTGTGACGCCTTGCGTTGTCAAGCAAAAGGTGATGTCCGTTTGCATTTTTGTGGCGACGAACAGGCTGAAATCGTTTCTTAAATTTTCTGATGGTATCACAATACAATTCAGAGTTGATCGTTGAACTATACTTGAGAACATCAAACAGAATAACCCCTTATGCACGTCTGCAGTGTTTCGTGGCCGTTGTCACTAAAATTAAAATCTTCTGGGTTGTTAGGCCGGCTCATACATCTTCTAAAATCCCCTCTGCTGGGATCTTCTTCAGGATCTTCCGGGCCGGCCGCTGTGGCCCAGCGGTTCTAGGGGCTTCAGTCTGGAACCGCGCTGCTGCTGCTGTCGCAGGTTCGAATCCTGCCTCGGGCATGGATGTGTGTGATGTCCTTAGGCTAGTTAGGTTTAAGTAGTTGTAAGTCTAGGGGACTGGTGACCTCAGATGTTAAGTCCCATAGTGCTTAGAGCCATTTGAACCAATTTGATCTTCCGGTGTCCACTACTGCTACAACACTGTCAGAAACTAGTGTCATAGCAATATTAGCCTATGACAATTGCCCATCAATTGAAGCCACAATACTCCCACTTCTCCAGCACAAACGCGGAAAAACTCCCTTTTTCAAGAGAACGCTACACTAGACCCCTTGACAGTCCCAGAAGACAGTCACCATGACCGTACCTGCTCATTATGTGCCCTTGAACTTGAGTGGGTGGCGCCACTTCCATGATTTGCCTTTTTGTTTCCGTTTCGAAGTGCTGAACCCATGTATCATCGCCTGTGACGACATTCGACAAAAAATTATCACGATCAGCCTCGTAACGCACAAGCAATGCGGTACAGATGGTCCTTCGTTGCTCTTCGTGGTCTTCTGTTAGGCAGTGAGGAACCCAATGAACGCACACGTTTACGTTCCCCAACTGGCGGACGAGTGAGTCACTACCAAGAGAAACGTCCAGTTGAGCAGCGAGGTGTTTGTCATCCGTCGATCACTTCGAATGAGAGTGTCCGAACGTTAAAACTCCACAGGAGTCACAGCTGAGTGCGGCGACTGGCACGTGGGAGATCAGACAGGTCTGCGCGACCTACACTACCGGCCATTAAAATTGCTACACCACGAAGATGACGTGCTACAGACGCGAAATTTAACCGACAGGAAGAAGATGCTGTGATATGCAGATGATTAGCTTTTCAGAGCATTCACACAAGGTTGGCGCCGGTGGCGACACCTACGACTTGCTGACATGAGGAAAGTTTACAACCGATTTCTCATACACAAACAGCATTTGCCAGCGTTGCCTGGTAAAACGTTGTTGTGATGCCTCGTGTAAGGAGGAGAAATGCGTACCAATACGTTTCCGACTTTGATAAAGGTCGGATTGTAGCCTATCGCGATTGCGGATTATCGTATCGCGACATTGCTGCTCGCGATGGTCGAGATCCAATGACTGTTCAAATGGTTCTGAGCACTATGGGACTCAACTGCTGAGGTCATTAGTCCCCTAGAACTTAGAACTAGTTAAACCTAACTAACCTAAGGACATCACACACATCCATGCTCGAAGCAGGATTCGAACCTGCAACCGCAGCGGTCTCACGGTTCCAGACTGCAACGCCTAGAACCGCTCGGCCACTTCGGCCGGCTCAGTGACTGTTAGCAGAATATGCAATTGGTAGGTTCAGGAGGGTAATACGGAACGTCGTGCTGGATCCCAACGGCCTCGTATCGCTAGCAACTTACCCGCATAGCTGTAACGGATCCTGCAGCCACATCTCGATCCCTGAGTCAACAGATGGGGACGTTTGCAAGACAACAACCATCTGCACGAACAGTTCGACGACGTTTGCAGTAGGATGGACTATCAGCTCGGAGACCATGGCTGCGGTTACTCTTGACGCTACATCACAGACAAGAGCGCCTGCGATGGTGTACTCAACGATGAACCTGGGTGCACGAATGGCGAAATGTCACTTTTTCGGATGAATCCAGGTTCTGTTTACAGTGTCATGATGGTCGCATCCGTGTTTGGCGACATCGTGGTGAACGCACATTGGAAGCGTGTATTCGTCATCACCATACTGGCGTATCACCCGGCGTGAGGGTATGGGGGGCCTTTGGTTACACGTCTCGGTCACTTCTTGTTCGCATTGACGGCACTTTGAACAGTGGACGTTACATTTCAGTTGTGTTACGACTCGTGGCTCTACCCTTCATTCGATCCCTGCGAAACCTTAAATTTCGGCAGGATAATGCGCGACCGCATATTGCAGGTCCTGTACGGGCCTTTCTGGATGCAGAAAATGTACGACTGCCGCCCTGGAAAGCACATTCTCCAGATCTCTAGCCAATTAAAAACGTCTGGTCAATGGTGGCCGAGCAACTGTTTCGTCCCAATACGCCTGTCACTACTCTTGATGAACTGTGGTATCGTGTTGAAGCTGCGTGGGCAGCTGTACCTTTACACGCCATCCTAGCTCTGTTTGACTCATCGCCCAGGCGTATCAAGGCCGTTATTACGGCCAGAGTTGGTTGTTCTGGGTACTGATTTCTCAGGATGTATGCACCCAAATTGCGTGAAAATGTAATCACACGTCAGTTGTAGTATAATATATTTGTCCAATGAATACCCGTTTATCATCTGCACTTCTTCTTGGTGTAGCAATTTTAATGGCCAGTAGTGTAGTTGCAATTATGACAGACGCTTCTCTCGCCCAACGATTCACGTGTTTTTTTGTTTTTTTTTGTTTTTTTTTTTTTTTGTTTTTTTTTTTTACCCACAGGTGTCTAGACATTCCGCAAGAGCCTATAAAAATCTGCGATGCTCTGGTGTTATGCCAGAAGAGGCACTGCTTGGAACGCAACTCCGTTACAGACGCAATTTTTGTAGGCTACAAATAGCACTGCCACCTATCGGAACTTTTTCAAACTATCGGGGCTGATGCGGAAATATTCCTCGGTGTTCCAGAACTAATTACGCCTTTTTTCAAGCGAAATTTACCGAGAAAAAAAATGTGTTGCGTTACTTATTGAACGCCCCTCTTACATTGCCCGGACATAACACGTCTGTTACACAGTTCGCCTCATGAGCCGATGGTCTCAAGTCGGCTGAGTCTAAGCAGGGTAAGCGTGGAGACTACGGAGAGGCGCGGCGGCTCAAAGCAGCGGCAGCGCACAGCAGGTGGGCGCTCTTTGCGCTGCTGCTGCTGCTGCTGCTGCTGCTACCACCCATGGTCACGGCCTCCAAGTCCGCCGGCGCGCCTTAGAGCCGATTATTGCCACGATGGGGCGGCGGCGCCGCAGACCACAGGAGACGCCCTGCTGCTAAGCCCGTCGGGTCACGGACGATCCTAGAGCGCTCAAGTGGAACTTGTTAGGCTGCTCCTGGATCACATCTATATTTTAGGACATGGCCGACGTACTCCATTTGTGAATCCCTTTCGACAAATGTCACACTTCAGTTTCACAGAGGGGAACGTTACGGTCCGTGACGTCTTCGATTCTGTTCATGTCTGAAAGACAATACCCGGAAATTACTTCCCTGAAGCAGTATAATTCAGTTCTCAAACAAACTCGAGATAGCCGCATTTGAAGGTTGGAAGATTCCTTAGCGCAAGTAAGTACAGGCCATCTGAGGCGTTTTAGCAAAACCGCTAGTAGCTGAGTGTTGCGTTTAGGAATAATGCTTTCTACATATCTGTGAAGGAGATAATGTGATTTGGAATGCGGTTCTCTTTTATTTATCTACATCTGCATCAGCATACACACTCCGCAAGCATCGAGAGTGTTCGTGAAAGAAGGTACCTTCTACCACTACCATTCATTCCCTTTCCTTGTACACTGGCAATCGGAGTGAGTGAGAAACGACTCTCTATATACTTCTGTACGAGCCATAATGTCTCCTAAATTATCTTTGTGATCCTTACGTGAAATGTACGTTGGAGGCGGCAGAACCGTTGCACAGTCACCCGAAAATGCCGGTCCTCTAAATTTTCGCAACAATGTTTCACGATAAGAACATCGTGTTCTCTCCAGAGATTCGCATTTGAGCTCACGAAGCTTCTCCGGAATACCAGGGCTTTCAATAAGTAACGTAAAACATTTTTTATCGGCCAATTTTGGTTCAAAAATGCGAAATTTGTTGTTTGAAATTATGGAATATTCCTGTTTCAGCCGTTATGGTTTCATAAAGTTGCGATCCGTGACGGCGCTATAAATAGCCTTCAAAATAGCACCTGCTTGCAGAATGTCTACGGATTGTCTGGCAAGGAACAAAAGCACCGCGAGTCGTTGAGCGAGGCGTCCCTCATCATCGCAACAAGATCGCGCAAACCAGTCCGATCTCCTGCGTGCCGACCGGCCACACACAGCTGTGACTCCTCCAGTGCTGGAACGTGCGGACACTCTCAACCCAGGTGATCGACGGATCACAATCAAATACCTCGCTGCTCAGCTGGACGTCTGTGGCTATTGCTGACACTCTCGTCCACCAGTTGGGGAACTCAAAGGTGTGTAAGCGCCGGATTCCTCGTCGTCTAACAGATGGCAATAAAGAGCAACTGCTTTCGCATTACGAGGCTTATAGTGACAATTTTTGTCGAACACTATCACAGGTGACGAAACATGGGTTCATCACTCCGAACCGGAAAGAAAACGGCGATCAATGGAGTAGCGCCGAACCACCTCTCCTCCGAAGAAATTCAAAGTCGCACACTCAGCGGTAAAGTCATGACGATGGTCTTGGCGGACTGTGAAGGGGTTATGTTTTTGATTTCCTGCCTCATGGTGCAACGATCAACTCGGAAGTGTACTGCACTCCCATTAGAAATCTGAAGAAACGACTTCAGCGTGTTCATCGCCACAAAAATGTAAACGATCTTCTCCTTCCCCATATCAATGGAAGGCCTCACAGAAGACTGTGTCCCTGAATCGAGTTCACAAAACGTCAGTAGACCGTTCTTCCTTATCCACTATACAACCCCGATCTTGCACCTTCCGTTTTCGAAGTTTCTGGCCCACTGGAAGCAATACATGGATGATCGGGAGGTTATTGATGCAGCACGACGTTGTCTCAGACATCGACCAGTAGAGTGGTACCATGCGGCCAATCAAGCTCTCCCAGGAAGGTGGCGTAAGGCCGACGTATTGAATGGAGACTAGGTTGAAAAATAGGGCTTTTTAGCCAAAATAGTGGGGAATAATATGGTGTATTGGACTCTTGGACTAAACCAAACTGATTTCAGAAAAAAATGTGATGATTAATTGTTGAACCTCCTTCGTACTCGCGTGTCAATCGAACCTACCGGTAACGAATCGAGCAGCTTGCTTCTGAATTACATCGATGTTTCCAGAATGAGATTTTCACTCTGCAGCGGAGTGTGCCCTGATATGAAACTTCCTGGAAGATTAAAACTGTGTGCTGGACCGAGACTCGAACTCGGGACCTTTGCCTTTCGCGGGCAAGTGCTCTACCATCTGAACTACCCAAGCACGACTCACGAGCTGTCCTCACCGCATTACTTTGGTGTTTTCTTTTAATCTGAGCCGGTGGGGATCTGAAACAGTACTCAGCAATAGGTTACAATAGTAAACATTATTTAATTCAAGTTTAGAGTTTTGCAGCAACAGTGGTTGGAGCAGCATCAGACTTCTGTAACTGGTAATATCAATTTTGCTATATAACAGTTTATTCACGAACCTATCTAGTACCTATCAGCGGGGTAGCTAGGCAAAAGCCGAGAAGTACAGTGATTCACTTACCTTGAAAAGCGGAGCGTGCATTAGCCATATTTAAAAGGTATTGAGGCGAAGTAATCATCAAATGTGGACATAGGAAAGCCTCAAATGGCAAGAGAAAACCTCTAAGTTAAAAGCGTAAAATTACACAGTTAATAAGAAATTAAATCTGCGCGAGCGCAGGATTAAGAACCAAAAAGAAACTCGCAAACGATGGCAAAATGCGGTGAGGAAATAGCGATCACACTCATGAATCACAGTGGTAAACGAATACTGCTCTAGGTAACGTAGATGTTAAGCGAGTGGACCGCACAGTAGATTGACGCGAGAACGAAACTTACTAAATGCACCCAATGGTGGCGCTGATAGTAAAAAGAGATTGAGATAAAGTAAATGCTGAACAGAGCCAATTCAGATAACGGAATAGATTCAGATACTTTTAACAATTAAAAATAGGCGAACTAGTGGTGACACAGAAGATAACTATTTCACTAAATTCTGAACTATTAATATGGAGCGAAACATAAGTCTAAATGAACAGAGAGAAGCTTCATTCCAACGTCAATCTACTAAGCGACCCATTCGCTTCAGCATAATATGCATTGTTGTCTAGAGCAGTATTTGTATACCACTGTGATTCATGGCTGTGATCGTTAACCTATCTTGGCACCGCATATTGCCATGGCTTGGCGAGTTTCTCTTTGGTTCCTAAGCATGCAGATTTAATTTCTTATTAATGTATTTTACGCTTTTAAATTACAGGTTTTCACTTGCCATTTCATGCATTTGGCAATTTGGTCTTCGCTTTCACACCATCATATCAATGGCATTTAGATATTACTAACGCAGTCTCCATTGCTCAAAGCAAGTGAATCACTTTACTTCTCACCTTTGGCTTAGCTGTTTCACTGATTGGTGCTAGACAGGTTCGTGAATAAATTGTTATGTAATAAGGTTGTTATTACAAATTACAGATAATCGGAAGCAGCGCTAATCGAGCGAAACGCGTCATTATTAACAAAACGCAACAGAGACTGTTTTCTGTTTTTGGTAGCACTAGTTTTCTATACGCGGACTCTGTTTTATTATTGTTTTTATTTCGAGTAACTCTTCCGGAAGGTACAATTAATCAACCTTGTTTCTGCTTCTTTGTTTTCAACTGGTGTTTTATTTCGAATACTGCTTCCACAGGGAGCAATAAATCAACGTTGTTTCTACTTCTTTGTTTCCGACTGGAGTTTTCTTTGGGCCCATATTTCTTTCATTCTTCTTGTATCCACTTCCTTTCAGTAATCGATATATTTTTTTATCCTGAAAGCCTGCATTTTCTATTCCTTCTTTAAAAAGTGTTCTGTTCCTTGTTGCATCCAAGTGGACTCCTACATTTACATCTGTCTTCCTACTACTAAAGACGTGTTATATTGGATTTGTAATTATGTAGAAATTCAAAAATTTGTTTCGTTATTTTGTCATAGATGAGCAAAACACTTCCTGAAATACTCCCCGTAAACCGATGCCGACCGTTGGCCTTCCCCATTACCGACGTCACGTGCACGTTCAGTTCCATATCGCCATTCAACTTTGCTCCTAGATTTTTAATCGAACGGACTGTGTCGTTCACCACATCACTGTTACTGTATTGGAACATTGCAAGGTAGTTATTACTACTCATTCGCATTAACTAACTTTTTCTATATTTGGAGCAAATTGCCACTCGTCATACCAAATTTAAATTATGCCGAAGTCAGACTGTATTCCTTTACAGTCACTCAGCGACGACACTTTCCCATATTCTATAGCCTCGTCAGCAAACAGCCGCTGATTGCTTCTCAGCTCGTCCGTCACATCATGTATGTCTATAGAGAACAACAGTGGTGCTATCACACTTCACTGGTAATATACTGACGATATCCATGTTTCTGATGAAGGCTCGCCAACCGGAAAACGTACTGGGTCCTACATGGCTCAAATGGCTCTGAGCACTATGGGGCTTAACATCTATGGTCATCAGTCCCCTAGAACTTAGAACTACTTAAACCTAACTAACCTAAGGACATCACACACATCCATGCCCGAGCCAGGATTCGAACCTGCGACCGTAGCGGTCACGCGGTTCCAGACTGAAGCGCCTAGAACCGCACGGCCACACCGGCCGGCACTGGGTCCTGTTAAACAAGAAGTCTTCAAGCCACTTACTTATCTGGAAACCCATTCCGTAAGCTCGGACTCTCGTTAACAGTCTGCAGTGACGTTTACCGTAAGTCTATGGATATCTAATCTGATTGTTGCCTTGTATACATTTAAGTTCCTTTTTTCCATTCTACTATGAAGAATTGAAGTTGTTATGTGAAAACTACTGTATTTTGTAAACAAAATTAAACGTCAATGAAGACAGTACTGTATTAGTGTAGGAGCTCCGAAGTCGCTGGTTCGGTTCTTGATAACAGAAGCTTTATGCTCCTATTTAAGTTCTACATTTATCATCAAGAAAAAATCTTAATCTACTCTTACAGAAAGAATCTACATTCTTTTTTTAATAAAAATAACATCTTACTTAAAATGACTAAGGACATGAAAATGAGAGTATTCATAATAAAAAAATTTTATTCAAAAATGCAAAATAGTTTTTATTTCTAGAGACTGTAAAATTATTAAAGTATTCAATTTTTCATTTGCTACACAGTTATACTACCAACTCGGCTACCAGCGGTTACTTCAATACGTCTCAAATGATTTATATCAACAAGCGCTCAGAGATTTTCCTGTCTTCTAATGTGATTGTTTTAGAGTGTTTTTTTTTTTTTATTTGCGAACTGTATCATGTTTCTTTAGGAGACTCTCGTCCAGGAACAGAGCTCCAAATCCAGGTACGCAGGCAGGTCCTCTAGTTAGTTTCGTAATTTCTGGAAATTACATTTCAACAAGTACCCAGTTTTGATTCCATAGAATCTATGATCTTACATATTCAGTTCTTGCACAAAAAAAATAAGATTAATTACTCTATTGGTATTTTCTGTGAACATGCCATTTAATAGTGTTCCTCATACGTAGCTGGGGTTACACACTAACGTCAGCACATAATCGGATCTTACCATAGAATAGAACTAAATAAATTCTACCTGACTCAGCTTCGCACAATGAAGTGCACTTTACACTGCCACAACACACGAAAATTACATTAATCTAGATTTTTGTTCGTTCGTCTAAGGGACCAGGGGGGTTCTGCTCAATATTCTTGAACAAGCTGCCTGCAGACATAAGAGAAGACACTGAGTACAACTTTCACTTCAAAATGATAGCTTTGTGGCCACTTGTAACGGTTGTGCTGTGAGGGACCTAAAATATCTCTATAGTGCACATGCTACATGTCCCAGTGCACCTCAGTTTCCCTTAGAAAGCAGAGAGATACAGAGATGCTTATATAAATACAAATGAGACAGGATCAAGCAAGGTTATAAAAGCGTATGAGTTTATTGCCTCAGTCTCATGTGAATGCATCGTGATGCTGAAAGGAGCATGCAGATTTAAATGGAATATCACTGAATAATTCATTTACTGAATGATTGTGAAAAACAGTTGCAATGCATCAGAACGCATTTAGGTTGGTGCAAATAAAAGGCAAGCAGACCAATGAAATACAAAATAGAGTGCCTACAAAGCTACTTGGCCCCTAGCTGCACACACATCGAGATAGGGAGGGGGGGACAAAGGTAGTGGTCGACGATTCGAAGTTTTCGGTATTATTTAATTATTTTTGGCTCGCTAAAGACGTAACATAGATTTATCTGGCACAGACTGTCGCCATACAGTCAGACGCAGACAGGTTCTAAGACTTTCAGCCGGCCCCTGTGAACGAGCGGTTCTAGGCGCTTCAGTCCGGAACCGCGCTGCTGCTACGGTCGCAGGTTTGAATCCTGCCTCTGACATGGAAGTGTGTGATGTTCTTAGGTTAGTTACGTTTAAGTAGTTCTAAGTTCTAGGGGACTGATGAGCTCAGATGTTAAGCCCCATAGTGCTTAGAGCCATTTGAACCATCTAAGAGTTCCACACTTAGGCTGCCACGTAATTGTGACTTCTTTCGTTTCATAATCGAAAAAGGTCTTTCATACTAATATGTCGATCGAAAAAATGTAGCACTTCTGCTGTCTTTGGAAAGCGTTGTAAACATCCAGGACAGTCTCAACATGAAAGGATTTGTCATTAACGGGAATTGCCTCGCAGCTAAATCAGTTACATCTGCACGTGCACAGCGGTGCTTTCAACTGAAACGGTAAACGCTCTCGAAAACAGATGTAAGACTGGCATTGTACTCTAACCGTGTTTAGAAAAATTCTTGTAATTCTTTCAATGCCTCAATGAGTTCTTCAAACCACGCATTTTCTTTAACAGCAGTGACCTAAGGGAACTGGACTGTGTTTGTCGGAACTAACCCATCTGTAACGGTATTATCTTTAGAATTGTATCCCCATTAACTCAGAAAGAAATTGTTTTTCACTTTGCAATGTTTTATAGTGGGCAGTGTGTAGTCATGTCCACATAAAATGTGATGGCTTGCAATCCATTCCGGATGTTCTGTTTTTCGTTCCTGCTTTCATTTTTCCTTCATAAGTAGAAAAATCGTTCCAGGCACGCTCATTGACTTACATGATGTGCTTTCCAGTGATACATAAAGTCTCTATACTCTTCGTTCAGTCCCATCGAAAACTGTTGCAACTGACAGTGCAATAATACTTACGACTTTAGAAATTTTATAGCCAAGTGGTCTAAGGCGCTGCAGTCATTTACTGTGTGGCTGGTCCCGGCGGAGGTTCGAGTCCTCCCTCGGACAAGGGTGTGTGTGTTTGTCCTTAGGATAATTTAGGTTAAGTAGTGTGTAAGCTTAGGGACTGATGACCTTACCCGTTAAGTCCCATAATATTTCACACACATTTGAACATTTTTGAACAAGTTTTCAACAAGGCACTGCGGGAGCTAGTATTGGCTCCATAACGGTGTGGGTTATGTTTACATGGAATGGACTGGGTCCTCTGGTCCAACTGACCCGATCATTAACTGGAATTGGTTACGTTCGGCTACCTGGAGACCATTTGCAGCCATTCAAGGACGTAATTTTTATTGATGGCAATGCCCCATGTCACTGGATCGCAGTTGTTCGCGGTTGCTTGAAGAACATTATGCACAGTTCGAGCGAACGATTTTGCCATCCAGATCGCTCGACATGAGTCCCATCGTACGTTTATGGGACATAATCGCGAGGTTAGTTTTTGCTCAAATGCTGTACTGGCAACACTTTCGCAATTATGGACGGCTATAGATGCAACTTTCACACACATTTTTTTCAGAAATTTTAAAGTTCAGCCACCAGTTTTTCTCACAAGCTGCATGCCTGCAAATTTTGCACAAATTGCTTCTTGATGCACAAACAGCGAATCACATCTGTGGATCGTTGAAATTTTGTCCTCTTTCACTATCGACCAAATCTTTAGACCTTTCTGCCTGGTATTGTATAGTAATATCGTTTCGTTTGAAACTTGCAGTATCCGTCGCTTATGTAACTGCACAATATATATGTAAAAATCTCGTCCCTCTCTTGTGTTATTCCCATTCATTTTTAAAGGCTTGTGCCGAGAGATCGCTAGAGCCCCTGGACCTGTGATTGTCCTTCGTACCACGAACAAATAGCGATGGGTAAACAGCGCTGACAACACGATTCTGCCCAACTGAAGGGAGCTGTGCTGACCGAAAAACTGCCACACTGCAACGCTATATAAAATATCGCGCTATGTCGAGACTCACGGGAAGGAACGAGCGAAGTCGAGATGGCCGAGCCTTGGTCCGCACGCGACCCTCACACCTGGTCTGCTTGATACTTGGCACGCCATGGCAGGGCCCTATGCTACATGATTACGCTGCGGTTGCGTTACTTGTAAAACTTTTTCTTCTCTACTTGTTGTTACGTTAAAAGTAGCGTCTTTTGGCACAACGCAAGAGGGTTCACACAGTTTCACTTCGCCAACCTGCTAAGTCGACAAGTATTGTTCATTGTTACGTGCAGATATTGCAGTTTTACTGTTTGCGTTTATTTGAGCACAGGGCTTTAATACTAGGACTGATGATGGTCACGCAGTGATTGAAATCTATTTACAAGGGTAATAAGGATTTCTATTTAAGCGAGGGATGTTGACCCTCCTTTTTTCATTGACGAAATGATAGGTAGTTCATTATGAAGTTAACTAATGAGACTATGAGATGAGAGAGAATCAAAATATTTTATCAGATAGCTTCTTTAGAATCGTCTCACAAAGACTGCAGAGCAGCTGGCATTTGCACGTCTCCGTTCCTGCGGTATAGTCGGGACAGTGGATGTTTCGTTCATAACGAATGAAACGCCTAGCTTAGTAGGCGAGAGCAAACCGAGGTTTCCGCCCCTACGGAGCAATGGGGTGCATCCGCCCAGCACTGAAAATGAGAATAAACATAGGCCAAGTTACGCTAGCAATACACACAGTATGAGGTTTATTAACGCATAAGGAAAGTTGTGAAACAGACTGTTTCAAGTAGGCGTTTTACTTGAAAATTTACTCCCACTTGACGTGAGCTGTCGTGCTTCTTGGTACGCTTTTAAAGAATTTATCAGTAGGAGTTTATGCCGGGCTATCGGCTAAGTGTTTTACAAAGAGTTTATACCAGGTGACACTGTCACGAGATCAGATCCCATACTGCTGCCACGTACCCGCAGACTTCAAAAATGGTTCAAATGGCTCTGAGCACTATGGGACTTAACATCTGAGGTCATCAGTTCCCTAGAACTTAGAACTACTTAAACCTAACTAACCTAAGGACATCACACACATCCATGCCCGAGGCAGGATTCGAACCTGCGACCGCTATAGCGCCTAGAACCGCTCGACCACTCCGGCCGGCCTCCGCAGACTTCTCCTGCTCATATCACGAGTTGGATGTCATCCTCTGCACTTCCTGCCGGATACTCCGCGGCCGAACACAGTACAGCTGCCACTCGTCACAGAGTGTACAGGAAGTCCTAAGGTGGTTGTTCCTGTGATTGCTGACTTTAAATAATCTTCAGGTAGCGTTGGTGATATTCTGTTAGAAGTTTAATATTTCATTCAGACCCCTCCCGCCCCCCCCCCCCCCCCTCTCTATATGTAGGCATACTACCCACCCAGATACCTAATTCTCTCATATCCGTATTGTTTGGTTTTTGTTCGTAGACGTTACACCTTTAATTATGTTAATTGTTTATGTCAAATTATTGTAACCGTGACATCATTGTTCAACAGAGGAACAGTCCATAGCTGCTCTAGAGGCAGATGGAACTGTCACCAGCAAACAGGCTTCGTATGCTACTACTCATTTCCATCTATAAGCGTAACGTAGGTTTCAGCGCTTTCGCCGCTTAAACTTCGGAGCACAAATCAATCCTTGCAAGTGTCTCAGCTGTCAGTAGCTGGATGCAAGGGCCAAATTTTCGTTGGGCCGAATATGATCTGGTGTTTCATTGCATGATTACAGTCGAGGCCAAGACAGTTGAAAACTTCTCCTCTGATACAAAAGGTCGGAAAAGTAGCTCCATCCTAGGATTTTAGGGTTCGACTTGCTTTACTCGATGTTGTAACACATAAGTGGTTTATAGTTTGCATATAACTAACACGTTCCTCAAATATAGGCTACTATTTTACTAATCTTAGGCGACACAACCATGTTCAGTTCGTGCAATAAATAATTCATTGGTTGCACTTCGTCTGTCAAAACGTACTTTATTGTTACTTTAGGTACAATTGATTTCAAATGCCCATTCTCAACAAAGTTACTGCATCGGGAGACGTGAGTGTTTGTCAAATACAAATTATCATCTGACAAATGAACGTCATTATCCTGTAAGACACGTATATAATGCGAAAGTTCCATATTACAATAAAAGTACAAATATGTGAGTAAGCTCTCATGATCATAGGGTAGTAGCCATGTTTACTATAGCATCGTAACGACCGATCGTCGACAGCTCCGCTTTAAATAATGGTAATGGGAAATGCCATACCGCTTTGTAGCCTATGTGACATGGTCCCTCTGGTAGCTCTAATGCTTTCTGATTTAAAATTTTCCACGGTATGCTTAAATTTTAACTTATATTCTGATCTCTTGTTGCAGGCACACATTCTGTACTTTTTCAACAGGCTTTTGCAACGCAAGCAGCTCTGATACACATCGTGAAAATGAATTTCATATGATAAAGGTGCGAAAAATGGTGAACTGCCACCCGCCTGCAATAACGCTTCATTTTCTCTTTCCAGCAAGTAAGTGCAGTGGATTTGGTGTTAAAAATTTCATTAGGAAGTGACGTATAATTCTGACTGCGATGTAGAAATAAATATGCAGGAATGGGAGGACGGTCAGGTAGCACCAAATTAAAAGACTGGAATGCTCTATAACGAGCGGAAATTTCTTTTTTTTTTTCAAATTAATAAATACTTTTATGAGGCGTTGTTCATATGATGCCGTATTGAAAAGCAACGCTATTTCATATATAACGGAGCAGCAACCACGATAACTACACATGGACAATAAAAAGATAACTATTGCGGCTACAGTCAAATCACAATATCAGACTACGAACACATTAAAAATAACCATGGAATTTTAAGTAGTTCATATAAATGCCTTCTGAATTATTTATCAATGTGTTATTTTCTTCTAAATTGTCTGATAAAAAAGGAAAATCAATAAACAGCAAGAAACTGTAGTGCACTGCGTCTCACTGAATAAATTTCTATATTTGTAGTATTCCGTAGAAAACGAGGAAAAAAAATGGTTCAAATGGCTCTGAGCACTATGGGACTTAACATCTTAGGTCATCAGTCCCCTAGAACTTAGAACTACTTAAACCTAACTAACCTAACGACATCACACACATCCATGCCCGAGGCAGGGTTCGAACCTGCGACCGTAGCAGTCCCGCGAGTCCGGACTGTAGCGCCCAGAACCGCACGGCCACCGCGGCCGGCAGAAAACGAGGAAATTAAATTACATTTTTTTCAGGGAAAACAACGGCTTACAAAATACGGCTATAGTTTTCTGTGTACGCACATTCTCAGTAAACAAATATACAGTGCACATAATGTAGGGTGCTTCGTACAATTACATGACTTCCGCTGTTACACTCGCATAGAATACGTGACGCATGACTTAGCTTACTACTCTACTCATGTCAATCTCTCATCGAGATCCTTGTGCAAGATCTCTAAATTCTCTAAACAGAGTATCACAAAATAATCTCTCTCACCTAAGATTGCTGTTACTGATCCTGGGTACCTCCGTAACACATTCGCAATGCCAGAATCGTCCAGCGTCAACCCTACTCCAACGGCACGTCTATGAAGTCCTTCACTCTTCTTCTTCAATACCAGTGATGTATTTTATGCTGGAGGGGATTTGGTGATGTTAGGGGTGTTTTTCAACCCATGACTCTGACCCACTCATTCAGGTTACTTTGAACATGGACTTGGATGATTTCAACATTCTAGGTGAAGAAGTATTGCTCCATTTTCTACAACTTCGTGATAAGTATGTTGCGGACACTTCGATCCTCCTAGTCGGTAGCAAGTGTGTTCACAAGGCTGTGCAATTGCGTTCTAGTTTAACGTACAGGCACCTTATCACACCTCGTCTGGTCTGCCAAATTACCTGGCCTTAACGTCACTGCACATGTACGGGAACATTTGGAACATCGGGTAAACTGTTGTTGTCAACACCACCACAGTCTGGTACGTCTACGGGGTGTAGTCGCGAAGTGCTGATTCAGCTGGCTACGGAATACATCGTAGCATAGAGGCCATTATCAATTCTAGAGGCGGCGTTACATGGTGTGAGATGTGTACATTTGGTGTAGGCCGACTGTTTTGCCTGTACAGTTTGGTACGACACAGCTGCATGCAGGAAGAGAGCCATTGAGGTTCTGGAAGGTGCCGACAGAGCATGCAAACACTTTACTAAGTTAGCCGTTTCGGAAATGCTTTCACTCTTGACCTGAAAGGCAACGATCATGCCCTGCTGTACGTCGGATAAATGGCTTAGTTTCCGCATTACAACAACGACTGCATTGTTTCTGTTATATCCTAGCCGGTAATGCCACCCGAGCCCGCTGCCAAAAGGTTGGCAGCATCAAAGTCCGGACGCCGTCCGCATAAGCAGCGCCAGCGACACAGCAAATCGCCGCAAGTCTGCGCGCGCCACCGCTGGCTTCTGGCTTCTTAAGCGCTGGAGTCGCGAGCGCTAGGACAGTTCTGTATTCGCCGCTCAGTTGTATACTCGCCACCGAATTGTGTACTTGCTAGTCAGTTGTGTGTTCATCGCAGCAGAGTTGTAGTTTGTCGTCAGCCGACGCTGACCTAGCCGCTCCGACTCGAACTAGACAGATCTCTGTAGACACGGAGTTCACTATTGTGTTTCTGTATCTTCGTCAATAAAGATAAGTACCGACTTTTATTTAATCAGAGTGTTTGGGTTTTCATCTTTCTGTTCACTGTTCCAGCGGACCGGTCGGCCCGCTATTAAAAGTGTGGCGGTGACTTCGTAAGCCGTTTCTACAGCGAATTGTTTGTCGCTACGAACACCGACACAAAAGTTTCATCTCGTCACCCAGATACGATTAACGTAACCTCCACTTCTAGTGCTGCCACGCGCCTTCTGTGAGTGTTCAAAAATGTTCAAATGTGTGTGAAATCTTATGGGACTTAACTGCTAATGTCATCAGTCCCTAAGCTTACACACTACTTAACCTAAATTAACCTAAGGACAAACACACACACCCATGCCCGAGGGAGGACTCGAACCTCCGCTGGGACCAGCCCCTTCTGTGAGTGGTTACTGGATGTTGATTCGAACATAGGTGATGGTCAAATTAATGTGGTTGGACCTTGAATCTAAAATAATTTGTAAAGTTCTGAATTTATGTAAGAAATGAAAAAGAATTCACAATGGATGCAGCGTTAGTATAATGTCAGAGGTGTCGAATGTCTTTCGGAAGTAAATGGAGAGAGAATCTATGTGTCCTTGCTATCTGCAATTCAAACGAATCATCGTTCGCGAAATCGAGCTACTTCTTTGAGAAAATCGTTCTCCAGGAATGCGGTGTCTCAGTTTAGTATATGCACTAGGATCCTGCTGTGGACGGTCGTTAGAAGTAATGGTGTGTTATTGTGTGCATCCTCAACTTTAACCTACTTGTACACAGAAGTGAACTGCAGTATTTTAGTGTTACGCTAGCTGCTCGTCAAATACGAACTAGATAAGACGCTAATCTGGAGACATATTCAGTGTACACAAACTGTAGTATCATGGCTGGCTCCTTATTCGCTTTGAGTTGTTACAATTATATCGCAAGATTCGGTCAAAAGGTACAGCATAAGCGAACTCATGCGTGTTTTGCATTTAAATTTACACTGTTGTCTGCAAAGTCAACACTTATACACAACAAATAATTTCATCCACAGGGACACTAAAACTGGTTACATTTAAGAGAGGGCCTAATGGCCATAATTTTGTCACGTTAAATAAATAAAACTGTTATAGCATTGTTGATAACCAACTATCGCTTATCCATACTCAACCACAGATCCGTCATCAATTAGCGCTGACTACTAATATGGCGATCTACCGTCTCGAAAAATTAAATAAACTGACCAAAAATTTTTTGAACTGAAAAATGCAACTTTGTGTCACTCGTCGACGACAAGAAATGTTCTAAATTACTTCATGTGGGATATCTGGACGGGACGCAGTGAGTGATTTCGTAGATCACACATATAGCTATTACGGGCAACAATGGTTATTTAATGTAGCTGGTAGGGCGTCAATTTATTCGAACTCTCAAGTACGAGCTGTACCTCTACAAACATAATGTGGCTCAAATTACTATTCAAACCCCGATAGTCACCCGATATCATAGCGCGAGCACTTATCCAGTATTCATTATATGTCTTCGTTAAGTCGATATTTGACAGAATTTACGCCAGCATTTACCAATTAGACCCAGTATTTACTCCTTCCACCCACAAATTATCAACAAGGGTCTGAGCGGTCATCATTTTTCTTGAAGGTAACGTATTCCACTACACAGCTGATGGTTATACACATACGCAACTGCGAATACATTTTGTGTGTTACTGAAATGTTCACAGTAGCTCAGTCTCCCAGCGTTCTGTTCATAACGAATCCTACCTGCGTTATACCATTTTATACTGCTGTTCATATCATCCTGTATCCGTCCGAAAATCCTTGTTTTCTTTCTATTTCAGTTCACTGACCTCCACTATATCTAGATTGAGCCTTTTAATTTTCCTTTTCAGATTTTCTAGTTTTCGTACCAAATTCAAACTTCTGACATTCCATGCTCCGACTCGTAGACTGTTACCCCTTCGTCAGTTATTCCACCTTTTTCTCGTGGTAATCTCCCGCTTGACAGTCCCCTGTCGGAGATACGAATGGGGACTTATCCAGAACATTTTGCCAATGGAGAGACCATCATGACCTTTTTTCCAGTTATAGGCCAAGTGTCCTGTGGGGGCACATTATGTATCTTCAGTGCAGCGGTTTTCATTCTTTTGCATCCTCATACCGTTGTTCACTGCTGATTCTTCAGCCATTTAGGGCCAGTTTCCCACTTCAAGGACGTCTGTCCGCTCCTCCGCCGTCTTTGATAAGGGCGTTGGTATTATGGTGGACCTCGACCGCCCGTGCTGAAGATTTTTTTTTTTTTCAGAATTTAAGCATTGGCGAGGTTCGAACCAGAGGCCCAGGACGTCTTGATTACTAATCAGAAACACTACCCACTTTTTTATTTATTTTACGTGTCATCCTACCGCAGGATCCATGCTAAATTACTCTTCACGTTCCCAATTTTATCGTATGTATCGCCGAAGGATGTGCTGCCCTAGACCACGAGTGCATAACTTATCGTGTGATAAGAGAGCGATTACTAATTCTTCTGATTACAGTAAACGTCGAAAAACGATTGAGCAGGTATGACACGCCTTGTCTCTGTTCCCTGTCGATTACGGTTTTTGTATGGTCACGTCCCACAGTCGTCTTACATGACTGCAAATAGTAAACTATTCATTACAGACACGTTGTACAGTCATCATTGACACTCTAACAATACAGGCAACTTCATTTAGCGTGTGGTCATTGGCACGTCCAAAGACAGTAGCTGCTTTGTGTCATTCTGTTATGTCTCCATGTCGATCTTTCGTACAGCGCTAATTCCATACAGTTGACTAGCATATGCACACCACTTTCAGGTCGGCAGCTGATGCCCAAATGACCGACTGGTATCAGATCTACACTTCCTGCAGTGCTCCAAAGCGTCTACTGTGCTCTTCCCAGAAAATGTCCAATATATTTTCCATTAAGCTTACTTTATATCCAAATTTATGAACAGTCTCGATAGGCGTTGTTTTGGAAAGTTGTCACGAAAGGATTCAAAATGTGCTAGATATGTTTCATTGTAAGCGGAAAAAGCGTTACATAATAGCGAAGTTATTGTCGAAGTTGTTGGTGAAAAAACGTGCTACTGGACTGTATATGCATTCATCTGCAGTGGAGTTACTTGATATCCAAACTGCGCTGTTATATTCACTAGTACTGTCCTTTCTTCCGAAGAAAATAATCTTTTACAATATACCATGTATGACTGTGTGAATAATATGGAGTACTCAGTCCATTAAGGGTTTGTTTCATATTTGCGAGGTGTCATTATCTTTGTGTACAACAATGCATGGACACGAACTGCAAAAAAGTAATACAACATATTCTGAATGTAAAACGGACTGATCGAAATGTATCAAGAATCTTATATTGGGGATTGAAAGCGATCTTTAGCATTTGTATGCTCTGTTTTACCATGAACAGCTATCCCACGGAAAAATTCAACTAATTCCATTTTACGACGCAACTGTTTCAACCTTTCATTACAGTTTAAGAGTGATTGCTGCCATGCACTTTGGGATACATGATAACTAAAACTTACATACTGGGTAACTGTTTATTTTGGAAAATGATTATGGAGGAGATATCTACTAGACAGGAATGTAACGTAACCCATCCTTACTTAAATTACGCGTCAAATCTTCAAAACTATAGAGTGAAACGTTTCTTGCTTTGAAACTTCCTGGCAGATTAAAACTGTGTGCCGAACCGAGACTCAAGCTCGGGACCTTCACATTTCGCAGGCAAAACTCAGCCATCTGAGCTACCCAAGCACGACTCACATTCCGTCCCCACAGCTGTAATTCCTACCTTCCAAACTTAGGTAAAAGACAAGATACTGGCGGAATTAAAGCTATGATGAAAGGTAGTGAGTCGTGCTTGTGTAGCTCAGATGGTAGAGCGCTTGCCCGCGAAAGGTAAAGGTCGCTCCGGCACACAGTTTTAATCTGCCAAGAAGTTTCATATCAGCTGACACCCCGCTGCAGAGTGAAAATTTCATTCTTTTTCTTGCTTTCTTTAAACTAGTAAATCTCTATAAGTACACTTACATGATATTAAATAAAAAGTATCACGTAACGTAACGCTTTGTTTTTCAAAATGGTAAGTGACTTTGCTAACGTCAGGTGTATTTTATCATAAGGGGATTACTGCAGCTATTTTATTGAAAGCTTCTGTAGCATTAATGATGTTCACGGCTTATAACAATTTATTGGCGAAACATATTCGATTAATGCATGTCACACAACTACCACTTAAATTACAGTGGTAATTAAATATCCCTATACTGCTACTGCATATGCTTCCATATGTTATTTCATGTCTATGCCTCTATGTGTTAGTGCCGATGTGCTAGTACGTCAAACAGCGTTGATGACATGGTACACTTTATCGGTACAGATTTTGTACATGCTTTCACGTTGTTGATGTGTCCATTTAATTCAATAGAATTCCCAAAAGCATAGTAAAATAGTGAGAGAGATTCCTGTACACTGTTGTAGTCCAAAACGGCGTAGTTGCGCTGAAACGTTATGCTGCGGAAAAATGAAAGCAATTTTCTACCCGGTAGATCGATTGTCACACGAATAAGTCATTGAAAAAATTAGAAATTGCGGACAGGTTTCACACTATACCACAGCGTCGACAAGTAGCTACGATGTACAAATATGTGACTTTCTCAAAGACCTTTTGACCGGTAAAACGTAACCGAACACGGATGTTGAACAGAAGCGAAAGTAATATCAGGTGAGGCCAAAGGAATCGAAGCAGGACAGCATGACTTCACTATACGACAACAATTTGACAGATAGAGTCACTGCTAGCGATACTATTGTCTACATGAAGCACTCTGTCACTGTATGACTGTAAGTAAATAGGGAACGATTCAGTGTTTCTACTTGAAGTTCCAAACACCAGTCATCATTAAGTGCGTAAAAAATGACAGATAACGGGTATAAAGAAGTAAAAGGAAGTCTCTGGTTGACAATCACATCGCACGAATACTTCCGGAGAGCAGTGTGAACCGTATGACATGGGATGAACACCTGAAATCAGTACTACGGGATGTGAATGGAAGATAGATTTGTTGATGGAATTCTGGTAAAAATCAGTGATTCTGTTAAGCAAAGACGTTAGTTCGACCTTCTATAGAGTTCTCCCCACTGTCACTGGAGCCCTTAACATGTAGTCCTGTAGTGGGCATCGAAGAAATTCAGAGCTAAGGTCGTAAGAAGCCGTTGTGTCCCAAAGGCATGTGCAAGATAGGAGCTTAAGAAACACAAATGGAAACCTTTGAATTGCCATCCATGTGAAACTGAATTGAATTTAGAAAACTGGTATGCAATGGAAATAGACTAATCGCCGACATCTCATTATTATCTACTAATAGTCTCAAGGTATTCTATATACCAATTATAACAGTAGTTGCACATATGCTTCCCAATACCGGACTAGTGTTATTGGCCATAGGCCAAAACTTCTTGAATAAACGGTTTCCTGTGTTCTCTGTCCTTGATGGTAATTGAGTGCTTTTTCGTTACACCAGTCGCTTCTTGTGTACATTTCATACCACGTCACCCCTACATAACATCACTTGCGGATGTTCTTTCCATCAGCAGTTTCTGACCGACCGATGAAAATGATGAAAATCTTTATCACATAATTCAGTCAACACGTTCCTCACTGTGGCAACTACTGCCTCTTTCAAACAACGCCCACTCCCACCCCCGTTCCTTCTGCATTGACTTCCCAATATCATTTTAGCAAGTCTCCGTTCCACGACCTAATCTTTTACTACATCTGTGTCTGCAAATCACTGAGGCGTATGGCGGAGGTTACATCCCATTGTACCATCTGTTAAGGGTTTTTTCCGTTCCATTCACGTATGGAGCGCGGGAACAATGTTGTTTAAATGTCTTCGTGCGTGCTGTAATGAATCTAACCTTGTTCTCACGATTCCTACGGGAGCGATACGGCTTGTTCGCGATAGTTTATGTCTACCTTCAAGAGTATGACAGTGCAGTTTCATCAGCATCTCTGTTACAGTCTTCTATGGATCAGTATGAACCTGTGACCATTCCAGATACATTTCTCTGTATACGATCAGCGTTCTCTGTCAGTGCTATGTGGTACGTGTCCCACACCGATGAACAGTATTCTGGCGAGCAATCTCCATTGTAGACTGACTGCATTTTTCCAATACTGTACCAATAAACTCAAGTCCACCATCCATTTTACCCACAGCTGAAAAAAATGGCTCTGAGCACTATGGGACTTAACTGCTGTGGTCATCAGTCCCCTAAAACTTAGAACTACTTCAACCTAACTAACCTAAGGACATCACACACATCCATGTCCGAGGCAGGATTCGAAACTGCGACCGTAGCGGTCGCGCAGTTTCAGACTGTAGCGCCTAGAACCACTCGGCAACTCCGGCCGGCTCCTTAGCTGAGCATATGTTATTACTCCATTTCACATCTCTACTAGGCGTTGCACACGAGTATTTGTATGAGTTGACCGATGCCAACTGTTAATCTTTGAGTTGTGGTCACAGGATACCGAAAGTCGTTTTCTTCGTTTTGTGAAGTGCAAAATTTTACATTTCTGATCATTTAAAACAAGTTGCCAATCCTGGCAGCATTTTGAAATCTTATCAAGATCTGACTGAATATTTATGCAACATCTTTCAGATAGTACGTAATTACAGATAACTGCATCATTTGGAAAAAGTCTGAGGCTACTATTAATATTGTCCGTAAGTTCATTAACGTACAACGTGAACAGCAAAGGTTTCAACACATCTCAGTGGGACACACCCGAACTTAACTTCTACATTTGTCGAAGACTCTCCATCCAAGATAATATGTTGCGTCCTCCCTACCAAAATATCTTCAGATCAGTCACAATTTTCGTCTGATACCACATACGATTGTACTTTGTGGTACTGAGTCAAATGCTGTTCGGAAATCAAGAAATACTGCATTATCTGAATGCCTTGATCCAAAGTTTTAACAATGTCATGTGAGACAAGTGGGAGTTGAGTTACACATGATCGATATTTTCGGAATCCAGTCTTGCATGCACGAAGAAGGCCATTTTGTTCGATATATCTCATTATGTTTGAGCTGATAATGCGTTATAATATTCTGTCTCAAATTGATGTCAAGGACATTGGACGGTAGTACGTGGATGACTTTTATTACACTTCTTTTAAACGTGTGTGAACTATGCTTCCTTCCAAATAGCGGGCACTTTTTTTTTTTTTTTTTTTTTTGTCGAGGGGTCAACGACAAATTATAGCTTGAAGAGGGTCTAACACAACCGCAAATCAGCATAAAACCCTAAAGGAAATCCGTTATACCCTGGAGTTTTGATCAGTTTTAACAATTTCAGCTTTTTCTCAACACCACTGGCACTAACACGTATTTCACTCACATTTTCAGTATTACGAGAATTAAATTGGGTCACGTCTCCAGAGCATTCCTTTGTGAAGGAACATTTGAAAATGGAGTTAAGCATTTCAGCTTTTGCTTCGCTGCCCTCAGTCTCAGTTCCCGTCTCATTCGCTAGGGACTTGATACTAACTTTGGTGCCACTAACAGCTTTTACGTATGACAAGAATTTCTTTGGGTTTTGTGACAGATTATTCGAAAATATTCTGCTCCGGTAATCACTAAAGGCCTTACCCATCGCTTTCTTGACAGCTAAACGCCTTTCATTCAGCAGTTCTCTATCTACAGCACTATGCTTTGTTTCGTACCTATTCTGCAGTAGTCTTTGTTTCTTTAGACTTTCGTTTACAGTTGTATTCTATGGAGAATCCTTCCCATCATGAACTATTCTACTGGGTACGTATCTGTCCAGTGCATAGTCAAATATACCTTTAAACTTGAAACATCGCTCCTGTATAAGCTCCTGTCCTTAGATAAAAGTTTCTGTTGCTGCTTCTGTCTGGCAGGCTTTTGGCATGTGCACTGTCGCGATGTACTGACATGTTTAAAATATCGCGCAGGACATCGTATGCTGACCTATTTCCAAATTTTTCACATCGTTTGGATTGCGAAACGCCAATCATGGAACACCAGGGCCGCCACTTCCCTGGTGATTTACAATTCTTCACAGAGAGACTGCCTGCCGCTTCGTCCATCATCGGTCAGGCTTGTCTGACTAAAATGGAAGCGTCTGTGCCACCTTATCCTCGTGTTTTACGGTAGTGCATCGTTTTCACGCGCTTCCACTTACTCAGAGGGGACAGTTGCAGCATTGTTTTACGTTCAGCAAACGTTATTACGGCACAATTTTGTTTTGTGTGCTCTAGGGGCGTGTTGTGGTTCTGTCTCACGAGATTTCAGTGTGCAACAGCACTTCAAACATTGCAAACAAACAAAATATTAACAACGTATCTATCTTTTTCCGTGATGATAATGAAAACTTTTTGATAAATGAAAAGCACTATATTGTTTATGTTCTACAAGACCGATTTATGGAGTTAACCGGTTTTCGGCTTTCAAGGCCACCATCTAACTATCATCGCCAAAAAAGTTACAATGTTTGTAAACGGCACTGGGAAAAATGTTACACATCTAGGTTCTAGGTTAAGACACAAACATACAGTAAATGACATCTTTGAAAGTATGGCGGTAAATCAGTTTAAAAGGCATTAAGTTTAGCGGCAAATAAGTATAAAAGGGTGAAAAGAAGAAAAACATTAACACGTACCTGCCTACATACTTTGTATTTAACTTTCGTTAATAAACAAACCTAATAAAATACAATTAGTATTAGAGGACACTACCTCAAGGGGTGTTAAACATGGAAACTGGTACAGAAACCAATTAAAAGAAAGAATTAAAAATTGTCACTATAGAATTATGGAATACACAGGCAATCGGAATAAAACAAAAATAAATAAATACCAGGAATGGAAAAAGGAACACGCCGTATGGGACACAATGGAAAACAGTGTATTAGGTAACGTTTAGGAGAGAGGAAGTATTGAGCAGTGTTTAGTCGATTAATATTAAATAAGGAATGTGGGAGAGATGCTAGCTGATTTCCAGAGCAACAGGTTGAATTGATGGAGCTTTTTTTTTTTTTTTAAGTGAAGGACATGATGGGACTGTGGATGGTAGTTGTGGCCCTCAAACAGTAAATGTTCAGCGAATGCAGATTCATAATTCTGCAGCCTCTCGCTGCGTTCGTGTTCAACCAGCCTTTTTGCTGTATCTCTGCTTGGCTGACCGATATAAAACTTATCACAATACCATAGCTAGGAGAGATACCACAGATAGTAGCAAAAACCCTGAAATCCTGCAACTGTAGGATTTCCTACTATGTTAAGAATACCACAGCCCAGTGTATTATCAATAGCAACGATAACACACAATTACTATCCAATAGTGGGGTATACAAAATTACTTGTCCTCATTGTGATAAAGTTTATATTGGTCAATTTTTTTAAATTTTATTGAGTTTGTTCATTAACGTAAACTGTTGTGTAGGAACGGTTTTTGAGTTTATTGTCATTTTTCCTGTTTGCTTCCTTTGTAATTGTGTATTGTTCACCGATTTAGCTTTAAAATTGCATTACCATCACACTGTCAGAGATGTCATTTACTGTTTGTTTGAGCCTCAGTCTAGATAACATCTTTTCCAATGTTGTTTACAAGAATTGTAACTTCTTTGGCGATGATAGTTTAAGTGTGATGATGGTCTTGTAAGCCGAAAACCAGTTAACTCAATAATTAATTCTGTAGAACATAAGCAATATAGTGCTTTTCATTTATTATAATGTTGTTCTACCCAGGACAGATGGAAGAATCAGTTAATGCGATAAAACTTAATGACTACCGCACGTATTTTTGGCACAATCATTTCATCTACGGTGTTTGTCAAACGCCTGGATGAGACTTTTTTATTGTTTTTAATCTATTTATCATGCTGATGGTACAACTTCTTGCCGCCTTACAAGTTTATCGACTCCCACAGCAACTGCACTGACAAATTTGTATAGCAGAAGACAATTCCTGGGAGTTTTCATTAGTGTTGATAAAAACAGTTTGTTCCTCAAACCACAACATAATGTATGTCGGAGAGTACCTCGTATGTACTTATTTATCATTTTGTCTCTTTCATATCCTAGTCGGCTAGTGAGTAAAGCACAAAAAATAACACCCACGTTGTCCTTAAGGCCATTTACGTTCGTTCCCTTTTGCTCGACATTCATGGATGGGATACGTACTGAAGGCCTTACAAACATTAGTCCGTCCGCTTGTTCTGTAAATTTAACCAAAAGAGTTTAGCGAGAACGATATCCCTCAGACAACCTCCATCTAAGTTCCAGTGTCGCCCGACGACATATGCAATACCGATGTGTTGCTGTATTAGCAATGCGAGTTTGAATTCTCTTGGCGCCAAACATCAGGACCAGTCCTCAAATACTAAGGAGATCATCTACAATCTCGATCCGTTATATGCTGTTTTCTTGACAGATGAGCTACACGTTTTCGTACTTCTCCCTACTAACGAAAACCAGCTCGGTATGTCCACGAAACTCAGGAAGGCACCAAGGTAGACACCGTGTTCCTCGACTTCTGGAAGGCCTTCGGTATAGGTCCACACTAGGCTACCGCCTGATGAACCAAACACCGCCGTACGGAATACCAGACCTACTGGGTGAAAGGACTGAAGAATTTCTAGAAAACAGAACACAGCATGTCATTCTTAACGAAGAGAAGTCTTCAGACGTAAAAGTAAGTTCGGGCATACAGCATACAGCTGGGAGTGTTATATGACCATTTCTTTCCACAATTTGTATGAAGGTCCTAGACGCATTTCGACGGAAGTTCCTTGAGGCTTTCCGCGGATGATGCTGTTGTATACAGAGAAGTTGTGATGCTATAAAATTGTAGCAAAACGCAGAAAACGTGCAGAATGTCGACGCATGGTGCAGGGAGTGGCAAATGACGCTCAGCATAAATGAATCCAATGTACTGCGTATACATAGATAGAAACACCGATTATTGCACGATTACAGCTTGAATCACAGTCAGTGGAAGCACTTACTTCCATTAAACACGAAGGAGTATTCGTATGGACCGATTTAAAGTGTAACTACCGCATAAAATTAATCGTGGGTAAGGCAGATGTCAACTGACTTCATTGGAAGAATCACTGGGAAATGTAGTCCATTAAAGAACGACGAAGTTTGCAAAACGCTCGTTCGACTAGTATTTGAATATTATTCGGCACTTTTGGATCCGCGCCGTATGGTATTAATAGAGGAAATACAGAAGATCCTGAGAAGTACAGCACGTTTCGTTATAGGTTCATTTACTAAGCCCAAACCGCCACGGAGATGCTCAGCCAAATCTAGTCGCAGACGTTGCAAGAGAGACGTTCTGCACCAATGTGTGTTTACTCTTACAGATCCGAGAGCATAAATTCCTGGAAAAGTCAACCAACATGTCACTTCCCCCTATTTTTATCCCCCGAAAAGTCCATGAAGATAAAACCAGAGAGGTTTGAGCAAACACGAAGGTTTCAAAGCATTCGTTATTCCAGTTAACCATTCGCAACTGAACAGGAAAAGAGTAAAGTGAATGGTACACAAAGAACCCGCAGCCACACACCGTGAGGTAGCTTTCGGGGTGTAGATATGGACGTAGATGTAGAATTTGCTTCTCCGTTACATTTCAAATTGTTTTGTAGGTTTGCAACGATGCAACCTCTCAGAAAGTCAACAACTAATGCAGAAAACCTTGTGGGTTGGGCAACCACAACTATGAGTAGTCATCTTGGGTATTAATAAAAGCTTCAGCTGTATTTAGTCCTTTATTACTGAACCACTACGATTCGTGTCACTAAATGCAACATCTTCGGGCGAAAATCTGTATAACAATCGTGATATTCTCATGTAAAAGTCTCTAATATTTTAAATTCTTTTTAATCTTAAAATAATTTACCATACTAGTATATGTCTCAGTGCTGTTACTCCTTCTGGATTGTTATGCAGATGTTCACCTGCAGATGTGGCTTATAGTGCCGCGTAACGGGTAGTTATCCAATAATAAAGGACTAAATACGGCTTAAGCGGTTAGTAAAACCCAAGATGACTAACAACTGATGTTGTAGGAAGATACCATAGGATTAATTTCGTTTATGCATATGATGTCGCTTCTGAGAATGCTAATTCATTTTCCATTTTCCCAACAAAAGACGATCGCCAGAACACTCTGACAGAATTCTTCACTCCACGGGTACAACAACAGCGTGAAAAACAATGTAAGCTTTGCGCTATAATCTCTTTAAAGTTTCGTAGCTCTGTACTGCAAGAGGAACGACTGCCATGTTAATCTTTTAAGCTTTGCTTAGACTTATTGTCTTATGCATGTAATCGCCACATGATAAAGCAAATATCGTACTGTATCTGGAGGAAAGAATGTATTTCGCTTCACTCATTTAAGATGCTAGCTAATTAGAAGCACTGTTGTAACAAAAGCTGCCTCAGTTGCTAACGACGTTGAGAATATACCTTCTTTAAGTAGGTGTAAATGTGCAGACTTGAGTGCTTCGACTGAGCGCGCAAAAGGCCCGACATGAGAACCCGAAGGGGCCGGCTGTTCAATACATCAGCCCCAGTTTTCGATGGTAGCGACACGACGATCATCAAAGCCCGTTTTAATAGCCACTTCCCAGTCGGTAATGGAGTCAGTTACGATTCTCTGGAATTTCATTCCGTTTTGATCTCCCCTTTTTGTGGGCTTTCATTTACGTGACGGATTACATGAAATGGAGAATAAACTTCAGCCGTACTCATCACTGAGGGAATGGTACGGGAGAGCGAAAGGGAAAGGGGAGGAGGAGGGAATCCATCTTTGTCTACGACGCACAAAGCAATAGCGCAAACAAACAGAATAAGTGACAACCGGCTAACCAGTTTTCCGATGTCAACAGCAATGCAATGCTCCGATATTTCTTCACACAATTACATATATATATATATATATATATATATATATATATATATATATATATATATATATATATATAAGTTTTCAAATATTTTTATTGAACTCGCCGCTCTTTTCATAAATCCGACATAGGTTGTGACCACCCGACTGTTTGAGCTGAAAACTACTTTTTGAAATGCAACATAAAATTCTACGATATAAAAGTTGTTTCTCTTGCAACATAACGGCTCTTTCGAACACTACGGAAAATTGCTTAAAATTGTTAGCCCCTCCCACTTCGATATTTTCCTTGTATCTTCTTCGCCTGTTTTCTTCGTGTGATACAAGTTTTCAAATTTGAATTCTGTTCTAGGAATTACCCCCAGCTTCATTAGCATGTATTGGAAGTCAGAGCCACCTCTTATTCGCTGTGATACAATAGATTACGTGGGTGATAGCTTCAGTCAACTAATCCCGTAAAGCCTGATATGAGAGCCTTGTTATTCTTAAGTTTGGCGGTTTCTTAGAAAACTTTTTGAAGTAATAAACATATTGCAATCGACGTGTGAAGTCTAAATACCTCGATTCTGATTATTAGATTTGCTTGAAAGACAATGTTTTAATTACTACAAATTAATTAAAATTACATAAGGATACATCCATAACTCTCAATATACTTGCCGTAAAGAAAACGCAATTTCAATTTCGTAACCCTCTGACCAGTCGGAATCATTTGATATACATCACAATAACTTCCCTTTGATTTATATTTTCTCATTGATCTAGTAACTTCTGTTTTTGTATTTTTTTAGCCCCAGCAACTATTTTCAAACAGCTTTGAATCCGGTTCGGTTAATATATTACCAGAATGAAAAATGCTCCTATCACAGTGCAAAAAAGGCGAATATGTCCTGGGTAGAGTTAGGGATGTTAAGAAAGAGAACTTGCGTTTCAATCTATCAAGTATCTTCGAAGACATTTAAATGAAATATCTTTAGATATTCGCGCTTTTTTACTTGTTGCTGTAAGTACCTGTGTCGTGTAATATAATTCATCATGTCACGTTGAGTAGCTTGGTACATGATGACATGTCGTATAACATGACACATGTCATCATGTCATCCATCGTAGCATTTGTCATGTGCAATATGACACAACGTGTCGTTGATGTTTAGAATGTATGCATTCCCACTCTGTGATACTTGATACTATAGATGCTGCCCCACTCTCGGATACCTCTTATTGCACACGCATCCCTCTCTCTAGAAGCAGATAAATTTGTATCTGTTCATACATCTCTTACTATACGTGTAACAGGAGGTCGGCTTTGGAGAGAAATGGCTCCCTCTGGGGAAAATAGATCAATCTCGCCCCCACACCCCGAAATCAAAAAATTGTTTATAGTCCGCCCTGGAGTAATCCACCCCCAGAAATTTTATACCCCAGAAAAACTTTCTCAGTAATTACTTGTACGCTCTTCAGACATGTAATATTATCATATATTGTTTGCTGTGGCTGGTGAATATTCTGGAGTCTGGGCACAGGATCAGGGAATTACTTGATACAGATGTGCCAATACTTGCAGCTAAGAGAGTTCACTATGCTAAGAAGTAGTGTTAACTCGTAAAGAAGCGCGAAGATGATTTGATTTAAATGTTTTTGAAACTGCAGGTAAGCCGAAAAGCTAGTTCCCTTCTTTTAAATCCCTAATTATGCCTTTTTGTACCATGATAGGAGCATTTTCCATTCTGGTTCCCCACTTTTACTCTACCACAATTTTGACATTTTATCGCCATAGTTTGGCAAGCGGTGCAAATTTTTATGGACTCGGTTGACGACTGATCCAGAATAGGCGTTTTATTGTCTTTCGAACCATGTTGCTTGAGCGCTAGGCGCTGAAAACCTGCTGAAGGAATTGAGCCACTTACGAGAAGTATTCAGAGAGAACGGCTACAACAGCCAGATTTCGTAAGCCATCATTCCGAAAAACGTAAGCAGAAGGACACCGAGGAGGCCTCCGAGAAGCTTGCGTTTTTACCTTTCTCTGGCTCAGTAACAGGAAAGATTAGCCGGCTCCCAAAAACGCATATAAACTATTTGGCATTCACAAAACCAAGAATGTATAAAATGTCGTGGGGGTGTGGAGAGTTTTATGTCGGACAGACTGTGTTTACTATTGAACAGCGCTGTATACAACACGACAAATGCTTTCGCCTTCGGTATCCTGTGAAATCAACGGCAGCAGTGCATGGTGTAGAAAACGGACATTGTCTTGCATTCGATGAGACATCTGTTATTACACGGACTGACCGTTTCTAGGATGGTGTAATAAAACAAGCGATCAGGATAAATATTTGTGACAAAAACCTTAATGAAGACGGTTGCCTGCAGCTAAGCGTAACTTGGGACCCGGCCACCGGAGGCTGAAGCGGGGGAAATGGGTGCGGCGAGCGGGCAACGAAAACATTACTTTATATGGCGCTGGAGCGATCATCAGTGACGTCACAGAAGGCATCGCTGCTATACAGGGAAATTCAAAAGCAACTGTAAACACTTCGAGAGTGTAATGTATGCATCAAAATAAGAGTAAAATATTAAATATAGTTCTGTCTGTTTGCTTTATTTCAGAGTTACGTAGTACAGTAGGGATCGCAAGGGCAACATAAACAACATACAGTTAACTTTTCTCAGATAGCTACGATACGAAGTGACCCGAAATTCAACTCAGCTACACATTTAATATCAGGATTGATGGTTACGAATTACATGAGGTCTAGGGGTGTTCAGCATGCCCTCTGTAATAAAAAACTGAGTGGAACTTGAACAGGTGTCATGGGACGTCCAGCCTGAACAAATGCAATGAACGTCAACGAACAAAAAGAGATCAGAAAAAAGGGGAGGGGGTAGCGTCTTCGATTCATAATCAAAATGTACTCGGACCCGGTTTCGAAATTCGCCACCGCTTAAATTTTGATTAATAATCAGCATTGGCGGCCCTCATTCTGCCGACGGCCTTGTCAAAGAGGGCAGAGGAGTGGACAGAGGTTCAGGGCACCCTCTTGCCCTTGGGGAAGGAAAATGTCCCTAAAGGCGGAAGAATCAGCAATTATCAACGGCATGAGGTTGCAGAAAGCAATAAAAACCACTGCATTAAAGACACATAACATGTATCCACAGGACATGTGACCCGTAATTGAAAAAGTGTCATGATGGTCTCATTATTGGCAAAACATTCCGGAATAGTTCCCATTCGGATCTCCGAGAGGGAGTTGTAAAGGGGGAGGTGACCATGAGAAATAGATTGAATAATCAACGAGAGGATAACGTTCTACGAATCGGGGCGTGGAATGTCATAAGCTACAAAATCTGAAGAGGGGAATTCAAAGGCTCAATCTACGTCTATTTGGGATCAGTTAAGTGAAATGGAGAGAAGACAAGGATTTCTGATCAGATGAGTGTAGGGTAATATCAACAGCAGCAGAAAATGATATAACACGAGTAGGATTTGTTATGTCTAGGAAGGTAGGACAGAGAGTGTGTTACTGTGAACAGTTCAGTGATAGGGTTATTCTTACCAAAACCGACAGCAAAGCAAAACCGGTAACGAAAGTTGAGGTATACATGCCAACATCGCAAGCTGAAGATGAAGAGATGGAGCAATTATACGAGGATATTGAAAGGGTAATTTGTATGTAAAGGGGGATGAAAATCTAATAGTCATGAGGGACTGGACTGCTTTTGTAGGGGAAGGAGTAGAAGAAAAGTTTATAGGAGAATATGAGCTTGGGACAAGGAATGAGAAAGGAGAAAGACTAATTGAGTCCTGTGATAAATTTCAGCTAGTAATAGCGAATGTTTTGTTCAAGACACATAAGAGGAGGAGGTGTACTTGGAAAATAACGGGTGATACGGGAAGATTTCAGCTAGGTTACATCGTGGTCAGACAGAGATTCCGACATCAGATACTGGAATATAAGGATTACCCAGGAGCAGATACAGACTCAGATCACAATGTAGTAGTGGTGAACAGTAGGCTGAAATTTAAGAGATTAGTCAGGAAGAATCAATACGTAAAAAAGTCGGGTACGGAAGTACTAAGGAATGACGAGATACGCTTTAAGTTCTCTAAGGCTGCAGATACAGCAATAAATAATAGCCTTGTGGACAATAATGTTGAAGAGGAATGGACACCTCTAAAAAGGGCAATCACAGAAGCTGGAAAGAAAAACATAGGTACAAAGAAATTAAGTGCCCGGTGAATGGGTAACAGTAGAAATACTGCAGCTGATCGATGAAAAAAGGAAGTACAAAAATGTTCAGGGAAATTCGGGAATACAGAAATACAAGTCGCTGAGGAATGAGATAAATAGAGAGTGCAGGGCAGCTAAGACGAAATGGCTACAATAAAAATGTGAAGAAATCGAAAAAGTTACACTGTGCGATCAAAAGGATCCGGACACCCACAAGAAACTCACGTTTTTCGTAGTAGGTGTATTGTGCTGCCACCTACTGCCTGGTACTCCATATCAGCGACCTCAGTAGTCATTAGACATCGTGAGAGAGCAGAATGGGGCGCTCCGGGGAACTCATAGACTTTGAACGTGGTCAAGTGATTGGGTGTCATTTTTGTTACACGTTTGTACGCGAGATTTCCACACTCCTAAACATCCCTCGGTCCACTGTTTTTTTTTTTTTTTTTTTTTTTTTTTTTTTTGTCATCAGTCTACTGACTGGTTTGATGCAGCCCGCCACGAATTCCTTTCCTGTGCTAACCTCTTCATCCCAGAGTAGCACTTGCAACCTACATCCTCAATTATTTGCTTGACGTATTCCAATCTCTGTCTTCCTCTACAGTTTTTGCCCTCTACAGCTCCCTCTAGTACCATGGAAGTCATTCCCTCATGTCTTAGCAGATGTCCTATCATCCTGTCCCTTCTCCTTATCAGTGTTTTCCACATATTCCTTTCCTCTCCGATTCTGCGTAGAACCTCCTCATTCCTTACCTTATCAGTCCACCTAATTTTCAGCATTCGTCTATAGCACCACATCTCAAATGCTTCGATTCTCTTCTGTTCCGGTTTTCCCACAGTCCATGTTTCACTACCATACAATGCTGTACTCCAGACGTACATCCTCAGAAAATTCTTCCTCAAATTAAGGCCGGTATTTGATATTAGTAGACTTCTCTTAGCCAGAAATGCCTTTTTTGCCATAGCGAGTCTGCTTTTGATGTCCTCCTTGCTCCGTCCGTCATTGGTTATTTTACTGCGTACGTAGCAGAATTCCTTAACTTCATTGACTTCGTGACCATCAATCCTGATGTTAAGTTTCTCGCTGTTCTCATTTCTACTACTTCTCATTACCTTCGTCTTTCCCGATTTACTCTCAAACCATACTGTGTACTCATTAGACTGTTCATTCCGTTCAGCAGATCATTTAATTCTTCTTCACTTTCACTCAGGATAGCAATGTCATCAGCGAATCGTATCATTGATATCCTTTCACCTTGTATTTTAATTCTGCTCCTGAACCTTTCTTTTATTTGCATCATTGCTTCCTCGATGTACAGATTGAAGAGTAGGGGTGAAACGCTTCAGACTTGTCTTACACCCTTCTTAATACGAGCACTTCGTTCTTGATCGTCCACTCTTATTATTCCCTGTTGGTTGTTGTACATATTGTATATGACCCGTCTCTCCCTATAGCTTACTCCTACTTTTATCAGAATCTCGAAAAGCTTGCACCATTTTATATTGTCGAACGCTTTTTCCAGGTCGACAAATCCTATGAAAGTGTCCTGATTTTTCTTTAGCCATGCTTCCATTATTAGCCGTAACGTCAGAATTGCCTCTCTCGTCCCTTTACTTTTCCTAAAGCCAAACTGATCGTCACCTAGCGCATTCTCAATTTTCTTTTCCATTCTTCTGTATATTATTCTTGTAAGCAGCTTCGATGCATGAGCTGTTAAGCTGATTGTGAGATAATTCTCGCACTTGTCAGCTCTTGCCGTCTTCGGAATTGTGTGGATGGTGCTTTTCCGAAAGTCAGATGGTATGTCGCCAGACTCATATATTCTACACACCAACGTGAATAGTCGTTTTGTTGCCACTTCCCCCAATGATTTTAGGAATTCTGATGGAATGTTATCTATCCCTTCTGCCTTATTTGACCGTAAGTCCTCCAAAGCTCTTTTAAATTCCGATTCTAATACTGGATCCCCTATCTCTTCTAAATCGACTCCTGTTTCTTCTTCTATCACATCAGACAAATCTTCACCCTCATAGAGGCTTTCAATGTATTCTTTCCACCTATCTGCTCTCTCCTCTGCATTTAACAGTGGAATTCCCGTTGCACTCTTAATGTTACCACCGTTGCTTTTACTGTCACCAAAGGTTGTTCTGACTTTCCTGTATGCTGAGTCTGTCCTTCCGACAATCATATTTTTTTCGATGTCTTCACATTTTTCCTGCAGCCATTTCGTCTTAGCTTCCTTGCACTTCCTATTTATTTCATTCCTCAGCGACTTGTATTTCTGTATTCCTGATTTTCCCGGAACATGTTTGTACTTCCTCCTTTCATCAATCAACTGAAGTATTTCTTCTGTTACCCCTGGTTTCTTCGCAGCTATCTTTTTTGTACCTATGTTTTCCTTCCCAACTTCTGTGATGGCTCTTTTTAGAGATGTCCATCCCTCTTCAACTGTACTGTCTACTGCGCTATTCCTTATTGCTGTATCTACAGCGTTAGAGAACTTCAAACATATCTCGTCATTCCTTAGTACTTCCGTATCCCACTTCTTTGCGTATTGATTCTTCCTGACTAATCTCTTGAACTTCAGCCTACTCTTCATCACTACTATATTGTGATCTGAGTCTATATCTGCTCCTGGGTACGCCTTACAATCCAGTATCTGATTTCGGAATCTCTGTCTGACCATGATGTAATCTAATTGAAATCTTCCCGTATCTCCCGGCCTTTTCCAAGTATACCTCCTCCTCTTGCGATTCTTGAACAGGGTATTCGCTATTACTAGCTGAAACTTGTTACAGAACTCAATTAGTCTTTCTCCTCTTTCATTCCTTGTCCCAAGCCCATATTCTCCTGTAACCTTTTCTTCTACTCCTTCCCCTACAACTGCATTCCAGTCGCCCATGACTATTAGATTTTCGTCCCCCTTTACATACTGCATTACCCTTTCAATATCCTCATACACTTTCTCTATCTGTTCATTTTCAGCTTGCGACGTCGGCATGTATAGCTGAACTATCGTTGTCGGTGTTGGTCTGCTGTCGATTCTGATTAGAACAACCCGGTCACTGAACTGTTCACAGTAACACACCCTCTGCCCTACCTTCCTATTCATAACGAATCCTACACCTGTTATACCATTTTCTGCTGCTGTTGATATTGCCCGATACTCATCTGACCAGAAATCCTTGTCTTCCTTCCACTTCACTTCACTGACCCCTAATATATCTAGATTGAGTCTTTGCATTTCCCTTTTCAGATTTTCTAGTTTCCCTACCACGTTCAAGCTTCTGACATTCCACGCCCCGACTCGTAAAACGTTATCCTTTCGTTGATTATTCAATCTTTTTCTCATGGTAACCTCTCCCTTGGCAGTCCCCTCCCGGAGATCCGAATGGGGGACTATTCCGGAATCTTTTGTCAATGGAGAGATCATCATGACACTTCTTCAATTAGAGGCCACATGTCCTGTGGATACACGTTACGTGTCTTTAATGCAGTGGTTTCCATTGCCTTCTGCATCCTCATGTCGTTGATCATTGCTGATTCTTCCGCCTTTAGGCCCAATTTCCCACCCCTAAGACAAGAGAGTGCCCTGAACCTCTATCCGCTCCTCCGCCCTCTTTGACAAGGCCGTTGGCAGAATGAGGGTGACTTCTTATGGCGGATGTGTTCGGCTGCCAATGCTGATTATTTATCAAAATTTAGGCAGTGGCGGGGATCGAAAACGGGACCGAAGACGTTTTGATTATGAATCAAAGACGCTACCCCTATCCTGTATGATAGTGTAAAGTGGGAACGTGTTCATAATGTACGGCCTGTAATGGAGTGGTTACACGACAAAAACATTCCTGTTATGGAGTGGCGTGCACAGAGACCTGACCTGAATCCTATAGAACAGCTTTGGGACGTTTTGGAAAGCCGTGCCAGGCCTCATCGACCGACATCGATACCTCTCCTCGGTGTAGCATTCCGTCAAGAATGGGCTGACATTCCCCAAGAAACTTGGCAGCACCTGATTGAACGTATGCCTGCGAGAGTGGAAGCTGTCATAATATAAGGGTGGGCCAATACCGTGTTGAATTTCAGTATTACCGATGGAGGGCGCCACGAACTTGTAAGTCATTTTCAGCCAGGTGGCCGGACACTTTTGATCACATAGTGTATGATAGTCGGAAGGACTGATTCAGCATATAGAACAGTCAAAACATCCTTCGATGAAATTAAAAGCAAGGGCGGTAGCGCTAATAGTTCAACGGGAATTCCACTATTAAGTGCAGAGGAGAGAGTGGATAGGTGGAAAGAGCACATTGAAGGCTTCTATGAGGGGGCAGATTTGTCTGATGTGAGAGAAGAAGATACAGTCCAGTACTAGAATCAGAATATAAGAGAGCTTTGGGGGACGTAAGATCAAGTAAGGCTGAAGGGATCGATAACATTCCATCAGAACTTCTAAAATCATTAGGGGAAGTGGCAACAAAACGACTGTTCACGTTGATGTGTAGAATGTATGAGTCTGGCAATATACCGTCTGACTTTCGGAAAGATATCGTCCACACAATTCCGAAGACTGCAAGAGCTGACAAGTGCGAGAATTATCGCACGAGCAGCTTAACAGCTTATTCATCCAAGCTGCTGACAAAAATAATGTACAGAAGAAGGGAAAAGAAAATTGAGGATCTGTTACGATCAGTTTGGCTTGAGGAAAGGTAAGGGCACCAGAGAGGCAATTCTGACGTTGCGGGTGATAATAGAAGGGAAACTGAAGAAAAATCAAGACACGTTCATAGGACTTATCGACCTAGAAAAAGCGTTCGACAATGTAAAATGGTGAAAGACGTTCGGAATTCTGAGAAAAATAGGGGTAAGCTATAGGGAGAGACGTGTAATATACGATATGTACGAGAACCAAGAGGGAATAATAAGAATGGACGACCAAGAACGAAATGCTCGGATTAAAAAGGATGTAAGAAAGGGATGTAGTCTTTCGCCCCTACTGTTTAATCTTTACATCAAAGAAGCAATGGTGGAAATAAAAGACAGGTTTAGGAGTGAATTAAAATTCAAGGTGAAATGGAATCAACGATACGATTCGCTGATGACACTGCTATCCTGACTGAAAGTGAAGAAGAATTACATGATCTGCTGAATGGATGGACAGATGGATTGATAGAAGAAAGACGAAAGTAAGGAGAAGTAGCAGAAATGAGAACAGCGACAAACTTGACATCAGAATTGATGGTCACGATGCAGATGTAGTTAAGAGGGGTGGGACGTCAAACGGGCCGACTTGGAGCAGGAGAGGCACCACAGGGCATTTTAGTTTCCACTGTCTATACTTTTACAAATAAATTCATAAAACTTTGTCAGCATGACCAGGAAGGAATCAGGATTCACAGTCATAGAAGTGGAAATTCAAAAACATAGCAAAATAATTTTTTACATGTGAAATTTCATCATTTTTTCACGTTCTGTTGGCTCCATTTGTTGCTACAGGTACACATGTCTTCATAAGTAAGAGAGATTCATTGATGAATTTTGCACAGATTACAAACTATACTTACGGGTGTATGAAACTCTAGAATTAATTTAATTTATGAAAAAGTGAATGTATTGTTACATTTTAAACTTCACGTTTAGAAAAAAAAAACAAATTTTATAGTTAATTATCTCAATTTTTACCAAGTTTTTAATAGATTCGGAATATTCTAGAGTTTTGGGTTAAAGAGTATATGTTTAACAAGTAAACCAACTTTGACAGTAATAGGGTATTTATTTTGGATGTTGCATGTACCTAAGTAGAGAAATTAGTGTTCTGCCAACAGTGACCTTTAATGTCTCTGCTTGCGTTTGGCGTTCTTATAGAACTGTCCAGCACCATAAGCAGGTTCTTTTTCATTTTCTAAATCAGTTTTCTTTCTATTCACATTCCTATGATGCACTCGTCTTGATTTTTATCACTTCCAAAAATGATTTATCTGCTTTCACTACACGATCTCTCTCTGTCGCATACAAAGCTTTGATGCCGTTCGCTCCGGGCTTAATTCCCATTTTCTCTAAAATGTAGCCAGCCATTGTGGCCGAGCGGTTCTAGGCGACTCATCGCAGTTCGTATCCTGCCTCGGGCATGGATGTGTGTAATGTCCTTAGGTTAGTTAGGTTTAAGTAGTTCTAAGTTCTAAGGGACTGATAACCTCAGATGTTGAGTCCCATAGTGCTCAGATTCATTTGGACCATTTTAATTTAAAACATATTTCGTGCTTTGCACACCATCATTAAACCATAAAACTGCATCATAAACACCAATAGCAAGTGCATTTCTTAACACAAAATGGTTTTTGGCAATCTTTCCCATACACATTGGTTGAAACTTTCATTTGGGTTTTGGGTACCGCTAGGAAGACATAGCAGCAGAGAAAGTATCGATATCAATAGTACTTTGCTTCACGTATGACAATCTCTGGCGCAAATATAACCATTCAAATTCTACAGAGCGAAATACACTCACGTATGACAGAAGAATGCTGTGCAAAGGGGTGTGGCGCTTCATCTTGGTACACTTAAGACCAAACAATGTGGCTTATAATCTCTCAAACATATATGTCTTATACATCAAACTATTCAGGAAGATGTGGGTTACAAAATAGGCATATTTTGAAAATTCGATTTTTTCAAATTTTTGACATCCTTTCCACTTTAAGGAATTCTTCTACCTAGGCAGTGAAATAACCAATGACGGGCGGAGTAAGGAGTACATCAAAAGCGGACTAGCACTGACAAAAAGGATATTCCTGGCCAAGAGAAGCCTTCTAATATCAGACATAGGCCTTAATTTGAGGAAGAAATTTCTGAGAATATACCTTTTGAACATATCATTGTATGGTAGTGAAACATGGACTGTGGGAAAACCGGAACAGAACAGAATCGAAGCATTTGAGATGTGGTGCTACAGACGAACGTTGAAAATTAGTTGGGCTGATGAGGTAAGGAATGAGGAGGTTCTGTGCAGAAGCGGAGAAGAAAGGAATATGTTGAAAACACTGACAAGGAGAAAGGACAGAGTGATAGAACATCTGTTACAAGATGAGGGACTGAGTTCCATGGTACTAGAGGCAGCTGTAGAGGGCAAAAACTGTAGAGCAGAGATTGGAATACATCAAGCAGATAATTGAGGACGTAGGTTGCAAGTGCTACTCTGAGATGAAGAGATTGGCACAGGAGAGAAATTCGTTTCGGGCCGCATCACACCTTTCAGATGACTGATGACCCCCCCCCCCCTCCCTTAAAAAAAAAAAAAAAGCCTGCTGTACATTTACCACAGAATATGTTCAAAACGATGTCCATGTAGGCGAAGACAGTGACCTGCTCGATGTTTTATCGATCTTGGAATGCTGAAGGCTCTGTTCATCTGATTCTGCACAGTTGAACAATTATTTTCATTTCGCTGCTGTAGTTGTACTACATACATTGCGAGATCTCACACTAGCTTATTAAGACGGCCGCGAAGGTAAAACTCCAGGGCTTAAGATCCGGAGTTCTGGTGAGCTAACTAACTGGTCCTGCACGCCCTGTCGAAATGTCGTAATGAGCAACTCTGAGAACCTCTCTTGCCTCCCGACTGAAATGTGCAGGGCTCCGGGTACAAAGCAACGTTAGTCGACATACAGGCGAACAGGACACGCTAAAAGCCTGTACGGGCATATCACAGAATGCCTTCCACAAATGATATTATGCGTCACAACTCGGAAAATAAATCAGATTCAGACAAAAATTTATTTTACTCTTATTTTCATCCCTAGACTACACCCATGTAGTCTGCGCGGTTACTTTTGAATCACCCTGTACAAGAGCGGTAGCAGCAACCTAATGACAGTAATCGTTTGACAATCGCCGAGAAGTACTCGTGGATTTTAAATCATTTAACGTGGCTGGAAGCTCGAGGAAATTTAATCAGTACATGTTACCATGAATTCGAGTACTAAGAATTATTATTTGAGTGATCTTTAACCGTAACCCTTTGTTAAATACTTGTATTGTAGTTACTTAAAACTTTAAATTGCTTTGGATTCGCAGTGAAAGATACTTAGGCCTTAAGACACTCGTATCGTTGCTATGTATTATCAGTTGATGTTCTTGAATAATATGATAATATTTCACTACGTAGTTTCTGATTGTAAGGTCTAATTCTTTTCGTCTTGAAAAATCACTGTTCTAGTACACTTTATTTTGTGGTCCCGGTATCCTTCCACTCCCCAACCAGCTCCCTACAGCTTCAAATGTATTCGCTGTAACTAGCTAAAATTTACTGCGTATCTCAATTAGTCTCTCTCCTCTCCCATTCCTACTTTCAAGCTCATATTCTTTCCTGCTGTACTTTTCTGTCCCTTTCCCTACTACTATGTTCCAATCCCCAGTGATTATTAGGTCATCATTTCTCTTTACCCGTTCAGTATCCTGAAATACTTGCTGTATTTCTTCATCTTGTGATTTTAGTATTGGCTGAATGCAGAACTATTGCTGTTGGCGTTTGTTTATTGTCGACTCTCATGAGAACAACCCTATTACTGAACTGTTCACATAATCCACTCTCTGTCCTACATTCCTATACACAAACAGTCCTATACCCTCTGTACCATTTTCTGCTGCTGTTGAAATGATTCCAAACTCGTTCTTTCCATTTCACTTCATTAAACCACACGCCCTCCCCATTATGCCTAGAATGAGCCTTTCAAAAAAAATGATTCAAGTGGCTCTGAGCACTATGGGACTTAACATCTGAGGTCATCAGTCCCCTAGAACTTAGAACTACTTAAACCTAACTAACCTAAGGACATCACACACATACATGCCCGAGGCAGGATTCGAACCTGCGATCGTAGCGGTCGCGCGGTTCCAGACTGAAGCGCCTAGAACCGCTCGGCCACACGGGCCGGCCAATGAGCCTTTGTATATCTCATTTCTTGCTTCTCTACTATGTTCAAATTTCTGATTTTCCACACTGCGACACGTAGAATGTTACACTTTCGTTGGTTACTCAATCTTTTTTCATGGTTATCTGCCCTTTCGCAGTCTTCTACCAAAGATCCGAATAGGTAACTTATCCGGAATCTTTCTCCATTGGAGAGATCACATTGACAATGACTTAATTACAGACAGAATGTCTTGTGGCTACACATTATGTGTCTTTAATGCAGTTTTTCCGCTACTTTTTGCACCCTCATGTCGTTGATCATTAGTGATAATTCCTCCTTTTAAGGCACTTTCCCACCCTATGCAAACCAGTGGCTGAGTTTGACATAGGGTCTAAAGTTTCCATCCAGTCTCTTGTTGACTAACCTGGTGTGGTAGTTGAATATAGCAAAACGAAAACTGAAGTATTAAATTCCACGTTCAAAAAATCGTTCACGCAGTAGGATCGAACAACCATACCGTCGGTTGACCATCGAACAGACTTTCGTATAGACGACATAATAATAAGCATCCCTGGCGCAGAGAAACAATTGAAGGGCTTGAAAACAAAAAAGTCGCCAGGTCCAGATGGAACTCCAATTCGGTTTTTCAAACAGTACTCTACGGTACTGGCCTCTTATTTAGCTTGCATTTATCGCGAATCTCTCGTCCAGCGCGACGTCTCAAGCGACTGGGAAACAGCTCGAGTGACTACTGTGTATACGAACGGCAAAAGAACGGACCCACAAAATTACAGACCATTATCCCTCCCAACGGTTTGCTGCAGTATGCTTGACCATGTTCTCAGTTCGAAAATAATAAATTTTATTTAAACCGAGAAGATTTGACCCACGAATCAATATGGTTTTAGAAAACTCAGCTTTCCCTTTTCTCACATGACATACTGCGAATTACGGATGAAGAGCAACAGGCGGATTCCATATTTCTATATTTTCAGAAAGCGTTTGACATGGTGCCGCACTGCAAGCTGTTAAAGAAGGTACGAGCATATGTAATAGGTTCGCAGATATGTGAATGGCTCGAAGACTTCTTAAGCTTTATAACCCAGTATGTTGCCCTCGACGGCGAATATTCATCAGAGACAAGGATATGGTCAGGAGTGCCCCAGGGAATTGTGATAGAACCGCTGTTTTTCTCTATATACAAAATTGATTTGGCGGACAGGATGGGCAGCAGTCTGCGGTAGTTTGCTGATGATGCTGTGGTGCACGGGAGGGTGTCTTCGTAGAGTGATTGTAGGGGCATACAAGACGAATTAGACAAAATTTCTTATTAGTTTTATGAATGACAGCTATGTCTAAATGTAGAAAAATGTAAGTTAATGAGAATAAGTAGGAAAAACAAACCTGCAATGTTCGGACAGAGTGTTAGTAGCGTCCTGCTGGACACATTCACATCGTTTAAATATCTGGGGGCAACGCTGCAAACCGATATGAAATGGGATGAGCATGTGAGGATTGCAGTCGGAAAGCCGAATGGACGATTTCAGTTTATTGAGAGAATTTTGGGAAAGCGTAGTTTATCTGTAAAGGAAACCACATGTAAAACGCTAGTGTGACCTATTCTTGAAATTCCTATCAGCTCGGATTAAAGGAAGACATCGAAGCAATTCAAAGGTGGGCTGGTATTCCGGTTACTGATAGGTTTGAACGACAGGAAAGTGATACGGAGATGCTTCAGAAACTCAAATGAGAATCCTTGGAGAGGAGGCGACATTCTTTTCGAGGAACACTGTTGATTTGATTATTTTCGAGACGAACAGGAAAGGAAATGCCTTGTAGAGGTACGGGGCACCCTCCGCCATGCCCCGTAAGGTGGATGGCGGAGTATCGATATAGATGTAGATGTAGAGTACCCATAACCTCTGTCCGTTCCCCTGCCCTCTTTGACAAAGCTTTTGGCAGAACGATGGTGATTTTTTCCACGCAATTCTTTGTCTGGCATTGCTAATGATCGTCAGTCCGAATTCAAGCAGTGGCTGGGTTTAAACTCGGCACCAGCGATGTTTTGATCAGTAGTGTAAGACCCTACATCTATTCCAAGGGTAAAGGGTTGTTTATGGTGGGAAAACAGTGCCAGGGTAGGTTTTTGTAAGGATTTCTCGATCACGAAGCCACCTTAGTACAAAGATGTGAAGTGTGCGGAAGTGAAGAGACGTTAGTATGTGTTGATATTAGAAGACTTGTTAAAAGATTTAAAGAGACGGATAGAGATTTTGAAGATGGTTTACTAATTTAAGAAGTGCTGATTACTTGCTACCTGTTGAAGGATGGGTAGTGAGTAGGGTGGCGAATGCGGATTGTGGAGCAGAAAGCGTGGTATCGAAGGACTCGTAGTGAGTCATAAAATCTGAGAGCAGCAGATATCCAAGCAACATTAGCACACATAAGAATGAGGCTGGAAGATCTTTTGCAGATTTCAATGACCGTGATCAATGTACGATCCTCAGTTCGTCCTGTTTGTAGGCGTTTTTCTGGACAGAGTGTATGTGGAGGTTTCTAAGTTATTTTATATTTCATTAGTAGCGCGTAAGGTAACAAGTTTCAGGAGACCAAAATATCTCGAAATATTTAGGATGGAGGCATTATTTGATGCTGAGATGGGGTATGTGTTCGACAACCTGATTGAAGAGGACTAACAGGTTAGTAGAAGAGATTTATTGGGATTGAGTTAGGTTTTAGGAATCCCAACGTCTGAAGATATTCCATGGTCTAGTATAAAAATCAGTGTAGAACATGAAGCTACGTGACATTGTGTGGGCCTTCAACAAGGACAGAGGGCTTTTCTTTTACTGACTCGTGACTTGGGCCGGGGGTTTGTTTCCACACAAGTACATCTTGGGATGTTGGTGTGTATGTCCGATTGTGGTGAACACTGATGGAAAGATCAAATTTTGAGTTGTCATAGTTTATGAAAATAGCTTCGAGGTTGGAAGCAAAGATTTGGGCCTTTCTGAGGTTCGCTGGAAACTGTTAATCTTTTAGGAGTGGAAGCGAGAAATACTTTGACGAGTTTGTTGGTAGTGAGGTGTATGTCTGCCAGCAATACCGGCGTTTCTTTGAGTATAAGATATTTGGAATATCTCCCTGTAGTTGCCTGTGATGTGAGAGAGGGTGTCCGTTTCTCTTGCAGAGGAAGGAGTGATACAATCAGCGAGTTTCTTTCAAGAGGACAGTGTAAGTGCTAAAGGGGAAAAACTGGAAGGGTACTGATGTTGGGTTGTGCAGCCTTATAAAAAGTTTCTTGTGTGCAGAATGTGGCTAGAGGAGAGTCGCCAGAGATCTGCAGGACGACTGGATGGGTTGCAATTTGGGAATAAACAGAATTACAATAAACGGCCCAATTGCTAAGGGAGAAGGCCAAGGAGGATGAGTGACACAAATTACGTCGGGATTGGACCTTGAAATACGAAGGGTAGAACTCGAAATATAAAATAATCTATGCTGCATTGGTGGTAGAGTAAAGCAACAATGCACCATCGTCTGGTACAGAGATTAGATGACGCGAACATTTCCAGTCTGGTCAAACAAGTCTAGAGACCAGGGTATCACTATCAAGGTGATAGTGAAAGAAGTGAAAATCAATTATGGTTAAGTTTCGTCATCTTGCACGATATTTTTAACACGACAAAGAACCCTGCCTGCTGTGTTCCCGAACTGCTGACATCTATACGAATAGCCCGTCAAACTGAGGCAACACTGGAAGTATTTCAAATTTGAAACCCAATGTAGATTACTATTTTAACAGCCCAGCGTGGGCGTATTACTAGGACCTCGACATGAAGGGGCAAGACACTCAGTACACATAAGTGGATCCACCACCGCTGAAGAAGGTGAAGGCGTAACAGTCAGTGAGCAGAGTGGTGCCGAGTGGTTGCAGGACTGCCAGGGGGTAATGATAACAGATTATACCCGTAAGAAACGTGCCGCCATGGGATTATATCACCATAATATCCTCATGAGGTTATGAGAGGCCGTCAAGACGAAGAGTCGAGAGAAGCTGTTGAAGGTGCTGTTTCTAAGAAACTGTCTAAGGTCGTGTTTCTGGGAAGCTGTCCAAGGCGCTGTTTCTGAGAAGTTATACAAATCAGTATTGCTGAGAAACTATGCAAAGTGGTGTTTCTGGAAATCTGTCCGAGTTGGTATTTCTGGAAAACTGTCCAAGGTAGTGTTTCTGAGAAGCTATCCTAGGTTCTGTTTCTGGGAAGCTGTCCAAGTTGGTATTTTTGGAAAGCTGTCCAAGTTGGTGTTCCTAGGAAACTGTCGAAGGCAGTGTTTCCGGGAACTTGTCCAAGGCGCTGTTTCTGGGAAGCTGTCCAAGGCAGTGTTTCTGGGAAGCTGTCCAAGGCAGTGTTTCTGGGAAGTTGTCCAAGGCAGTGTTTCTGGCAAGCTGTCCAAGGCGGTGTTTCTGGGAAGCTGACCAAGATCTGTTTTTGGTCCACAGCAATGCCCCAGTTCATTCTATACAGGACGCAATCAAACATGCTGCTTCTTTGGTGCCACAAAGTTTTGCCTTATCTCCCATATTCTCCTAACATAGCGTCCACTGACTTCTTCCTCCACTGTGCCACCAGGAATTGTTTAAATGACGAAAAGGTGATTTTTGAGGTAGAATGTTCGTTGAGCCGCCAAACGGCAGTCTTGTACAACCAAGTTCCTTGGGAAAAACTTGTCATACTGAAAGGCAGATAAGCTCACTGGACAAAAAATAGTCACCTCATTGCGCACACACAGATCAGTTGTTAAGTCTTTACAGACGGTACAACCACACAAGCACAGTTTAAATGTCAGCATAAGCTAGTAGCAAGCAGTTACACACTTATGTTTCAAACGGACATCGTAAGTAAACTTTGGTAAATGTACGGTCGTGATAAGGCGCAAAAAGGGGAATCGTGTTTGAACTGTGCCCCTGGCTGAACGTTGTGTGAAGTGGCTGTATTTGTTGGTGCTTCGCGGCGGACTATCCAGTGCATCCAAAACAGTGATGTAACACACGTGGCCACAATACACGAGGTCAGGATTGTGTTCGGAAAAAATATCTTGATTGATGGAGACTAGCGATCGTTTCACAACTTGTGAACCAAAATCACTTATAAGCCCGACAGAAATTGCTGCGTGCAGTGAAGGTGAATGAAAGCCCATGCCCACCTGTTAGCGAGAGCACATTCCTACAGGAACAAAATGAAATTAACATCTGGTATCGGTCACCTCGCAAGAGGCCATTGATACTAGTGTCTATCAAGATGACAACAGCAGATTTCATCGAAATCTAGAAATATGTAATTGGTTCCTGAACATTTCCGAGCACTATTACATCTAGATTTGTCTGCAACGTTACATGGCTTTAATCCTTTAGAAAATCTGTGTGACCTGTTGTAACACCGAGTAAAACACCGATATCAGCATCCCCGAAATTTGGTGAAATTCCGCTATCAGGTCCTCCGAGAGTGGCTTACCTACATGTGATATATCTGTGCAACCTAGTAAACTCACTTCCTAACAGAATCCAGGCGATTAGCGAATTACACGGTATTAAATCACGCTTGTAATAATTTCTCTAGGGTCCGGCGAGCTTATGTGGAGATGGACTAACATAATTGCCCGATTACAAGGTCATAGGTTGATTTTTTAGAGGTGATAATTAAAACGTTATGAATACTCCTAGCAATCAGGTATCATGTGGATGGGGAACCAAGTCGCCCTGTTGCATGTTTATAGAGCGATGCCACCGGGTCGTGGCCGAATGGCGATTTCTCAGAGGTGACTAACTGCACGTTTCTTTCACATTACGTTTACCATTTCTATTGGAATACCATCACCACGAGGCACCTATCATCTCTTCATACCTACATACACCTTATGGCTTTGCTTCCGGCATGTTATTGTATACATTATTCGTTACGTGTTTCTGATTCCTCTGTTCAATTGATGTAATGTTCCGCCCGAAGATGTCCGTTGTATGCAGCTCTTCACTATAGTCTATCATGTTTAAATCTCTTCGTCTCTACATTAATGTTGCAACCTACTTGCAACTGAACCATAACACTATATTCCAGCACTCATATTCGTTTACAGATCTTACTCTTCACACTCTTCCGTTGACAAATTAACTATTCATTGCTTTCTCACGATGTTATCAACGTATTCCTTCTTTTGCCAAGTTGTGCCATTCACCTCTTCTTCCTAATTCCATGCAATGCTTCTATGTTAGTTACTACATCTACCTTACTCGAACTATCCATCTAATCATCATTCTTCCCTAAAAATTACTCATATTGACTCTACCGTTTATCTTCAGTGTTTCACTTCTATATGACGATAACACCAGACGGTTACATCCAGGAAAGTTCCAATCTCTTCTTTTCTAGAAAATCTTCTCTAAGTATACCAGTTTGCATTTTGAGTTTTCTTCACTTCTCCTGTCATGAGTTACTGTGCTGCATAAAGAAAAGCTCTTATACTGCATTAATCGTCGCATTTTCTAATCCCATTTTCGCAGCAAAACCTGAATTAATTCGATTACACTTGATTACCCTTGTTTTACTGCTAATTACGTTTAGACTAAACCTATTCAAGATACTATTTATTCTGTTCAACTGATGTTGTAAGTCCTTTGCCGAGTCTAACAGGATTCCATTGTCTTAGAATTTATCTTTAGTGTCATTCACTGCTTGGTCTATATATAGATGAAATTTCATGTGGGATAGGCTACAACTCTCACTCTCTTCAGTACTAATACCCTCCTTCCACGTCCTTCGACTCTTAGAGATACTGTATGGCATCAGTACAAGTTGTAGGTACCTCTCACTCCATGTATTTTATCTTTAATGACTACTGATTTCCAAAAACGTTCCGAGTGTTCTGTTCCTCTTTCTTCAACTTGTACAGGGTGGTCAGAAGCAGTTTGAAAAGCTTGTAAGGGTGTTGCAGGGTAGGCTGTGCCGAGAAATAATTGTTAAGAAAAAAATTCTATACCTTGAGCCGTTTCCTAGTTAATTAGCATTGAAGTTAGCGAATAAGGACCTTGCGCGTGCAAATTCAAGCGGGTTTAGAGGTGGCAATTGCCAAATTAATTCTGTAATTGTTTTCGTAGGTCTCCGTTCCCGATTTATTCGAGAGTGAGATGCTATGTCTTCGGACTCAACAAAAGTTGTAAATTATAGTTTTCGGTTCACACTTATTTGAATGATGCTAGATGTAAGAGGTGCGCGCTGCCTTTTCGAGTATCCAATCCGTTTCTTTCAACAGCCTTCTTCCTCTGCCTTTAGTGTTCTATGAAGTGCTTCGTGCTATTCCTCTCTTCGGATTTTCCAGTCTTTTCACCAGAGTCAGGTACCCAAAATTTGACCACGCATGTCATAGAACTTTGGCTTCACATAATTCTTCTTGTGACAAACCTCCTGAGCGGCACTTACTGCGTGTACCTACTCAGATAATTACTCACTTCAGATGTTTTTTGCTAGGAAAGAGCCACTGCTACACCTTCTAAGACAGTTTTCTATCTCAATAGTGAAGATATGTTGGGTCTTTAACAAGTAATTCGAAGATCGTTAGCAAAATAGTAAATACTTCATATAGTGCGATTTTTTAAATTGTTGTCTGAAAATAATGGTAAGTACTTAATCACTGTGATCAATATACGGGAGCGACATCAAGTGGAACAGCAACATCAGTGAAGTACTACGATTCACGATTATGGTTACCTTACCTTATTTGGTCACGCTTTGGCAACCTTTTCGCATACAAAGGGAATTGATCTTCAACACTAGAGTATGCAGTGAAACTGCACTTACGTCGAAAATGGGAAGTGGGTAATTTATTTTTGTGGTTTAGTCGAGGGATCTAGTGTATAAAAATTACCAGATAATGTAGTTTAAAACAGAAAGAAAGAAATAGCGCAGGCAGGTTGATGTAAGCGATTAAGTTTTGTACTGAGTTCCAGAGCTTTATAGCTGGACAACTGACTTATACTAAACAACGTTCGTAAAGTGAGACGTGGCGATTTAAATAAAATGAATACTATATATGATGAGGAGCAGTACCTGAAAATTGCTAATCTGAGCCTGGAGGTAGTGGACAGAAGTTGTAAACAGCGAATAAAGGCCCGAACGAAGATGGGAAAATACGTCAACCTGAACAGAAAGAAACTGGAAGTACTAGAGACAACAAAACCCTGACAAACATTTTGTCACAGGCGTTGCAAAAACGGAAAGAAAACAACCGCGAAACACAAAAGATCTATGTGTTTCTCCAAATTAATGGGAAACGGAGAAAAATTTCTCGCATCACCGGCTGTCGCTGTGTGTGGAGACGCCTGGAGACATGTACCGTCTTAATTTATTGACATGTGGTAGAAACTGCCGCTCAGCTAACGCCTGATATCCTCCGTATCTTAGTAAATTGCCGCCGAACTTCTTGGGAAGACTTTTTACTAGGTCTAGAAATGACTTCTCTAGTTCGATGGCTGCTTAACCACGTGCTCAAAGGAATTCTCCATTTTGGCAAAAATTAGTATACTTTACGGACAGCTTGATTGCTTAGGAGATAATCACAATATTTTCCAAACAATGCTATCAAATTGTAGATTTTCACACAGGAAACACAGTAATCTCTCTCGAATTTGAGTATGGTAAAACCATAATACAATAAAAAACTTCATCACTGAGTGAAGATCATCGTAACAGAAATTAGCAAACAACGTGATTATGACAATACTTCAACTACGTGAAACACACAGACCTACGATTATGTAGCAAATGAAATATAAATGTGTACCTAGAAGGAAGATTTGTGTTTAATGCCCTGTCCACGAAGAAACCATTAGAGACGGAGCCCAAGCTTGGATTGAGGTAAAATAGGAAATAAACCGACCGTACCTTTTCAAAGAAACCATCACGGCATTCGCTTTAGGAATTTAGAGTTATCAAGCCAAGTGAAACATGGGGAAGGAATACAACAGAATATGAATGCGGTAAGCTAGTAATAAGCAAAGAAGAGGAGCCTGAAAGGTAGGAGGGATACGTAGAAAGAATATACGAAGATAATTTCACTAAACGGGGTGCGGAAGTGGATGAGGACGAGATGGATAAAGCAGTTTTATGAGAAGGATTAGACAGAGATTTGGTAAGTTTTAAGTTGAAACAAGATGCGTCTAACATAAGACAAGCCCTCGAAATGATTAAGATGCTTGGGAGTTCGCAGACACAGCATCACACTCTCGAATAATTCGGAACGGACCTCTACGAGAACAATTGTGGGATTAATTTGACAACTAATCCTTCAACTGAATAACATACAGTCCTGCTTAACAGAATAAATAAAGATATAGATAACGCTATCGATACTACTTCAGAAAAGGTAAAGTTCCTTGATATGCGATACTAATTACAAGTACAGCACTGGAAGGATTTATAAAGAAAAACGAAAATAGACGGATAGTTTACATTTCCAAACAACAGTTAAAAATGATAACTGTTGAAACTAAGAAAAACAACCTTTCTTTAGTATGATTTTTGTTTATTTATTGACACAATCACTTTTTTATGAAACAATCACAACTGATTTGAACCCACTGGTCGTCCTCAGATGCTACAAAAATAATAAAGCTTATATTAAAACCTTGGAACAACTAAAAACGTTAAGTAGGTCCACTTGTGAGCTACGTAATGTGCTATTAAAATAAGCCTACTTGTGGGGTGGTAAAGCGTTATTAAAATAAATGCGGATCATACTTAAGAGCGGCATTTAATGAATGAATGTTCATGTGTAGTCAGACTGAAATGTATTGCGAAAAATCAGGGAATTACATGCAAGCAAAAAATTGTGCCTTTCTTTCCCTACTCTTTGCAATAGATGCGTGCGTTATCGGTAGGACAATGCTAACTTTTGAAAACCATAAAATAGGACATATATAAAAGCGCTATTTAAATAAGTTGTACGTAAAATATAAAAATATATTACATCATCTCCTTCAAACTCCGCAAGACACCTAACGGTGTGTGGTGCAGGGTACTTGTGGTACCACTGGCTGAGAGCTCCTTCCCTGTTCCAGTCGCGAACGGCGCGTGGGAAGAATGATAGTCGATAAGCCTCTTTACTAGCTCTAATTTCTCGAATTTTCTCATCGGGAAATGTATGTGGGAGGAAGTAATATGTTGTCCGAGTCTTCCCGGAAACTGCTGTCTCGAAATTTCAATAGTAAACCTCTCCGTGATTCACAATGCCTCTCTTGTGGCGTCTGCCACTCTGTAACGTTCTCGCGCCGACTAGACGATTCCGTGGCGGTACGCGCCGCTCTTGGTTGTATTGTTTCTATCTCTTCTGTCAATCCGGTCAGGATCACAGAGTGATGAACAATACTCAATAATCGGTTGAAAACGCGCCTTTCGTCTATGAGCTACATCTTCTTAATTCTCCACGGGTCGCGTCGTTGTATTTTGTACAACAGTACAACACCTACTACATTTCAACTTCCCATAGTTTCCGATTAGTTTCTGAACGTCAACAATTCGTCGCGACAACATCCTTCTTTCCGCTTGCGCCACATCACATATATGGAATGCTACACGCGACCTGTGGAGAGTTAAGATTCTTCCTATGAATCTCAGTCTGTCATTTGCTATCCTACTATTTGTTTTATGTGGCCATTCCAAAAAAAATGGCTCTGAGTACTATAGGACTTAACTTCTTTGGTCATCAGTCCCCTAGAACTTAGAACTACTTAAACCTAACTAACCTAAGGATATCACACACATCCATGCCCGAGGCAGGATTCGAGCCTGCGACCGTAGCGGTCTCGCGGTTCCAGGCTGTAGCGCCTAGAACCGCTTGGCCACTCCGGCCGGCTGTCCATTCCACTTAATGTCGCTCTGGATAGTAGCTCCTAGATATTTTATGGTAGATACTGTTTCGAGCAGTTTGTTATCAATAGTGTAGTTATGAGGTAATGGAATTTTTCTGTGTGTGTGAATTAGGTTATATTTGTTTACGTTCAGGGTCAACTGCAAGCCTGTTTTGCAGGTCATTCTGTAAATCGATACTGTCTTTTGGCATAGCTGTTTTCTTATAGTCAACCACATCACCTGCGAATAGTCTTAAAGAGCTTCCGACGCTTCCTTCTACATTATTTATATACATTGTAAACAGTACGATCCTACTACACTTCCTTGGGGTACTTCGAAAATTACATCTGCCGGTTTTGTTCCGTTAACAGTGACGAGTTGAGTTATATCTGCATGGAATTCTTGAATCCAGTCGTAAATCTGATCCGATACTCGATAAGCTCGTTTTTTTTTTTTTTTCGCTAAACGGCAATGTGGGATGGTGTCAAATGCCTTCCTGAAGTCGAGGAACACGGCATCAAGCTGGGTACATTTGTCCTCAGCGCTATGGATCTCATCGAGAAACAGAGCGATCTGAGTTTCGCAAGTTGTTCATTTTTATAGAGAAGTTTTTCGTTCTCCAAAGACGTCATAATCCTTGAGCATAAAATATGTTCCATAATTCTACAATAGACTGATGCCAACGATATAGGCCTACAAGCATGTGAATCTATGACCCTTCTTGGAAACGGGAATGACTTGCGCTTTCTCGCAGTTGCTATGTACTCTTCGTTGTTCCAGCTATCTACTACAAACTGCCCAGAAGAAGGGTGGCTAAGTTCCTTCACATAATCTTGCATAATCCTTATAGAATCCTGATACCTTTCCACTACTAAGCGATTGTAGTTGCTTTTCTACTCCGCGGTCGGTTATCTCAGTATCTGCCATTTTGATGTTCGCACGACGATTGAAAGGAGGGACCGTGTTACGATCTTATGCAGTGTATCAGTTTCGAAATGCCGAATTCACTATTTCGGCCTTCTCTCTGTTAACCTGCGCTCCGGTGCCAGTATGACCCTTAATGTATGAACAGAGGATTTCAAACCGCTTATTGATTTTACGTAAGACCAAAACCTCTTAGTGGTTTTACTCAGATCGGTTGACACAAAGTTACTTCCAAAGTCAGTGAACAGTTCTCTCATTGCTCTCCTTACGCTCAGTTTGGCTTCGTTGAGCTTTTGTTCGTCAGTAAGGTTTTGTCTATAAACCAAGGTAGATGTTTCCCACTCGTTAAGACCCTGGTCGGAACTCACTTGTCTAAGACATATTGAATTACGCATTTGAACTTTTTTTCCATTTTTGCTCCACATCTTCGTCCTCATGACTGAATATTTGATTCTGACTGCTCAGATAGTCTGCAATTTGTATCCTGACATTATTGCGAAGTAAAAATATTTCCTTAAATTTCCTAAGTGTCGGTGTAAAACCCCCTAGTCATAATTGTTATAATTGCTAATTGCCTTAGGATCACTGATTCTGATTCAATAAGATGGTTAAATAAGTGAAACCACATTAAAGACACAGTAAAGTCTTCGTGATAAAACATCCCCAGCATTACGACAGGGCCTGTAAGAAATAGACGTTAGCGAGGGAAACGTGTTGGCCCATTAAAGCTGATAGGGGGTCGTTGAACCTCACGGGAAAGCCACATGTGACGGAGCGTTGCCTGCAGTAGACCGTGACCCGGACTCAGATATTAATAAAGCACAAAGTTTAATCTGGCAGAAGAGCAGTTTCTATGAACAAAGCCGGCAAGAGCATAAACAGCAGAAACCTACGCTGCTGGAAGCGAAAGTTTCTTCCCAGAAACGTTTTATCTGGTACAGGTCATCCATCCCCCAACCTAACACTTCTCAAAATGTTAATGGTGCTGCGGCGTGCCCACAAACAGAATGCACAGATCGGGTTAAACATCCCGTCGAAGCTGAGATGATTGAAACAGGGCTCAAGCTCGGATTAGTCAAGCATGCAGCAGGCAATCAGTTACACCTCTTGTAAGGCGCTCTTGAAGTTGTTGTTTGTTGTGGTCTTCAGTCCAAAGACTGGTTCGATGCAGCTCTCCATGCTACTCTACTGTGCAAGTTTCTTCGTCTCCGAGTAACTACTGCAACATACATCCTTCTGAATCTGCTTAGTGCATTCATCACTTGGCCTCCCTCCACTATTTTTACCTTCCACGATTCCTCCAACACTAAATTGGTGATCCCTTGATGCCTCAGAACGTGTACTACCAATAGGTCCCGTCTTTTGGTCAGGATGTGCCACATTTTCTCTTCTCCCACAATTCTGTTCAGTACCTCCTCGGTAGTGATCTACCCATCTAATCTTCAGCATTCTTTTGTAGCATCACATTTCGAAAATTTCTATTCTCTTCTTGTCTAAACTATTTGTCGTCCATGTTTCACTTCAATACATGGCTACACTCCATACAAATACTTTCAGAAAAGACTTCCTGACTCTTAAATCTATACTCGATGTTAACAAATTTCTCTTCTTCAGAAATGCTTTCCTTGCCATAGCCAGTCTACATTTTACATCCTCTCCACTTCGACCATTATCAGTTATTTTGCTCCCTAAATAGTAAAACTCATCTACTACTTTAAGTGTTTCATTTCCTAAACTAATTCCCTCAGCATCACCTGACTTCATCCCACTATCCTCGTTTTGCTTTTGTTGATATTCGTCTTGTATTCTCCTTTCAAGACACTGTTCATTCCGTTCAACTGCTCATCCAGGTCCTTTGCTGTCTCTGACAGAATTACAATGTCATCGGCAAACCTCAAAGTCTTTATTTCTTCTCCACGTATTTTAATTCCTACTCCGAATTTTTTTTTTGTTTTCTTTACTGCTTGCTTAATATACAGACTGAATAACATCGGGGATAGGCTACAATCCTGACTCACTCCATTCCCAACCACTGCTCCCGTTTCATGCCCCTTGACTCTTATAACTGCTATCTGGTTTCTGTACAAATTGTAGATAGCCTTTCGCGCTCTATATTTTACCCCTGCCACCTTCAGAATTTTTTAGAGAGTATTCCAGTCAATATTGTCAAAAGCTTTCTCCAAGTCTACAAATGCTAGAAACTTAGTTCCCCTTTCCTTAATTTATCTTCTGCGATACGTCGTAGGGTCAGTATTGCCTCGCTCATTCCAACATTGCTATGGAGTCCAAACTGATCTTCCCCAAGTTTGGCTTCTACCACTTTTCCCATTCGTCTGTAAAGAATTCTTATTAGTATTTTGCAACCATGGCTTTTCAAACTAATAGTTCGGTAATTTTCACACCTGTCGACATCTGCTTTCCTTGGGATTGGAATTATTATGTTCTTCTTGAAGTCTGATGGTATTTCGCCTGTCTCATACGTCTTGCTCACCAGATGGAAGAGTTTTGTCGCGACTGGCTCTCCCAAGGCTATCAGTAGCTCTAATGGAATGTTGTCTGTTCCCGGGGCCTTTTTTTTACTTAGGTCTGTCAGTGATCTGTCAAATTCTTCACGCAGTATCATACCTCCCATCTTATCTTCATCTACGTCCTCTTCCATAATATTGCCTTCAAATATATTGCCCTTGTATAGACCTTCTATATACTCCTTCCATCTTTCTGCTTTCCCGCCTTTGCTTAGGACTGGTTTTCCATCTGAGCTCTTGATATTCGTACAGGTGGTTCTCTTTTCTCCAAAAGTCTCTTTAATTATCCTCTGAGCGTATCTATCATATATGCCTCTACCTCCTTAAATTTGTCCTCTAGCCATCCTTGCTTAGCCATTTTGCTCTTCCTGTCGATCTCATTTTTCAGGCGTTTGTATTCCTTTTCGCATGCTTCATTTACTGCATTTTTGTATTCATTTTTATTTATTATCTTGAAGGTATTTAGCAATATTACAAAAAATATAATCAACATAGGCGTAGAAAGATTAGAACCCCCGCTGAACCTTAAAAAGAGACCGATGTCTTAATCCAAGTGCCGCACAAAGGGTCAGAATTCCAAAAAAGTGGCCATAAATCTCCGAAAGAATGTCCAGAGTTAAGAATTTTCGTTTACAGGTTGGCTAGAGTAATGTTGGGAATATTGAATACCGGTTTAGACGCGGCCAGCTGTTTCTTCCGAAGGTTGAATTTCGTTCGAATGATTATTTGTTTCAGTGGAAACAGACCAAATTTTTTTAAATAGAAGCTATTCCAAAATGTATATACATAATTTCAAACATATAGTTCATTCACAATGAGATTTTCACTCTGCAGCGGAGTGTGCGCTGATATGAAACTTCCTGGCACATTAAAACTGTGTGCCCGACCGAGACTCGAATTCGGGACCTTTGCCTTTCGCGGGCAAGTTCTCTGCCATCTGCGCTACCGAAGCACGACTCACACTGGGTCCTCACAGCTTTACTTCTGGCAGTATCTCGTCTCCTACCTTCCAAACTTTACAGAAGCTCTCTTGCGCACCCTGAAAGAAAGGATATCCTTTCTTTCAGGAGTGCTAGTTCTGCAAGGTTCGCAGGAGAGCTTCTGTAAAGTTTGGAAGGTAGGATACGAGATACTGCCAGAAGTAAAGCTGTGAGGACCGGGCGTGAGTCGTGCTTCGGTGGCTCAGATGGTAGAGCAGTCTGCCTTCGGCAGTGACACAGTGCGGACCGTGTTGCCTGCCGGCCGCGCTGTGGTGCGCGCGCCTGTTTGTTTACGCCGGAGCAGCTTCGCGTGTGCGGTGTTGTGAGTCTAGAACGAGATGGCACACTCGTACAGAAGAACGACTTTGAAGTTCAGTTTTGCGAACGACTATACACGACCAAAGGCACACGAGATTGAACGTTTCTTCAGAGAAGAAGTAAAAATCGATCCACAGGAAATCGTGGGAATCAATTTATCGCTCGTTTCAAGCGTCGTCTATGTCAAGCTTGTTGACGAGGCTGCTTGCGAAAGACTTCTACAACGATCACCGAACGGGTATCGTTTCTGTCATGCCGACGGGAATGTTGGTGCGGTTACGGTCGATCACGCGGGAATGGGGATCCGCACTATACGAGTCTTCGAACTTCCGTTTGAGGTCCCGTCTGAACTTGTTACCGACGCCTTTCGACCATACGGTACAGTTCTATCCCATATGGCCGAAAAATGGACGAGTTTTACCACGTACCCCGTTTTAAATGGGGTGAGTCAAATACGGATAGAACTGCGCAAGCACGTCCCCTCTTATTTGTACATAGGAGGTTGTCGAGCGATTATAATCTATGATGGGCAACCTCGCACTTGCTCGGGGTGCGGGAAAGAAGGTCACGTCCGCTCGGAATGCCTCCAGCGACGTTTAGTGCAGACTCCACGGGATGACGTTCAGGCGCCACAACCGACGACTGTCTTACCGTTGACCTTTGTGGAAGCCCTGAGAGGCGACGTGAGGGAGACTTCCGTTGGGCACCAGCAGCTGCCCCCTATAGAGAACATGGACACCAACGGACTGGAACTCCGACCACCGGTTCCACCACAGCAGACACAGGACACCGCACAAGAGATGCAGCTGACGGCCGCTCCAGGTTCATCCGTGGTGGCTGCCAGTGCTTCCACCGAGAGCGTGATAGGCCAGGCCCAAGACGGAGGATACGCAACCCCAACAGCCGATGCGGAAGCAAGGCAACGGAAACAGCGTTCGCCGAAGAGGAGAAAGAAGCGTCGACTGACTTCTGCTGACGATAGCCATAGTCCCGAGGGGACAGTGGACGACAACGACAGTATCGACCTGAGACCAGTGGATTCAACAGATACCGAGATGTCGATGCAGGAACTAACGGCGACGAAAACTTGACCTCTCCTTCTGGTGACCGGAAGGCGGAAGTGGAGATGACAACTGTCCAACATCAGAGCGATGACAACGTTACCTCCCATCCTTCGACCAGTTCCGGAAATATGCTGGGGGACTGGCCGCAAGAAATGGACCAACAGGAACAGGATGAAAATACGAACGCGACGATTGAGGACAGTCCTGCCCAGAGGCCGGGAGGGGTCGGGATATGTTGACCAACTTCGTGTGTTGAGGAGCGCCGGGGGTGCAGATGGACGCTTAATGACACCGCCCTACAACTGATGAACACAAGCCAGGCGTACCGCATTGCCACGATAAACATTAATGGCATACGGACACCGCTTAAAATTCAAATGCTGAAAGATATGTTACGCGCTGCGGACGTGGATATTGTACTCCTACAAGAAGTGCGTTTCACATCGCCGCCAGAGTTCTACGGTTACGAGGCACATTATTCAGTGCACGATGAAAGTGGATGCGGTGTGGCGATTCTCACCAGGGAAGGAATAGGAGTGAAGGACGTCAGGTCTCTCCCTTCGGCACGCGGCATAGCGAACACTGTCGACGGCGTTCGTTTCATCAATTTATACGCACCATCTGGCTCCACAAAACGAAGAGAAAGGGCGGCTTTTTACACCGAAGAGATAGCACCGTTGGACCCTTTGATAACTATATAGTGGGCGGCGACTTTAATTGTGTCGTCGACAAAAAGGACCAAGTACCTCATTATGTGCCATGCATGGAACTGCGTGCGTTGATTACCGAAATGGCGCTTCTGGATACCTGGGAACTGCAGCATGTTGACAGACCGGGTTATACGTTTGTCACGGGACACTCGGCGAGTAGACTTGATAGAGTGTACGTGACACGAGCTCTACGGACGACGATACTGGATGCCGAAATCTGGCTAGCGGCTTTTACGGATCATATGGCGTACGTCTGTACGATTTCACTAACGCGTCAGAAGATATGGCGGAGTAAAGGTCACTGGAAAATGAATTGTGCACTTTTACGTGACACTGAATGTCACCGGTCGATAGAGGCGGCCTGGGAGACCTGCGTTCGCCGCCAACGAGCATACACCTCGGTTCTCCAGTGGTGGGTTAAATGCGCAAAACCAACGTTACGGCGAACGTTGATACGATACGGGCAGGACAAATCGCAGTGGACTCGCACAACGGCTGATTTTTATTTTACAGCCCTGAGGGAGCTGATGACCCAACAACCATCGCCGGAAAGGCACACGGCCATGCGCAGGATAAAAGCCAAGTTATTACAGCTGACGAGACTAAGAATGGAAGGTATAATGGTCCGGGCGCGATTGGCGGACACAGTTGCTGCCGAAACCCCCTCCATGCACCACGTGGTACGTGAACGCCAACGACGACGCAGGACATTGATCAGGGAACTAATCTCTGAAACTGGCCAGCAAGTTGTGCACCAGCGTGATATTGCACATGTGTTTACCGACTATTTCCGCCAGTTATATGGACCTGTCCATGTGAACCACGAGCCACTACATGATGTCATCTCGGAAATGCCAGACAGAGGACCACCACTGGATGCAGAGACTTTCATCACAGCGATAACAGAGGACGAGCTGACAGACGCAATTGCCAGGGGGGCTCCGAACAAGTCCCCAGGACAGGACGGCTTCCCAATTGAATTTTACCGCGCCTTTGCATACCTCATGGGACGGACCTGGATTCAGATGTACAACGAACTCCTGTTACCGCAGACTGAGATACCTGCCGAATTCACGGAGGGTATCATCATCCCAATACCCAAACCACGCGGTGGCAGAAATCCAGGAGATTATAGCCCACTCACTCTCTTGAACTGCGACTATAAGATTTTCGCGCGCATCCTTGGGGCTCGCCTGCGGTCTTCACTTTCTGATAGACTCCTCATGGATCAAACTTGCCTCGGCGGTAAGAGCAACGTACATACGGCGCTCGGTGACTACCGAGATATCATCGCATTAGCAGCGGCATGCCGAGTGCGTGGGGCACTCGTCGCTATTGACTTCGATCATGCGTTCGACAGAGTGGATCATACCTTTTTGCATGCGGTGATGGGCAGATTGGGAATCCCACAGGCCTTCATCCTAGTGATCATGCGACTGTTACACGGCGTACGATCAAAGGTCTCGGTGAATGGGCGGGGCACTGACTACATTGTTATTTCAAGGTCAGTTCGTCAAGGTTGCCCCCTTTCGATATTTTTGTATGCAATGGCTTTGGAACCCTGTCTATATGGTCTCCGCTGACGGTTGGAAGGAGTGCCGTTGCCACAACTGACCTTTCATTGCCGCGCTTATGCTGACGATGTGATGCTGGTGGCACGGACCGGCGAAGAAGTACGTACGGCGTTGGCATGGATACAGCGATACGGGATGGCGGCAGGAAGCGTGCTTAATCTACAAAAATCACGCTGCATGAATGTCGGTCGAGGATTACAACCGGGGGAGGAAGGCCCGCTCATCTTACAAGGGGAGGCCGCCAATTGTGAAATTCAGATCCGATTCATACTGCGCATAATAAAAGCTCATGGCCAGAGGTGTAATGTGGCAAAGCACCAAGATGCACTTCTCAGCCGTTCTCGAGAAAATCCACAGTTAAAAGAAACCGTTGCGGTGAAATACTCTCTACGATTAGTAATTTTCTACAGCGTGGTGGTGCAGCGGTAAGCGCTCGGGTTCGTAATCCGAAGATCGCCGGATCGAATCTCGCTCGATGCAACTTTTTTTTTAGTATTTGTTTTTTGTAATTCATATATATATATATATATATATATATATATATATAATATATATATATATAATTCCCGGCAATCAGTTGCAACAATTATGCATGTAATAAGTTGTTGAAAGTCGTTTGTCGTGGAAAAACTGGCGACTTCGAACATTATTATGTTTTCCGCAAACAAAGTTATATTTCACAAATGTTATTAATTGTCTTCATAATGTTAACCACGTATAGTTAACGGAAGACGTAGAAACGAATACGTATAGCTTAAGTCAAACGTTCGAATTAGAATAGAGACCCCACGAACACAAACTTGCAGTGGCAGGTATGAAATATAAACTCCGTTACTCGCTCGTTACACTTGAAGGACAGATGTTGAATGGGCCGAAACGAGCCGCCCCATAACAGCGTAGTTGCCTGCTAACTTCGAAAGAAGGCAGATGCGGTCCCTAGCGCAACTTGTAACATCGTCGAAAATCAGTGCGGACGGGACAGCTTTGGTACACCCTGTTAAACAAACGGAAAAATTGAGGCGGTGCAATTGGAGAGCGATCCGCCTTCACCAACATGCATAAGCAATTCATTAATAGTTTATATATATATATATATATATATATATATATATATATATATATATATATATATATATATATATATATATATATTTGAATTGCAAAAAACTAATAATAAAAAAAATATTGGATGGCGCGAGATTCGATCCGGCGACCTTCGGATTACGAACCCCAGCGCTTACCGCTGCGCTATGACGCTGTAGAAAATAATTAATCGTAGAGAGTATTTCACCGCAACGGTTTCTTTTAACTGTCGATTTTCTCGACAACGGCTGAGAAGTGCATCTTGGTGCTTTGCCACATTACACCTCTGGCCATGATCTTTTATTATGCGCAGTATGAATCGAATCTGAATTTCACAATTGGCGGCTTCCCCTTGTTAGTTAAGACCATAAAATGCCTAGGTATTACGTTCCACACGGATGTGCAGCGGACAGCAGCGGATAACTACCGACGCATATTGAAGCTGATGCGGACAATGGTGCTGTTACAGAAATTAAGAGCGTTGGATATGATTCAGAGGGTGACCTATGTTAACGTATACCTAGCACCGAGACTCATTCACGTAGCGCATGTCCTGCCTTTAACGCGCACAATGGCATCACGGATCCAAGCAACTTTCGGAACCTACGTGAGTGTGGGACACCTGTTTAAGATACGATACACAACGCTTACGCTACCACCTGGAGAGGGTGGACTTGGTCTAGTTAACGTATATGAAACGGCACGGGCGTTATTCGTCAGTGCGATGTTCCGACAGTGGCGCGGTCAATTTCGCAATATCTCGGGTGCGTTGGCCGATGTACTAGCGCCCACTTCAATGCTGCCCCCAGTCGATGTGGGCCATATTTCCCCGAAGCTGTCACATTTCAAGTCTTTTTTTTTTTGGAGCTTAGCTATGTCAGAGATTCCTTCCCAACAACACGACTACCGACGACCCGAGACGTATACCAACTCTTACTGCGCCGGTGCCCCAGGAATACCCTGGAAAAGAAGTACCCAGACAAGAACTGGCGACAGATATGGCGCGTTATACGGAACGTTTACCTTCCAACGTCGGTACGCGCAACATGGTATGTGGTGATAAATAGGAAGTTCGCAACGAATCAACGGCGGCACGCGATTCATTTGGCAGACACTCCACTATGTTTAGGCTGCGCAACAGTGGACACTGATGAACATCGTTTAGCATGTAGTGGGACGGCTCCAGTGTGGCACTTGACACAACAGATATTGGCTTTCCTGTTACGCTCCGCCCCTCACACAATTTCATCAGACACACTTTTTTTCCCCCAAGAATCTTATTTCCCGGTCCAAAAAACCACTGCAGTGACATGGGTGCGGGGAATGGTGGTGGGCTACGTGTATAACGAATCGGAAAAGGACAAAATTGATTTTTGGCATTTTCTCCTAGATGGACACACGAAGCTGCAACAGCATAAGAAATATAGGCAAGACTTCGCTAATTACTTGCGACTTACATCTACCGACCCGCCGGCCAGATGGGGTGTGACGGGTGAGAGATGAGATAGACGAAGAAGCCGAGATAGACATCGATCACACTTACGGACCCTTAGTTAATTTCGAGAAGACGACCCAGTCTTACACCAACGTCTGGAGAACGAGTCGATAGATGGCTCTCTTGCTCTATCGAACGTCGGGTCGTGAGCAGGTGTCGCCCCCGACACGAATTTCATTTCATTGCTACAGGAGAATGTTTCTTTTGTATTTGTACTATCCGCAATGTCTTCATGTCTTTCATTTGGGCCTTTTCAGTTTTATTCATTTCCTTAATTAATTAATTTTCTAATTGGCCACTATTTGTCAACATATGGACTTTGTAGACACTCTTTATGCGATAGTACAACAACATGTATGTCAGCAAAGGTGGTAAGCCTGACATTGGATACAAACAAAAAAAAACAACAAAAAAACAAAAAAAACAAAAAAAAACAAAGATGGTAGAGCACTTGCCCGCGAAAGGCAAAGGTCCCGGGTTCGAGTCTAGGTCGGGCACACACTTTTAATCTGCCAGGAAGTTTCATATAGTTCAATGTTTAACCTTTAATTATCCACTGGTTTTGCTGATTAACTTCTTACCGAAATACAAGCAAAAAAAACCGTAAAACGGGAGCGAAAAAAGACAGATTCCATAACATTCCGCCTTCTTTTTCGTTCCGTCCGTAGGTATGTACTGTTATCTTTCGGTATCAGCCTTAAAATCCAGCTACTTTCCGCAACTCCGGCTTTGAGCCATTTTTAAACGACAGTTGCAAAATGCCATTATTTACATTGAGAAAATATTTTACTGAAATACGAACAAATTACATAATCAGAAATAACAGTACAATTTTTATGTCTATAATATTGCTAATAAGCTCTTACAAAATAAAAATGTAGTTACTAAGTTTGAAAAGATATTTTAAATATGTTAAGAATATATTTTTTTAAATTACATTTTCCGATTACATAGATCTTCTATGCAGAAGCCATCTCCGAGAAAAGCGATAACTTTGTCTCAGAAGCTGTTGCCCTCTTAGTACTTGCTACAGAGGATTAAGAGAAATCAGTTGCCGAGGATGATGAAGAAAAAAATGAAGATGTACAAGAAGCAACAACAAGGATAAGAAAAAATCAATTCTTCTTATTTATATGCAGTTTTTGTAATAAAGACAATAATACAGCAGTTTTGAAATGAATTTACCATAAAAAGAATAAATGTTCACTGAAACTATTTTTTGGCCACATCATTAATTAATTGGGCCCTGTTGGATCCGGCATTTTGAATTTTTCAATTTTGGGCGTAATAATTGCTATCAGAAGAGTCATAAACCCCATTATATCCATTTTTGGCCGCATTAGAGTATATTTTGCGAAATTGGCCAGGTTTTCAGGATGATGGCCCACTGTTACTCGGTGTATCCGGAGTGGATAAGAAAGAATGGAGTAAAAGGCATGTTAAAACAGTTCTGCTGTTCGGGAATCGCTCGCGAAATTCAGCGAAACAGTTGGGAATCACTCGATATCTACAGGAAGCTAAACAACAAGCTCTGTTTCCCCTTTTCCAATAAATCTGGTCTGAGACCATATTAATGAGATATATTGTTAACAGACCTTGCTGAAGATTTGAGGATCAAGTTTCTAGAGCTGGACCCCAAACATAAAGAAGTAGTCATCTTAAATAGTGTGGCAACAAAAGAAATATTTCGAAGCTCTGCAGCAGCGTTGCTATCGTCAAAAAACTGGAGAACAATTTGTAAGAAACAAGATTATAGGAAATCTTTGTCGAAGGGGAAGCATAACTTGTTTCTTTTACTGTAGACGGAGGTGTAGAAATAAGAAACCGTATGAAAGTGGAGAGGTCTCCAAATGAAGCTAACATGCAGTGATGAATAACTCGAATAAACAGCGAATTCAGCTTACATCAGGTATAAACAACGCAAATATAAAAGTTTTATCGTGTTACTTATTTCTTTAATTGCAGAAGACCATAAACGGTTATCAGTCACCATTAATTTCATCAGTGTATTGATAACATCACATACATATGAAATATGAGAAGGGATAGGGTTAAAAAGGATACAAGAATGAATGGATCTGTGTGAGAAATGAGAAGTGCAATACAGGGAAGAATAGAATGAGGGGAAGAGAAAAAAGAGAGAAAAAGGGAAAAGGGAAGAGATAATTAGTCTGATTAACGGCTCCTATCATGTCATTAATCCATAAAAAATGATCGGTAGTACCGTTTTCCGCTTTAGTAAATTGGCTAAACTCTTCTGTTTTGCGATACGAATGAAAAGTTTCAGGAAGTTTCGTCTAAAGACTATGGATTGCAAAACTGGCACCCGCCGACTATTGTGCAGCAACTGAAAGTGGGTTTCAGCTAACGAGGAACATGATTATTTCATTAGCACGCGGAGAAGCGTCCAGTGCCAAAAGCAAGCAGTTTATACTAGTTCACTGGCGAGCGACTGGAGTGGCAAGTTTCATTTACTGTAAACGTTGAAAGCATACTGAGTAAGTTAATGAATAAACTAGTAGCAATATTATACGCTTATTGGGTTTTTATGATCCATATCTTTACGGGTTATCGACCTAAGGAAAGCCAAAAATATTTTACAGCAATACCAAATTTAAAAGTGAACTCAGACGTAATCACTGATGTGTAGCAAAAAGAATATCGTTTTACTATGAGGTAAACTATTAATCAACTTATATTGTGTCTATGACCACCACTCATAAGTGTTGTAACTCATTCACATTTTATTGAAACGTAACATGACATAAATTAGCCGAAGTTGTTGTCTCACTGACTCATTTCTGTTCATTTTCAAAAGTATTTATTTCTTTCATATGAACTTCTTAATATAAATGAACAAATGAACTTCATGAATTATTGAAGTGTGGCTTTCGCATTCAGTAAACAAGTACTGACCAGTGCGATTGTGTGTAAAATGTAGTACCTGATTCGCTGTAGACGTGGCATTTATTTAAAAATAAAACGACTATTAATCAAATTGCGTGCATATGGAGTATCGCCTCAGTTGTGTGGCTGGATTCGCGATTTTCTCTCAGAGAGGTCACAGTTCGTAGGGAGAGACGGTAAATCATCGAGTAGAACAGAAGTGATATCTAGCGTTCCGCAAGGTAATGTCATAGGCCCTCTGCTGTTCCTGATTTACATAAATGATCTAGGTGATAATCTGAGCAGCCCCTTAGGTTATTTGCAGATGACGCTGTAATTTACCGTCTAGTAAAATCATCAGACGGTCAATTCCAATTACAAAATGATCTAGAGAGAATTTCTGTATGGTGCGAAAAGTGGCAATTGGCACTAAACAAAGAAAAGTGCGAGGTCGTCCACATGGGTACTGAAAGAAATCCGATAAATTTCGGGTATACAATAAATCGCACAAATCTAAGGTCTGTCAATTCGACTAAATACCTAGGAATTACAATTACGAGCAACTTAAACTGGAAAGACCACATAGACAATACTGTGGGGAAGGCGAAACAAGGACTGCGCTTTATTGGAAGAAGACTTAGAAGATGTGATAAACCCACTAAAGAGACAGCCTACATTGTACTTGTCCGTCCTCTGCTGGAATATTGCTGCGCGGTGTGGGATCCTTACCGCTTAGGATTGACGGAGGACATCGAAAAAGTGCAAAGAAGTTCAGCTCGTTTCGCGTTATCGCGCAGTAGGGGTGAGAGTGTCACTGATATGATACGCGAGTTGGGGTGGCAGTCACTGAAACAAAGACGGTTTTCTTTGCGGCGAGATCTATTTACGAAATTTCAGTCACCAGCTTTCTCTTCCGAATTCGAAAATATTTTGTTGACATCCACCTACCCAGGGAGAAATGATCACCATAATAAAATACGAGAAATCAGAGCTCGAACGGAAGGATTTAGGTGTTCCTTTTTCCCACGCACCATTCGAGAGTGGAATGGTAGAGAAGTAGTATGAAAATGGTTCGATGAACCCTCTGCCAGGCACTAAAGTGTGAATTGCACAGTAACCATGTAGATTTAGATGTAGATGTGGGAAAGAGCACTACGTGTTCTCCAAGTGGTATAGGAAACTGTCTTAGTTGTGTAAAATACTTTTGTAGGTAACTGTTACACACATTCTAAGACAAAAAATGACGCACAACGAAGGAATTATACGAGTGAGACGGAAATCGGTATGTGTGACGTAAATGCACAGAAAAGCAAATGGTTACCGTTTAAAACAAACTTGATGTTTTATTCAAGATAAAGAGCTGCACAAATTGAGAAAGTCAGTAACGCGTTGGTCCACCTCTGGCCCATACGCAAGCAACTCTTAGGCATGACATTGATTAACAGAGTTGTGAGATAGCCTCCGGAAGCATATCGAGCCAAATTCTGTTCAACTGGTGCATTAAACCGTCAGATTCCCGAGATGGTTGGGGGCCCTGCCCATAATGCTCCAAATTCTCCCAACTGGGGACAGATCCTGCGACCTTGCTGGCCAAGATCTGGTGTGGCAAGCACGAAGACAAGCAGTAGAAACTCTAGCCGTGCGCGGGCGGGTATTATCCTGCTGAAATGTGAGCTGAAGATAGTTTGCCATGAAGGGCCCGGGTGACAACCAAAGTGATCCTGCTGTGAAATGAAGTGGCACCCCGGACCATCACTCCGGGTTGTCGAGCGGCATGACGAACGACAGCCTGACAGGTGTCCCACCGCTGTCCGGGTGTCTCCAGACACGTCTTCGCCCTGGAATCTCATCACTGTTTTCAGTGATGAGTCCCGTTTCAATTAAGCCGATGACCAGCGTTAAGTAAAGTAGATGAAGAGGAAAGCGACACTGCAAGCCCTGTATTCGGTTTGATCAAGAAACTTGAAGTAGGCACTATCACTGAAATCCTGGAGAATGAAGAAATGATGCAAATGCCTTCCAAGGAGATTACTGATGTCGAACCAATTTATGAGCCTTTTGCTGATGATATAGCTAATGACTATGTACGTTTCGACTACATCAGGAAGGTGAGTAAGAAAATAGAATCTGGTCAGTGAAAACAATTATGCGTCACTTCAGAAGGGTCAAGGACAGTAACTATCTATTTCGTTATCAGAGCTAGTGTGAACAACAGGGAATAAAACACGAGAAATTCAAGGTCATACCGGAGTACGTTTGGTCTACCTTTCTAGAGGCAAGGGTTACTCCCAGGGTTGCGCATAATGTGACATAAAGCGTTCGAATGGAAATGACTTGGACTGACGGATTTCAAAGCTGGATCTAGCTGTGTGTGGAATTTTAAGGGAATTCACAAGATTGTGAGTCGCAAAATTAAGCGATTCGTAACGCACAAACATTCTCAAGTGCAAGAAGGGGTAGAGAATTCTGCGATTGCTTTTGGTATTGAATTCATGGACACCATCGTTCTAATAATTCTGCAGCTGAAATTTCAAATACCGATCAGTCTGGACATTCACAGACATCACACACTATCTAGAATGGGTGAACAAGACACGATTGTTGGAGTGCAGTCAGCGTCTGGAACATCACAGTCGTCTAAAATTCAGACAATTATTTCCGTGGAGAGTAGACTTCTTTTCTCCGCTACTTATTGTCTTCCGTGAACCAAGTGAAAAATTTAATCATCTTGTGCAAAAGAAAATGAACTGACCTCCGAACGCATACATAACGGCTTCAGAACCAGGGAAAGTGGACCAGCAAGTTATTGCACAATGGTGGGATACCTGTCTCTCTCCCAAAGTTGGGACAAAACGTTGTTTGGCCCCAGATCCATTTTCACTCCATCAACAAGATCTGTTCGTACTTCCAGATAAACATATATAGGTACCAATGACCCCACCTGGCGCAGCAATTCTTCTTCAAACTTTGGATATAAACTTCTTTTCGCCAGTGTAAATAGTTCACTAAGTGTTTTTACGGGCATGTTTTGGTCGAAAATATTGGTATTGAACTCCACAGACGTACCTCTATCATCAACCTTCAAGCACTTACCCATAATCAGTTCAATGTTCTCATGTCTAACAACATCATCAATCATGCCTGGAAGAAAGCTACATTCCAGTTGAATGTGATTCCTTTGTCGCTGCTGACAATGTTATCTGGAATACGGAATATTCAAGTTGCTGAACACCCAACTGCTCAACTGCGCCATTTATCCAATACTTATATTGTCGTTTACATTTGTGTTTAACAGATTTCTACACTAAAACTCACTAACAGGCGTAATAATAGGTACGTACAGATAAACGGGAAAAATAAACAAATAATGATCATTATATTATAACTGTTTCCTGTCCTATCACCACTATCTAAAAGGCTCACAAACATGTGTAATTACCGCTTTGAGCAGCTAAAATTGGTGCAGGAAGTAGCGATATAATAAGACGTCAAATTAATTTTATTTCAGTATCGGTGTTATACTTCGCGAATGTAACTTTCAATGTGCATTAGAAGTTGTTTCAACATTGAAAGATTAACATTAATATTTAGGTGGTCGAAAAGCGTTTTGTGTCTTTAATACGAAAAAATACTAATTTCGGCAAGATTTCGAAACGATGCTTTTGTAAACACCACAGTACGGCACATTAAGGAATATCGAATTATTGATGTCAGGAATAAGAATGAGCCGTGATTAGAAAAGAATAGGAAAACGACGTCGTCTGATTGCACAGAAAGTGTATTGCCGCGGACGTACCGTAGCATATCCTATAACACAGCACGGTAGTTACAATCACTATAAAACAACAGCAAGTACTGATGAGACAACGTGGTTTGCCCTCCCTTCACGCGTCGAGGCTGGGACTCGAAAGACTGGTATCAACAATTTTCGGAAAGACTGGGATACGTCATTGCAATGTTTAGACGTTTACCTCTATGTGCATGGCAATGAAGTTGCAAAGTCCTTCAAGATGCGCTCGCCGAAATACGTACTCTGTCGGTTAAGCAGGCAGTAACAATCTACATCTACATCTACATCTATACTCCGCGAGCCACCTTACGGTGTGTGGCGGAGGGTACTTATTGTACCACTATCTGATCCCCCCTTCCCTGTTCCATTCACGAATTGTGCGTGGGAAGAACGACTGCTTGTAAGTCTCCGTATTTGCTCTAATTTCTCGGATCTTTTCGTTGTGATCATTACGCGAGATATATGTGGGCGGTAGTAATATGTTGCCCATCTCTTCCCGGAATGTGCTCTCTCGTAATTTCGATAATAAACCTCTCCGTATTGCGTAACGCCTTTCTTGAAGTGTCCGCCACTGGAGCTTGTTCAGCATCTCCGTAACGCTCTCGCGCTGACTAAATGTCCCCATGACGAATCGCGCTGCTTTTCGCTGGATCATGTCTATCTCTTCTATTAATCCAACCTGGTAAGGGTCCCATACTGATGAGCAATACTCAAGAATCGGACGAACAAGCGTTTTGTAAGCTACTTCTCAATCCAAACTTCTAGGTATGATGGAGAAGAGCAAGCTTATCTGCTTGAGATAAAGAGCCGTGCTCTGGAACGACTAGCTCGAAATCCGTCATTTGTGCAATGTAATAAATTGATTTCTTATGATCTTGTTTGAAGATAAAGAAAATATCACCATAAAATTGATTGTAGTTTAAGATTAACCTAAACAACAATCATGTAAATGGCCAGTATGTTGCGATATTTTCTTTACAGATTATATGTTCCACATCTTAGTAAGAGATCTCAATTACAATCCATGGAACACGAAGATAATTGACAGACATTGTAGCCTAAAGAAGTTGGGCCAACGTGAAGCCAAATCAGTAGTGGGGACATGAAATATCACCAGTGCAGTGTGGATCGAGCGGTTATTGCTTGTTTCTTGATGTAAGCATCTGTAAGACTGTGTATATCGTGTCTGAAAGATGAAGTGTGCAGTGGATCAGTCCCAGTGACACAGCATTGTACCGAAATCGGAACTAGCAAACTTGATTTTCACATGCATTCGAGCAGATGGAAACTGTAGAGAAACTGATGGACTATACGGGACTAGATACGTAAGTAGGAGACATCCACCGCATCTCTTTATTTCCAAGACTGTTCCAAAGATAATGGGAGGAAGGCAAGTCTCACCGTAACACAACAACCGAGGAGGGTGACAAATTATGCGGATTCCGTCGTGGAAATATTAGGTCTTGCCTCAATCAGCTCTGGAGCAACTGCATCCTTGAGAATCTCTATGCTCCAGTTGTGAAGGCCTATCAACACAGATCTGCAGTGCTGTAAGTGACTGAGAAACGCGCTGCCCACGTTGTTAGAAGATACGTCATTTGATTTTTATGCGCCAACCCGGTGCCAAACGACGAGTGACCCAGCTTACTGTGCACTTGACGTTCACTCAAAGGTGATTAAGGAGAGGAAGCATTGTCCACCGGTAAGCCTGTTCGTCTGATATGATCCTACTTTATTTCTTCTTGTTGAAACCAGTGAAAAGTGCTGTACACCTACCGAGAGGAAAGAAGATCTTGTGACAGGGATTCTCCCTGTATGCGATATTGTTCGAAAAATCTCTGGCTTTCCAGACAGAATCTTTGACTCTTCGGCGCAGTGTGCTCTGTTTTTGAAGCTTCCCGGCATTTTAAAACTGTGTGCCGACTAGGACTCAAAACCCAAAAGCATGACTTTCTAACAACTCTCCCTCACAGCTTCAATTCTGCTATTGCTTTTCTCCTGTTTTCCAAACTTTACAGAAGCCCTTCTGCGTGTTTTGCGATACCTATCACTTCTGGAAGAAAGTATACAGCGTGAGAATGGCATAACCACTGGTCAGGAGTGTTTGCTAAATGCATCTTTCGGTGACATTCGCCACGCCTCAACAACATTGGCAAAATTTCATTCTGAGTTCGTTCATCTGGAATCCCCTTTTTTACCGACTCGACATAGTCATTTGTTTATGTATTATTGTTCAAATCAATTTAAGTACAAGAATTACTGAATCAGCACTGCCAAAAATGAAACATCAGAATGTTTTGAGAAACTGGGTAATAATGAAGTGGGGTTCAAAATAAGTTTCGAAAATTTAAAGTCGTCGGTAAAATTTTAAAATATAAAAAAGCATTAAGAAAGCAAAGATAAAATTATTTACAGGACAAGATACCAAGAGGGTGAATAGAGCGTTATATATTTGTTCGTATAAGTATATGACGACTGGTTGGAAAAAGACAAATAAAAAACTTAGGTTCTTACGTTTAAAATAATTTAGTTTCTAAAATTACAGTATTAAGAAAAGATGGAATGAGCCTTTATTCTGTAACACTTGTGTCGTCACAGTGGGCTAATCATTTAAAGCACTGAGAAGACATTGAGGTTTTAGTCCTCCAGTTCTACAGTGTGGAGAAAAATTGTCACGAAATTTTAACTCTGGATAGCTGATGCCAGTAGGAACCAAAATTACTAATGTGTAGGTCGACAACGAACCATTTTTAAACTTCGGAAACTTGTCGCTATGCGCTCCGATTTGCCGTGGACTTGTCCTGCTGCTGTTCGTCGGTTGACGGGCACCGCTATTGTTGTCGGTTCACACATACAAACGTCCCTCGCCCCGTCATTGCCCCAACGTGATACGCACACGTGTCGAATAGGTCTTGCTGTTTGTCTCCACCTCACGTCAGAGGCGTTCACACGTAATTTTCACTTCGGAGCACACACACGTCACCTGCGATTTAGTCATACAGCAAGCATGGCGGCACAGAATTCGTCTGAAGAACAACGAGATATGGTTTTTGTTTATGCACTAACCGACGGTAATGCGCATGAAGCTCGACGGTTGTATGAGGAACGATACCCAGCAAGACGCCACCCACACCCGCAAACATTTAACAGCAATTCACCGGTGACTTAGCGAAACAGGCTGGTTAGCGGGATATCATGGTGTTGCTGGAACACCTCGAACATGACGGGATGCTGCATTTGAAGAGACTGTTCTCGAGCGCTTCGAGGAAGCACCTATGACAAATACTCGAGCGGTTGGACACGACATGGGGTTCACTCATCGGTTAGTCTGGGAGGTTTTGAGGGATGACGGCCAGCATCCATTTAATTTCCACCCTTTCCGAGACCTAAATCCTGTGGCGGACTATGAATACAGGCTAGGGTTTTGCCGGTGTTGCACGAGATCCCGACTTCCCCGCCATTGTGCTGTTTACCGACGAGTACACCTCCCGTCGGGATGGCCTTTACAAGACTCGAAACATGGGCAAGGGGAAATCCTCACGTCACATACGTCCACGGACACCAGGAACGATTGTCGCTCAACATTTGGGCAGGTATTGTGGGTGAAAATCTGATTGGGCCGGTCCGTCTACCTCCTCGACTTACTGCGGCAAATTACCTTCACTTTTTTGCAAGAAACTCTACCCAAACTACTGGAAGATGTTCCCCTGGACATACGGCTACGCATGTGGTTGCAGCATGATGGGGCGCCCGCACATAACAATAGTGTTGTGCGCTGCTATTTAAATGAACTCTTCTTCGGTCGGGTAATTGGCAGAGGTGCTCATAGGATATGAGGATATGGCCCCTGCGATCACCAGACCTCACGTCACCGGACTTTTTCCTGTGGGGATTCTTCAAGGTTCTAGTTCATCCACCCAAACGCGAACCACCTTGAAACGAAGAGGAATTAATGGATCGCATTCAACATGCCACCAATCTCATCAGGGCCGTACCAGGAATCTTCATCAAAACATCGTTCGACGTTACCAAGCTTCTATCGCGCCAGAGGGTCGCTAGTTCGAGCACCTGTTTTAAGTAAACAATATCCTAGCTAAAAAAAAGGCCCTTTTCAGGGCCGACACAATTTGTAAAAAACTTTCTGTACGCGAACTAACACCTATTTAAGGGTTTGTTCCAAGTACGTGTTATCATGTAACTACAGTGAATGTGTCAGGACCCCGGCGGATTCGCCTCACGCCCACAGAGTGAAAGGCTGGGGCGCTGCCACCTAGCTTGTGGCCCACCATGGATACATCGCGATCTCCGGCAGGTAAAGCATTCGCGGTCATTCGTAGTCCAGAGCATCCGGCAACAGGGCAATCACGCGACCAAACAGATAGTGTGGCATCAAGTTTCCGTAGTTTAAAAATGGTGCGTTGTCGACATACACAACATTAGTAATTTTGGTTCCTACTGGCATCAGCTGTCCAGGGTTAAAATTTCGTGACACAATTTTTCACCACCCTAGATAGGCGACATCTTGCCCTCCAAGCGTTGTGAAAGCCGCATAACCGATTATCAGTGAAACGACTGGATAAAACTGTTCTTAGTGGCTATACGGAGTAGTAATGGGAAGAATATGCAAGATATCATTTATTTTGTTTTGAGTACTATTCAGATGTCTTTTACATTATTTCTTCTGTAATTTAATAATTCAACGTCCAAATTGTTAACAACTGTGATTTTTAATGAAAATAAAAACATGTTATTCTATTTAAAAGTAGTGGAAATCGATTATCTGTCCCTAGTATAGATAAGGCTTTGAAAATAGAGATGGACATACCGTGTTCGTAGTCAGATGAAGACCTCCGACACAGGATTCGACACCACAAACGAGTACAAGTAGACCAGCATCTACTGAAGGCCTCCTTACTCCTGTTGGTGCGTCGTCTCTCAAATGGTGAGACGTGTCACCATCGTAGACACTTGCTGTCAGAGAACACCTGCTAACCACGTGCTTGGGACAGACTAATCATAGAGGTGAGTGCCGTTCTGTCTGCCCAGAACCTACGTTTATGTACGTATGATTCTCACAACGTACAAGGATGTGATCGGGCATGATCCCATACGCAGCTAAGACCAACCGACAGAGGTGGAGCGGTCATGTGACAACGGAGACGCATTCGCGAGAAGAGCTGTTCCGACACGCATCCAGCTGTCTTGATTTATATGTTGCAGGTGTTCTCTAATAACGTACGCGAAAGTATGTTAAATCCTAATATTCCTTCCTCCTAAACCCCTCGCAGGTGACTCTCAACATATAAATGTACTGTTCGTCGGTAACAATTAACTGAGAACCAGATTTCAGTGCTAAAAGGAAAATAAATTAAAGTCAAATGACACTGAGCACTATGGGACTTAACTTCTGAGGTCATCAGTCCCCTAGAACTTAGAACTACTTAAACCTAACTAACCTAAGAACATCACACACATTCATGCTCGAGGTAGGATTCGAACCTGCGACCGTAGCGGTCGCGCGGCTCCAGACTGTAGCGCCTTCAACCGGCCGGCGAAATTAAAGTCAGTAGCATAGGTTAGGTGTTAATTTCATCTATATAATTGATAATATCAATAGTTTTACCAGTTATTTAAATACTGTTCATCACATATTATGTACACCGAAGCGCCAAAGAAATTGATATACGCATGCGTATTCAGATACAGAGATAAATAAACAGACAGAACATGGCACTGCCGTTGGCAATGCCTATATATATACAATAAGTGTATGGTGCAGCTGTTAGATCGGTTACTGCTGCTACAATGGCAGGTTATCAACATTTCAGTGAGTTTGAACGTGGTATTATATCGGCGCACTAGCGTTAGGACACAGCATCTCCGAGGTAGTGATGAAGTTGGGATTCACGACCATTCCACGAGTGTACCGCGAATATCAGGAATCCATTAAAACATCAAATTTCCGACATCGCTGCGGCCGGAAAAAGATCCTGCAAGAACGGGGCCAACGATGACTGAAGAGAATCGTTCGACATGACAGAAATGCAACCCTTCCTGAAACTGCTGCGGATTTTAGTGCTGGGCCATCAACAAGTGTCAGCGTGCGAACCATTCAACGAAACATCTTCGATGTGGGCTTTCGGAGCCGAACGCCCACTCGTGTGCCCTTGATGACTGCACGACACAAAGCTTTACGCCTCGCCTGGACCCGTCAACGCCGTTACTGGACTGTTGATGACTGGAAATATGTTGCCTGGTCCGACGAGCACCGTCTCAAATGGTATCAGGAGGATGAACGTGCCCAGGTATGCAAACATCCTCATGAATCCATGGACCGTGCATGTCACCAGGGGACTGTTCAAGCCGGTGGAGGTTCTGTAATGGTGTGGGGCGCGTGCAGTTTGAGTGATATGGGACCCCTGATACGTCTAGGTACGACTCTGACAGGTGACACGTACGTAAGCATCCTGTCTGGTCACCTGAATTCATTCATCTGCATTGTGCATTCCGACGGACTTGAGCAATTCCAGAAGGACAATGCTACACCCCACAGTTCATAATTTCTATAGAGTGGCTACAAGAACACTTTTCTGAGTTTGAACACTTGCGCTGGCCACCAAACTCCCCAGACATGAACATTATTGAACATATCTGGGATGCCTTGCAGTTCGAAAGAGATCTCCAGCCTCTCGTACTCTTACGGATTTATGGACAGCCCAGCAGGATTCATGGCGTCAGTTCCCTGAAGCACTACGTCAGACATTAGTCGAGTCCATGCCTCATCGTGTTGCGGCACTTCTGCGTGCTCACGGGGGCCTTACACGGTATTTGACAGTGTACTAGTTTCTTTGGCTCTTCAGTGTATAAAAGTATGGGGACACTGGATGAGGCTTGTCTTGAGAAAGATCAGGGTGATTCTAGAGACGTATAGAAAAAAGCGATGCAGTACCGACCCAACGACTTATCTTGGATATTGATGCAGAATCGAGAAATTACGTTTGTAACATTTGTATACTGAAGGCCTCTATGATGGGGAGGACTTGTATGTTGACGTGATAGACATAGGGGATCGAGTATTAGAGCCAGAATACAAGAGAGTTCTGGAACAGCTGATATCATGTAAGGCAGAAGGGAGAGATACAGTAACATTCCATGAGAATTTCTAAAATCATTGGGGAATGTGACAACCAGACGTCTATTCACGGTGGTGCGTGGAATCTATGAGACTGGTCACGTACCATCAGTCTATCGGTTCTTTCGGTTAAAATATTATCCACATAATCCCGAAGACGGCAAGGATAGACAGGTGCGAAAACTATCACACAATCAGCTTAACTTCTCACGCATCCAAGCTGTTGAAGAGAACAATATACAGAAAAATGGAAAAGAAAATTGAGGATCTATTAGATGACGATGAGATTGGCCTTTAGGAAAGGTAAAGGCATTAACAAGGCAGCTCTGGCGAACTGAAGACTAAAGAAAAATCAAGACCCACTCATAGGATTTGTCGATCTCTAAAATGCATACGACAATGTAAAATGTGCAAGACGTTAGAAATTCTGGAAAAAATAGGCGTAAGCTATAGGGAAGGACGGGTAATACACAATATGCATGAGAATCAAGAGGGAAAAATAAGAGTGTAAGACCAAGAACGAAGTTCTCGGTTTCAAAGGCGGTAAGAAGGGGATCTAGTCTTTCGCCCCTGCTGATCAGTCCACACATCGAAGAAGCAATGACGGAAATAAAAATTCAAGAGTGGGGTTAAAATTTAGGGTAAGATAATACCAGTGATTTGTTGATGACATGAAGAGTTTGGCGTAGGAGAGGAGTGCGTGGCGGGCCGCATTAAACAAGTCTACGACCGAAAACTTAAAAAATTAAAAAAAAGAGAGGGAGAATGCTTTGGAACATATTCTGAAATTGTGAACGTAGCTGAGATAAAAACAGAGCGTGAAAGGTTATTTACAACTTATAGACAAACCAGACTGCAGTGACAAGGCGAGGCAGTAGTGTTGAGAATGGGGTGAGTCGTAGCCTATCTGCTATGTTATTCAATCTGCATATCGAGCAAGCAGTAAAAGAAACCTGTGAAAAATTTGGAAAAGCAATTATAGTTCTAGCAGAATAAACAAAAATTTAAATGTTTGCTGCAATTCAGTCAGAGATGGAAAAAACGTGTGGAAGATCAGTTTTGAACGTAATGGATAATGGCTTAAAAAGACCGTAGAAGTCACGTGGTTTTGAGGCGAAGACCTTGTCGAACGATATTCGCAGCGTACTTTCATCCGGAAAGGAAATTTCTTGACGGTTGTTCGATAGAGAGCGGAAAAGATAAGAATCTGAGGGCACAAGATTAAGTGAAAAACGTGAGTGCGGAATGACTTCCCAACCCAACTCCTTTGTAGTGTTTAGCAGAAGGGTTGCGTGCGTTATCGTTCACACAGTCTTCTTGGTTGCTGTTCTTGTATTACGTCTACAAGATGTCTCATTTGACGATAGTAAATCTCATCACTGGTAGTTACACCTCGGAGAAGGAATTCGTACAACACCACATCGTCGCTGTTCCACCAGATGTATAACATTTTCTTTTGTGGATGCGCGCACTTCATTGTAAAGGGAGCTGCTGTTTTGTTTAGACTCAACCATTCCTTTCTTTCACTTATACACTACTGGCCATTAAAATTGCTACACCAAGAAGAAATGCAGATGATAAACGGGTATTCCTTGGAGAAATATATTATAATAAAACTGACATGTAATTAAATTTTCACGCAATTTGGGTGCATAGATCCTGAGAAATCAGAACCCAGAACAACCACCTCTGGCAGTAATAACGGCCTTGATACGCCTCGGCATTGAGTCAAACAGAGTTTGGGTGGCGTGTACAGTTACAGCTGCCCCTGCAGCTTCAACACGATACCACAGTTCATCAAGAATAGTGACTGGTGTATTGTGACGAGCCAGTTGCTAGACCACCATTGGCCAGACGTTTTCCTTTTGTGTAAGATATGGAGAATGTGCTGTCCAGGGCAGCAGTTGATCATTTTTTGTATCCAGAAAGGCCCGTACAGGACCTGCAACATGCGGTCGTGCATTATCCTGCTGAAACGTAGGGTTTCGCAGGGATCGAATGAAGGGTAGAGCCACGGGTCGTAACACATCTGAAATGTAACGTCCACTGTTCAAAGCGCCGTCAGTGCGAACAAGAGCTGACCGAGGCGTGTAACCAATGGCACCCCATACCATCACACCAGGTGATACGCCAGTATGGCGATGACGAATACACGCTTCCAATGTGCGTTCAGCGCGTTGTCGCCAAACACGGATGCGACCATCACGATGCTGTAAACAGAACCCGGATTCAACCGAAAAAATCACGTTTTGCCATTCGTGCACCCAGGTTCGTCGTTGAGTCCAAGCTGCTGCAAACGTCGTCGAACTGTTCGTGCAGATGGTTGTTGTCTTGCAAACGACCCCATCTGTTGACTCAGGGATCGAGACGTGGCTCCACGATACGTTACAGCCATGCGGATAAAATGCCTGTCATCTAGACTGTTAGTGATACGAGGCCGTTGGGATCCAGCACCGTGTTCCGTATTACCCTCCTGAACCCACCGATTCCATATTCTGCTAACAGTCATTGGATCTCGACCAACGCGAGCAACAATGTCGCGACACGATAAACCGCAATCGCGATTGGCTACAAGCCGACCTTTATCAAAGTCGGAAACGTGATTGTACGCATTTCTCCTCCTTACACGAGGCATCACAACAACGTTTCACCAGGCAACGCCGGTCAACTGATGTTTGCGTATGAGAAATCGGTTGGAAACTTTGTTCATGTCAGCACGTTGTAGGCGTCGCCACCGGCGCCAACCTTGTGTGAATGCTCTTAAAAAGCAAATCATTTGCATATCACAGCATCTTCTTCCTGTCGGTTAAATTTCGCGTCTGTAGCACGTCATCTTCGTGGTGTAGCATAAATACACCATTTCTCGCTATTAATAACGAGACACGATAGGAACGGTCGGTTTTGTTCAAGAGCAACTTGACTACAAGCAAGCAGAGATGTACATATGGCCACCCGCTGATTTTCATGATTTTTGCTTGTAGCATGCGGCACACGTACACCCGATTTTTGAACCTTCCCAGTTTCATGCAAATGTCGCGCGATGGTGGAATGATCGCAGTTCATCACACTTGACAGTTCTCGAGTATAGTGACATCCATCATTGTGGATTAACGCATTTAAACAATGTTCTTCAAACCTCGAAGGTTTCCCTGAACGTTAAGAGTCACTGATGTTAAAACGATACTCCTTAAAACGAGAAAACCATTTTCTTGCCATGCTCTGTCCAATGGCATTATTCCCATTCATGGCGCAAACGTTTATGGACGCCTCCGCTGCTGTCAAGTCTCTGTTGAACTCAAACAGAACAATTTGTCGGAAATGTTCCGATTTATCCACTTGGCCCTCCATTTTCTATGGCTCACAGCTCCACTCACTATCTCCAAATGACAAAATGACAATATGTAAACTCAAATAGAAACAATGAACTACAAATAAAAGATGCCAATCGACAAACAAATCAATAACAAACTGCAATAGCAATTTGCAAAACAAAAACGCTAAGAACGTGTGCACATATGGTGTCAGAATAAGATACATCATTTATTACATTACCACAGTGACTTAGTGATGGATTTTGTGGTAAATGAAGCCATAGGTTTTACATCGCCATATAAGTTGTTTTAAGTGTTTTATGGTCTGAGGACTGAGATTAGGAAACGAGATCCTAATAGTAGTAGATGATTCTTTTATTTGGGTAGTAACATAACTGACTTTGGCCGGCCTAGAGAAGACATAAAATTCTGAGTGACAGTAGAGAAAAAAGCATTTATGAAAATGAGAAATTTGTTAAATCGAATATAAATTTAAGTGTCAGTAAATATTTTAAAGGTATTTTTCTGGCTGTAGACGTGTACGAATGTGAAACACTGACAATAATCAATTACGATAAGAATAGAAGCTATTGAAACCGTTGCTTGAGAGATGGCTAGATATAGCAACTGATGAAGAAGTTCTTTACTAAGTTGCTGAGAAGACAGCTTTGCGGCACAGTTGGTCTAGATAGGTTCATAGGAAACATTTTGAGGCATCAAGGAACAGTTAACTTGGTAATGGAAGGAAGTGTGAGGGTTAAATTTAGAGGGAGATCAAGATATGCCTAGAGGAAACAGGTTCAAATGAATACAGGTTGTACAAGTAATACAGAGATGAAGAGGCTTGCACGGGACAAACCAGACTCGAGAGCTGCATCAAACCAATCTTCGGATTGAAAATCACAACAAAAACAGTTCTCAGTAAACCTCACGCCCTCTGTCTCTTCTCCCTCCTTTCCTCTCCCGCATTCGTTATTAATGCTTACTCTTTCAAGAAGTTTGACGTTTAAACTTTTTCTGTTTCTGTCTGTGCAGTTAATGTAATGTACTCGTCGAAAGGGCTGAGAATTAGAAAGCATTACCTAAGATTTTAGCGAAAGAGCCAAGAACGATAGATACATACGATAGTTATAGTCGAGAGGCATGAAAGGGAAGCAGTGGTTGAGAGCGGAGTGACACAGGTTTGTAGCCAGTCCCTGATGTTATTTAACCAGTGCAATGAGGAAGCAGTAAATGAAAGCAAAGGAAAATATTGAGTAGAAATTAAAGTTCACAGAAAAGAAGCAAAAACTTTGTGGTTTGCTGATGACATTTTAATTCGGTCAGAGGCGGCAAAGGACTTGCAAGAGCAGTTGATCGGAATGGATTGTGCCATGAAAGGAGGATATAACACGAACATCAGTAAAATCAAAACGAGGATGATAATACAGGACACAAAATCCCGCCTGAGGCCTGCGATCATTTTTGTGTTGATACTTGGCAACCGATGCTGTACAATCGCGATAATATGTTCTAATAAAAGAGTCAATTGAATATTTCATAACTTACTGTGATTGTACAGCACTGGATGCCAATTATTAACAGAACTAGGATAATGGAATGTTGTCACACTAAACCAGGTGAAGCTGAGGGAATTAGATTCTGAAACGAGACACTAACAGCGAAATAACTGGTGATGGCGGAAGTAGACAGGGTGTAACGCAATGGCAAGAAAGGCGTTTCTGAAGAAATTTGTTTACATCGAATATAGTTTTAATTGTTGGGAACCCTTTTTTGGAGATATTTGTTTGGAGTGTAGCCATGCATGGAAGTGGACGATAGACAGTTCAAGCAAGAAGATAATAGAGACCTTTGAAATCTGGTGCTACAGGACATTGCTGAAGATTGGATGGGTAGATCGCGTTACTAAGGAGGAAGTACTGAACAGAATTGGAGAGACGAGAAATAAGTGGCAGAACGTGACAAGAAGAAAGTATCTGTTGATAGGACACATTCTGGGACATCAAGGCATCACCAGGTAAGTATTGGAGGAAAGTATGCGAGGTAAAGGTCACCTACAGGAAGATCAAGAAATTAATATAGTTAACAGTTTCAGAAGGATGTAGGGTGCAATTGTTATTCTGAGATGAAGAGACTTGCACAGGATAGAGTAGCATGTAGAGCTGCATCAAACCAGTCCTCAGACTGAAAACCACAACAACCTTCGCGAATGTTCTGTCTTTGTTTCATTACTATTATTAATACTAATTTCCCCTCGAAATGTATAATCGACAATTTCTCGACAAATTAACTTCGAATGTCATGTAATTTGCGGAATGGATTCCAGTTTATTTAGAGGATACAAATTGTCTGATTTATATGACACACGTGTCTAATATCAGAATCGAAGCTACGTCTTCCGTTTCTTCGTCATTCCCGCGTCACAAGCTAATGCAGTCGTGCATTTCACCATTGTTAAACTATTCCCTAGCAACGCTGCACCTCGAAATGCGGTGGTCTCTCGTAATGAGAAAACTAAGAGCACCCAGAGAAACAAGGTTTGCGGAGGAATACTAAAACTGTAGTTTTGCACGCACGCCGGCGCCAGCTGGCTGGTGTGAATGCGGGCAGCGGCCACTCACCGCACAGTATGTCGCACGAAGAGACGAGGTGCGTGATGACGACGTAGATGACGGCGAGCACGGCCATGACGAGCAGCACGACCGCGCAGTAGCGCGCCATGGCCGGCACACGCCCGGGCAGTGAGTAAACGCGTCGCTGGCAGCTTAGCTTATTAGCCGCGCCGCTGCCGGAGCCGGAGGCAAAAAGCGCTCGCTGCCAACACAGCGTAGCCGCACTGACGCGGCCGTCCGCTGACCAGCCGGCCACACTCTGCCGCCGACGCTTCTCGTGCCGGGCAAACGCTCTCAAAATACGGCACCCAGCGCATATTCACGCAAACACTAAGAATCTGTCCACGGCTGGTTATACTGCATACCTACATTTTACGAGTAATACAGGAGTTACGCCGTCATTAGTGACTGTACAAAGACATAACTGGACCAGACGGGTTTGGGTTTACACTACTGGCCATTAAAATTGCTGCACCAAAAAGATGACGTGCTACAGATGCGAAATTTAACCGACAGGAAGAAGATGCTGTGATATGCAAATGATTAGCTTTTCAGAGCATTCACACAAGGTTGGCACCGTGCTGACACGAGGAAAGTTTCCAACCGATTTCTCATACACAAACATCAGTTGACCGGCGTTGCCTGGTGAAACGTTGTTGTGATGCCTCGTGTAAGGAGGAGAAATGCGTACCATCACCTTTCCGACTTTGATAAAGGTCGGATTGTAGCCTATCGCGATTGCGGTTTATCGTATCGCGACATTGCTACTCGCATTGGTCGAGATCCAATGACTGTTAGCAGAATATGGAATCGGCGGGTTCATGAGGGTAATACGGAACGCTGTGCTGGATCCCAACGGCCTCGTATCACTAACAGTCGAGATGACAGGCATCTTATCCGCATGGCTGTAACGGATCGTGGAGCCACGTCTCGATCCCTGAGTCAACAGATGGGGACGTTTGCAAGACAACAACCATTTGCACGAACAGTTCGACGACGTTTGCAGCAGCATGGACTATCAGCTTGGAGGTAATGGCTGCGAACCCTTGACGTTGCATCACAGACAGGAACGCCTGCGATGGTCTACTCAACGACGAACCTGGGTGCACGAATGGAAAAACGTCATTTTTTCGGATGAATCCAGGCTCTGTTTACAGCATCATGATGGTCGCATCCGTGTTTGGCGACATCGCGGTGAACGCACATTGGAAGCCTGTATTCGTCATCGTCAGACTGGCCTATCACCGGCGTGATGGTCTCGGACGCCTCTTGTTCGCATTGACGGCACTTTGAACACAGTGGACGTTACATTTCAAAAGTGTTACGACCCTTGGCTCTTCATTCGATCCCTGCGAAACCCTACGTTTCAGCAGGATAATGCACGACCGCATATTGCAGGTCCTGTACCGGCCCTTCTGGATACAGAAAATGCTTGACTGCTGCCCTGTCCAGCACATTCTCCAGATCTCTCACCAATTGAAAACGTCTGGTCCATGGTGGCCGAGCAACTGGCTCGTCACAATACGCCAGTCTACTCTTGATGAACTGTGGTATCGTGTTCAAGCTGCATGGGCAGCTGTACCTGTACACGCCATCCAATCTCTGTTTGACTCAATGCCCAGGCGTGTCAAGGCCGTTATTCCGGCCAGAGGTGGTTGTTCTGGGTACTGATTTCTCAGGATCTATGCACCCAAATTGCGTGAAAATGTAATCACATGTCAGTTCTAGTATAATATATTTGTCCAAAGAATATCCGTTTATCATCTGAATTTCTTCTTGGTGTAGCAATTTTAATGGCCAGTAGCGTATTTAAACCATCTACCATCTACATTGGTCAGTTTTTTTATCTCCTACTTCATTTCCATACGTTCGAGTTTTAGCACATTGCACTTCCCTCACGCACAAAACTTTCTCTTTTGTATCTTTTTGTACGCTGAAGAGCCAAAGGAACTTGTACACAGACCTAATACCATGTAGTGCCCCCGCGAGCACGCAAAAGTACCACAACACAAACTGGCATGGAGTCAACTAATGTCTGAAGTAGTGCTGGAGGGAACTGACACCATGAATTCTGCAAGGCTGTCCATAAATCCGTAAGGGAACGAGAGGGTGTAGATCTCTTCTGAACATCACGTTGCAAGACATCCCAAACATGCTCAATAATGTTCATGTATGGGGAGTTTGGTGACGGAAGTTTTTAAACTCAGACAAGTGTTTCTGGAGCAACTCTTTAGGAACTCTGGACATGTGGGTTGTCACATTGTCCTTCTGGAATTGCCTAAGTCCACCGGAACGCACAATCGAATGGATGCAACTGATCAGACATAATGCTAACGTAGGTACCACCTGTCAGAGTCGTACCTAGACGTATCAGGGGTCTCATATCACTCCAACTGCACACTCCCCACACCATTACAGAGCCTCCACGAGCTTGAACAGTCCCCTTTTGACATGCAGGGTCCATGGGTTCATGAGATTGTCTCCATACCCGTACACGTCCATCCACGCAATTTGAAACGAGACTCGTCCGACCAGGCATCATGTTTCCATTCATCAACAGTCTAATGTCGGTGTTGACGGGCCCAGTCGAGATGTAAAGCTTTATACATATATATGAAGATGGTATCTGTTTTTTTCGGATATGTTCATATATATATATATATATATATATATATATATATATATATATATATATATATATATAGGGTCTCACGGGAGGCGTGCCAGAGGTAAGTCCCTACAGTCGCACTATCCTCTGTGTCCTCGGTGGCTCATGCGGATAGAGCTTGTGCCATGTAAACAATAGATACCGGATCGGGGCACACATTTTCAACTGTCCCCGTTGACTTACATCAACGCCTGTATGCAGCTAGAGGTATTCATTTCATTGAAAAGCTTTATGTCGTGCAGTCATCAAGGGTACATGAGCGGGCCTTCGGCTCCGAAAGCCCACATCGATTATGTTTCGTTGAATGGTTCGCATGCTGTGCATTTGCTGATGGCTCAGCACTGAAATCTGCAGCAATTTGCGGAATGGTTGCACTTCTGTTACGTTGAACGATCCTCTTTAATCGTCGTTGGTCACGTTCTTCCAGGATCTTTTCAGGCCGCAGCGGTCGGAGATTTCATGTTTTACCGGATTCCCGATATTCAAGGTACACTCGTGAAATGGTCGTACGGCTAAATCCCCACTTTATCGCCACCTCAGAGATGCTGTGTCCTATCGCACATGCGCCAACTATAATACAACATTCAAACTCTCTTAAATCTTGATAACATACCATTCTAGCAACAGTAAACGATCTAACAACTGCGCCAGACACTTGTTGTCTTGTATAGACGTTGCCGACCACAGCGCCGAATTCTGCCTGTTTACATATCTCTGTATTTGATTGCATATGCCTATACCAATTTCTTTGGAACTTCTGTGTATTTCCATAGCCAATTTTTATTATACACTAGCTGAAAAATCGGATGTTGCGTGGTTACCCATTCTACGAATTTTCTACTACAGACGAAAACAATTTCGTACGCTAGACGCCGATGCTCCGCGGTCTACAAAACGATTTTGCAAACGTCTTTATGGCAACGCCGCTTCATAGCTCTATAAACAGCTATTTTTTTCGCCTAAAGTCGCTTGAGCTTCACTGTTGAAAGCTGACGAAAGCACTGCGAGCTGTCAGGAATTTCCTTAAATTGATTCGAGTGTAGGAGTGTCGTAGTAGTAAGGAATAAATGTATTAAAACTTCATGCATGCCGCATTTCCTCGTGCGTCTCACTGTTGATATATTTGTGGAGGTACATTCAGTGGCATGTGTGGATACGGTCTGTAATTTATGTTGCGAATTAAGTTAGTATCAAATTACTCATAGATTTAAGCGTCACGCACAATGCCGCAGTAGTTCACGCATGTCATTGTTTATGACTTTCTATCACCTGGTCTATGTGCCATACACTTATAAAATTTTTCAGGTACATCCAGTGACATATTTGGGTACTGTTTGAAAAATGTGTTGCCTATACAGCAGCAAAGAAGTAATGAATTTAATCGTTATGCACGATCAGGCAATTTTTTCACGCATCTCGTTGTTTATGATGTCAAATCTCCTGAACTGTGATAGATACTTCTCATCCCCGCAGCCATTGGTGCCTGACAGTAAGGGATATGTTTACCAGGTTTGTATGAAATCGATCCAGTGATTTAGGTGGACACATACAAATATCCATTTTTATATAGGATGGTTCAACAGGAACGTTCCGACTGTAGACTCAGTTTGAATTTCTCGTACTCGGTGTCTACCATGGCGGAGTTCACTTGTGAGCAAAGTGTGCTAATCGTGAAAACGTTTTATCAGAATCGAGAAAGTTATGCTATAACTGTCAGGTGACTTCGCGCAATGCTAGGGCGTAACGAGGCACCGAATAAATCAACAGTTCGCAGACTTATGAAAAAGTTACTTGAGATGGATTCAACAGTAAACCTTAAAAGTCCTCGGAGTCGTCGTTCTGGCCGAAATGATCAGAACATTGAGGTTGATTCGTGACAGTGTGGCTGTTTGCCCAATGAAATAAGTTCATCACCGTTGCCTAGTTAGTGGCCGAGCGGTTCTAGGCGCTACAGTCTGGAACCGCGCGACCGCTACGGTCGCAGGTTCGAATCCTGCCTCGGGCGTGGATGTGTGTGATCTCCTTAGGTTAGTTAGGTTTAAGAAGTTCTAAGTTCTAGGGGACTGATGAACTCAGAAGTTCCATAGTGTTCAGAGCCATGTGAACCATGAGTGCGTTGCCAACTTAAACTCTTCTTTAATATTCTCTAGTATAATCTCCATAACCGTCCGTATAAAATTCAGCTGACGCGCAGCTGAAAGTGACGGATCACCAGAAGAGATGACAGTTTATTGACTGGGTTCTGATAGGATGACAATTTTGAGAAAAAATCATCTCCACTGATGAAGCACACTTCCACTCAAATCGTTTTGTGAATAAGCAGAACTGCCCTATCTGGGTGTCATAAAATCCTTACATGATCCAAGAAAGGGGAACGTATTCACAACGAGTAAGAGTTTGGAAGCGGCGTTTGGTCGGGCGGTGTCATCAGTCCTTATTTTTTTGAAGATGTGGCAGGACAAGCTGTGACAGTCAATGGAGATCGATGCCGTACGAAGAAGATAAGGGAGTTCTTGTGGTCTCATTTGAACGGAATGGATATTGAGGAGTTGCTATTTCAGCAGCATGGTGCCGCCTGCTACACTTCCCAAGAAAGAAGTCAGTTACTCCATGAGCGTTTTCCGAATTGCACCATTTAGCACAGTGCTGATCATCAATGGCCACAAAGGTCATTTGACGTCACTCTTTGTGATTGTTTTCTTTGGGGTCAACTTAAGTCAATGGTGCATGCCAATGAAGCCTGAAACATCCGTGACTTGAAGGAGGAAATTCGATTAGTTGAAGGCGGAAACTTATCACGCACTCGTAGTCAATGTCATGGACATATTTCTTGCATGCCAGCGCAGCAGAGGAGGTCATATGTCTCACATTTTTCATGCATGAAATGGGAAGCTAAGGTGAACGTGTTTATGTATTGTTTGTGTTTTTTGTAAAAATAAATTTCTTATTTTGATGTATCAAAACCGGTGCTCTTTTTTAACCACCCGGTGTGGATTTTTTAATTAAGTACCACGAATAAATAATGATTATGGCAACGGCCTTGCCGCAGTGGATACACCGGTTACCGTGAGATCACCGAAGTTAAGCGCTGTCGGACGTGGTCTTCTCCTGGATGGGTGACCATCCAGCCGCCATGCGCTGTTGACATTTATCGGGGTGCACTCATCCTCGTGATGCCAATTGAGGAGCTACTAGCTTCGGTCAAGAATACCATCTTACGACCGGGAGAGCGGTGTGCTGACCCCACGCCCCTCCTATCCGCATCCTCCACCGAGGATGACACGGCGGTCGGATGGTCCCGGTAGGCCACTCGTGGCCTGAAGACGGAGTGAATAAATAATGATTATATACACTTATCGTTTAGAGCAGCAATGACCGTCTTCAGATCTGCAGTAAAACCTGGCAAAAATGAAGTACAAATAGTAGAGTAGTTTGTTCACATCTTAAAACAATAATATATGCCATAATGAAAAATATTACTTTTATAGCTGTGGAAACTTGCGCTTATAATATGGCGATGCATACCTGTTTTACGACGTTTCGTAACATAATGAAGCCATAGTGGTATTATCATAAAATACACATAAAATCAGCTTAGTATCGTCGTACATACTTGAAATACGGTGTAAGCTAGGCCACAGTCAACAGCACTACTGTTCATAAGAAACTGCAGAACAGCAGTCACAACTTATGTTTGAGCAGCAAGATCGCTCGATGACGCTGCTGTAAGTCTACACATATTAGTCAGTTGTAAAATTGTACAGAACGCACAAAATATGGACTAACAACAGGTAAGTTTATAGTGTATTTAACAAGTGTATACGTTGTCACAGTGATAAAATGTTATGAGTTGAAACCACTGTTACGACTTAAGCACCAGTTGTTAGCAGCAGACACAGTGGCTGCGCCAAAGACTGAGACGACGTGGAGTTTTACAATTATTTATTGAACTTTCTTTACAATTTCTCCCTCATCGTCGCTGCCCAGCCCTCCGTCTGGCTGCTGCTGTGTAGATTCTCCGACAATGCGCGCAACGTGCGCCGCTGATCGCACTCGGGAGTCTCAGGCCACCAGTGCTCCGCTTGAAGCCAGGATGCCCTGTGGTTGAGGTGAACTCGTCGCCGCCCGGCGCCCAGTACGGGCATGCTCACGGAGCCGCATCGCCGTGAGGTCAGCTGCCGACGCCTGCTGCACCGGCAGCTGGGAAGCCGTCAGTAGCGATGTCAGCGAGATCCCGTCATGGACGGACCACGTGCCGTGGGGCCGGGTTGCCGTGAAGTCAGGGCGTCGTTCCCCGGCAGCGCCTGTGGCCAAAACCACACTGCGGCCGGTCCTGCTGGAAGTTCTCGCTATAGTTAGTCAGTCATGGTGGCGACCGAACTCGGGCCGACCTCCAGAGCTGAAGTTGACATCTGGCGGCGAACGGATGACTCCTGCGAGCTGGAACAGACTTCCGGAATCGTCACCTACGAAGATTGAACATTCGGACATGGACCACATCCGTCCTCAGATCCGAACTGCTTCCTAATGGCTTCTGTTGCCACCTGCACTCCACTATTTATATCTGGCAGGAGGACGTTTTTTACCCTAGGTGGTAGCTTTTTGTTGTTACTCCCGCAGTATATTAGAGTGTAACTTAGCGTGCAGGCCTCGCTTCCCCCTTCGCCGGCCGGCCGGCGTCAGTCTGGAACCGCGAGACCGCTACGGTCGCAGGTTCGAGTCCTGCCTCGGGCATGGATGTGTGTGATGTCCTTAGGTTAGTTAGGTTTAAGTAGTTCTAAGTTCTAGGGGACTGATGACCACAGCTGTTAAGTCCCATAGTGCTCAGAGCCATTTCAACCATCACTTCCCCTTACTCAGCACTCTTCAGGCTTCGCTCGGCGCTTGGTCTGTGTGTGTCCTTGCATCAGCCTGTTGGTAGACTGCTGCTGTCAGCAAGGCTATCTGTGCCTGCCTACTTTGCAACACTTTGGTCGCATTCTCCACTGCGTGAAGCAACGCTTACTGCATGTGGCCGCAACACCACAAATAAAGTTTGATTTAGAGTTGTTAAAAAAATGTTTAAATGACAAAGTTTGATTCTGAGAGGTTTTTGTGGTTATTTGAGGTAAAAACCATAAAGTACAGAAGAACCAGGTTACGGTACTCACAATATAACACAAGAATTATAAAACATCTAAGGAAAAAGCCAAATAGATGAAAACAGTAGACCAAAATGAGTAATAACCGCCCTCTGCTGATGTAGCCACCAGAATGTAGCAAAAGTGAAAAGTCGGAGGAACTTAACCGCCGGAGGGCGTTCGTACCCTACGACTCATCGTTCCAAAGAAAGAATAATAAAATATAGTATCAGTCACTTAATAAGATCATCTTGTTGATGAAATATATGACATGAACAGAGCATCTCAACAAGAGCGTTTCAGAATCACGGATTACTGCTTAACCACTACTGTTTAACAATTTTAATTCTAATTTTGTTTTAAATTTATTATATTTTATCATTGCAATAACTTCTACGATTGGTAAACCCACTATACACTTTAACTGTTGTGTTGCTTATTTTATGGCCTTCTGTAGTGTTTTATAGTTTCACTAGCGACATTTAAGGAGCTTAGACACAAAAGTATTTCATGGCTAATCTGTCCCAGTTTCTTTTTTTTCCAGTGTGCACTGCAGCCTAGTTTATACCATATTTGAAATATATGCGACGATACTAAGATGATTTTGCGTGTATTTTGCGTGTATTTTGCAATGATGCCTTTTATGGCTTCATTATGTTATGACATATTGTAAAACCGGTATGCAACGTCGTATTCTAAGCGCATTTTTCCATACCTATGGAATTAATGCTTTTCATAATAGCATATTTTTTGTTTTAGGATGTAAGTTGTCTAATACTTGTACTTCATATTATCAGGTTTAGCTGTAGGTCTGAAAATGGTCACTGCTGACCAATATCGATAATCTTAAGACCACAGATTTCGTGAGGATTGATGGAAATAAAGAAGTTTATTCTACATTTCCTGCATCGCTGTTTTCTACTCGAATCAAATTTAGGCCTTAATTTGAGAGAGAAACTTCCGAGAATGTATGTTTGAATCCCAGCATTATGTGGAAATTGTTGTGGATTGGCCGGAAAGCCAACCCAGGAATATTAGAGGAAGCCGAAAGGCACGCGTTTTAGCTCACGCAGGCTGGCGTGAGGTCTGGAACACGAAAGGGAAATAAGAATGTAGAAAAACGGACGTGGAATGAACTACATGAATTTCCATGGGCGATGTTTCACGAGCCTGAGTATCCTTGGTTCGAATTCGGCACGAAGCAAAGGGCCTGGAATGTTTGTGAGTGTCCGATCTGAGCTTTTTCTGGCAAACACTCTGAACATTTCTTTTTTATTACAGAAAAAGCAAATAGCCAGGAGTGACGGGCAATTCTCACGCGAATGTCTAGTAGCACACCGCGGGCATGATTTGGGCACTGCATTTGCTTGCCTGCACGGCACACGTGGCTGAGAGCCTGGCGGCCGCTCCGCAGCCGGGCGCGAGGACTTTTTACTATTCTGTGCAGCGTGCCCGGTGGGCCGGTTAACGTGACACACGGGTGGCGAAGTTTCAAATGATTCCTGAGCAAAGTCAAGTGTGTCCTGCTGATCCAATATGTCCATCACTTGTTGAAGGGAGGGATTGACTAGTTCCAAAATCTGTTCCCTGATACGAACATCAGAAACGTTCTGTGCAATTGCATTACGTACCATAGTATCTGAATAAGGGAGTCCACATTGACACTCAAAAGCACAATCTGCAACCCACTCCCGATTAGTTTGACCGGCCATACGTTTTGTATGAAAGAAGGTATACCTTTTTACAACTACATTGACTGATTCTTTGAAATATGCATCTAATGCAGACAAAATTTCGTCGTAGGACAGAGTTGCTACGTCGTGTCAGGGAAATAATTTGGCTATCACACGGTACATGGTCACTCCAACGGAGGACAATAAAAAAGGCTGCCGCTCGTTACCTTGAATTCTGTAGGCGGCGAGATGGAATCCAAATTGGCGTGACCACTCCGTCCAGCTTTCCAGTGCAGCATCAAAAGGTCGAAAAGTTGGTGCAACAGCGTGTTGTGGCTGCGTGAGCGGTGGAGCGGCGGCTGCCGCAACGTTTTGCATTGCACGTTGACCCTGGACGTGCTGTCCAAGGGCATCCAGTAAGGCCTGCGTCTGCTGATTCTGTAAGCGATAAAATTCGGACAGTACATCTGGAGATTGTGGCGAAGCCATTACACAAGTAAATCAGGGCAATATCGATAAGAACGCGGGGGCCTCGTCGCCAAATGTTGTGGATTGGCTGGAGAGCCAACCCAGGAATATTAGAGGAAGCCGAAAGGCACGCGTTTTAGCTCACGCAGGCTGGCGTGAGGTCTGGAACAGGAAAGGGAAATAAGAATGTACAAAAACGGACGTAGCTGGAGGAATACTTAACTTTAATCCATTAATGGTGAACGTCGGTCTTGCCGTTACATGATTCACAATATTAATAGCAACTGGTAATGGCGCCTTGCTAGGTCGTAGCAAATGAGGTAGCTGAAGGCTATGCTAACTATCGTCTCGGCAAATAAGAGCGTATTTTGTCAGTCAACCATCGCTAGCAAAGTCGGTTGTACAACTGGGCGAGTGCTAGGAAGTCTCTCTAGACCTGCCGTGTGGCGGCGCTCGATCTGCAATCACTGATAGTGGCGACACGCGAGTCCGACGTATACTAACGGACCACCTAGCAAGTGTGGTGTCTGGCGGTGACACCACGGAAATGAATCGTGGACCATGGTAAAACTGGAAAAGAATCGACGTTTTTGTGGGGTGCGACTGAAGAGTGCTAAGGGTTAGGTGGACGGTTAAGGTAAGAAATGAGGAGGTTCTCTGCAGAATCAACGAGGAAAGGAATATGTGCAAAACGCTGGATGGGGTGACATCAAAGCATAAGTTCGATGATAGTGGAGGGGCCATAGATTCTGATGATGTAAATTGTAGCCTCCAGCCTGGTAATACCATGTTCTTTAGCCAAGGAGATCATAAAAGTTTCTCGTAGTTGCATGTCTGGACACTTCATAAAATCTAAAAAGTGGTTACCGATAACTTTATTCACACCTGGGCTTGAGAGTTGACATATAAATCTTTTATGTATTTTTACTCTACAGCTGGAGTCATCCATGTTAAACAGCCAATTCCAGCTGCCTCATATTTTGTTTCACTGGCAGTCTCCATTGTTTTTCCCTGGTAGTCTCCTTCTATGCAGAAGTCATGGTTTGATATTAGGTAGCCGTACATTTTTATTTTATTAAAAATTCCGCCAAAAGCTTGCGTTATGTCCAAATCCAAAAGGTAATAGTCGTCTACACAAATCTACTGCAATAATTCAGGCAGCTCTGCCATTAGAATATACAATTTAACGTCGGTTTATTCCACTCCATATGGTATAGCCACAGGCTGTTTATATTTACTCGGAATGGTTTCCAGTGCTTCCTTGCCGATTTCTCCAGTATTCCTCTTACCGTCACACTGTCGTTCCCGTTTAGGAGAAAAGATAGCTTCGCTTTGACACCATGTCTCGTACTGATGAACTTGCAGGATTTACCATAGGTAATAGTTAAATGACCTACACATCTCCTTCAGTAACATTACAGACTGTTCCTTCCATAATTACTCCTGACAGTCCACTTGATCACGTATTTTAACTACCATAATGTCATCGCAAAACGATTATGTAATGGAAGTAAACGCATATAAATCCTTCATCCTAAGGAACGGGCCATTATTGGCGTCATTTATGTTGCTAACTGCGGTAAAAACATTGTCCAGGTCCCCCAGTAATAACCCATAAACCAAAGCGTTCGTTGGTTGGTCTCGTCTTCCTCCATAAAGTTGAGGAATGTTCGGCACCTTTGAGGAATCCATGTTGACACTTTTAACTACCACAGAAGACTGATCGGTTTTAGGTATCAAAACTCCTTTTATGCGCTAAAGATCCAGATAGCAACACTTCTGATCACAAATTCTACATTTATTGTAGTTGCAATCCATTTGTAAACTACTAGCCATATTTTGCTATTTTCTGTGCAAGCTGTCCGTGGGAGGTCAGCCGCATGATATAGTGTAACGCTACGTTCGAACGCAATACACTTACCTACAGTCTAGTACTGACGATGGGCAGTGTTCCTCCCTCCTACGGACATCTGGCACACAAAATAGCACAAAAACAATTTTAGAATCTTCAGAGTGTAAAAGGAAGCTTAGTAGCCGCAAGTGGTCAGTCTTCTGTGGTAGTTGAAAGTATTTTGGAATGGGCACAACAAATACTTTAAGGAGAGACACAGTATTTCACAGTTATTTTAAATTTCGCAAAAATTTCATTTAGTTTATTTTGCTAAGATGTCAGAACGATTGGTGGATAGAATAGATGGCTCAAATATTGTTGCTACCACGTTTGTATACATTCCAACTGATTTAATTTGTAACTGACCATCTCCTTTGTGTTAAAAGTCTTATAAGTAACTTACTCCTACTATGAAATACATATTTTAACTTTGTTTTTGTAATCTCGCATCCCCTAACCTGGTAGGGAGATTCATGTCTATACAGACATTTTTAAATACACCAATGCATGTTCAGATGTCAGTGGGCTAAGTCGAGTGACGTACCTCTCGTGTAATTTAAGTGATTGACTGCCTACATTTAGTTAGCAATTCTGAAAAAAACGGCCTACGTTTTTGTTATTGTGCATCTTCTGAACAGTGATTTCTGTGAACAATGTTTACCAGTAAACCACATACTCTAGATTATAGGGGCTCATATTTTAATTGATTTTAGATATTCAGAGACAGGAGATGCTACAACCAAGGAACACAGTGCCAGAATTGTCTTGTGCTGTGCGTCTTTCATAGAGAAACTGTTCAAAAAAAGCTATAAACTTTGTGGTCCTCTCAGTTTTGACCAGAAAGAATTACGTTTTAATGTAGTTCTAATTGGATTTAATGTCAACAGGAGCGGAAGCAGCTGCAGTAGATGACCACGAGTTTAGCCAGTATTTCTGTTTGGATCGAAAATTTGGAGTTCATGTCAACAATAGAAGCAACAGCAACAGCTTACCACAAGTGAAATCCTGTGTGGTGTAGCAAGTTAATATGGAGACTACACTGTGTGTGTGTGTGTGTGTGTGTGTGTGTGTGTGTGTGTGTGTTAGCAGAAGAGCCAACACCGTGTTATGAGTGGAGGCCGAAATGCACACGTTTTAGCTCACGCAGGCTGGCGTGAGGAGGGAGGAACTATACTGACGTGAGGTCTGGAACGTGATAAGGAATGAGAATTCAGAAAGCGGACGTAATTAGTTTGATACTCAGCTTTAATCCATTAATGATGAACGTCGCTCTTGACGGTACATGATTCACAATATTATCTGTTCAGAATACATTCTTGAAGATAGTAATTATAGTAACTGAATATGGCGCCTTGCTAGGTCGTAGCAAATGACGTAGCTGAAGGCTATGCTAAACTGTCGTCTCTGCAAACGAGAGCGTATGTAGACAGTGAACCATCGCTAGCAAAGTCGGTCTTACAACTGGGGCTCGTGCTAGGGAGTCTCTCTAGACTGGACCTGCCGTGTGGCGGCGCTCGGTTTGCAATACTGATAGTGGCAACACGCGGGTCCGACGTATATTAACGGACCGCGGCCGATTTAAAGGCTACCACCTAGCAAGTGTGGTGTCTGGCGGTGGCACTACAGTTTTAATCACTGAAGAGTTTTTGAAGTTTATTATTCGTGGGCCATTTACATACACACATCAAAAAAAGTTTTGCATCACCCCGGTTTCTAGTACTCCTAAAGACAGACGTTGACTGTGGGGATTGTATCGCAGACACAGTCCTTTTGACTGTTCAGAGATGTCAATGAACCACTAAACTCCCCCCCCCCCCCCCTCCCCCAAAGATGTAAACAACTATGCACGAGCAGCGCCTGTTAGACGGAGGGCGTCCGTTAGCCGAACAGTTCCAGCCATTCCACCAGGAAGGAGGTCCACGGCTCGTGTTGTCAGTAGTTCAACCATGCCTAGACGGTCAATACCGCTGTTCGATTGCGACCGCATTGTTACTTTGTGCCAGGAAGGGCTCTCAACAAAGAGAAGTGTCCAGGCGTCTCGGAGTGAACCAAAGCGATGTTTTTCGGACATGGAGGAGATAAACAGAGACAGGAAATGTCGATGACATGCATCGCTCAGGCCGCCCACGGGCTACTACTGCAGTGGATGACCGCTACCTACGGATTATGGCTCGGAGGAACACTGACAGCAACGCCACCATGTTGAATAATGCTTTTCGTGCTGCCACAGAACGTCGTGTTACGACTCAAACTGTTCGCAATAGGCTTCATGATGCGCAATTTGACTCCCGACGTTCAAGGACGAGGTTCATCTTTGCAACCACGACACCTCGCAGTGCGGTACAGATGGGCCCAACAAAATGCCGGATGGACCGCTCAGAATTGGCATCACGTTCTCTTCACCGATGAGTGTCGCATATGCCTTCAACCAGACAATCGATGGAGACGTGTATGAAGGCAACCCCGTCAGGCTGAACGCCTTAGACACAATGTCCAGCGAGTGCAGCAAGGTGGAGGTTCCCTGGTGTTTTGGGGTGGCATTATGTGGGGCCGACGTACGCCGCTGGTGGTCATGGAAGGCGCCGTAGCGGCTGTACGATACGTGAATGCCACCCTCCGACCAATAGTGCAACCATATGGGCAGCATATTGGCGGGGCATTCGTCTTCATGGACGACAATCGCGCCCCCATCTTACACATGTTGTGAATGACTTCCTTCAGGATAACGACATCGCTCGACTAGAGTGGCCAGCGTGTTCTCCAGACATGAACCCAATCGAACATGCCAAGGATAGATTGAAAAGGGCTGTTTATGGACGACGACGTGACCGACCAACCACTCTGAGAGATCTACGCCAAAAAGCCGCCATTGAGGAGTGGGACAATCTGGACCGACAGTGCCTTGATGAACTTGTGGATAGTATGCCACGACGAATACAAGCCTGCATCAATGCATGAGGACGTGCTACTGGGTACTAGAGGTACCAGTGTGTGCAGCAATCTGGAGCACCACCTTTGAGGGTCTCGCTGTATGGTGGTAAACCATGCAATGTGTGGTTTGCATGAGCAATAAAAAGGGCGGAAACGATGTTTATGTTGATCTCTATTCCAATTTACCGTCTAGGTTCGGGAACTCTCGAAACCGAGGTGATGCAGAACTTTTTTGATGTGTGCATTTATACAACGATGTCTAATACTGATATGCATAGGAAAGATTAAACTGACGAACAGGAAGCAGAACAAAACGATTGGTATGATTTTAATGCGGACTCGCAGGGAGGTGAAGGTAAAATTTTTGATTGGGTTAGACTTTGATAAATGCATTGGGTCAAGTAAAAGAAAATGTAATAAAAATGAGATCAGGTATAGTCTCAGTGGAGGATAATGTGAACAATAGCACTGAATCACTAAAAATGATATACGGGCGCGAGTGGATAGTTTAGCCACCAAAGTGGACGACTTGTCACGATGAATGACTGACGTAGAAGAGGTCTGAGACCTGAAATAGATATTATAAGCGAAGAGTTTACCAAACAAATAATTAGGAGAATGAGGAATAGTTCAAAACTGGAAACGGAAATATGTTGGCACGAGAAACAGAAATAAAAACACAAATTACAGATATAAATCAAGTGTTTCAAACACAAATAGAATCACTCTGTATCAGTACAGAGACTTAGAGAGGTGTAGTGTCTAGGAGAGCACATAACCGAAACCTGTCTGTAACCGATAGCAATACCGTCCAAAGTGAAAATCTTGCGAATTTAACAACAACTAAATATCCTGCAGGAAATTGTTGACCCAATTACTTGAATAATTGTGATAATAATAGTTTTTGGGCAAATATAATTGTAATTTTTTGTCTCGGGAGAGGGAAGAATCCATCCTGGAGCCTTCATTCAGTACTATAGAGACAAATTTGCACCTGCAATGTCAGATGATCACAAAATCTAGTTCTGTAAAACAATTTTAGATAAAGAAGTATTTTACTGGCCAGTAAAATTGCTATACCAAGAAGAAATGCAGTGATAAACGGGATTCATTGGACAATTATATTATACTCGAACTGACATGTGATTACATTTTCACGCAATTTGGGTGTATAGATCCTGAGAAATCAGTACCCAGAAAAACCACCTCTGTCCGTAATAACGGCCTTGATACGCCTGGGCATTGAGTCAAACAGATTAGACGGCAGCTTCAACATCAAGAGTAGTGCCTGGCGTATTGTGACGAGCCAGTTGCTCGCTCACCATTGACCAGACGTTATCAATTGGTGAGAGATCTGGAGAATGTGCTCGCCAGGGCAGCAGTCGAACATTTTCTGTATCCAAAAAGGCCCGTACAGGACAGGATGACGAATACACGCTTCCTATGTACGTCCACCGAGATGTCGCCAAACACGGATGCGACCATCATGATGCTGTAAACAGAACCCTACTTCAACCGAAAAAATGACGTTTGGCCATTCGTGCACCCAGGTTCGTCGTTGAGTACGCCATCGCAGGCGCCCCTGTCTGTGATGCAACGTCAAGGGTAACAGCAGCCATGGACTCAGAGCTAATAGTCCATGCTGCTGCAAACGTCGTCGAACTGTTCGTTGTTGTCTTGCAAACGTCCCCATATGCCGGCCGAGGTGACCGAGCAGTTGTAGGCGCTTCAGTCTGCAACCGTGCGACCGCTACGGCGGCAGGTTCGAATCCTGCCTCGGGCATGGATGTGTGTGATGTCCTTAGGTTAGATAGGTTTAAGTAGTTCTACGTTCTAGGGGACTGATGATCTCAGATGTTAAGTGCCATAGTGCTCAGAGCCATTTGAACCATTTTTTCGTCCCCATATGTTGACTCAGGGATCGAGACGTGGCTGCACGATCCGTTACAGCCATGAGGATAAGATGCGTGTCATCTCGACTACTAGTGATACGAGGCCGTTGAGATACAGAACGGCGTTCCGTATTACCCTCCTGAACCCACCGGTTCCATATTTTGCTAACGGTCATTGGATCTCGACCAATGCGAGCAGCAATGTCGCGATACGATAAACCGCAATCGCGATAGGCTACAATCCGACATTTATCAAAGTCGAAAACGTGATGGTACACGTTTCTCCTCCTTACAAAAGGCATCACAACAACGTTTCACCAAGCAACGTCGGTCAACTGTTGTTTGTGTATGAGAAATCGGGTCGAAACTTTCCTCATGTCAGCACGTTGTAGGTGTCGCCACCGGCGCCAACCTTGTGTAAATGCTCTGAAAAGCTAATCATTTGCATATCACAGTATCTTCTTCTTGTCGGTTAAATTTCACGTCTGTAGCATGTCATATACGTGGTGTAGCAATTTTAATGGCCAGTAGTGTATATTTAACAATATCACTTATGGTGAATTTGAGAAGCTTTTTCTCAGCTCTGGTCTCACGCTAAACAAGAAAGAATTGAAAATTCGTCCTTGAATGGGTCTTGTTACGAAGAAAGTTTTTGTGGAAAAATTCTATAAACCTGGCAGAGTCATAGAGTCATAACTCAAGCAACATAGCAACATACGTAATTTGTGTGTGTGTGGGAGGTGGGGGGGGGGAGGAAACGACGGGGGAGGGGGGGGGGGACATTTCAGGAGTAATAATAGCGGTAAATAATTTCAGGAGTAGTAATGATGGAAAAGGTCAACGTATAGCATAAAGCGGAAATGATAAGAGGGAGGTTTTGGGGAGGCTAGAAAGGGAAGATATTATCACAGGACCCACCTAAAACACAATTACGACAAATCTGGACCTGGAACTGCTGAGGTCGAAAACCAGATATCAGATAGAGGTCCACCAGTCCGAAGTGAAGAATAAAGAAGGAAATTCGACCACAGTACAAAGCCAGTTTAACAATCGGGGTTATACAGGTGTAGTAAAAAGTAACAGAGATTCAGAAGTACAATGTAGAGTAGTTGAGTAGTCATCTACCTGTCTCCCCTAAGCGAACGTTAATATTTCAGGTGCAGACCGACCCCCGAAAACTTCTGTGCGCCGTTGGCTGTACTACCTTTTCTTATTGGCGTTTGATTGTGTATTTTAATGGCTCATAGCCGATGGTTTGAATTTGTATGCTTTTAGTTCGGTTTTAAATAATGGTCCTTCAGCCATTTTGAAATTGAAAGTTCCTTACTTGTCAAGTTTTGCATTGTTCGGGCCTTCTGCCTCATTTAAAATATTTTTCGATAAAGCTTTGGGCCTTCTGCCTTTTGAAAACTCATTGTAGTTGGGTTTCTCAGTCATCGGCTTTCAGCCGTCTTAAAGTTAAAACTCCTTACTTGTCAAGTCTTAGATTGCATGGGCCTTCAGCCTCATCTGAAATATTATTTAAGGATAAAACCTAGCGCTTTCTGCCTTTTGAAAATTTGTTGTAGTTGTGTGTTAAACCATGGGCCTTAAGCCATTTTGAAAATTAAAGATATTTTGCGCTTAAGCCATAAGATTGTGTAGCATATTCAGTCGATAGTTAAGCTCGGAAATTTGCGCTGTAGTGTTTGGGCAACTAAATAAAGTTATGTGTTCGAGTATAAATGACAGCGGCTGATTTTTGGCCCCTTTCCACGACTCCAACTACGTGTTCCGTCCTGCGGATTTAACCAGCCGTTTCAAAAGTTCTGTTCCTTTTTCCTCCAGGACTGATAGCTAATAGTTTTTTCGTTAATCTCAGGAAACTGTTCTACAGTGCTAGAGAGTAAGTGGTTCTTAGTCATCCTGTATGGTAACTGTGACGTTCGTCTGGAAAACACAACTTCCCCTATCACGAGCGCAGCTCGCTTTTCAGTTTACAGACAGAGTACACTTTCCCTGCTTCTCCTGTCTGGTATTGTGATGTGAGTGGGCAAAACAACTTCTAAGAGCTCGTGTTTATATATTAGAATTATTTTAATTTTATTAAGTGAGTTTTTATTTGCTCTGGTTAAATGAGCTACTACATAATAAAGATAAACAGCTGGACTTGTTAACTGTCTACCACAATGTATTCGACAACGTATGTTTCATTGTCTCCACTATCAATGGCTGGAACAGTTTTCGAAGCTTGAGGGCATCAATTGCATCTCCCCAGCCTCACCTCATCCAACGTCTGAAAAGACTCAGAGGCTTAAATTGGCTCTCGTTGTGACAAGCCACCTAGTTGGTATGATACTTCAGATATTTCAACACAAGTCAAGCAATGCAGTACAGCAGGTTACTATTTTAGATTTAAACCTAATCGGCTCTATTCCATAACACATATTGATACCTTCTTTCCGAGACATACTTTAGATGTGCGTTAAGTGACTTCAGTCAGCGCAACCCATCCAACAAATCGCAGCATTTCCTTCATGGAACAGATTCATGCAGTCCACCAGAAAAAGTGGCGTAACTATCTGGTCATTTCGTTAATTCGCCACCAAATGGCTACAGCATGGTTTCAAGGCCTTGCAAGACGCTGTTATTGATAGGCAAAACCAGGAGACCACATTTACCAATCCAAGCCACTGCCTAAAAAGAACATCGCCACAGCACCTTCTGACTACCGCCCCATCTGCCTTCTTCCTGCACTATCGAAGGCCTTAGAATATATAGTCCATGACCAGCTCACCAACTACCTAACTACTAACAACCTACTAGACGAATACCAACCGGGTTTCCGTAAACATCGAAGCACTGATAAAGGTGACGGATGACCTGAAACTTGCCATGGACAGACAAGAAGCGACTATCATTTGCTTCTTAGATTTCAGCAAAACATTTGACACTGTCGACTTCGACATCTTACTAGCCAAACTTAGCGGTCTAAGTTTCTCACCAAGTGCAGTGCAATGGTTTCGCTCATACATGACGTCTCGTCAGCAACGCGTCCTGTCCGGGAATATAAAATCATAATGGCGGCAGGTAGTGTCAGGCGTTCCCCAAGGCTCAATATTAGGTCCTATACTTTTCTCTCTGTATGTCAATGATGTCATCGGGTCTGACCTATTGCAAATATCATATGTATGCTGATGACCTTCAGTTGTATCTAAGTGCGAAACGAAGCAATCTTAAGAAAGCTATAGAAATTTTCAATTCTGATCTCGATGCACTATCGAAATGGGCACAGGACATAGGACTAAAACTAAACCCATCTAAAACCCAAGCGGTACTTGTTGGTCACTCTAAGCCCATTAGCCCAAAACATAGGGAATCCGTACCATCTCTTATCCCAAATGGAACAAATATTATCTTCTCTCCCTCAGCAAACAGTTTGGGAGTAATAATAGATGAAAATCTAAATTGGACAGAGCACGTAACTGTTGTGTGCAAAAAAGCATCAGCACCCACTCATGTCCTACAAAATATAAAAAACTCTTCCCTTTCGATCTGAAAAAGAAATTAATACAAACGCTTATATGTCCAATCATTGACTACAGCGATATTATCCTACAAGGCCTCTCTCACGAAAATTCGAGACGTCTGGAACTGGTTATGAATGTCTGCGTCCGATATATCTGTGACGTTCGACTTTTTTATTACATTTCACCAGCATATGCAAAATTGTCCTGGATGCGTGCAGACAAACGCAGAGATTTCCATACACTCTGTCTCATCTACTGCCTTATAAATGTACACTGTCCCTCATATCTCTCCTCGTCCTTAACGCTTATGTCGGAACAACATGACAGAAACGCGCGTTCCCATCATAATAAAATCCTCTCTGTTTCACTGCATCGCTCAGTCACCTTCTCCAAGTCCTTAACAGTAGCGGGAACCCGACTCTGGAATAAGCTCCCTCGTTATGTTAGAGAACTTAAAAACATGTCCGGCTTCGAAAAACAGTTAATGACGTATCTACTAAAGCAACAGTAATGCCGTCCTCTGTACATGAATGCACTTCACCTCATTACTTCCCTCTTTCCCCTTCCTTAAATCTCCCTTCCCCAAAACTCGCTATGCTGGTAAACATCTACTTTACTCACCAAGATATTAATGTACATCTGCACAAATCTTCATTACTATCGCCAATTTTTCTCATGTTTATCATTATTATCCGATTTTTTTACTACTATTATTATTGCTTTCATCATAATTTGTATGTATAGCACCTGTTGTAAAAATACTGCCAGCACTTACTTTATTACGTCTTAGTCATTACTCTTTATTCATATTGTCACTAGAGTAATCTAATTTTCTTATTTAAACTATTGTCATGATGCAACTCTGATGTGTGAAATGCTGCATGTGTGGAACACTGGTCCGATGTAAGAGAGGGCCTGATGGCCCTAATCTGATCAGGTTAAATAAATAAATAAATAAATCGCTCAATGACAACATCATACTTACAGACTAAGCACTTCTCACCGATTGTTTTTTAATAACGTATTTTACACTAAATCCTGCTTAACAGCTGAAAATAAGGAGTCAGAAAAGTGAAAATAACTCCACTACACAAACACGAGCTCAGTGAAGTTATTTTGTCTACATACTTACGAGAATTGGAGTGAAACTGCTGGAGACTCGAAGTATGTCTGTAAACGGCACTCGTGGTGGAGAAGTCGGCTCTCCCGGAATAACGCTGCAACTGCCGTACGAGATGACTAAGAGCCAATTTTCTCTGTAGCGGAGTAGAACAGTGTGCAGTGGTTTTCGTAAAATCTGACCATGTGCTTTTCTTGCGTTTGCGTTATTGGCAGCTTATATCTGTACTTAACGTAGTGTTAACACACTCCGTGGGAAACAGGCACCCCCCCCCCCTCCCCACCCACCGGAGAGTCTGTGTACTGTATCGTCAGTGATTCATACGATGTGCTGCGGAAGGGCTGCAATAAATATTTAAAACAACCTTTACTTTCCATTTCTGACGTAGTGAGAACGGTAAATTATACATCTACATCTACGTGATTACTCTGCTATTCACAATTAAATACCTGGCAGAGGGTTCAATGAACCACCTTTAAGCTATCTCTCTACCGTTCCACTCTCGAACGGCGCGCTGGAAAAACGAGTACTTAAATTTTTCTGTGCGAGCCCTGATTTCTCTTATTTTAACACTTCTCCCTATGTAGATGAGTGCCAACAGAATGTTTTCGCAATCGGAGGAGAAAACTGGTGATTGAAATTTCATGAGAAGATCTCGTCGCAAAGAAAAACGCCTTTTTTTTTAAATGATTCCCATTCCAATTCGCGTATCATGTCTGGGGCACTATCTTCCCGATTTCGCGATAATACAAAACGAGCCGCCCTTCTCTGAACTTTCTCAATATCATCCGTCAGTCCCTACTCGCCGCTCATTTTGGTGACCTTTCAAGTAGGCAAGTGCATAAATACAATCTGAGGATCTACCTTCCGTTGCACTTTTAACCTCCACCCAAACTTTCCACCATGTTATACCTCCAGACCAAAGTTAATGCCCTTAAAACAGTTCTACGGCACTTAGATGTGATACAACGTTTAACATTTGTTCTTAACGCACTTTACTTAACAATAAACATCAATTTTATAACAGAAAAACAATATTTTAATAATGTTTAATTTTCCATCCACTACAATGCGGAATAACACTCCTGGCCATTAAAATTGCTGCACCACGAAGATGACGTGCTACAGAAGCGGAATTTAACCGACAGGAAGAAGATGCTGTGATATGCAAACGATTAGCTTTTCAGAGCATTCACACAAGGTTGGCGCCGGTGGCGACACCTACAACGTGCTGACATTAGGAAAGTTTCCTACCGATTTCTCATACACAAACAGCAGTTGGCCGGCGTTGCCTGGTGAAACGTTGTTGTCATGCCTCGTCTAAGGAGGAGAAATGCGTACCATCACGTTTCTGACTTTGATAAAGGTCGGATTGTAGCCTATCGCGATTGCAGTTTTTCGTATCGCGACATTGCTGCTCGTGTTGGTCGAGATCCAATGACTGTTAGCAGAATATGGAATCGGTGGGTTCAGGAGGGTAATACGGAACGCCGTGCTGGATCCCAACGGCCTCGTATCACTAGCAGTCGAGATGACAGGCACCTCATCTGCATGGCTGTAACGGCTCGTGCTGCCACGTCTCGATCCCTGAGTCAACAGATGGGGACGTTTGCAAGACAACAACCATCTGCACGAACAGTTCGACGACGTTTGCAGCAGCATGGACTATCAGCTCGGAGACAATGGCTGCGGTTACCCTTGACGCTGCATCACAGACAGTAGCGCCTGCAATGGTGTACTCAACGACGAACCTGGGTGCACGAATAGCAAACCGTCATTTTTTCGGATGAATCCAGGTTATGTTTACAGGATCATGATGGTCGCATCCGTGTTTGGCGACATGGCGGCGAACGCACATTGGAAGCGTGTATTCGTCATCGCCATACAGGCGTACCACCTGGCGTGATGGTATGGGATGCCATTGGTTATACGTCTCCGTCTCTTCTTGTTCGCATTGACGGCACTTTGAACAGTGGACGTTACATTCCAGATGCGTTACGACCCTTGGCTCTACTCTTTATTCTATCCCTGCGAAAGCCTACATTTCAGCAGGATAATGCACGACCGCATGTTGCAAGTCCTGTACGGGCCTTTCTGGATACAGAAAATATTCGACTGCTGCCCTGGTCAGCACATTCTCCAGATCTCTCACCAATTGAAAACGTCTGGTCAGTGGTGGCTGAGCAACTGGCTCGTCACAACACGCCAGTCGCTACTCTTGATGAACTGTGGTATTGTGTTGAAGCTGTACCTGTACTCACCATCCAAGCTCTGTTTGACTCAATGCCCAGGCGTTATTACGGCCAGAGGTGGTTGTTCTGGGTACTGATTTCTCAGGATCTATGCACGCAGCCGGCCGAAGTCGCCGAGCGGTTCTAGGCGCTACAGTCTGGAACCGCGTGACCGATACGGTCGCAGGTTCGAATCCTGCCTCGGGCATGAATGTGTGTGAGGTTAGTTAGGTTTAAGTAGTTCTGAGTTCTAGGCGACTAATGACCTCAGCAGTTAAGTCCCATAGTGCTCAGAGCCATTTGATTTGATATGCACCCAAATTGCGTGAAAATGTAATCACCTGTCAGTTCTAGTATAATATATTTGTCCAATGAATACCTGTTAATCATCTGCATTTCTTCTTGGTGTAGAAATTTTAATGGCCAGTAGTGTATTAGGCCTAGTGGAAAAATAAGTAGGGTATTTTTGTACGAAATGTAATGTAGGTTAAATTTGTGGCAGGAAAAGTTTTCACTAGATACTGCAATTTTGAGAAGTATAACATTTTGTATCCTGCCTACTCGTCAGATGTGGGGTGCCTAGAAACCTGCTTTCTTGGATCGATAGACAACAATGCAAGCAAATCGCACTAATGAAGTTTATTACAAAAGGCAATGATTACAATTATGTGTCGCAAGCAAAGGGCGACATGCAACATAAACAAACACTTCAGTATATACAATTCGTAATACAAGAGAAGTGATACAGTTCCTAAGTCGCTGCTATAGAAGTGCCTATTCTTGATGCCGCAGTGGAAGTCCGCGACCTGGGCCGCGGCCAGGAGGCGTGGAACTTCGTGTAGATGTCGTTACCGTCGCGTTGTCTCCTGGACAGGGGTCGCTGAGGGTGCAATTGGCTGACGCCGTCTCACAGCCCTCTCTGCTCTATTCGTTCTCGCCTGGCATGCCGGCACTTGACGTTGAGCCGGAACAATTCCCCCTCCCCCCCCCCCCCCCCCCCAAAGCAACGTACCGTCGTCATATAAGGAGCTCAACAACGGGAGGGAAGGCAGGATCGTGGACGCTGCGGTGGATCGGAAGCTGTGACTGCAGCAGACGTCAGGCTTCCAGTCTAGCCCCGCCATTCGGGATCGCTCTGGCGAAACGTCCCCCAGAAAAGGAGCAGAACGGTACGCGGCCACCTCCTGAGCCCCATATTCAGACGTACAAGGCGTCGGCTGCTGCGGCGTGGGCAGGCCAAGCTCCATCGACAGGACGAGAGGAGGCGGAGGAGGCGAAGGATCTGTCTCCGTGGGGTCGTCCCGCGGGCTCCTGTGGTCCTAGAGTCCTCGGGATCCGTGAATCTGGGGAAAGAGACAGAGAACGATCACCGTTCTCACGACAGTGGCGAATTTGATTGTGATGTCATCGCTGCAGTCCGTCTGGACCTGAAATGAGATACTTGCTTGCTCCAAGTCGACGAACGACCTCGCCTCGCGCCCACCGTCTGCTCCTGTTAAAAACCCTGAAAAACACAATATCATGCGGCGCGAAGCAATACATGCAGCTTTCCTGCAGCGCAGGGTGCTGATGAGGGTAGAGCAGGTGTGGCAGTGTCCGACGGCGGCGGCCGTGAAGCACTTGCGCTGGCGATGGTCCATCTCGTAGATGCGAACGATAGAACGCGAGAAACAGTTGCAATGCTTGATCTCGTGTGTCTGCAGCGCGAAGTTTGGCCATCTGGTGCTTGAAAGTTCTGACAAAACGTTCCACTTCACCGTTTGACTGTGGGTGGAACGTTGCACTAGTTAGATACTGTATGTCATTGCGTTCACAGATAATTTCGAATTCGTTTGATGTGGACCGAGGTCCGTTTTCCGATACGTGACATAAAGTGTTTGTGCTGTTACAAAAAAGAAGGAAAGCCAAAGAAAAAAACAAGGAGAGGAGAATGTAAGTAAAATGAACAACTGATAGTGCGTAACTTTAAACTCGCAAAATTGAAGTAAATGATTGGAATCGTTGCTTTTGCACAGGCCAGCTGCAGCATCCAAACTGTTGTCGATATTGTACTACTGTATAAACTGAAGATACATGTCATTTGCCAGCTGAAGATGGGTGCAAACCCGAAATGCATATTCTCATAAATAAAAGGCACTAAAAATAAAAAAAAGTAGCTGGTCGCTTTATTTTTATAGTAAAATACCACTATTGAGAAATTTAGAGAACAGGCTTTTGCAGCTGCCTGCAGAACGTTTCTACTGCCACCATCGTAAATTGCGCGTAGGACCGTGAAGACAAGATAAGACGAATTGGGGCTCGTATAGAGGCATATGGACATCTGATTTTCATTCGCTCCATTTGCGAGTGGACTGGGAAAGGAAATGACTACATAGTAGTGATACGTGTCACTCTCCACCACATACCGTACGGTGGCTTGCGGAATATTTATGTAGGTAAACATGTAAATGAAGGAATGTTTCAAAACACATACAGCACTCATAAAATCGATACATAAAAAGGGAAGTCGATATGAGCAAGATACGTAGCTTATCTGCCTGTCATAAAAAATGCATCTGAAACAATCTATGCAAAGATGCTAGTTGCATTTCTGATGAAATGTGGGGTAATCAATAAAAGACAGTTTGACTTCCACAAACTCTCTGAACCGTAATGCAATCATAGATCTCACTGAGATTGACATAGACATATCATAGACAACTTAGGCTCTAAAAATAAATGTGTAGGTGTATTTTCGGATGTAACAAAGGCATTTGACAACGTAAACCCGAAAAATTAGTAGCAGTTTTAGGTGCATGTGGTATAAGAGAGAAGGTAGGAAAATGGATACTATCATATCTGAAGAACAGGAGCCGATACACAGCAATTACAAAAACGTCAGAAGACAAAATAAAACTAAAGCGAGAAATCTGAACTTCTCTGTCCCATAAGAATTCATACTTTTCCCACAGCTATTTACTTTATACACAAGTCATATGCTAAACACAGCTAATTATAGCAACATAGTTACTTACACAGATGAAGAAACTCTACTATTCAAGAACAATGACACAGAAAATCTGTAAATAAAAGACAGCTTAGAAATAAATAACGCTACCAAAGAATTACTGAAATATATTTGCATAGTAACATTGCTAATACGTTTTGATTAAGTTTCAGGTATTTTCATCGAGCTGTGCATTGCAGAAAACTCCACATTCACAAAATTCCCGGGGATATTAACTGATGAAAATGTAAACTGGGTCACGCTCATTGAATATATAAGTGTGATATTCGTCTGAAACCTGTATGCCCTGCACAAACTCAACTACCAAAAGGACACAAATACACTGAGTAAGTCACGGGATAGGTACACAGCTACATCTTTCTACCTACATTGAAGTCATTCACGTCAAATTTGTAGTGATAAGCTGGTTACGCTGTGCTTCGAGTGGATAATGGACGACTAATCGAAACCGGTAACACTGAGCATCAAAATAAGCAGCTGATGGTCAGCTACAACGAAGTTTCACAATTACTTGACAGCTGTAAAACCACACCTCATCACAAATTATATTATGAAAATGACGTGCAATGCACTAATTCACTGGACGTCAAGATATTGCAAATTTTGCAGAGAGGAATTTCAAAAATAAACACTATGAAGTCGGTGTTTGACAGAAATTATCAATATTATGAAAGAAGAAAATAACAAAATGACAAAAATCTCATAAAAATTTTTTTATACGTACTGTTTCTACGGCATAATTTTTTTTTCTGTGCACTGCGCTATGAGACAATTATAGTACTCTGTAAAACATGAGAAATAGCTAACGTAAATCACAATATATGTTTTTAGAAGGGAGAGAAAGGGATTCTAGAAGCATGTACACATTAAATGCACTGTCCCAGGAGGAAAGGTCACTGTTCAGAGATATGACAGGAAAGATCATCCGAAGCAAAGAAACCTAGTCAACATGGGGTCTAACATGCATACCTTGCCGCGCGGGGTAGCCACGCGATCAGGGACACCTTGTCACGGTCCGCGCGGCTCCCCCCATCAGACGTTCGAGTCCTACCTCGGGCATTAGCATAAGTTAGTTTAAGTTTGATTCAGTAGTGCGTAAGCTTTGGTACTGATGACCTCAGCAGTTTGGTCCCATAAGACCTTACCACAAATTCCAAATGCATACCTTAAGAGCTATGAGATCTTCAAAATTGTAAAACAAAATCTCTTCTACTGAAAGCACTCTGTTTTCCATATTTTGAAAGGTGGTAGTTATCAACACTTGTTCAGTAGAAGAGATGTGTTTCACAGTAGTGAAGATGTGTTTTAGAGCTCATGATTAATAGGTAAGTTTGTCTTGTTTTGGTCCAGACTACCACCTCTCTAAATATGGTAAGCAAGAGAGTGATGTGGAAGAGATTTGTTACACAGTATTGAAGATGAAGAAGTTCCCATTTTATTTTTTATTTATTTATTTATTTATTTTTTGCTTCGAACGATAGTTAATGTCACATCCTGGAATAGTGACCAATCTTCCTGAAACATGCTTTATAAATGTAGCGTAAGTGATGTAAGCAACATTCTAATTTAAATTGTTATAGGCCTAGAATACTGTAGTATATAATTGTAATTTGCTAATTGCTAGCTATTAGACAAATGTATACTTTTCCATGGTTGTGATACAAATCCGACTGGACCCAAAAAAACATTACATTACATCACACCTTTGAATACATACACACATCAAAAATGTTTTGCATCATTACGGCTCCCAGAACTCCTTAAGACAGATGTTGACTGTGGATATTGTATCACAGACACAGTCCGTTTGACTGTTCATGGATGTCACTAAACCCCCCCAAATATGTAAACAAACATGCATGAGCGGCGCCCATTAGACGGACGGGATACGACAGCCGATCAGTTCCAGTCATTCCACCAGGAAGGAGGTACACGGCTTCTGTTATCTGTAGTTTAACCATGCTTAGACGGTCAACACCGCGGTTCGAACGCGTCCGCTTTGTTACTTTGTACCAGGAAGGGCTCTCAACAAGGGAAGTGTCCAGGCGTCTCGGAATGAACCAAAGCGATGTTGTTCGAGCGTGAAGGAGATACAGAGAGACAGGAACTGTCGACGACACGCCTTGCTAAGGCCGCCCAAGGGTTACTACTGCAGTGGATGACCGCTACCTACGGATTATGGCTCGGAGGAATGCTGACAGTAACGCCAACATGTTGAATAATGCTTTCCGTGCAGCCACAGGAAGTCTGTTACGACTCAAACTGTTCGCAATAGGCTACATGATGCGCAACTTCACTCCCGACGTCCATGGCGAGGTCCACCTTTGCAACCACGACACTATGCAGCGCAGTACAGATGGGCCCAACAACATGCTGAATGGACCGCTCAGGATTGGCATCATGTTCTCTTCACCGATGAGTGTCGCATACGCCTTCAACCAGACAATCGTCGGAGACGTGTTTGGAGGCAATCTCGTGAGGCTGAAAGCCTTAGACACACTGTCCAGCGAATGCAGCAAGGTGGAGCTTCCCTGGTGTTTTGGGGTGGCATTACATGGGGCCGACGTACGCCGCTGCTGGTCATGAAAGGCGCCCTAATGGCTGTACGATACGTGAATGCCATCCTCCGACAATCATATCGGTAGCATATTGGGGAGGCATTCGTCTTCATGGACAACAATTCGCTCCCCCATCATGCACATCTTAGAATTACTTCCTTCAGGATAACGACAGCGCTCGAATAGAGTGGCCAGCATGTTCTCCAGGCATGAACCCTATCGAACATGCCTGGGATAGACTGAAAAGGGCTGTTTATGGACGACGTGACTCATAAAATACTCTGAGGGATCTACGCCGAATCGCTGTTGAGCAGTGGGACAATCTTGACCAACAGTGCCTTGATGAACTTGTGGATAGTATGCCACGACGAACACAGGCACGTGCATCAATGCTAGAGGATGTACTGCTGGGTACTAGAGGTACTGGTGTGTAAGCAATCTGGACTACCACCTCTGAAAGTCTCACTGTATGTTGGTACAACATGCAATGTGTGGTTTTCATGAACAACAAAAAGGGCAGAAATGATGGTTATGTTGATCTCTATTCCAATTTTCTGTACAGGTTCCGGAACTCTCGAAACCGAGGTGATGCAAAACCTTTTTTGATGTGTGTAGATGAATATCTGCATAACAGAGAAGTATTTTTCTCTTCGGCACTGATTTTCAGTTCTCTTTTTTCGAAGGGCTGCATGGCGATTCATTAGTAGCGCTGGATCTGGAATACGCCATTTCACAAGCTTCAACCTGCATCACATTTCTTGTCTAGTATATAATGCTTGAGTCTGCAGCGTTGGTTGTTACTCAATACACATTGTGTTATACCTGCACATTACGATTTTAAAATATTACATTAATCTTTCTTGACACGCGTTTAGCACAAGATGCCAATTCTGACTCATAAACTTCCAAATCTGCAACAAAACCATGGGCGTTCGGTTGAAACACAGTTCCCATAATTTGACCATGTTTCTAACTAAGCAAGAGTAACGCACATATATTCTCTGCAGACCTTCTGAAAAGAGTTTTTGGTGTCCTTGGAGGATTGTTTCAACTTAGTACAGAAATCAGTATTTCGTACAAAGCCGTCTTCCGATTTCCTTTGGATATGAATGCAAGCACAATTACTACTCATCCTCTGCGTTGTGGGGATCGCTTTGCGACCATTCTGTGCGCCATGTGAACAGAAAAAAGGAGAAATATAAGCGTTGAGCGGCTCACCGTCAGCCACAGCAATAAAAATGAAACATATAGCAATAAATAGAGAGACAAAATGGTATCCAATCTATCGGAAAGCCCGAGCTTGTTTATTAATGCGGAAATGCCTGCGAAAAAACGGTTGCTGTGTACCGCCAATAAATTCAGTTATTTAGAGCGCGAGTTTTATATTTTTTTCATTCTGGGTAAAAGCTTCCGCCACAGGCAGTCTGTCATTTAAAGTGAAGCACGGATGTACAAATTGAATGAAACACTGATATTCTACATATTTCACAGCATTTAGTACCAAATCTATAAACAAGCTCTTATTGATAGTCCTTGACAAGGAAGATCCCCCTCTCTTTTCTCGAGGTGCTGATATAACAGCGAAAGTACTTTTCATTAGTACGGGTTCGCTAGTTTATATTCTGCACTCGAGAATTCTAAGATAACGTGAAAGACCATAAGAATGAACGTATTCCCACAGGACAACCGCAGCGCAGCCGCGCAGCCGCAGTCTGTGGCCTCGATTGTTCTTTCAAGTTCTGTATTATCCCTGAAATAGGTGCGCCCGTTGCTGAAGAATACGTAGCGTTTCAGCTAGAGGTTAGTGGTTTCTTTTGACACAGTTTGCTACAAGATTTTCTGACATTCTTAAATCTCTGCTATTTACGAAATGAAGATGTCATTTTTTTCAGTTAGACTGTATTTACGTACATCATTTCCCCGCTACACAGTTATTTGCGGCTTAATATATAGCTGTATAAAGAGCGCATTTCGTAACCAATGCGAAACGGGAACATACTGGTGTGACGGTAATTTAATAGAAAGATAGTTACCTAGAGCATGATGCCACGTGTACACGAATGGCAGCGCATACACATGATGAGCTGCCGTTCGTTTTGATTTACAGATTTTTTTCGTGATTTGGCAGTTGATGCTCTTAAGGCAGGAAAAATATGCAAAGATATAACGTTGAACAAAGAATAAACCTGAACTCGGACTGATAATATCAGGTTTCTGCGCGCGTGTACACATTCTTACACCAAAACAAAATATAATAAAATCAACAAAATAATAAAAATAAAAGTATTATTAAAAACATGGTTTTGGAAAATGAGAACATTCAAAAACTTAAAAGTTTCACTTATAGTATAGGCGATGTAAATAGTCCAGTTAATTTTCGACGTGTCTGGTCAGAACGGTGGACTTGCGCCATTTCCCTTTTATTCTGCAGTATGTGCACATCTTATAAAGATGACTATTTTATTCACCATGCAGGATCATTCTTTTGCAAACCAGGATACGAAGAGGCTGACAATTTTTGGATCCGTTTCATATACAGTTACACTATAGTACGTCCTAATAACTGCAAATAATGAGCTGTTGATGCAACTTTTACTCATGCAACTGGTCCTTTTCCTTTATTATTACCGTCATCCTGCGAGGCTACGATCTAAGCCCCGTCTTGCTCACGGTCATGTTTGTAAACTGCATACTGTAATTGCCTTGGTATTTACGAATGCATGTCACTGCGTGGCTACAGCTAATGATGCTTTCCAATGCATATTCCAGCTTTTTTACGTTTTGAACGATCTGAAGGCGGTCGCAAAAAGAAACTGAAACTAAATATCGTACTTCAGTTGTAATAGGAAGACAGCTGTTTAGGCACTAGCAGTTTTTTGCTTTAAACTTTTCTATTTCATAAACAACATTGAGACCGCTGTCTCCTCCCCGACAATATCAGGCTTCGCTGACAGGGAGGGTGCAGTATGGTATCTTGGATGGAGGAAAATCTCCAGGTGTGGACACTAGGGAAATCTGTCGGGACACTTCCTGGTCATGTTGTGTACTGATGGCCTTGCACACAGTGCTAATAGTGACACCAGACTTCTAGCAAATGATACATTTATCTACATTGAAAGAAACTGCATAAATATTCAGTCAGATCTTAATAAGATTTTGAAGTGGTACAAAGAGTGGTAATTTGTTTTAAATGTTCGGAAATGTAAAACTGTGCACCTCATAAAACGATAAAAAGGGATTATTTTATGACTATAATATCAATGAATCACAGTTGGAATCGGCCAACGCATACAAATACCTGGGTGTGACACTTTGGAGGGATATGAGGTAGAATGATCACACAGCAGTCGTGGATACAACAAGTGGCAGACTTCGGCTTAGTGGTAGAATATTGGGGATCTGCAAAGCAGGCTGCTCACAAATCACTCTTGCGACCCGTTCTATTACATTGCTTACATGTATGGGACCCATATCTAATACGACTAACAGGCGATGTTGAATGTAGATAGAGAAGGGCAGCGCGAATCATGACTGCTTTGTTTGACCCGTGGGAAAATGGCACCAAGGTACTGAAGAACCCAGAGGGGCATTCTTGAAGATAGACGTAAACTATCAAGAAACTTCTTTAAATGACGACTCCAGGAATATACTACAACGCCCGACATATTACTCACACAGGGATACAGGGATCCTAAGGACAACATTACATTAATTGCAGCACGCATAGAGATATTTTAACAATCATTCTTCTCACGGCCCGTAAGTGAATGGAGCGGGAAGTAGTCCTAATAATTGGTACAACTGGACGTGCCCTTTGCCACGCACTTCAGAGTAGTTTGCAGAGTACAGATGTAAATTATTTGTTTTATGAAGGATCTGGAGCTTATTCTTGATGGTTCTGGAGTTACGTTTGTTGTTTATGAGATTCAGAGCGAAGTCACTCGTAGAGTTATCGTTAGGTTTCGTGTGTTCCATACAACGTGGCGTTTATGTAATGTATTCTTTACACAGCTCCACCAGCTTAAAAAGCCTTAACTAGTTCTGTGACGAAGAATACATCTAAATAAATACAGCACAGGTAGAAAAATGCGACATTCTTTCAGTCAGCTCATAACTACAGTGCCTGTTCTGTAGAAGACTGTTATTTAACATTAACTGAATTTTCTGCATGTGCTTGGCAGAACATGATAATAATATTAAAAAGGATAACGCTTCTTAATGTTATGCAAAATTATATTTATTTGGTCACGAATGGGCTTCCGGCTTCTCAGGCCATCTTCAGCTGACAACTGACTGACACAAACACAGTTAACGTGATGTGCGACTTACAAAGATCTTATTTGTACAGAACATGCAAAAATGACAAAGCGTTTACATAAGAAAACTTCATAATAAAAATTATATTAATTAAAAAAGTGGTAAACAAAGTTCCGTTCTATACTTCATCGCTTTGTATCTTTTCCGTTATCCAAATCAGCCTTTCTAACAGAACTACAAACCGTCAAACAAATCTCCTCCAACAATGGCTGTAGCGCTGCTTGAATGCTACGAAAGAAGGAAATGAGTAAACTTTCACCACTCCTGTACGCTGGCCAACAGCAGTCGCTCAATAGTTTCAAACCCTGGTGCAAAATTCCATTTATTGACAACATTTCAGGCACAAAAAAGTTAATGTCTCGCAACTACAGACCGCATTTTGTAGTACCAATGAAGTATCAAAATTTTTATTTAATGTTAAAGACGAAACTCAGTTCTTGGCACACAGTGGGGTACATAAAATCTCTTGCAAGCAGTATGGAAAAGCGTATATTTGCCAGTCAGACAGAGCTGTGACAATTAAGCTACGTGAACAAGAGGAAGGCTGGTGATTGAGGAAGAATGATTCAACATTTCCTGATCATCTTTTAGCAGAAAATCATCCATATGCTGTAGAATGCGAAGTTTTACATTCTATCGAAAACAGCAGAAAGATGACCCGATTGGAAATAATGGAATCAACGAACACATGGAACAAAATGTCAGCTTAGTATTAAATGAGCAGACTCAGGATCCATTTTGCCCTTTGTTAAATTAAGCTTTCGTTACAAATAATATAATGTAACTGTAAATTCGTTTGCATTGTTTGTTATACATATCTCTACATAAAAATATTTTTACCCACATTTTCGTTAATGAAATTTTTATTATACACTACTGGCCATTAAAATTACTACACGGAAAAAAAATGAATTGATCGTATGTCATTGTTGGCCGGCAGGCCCCATGTGGAGAAGTTCGGCCGCCGTATAGCAAGTTCTTTGTAGTTGACACCACTTCGGCGACTTGCGAGTCAATGATGATGAAAGCCACACAACACCCAGTCATCACGAGGACCCGGGACCCCATGCGCAGGAAGCAAGAACGCTACCACAAGACCACGAGCTGCGGAAATGACGCGCTACAGACGCGAAATTGGACAGGAAGAAGATGCTGTGATATCCAAGTGATTAGCTTTTTAGAGCATTCACACAAGGTTGGCGCCGGTGGCGACACCTAAAACGTGCTGACATGCGGAAATTTTCCAACCGATTTCGTATACACAAACAGCAGTTGATCGGCGTTGCCTGGTGAAACGTTGTTGTGATGCCTCGTGTAAGGAGGAGAAATGCGTACCATCACCTTTCCGACTTTGATAAAGGTCGGATTGCAGCCTATCGCAATTGCGTTTTATCGTATCGCGACATTGCTGCTCGCGTTGGTCGAGATCCAATCACTGTTGGCAGAATATGGAATCGGTAGATTCAGGAGGGTAATGCGGAACGCCGTGCTGGATCCCAACGGCCTCGTATCACTAGCAGTCGAGATGACAGGCATCTTATCCGCATGGCTGTAACGGATCGTGCTGCCACGTCTCGATCCCTGAGTCGACAGATGGGGACAACAACCATCTGCACGAACGGTTCGAAAATGGTTCAAATGGCTCCGAGCACTATGGGATTTAACATCTGAGGTCATCAGTCCCCTAGAACTTAGAACTATTTAAACCTAACTAACCTAAGGACAACACATACATCCATGCCCGAGGCAGGATTCGAACCTGCGACCGTAGCGGTAGCGCGGTTCCAGACTTAATCGCCTAGAACCGCTCGGCCATACCGGCCGGCACGAACAGTTCGACGACGTTTGCAGCAGCATGGACTACCAGCTCGGAGACCATGGCTGCGGTCGTTTCCGGCGCAAAGAGGTGCACCCAGCTTTCGTCCCCCGTAACGATCCATGACGAAAAAGCCTCTCCATCGATCTCAAAAACGCGCCAACAATTCATATGAAATTGCCTTCCTTTGAATCTTGTGGTCCGCTGTGACAATTCGTGGAACCTATCGTGAGTATCTCTTTGAATATCCGAGAGTCTCGATCATTGCAGACGCACTTCCAGTGTTGACCGACCACTGTAGAGTCAATTATCGAGCTGTGATGCGCTGTTCGGCACTAATAATGGCATCCGCACGATTCAGCATGTCTGGAGCAGCGGCTGTGATAGGACGTCCCGAGCGTGGCTGGTCATGGACCTCTGTTTCTGCACTTCCTGAGTCTGTAACTTTCTTTACTCATCGCCCAATTTTGCTCCTATGAACTGCATCATCGCCATACACTGCACACAAACGTTTATGGATGTTCACCACGGTTTCTTTTTCTGCAAACAAGAATTCAATAACAGCATGCTGCTTGTAACGTGATTCTGCCAGAATGGTTCGAAACTTCACAAACGCACGGAGCAGACATCAAATGTGAAGTACTAACAAGGACGTTTGTCTATGTATATTAACGGCTTTTTTTTAATGAGGTGCATCACTTATTCAACGACCCTCGTAATTACGCCACGAGAAATGATTTACGATTCTGAACCTGCAAGTTCTGGTTGTAAACATTAACGAAAAAGAATTTCGGCATCAGAAGTTTTTTTTTTTCTTTACTAATATCTCTTGCACCCACTTTTCATATCGGTATGTGAATGTTTCGATTTCCTACCATGGACTAAGTGAGCATCAACGAATAGCACGAGACAAGGAAAGTCACATATTAGAAGAAATACGTATCTTCCCCCAAAATAATTTCACTAGGTTTCGCTGTCACGATGAATGTTTCCAGGGACAACATCTCCACAAAGTGGAGTACTTGACGAAAATGACTTCTTTCAAGGAACGTGTTTTCGCTTATTTAGAGCTGAACCACAGTTGGTAGGGGTGAGAAATTCATAAAAAGAATCCAATCATTTGTCCCGAATTAACATTAATAAGGAGATGAAGCTTACACTTTAGGGTCCTATCGAAGCACGAATTTAGAGATTAACTTCTGCACCTCAGATGAGTCAGAGAAGACACAGCATAGGTAAATCTGTACAACTAGACAGTTATAAACTCATGAGTTACAAAAGAACATCCCTATTCGTTGATAATAGAAACCTCAATTAATTCACTTTTTATTTTTTTGCCTAAAGTAGGAAACATGAACCGTGTGTGTGTGTGTGTGTGTGTGTGTGTGTGTGTGTGTGTGTGTGTGTGTGTGTGTGTGTGTGCAGACTGGTAACGAAGAAAGGTGCAAGCATACGGAATAGTTTCCTAAATACGTGTGTGGCCCGAAGACTTCTTAAGTAACAGAACGAAGTATGTTACCCTCAACGACAAGTGTTCATCAGAGACAAGGGTATCGGCAGCAGTGCCACAGGGAAGTGTGATAGGACCGCTGTTATTTTCTATATAAGTAAATAATCTGGCAGGCAGGGTAAGCAGCAGTCTCTGGCTGTTTGCTGATAATACTGTGGTGTATGAGATGATGTCTTGTAGGAGGATATACAGTAGAGCGTCGATTATCCGAACGTTGGTCAACCGAACGACTGCTTAACCGAACTGTGTACTCGCTCACACCTGTTACTCTCCCACCTTACCGTCCATCATCCCCCTCACTCCCAAACCAAGTTTCCCACATTACTCGCCGCACTGGGCCACCGCTGGCGGAACGTTGCTTCTAATGGGGGCTTCACAAGGCGCTGCTGGTTGACCGGCCAAGCCGCCAGTCACTGTGTTTCAACAATCAGCACACATCTGTCGGCTTGGCACTGGCAGTAGAAGAAGTAGCGGCAGTATCAAAGCTGTTCACAGCAACAGCTGCGCCAGCTTAAGAGTTGAGGCGTGCCGCTCCGCGCAGTTTGAAGGATTGCGCGCCCCCAACAAGAGCTTCTCATGGTGCAAACAGTCACCTTCTGTTCTCTGTTACGACCACTTATGTGCTGCTGCGTGAAGAAGTGAACTTGACGGTACAAAATGCTTAAACGTAAACGTGTTGTCCTTTCTATGAGGGACATGTACGAGATTATTACTATATATTCCTACTGAAGTTGCCTTTGTATGTTACTTTGTAATACTAAAAGAGATGCCTGTTTTTATGAATAAATTTACTGTACAGTACTTCTTTTTGGCAAATAAACATGTACAGTTCGATTATCCGAACAAACCAGTTTTCCAAACACCATGTCCCCCAATTACTCCGGATAATCGACGCTCTACTGTAATATGATTTAGACAAGATCTGTTCGTCGTAAACGGAGCTCGACAACGGTGGGGGGGGGGGGGGGGGGGGGGGGGGGGGTAGCAGGAGCGTGGACGCTGTGATGGACTGGAAACTGTGGCTGTAGGGATCGTCAGACTTCCAGTCGTACCCTGCCATCTGGCCTTCGCTCTGGAAAACGCCCAGAATGGTACGCGTCTGCCTCCTGAGACCAATAGCCAGGTGTAGAAAGCGTCGGCTGCTGTGGCGTGATCGGGTCCAGCTTCATCAGTAGAACGAGAGGAACCGGAGAAGGCGAAGGCTCCGTCTCCGTGGGGTTGCCCTGCGGTGTTCTGGGGCTGCTGTGGCCGCACAGTCCTCGGGATCGGTGAATCTGGGAGAAGAAATACAGAAGGATCACCGTGCACATGACAGTGCCGAATTTAATTGTGATGTCGGCGCTGCAATCCGTCTGGGCTTGAAAAGAGATACTTACGTGTGCCAAGTCGACGAACCATCTCGTCTCGCGCCCATCGTCTGCTGCTGCTGAAATCCCTGAAATACACAAAATCATGCGGCGCGAAAGGATACTTGCGACCTTCCTTCGACACCGGAGGCTGAGGAGGGTAGAGCAGGTGGGGCAGTGTCCGATGGCGGCGGCCGTGTAGCAATTCCACCGGCGATTGTCCATCTCATGGGTGCGAACGATATGAGGCGAAAAAAAGTTGCAATGCTTGATCCCTGGTGTGTGCGGTGCGAAGTTTTGTCATCTGCTGCTTGAAGGTTCTGACAAAACGTTCCACTTCGCCGTTGGGCTGCGGATGAAACGCTGCACTGGCGAGCTGTTGAATGCCATTGCGTTCACAGAATGTTTCAAATTCATTTGGCGTGAACTGAGGGCCATTGTCCGACATTATGAATTCAGGCAAACCTTCGAGGCAAAAACTAGAGGACAACTCCTGAACTGTGCTACGTGACGTTGTCGAGTTCACTGGCACAGCAAAAGGAAACTTGCTATACGAGTCAACCACAATCAACCAACGAGTGTTCCAAAAAGGTCTTGCAAGTATATGTGCACACTCTTCCATGGTGAGTGCGACTTAGGCCAAGCAGAGAATGTTTGTGGTGCAGTGGACTGATTTTCCACGCATGCGTCACACTGTGACGTCATCAGTTTTACACTCCTGGAAATTGAAATAAGAACACCGTGAATTCATTGTCCCAGGAAGGGGAAACTTTATTGACACATTCCTGGGGTCAGATACATCACATGATCACACTGACAGAACCACAGGCACATAGACACAGGCAACAGATCATGCACAATGTCGGCACTAGTACAGTGTATATCCACCTTTCGCAGCAATGCAGGCTGCTATTCTCCCATGGAGACGATCGTAGAGATGCTGGATGTAGTCCTGTGGAACGGCTTGCCATGCCATTTCCACCTGGCGCCTCAGTTGGACCAGCGTTCGTGCTGGACGTGCAGACCGCGTGAGACGACGCTTCATCCAGTCCCAAACATGCTCAATGGGGGACAGATCCGGAGATCTTGCTGGCCAGGGTAGTTGACTTACACCTTCTAGAGCACGTTGGGCGGCACGGGATACATGCGGACGTGCATTGTCCTGTTGGAACAGCAAGTTCGCTTGCCGGTCTAGGAATGGTAGAACGATGGGTTCGATGACGGTTTGGATGTACCGTGCACTATTCAGTGTCCCCTCGACGATCACCAGTGGTGTACGGCCAGTGTAGGAGATCGCTCCCCACACCATGATGCCGGGTGTTGGCCCTGTGTGCCTCGGTCGTATGCAGTCCTGATTGTGGCGCTCACCTGCACGGCGCCAAACACGCATACGACCATCATTGGTACCAAGGCAGAAGCGACTCTCATCGCTGAAGACGACACGTCTCCATTCGTCCCTCCATTCACGCCTGTCGCGACACCACTGGAGGCGGGCTGCACGATGTTGGGGCGTGAGCGGAAGACGGCCTAACGGTGTGCGGGACCGTAGCCCAGCTTCATGGAGACGGTTGCGAATGGTCCTCGCCGATACCCCAGGAGCAACAGTGTCCCTAATTTGCTGGGAAGTGGCGGTGCGGTCCCCTACGGCACTGCGTAGGATCCTACGGTCTTGGCGAGCATCCGTGCGTCGCTGCGGTCCGGTCCCAAGTCGACGGGCACGTGCACCTTCCGCCGACCACTGGCGACAACATCGATGTACTGTGGAGATCTCACGCCCCACGTGTTGAGCAATTCGGCGGTACGTCCACCCGGCCTCCCGCATGCCCACTATACGCCCTCGCTCAAAGTCCGTCAACTGCACATACGGTTCACGTCCACGCTGTCGCGGCATGCTACCAGTGTTAAAGACTGCGATGGAGCTCCGTATGCCACGGCAAACTGGCTGACACTGACGGCGGCGGTGCACAAATGCTGCGCAGCTAGCGCCATTCGACGGCCAACACCGCGATTCCTGGTGTGTCCGCTGTGCCGTGCGTGTGATCATTGCTTGTACAGCCCTCTCGCAGTGTCCGGAGCAAGTATGGTGGGTCTGACACACCGGTGTCAATGTGTTCTTTTTTCCATTTCCAGGAGTGTATTTGGGTGTCCGCAGCCTGCCAAGTACAGTGTCGACGCGCTAACTGTTTCTAACGAACAACCCCCAGTGTCCTTGGTGAAGTGACTGCAACACTTATTTTTGAAAAGTTTTTGGAATCAACACATGTGACTATCCACTGTCATTTCTCCCGGGGTGCCGAACATTCACGTACAAAATGCCCAGGCTGATTACAACGATAACAAGTATCCGACTTTATGGGTTTACGCTCTATCAAACTTTCTCTACAGACAGGTGTCTCACCTACTAAGCTAGAATGATTAGGAATAGCGCCCCGCCTCTCATCGCTAAATCGAAATTTCTCAATCTCGGTAAATAACCCATCAAGGTCCGAAAAACTTTGCGGCTTCTCTACCAAAAGCATTCGCAACCGATCCACAGGACACATTCCTTCGATAATATTGTTAACAACTTCCAGTTCGGGAACATTAGGATACTACGCTGTAACTGTCATTCTGATTTCCTCAATATACCGGGCCAAACTCTCCTCAGGACCCTAGACACGATAAACATACCAACTAATGAGTTCATAACGAAACCTGCTAGACAAACTATTTTCTAACAACTTTTGCCTAAACCCGCTGCAATAGCGTTAGCAATTACTCGGCTAAGTTTGGCTTGGGCTATATAGCCTGAGAAATGGCAGTATCAGCAACTTGTAACACCCTCCCCTGATTCTGCAAATGAACTGTTAACCACAACAAGTCAACAATTTGCTCATTCGTGTCCATACCCAACTTAGAAATGCCCTGAATTATAGTCAGAAGAGAATTAGACAACTTACTAAATAAATTCCAATTATGACAATTATCCCCCTCTACAGTACCAACTACCGTAGAACTGTAACTTTCCCTGGGATCAGAACCGTCTTCCTTGGCCGCATTCACTTGCCAGTTCAAGAGACCCCCGTCAAGCTGAAGCTTTATTGCTTTATCCTTCAATCTTTCAATGACAGATTTCTGCTTAGTGTCTGAATAAATTACCCTAAGGTCGCCGTCGCGATTAACCAGATGATTTATTTGCGCTTGAACGCGAAACACTTATGCGCTTAAAGGCACAATGGCCTGCAATAATTGAAGGTTGGCCTGCAAGCTGTTGGCCTGCAAGCTGCGGAGTCTGTCGCAAACAAACCAAGCGTCACATACCTCGCCGAAGGTGTCCCTGTTGACAACCAGCGCACGACTCAGCGACCCGCGCAGGCCCTGCGCAACTCCAGCCACGCTACCTTCCTGATTTTCCCCACATACAGCCAGCTCATAGTGAATTTGTGGTTTTGTCAAATAAGAAATTCCGACCACCGGTCGAGGGTCCGTGATCCACCTTCGTTAACATATACGCCTGAAACCAAAAATATCCAAACAGTAATTTGTTTCACACAAATTTACCCTAACCACTAGACAGGATCATAACCCTGCCACTCGTTTGTAACCACGCTCTGCTACCATTTAATTGCGGTAGGGAGCTGGTGTTGTGTGTAAAGGTATTGAGCCACAATGAATTTACTACCGTTTCTAAAAACACTAATGAATTTACTTTTGCCGGCCGGGGTAGCCGAGCGGTTCTAGGCACTACAGTCTGGAACCGCCCGACCGCTACGGTCGCAGGTTCGAATGATGCCTCGGGCATGGATGTGTGTGATGTCCTTAGGTTAGTTAGGTTTAAGTAGTTCTAAGTTCTAGGGGACTGATGACCTTAGAAGTTAAGTTCCATAATGCTCAGAGCCATTTGAACCATTTGAATTTACTTTTAAAAGCAAACCTCCAAGAATAACACTAACTGAAAAGACTAAATTTCAATAGCCAATTGATGGCAAACGCCTCAAAAGGGCAACAGTATAAAATCGTGATACTAGCAAACAGGTATTTATAGACATGCCTCAGAAATAAGTTACTAGATTCAACAATTTTCACTGACTAGAAAGTACAATTCGTAAATCAGAGAATTACATCTGCATTCTCTACCCTTAGATTCTAAAATCAGTTAGAAACAGTGACAGCCGAAAGCCCCCACACATGACAGAAAGAAACCTTCACAAATAACACATTTATGTAAAAAAATGCAAATGTGTGAGAATTCCTAAGGGACCAAACAGCTGAGGCCATCGGTCCCTTGACTTACACGCTAGATAAATCAAGTTACGTTGAGAACGACACACACACCCATGCCCGAGGGAGGACTCGAATCTCGAGCGGAAGTGGCCGAGCAATCCGTGACATGGCGCCTAAACCGCGGGGACACTCCGCGCGAACACATTTATATACATACAAACGGGCTATCAGGATACGGAGTCAAAATGGCCGCCACACGACACCGAGTGACTGTGATTTCTCGTAAAATCCAAGGCCCATTGACAAACGCTTGCTTAGAGAGCGCCGAGAGAAGGATGTAACAAAGATTACTCGTAGTCGGAAACCCACGGGTATCATCCAGCAGACGCCACCGTGTGCAGTACTTGCAAAGGTCAGGCAGGACTCCAACCCGGCACCACAATGGACACAAAGTGCTTGCAACTTCAGTAGCAGACTACACGCCGATTACTGTGCGTCCTGCTGAAATAGCTTTTAATGAGCCATGTTCACGGCTGTGACCAACAATCGGACCCGCCAAACCCGCAGTGAGCTAAGGCACCACCGTTGCCAACGGACCACAGCAGACGCTTGGCCTCACTTGAGTTCTGTGCCGCCCATGTCACACTGTCCTCTATCTAGGTAACCGCAGCCCCCAACTACCTTCGCCTCCTCTCCGACTTGCCCTCTACCGGCGACAGTTGCGCTCCATGCGGTCTTGCGACCAGAGGAATTCCAACTCGGCGGGAATTACGCGAAATTAAACGCGGGCGCACGGCACAAAAATGGTCAAATCTCAATCAGCTTCCGTGGCCTGTGCTATTATCCTATAGCTCAGAGGAAAAGGTTCAAGCAATTCAGAAGCCTGAGCTTCGATGTGACAAGATGCAGCAGAAGCATCTGTATCAGGGCCAAAATCCAATTCGTAGTGAAACTGATAGGTAAATGGAAAAGCTTCCAGTATCTGCAGCTTGAATTAATTGTTCAGTAATGCGACAGGGAATATAAAGACAGTCTAGATTTCTCCAAGCATTTCCCTCGCGGTCTGTTTCCTCGTTACACGGCTACCATACCCTGCTCCTTGTGGCGATGGACGGGGTACAGTGCTCGCTGCTCGCAGACGTGCGCTCACAATCTGCTCTGGCAGCACATTTTCTGGGTAGTTCTGTCACTGAGTGTGGCGGCCGAAATCCTGTCAGCTCTGGGAAGCAGCTTCGTGGCAGATCTGACGAAAGAGTACTCGGCTTGTGCACGTACAAGTGTTTCGGAGCACATAGTTAATCACCTATGTTGAACATGGGACTCTCTAGGAAGCGATCCTTAAGTGTTCTCTTGTTGATCCTACCATATCGTCAGTTACGACTGCAATGTGCATGGTGTCATCTATACTGGATAAAGGATCAATGGAAATATGTCACCAGGGCGGATGGCTTACGTTTCAAAATTCGATCGATGGTAGTGTCTAGATACGCCGTCATCCAGGCAAATGCTGCTCGAAGCACTCAAAGCGCCACGGACGCATGCCAGTGGGAGTAGTGTTCCGCTACGAGTGTTGTATTTCCAACCATCGACGTCTTGCTTGATGTCTTCCCCTATGTCGGCCGCGTCTTCTAGCAGGGCGACTGTCCGCGTCACAAGGGCAGAATCCTGTTCTAATGAGTCGAGGAGGACGGTACTGAAAATACGTTGATGCCTTAGCCACCAAAGTCGCCTGATCTGAACCACATAAGAAACCTCAGGGATACTATTTGCCGGTAGCTGCGCACCCACAATTTACGAGAATTGCGTGCCCTGTGCGTGATCGTGACAGAAAAACATAATATGCTTCTGACAAATTTTTCGCCATAAGTACCGGTTGCCGTGCAGGTGTAAGTACAAAATTTATTCAAGAAATTAGTTCCAATCGGTGCACGGCAACTCCCTGTCAGCTCAGCCCCTTGCACTAGCGTAGTCGTGGAGACTAAAGCCATCGGTACACGCACTGTGCGTTAGGACGTCATCGTTTCACGTGCCGAGTTCAACAGGCGGCTGAACACTCAGAAACAGAGTAGTGCTCTACTAGTAGTTTTGGTACACTACGTAAATGACGTAGCAAATGGCAGGATTATCGGTAGTATTGGCAGGAAAAGAAACATATATGGATGTGTAAGAAAGAAACTGGGAGCCGACGATTTCTCTTTGTTTCTTTGGCTTTTGTTTAGCAAGATTAGAACCACATCTCATTCAGCGTTTGTCCATTGCTTATTTTGTGGCCTTACAGCATATAAGTCGTATTTTGTAAGTATTTTTCATGTAAGCAAAGCAATTACTTTTGATGCAAGTACAGTTTACGTGCACAAATAGGACATTCTTTACCATGAGCAAAGGCAAGAGTTTCCTGTTATTATTGGTAAATGTGTAAGTTGTTTATGCATAACTGAAACATGTTTTATATAAGTTTGACGAAGTAATGAAGCGACGTTTGATTTTTTTTTTTTTTGCGGTTTTTTCTATTTTACCTTTTTGTTGCGAAAATTACGTTTTATATCGCGATATGATAATTCTGTATTTTTTCTTTATTTTTACTACGACATCCCTCTGCTTCACGTTAGAAATCAACAGTTTTCGAATAAAAGCTGTATTAAACATTGACAGTTTCAGTTTTGCTACGAATTGTTCTTATGTAACAGCTGGAGGATAACTATATAGAACAAAAATCTTCTATAGGTTACCCATTTCTTTATATATGTTCCCTCAGTTTCTAGACGGTTCACTGCTTCCGGTTTTTAGGGGAATCTATGAAGATACTGATCGCAGGCGTAAATGAAGCGATCTTTGAGGCAATGCCTGATAGGTATGCAACACACCCAATGTACAAGCAACGTAGGAACGACATTAACTGACCGAAGCCAGTAGGAAAACTACCACAGAGTACCGTTGCTTATGGCAGTGTATGATAGTAACCACCATAGAGTACCGCTGCTTATGGTAGTATATGGTAGTTTTACAACTCTACTCAGAAACGATGTGGCTTGTGTATATGGTGCGCGTGTCTCAACGTGGTATAAGCAGTAGAAGCGCGCTCCAGCTGCAGTTGTCGTCTGTATCTGGTTCGTAAAGCACACCGTTATTTTTACGAAATTAACGGACGTAAAATTCCCACATCGGCTTTATTACAACGCAAATTTCCCGCCTTGTTCAAATGCTAGTCACGTTATTCTGTCTGTAGTGCACGTAAATAAAAACTTCGACATCCTTGAATTTTTTGTAAGGCAAAAAGGAAAGCTCCATAAGTTCCACGTTAGAAGGACATCAGCGTACAACAATTCCATTTCAAATAGTGCGATGGAAATTTACAATAGTCTTCCACATAGGATAAAAATTACTTCATTATTGTCAGTTTTTTAGTGACACCCTAAGGTTATTTTTATTTGATCGCTATTACTATTCAGTAGCAAAATCTTCAGAAAATTTGAAACACAAGAAAGTGCTAAATATACCACTGCAAGTGGTGCGTGCTTTCTTGTAGATAAAGTTAGTCGAACACACACACTCCTGAGAGAGAGCTCACTCATACTTACATAACATCGAATGTTGTAGAACACTCTTGCATTAATCTAATAAGGAAGCTACAGAACTTATTAGAAAACGAGAAAATGAGCAAACAATTTTTGGACATTATGAAACGCGAACCCGCAACATGTAAAGCGTAACTTTGTAACTCAGCATCCCAGCTCAGTACACTACATTGAACTTCTGTAATATTGTACCTTGTCTTGCGTGTTAATACCTTCTGAAGGCTTAATCACAGATATATTAATAATTAACATTTAATAATAAGTACTCGTACCAAGAGAAATGTGTTTTGGTGGATCGTCAGTGTGTCTTTGATTTGAAATGGCGTATCTTCATAGCACGCAAGTAAAAATTCGAAAATTATTTAACAACCAATATGACATTTCCGGTTATTTTACCACTACAAATCGTACCAATAAATGGCGAGTTTTCGAGAGATGAGTTTGCTGGTGGTTCAAAACCGCATATATTCGTAGGACGTAAATTATGAACTGAAAGCCAAGTATTGAGTCTCCAGAGTCTGCCCTGAAAAAGATGGCGTGCATGTGACGTAGTTGGCGTTCTTCCATCTCATTGGCCGTCGTTCAAACGCACATCTCTCATATTTGATATTGCTCCAAAAGTACGGAAACACTCCCTAACGGGCTTTTCCCACGCTATGACGTCAGAAACTCGGCACGCTGAACGTTGATGTTCTTCGAATGCACGGTCCGTGTGCAGATGACTTAAGGCCAATGAAAGCTAAAATAAAAACACACGTCAGATTCCCTCCGACAGTACGATCGCGAACTCAGCGACTCCTGAAAAACATGCTAAGAATCTCTGATATGGCTCAACGTGACTGTTTACTTAGCCAAATTAGGTTTTCACTTTTAAAATTAATTTTCCTGTTCTTTGAATAAACGTCTGTCATTTACTCCAGCTTCTTTAGTAACCTCGCCTCCCACCCCCTTCCGTTTCCTCACACTAACATTTCCCTCTCCCAATGCTATACCAGTGTCCTAAACTGATGAAAAAAAGAACATTCACCTGTTTAATGCCGTGCTGGTCCACCTTTGGAACGCAATGCAACAGTGATGGTGCTTGAAATCGGTTCGACAAGTTTGTGGTATGTCTCCGGAAGTAAGTGGCACCAGAAACCTATGAATGAATCGTGCAGTTCCCGTGAATTATGTGGCTCTGATCTGGAGGCACGGAGCTGGCACTCCAGCGCATCTCAGATGTACGGGGCGTGTTTTTAATTTTCGTTTTGAACAACCGACACTGCAGCGCCTCAGTCAGCATTTGGCACATGCACGCTGTGTACCGCTCTCTGTTTACAAGCCCCAGTACTTGTTCGGCGTGTTTATGAGTATTTCAAATGTCTCCTCCGATTGAGAATCACGCCGACTGTGAAATAGGCGCTGTGACACGTTTTCTTAGAGCTAAGGGGGTCAATGTGGCCGAACTTCCTTGTCAGACCAGTGAATTGTATGGAGAAAACTTTATGAGCGATGGGATAGTAAGGAAATGTGTGAGAACTTTTAAAGATGGCTGTACGAATGCGCATAATGAGAAACGGATTGGTCAACCTTCAGCCATTACTGATGGTATGGTGCAGAAAGGTGATGAAAAACTGAGACAACGGACGCTGTACGATTATGTGATGAATTTCCTCAAGTGTCAAAGAGTATGTTTTTTACTATGCAGATATTACAGAACGTTTAAATTATCGACAGTCAAGCTCATACTGGATACCGAAAATACTGACTGACTTGCACTAAAGCAAATGTTTGGCCATTTCTTTGACTTTTATGCCAATATGGTGGCAACACATCAACGAAAGTTCACTATCGCGTTCCTCGAACAACTGTAACACATTTCTGACGTCATGAAATGGGCACTTGTCTCACTGAAAGATGCCATTTCCTTCGAGGAAAATATTAGGCATGCAGGTACGCAGCTGGTCCACAAGAACGTTTATAACACTAAATCGAGTTTTATTAGAGTAAGATTGTTTTTGTAAATATGGCTAACTTTAACCCCTTTTATGGGATTTTGGGTCTGACTGTGATTGTCTGACTCATAGAACATAGGTAATCGTACTAAAATTTCTTCCCCTGTACAGCAACGTGCATGAAGGATACTAGATACTAATGTGGTTCAAACGAAGATTCTCTGAACAGACAAAATAACAAATTATGTAAAAATATTAAGCAATATATTAAGCTCAAATCCAATACTTTAATACAACATAAATGGTAGTACTTTTACACTACTGGATGAAACCTACAGACAGTATTATCCTTTCGTTTAGTTAGCAGAGCAATAACACAAACAGCTGAAGAAGAACTAACAACCTCAATTACGTTAAATATTGAGCTACAAAGTGCACTCTGAAAGATTCACATCAGTGTGGATTAGCTATTAAGTTACACAATCTATGTGTTCTTCAACAAGAAGAGTCTAATAGCTCGCAACAAAATATTGGCATTTGGGGACCCTGAATCTGATATAGTGTGTTATATATTTTTAAACAAATGGCTATTTTATGTAAATGATAGAACTATCATATTCTCGATGATACATGGCTTATTGATGAAGCATGTAATAATTTGCCTGAGGGGTCCCAGAACCAGTTACTCCAAACTACAACTACGTAACAACTTCATTCTAAAAACTTGTCTGAACTTTAACACAGATATTAAGTAGAGACTTTATATTAACTAACAATGAAACAAAAAGTTAACACATGGGGGACCATTAAACTGTTATGCACTCTTTCAACACACTTTAACTATATAGCAAAGTAGAAAACATGAAAACCATATTTAGTAATAATATTCATTGTTTACAAATATGTCTAATCTTAAGCTAAAATTGTACACTTGTAAACTAGCATAGTATGCCATCATTCCATCATTTTTCACACTCACAGGGAACGTTCCCAAGTGTCACTAAACGATATTGATCATAACTTGGTAGGTGTGTAGAGGGGGCAGAGATAATGCAATACATATTTTTTGTTTGTACCCAATTTCACTTTTAAGGGGTGAAACATACCCCACAAAGTAATTTAGCATAATAGGTTTGAACAGAATATCATACAAATGATGATGCATAAGTAACATTCATCAAAATGGCATAATCAATTTTTCAATAATTTGAAATTTAGAACTATACCCTACTGCTATTGATTAATTTTGAAAAATGAAAACTGTTGTTACAACATAAATTAAAGGAACTTTCAAGCTGCATACATCCAATAAAACTGGTTTCTGAAATACCAGTTTTGAAAAATAAGCTGTAAGCAATATGCTATGAGGGTATTTTCTATACATCTAATTCAGATCTCTAAACATTTATCATGTGCCACGTATTTAATTCTATTTATATTTGTTTTACGTTTTAAATTTTTATTTTATGTTTTACATTCATTTTCTGTATTCTCTTGTTTTTTTAATTAATCGAAAATAATAACTCACTACTACGACACAAAATCATTACAATAATGATAAACTGTAAATAAATGATTGAAACATAACTTTTCCCACATCATCCACATTAAATGAACGAAATTTCTTCACATGATACACACAGTAGAGAACACGATACAAAACAATTCAGAAGTATGTTTAATCATACAGGTGACCCTCTAAATATCATGATTTGCATCAACCATATTTCAGTCTTGCCAAAGAGAACAGGTAATATACGAGGATAAACCCAAAAGTAAGGTCTATTTTTTCATAAGTACATAGACCTGTTTATTTCTACAATGGTTTACATCAGTTTACAGCTTGAACACTTAGCTATTTTTCGACATAATCACCATTTCTGTCGATGAATTTTTGTAGACGCTGTGGCAGTTTTTGTATGCCCATGTCATACCAGCTGTTCAGAAAGTTATGAACCCTTTCTTTCACCTCGTCGTCGGAGCTGAATCGCTTTCCGGCCAAATGTTCTTTTAACCTAGGGAACAGGTGATAGTCACTGGGCACCAAGTCAGAACTATGGGTGGATGGGTGATTATGTTCCATTGAAACTTGCAGGAGAGCAACGGTTTGCCGAGCGATGTGTGAGCGAGCGTTGTCATGGAGAATGTGTACGCCCTTGCACAAGATTCCTCTTCTCCGTTTCTGAATTGCCCGTTTTTATTTCTTCAGAGTCTCACAGTACCTGTCAGCGTTAATTGTGGTCCCAGCGATTCAGCTCCGACGACGAGATGAAGGAAGAGGTTCATAACTTTCTGAACAGCATGGCGGCAAGCTGGTATGACATGGGCATACAAAAACTGCCACAGCGTCTACAAAAATCTATCGACAGAAATGGTGATTATGTCGAAAAATAGCTAAATGTTCAAGCTGTAAACTGATTAAACCATTGTTGAAATAAACAGGTCTATGCACTTATAATAAAATAGGAGACCCTTTTTTTGGGATCACCCTCCTACTAGTGATTGCAGCTTCATTATATTGTTTTTCAAGTGGAGACTGAAATCATAATCGTTCAACAGAACTAGCTCTGAAAACCTTATCACAAAACTTTTCCAACATTGAAAGCAGTATACATTTTATGACTGTACGTTTGCTGTCGAACTTCGCTCCTTTTCCCTATCGTTTACAACTTTAATGCCCTAAGCATGAACTAGCGAGATTACACAAAATATAGTTCTTATTTTTATGTACAAGCTCAGAACACTCCTTATTAAATATATTATTACAGAAAATATACAATATATTCGAGAAAGCAATAACGTCTATAAAAGAACGAAATTTTCATTCTGCAGCGGAGTGTGCACTGATATGAAACTTCCTGGCAGATTAAAACTGTGTACCCAGCACACAACCACAGATCTCACAGAAGCCCAGGTGAACGTCCCAACAGCATAATATTTCCCAACCATAGCGCGGTGCTTGTTTCAAATACCAGCTCCCCTGCATAACATCATGTCTGTGGAGCACCACTGTCGTGGTGTAAAGAGAAACGTGATTAACCCAAACAGACGATGCAAGATATTTCCACTCATCCACAGTCGAACCAGCATGATACTGTGTCCACTGGAATTATAATTGATAATTTCGTTGGGTCAACTTGGGAGCACATAGGCATCTGCTTACCAATGTGCTATGAACGGTGTGCTCCGAAACACTTATGTCAGCACCGGCATTGTACGTTGTCTTCAGATCTGCCACAGATCGTCGTCTACCATGCTTTACAGAGTAGAAAAGCTTCCGACGTCCATATCGTGTGCTGAGGGGTGGACGTCCAACACCTTGTCGCTTACATGGGGTTTCACCATTCTTCAATCATTTTCCATAGAATAAAGCTAGTAAGGTTGATGAAGGTAGGAGAGGAGACGCACTTTCTGTTACCATTCTTGCCCTTACGTGGCAGCACCAGTCTGTTAGTTGTAGAGGACAGCATGCTGCAAATTCTATAGAAATTGTGAGCATATTCACATGTGCTAGGAAGGAATTTTCTCGCCGACTGGTTGAGCTAAGAATCTGAAATTTCATGAACATAGTGCAATATTGTTAGTTAGTTCGTTAGCTACGTGTTCCGTTGATCAACCATACAGTAACCATTATGATATGGAACGTGTCAAGTGTGTAAGTAAGGCACACATGCATCAAGCTTCTTTTTCTTAACAAACACTAAAATTTTTATTACCTACCTAATTCTCTTAAATGGCACAAAATGCATATAGTATACCTGTTGATTTATTTATTCCTATTCAAGTACTCATCTATGGTATAGAAGGAGTTGTCAAGGAGATATGATTTTAATTTATTTTTAAAACTGTCCGTCAGACATTTTATTTCATCTGGTAATTTATCGAAAATTTTAGAGTAGCTTATTTTACCCCTTTCCCTACCAAAGACAGGTTAAGTAGAGGATAGCGTAAGTCTTTCTTTCTTCTGGTATTATAATCATAATGTCACTGTTGTGTTTAAGCTGATCCATATTGTTGAAAAAAATTTTATTACGGAGTAAATTTACTATGAGGCTGTTGTAAGAGTTCCTAATCCTTTAAACAGATGCCTACAAGATGTGCGACTATGAGCCCCACACATTATTCTAACCACTTTCTTTTGAGCAATGAATACATTTTACTCAAGTGTTGAGTTACCCCAAAATATTGTCTGTATGACATCAAATAGTGAAAGTATATAAAGTATGTTAACTTACTAATTTCTGTATTCTCAAAATTGGCAGTTGTTCTGATTCCAAAAGTTGCTGAACCTAGTCGCTTTAGAAGATTCAAATTGCGAATTTCCCAATTAAGATTCTCATCTGTATGTACACCCAGAAACTTAGTATGCTCTTCCCTGGCTACTGACTTCTGTTGATGTGTTATATTTAATGAAAGGACTGTACTCCTTGCAGTAGAAAATTGGATGTACATCGTTTTTTCAAAGTTCAGAGCAAGCCCATTCACATAAAACCAATCAATAACTTTTCTGAAGACATTATTTCTATCATTTTCTATTGGAGTTTCTTTTACTGGATTAATACTGATGCTTGTATCATCAAAAAACTGTGTCAGTTTAGCTTCTTGTTTCAGATGAGAAGGGAGGTCATTCACATATATCAAGAACAGAAGGGGACCCATGATCGAACCCTGTGGAACACCTAACGCAATTTAACCTTATCTAGATGAAGAGAGAAACTTCCCTAAATCACTTAAACCATATAAAGAAACTTTTTGCTTCATGCTCTGTACATACACTGTTCCATTTATACCATAGAATTGTAATTTCTGTAACATAATGTCGTGGTTCACACAATCAACTGTAAAAGACTATTATGTAGACAGTGAATATAATGGATATGCAAATAAATTGATACAGGTAACAGATATGTTAATTATAATGGCATGTGGATTGCCTAATGCTAGCCAGACCATTTTACGTTGGGAAGACAAGGTGCATGTTCTTCATTACTGGTTTAGAACAGTCGACAAATGAAAGCAGTAGGAGAAAAGATGCAATCCTAAAACGACTGTCGGCTTAATCTGCGGCAATTTCGTGCTTATATTGTAGAATATTTTGTTTAAATCACCTGTTTTGTGCTTTCAAATGGTTCAAATGGCTCTGAGCACTATGGGACTTAACATCTATGGTCATCAGTCCCCTAGGACTTAGAACTACTTAAACCTAACTAACCTAAGGACATCACACAACATTGTGCTTTCAGATTAAATACATGACGCCAAGTAGCTATAATAGGATAATGAATTCAGCTTCTTGGAGTGGACATCATTTGAGAAATGCGGTCTTAGTACTAAAGACTCAGCGGAATTCAATAAAGGCGGATGTGTGTATTGTCTAGAACTTTACTCTGCAACTCAATCTAAAGCTGACCGATTACAATATGTAATGTGTAAACGGTGGCTGCATGAAGATTGTTCAGTTTACGACAGCATTTGTGTCCCTTGTGGAGGAAATGGAAAGAAAAAGCGGCAAAAATTACTGTTATACAAAAGTAGAATAATACTTCTTATCTTGTAATTTCTTTATTTACCTGTCTATGAAAAATTTCATTCTATTTTTACGTTTGTATCAATTACAATGTTCGTTTATAATAGTTGACCGTTATTCTGACTCCTTCATTGTGTCCATTGACTTGAAATTGTAGTGAGAGATTCTTAAGACAGTTGTAAACCAGTGGGCTAGACTTGTTTTTATAACTAAATGAACCATTGGTAAAGTACAGTCGTGAGGCTTCTCTCCTACCCATGGTGCGTCATCTCTAGTAGGAGGGTTGGCAAAATATGGCCTTTTAGATGCCGTTTAAAATTCCAATTTCACCGATGTCTATACAGAAGTGATCTTTTTCTCAAAGACGAGAAATGGGTGACAAACATTTGCAAGCATTTATACTTTTACTCGTGCACCTTTACGGGATTTAAACAACGTTTTTGAAATGTGCGTCATCTCCCCTCACTTTACCCTACATGCACATGACAGTTGCAAGCAACTGCCGACCAACACTGCAGTTTCCCAGATGGTCGTTCTTTGACTCCACGGCATTACAGTTTGGCAGTTGTGTCCACATTCATCACTGTTCCACATATGTCCTTCCCTTAACGTGTAACGTGTCCCCAACGCCACCAGTTAACATTCAACCTACATTGGCAGTGGTCATTTCTGTTTACTCCTGGCGCATACAATATGGTAGGCTTTTGACAATATTCTGAGTACTCTCAGAAGCTGACATGATGCTTTCATGGAACTTACCCAAGTAAAATAATCAATTTAAAAATTTTAAACGTTTTTACCTTTGTTTATCTCCTAATGTACATACTACTTTCGCACCTGCTGCTTCGCTCATGTAAACTGTGTGGTCTGCATTGATTATTTTTGTTTTTCTTCAATCGAATTTTTATGCTGCTCACAAACTGCAGTGTAAATCTAACCAAAAAAAAAAGATTCTGGTAGGTTAAGTCAGAGATCTTTGTTAATCCTGCATTATGATTTCTTGTGGTGATATTTTTCATAGAACCTTTGATCCCCAACACACATTTCCACAGAAGTGAATACAAGTTTAAACAACAAATATTTTCACAAAACTTTTCACCCTCTGTTTCACCCCCTTAGGACTTACATTTCCAAAACGAACCGATTTTTTAAAATTTCCAAGCAGAAGCCAAATGTGATTCTTTTTAGATTTAGCTTTAAAAATACTGTATTAGTACTTTATAGCAAATCATTAAAAAAATTCACCCACTATTTTACTCCATTAGTGGTTGCACTTCCAAAAATGCCGAAGCACTTACTTTTTTATTCTGGAAAACCCCTTCGTAAACGCTGCCTACAATATAAGATCAACATGCTCTCCAAATTTCAAGTTTCTTTCTTAGCGCTTTTGGCTCGGCGATGATAATCAGGACATTTTCTTTTATGTATAGAGTTATATATATTTTATTTCATTTATAGCTCATCACATGATGATTTATTATCGAAACTGTTCATCATTTGCATATCTTCAAGTGAGAATTGAAAATAATTTTTTTTCGTATCGATCTTCTTTAAAATTGTTGCAGGTAACTGGAGAAATATATTACGACGAGGAAATCGGTCAATACAGTAAGCTCACACAAATTGCTTACAATTAAATATTGAATAGTTTATCAAGGAAGCAAAGCTGAATAAACATTATCCATTTATTGACATCATTTGACATCCACCGCTGGATAAAGGCCATCTCTAGATACGGTATTCAGCTTTGTGCATCCTAATTGTTGCTCTGTTTTGTAGTGTCATCCACTCACCTATTTCTATGTAGCCATCTTGGTCTTTTCTTATCGTTGTAATTCAGTTCCCTTGGTCCATGTACATCACATTCAGTATCTGCATATCTCTCCCATCTCACAATGTAATCGTCCACTTTTGTCTGATCCCCAAATTTTTTATTTGATTTATTTTTTCCTGTCGCTCCTAAAATCTCAACACACATCTCTAGATCGGTGAGCAGTTCTCAGTTTCTGAACAGTTCTCAGGTAAAAATTCCATGTTTCTCTGCTGTAAGTCGAAACTGGTAATGCACACTGATCGTAAAGTTTCCTTTTCACACACATTGGAAGGATATTTCTGCAGGCTCCATTTTGTTTTCCTAAGACACTACAGGCCACTTAATTCTTCTGTTTCTCGTTTTGTCCATCCATTAGATCTCTTCAACTTCCGTAACAACAAAAATTCATCGGCGGGATCTAGATCTTCGTTGTTCTTGTACTAACTTGTAAATCTCAATATTAGTCGAAATATACATATCTTTCGATTAAATAAAGACTTCAGTAGAATGCCAGTGCCCTTGCTAGAAATTCCCATGCTAAAGAGACATACGTTAAAAATAACATCAGTTAATAGCAGATTCAGAGAATACAACACATTATTCAACCGGCAAGCCTTTGTTGAAGACGATGTTCACTGTTAGTGTAGACATGTTTGGAAATATGCATTGTAAGAAAAGTTTTGATACCAGTGAAACCTGATAAAGATATATTAAGATAAATAAACATTGAAGAAGTCAACAAGACGGTGAAAGCTGAAAGATGTGTGATGATATTAATTAAATGGCAAATTAACTTCATTTTTAATAAAAATGTCAAACATTCGGCATATAAAAATGTTTTACAGTCTTATTTATAACATCAAAATGAAAGCAATGGAAGCATCGAATATAGGAAGTCGTAGTCGAAGTAGGCGTAGCATGAAATATTTTGCATTTCGGTACTTTCAGATCAAAAATGGCTTACAGAGCAAAGAAACGTATGTAAGAGAAAAATCAAACGAAAGATTGAAGATCTGTTTTTAATAAAGAAAAGAGGGGTCAGAGATGAAAATTAATGCACTGGATTTCTCTATCTGCTTCTGAAACTACTATTATCGACAGAAGGAGAACTTGTGCTGATGTAGTCGCTACTCGATACATCAGCAATTTCCTATATGCCTCTTCCTTCTTGCTTCTGCCTGAGGCGTTACCGGTTTCAGTAACACCTTGATAGCAGAGAATGAAAATACCGCTTCAGTTGTAAATTACTCAGGTGTCGTAGCTGTGCTGTGGCCCCCGAGCGCCTTGTGTACCAGACGCGGTGTGCTGCGTGCTGACGTTTTATTCCCTTACTGAATGACGTAACAGTTCTCCACAAATTCAAACTCCACAGTTACCATCTACTCGCCAAAGATATCCGATAGTCACCTCAAGTCAAGTGCAACTGACTTCTATTGGCATCTGTCTTCAGAATGTGCTGCGTATCCACATCTCATTGCTGTCAAAACATAACTCATTTTTGTGGAAACTGCACAGCAATCCCGAAACTTCTCATAGTCTTCCAGTTCCACCCATCCCAAACCACTCATCCGCTTGCCAGCTCCTCGTTAAGAAGGCAGACAATACCTTGTCCTCGATGTATGCAAAATGTTACTCCCAGTACAAAGGTTATACAAGTAGTCATCATCAAATTGATTTTTAATTATTCTCGCATAATAACTCCATGTAATAAGTAAAAACTTGTTGTAAAGACTGTAAAATTCCAAAATTATTTTTCCCTCTGAGTTAGCGTGCACCCTGATTTGAAACTCCGAGGTAGGGTAAAACTATGTGCCAGACGGGGCTCAAGAATGAGACCCTCGCCTTCGTGGGCAGTTGCTGTGTCGACTGTGCTGTCCAAGCGCAACCCCGAACCTGTCCTCATAGCCGAACTTCTGCCAGTATCTCTTATCTTCCAGATCTCTTCTGCACACACTAAAACATTCCGTTTAAGAAACATCTGAATCCCCGGTTTTAAAAACTCTTATTACTATACCGAAAACCTTCCGCACTAGCTCTACTCTTCTGTTTACGTTTGTTGTACATCCAGTCTTTTACTTCCCTTGATACAAAAACTCGTCAGCTGGTTATGTGACTCCACGTCTGGGTTTTTTTCTACCAGTTTTTAATATAGCTTGCGCCCGCTGCTTCGCTCGCGTAGACTGTACGGCCTGCAGAGATTTTTTTGTTTTCGCTTAATCTAATTTTTATGTTATTCACAAATTTCAACTTTCACGCTAATTGAGGCAGTATGAGCATGGCGTTTTCTGAGTGGCTTTAGACCAAAAAGCGATTCTGGTAGCTCGAGTCCAAAGTTTTTGTTAATTATGCTTTTTGCGTTCTTGTGGAGATATTTACTTAGCAACTTTGATCATTAACAAATATTTCTTTATATCTAACCGAGAAGGGAAACACCAATTTTCATAAATTTAGCTTTAAAATCTGTGTTACGTAAGCTAATATTTTCTAAAAACTTTCTTACCCTATTGAACTCCCTTAGAGATTGAATTTTCAGAAACATTGAAACACGTATTTTTTCTTCTGTAACCGAGATTTCAGATACCAGTGTTCACAGATTTAGCCTTAAAATTACTTTAGTAGCTCTTCAGTAAGGATATATTTTCAAAAACACCTTTCATCCACTGTTTCACCCCGTATGGTTAAATTTCCAAAAAGTCGAAATATGTATTTCTTTATTTCTGACCGAGAAACATACTACTAATTTTCGTAGGTCTAGCGTCAAAACAACGTTAATAATATTTTTCAAAAGCCATTCATCCCCTCTGTCAGTCAATCAGGACATTGCCTTTTATATACAGAGATTGTTTCTTAGGCAATTGATTTGGTCTTGCTTTCGAAGTTGCTTAATCAAGCCTTCGAAGTTTATCAAAACATGTCTACAAAAAACGGTAACAGCACAGCGCCATCAGTAAATCTAAGACGGTACAGGGATTGCATGCTTTCATGTCTCCTTTTATTTTTTTCAGTATCAGAAGACTTCATCTAGGGCTGCCGAAAATGATTTTGGTGAAATCCTTACCTGAATTTCTCACTGTCGTGATTCAGCGTTGTATGACCTGTAGTACCGGCGTATACGTTTTTCAGTGGACTAATGTAAGTTGACTTAACGTCTTTGCATCTGAGGAACTCTGAGGAGAAATTTCGTTCGACTGAGTAAAAAACCGGAAACAAACTCTAGGCTACAGCTAAACCAATTTTCCACGATATCCTTCCTTTCAGGACTATTAGTGTAAAAGGGTGTTTAGGACAATAGCTGTGAAGTTTGGTATCTGGGAGAGAGGAGTTAGCGGAACTGAAGATGTGAGTGAGTCTTCCTGGATAAACTCAGTCGGTAAGAACAATTCGAGAGGAACGAAAGGCTCCGTGATCAAATCCAAGTCCAGCACACAGTTTTCATCTGAGAGGAAGTTTCGAAAAAACAATGCGCACTCCCCAACGATGTGGAAGATTCATTCTGCGTCAAAAAGCTTTCTCAAAGTCTATTAACCCTCGGCAAAGTAGTTATCGTTACTCATTTCTCCTTCTCCGTTCTATAATATTTCTGTCACAACTCATCTCCACTTTGATATACCTACTTCTAAAGCCAGATTGTTTTCTTGTTAGCTGGATACACTTTGATGTAAATTCTCTTTACGTGATCGCAAAGGATAAAAATTTGTGGTCATCCGTAAGTCAAATCAAATGGTTCAAATGGCTCTGAGCACTATGGGACTTAACATCTAAGGTCATCAGTCCCCTAGAACTTAGAACTACTTAAACCTAACTAACCTAAGCACATCTATGCCCGAGGCAGGATTCGAACCTGCGACCGTAGCAGTCACGCGGTTCCGGACTGACGCGCCTAGAACCGCACGGCCACTGCGGCCGGCCAACCGTAAGTCGTCCAGTTAATGGCTCTGAGCACTGTGGGACTTAACTTCTGTGGTCATCAGTCCCCTAGAACTTAGAACTACTTAAACCTAACTAACCTAAGGACATCACACACATCCATGCCCGAGGCAGGATTCGAACCCTCGACCGTAGCAGTCCCGCGGTTCCGGACTGCGCGCCTAGAACCACTAGACCACCGCGGCCGGCTAAGTCGTCCAGTTAGATTCCACCTGTGAACTTTCAGTCAACAAAGGTAACACCATTATCACAATGTCTCTTTTTTTTAGGATCTTTTACCGTTTGCAAAAACAGTGGATATTAGATTAAATGGAAAATATCTCACATAAAACAGGAAATCACGACCCATTGAGAGACCAAATAGAGGTCTAACAGGTTTCAATACTCTCCATGGCTCCCGCATCTATAGGGGACGTTTCTAAATTCCCAATAAGTGTTGTGAAGGCTTCTATTGGGGACCGAGCAGGCACGTCAGTTGAAGGAGGCAAGCCGAATATAAATTTTTCTTTTTTTAGTCATCAATCTTTGTACTGGGGATCGAGTAGGAACGTCAGTGGAAGAAGAGATGCCGTTTTTTCTTTCTTTCTTTACTCATTTGTCTTTTTCTCTTCTGATGCGGCCCACCACGAACTGCTCTCCTGTGCCAGCCTTTTCGTCTCATAGTAGCACTTGCAACCTACATCCTCCGTTATTTGCTGAATTATTTTATTTAGCGTATGATACATAACAATCACAATAACACATAAAATACAGTATCACAGACACAATAAAATACCATTTAGATCTTTATATCTAAGCCATTGATCCAAACCACCACTTCGGAAGTAACCACGTTCGTATCCACTAGATTTCCAGGGAAGGCACGGAGGGGCAGTCCACTGCTATATGCTTCACTGTTTGTGGATCGTCAGTACAGTCACAACCCCATTTATGAAGAATCGAAGCAGTTCTTCCCACATCACATCTGAAACGGTTAAGCCTGCTCCAAGTGTATCTTGGCAAGCTGAAACCATTGAGCCTTTCTGTTGGATCTTCAGCTTTCAAGATCCCTGTGGAGTAGAAGATGTCCATTCATTCCGCAAGCTGTCTTTGGGGTCGAAATGGTTGCTTAACGATTCCATGGCCGTTTTACATGCCGGTTTGCGGGACTTCAACCTGGATGATTCTAACTATCTCACATCTTCGTGAATTGGAAGTATCGAGTTATTCAGTGTTCTTGACCACAGATAACCAAGATGTTTTTGTCTTTTTATGTGAGGAGGTGGTATATTACACAACACCGGCAACCAATGGACTGGAGTAGCAAGTAATGTTCCAGATATGATACGCATAATGTGATGAAGTTGAATGCCCACAAGGTGAGTATGGCACCTATTAAGCCATGCTGCAGGGCAGTACTCTGCTGAGGAATAGACGAGTGCTGGAGCAGATGTTCTCAATGTGTGGGCGTCAGCTCCCCATGATGCTCCAGCTAGACGCTGAATAAGGTTATTATGGATCTTCAGTTTTGAAGCAGATTTACGTAACTGGGCTTTATATGTTAGGGTCCTTTCCAAAGTCATACCCAGATATGTAGGCGAGCCATTGAACCGTAATGCTTCCCCTCTAAAACTGACTCTTGGTTGGTAATTTGAGAGTCTATTGTTCAGGTGAAAAGCAGTCCCTTCTTCTTGTCTGTGTTTCTGGTGTATTCCTTTCTTCGCCGTTTCCTCGGAGAAGCTCCTCATTCCTTAGCATATTAGTCCACCTAATATGCATCATTGTTCTGTAGCATCACATCTTCAGTTTTCCCACTGTCCATGTTTCACGAACAAACAATGCTGCGCTCAAAACATACATTCTCAAAAATTCCTTTCTCAAATAAAGACCTATGATTGGTGCTAGATCTCTTTTCTCCAGTAATGCCATTTTCGTCAGTGCTAATCTAGTTTTTATATTGAAAGTTTTTACTACCAAAAATTTATTATTATGGCTGCAGACGCACGGAAAGGTGTAAAGCTCTAACTCTGATGACAATGATATTGTCATCCGTCCTTTTTCTTTAAAAATTACTAGGCTATCTAGTGAAAATCAATTGTCGCTATTATAAAACGTGATATGTAGCTGTACAACTTGTATTATGAAAAGCCTTTCTTACTATCGGACCTGTCAGTATTCTGATACAGAACAAAAAACATAAATTAATTACTCTTCCTATAAATCATAAAAAACAATTGTCTTGTATATGACTGCAATTTTTTAAAATATTCTGTACCATCTCCTATACTTAATAGAATATTGCTCCTGCACGCAACAGACAACTTACCTCGTCTTGCTGCTGCAACTGCAGGAATATTCTGCATCCAGCAACAAGCCAAAAAATTCAAAAGAAATGCTGCGATCCATGCAGAGTGCAATGAATGGTTACAACTACTGATGAAACTACTCCCCTTTTTCCTTTTTTATAGAAATTAAATAATCAGTAGGGGTTTAGTCAAGAACTCTTAAGCTGTGTAAAAAATTAAAGGAACAATAAAAATTTTAATTTACTATATACTGAAAATTGACGATTCACACACTAACAAACTTTGCTCAGATCTTTCTTTTCCGTAGACAGTTTGATGAACAAAAACTTTAACTATTCCACAATGTCTTTAATCGATAATCATGTATCTGGTCACAATAAAGAGACGAATATCACTTCCAGCCGCGCGGTATTAGCCGAGCGGTCTGAAGGCGCTGCAGTCATGGACTGTGCTGCTGGTCCCGGCGGAGGTTCGAGTCCTCCCTCGGGCATGGGTGTGTGTGTTTGTCCTTAGGATAATTTAGGTTAAATAGTGTGTAAGCTTAGGGACTGATAACCTTAGCAGTTAAGTCCCATAATATTTCACACACACACATCACTTCCAGTGTATGCACAAACAAATCTGACAAAATCCCCCCCAGTGCACAAGAAAGCAACAACTATGTGCAGCAAAAAGGCGGATGACCAAAAATTCTCGATTAGAACGATAATCTCCATCTGGCGCCCGTAGCACGGTCAGGGTAGCCTGCGCTCTGTCCTGTCGGGGGGCTTCTCTCCAGGTCAGGCTACGTCCAACTACGCCTGATCGCTCGCTACCACCCGCAATAATAATATCTCAGAGTTTGTGTATGTACACAACAACAGTTAAATATCTGTTCACGGTATCATTTTTTCACATTACTACACAGGAGTTGCGAAATTCATTGTTCATAATTTTGCGTCATAATAACGCTACGTTTCAAGCGATCTTGAGTTGTGTCAGGCCAGTATACGGACAAGAATGCTTGATAAAAAATCAGCTCAAGTGTGACATTCACGTGGTACCGATTCCATTCTTGTCGCAGGTTCTCCTTCGAGATAACTGCAAATGAATAAAATGTGTATGGTCAGTTGGCTATGTGAGTGGCAAAGAATAGTCAAATTGTTGAAATCACTCGCTTGGGTGTATTTCATTGCTGGAATTAAGAAAAATGTTAAATTTCATACCTGTAAGAAAGTGTTTCTATTTAAAACCATCGTCTTTCTGAATGTATAAGTTTTCTCTCGTGTCATAACTCGTCTTCCAGTCATTGTGTCCTGCAAACATATCACGTTCACGAGAGACGTGATCAGCATTTTCAAAATTAATGCGTCCGTTGTGATTTCCAACACGATAATTATTGAACGTACTGATGTCGTTGTCGCGACCGATCTTCTTTTCGGTACTATCAAGCTGTTTTATCTTTCTCACGTCACGTTTTTTTGCTGATTAATGGCCACCTGCTCTTCTTTAAAACGCTGCAGAGACTGAAATTCTTCGGTATCAGCGAACGAAACCGGCTGAGTGTCGTCTGACCCTTTATCTGCTTCACTATGCGTTTGCATAACTCTCTCGGATAATTCTTCGACTCATTTTGCGATAGTGATCAACTGAGTTTGCGTTTTTGAAACTTCAGTGTTAGTCTGTAACTGTACTGGCTCGAACTTTTGTGCTAATTCCTCTATTTGCATTTCTTCTTTTGACGTCTGTTGTTTGAACTCAAAAATGTCAACAGACTGTAAATAGTCGTGTCGGGACTCAAGATTATTAATATCAGACTTGAGTTCCGCACGTACCTGAGTTTTCAACCGTTCTTATATTTCCTCGAATTTACGATTTAAATTGTCTTTAATCTCGTCCAGAAACAATTCGAAGTTCTCTTCCTGTTTATTACTAGATTCTTTGATATCTCCAAGAAGCTCGTCATTAGATTTTTTAATCTCACCAAGTTGAGTTAATGTTAATTGTGTAACATTATTACTCAAAGAGGTGAAGACAAAATTACTTTGCTTTGTAATGGAAATGCCGAGTGGCTAGGGCCTCCCGTCGGGTAGACCGTTCGCCTGGTGCAAGTCTTTCGAGTTGACGCCACTTCGGCGACTTGCGTGTCGATGGGGATGAAATGATGATTATAAGGACAACACAACACCCATTCCCTGAGCGGAGAAAATCTCCGATCTAGCCCGGAATCGAACCTGGGCCCTTAGGATTGACATCCTGTCGCGTTGACCACTCTTTTTTTTCACTCTATCCATCTATTTTTTTCCTTTTTTTCTTATTTTTTTGTTCTTTTATTATATATATATATATATATATATATATATATATATATATATATTTATGCACTTATTTTACCAGCCGGCCGGTGTGGCCGTGCGGTCTAGGCGCTTCAGTCTGGAACCGCGTGACCGCTCCGGTCGCAGGTTCGAATCCTGCCTCGGGCATGGATGTGTGTGATGTCCTTAGGTTAGTTAGGTTTAAGTAGTTCTAAGTTCTAGGAGACTAATGACCACAGATGTTAAGTCCCATAGTGCTCAGAGCCATTTGAACTTATTTTATCTGGCAAGATAAGGGCCTTCAGGCCCTCTCTTACAACTAACCAGTTATACTCAGATTGAACGAATTTCAGTTTGTACAGAACATTAAGGACATACAACGTGTTATACAGCATTAATGTTAAAGAAAAAAATAGAGATTATAACAGTAGTACAATGATAATTATAACAATCAGAAAAATAATTATAACAATCAAGAATAATATATATATAATAAAATTACCTCTTCCACTTCAGGCGTTGGTGCATATCACCCTTACTACCCCCAAAAACCTATCTAACCTAGAAACAAAAACAAAACTAGTCCGACCGCCACTTTCATCCTAAAGCTAACTAGGACGGTCGTGCGGCAGAAATTAAATATGCCTCTGAACATTTTATTAAAAGAAAGAATAGGAGAAAGGAAAGAGTACAATACATTATTATATTTTACTTGTTGCTCATTTTGTTCTTATGTATTTATTTGTCTTTTTTTTTCCGGCCGAAGTGGCCGTGCGGTTAAAGGCGCTGCAGTCTGGAACCGCAAGACCGCTACGGTCGCAGGTTCGAATCCTGCCTCGGGCATGGATGTTTGTGATGTCCTTAGGTTAGTTAGGTTTAACTAGTTCTAAGTTCTAGGGGACTAATGACCTCAGCAGTTGAGTCCCATAGTGCTCAGAGCCATTTTTCTTTTTTTGTTCTATTTTACTCACAGCAGCCAGACGGCGGGATGTCCTGGTCGTCTTCTCGTTCAGCGAGGGTGAAACACCCTATAATTACCGTCAGTCCATCATGTGCATTCTCTCATTCTCTCAGTCTCTTCTCACACCTGGTACACCCAATGACTTGGAGGGTGCGTAAACAACGACCCCAAGTAATTCGCAAAGAGCGTACCATATGACGCACTGCGCTGTAAAATCGTATAGTTACTCGTTAAATAGTGCCAGAAATCTAACAACCCTGCAACGCTCTCATTAAAAAAGTATGACAATGCCATACCCTTAACCCACAACGTGGCGTTATGACGAGTAGCAGGGAAGTAAGTGACGTCGGGATGGATGAGCTCGGTGGGCTCTGCGGACTGAGGCGTCCGTCGCAGCAACAATGCCAACATGCGGGGCGTGAGGATCCAGCAGTCGGCAGCCGTTCCACAAATGAAACGGTGCATGTCGGTGTCGACAGCGGCGCATCTGGGGCAGAGAGGAACCTCGGTAAGATGGATCATGTATAAACGGTGTCGGGCAGGGAATTTTTCAGTCGTTATCACATACCACAGCGCCCTGACCGTGGTGGGAAGGAAAGGGGAGTGTATGTTCCTCCACACCCGTCTTCAGCCAATCGCCGGATGTCGACGTTCAACCACATTAGCAGCCAGCGTCCGTTGAAAATAGCGGTAGAAGTCCTTGGTGCTAGGATCCCGTGTGGTTGGCAAGACATCGAACAGATAACTCATGCCGACCAGATAGGTGCGAATGTGACACAGTGATATATCCAACAGGAATCGGCGGACGGAGGGATTGAGGCACCACCTCCTGAATCAGTCTACCAGGAAAGGTGGCCTTGTCCAAAGTACGTAGGTGATGCATCGTCCGCAGGAAGAGAACGCGCGCGCTGTTGTGCACGTTTATCATTCCAATGCCGCCTGCGTGTGTGGGCAACATTAGCGTCTCGTAACGGTTCTTGAACACCCTACCTTCGCTGACGAAATGACCGAAGGCCGCCTGGAACTTGGCAGCAACCGTAGCGGCCATCGGGAGAACGTGTACGTAACGATTAAGTTTCGGAGCGAGGTACACGTTGACAAAATGGTTCAAATGGCTCTGAGCACTATGGGACTTAACTGCTGAGGTCATCAGTCCCCTAGAACTTAGAACTACTTAAACCTAACTAATCTAAGGACATCACACACATCCATGCCCGAAGCAGGATTCGAACCTGCGACCGTAGCGCTCGCGCTGTTCCAGACTGTAGCGCCTAGAACCGCTCGGCCACTCCGGCCGGCCTACACGTTGACAAAATGTACCCGCATGATCAAGTCAAGTGTTCGAAAGTTATGGAGGCGAACTTGTGTGCGAATCACATTCAGTAGCCTGCGATACGTGAATGCTGCTGCACGATGCGCGTTCCCGTGGAATGTCACTCCCAAACACTTCATCGCCGGGACTTTGATAATGGTCACTGGCGTATTCATTTGGAATCCTCTGCCAACGTCCATTTAGTGCGACTTTCGCAGGTTGATATGGCTCCCGGCCACCTCTCCGTATTGCTGAAGCCACGCGATCGCCGTACCCCTGCGGACATCGCCGAGAATACTACATCGTCCGCATAGGCACAACATTTAAAATGCACATCGCGGAGGCGAATGCCCTCCAAACGCTGTCGTAGACCATGAAGTGCAGGCTCGATGGCGACGGCGAAGAGAAAGGCTGACAGGGGACGTCCTTGTCGCACTGAGCGCTCAATAGTGAACGGTGGCGAGCGGTAGCCATTGACCAGAACAGTGGAAGGGGCTCCGTGGATGAGACGGAGAACCACACCCGCCGATATTGAGGACAGTCCCAATTTCTCTAAGAGCGCCTACCAGAAATGGTGTTCAACTCGGTCAAATGCGTGGTCTAGGTCAACCGCGACGAGGGCGCCTTCTAAGCGGCATGCCGACATGAGCGCCACCACATCGCTATAAGGACTGAACGCCATGGGTATATTACTGCCACCTCATGTTTGGTCGCCATGAATGGCATCTTTGACAATAGCCAGAAGGCGAGCACGAAGAATGCGGGCAAACAGCTTGTAATTCGAATTCAGTAACATCAACGGCCGGAAGTCTTGAGTCTACACCCCCCGTTTGGTTTTGGCACAGGGTTGATCATGCTCTCTCCAAAAATTCGGGGGGGGGGGGGGGGCGTGGAAGTCCGGATCTAAGAGTTCGCAGCACATCTGCCGCCAGACTTCCCCCTTCAGGTCAGAAAAGGTGCTGTAAAATTCAAGCGGAAGACCATCAGGTCCAGGTGATTTGTTTCTCGCGCCCAGCGAGAGGGCCACGCGCATTTCTTCCCACGTGACGGCCTCCAAGAATGTGGCGTCGCCTTGCGCTCTACCCGAAAATGGCAGGTCGTGCAGGACGTCCTCAATGTCATTGTCACGCCGTAGATTTGCTAGATAGAGAGTGCGGTAATAACCTGTGTGAGGGCACGGGATATGGTGGTGTGTGTCTCTGCGCGTTGCCCATCCGCGGAAATAACTGCCGTGATGAGTCGTCCCTTACGGTGTCTCCGTTCGCTGACGATGTGATAAAGAGCGGCACGTTCCTCTGGGATGGAATCTTGCAGTCTCGATCGAACCCGCGTGCAGTCCAATCTGTCAGCCGTCATCTGCAGAAGCCGTGCCTGTGTCCGGTGGACGACCATTTGGCCCTCTGGCGAAGTTGGTTGTGACGCTAGTTCCCACAAGACTCCGGCCGCTTTGGTGCAGGTCTTATTACATTCGACGCCACATTGGGCGACCTGCGCACCAGATGGGGATGAAATGATAATGAAGACAGCACAACAGCCAGTCCCTGAGCGGAGAAAATCCCCGACCCAGCCTGGAATCCAACCCGGGCCCGTAGGACGGCAACCCGTCACGCTGACCACTCGGCTACCGGGGCGGACGCCCAGTCGCCATGAAATACCATCGGCTGTTAAAAAATGGCTCTAAGCACTATGGGACTTAACATCTGAGGTCATCAGTCCCCTATACTGAGAACTACTTAAACCTAACTAACCTAAGGACATCACACACATCCATGCCCGAGGCAGGATTCGAACCTGTGACCGTAGCAGCAGCACGGTTCCGGACTGAAGCGCCTAGAACCACTCGGCCACAGCGGCAGGCCATCGTTTGTTAGCGGCTGTTGGTGGCTGCTGCGGCACTCGGCGCAGACTCCTTCGGCGCTACTGACTGGCAGTCAGCAGCGGTTGCCTGCATGTGATCCTGCTGTTCTGTGGGGTCGGAGGGACTGAAGCCTTCACCATGGCGATCTGTTGGATGGGATATTACTGCGGCCTTTGCGCAGCCGGTACCGTCGTCGGAGACAATCCGACCTGACGTCTCCTTCTTGGCCACAACCGGAGCAAACAGGTGGCTGTTCGTCATGCGTGATAATCGCCCTACATCCGGTGGCATTTCGAACGGGAGTTCGAAGGCTCGTATCGTACGGAGGCCAAGGCCCACGTAATCGATACAGAATGCCCCAATATGGTCATCATAATGTTTGAATTTAAGATTGTTCGCATGTGAGCGCACGATTCTGTTGCACATCTCGTCACTTACGAACTTGACGTAAACAACACTGCTCGGGATAGATGGATACCAACGACGTTCAGCGGGTCAATTTTAACGTCATCAGTTAGAAAACGTTCCACTTCAAAAGCTCGCGGCCTTGCATGATCGGGTTGTGCTCGGCGTACATGCGCGGACTATCTCGACACGCTCCCTGGCCAACTCACACTCCAACCCATCCCCACCTATCTGCAGCCCCCGACCATGCTCGCTAATTTTGGATTCCAGCTGGAGGCCGAACGTGAATGTGCGCCAGCACTGAATGTCGAGGATTCATTGTCCATCGAGCCGAATCAGTTATATGAATGCATGGTGTCTGTTCTATGTCAAGGTGTATAACAATTCCAGTTGAACATTCTGAACATCATGAAGTCTTAGAAAATATGTTAATAAATTGCACATCATATCGTCAGATAGCAAAAGAAACTACTTACAAAGGTTCAAGATACAGCTTTAAATGTCTCAACTAGGAACAAAGTACAACCTCCTATGTAAGGCACCAACAGGAATCGCGAGGACAAAAATTAATTTCAACCCACACAAAGAAGTTTGCACAGCCATTCTTCTAGCCCTTCATACATGAATGGAACGGGAGTGAGACCTAATAACTGGTACATTGGAATGTACCTTCCACCATCGACTTCGCAGTTGTTTTTGCAGAGTAGAGATGTAGATGTACATATAGTTGAAAACGGCGTGGTCGATTAGCTTCTTCTTCTTCATCTTTCACCAATTCTAGCTTGTGGTTAATCTAAAGATCACATCTTTGACAGGACATTATATCCAAATCTGCCTTCTAATTTTATGCTTCCCAGTCATTGTTATTCATGTGATCTTTCCTGATTTCTAGAAACCATTGTTTCTCCAGTACGCAGACCGTTTAAAATTCTGTTCACATCCTGATTGTCTATTGAGAACTATCTAACCACATTTTCGAGGACATAATGAATCCTTAGTACGTCGCCAGTACACACACACACACACACACACACACACACACACGCGCGCGCGCGCGCACACGCACGCACACGCAATGGTGCAAGCGCGTGTGCGCCGTCACGGGCGCAGTGCTACCATCACATTACTTTGTCACATTTCCTGAGTAGTTACTGCTACAGAAAATATCTTCTGCTTCTGGAGATATCTTTCGATCTCTTCGTTAAGTAGACCTCCCCGGTATAAGATAAATGAAATTAAACAAATATAGCCCTCAATATCTGGCATTTTATTTCCATTAAAAACAGGTGATTAGGTTTCAGCATTCGCGCTGTTCCATGAGTGATCTAATAACTTCACTGGGAAAGATAAACATACAGTGCAATATTTCGGCGTTAATCTCTTGCGTTAAATTACTCGTGAAATTGATAATAATGGTTTCCAGGACAAAAGAGATTAAATTATAATGTAAAACAAACAGTAACACAATTTTGTTCATCAAATATTCATTACTATTTCCATATTCTTTCTGATTCCATTAGATGCGTATAAAGGAAACTAAGTGTTGGACTTTCCCGTTAAAAATTTGTTATTTGGTCATTGTACTCAACGGGATGTTATTCACAGGGACATGCTTGTCTCTATCGATGGGGAATCAATGTTACTGTAAGCTTTGATGTGTTAAGTCGATCGTGAATTCCCTAAATGAATTCATCCAATGCTACGAAGGTCCCTTAAAAGAGTGCATGGTTCATTTATTCCTCAGTCATGATTAACTACCAGGATGTTCCATTTCTTACAGGCTTTATGTCTGTGGAAAGTTGAGACTCCAACTCTCCCTCCTTACTTTCTTAAGATATTTTGGAATTTCTGGTGTTGCCTTAGTTCGACTGTACCTAGTACTAAGACTTCCTTCTCTCTTCTTTCTTTATAAGACAACTGTATATTTATATTTGTAATGTATACTGTAATACTGTTGCCATAATAAGCGATTATCAGCTGTTATACTGCGACATAGATTTGATGCTTTCGAACCATTGGGTTTCTTTTGTTCCTTCATCTTTCTCATCTGTATCTACGAAGGCGTGCTGAAAAGTAATGCCTCTGAATTTTTTATGGGAAACTCTTAAAGATTTTTAAATAAAACAAACGTTATTAACAATCTACATCTTTGTTCTTCACTTCTACATATTTATTTCTCAACATAGTCACCCTGGCGATGATTAACTTTGTCCCAACGAGCGGCCAGTTTGTTGATACCGTTACTGTAGAATGTCTGACTTTGTTGACGGAGCCACAACCTCATCTCTGCTTGCACCGTTTCGTCACTATCAGAGTGAAGTCCTCGTCGGTGTTCTTTAAGTTTTGGAAAGAAATGAAAACCGTATGGGGTCAATTCGGGTCTGTACGGAGGATGATCGATGACAATGACGCCATAGTGTCGGACTGTTGCAGATGTTGCAACGCTCGTATGTGACGTGGCATTGTCTCGCTGTAGATACTCCGCGCGTGAGAATTCTTAGAATTCAAGACTAGATTAAAGCACCGACAAAAGGTATGTTGCACACTGCCATGTTAACCACTACGACTCGGATATCACTAACGGCCGGCTGGGGTGGCCAAGCGCTTGTAGGCGCTTCAGTTTGGAACCGCGCGACCGCTACGGTCGCAGGTTCGAATCCTGCCTCGTGCAAGGAAGTGTGTGATGTCCTTACGTTAGTTAGGTTTACGTAGTTCTAAGTTCTAGGGGACTGATGACCTCAGATGTTAGGTTCCACAGTGTTCAGAGCCATTTGAACCATTTTTGAGGTCACTAGCGGCAAAGGGCTGCAAATAGATACGAAGATTGAAGATGTAAAATGTTACTAAAGTTTGTTTTACTTCAAAAGCTGGAAGAGTTTGCACATAAAATTTCGGAAGCATTACTTTTCAGCACTCCCTTGTACATCTACATACGTTCGTACTCCGCAAGGGGCATGGTAGAGAGTACCTTCTAAGTTTCCTTTCCTATTCCACTCGCGAACAGACCGTTGGAAAACGACTGTCTATATGCCCCTGTACGAGCCCTTATTTCATTTGTCTTGTCTTCGTGATCGTTACAGGAAACGTACGTTGGCGGCAGTAGAATCGTTTTGCAGTCAGCTTCGAATGCCGTTCTCCAAATTTTCTCAATAATGTTCGGCGAAAAGGACGCTATGTTCCCTCCAGGCAGTCCCATTTCAATTCACGAGCCGGCCGCGGTGACCATGCGGTTCTGGCGCTGCAGTCCGGAACCGCGGGACTGCTACGGTCGCAGGTTTGAATCCTGCCTCGGGCATGGTTGTGTGTGATGTCCTTAGGTTAGTTAGGTTTAAGTAGTTCTAAGTTCTAGGGGACTGATGGCCACAGACGTTGAGTCCCATAGTGCTCAGAGCCCCCCCATTCAATTCACGAAGCATCTATGTGACACGTGTTAATCGAACCTATCGGTAACAAATGTGGCAATCCGCCTCTGAATTGCTTCGATGTCTTCCTTTAATCCAACCTAGCAAGGATCCTAAACACTAGAGCAGTATCATACAATGTCTAACATTCTGCGTGGTGTCTGTTTGTTCTAAGTTGTGTCTCCATACCACTTTTGTGCAACGACGCTCTAAGCGTGTTTTTTAGGTAATTGACTAGTTTGAACCTGGGACCTGTTGCTGGTAAGGAGACGCCAGACCACACATGACATGTAGAGTTCAGAAGACTTCAGTGAGACTAGCGATGATATAATCAAATACTTAATGATTTCAGCGTCAGCTCCACTGCACTCCCTGTAAAAGAATCTTAATACTAACTAAATTTAGTGGAAGGGGTTCAGGGCTTTCCTATTTTTAGTTAGCTGGTAAAATAACGTCGAAAAAGCAGTTAAGTTTACCATTGGAAATTTTATTCTACTCACAAAACATTGTTTATAAATTGCACTATTGATAAAAGGAAATGTTTTAATACAGGATGATAAAAACCAACTGCGTTCAACAAAAATGTGAACGAATATTCCCTGAATGGGTTTCCAAGTTCTACAATGGATCAAAGGATGACCTATGCCATATCACATCTATAATCTACGTTTAAGTTTCATAAAAGAGAAAAATCATCGCGTTTCAGATTTTAACTTCAAGTAGCAAATGTGAATACCATGAGCTTTAATTGACGATTGACACTAGTATTACGTAAAAAGGGGATGTAACAGATGAGACTTATGCAGTTCTGAGTTGAGCATTGTGTGCTGTTATGCGGCATCGCCTCCGTTCATTACCTTTACGGTGTTTAGGCAGTGTTAGGGGGCGGCGGCGGCGCAGCTTCACACAGCTCGCCGTCTCGGAAGCAACTCTCTCCTAACTTCTCCTTACTACAATTTACCAAAATTGTTTTAAAAAAAGCTATCTGGCTGTGTTTTCAACTGACCAATCAGGGTCTCAATGTTAACCTTAAGCTCCGCCTACAAATATTTTGTCTATCCAATGAGAAACGTTATACTTTTCGTTCTGGGGAAATGTTTTTAACGTTTGCAACGTAACAGAGACGCAAAAAAGTCTCACGCTAAAACTTGCAGTTGGTGTGGCCCTTTTAGTGTTATCGTAAGATCTATACTGTTCTTCTGGAGGGCTCTATCTTTTAACATGGGCCGGGGGGGGGGGGGGGTGGTTTTGGCGGTCGGCTGGCGACGTGGGTGTCCGTCCCTTATCATAGGGCCTCTTAGCCTACACGATTCTGCTCTCGGCTTCTGTTCTCGTTTCTCCCCTCAGAACTGCGTCTGTTTCACGGTGGGAAGGTATGACATGCATTTAAGTGTTCTTGTGTTAGTCTGTGGTATTCCATTTGCTCACTTGTTGATCATATTACTTTGGTTAATTTAATGTCAGGATTTATTCGGAGCTATGTGACATACTGCCGGATTTGCTTATCATGTCAGGGTTTTCATGGAAGGTGTTGGATTTGCCTGACACCTTACAAATGAAGGCTTTCACGACCGGTTGTTTCAGCTGCTGAGAATTCTTCTGAGTTGTATGGCCGTGGTCCATGGAACTCTTCAGTCCCTGATGTTTCGTCTAAAGCTAGTTTATTATCTGTCTGGTGTGCTTTACTTATTCAGTTTTTCACATGTGTCTTTTTCACAATTCCTACATCACATAATTTGATTTCACACATCCCTATGAATGTTTAAGCATGAGGTTGGCAAATGTTTTTGCATGAAGGTGATGGACTTGAGCGAGATAGATGTGGGCAAGTATTTGATGTACAGCTTCGTTCGTCATTCCTTGTTGGCTTTGCAACGGTGTGTTGCTGTTGTGGAGGTCCCATAATGGAATGGCGCTGTGAGTGCAGAATCTCGTGGTTTACTGGCTTTGTATGCGTGAAAGTCATCGTTATGTGTCGCTGAAAGTGGTCGTTTTTCGTTGAAATACTTCGCACATGACTAGTTTACAATAGGATAGGGATTTGGGAAGGTATGTCGTCTATTCTTCACCCATCTTCTTTCTTGGTCTCAATCTTGCGAATCTTCAACTTTTGTTCTTCCTGCTTTTTCTCTGCTTCTTACTTGATTCTTGGTTCTTCTCTGGGCAGGATATGGGAATATTTATTGATAACTTGTCGCTTTGAAGTTCTCCTCTTAGTAACAGTTTGATAAATTGTTTGGACGTGTCATTTCTACTTTGTCGAAGTTTTCTTCAGTTTCGTGCATCAGCGTGCTGTTTAATAGCAGTAGTGTGACTTTTGCACATATTTTTTGCCAGTGGTGGCTTGGCCAAGCGGTATTCTCATCGGGCCGTTTTTTGCTCGCTCCGCTGAGTCGGGGCGCCCTGGGGTTTATGAGTGGCAAAAGTCCGGTGTTTGCTTGTCTGTCCCTGCACGGGTCCCTTTTAGCAGTAGATTTACTGCTGACTTCGTGCACAAGTACCCTTTGTTGGTCTCTCTGTCCTTTCCCTTCTCTCGACGCTTCTGCCTTGTAGGAATTGTGTCATGCTAATTACGTCCTTTTCTTTCTTGATACTTCTCTCGTTGCAACTTGTGGGTCGTTGCATCTGGTTGTTTGCTGGAGTTTTTACAATGGTTCTTACAAAAAGTTTAACTTATAATCATCTAACATATCTCTAGTACCTATATTGTTTTACGCCTTTTTAAAAAGCTGTACAAATTTCGGCACCCTTTCAATGTTACAATTCTAAGATATTTTGAGTCTTAACTTCTACAAGAATCTTCAAACTCGTTTTTGTTTTTTTTATTTTTGTGTAGTGTCATGGTGTATAGCATTTTAGTATTTCATGCTGTTAGACTACCTACGCTTTATCCCTTCATCTTAATCCGTGCTACTATTGGTGTTATTTTTGTTTTTGTTTTTATTGAAACTACTTTCTTTTCCCCACCTTCCTCTCTCTTCATTCTTCTTCCTCCTGACGATATAAACTTGAAATATTTTGCTAATTATTTACTTGAACTTCTCGAAATTTTTCGTCAATTTCTTTACGGACTTCTAACATGAGTTGAGGCGATTCCCCCTTATGTGCATACCATTCTAATTCTTCATCCTCTTTATGTCGCATAATTCTTAATTGTTTGTTTATAACCGGTATTTCTTCTAATTTTAGCTTTTGCTCAAAGAGAAGTGTGACATTCCTGAATGTTACGCTACCTTTCCCCATATCTATTATCGTTCGTCTCTCATTTAAAAATCTGCACCTATAATCAAATCTACAGTTAGTTTAGGTATAATCACGAAGTTGGCTTTGATCTTTTGACCTTGGCACGAAAGAGCTAACCTTGTTTGTCTCGTAACTTCTGCAGCATTGTTTCTAATAGGACCTCTTACTTTAATCTTATGTATTTTCAGAACTGGCAATTCCTCATTGGCATTACACTGCATGAATAAATTTTCTGAGATCACAGTCAGTTCACTTCCTCTATCAATTACAATATTGACTGGGATATGCTTTACCATGGCCTTCACAATTGGTTGAATTTGAAAGGTTTGGTTCTGTTCTTCTTCTTCTTCTTGCATCAACGAATCCTCGACTGAATCATACATAAGTCTCTTCAGGAATTTCCCTTGTGAATTCGAACTTTCTGTAGGATAAGCTTCGATTGCTACTTCTCTCTCTTTTATTTCCTCTTCTCTATTTCTTCTTTCATTTACGCTTTCTTCAGCATCCTCTACTTTTTCCTCATCTTCGTCTATCTTCTTCTTCTTCATCGCTACTTCCACATAATCTCGTCTAAATGCTCTAATTATCGCTTTATTATATACGTTGGGTTGTGTGCCCACTAGTAACTTATTTTCAACTTCTGTCGACTGCGCATTATCCTCATTGAATTCGCTTTCCCTGGTTTCCATCTCAAATAGCTCGGCAATACTCATTACTTCGTCCTTTCCTCCTACATTCGTTGTGCATGCCTCTGGTAATTCATCTTCCTCGTCAGTATTCTCCCAGTTGATTTTGTCCCATCACGATATTGTTAATTTCTTGTCTTCGTTTTCATCTGGTCCCTGCGGTTTTGTTTCTTCCTTCTTCTCTTCTCGTGATAAGGCATTTACTTGTCTGTTCAAGGAGCTGCAATTACCCTGGGTCGGTGAATCATTCTCTTTGGCTTGGGCGCTTAGCTGTCAATTCGAACGTTTTTCCGTGTTTGGTGGTCTTACCTCCACCTCTTCTATCTGTATTCTCTTTTCTTGTTCAGCTTGTTGATATTGGTTTCTTTGTTGATAATTTGTCGGTCTATTGGTTCTCCAATACCCGTTCCGGTTGTCATTGTTCCATCTGTAATAGTTGTTGCCATTCCTAGGTGAATTATAGTTATTGCCGTATTCTCTTCTAAATCCATAACCGTTTTTTTTTTTTTTTTTTTTTTTTTTTAATCTGTTGTCGTTTCATGGTGCGAAGTTATTACGTGGTGCGTAATTATTGTTTCTTCGTACTGTGTCTTGTGGATTCCACTGCTTTTTGCTTTCGTTTTCAAGTGCGCCTCGTCTTTTTGTTGCGTCATCTTCCGAAAATATAAACTCTAGTTCCCTTAGAATTCCTTTAAATGCTTCGACGTCGTTGCCTCCGCGACCTACTAATGATTGCTGGTATTTCAATGCTAACTTCATTGCGCATAATTTAATCAACTCTCCGTCACTGTATGGTACATCTAAGCATTGATTTTTCTTTGTCATTACTTCGAAAAATTTCACGGGACTCTTCTCTCCTGAATTTTCAAAATATGGATTCTGTAATAATTCGTATTTCCTTCTGTTTTGTGCATCGCTGCTTCGCTGGACCAATTGTGAGAGAAACTTCTCTCTGAAATCTTCGTACGATCGGCATGTCGCTGCAACATTCTGCATGGTTTCTGCCACTGTTCGTGACGTGTACAGATATAAAGTCTAATTTGTGTGCTAGCGTCCAGTGTTCTGGTAATCCTACACGGAATTGATCAATAAAAGCTCGTGGATGTAATGAGTTTCCTTCTTGAAAGTGTTGAAATTTTCTGACTGTGAGGTAATGATCGTTGTCGTACTTCGTCATAGTTCCATATGAAATTCGCGATTCTTCGGCACTTTTGTTTCTTATCATTTCTTTCGTCGTTCTTTCCGGTTGTGGTAGATCCATTGGATATTGTCCGCTGTAACTTTCGCCTACCCTTGCATGATATCGTTGGAGTGGCACGCAATAATTTTCCTCCATCGGTTGTGAACGTGTAGCTGAATGCATTGCACTGTATTATTCGCGACCTGGCTTTCTATTGTCACGTATTGGTTCGGTATCTTGTCTGGCTAACCTTGCCGCTTCACTGCACGATCCAGACTGTCTTGAAACATACATTTGTGGTTCTGCATGTGTTTGTGGTGCCGTTTGTTCATCAAGAATTTCGAAACGTGTTTGTTGCTGTGGAGGCTGTTTGATTTCACGTATGTTACTTTCCGCCTGTGATTGTTATCGCAAATGCGTAATATCTTCGTTAATTGCTTGTTTTTCCGGTGCTGTTACAGATACGGATGTGGTTGCAGACTCAGAGCTTGTTCGATCCTGTTCACTACGCTCTTCAATAGTTTGCAACAACTCTGTTCGCAATTTCTGAAATTGCTGCTTCGTTTGCGCTTCTATTTTGACTATGCGGTTATCATATCTTTTCAGCGCTGCTTTTGTGATACGTTTGTGTAACACACTGTTTCCAACAACTTCACTCGCTGTGCCTGCCGCTTGTCTAGTAATTACGTTTATCTGTTTCTCTAGTTTCTTGACTTCTCCCTGGGTGTTGTTACGTAATGTTTTGATCTCGTCCCGAGTGTCATTACGCAATGTTTGTACGTCCACTTGTACGTTGTCAATGTCTGTTCTTAATTGATTGTGACCTGTTATTAAGTTTCCTATCACTTCTCGAGATTATTTTGCCTCTTCTTCAATATGTCTTAGGTGTAACTGAATTTTTTTTTTTTTGTTCTTTAATCTCACGCATTTGTCTCGTGGTTTCTGCATTCTGAATTTGAACTTGGTTCGCTATTTCTTTATTTTGCCTTGTCATGGTTTCCATAATTTGTTGTAATAATTCTGCCAGATTGGTGGATCCTATTGCGTTTTCTTCCGACGTCCTACGCTCTGTGTTTTCGCCCAAGTGTTGGTTCACAACCGATTACATTGAACTGTGCAGTGACACCTTTCTGCTCGAATTCCTTGTACTCTGTGGTGAGGGAGCTCTGATTACTTGTACTGTGGGTTCTACGCATTCAAGACGCAAGTTAGAACTCTTATCGACTGTCTCTCTACTTTCCTGCTCCCCTGTCGTATTCTGACCTACGTTTTCTATGCCTTGGCGTACATTATCCTCGTTATGGTGCGTTACCTGTCCTATTTCTCGCGATACTGCATCGTCTGTTGTACTGTCCTCTATTCTCTGTCCGTCTTCATGCTGGGTCTCTACCTCAATTCGGTCAATGTCTCGACCTGCCATTGCTAATCTTTCCAAATCCCTTCCTTTCTGTTTTAAAAGCAATTCACGCGCCCTACTTCGCAACAACTTGCGCTCATACGATCTCACACGTTTCATAAACTTTTTGTTCACACGACTTGACACTTATTATACCCAAGACTGACAATCCATTCACTTGCTTGTTGGGTCAGAACCAACTTGTCAACGATGTATCCGCCACCAGTACGCTTGAATTGGAGAGAAAACTTAATTCTAACAATATTAAAACTCATAACTTAATTATGCTATTGTCTCTGCTAGAATGTCTCACTTGCTATGGAATACTTTCTTACTATCTATCGTTGCAGCTACAGTTTTCAACTATTTATGCCTTTCAAAAAAAAATTTTTACTACGAATATTTTTTAACAGCATATTTTTCTGATCTCTTTGGGCATGTGGTCGACCTTCAATCATGGTATTTTACCATCCTGGCAGGGTCACCATTCTCTAACATTCTACGTTGTGTGTGTTTGTTCTAAGTCGTGTCTCCATACCACTTTCGCTCAACGACGTTCTGAGCGTGTTTTTTAGGGAATTGACCAGTTTGAACCTGGAATCTGTCGCTGGTAAGGAGACGCCAGACCACACATGACATGTAGAGTTCAGAAGACTTCAGTGAGACTAGCGATGATATAATCAAATACTTAATGATTTCAGCATCAGCTCCACTGCACTCCCTGCAAAAGAATGTTAATACTAACTAAATTTAGTGGACGGGGTTCGAGGCTTTCCTATTTTTAGTTAGCTGGTAAAATAACATCGAAAAAGCAGTTAAGTTTACCATTGGAAATTTTATTCTACTCACAAAACATTGTTTATAAATTGCACTATTGATAAAAGGAAATGTTTTAATACAGGATGATAAAAACCAACTGTGTTCAACAAAAATGTGAACGAATATTCCCTGAATGGGTTTCCAAGTTCTACAATGGATCGAAGGATGACCTATGCCATATCACATCTTTAATCTACGTTTAAGTTTCACAAAAGAGAAAACTATCCAAATGATCTGCAGTGACCCTCAATTACCTTTAATTACTTATTTAACTTGTCATAAGTTACAGTGGCTGATGTGGCTTCTTAATAATTATATAACAGAAAAATCATCGCGTTTCAGATTTTAACTTCAAGTAGCAAATGTGAATATCATGAGCTTTAATTGACGATCGACACTAGTATTACGTAAAAAGGGGGTGTAACAGATGAGACTTCTGCAGTTCTGAGTGAAGCATTGTGCGCTGTTACGCGGCATCGCGTGCGTTCATTACCTTGTCAGTGTTTAGGCAGTGTCAGTCCCTGACGTTTCGTCTAAAGCTACGTTGGACATCTTCGGAGGTACTCCTGTTTGTGCTGAGTCTTGCCGACGTACGAGTCGGACGTCAAAGAACGGCCTAAATATCGTGGAAAGGGTGGGCGTGGTCTGGATTTAACGTGATAGCAGAGATAAACCTTGTCAATGATAAACTGTAGATATCGATCATAGTACGTCAAAGATAAAAACATCTCATCGATTCTGTAGCGCCACTGTCTATAAACCGCTGACTTTCATGGCTCCTTCTTTCCTGTTAAAATTATCGCCATGTTTATATATTTCGATTGCATCTCTATACAACCATGGATAATAGTTCGTCATAGCACATAAAACTTCAGTTTCCGAAAATTTCACTACCTGCTCACCCGACTGAAGAGCATGTTCCTCCACGGCTGACTTGTCTGTTTTCCCTAGTCGGCAAAGACTTTATGTTCCTTCAACCATGTATTGCTTTGTGTCCACCTCCACCAAACACTTGGTATAAATATAGGCAAGCTGAATGTTCTGGCACCCTGCATAAATTTGCACATAAACATTCTCTTTTCAGTTCCAATGTAGACCCTACCACGTGTACACGGAATCTTGTACACACCACTTGCAGACTGAGGGGGACGTTTATCCTTAACGGAACGAAGTGCTTGGCCTATTTTCTTAGTTGGTCTGAAAATCGATCGAACGTTATGTTTCCTTAAAAACTACCATCAGCTCTTACCGACTGAAACCGGGACACATCTGACCACGCCACGGTTGTCCAGTCGTCTGACGTCTAACAACGAAGGTCGCAAGCCCAGCAGAGGAGCTGCAGATGATGTCGTGGTTAACAAAGACACTCGCTTCCGTCGTCTGCTGCCATACGCCATTAACGCCAAATTTCGCCACACTGTCCTAACGGATACGTTCGTCGTGCATCCCACATTGATTTCCGTGGTTATTTCACGCAGTGATGTTTGACTGTTAGAACTGACAACTCTATGCAAACGCCAAGGAGTCGGCCACTGTGTAGTCAGTGGGGAGAGGTAATGCATAAAATTTGGTACTCTCGTTTCACTATTCACACTGTGGATCCCGAAATATTGAATTCCCTAACGATTTCCGAAATGGAATGTCCCATGCATCTAGCTCCAACTACTGTTCCGTGTTGAGATATGTTAAGGGGATATTGTACGTGAAATTCGTTGAAATTTGACATTTTCTGTTTTATTCTCCATAATGTACTTTAATTTTAGTGAACATTTTGGTGTATAATACATTAAAATCAGACAATTGTGAGACCTTCAAATAATATTTTGAATGTTGACGTGTGACTGTCAAATTTCACAGCTACGCATATACTGCCACAGTTGAGCAGTCACATCTTGGGAACTACACAGTCTATAAGGCTGTGAATTGTTTTGTTTTGGGCCTACTGCAACGTCTCAGAAGTTAACATTAAGAATGAACAAATCAGTACTTTGTTTCTAACACTAGTTTTCATTAAAAGTACTGTCATTATCGGATATTTTTGTAGTAAGCTAACTTCTATTGCTTTTTATACGTAAATAAAATGACTAAGGGTAAAAGTAACTTCAAGAAACGCAAATTTGCAGGTAACAGATATGTGAGACCTGCATTTTCTTCTGACGTACTTGAAAACATTGATGAAAAGCCACGTCATGCTTTGTATCCACCTCCAACAAACACTTGGTATAAATATAGGCAAGCTGAATGTTCTGGCACCCTGCATAAATTTGCACATAAACATTTTCTTCCTTTGGCAGTAACGGAGGCAATCAAACCTATTTACAGAGACTTGGCAAATCCTGAGCTACTAAAGAAGTGTTTACATGGGAAGACCCAGAATGTGAATGAGTCCTCCAATAATTTTGTGTGGTGCCGTGTGCCTAAAATTGTATTTGCTGGCTTTATGACTCTAACGTTAGCAGTGTCTGATGCTGTGATAACTTTTAATGGTGGTAACTATGAAAGGCTTAAGGGCCTGGAGAAGTTGGGGGTAAGATTTGGACAGAAAACAGCTAAAGGACTGCGGGAGCTGGATGAGCTTCGTGTAGGTGAAGCAGAGTAAGCTGCTCAGCAAATGACAAAAGAAGCAAGAAAGAAAAGTAGAAGGCAAGCACTGGGCTGTTGTGACACTGAAGAAGCCACAGACTATGGGCCACGGAAATTCTAGTGCATAAAAGACGCAGAAATGTAAGTTTGTATAAGAATTTGTAATAAAAAAAGTTTTAGACCTCAATATCTCTGAACTACATTTTTTGCAACAAATGTCCCGTTTTCTAAAAAAGTGCTGATGGTAGAGACATGAAATTTTCACAGCATGCCAGGTGTGAGTTGTTTTGTTTTTATGTCCATTTATTTACAAAATTCTGTCAAAAATTGAGTGTTTCAAAAAAAGATAACATGCCCTAGAATACAATTTTAGTAATAATTGTAGTTCCGTGTATCTAGAAAAGTGTATTCAATAATTATGGAAAATTGTTAGTTGGTGTCTTAAAAAGTTTCCAAGATAATGTGTCACAAAGTTCGATAATTTAACATTGGCGGCATAGAACATACAATGTCCCCTTAGTTCCCTTCGTGCAGCCATAATCACGTCGGAAATCTTTTTACATGAATCACCCGTGTAGAAATGATAGTTCCTCCAATGTAAATGTAAATGTCGTGTGACTAGGGCCTCCCGTCGCAAGTCTTTCGATTAGACGTCACTTCGGCGACTTGCGCGTCGATGGGGCTAAAATGATGATGATTAGGACAACACAAAACCCAGCCCTTGAGAGGAGAAAAACTCCGACCCAGCCGGGAATCGAACTCGGGCCCTTAGGAATTACATTCTTTTTTTATCTCATTTTGTTCTACATTGTTCATCGAATTTGTTCGTGGTGGACGTCTGATGACACCCGTTCAGGTTGCTCGTTGATCCGTTCACTCAGTTCTTTTTTATTACAGAGGGTAGCTATACCCTCTGACCGAACACGCTGAGCTACCGTGCCGGCAGATTCTGTCGCGCTGACCACTCAGCTATCGGTGGCGGACAGCTCCTCCAATGCATTGCCCTTTCATAAACATGTACGCGACACTACGGCCATCTGTATATGTGCATATCGCTATCCCATGACTTCTTTCATCTCAGTGTATAACTCTTTTTTAAAGTGAAGCTTGCCACGTTCAGTGTATAGGGATGTCCATGAAGTTCCGCTATAACTTGTAACAATTATTCAGAGGGAGAATTATTGTGTCTTTTTTAAACGTTAAGCAGCACTAAAGGTTTTTTATTTTTCAAATTTCGCTTGGAGTGCCTCAGAATGGTGACAGACCACGAAAAGGCCAAATCTAGTTATTTTATCGTGCATCATGCGAAATCTCGGAAGCAAGAGCAACTGTGCGCAAAGTGTTACATAAGCGGTTACGTCTTTTGCGCACAAAATGTAAATGGTCCAATCATTGCAGCCAAATGACCATCCTCTGTGGTATTTATACGCGTGTATCATGCTGGCCTCCACAGATGCTGGCAGTGACTACCTGAAGAACTGCCTACTTTCTGATTAAGCAACGTTTCACATTTATGGACACGTGATCCGCCACATTAGGATTTGGCGCTCCGGAAACCAACACAACACACGTGAACACATCCGTGATAACCCGAAGCTTAACTTTTGGTGTGGCCCGAGGCAGGATAGGGTGTTAGGCCCATTTTTCTTCACAAAGAAATAATAACGGGAAATGTTTACCTGGACATGCTCTTATAGTTCCTCCTACCACAAATCGAAGATTTATAGTCGTACTTCATCTTACAGCATGATACTGCACGGCCACATTGGAGTTTGAACCTGTGGGATGTGCTGAATGGGATATTTCCTGAGAAATGGGTGGGTCATCGTGACGGGCCATCGCATGGCCTCCAGGCTCTTCCAATGTCACGCGATTAGAATTCTTTCTGTGGGATCACGTGAAGAATAGTGCATAAAAAGCACCAGCCAAAAAGATTGCTATCCTTCGTGTACGACTCAGAGATGCAATCAGAATTGTTGATGCTGCAGTCCTGACCCGTAGAAGGGTAGAACTGGGATATCGCTTTGATGTTCACCGAGCGACGAGCTAAATACACAATGAAATTCTAGTATAACAGAAAAAAACCTTTTGACACTGCTAAATGTTTTACAACAAACCAGAATACTCAATCTCTAATACATTTCTAACCTACGATTTGTAGAATTTATACCGGGATTTTGCGGACACCATGACACCCCCATTTTTTCTACCGTATTATTGGGCACATCACATTCAGTACCTCACTTTCACTTTCGTAATCATTTCAGTTTGCTGTTTTACAGCACAATGTCAGCTACATAATTCTTTTTCCATTTTTATGCACATATGCTATACCCGTTTAAAAGTAAAGCTTCTTTATTGTTAAGCTCCTGCATCCCCGTTATGTAAAGTATTTAATTATTCAGTTACATCATTAGGAGCCGGCCGGTGTGGCCGTGCGGTTCTAGGCGCTTCAGTCTGGAACCGCGTGACCGCTACGGTCGCAGGTTCGAATCCTGCCTCGGGCATGGATGTGTGTGATGTCCTTAGGTTAGTTAGGTTTAAGTAGTTCTAAGTTCTAGGGGACTGATGACCACAGATGTTAAGTCCCATAGTGCTCAGAACCATTGAACCATCATTAGGCACAAATTGTGATTGCGTTTATAATATCAGTGACATATTCCGCTAGAAGACTGATTCAGCACAAAATCCAAATACTATGGTAGAGTTCTACAGGTTGAAGTAAAAATTCCGCACTTCGAGTTCGGCATGCGATTCCTCATCCAGACTCAAGATAAAAGTTCATCTAACAAAATCAGATCAGGTGAATTTTGAAAACACATATATGAATATGAGAAGTTCATATCACTGTCACATCGTGCAGCGCATTGGAATCACCCCGCATTTCGATAGCAGCCGTCACAGCTGACTGAGTCGACTGCTGAGACATCAAACGCACATCCACTGTAGAGCTGTGGGTCGCATCTTCATCGGGTTCCTTTTTTAATTTCTAGACTTTCTTTCCCCAGTTTTCGTCGTTTATAAGCAGGAAATCATTTTGTCAAATAATAATAGCATCACATGATCGTGGGAGTCTCTAAACTGCATGCACGTGTCTCATAACCGCGCTATGTACAACCATAACTGGTCCTTTCGAGTTCACCTAGGGCAGCTTCCCGATGGAATCCACAAACGATGAATACGGTGATATGCTTTTGGCAAGATGCTGCTGCTGCTCGTTCGTATTCTACATGGTACCCTCAATAGCGCCATCATTATAAGAAAGTTTCTCGTCGCCTGGAGTAACGTCTTCGGGAAGCCGGTATTCTTCGTCTACAAGTAATCGACAGAGGTCGTCCTTAGACCAGACGCACTCCACAACCAGAGGACACGATTCTTAAAATCGTTCACAAGTCACCTCGGTGAAGCAGCCGTGGTATTGCAAGGCAGTTCCAGATATCTCAAAGACTTGTTGTTAAAATGTTGCACGCTGTGGAACTGCATCCATATCATCAGATGCTAGAAGACCTCGTTCGAGGAGTACAGTTTTGTAAATTGTCTTTGCAACAAATGGAAAATAACGACTATTTTATACTTAACTTCATATGGACTGACGAACCTAGATTCACTTTTGAAGGTATTTTCAACCTCCGAAAGAGCCATTACTGGTCAGAATTACTGACACACATGTCACACGCGAACTTGGCTTTCAGACACGCTTATGGCATGGATTTGTCGTGGAGGTCCAAAATTCTGGCCTCCACGTTCCAATTACCTTCATCCATTAGATTTTTATTTGTGATGACACTTAAAGGAATCCAGTATTCAATGAACTGTGGATAAAGCCCGATCAACAGGCATGACATACATTGGTCAAAAATGGTAGTGCATTGAGAATGGCTAGTTTCTAGCTGAAATATAGATCTGCCAATAAAATTTCCAAAAGACGACTGATAGCTGAAATCTTTTATTTACAAGTCAAAATAACAGTCGCTGCGTGCAACAGCCTCTGCATGGAAGGCAACCTGTTAAAGGAATAAGTTCACATTAAAATCTGTGAAAGACGACGTAGGCCTCAGAAAGCCAGGAATTTACAAGATACCGTGTGGGTGTGGGCAATTCTATGTCGGCCAGACTGTTCGCACTATTGAACAGCGCCGCATAGAACATGAAAGGTGTTACCGTCTGCGCTGTCCCGAAAAGTCAGCTGTAGCAGAACATGCTCTGGAAAACGGACACCGAATTGCATTCGATGAGACGTCTATTATTAAACTGACTAATGGCTTCTGGCCAAAGAGGCCATAGGGATTAGAATTTCTGACAACACCTTCAATAGAGACGGTGGATTGCACCTGAGTGCAGCGTGGGATCCTGTGTTAAGGGAGTTGAAGCGGGCCCGGCGGTCGCGCGGCCAAAACATTACCATATATGGTGCGGAACCGAGCACCAGTGACGTCACGAGCGACGGCGCGGCTATATAAGCACGGCAATGACAACCACACGACAGTCATCCACTTGACAATGGCAGAGGAGATCTCTGCCGAAAGCTCGTAGGCAGTAAACCACTTGACGCGGCTTGAAATACGAGAATGTTTTATTAAGTTCACGTTAAAAAGTTTTCGAGTGGACTGAGCCACAGTAATACAGTATTTTTTTTTTTTTTTTTTTTTTTTTTGGCTAATGCACCGCCATTTGACTGTACATTTCTGAAAATCTCCTGTGTACAACCTAGATTTCGGCTCTCGCGCCATTATCGAGCACATTGGTAAAAGTATATGCAGAGTATATTCAAATAGTGAGATATAAACTAAAAAATTAAAAATAAAAGGAAAACTTTAAAAATATTAGATGCAAGTTGGTGTCTGTTCTTTCGAACATGTCCGCATCACGCAGAACTGTATTGTCTCGATGGGCTACGAATCCACCACCTTTAGTGCGAAAGCACAATCACATTAGACCTCCTGCGGAAATCTCACAGTAGCGAACATGGAGGACATGGATAGGGATTGCTGATAGGTGGCGCCAGGGGGGAATGTGAGTCGGTCGAGGGACGTACCGAGATAGTCCGCGTAATTTTCGTGCCGGCCGGTGTGACCGAGCGGTTCTAGGCGCTTCAGTCTGGAACCGCACGACCGTTAGAGTCGCAGGTTAGAATCCTGCCTCGGGCATGAATGTGTGTGATATCCTTAGGTTAGTTAGGTTTAAGTAGTTGTAAGTTTACTAAGTTTAGGGGGCTGATTACCTCAGATGTTAAGTCCCATAGTGCTTAGAGCCATTTGTAATTTTCGTAGACACTGTGTCTGGGAGGCGCAGTGGTTAACACAACTGCCTAATAAACAGGAACGCTGCGTTCGAATGCTGGTCCAGCTCACATTTTCCCTTAGCGCCGCTGACTGCACTTAAAGTTTTGATGCAGCTGATTTCATTACCTTTCCTTTCCTTTTCTTTCTCCCCTTTCCACCTTCGATTTACATAATATTAACGTATTCTACTGTGTCATGTGCAAGATGAAAATTATTTCACGGCATTATCAGATACAATGCTAAAGGCAAAACATGCAAATAATGCACCATAAAGTAAAAAAGATATGAGAAGTAAGTTGATATACAGTTACTAGAGATGTACACAATTAACCTCATTTTGGTGTGTACTGTGCAGGATTAAATATACACAGTTCAACACATTTGCGTAACATGACATGGAGATGCCTTCAAGACGTAACTACAGAAGTGATGTCAAAGAATGTATACTCTAGAAGATATGACACGTTAAATGTAGTAGTCTCACAAATATAAGATTACTAGTGTGTCATCGGACCACACGCTATTACCTCTGGGATGGCATTGTGAAACATCTTTGCATTTACATGTAACTATCAGATCGTTAGTAACTAAAACATACGTCATATAGCGTGAGGAAACCAAAATCTGTAAGGAACAGACGAAATAAAATACAAAATCCCATGAATCATACATAACGATGTAGTAAACGCCAGTAATAATATTTGAGATACTGAAAATAACAGTAGAAGTGAAAAATGTGTGGGGTACACGGGGGAGGGGGGGAGAAGAAAAGGGGAAGGGGTCCACCTGTACAAGACAGTTAGTGAGATGGAGAAGGATAAAATGCGGTGTTGGAAGTGATATGCAGAGGAGTGTAGAAGGGCGATAGGAGCTGGTTTTGGAGCAGATTAAGCAGCAGAAGAAACATGGATAGATATTTTATTGAATGTTGCAATAGAGTATATCAGAATGAGTGTGAGGGGAGTAGGAGAAGGCTTGGGAGAGGGGAACAATAGACTACGATGGAGAGAACGATAAACAAGGAGTTCAAGATTCTAATGGTTCTAATGGCTCTGAGCACTATGGGACTTAACTACTGTGGTCATCAGTCCCCTAGAACTTAGAACTACTTAAACCTAACTAACCTAAGGACATCACACACATCCACGCCCGAGGCAGGATTCGAACCTGCGACCGTAGCAGCCGCGCGGTTCCGGACTGCGCGCCTAGAACCGCTAGACCACCGCGGCCGGCGGAGTTCAAGGCTTAGGAGGGTTGGGGGCACAAGAAACTATGATGGAAATGACGATAAACAAGGAGTTGAAGAAAATGAGGTGGAAGGACACTGATCTGTTGCATTAGATTGCTATGGTAATGGCGGCAGGGGAGTGGGAAGGATATGAGAGACATGGGGACGGGGAGGGGGAGAAGAGGGAAACTGCCAGACGTGTGTAATGAAGTGGATGGGAACAGAGCAGACATGTATAATGACGTGTGAGGAGAGGAAGGAAAAAATAAGATAGAAAATGGGGCAGTTGGATAGAAAGGGGGGTAGGAAATGGGGGATAGGTGTGTAGACTGGGTGGAGGGGCTGTAAACATAGGTGAAGGGAGAACATGGGACTGCAGCCACGCTGCAGCTGGTATTTTTTTTAATTTTCCAGCTTTTTGACCCTTTTACTTTCTGTCTTACTGTTAGCTTATTCTTAGTTTTAGCTTTGTACACGATAATGGTATGACAGCCGAAAATAGATGGTACACCGTCAAATGGCGGTGTATTCCTTCAAAAGATACTGTATAACTGTGACTCTTCGCAATTGAAAGCATTTTACCGACCTGACCAGTCAGACATTTGAATGCGCATTAGACTCACAATGTGGTGTCAAACTACAAAGGGCGTTCAAAAAGTTTGGCACAATCGTCTCTAATTTTTTTATTCTTTGCAGGAGGAGAAAAATTTTTTTGTGAACATACTTAGAACATTTAGCTGTAGGTTGGTGTATAAAAGTATTTTCTTTTATCTACAGGTGAGCCATAATGGACCGTGAAGTAGATGTCATGTTGCGACAACGGTCGGTGATGGAGTTCCTCTTCAAGACCGACGATGACTCTACCACATCGATTCACAGGAAGTTGCTCCCTGGTTATGGGGAGGACACAGTGGATCGCAGCAGTATCCAGCGGTGGTTGCAGAGGTTTAAAGAATGTGATTTCTCTCTACTGAACCGGTAGATCATCGACGGCAGTGAGTGATGTGAATAAGGGGACCATTGATCAAACCATCCAAAATGACAGCTGTGTGACGACACGACACCTTGCTGAAATGACTCGTTTGTCATTGGGTAGTGTGGTATCGATGGTACAGTCACTAGGGTACATAAAAATCTATGCAAGTTAGGTGCCTAGATTATTGAAAAGAGAAATGGAAACGATGAGGGAAAATGTATGCGAGGGTCTCATGAAAACCTTTACTGAATAGTGGAAACAGTGTTTTTCCGGCGTCATTGCCCAGGATGAAACATAGTTGTTTTTGTCCGAACCTGAGAGCAAAACCCAATCCATGGAGTGGCGTCATCCGGGTTCCCCTCGGAAGAACAAACCAAGACTTTCACGAACAGCAGGCTGAAAGGTGATGGCTCCTTCTTCTGGGATCAGTGTGGTATCATTTTCATTGACTTTTTGGAACCTGGCTCCACAATCAACCGGGACCGTTACTGTTTGTCACTGGACAAGCTGCGACATGCCATCAAGACCTACAAACCACAGCTCATCAGATTACACAATGACGATGCCAAACCCCATACAGCCGTTATGACGCAGGAGAAAATCAGGAAAATGGGTTGGAAAATTGTTCCTCATCCTCCCTACAGCCCGGACTTGACTTCGTCTAATTTTTACCTCTTTGGTCGTCTGAAAGCCCACCTGCACGGTAAAACATTTGATAGTGAGAAAGACCTTATTTCCTGTGTCAAGCGATGGTGTAAAAAAGTCAATCCCCAGAATTTTGTCAAAGTGAAGTGCATTTACATCATGGAAAGAACGTTGGGCCAGATGCGTCACAGCTGATGGAGTTTCAATGTATAGCTAAATGTTCCAAGTGTGTTCACAAAAAATTTCATTATCCTTCTGCAAAAAATGAAAAATTAGAGACGACTGTGCAAAACTTTTAGAACGCCCTTTGTTTATGCAATTATGAACAAAATCCAAGATGCAATGCAGGCTATTAAGCAGGGCAACGTGCATGGCTTAAGACTCAGATTAAAGAAAGCTACAGACATAGAAAGTCACTTAATATGAAACTGTATGTAACCTTCATAAGTTTAACAGCAGTGCTGTCTACATTACGATTTGGTTACACTACACGTGTTACTGAAGAATGCTCTCAGTAGGTAGGTCTTCAAATCATGCACATGCATCCAAAAAACTTAGCGAATATTTTACACAAACACTAAGTAAATGGCTTAGCACAAACTATATAAAGAAACCATCTCAATACAGTAGACAACAAAAATTTTAAATTATTTAAAAAGTTACAAAACCTTGCAAACATTTCTTTAATAAAATGGAAATGAGTGTTTTAGATAAGGGTTCACAGTTCAATTTAAGTAAAATACTAGAAGGAAGTCCCATTAAAAATTTTATCTCCTGCACTAAGATAGCCACTGATACAGTAAAATCGTCTTCTCCTGCAGTCAGTCAAATACCGCGTAAGGTAGCTAGAATAATTAAGTATGAGGTAGACAAATTAAGGCATGTATATAATATTTTAATTGCTTGTGACAACAGAACTGTAAAAGATATCAACCAGAAACTAGATCATAATAATACTATATGCAACATGTTAAAAGCAGATAAAGGAAATACTCTTGTAATAATAAAAGAGGTGGAATATAAAAGTAAAATATTGGAATTTTTTGACAAAAGCTGTAGTGTAATGATAGACAAAGACCCCACGGCTAAGTAAGTTAAAAGAATGTGATCGTCTGTTCATATAACATGAGGTACGGGAATGCACTGTAATGAATCCCAGTACGCCTAAATAAATGGCATAGCACAAACTAAATAAAGAAAATGTAACTTCCTACCCAATCATTAACTGCATAAGTAACCGAGCAGATTTTTAAGTTAAAAATTTGACCAGATTATCAAGGAGTTTCGTACCTGGGAAGTAAATTACACAATCAAGAACTCAAGGGAAATTGCCTCACAATTAGTGAACACTACTGCAATTCTGAACTGCAAGTTAGTGTCATTTGATATTTCTAATATCTACACTAACATCCTTATATCAGAGATGACTGAAGTAATAAGGGCAATTTTTTAAATTTAAGAAAATTTACTCCAAAGAAATCTCAGAGATTATTGATCTTCCAGAACCCATAACTTCAAATGATTATTTTCAGTTCAAAGAGTAAATTCATATCCAAAAAGATAGCTTGGTTATGGGAAGATATCTGGCAGGCACACTAAATGACATCTTGATCAGTAGTTTAGAAAGGAAACTGTTTACTGATTTCGAATAAAGTACTAGAAAAATTAAACTATACAAAAGATATGTAGTTGACACTATTTTTCTGTTTGAAGGTTCTGTAGAATAAATTGATGATCTGCACATTGTGCTTAATAACTTACAGCGGAATATAAAATTTACAAAAGTTGTTGAGATAAACAACTGTATTAAGTACCTATATTTACATATCAAAAGATGGGATAATGAAATTACTCTGGAGATGCACTGTAAGCCTACTACTGCTGATTACGTCATAAGTTTAACATTATGTCATCCAGATACCCATAAAAAACTTATTTCAATTCCGTGATTAATATACTGACAACCCTACCATTAAAACAAACTGAAATAGATGAAGAGGTATGAAACTTGGAAGAGTTGCCACAAGTAATGGCTACAAATCCACAATAGTGACCAATATCCTGAATGTTAAAAAAAAAAAAAGAAAAATACGCCACAGTATGAAGTACAAATCACCACTTAAGTAAGAAGGTCAGTAATAACAATAAACAATGCTTTGTATCTATCGCCTAATGGGGTACAGTTTCCACCAAAATTACCTCAGTATTTAAAAATACAAAGTGCAAATTTTATTTAAAACCAATAACAACTTAAGCAAGCAGCAAAGACACCATGAAAATAAAATTGACTCCCACAGAAAATCCGGAGTATACAAGATCATTTGGGAGTCATTTAATGAATCTATGTGTTCCAGACTGGCAGATCTTTTTCAAACAGATACAAAGCTCCCTGCAAGAAGACAGAAAGCAACATATCCAAATTCAGTAAACATCTTATGGATTATGATCATGACACATCAAATATTGAAAAATCTATGGACATTCTAGATGTGTTACCTGAAAGTGAAAATATGAATGTCTTAGAAGAAATAGAAATGTATTACGTTTTGTCTAAGGCCCCTGATACATTTCTGAATGACCAACAATAGCTTAGAAACAAGATGTCCTTATATAATTTTATATTCTCTAGGATTTATATACAGATATATTTTATTCAACTTTGGGGTTTTTTATTGACCATGTTATGTCACATAAGCTACTAATTTATAGCTTACTATAGGTAGACTTTCTTGTATTATTTTAGGTGCCCTGCTCAAGAGAGCAGAGCACCTACCGGTTGTATGTTTCCTTGAGCTATTGCTGACTTCTTTGTCGCATTATTTTAATTTGGATTTACTATCTTCTTTGAGCAGAATAATTCTGATACTGACCACAACTGAAGCATGTAACAATTTTTTGTACTAGTTGCCGCTACATTAAGGTTTACTGTATCTGCTGGATACTGGAAGTATCTGTACATTCCACAATCCGGGCAGACCTTTTTTCCGAACTCTTGATTTGCATCTGTTGTTAACAGGATATGATGAACATGTTCACTGGTGAACTCATGTTGTATTGAACCAAAGGTTTTTTTCCATTGGGTGGTTTTTCCTACGAAGGGTCTATTACCCCATGTTATATACTTTGTGATGTATTAACACATTTCTGTGAGCATACCACAGCTACTATACATTTCCTATCTCTTCAATGTATCTCATGTGTTCACTAGAATGCTCCATTGTGACTTATTTCTACAAGTGCATATTATATATTTTTAATTTCTCCCTCTCATAGATGCCATGTACAGTATGTTTTCTTCAACTCAGACCAAATCCCTAATAGTCTATGCTTTTAATATTTTATGCTGATTGACTTGCATCATACCTGTAATGCCTAAAACTGTATGTTATTATACCTCAGTAACAAACATTTCTAGGCACTTGGTACTGTGGTTTAGTCCTATGTTGCTCACAGATTTTCTAACTCAGTTAGGTGTTTGTAAGGCTTTCTGGATTAATGTACTTTGTTAAAACTTCCAGTGAATGAGTTCGTATGAACAATAGATTTTGGTTACCAGTCGTCAATGCAACGATGAGTGTTACTGCCTCTATACTAAATTATTGTTGTTTTTCTTTTTGGCAGTAGTTTAATTTAATTTACTATCTTCTTTGATCAGAATAATTCTGGTGCTGTCCACAACTGAAGCATCTAACAGTTCTTGCACAAGTAACCTCCATGTTAAGTTAAGGTTCACTGTTTCTGATGGAGATTGTGTAAACTCCATGCTTCTGATAAATCTCCTTGTTGTACGTTAATTATATGTAAATTGAAGGTGGGGAGAGGAAGAAGAGTAAGAAAAGAGAGAGGATCATTGCTCTCAGCTGCATCGTGACATTAAGCGACTCAAACCCGGGATGTCCTGCTTATTAGGCAGGTGCGTTAACCACTGCACCATCCGGGACACTGCGTGAACTATCTGGACACGCCTCACGGCCGATTCACATTCCCATCGAGTGCCACCTATCTGTGTCACTGATGACACAGTGGTTAGCGCATCTGCTTAGTAAGCAGGAAATCCCGGTTTCGAATCTCAGTCTTGCATACGTTTCCAGTCGTCGCCGCTGATTCCGAGTAATGCCCCGATGCAGCTAACAACAGTGATGCTCTCCCTCTCCTTCCCTTTCTTCACTTCTCCGCCTTCAATTTACATATCATGTATGACAGCTGCAGATTCTGCGTGATATCTGTTCTTTCGGAGATGTCTGAAACAACAGACACTGTGCCTCCATATAATCATATTATCTCCTTACAATACTTAGGTTCTATACTTCTTTATAAGATATGGTGTACACTGATGCATTCATGCTTTTTTGAACCAAAGTAATTTTATGTAAACTGAAGCTAGGAGGGGTGGGGGAGGCAGAAAGGAAAGGGCAGGAATTTTTAATGTCTGTTGCATCGGGACTTCATGCATAATCAGCTAGACTGGGACTCGAACACGGGATCTCCTGCTTACCAGGCAGTTCCGTTAATCACTGTGCCATCTAGACACAGTATTTATCACTATTATGCTGATTATCTCGGCACGCCTCCCAGCTGACCCACACTCCCACTGAGCGCGACCTATCCGTACTCTACATACATGTCCTCCATGCTCGCTACTTTGAGATTGCCGAAGGAGGTCGAACGTAACTGTGCACTCACACTGAAGGTGGTGGATTCGTGATCCATAGAGGCGAATCAGTTATATGAATGTGTGGCATCTGTTCTTTTGAACACGCTGTATAATATGTAATGAAATATTACATTTCTGTAAGTGTGTCATGGTTACTATAAATTTCCCTATTGTTGTATCATATATCACATGCACACTTGGACACTTGGACGTAGCATTATGGCTGCAGTCCCATGTTCTCCCTTCCCATTTTTTCCCACCGAGCGAGGTGGAGCAGTGGTTACAAAATGGCTCTGAGCACTAAGGGACTTAACATCTGAGGTCATCAGTTCCCTAGAACATGAACTACTTAAACCTAACTAACCTAAGGACATCAAACACATCCATGCCCGAGGCAGGATTCGAACCTGCGACCGTAGCAGTCGTGCGGTACTGGACTGAAGCGCCTAGAACCTCTCGGCCACCGCGGCCGGCAGTGGTTAGCAAATTGTACTCACATTCGGGAGGACGATGCTTCAAACCCGCGTCTGGCCATCCTGATTTACGTTTTTTGTGATTTCCCTAAATCACTTCAGGCAAATCCGTGGATGGTTCCTTCGAAAGACCACAGCCCACTTCCTTCCCCATCCTTCCTGAATCCAATGTGACTGAAGAGCTTGCTGTTTGGTCCCCTCCCACAAATCAGCCAGCCAACCAACCCTTCTGTTCCCCCACCCACCCATACCACACCATTGTCTCCCCTTTCCTGTCCCCCATGTTTCCTCAGCCATACCATTTTCTCTCTTCTTCTACCCTCCCTCTTCTTACACTTCATTATACATGTATGCCATGCCTCCTTACACTTCATCCTACATGTCTGTCAGTTTACCTCCTCTCCCTTCCCCCCATTTTTCTTGTCTCCCTCCCCCCTGCCTGGCCATCACTGCTATACTAATCTAACCAATGGATTAGTCTCCTTCACCCTTCCTTCCTTCAACTCCTTGTTTATCGTCCTGTCCCCATCCCCCCTCCCCACAAGCCTTCAACACCTTGGTTATCGTTCAGCCTGTCGTATTTTCTTGTCCCCCCTCCTAAGCCTTCTCCCACACCCTCACCCACATTCTCGTCTACCAAATTTCAACACTCAATCAAATATCCATTCAACCTTCCTCCACATATATCTACTTCTAACACTACATTTCGTACTCCTCCATCCCACTAACTGTCCTCTACAGTTGGATCCCCCCTCCTCTTCTAATCTCGTCGACCCTTCCGCCCTTCCAGTCACACTCTTCATTTCTTCTTTTCGTTAATCTTATAAGACCTTTACATAACAGTATCTTCTCTTGTTCTTCTCCCTTTCTTCACCCCCTGGCTTCACCTCCAATTTTTCACTTCTATTGTTATCTTTAGTATTTTGTATGTTGTTACTGGTGTTTACTACATCTTTACATGTGATTCACTGGCTTTTGTAATTTATATCGTCTCTTCGTTACAGATTTTGGTTCCTTCATGCCACATAACGTATGTTCACTTCGTGTTATTAAAGATCTGATAATTACATGCAAACGCAAAGATGATGATTCGCAATGCTAGCTCCAAATTGTATTTATATATAGTCTGATGACACGTAACACTAGTTAATTTATATCTATGATACTTCTAACATTTTAATTTTTCAGATCGTTTAGAGAGTTCATTCTTTGATGTCACTTTAATAGTTACGTCTTGAAGGCATGTGCTAGTGTTGTGTTCACTGACTGTGGGCTGATTTTCCCAGATAGTATGTGCAAAGACCTTAATTTTGTACCATTTATATCATGTTAAGCAAATGTGTTGAACTGTGTGTATATGTCACCCTGCACAGTATACAGCAAAATAATATTAATGGGCTAAGCAGTTAGTGTATATCTCGTAATTTTACGCCAGATTGCATACAATTTTTTTTTTAATTTTTATTTTTTCTACTTTTTTAGTCTACGTCTATTTGCCTATTCTTACTTTCATAGTTGTACTAGATAATGCCGTGAAAGACGAAATCTAGATCCTACACAGGAAATATACAGAAATATAGAGTGAAATGGTGGCGCATTCCTCAAAAAAAAAAGCGCCACCCAGGGATTTACACAGTCTAACAGCTCTCGTGTTTCCCGCTTAGGCAATGGTGGTTGCATGTGTATTGCACAGGGTTCAGCAAAGTGTAATCCAGCGAGTGGTGAAGTGTTTGCTAATGCAAGGTTGCCAATTTGAACATCTTCTCTAAAGTAAAAGTCGCTCGCACGTGTACGTACCGGCAATAAGAAGATAAGCCTGGTCGTCAAACGTACAGAATATAATTATTGTGCGTAGCATAACTGCAGTCTAGTGTAGCCTACGTATTGTGTTTTTTGTATTCATTGAGCACAGACGATGCTTCTGTATTCACTATTATTTTATGTTGGCTTCATTTGTGTCATAGACAAAACAAAGTGATCATCTATGTCTGTAACTTCATGTTATGTCTTAATGTTTAAATAAAAGTAACAGTAACAGCAAGAAATACACAAGATACCGCATTCTGGAGATGTAAATTAGTTAGGATGTGATGCTTTTGTTGAAAAAAAAAAAGTCTGGCTCGAACGCGACCCGAACATCGGCGTGTGTGCATGTCCGTTCCCCACGGTATTGCCTCGTCTCACTAAACTAATGGCACAGCTCCGCCACAGTGCGGTGTTCATGCAACCTGTTCTTGGCTACAGCAGTTACAGAGTTGCCAGTCTCGTCTTTTAAATCACATTTATATTAAGCCCCAAGGAAATTGGTACGCCACCGCAGTCATCGTCACTATCGGCGACAACATACTGTGAGAACTGGAAATGGCCACGGACAGCATGCCAATACAGAAAAGTGTTCACCCCGATAGAGAGTGTCTAGACTGTACGAAGAGGTGCGAGAAGCTTCTGGAAAGATTTCAGTCACTAAAAGGACCTTCAAGGGAAGCAGGAGAAAGCAACATTGCCAGAGGACTCTGCCTGAAAAAGCAATATGGATTCCTTCTAACATGTATAATGAGCATATGTATATCGTGACATTTACCTACCGTCAATGCATGTTGCATGCATTTTAGATGGTTGTAATCAAGATCACGCACTTTCAGTGCAGCCTCATTAGATGTTGTTGTTGTTGTGGTCTTCAGTCCTGAGACTGGTTTGATGCAGCTCTCCATGCTACTCTATCCTGTGCAAGCTGCTTCATCTCCCAGTGACTACTGCAACCTAAATCGTTCTGAATCTGCTTAGTGTATTCATCTCTTGGTCTCCCTCTACGATTTTTACCCTCCTCGCTGCCCTCCAATACTAAATTGGTGATCCCTTGATGTCCTACCAACCGATCCCTTCTACTAGTCAGGTTGTGCCACAAATTTCTCTTCTCCCCAATCCTGTTCAATACCTCCTCATTAGTTATGTGATCTACCCATCTAATCTTCAGCATTCTTCTGTAGCACCACATTTCAAAAGCTTCTATTCTCTTCTTGTCCAAACTATTTGTCGTCCATGTTTCACTTCCATACGTGGCTACACTCCATACAGATACTTTCAGAAACGACTTCCTGACATTTAAATCTATACTCGATGTTAACAAATTTCTCTTCTTCAGAAACGCTTTCCTTCCCATTGCCAGTCTACATTTTATATCCTCTCTACTTCGACCATCATCAGTTATTTTGCTCCCCAAATAGCGAAACTCCTTTACTACTTTAAGTGTCTCATTTCCTAATCTAATTCCCTCAGCATCACCCGACTTAATTCAACTACATTCCATTATCCTCGTTTTGCTTTTGTTGATGTTCATCTTATATCCTCCTTCCAAGACACTGTCCATTCCATTCAACTGCTCTTCCAAGGCCCTTGGCTGTCTCTGACAGAATTACAATGTCATCGGCGAACCTCAAAGTTTTTATTTCTTCTCCATGGATTTTAATACCTACTCCGAATTTTTCTTTTGTTTCCTTTACTGCTTGCTCAATATACAGATTGAATAACAGCGGGGAGAGGCTACAACCCTGTCTTACTCCCTTCCCAACCACTGCTTCCCTTTCATGTCCCTCGACTCTTATAACTGCCATCTGGTTTCTGTACAAGTTGTAAATAGCCTTTCGCTCCCTGTATTTTACCCCTTCCACCTTCAGAATTTGAAAGAGATTATTCCAGTCAACATTGTCAAAAGCTTTCTCTAAGTCTACAAATGCTAGAAACGTAGGTTTGCCTTTCCTTAATCTAGCTTCTAATATTGCCTCACGTGTTTCTATATTTCTACGGAATCCAAACTGACCTTCCCCGAGGTCGGCTTCTACTAGTTTTTCCATTCGTCTGTAAAGAATTCGTGTTAATATTTTGCAGCCGTGACTTATTAAACTGATAGTTCGGTAATTTTCACATCTGTCAACACCTGCTTTCTTTGGGATTGGAATTATTATATTCTTCTTGAAGTCTGAGGGTATTTCGTCTGTCTCACATATCTTGCTCACCAGATGGTAGAGTTTTGTCACGACTGGCTCTCCCAAGGCTGTCAGTAGTTCTAATGGAATGTTGTCTACTCCCGGGGCCTTGTTTCGACTCAGGTCTCTCAGTGCTCTGTCAAACTCTTCACGCAGTATCATATCTCCCATTTCATCTTCATCTACGTCCTCTTCCATTTCCATAATATTGTCCTCAAGTACATCGCCCTTGTATAGATCCTCTATATACTCCTTCCGCCTTTCTGCTTTCCCTTCTTTGCTTAGAACTGGGTTTCCATCTGAGCTCTTGATATTCATACAAGTGGTTCTCTTTTCTCCAAAGGTCTCTTTAATTTTCCTGTAGGCAGTATCTATCTTACCCCTGGTGAGATAAGTCTCTACATCCTTACATTTGTCCTCTAGCCATCCCTGCTTAGCCATCTTGCACTTCCTGTCGATCTCATTTTTGAGACGTTTGTATTCCTTTTCGCCTGCTTCATTTACTGCATTTTTATATATTCTCCTTTGATCAACTAAGTTCAATATTTCTTCTGTTACCCAAGGATTTCTACTAGCCCTCGTCTTTTTACCTACTTTATCCTCTGCTGCCTTCACTACTTCATCCCTCAAAGCTACCCATTCTTCTTCTACTGTATTTCTTTCCCCCATTCCTGTCAATTGTTCCCTTATGGTCTCCTTGAAACTCTGTACAACATCTGGATCTTTCAGTTCATCCAGGTCCCATCTCCTTAAATTCCCACCTTTTTCCAGTTTCTTCAGTTTTAATCCACAGTTCATAACCAATAGATTGTGGTCAGAGTCCACATCTGCCCCTGGAAACGTCTTACAATTTAAAACCTGGTTCCTAAATATCTGTCTCACCATTATATAATCTATCTGAAACCTATCAGTATCTCCAGGCTTCTTCCATGTATACAACCTTCTTTTATGATTCTTGAACCAAGTGTTAGCTATCATTAAGTTGTGCTCTGTGCAAAATTCTACCAGACGGCTTCCTCTTTCATTTCTTCCCCCCAATCCGTCTTCACCTACTACGTTTCCTTCTCTTCCTTTTCTAACTACCGAATTCCAGTCACCCATGACTATTAAATTTTCGCCTCCCTTCACTATCTGAATAATTTCTTTTATTTCATCATACATTTCTTCAATTTCTTCGTCATCTGCAGAGCTAGTTGGCATATAAACTTGTACTACTGTGGTAGGCGTGGGCTTCGTGTCTATCTTGGCCACAATAATGCGTTCACTATGCTGTTTGTAGTAGCTTACCCGCACTCCTATTTTTTTATTCATTATTAAACCTACTCCTGCATTCCCCCGTTTTGATTTTGTATTTATAACCCTGTATTCGCCTGACCAAAAGTCTTGTTCCTCCTGCCACCGAACTTCACTAATTCCCACTAAATCTAACTTCAACCTATCCATTTCCCTTTTTAAATTTTCTAACCTACCTGCCCGATTAAGGGATCTGACATTCCACGCTCCGATCCGTAGACCGCCAGTTTTCTTTCTCCTGATAACGATGTCCTCCTGAGTAGTCCCCGCCCGGAGATCCGAATGGGGGACTATTTTACCTTCGGAATATTTTACCCAAGAGGACGCCATCATCATTTAACCATACAGTAAAGCTGCATGTCCTCGGGAAAAATTACGGCTGTAGTTTCCCCTTGCTTTCAGCCGTTCGCAGTACCAGCACAGCAAGGCCGTTTTGGTTAGTGTTACAAGGCCAGATCAGTCAATCATCCTGACTGTTGCCCATGCAACTACTGAAAAGGCTGCTGCCCCTCTTCAGGAACCACACGTTTGTCTGGCCTCTCAACAGATACCCCTCCATTGTGGTTGCACCTACGGTACGGCTATCTGTATCGCTGAGGCACGCAAGCCTCCCCACCAACGGCAAGGTCCATGGTTCATGGGGGGGCCCTCATTAGATAAGACTTGAAAATGAAACAGTTGGTTCGAAAACAGGCCGCAAAATATATGTACTGTAACTGTGACAGATCTGTATTAAACGCTTCATGAAATAAAAGGGTTACTTGTCCTACATCAACAAAACTTTGAAATTGCACTATACAAACGGCAGTCGGACTAGCAGTAGCAGAAGAGTAACAGATAAGCTAAGCAGTGAGAGACAGTCAGTCACAGTCATCACCAGGTAGCAGTTAAGTCATCGGGAACCGTCACTGTGAAGTAACAGTTGGGTGATGCACCAGTAGCCTGCGAGAAGACTGTACACGTTCGACGGAGGCTCTGATTTTCCGACAAGTATCCAACCAGAGTCCCTACACAGTGCTACCTGTCAGCAAAGAATAAGTTCTGTAGATTTTGTCCCTAGAAGTAGCAAAGAGTAGTAGTATTTCTATGTGTCAGAATATTCGGAAGAACAACTGCCGCTTTACATTTGTCTCCTAGTGTTTGACTCCGTGAGTCGCAACTAGGAATAATTAATAGTAATTTACGTGTGAGAATATAAAGAGAACAACTGGTGCCTTTCACTTGCATATTAGTGTCTAGTTGCGAGAGAATCAAAGGGGAATGGGGATGAGCGAGCAATACCTCGCACTCGTGTCTTTTTTTTTATTCGAATATTTGATGGTATCATCGAAAAGAGTCGCTAACAAAGCTGTAGTCTCTTGTAGTAAAACGTTGTACTCAGGAAACGGGGATTTCTAGAGCGGTAGAGTGTTATCACCCATGGATAAGAAAATTAAAAAAAATAAAAATAAAAAAAATAACACTGCAAGGCTCAATTACGTAGAAAAATAAAGTGATCTTAAACTGTATTTAGAAGTGTTTGCAGCCTTATTTACTTCTTAAAAAAACTTCTCCTGCCGGCCGCTGTGACCGAGCGGTTCCAGGCGCTTCAGTCCGGAACCGCGCTGCCGCTACGGTCGCAGTTTCGAATCCTGCCTCGGGCAAGCATGTGTCTGATGTCCTTAGGTTAGTTAGGTTTAAGTAGTTCTAAGTCTAGGGGACTGATGACCTCAAATGTTAAGTCCCATAGTGCTTAGAGCCATTTGAACCATTTTTGAAAACTTCTCCTCTCTGTTCCATCATCACCTCTGCTAAATATCTTAGGAGACTTTCTGCCTCTCACTCCGTTAAAGGGAAATTAGCGGATCTCTGACCTCAGTGTTGTCGACGTCCTTCCCGTTGACCATATCAGACATATTTCTCCAACGCCATGCCTGTGCCTTGCTACTTAATAAAGCTTCCATTCTTTTCACAGCGTCCAAGCCGTGACACTTCTAACATCAATAAAATTTCACCTCTTATAGAGGGTCAGTAAAAAAGTAACACTCGTAATTTTTTCTCCTTAAATAAAGTTTTTTAAGCGCAAAATTTAAATTTGCCGCTATTCCGCAATATTTCTCTTCCAGCGTAATGCAGTAGTAATTTTCTGCGCGACCAGATGCCAGAACTGCAGTAGCTTGCAAAATGGTCGACATCTGTGTTCGTACTAGACAACGTTCTGTGATAGAATTCTTGAATGCAGAAGGCGAAACGCCCATTCGCATTCATGAAAGACTGAAAAATGTATACAGTGATGCAACAGTGGATATCAGCACTGTTAGATGGTGGGTTCGTCACTTTAACGAAGCTGAAGGGCAGACACCGTTGCCTGACGAAATTCGTAGCTGCAGCCAGTGACTGCTGTGAACCCACAAAACATTCAGCGAGTTGATAACATCCGACCGCAGGGTGACTGCAGATGATTTGTGTCGCATTACCATCCACAGTAAACACAGTGTGATGACGACATGACGACTGTTGAACAACTGAGATACTCAAAAGTTTGTGCAATTTGGTTAGCAAGAATGTTAACCGACCATAATAAACAGACAAAAAACACTTGCCTCACAACTCTTGCAGCACTCCCGTCTGAAGTCAGAGGAGTTTCCGGAAAAAACGTGTGTTCATTTTTATGAACCAGAATCACAGAGTCAGTCAGTGGAATGGTATCACGCAACTGATTGAAAAAGAAAAAATTCCAAACTGGGCGATCGGCTTGGAAAGGCATTCTGGGATGCAGAGGGTGTGATTATGATTTATTTTTGAAGCAGGGACGCAGAAAAAATTCTGTCCAATACGTCAGAACTCTCGAGCACCCTTAAGCACTCTTCATCGAGTTCCCTCCCCCTCCCCCCCCCCCCCCCAAAATGAAAAGCTACAGCGGATATTCTTCTTTCGCATGACAATGCAATACCACGCACCACTGAAGAAATTGTGAAAATTGAATGAGAGGTCTGACCTGGCACCATCAGATTTCCAGCTGTTCCGACCGCTAAAAGAAGATCATAGTGGGACTCACTTGGAAGATCAGGAGGCTGTAAAAATGTCCATGCGTCAATGGCTTCGGAAGCAGGACCGTGCTTTTTATCACACAATAATACACGTTGAAACGTCTCAACACAGCCGTTCCATAAGAGCTTCCCACTAACAAAGCAATTATGAATTACGTGGCCCACCGTGTAACGGCGGTTGAGAGTATGAACCGCCCCAGAAGGCCTGAGTAGGTGGACTGACGGCAGAAAAATATTTTTTCTTGCACCAAAACAAGTATTTTGCAAAAGGTCGTTAGTGTTTGATTATATCATGTCATTCATTACGTTCCACGTTTCCACATGTATACCTATTCCTTCCCCTGAACCGTCTTGTGTGTGTGAATGTGAACAAATGAGTGTTTGAATGTCTTTTCTATCTATTTGTGGTGGAAGTTGAGTTAGTCGTCGTCTGCTGCAGCGAGAACTGTGTACTTGCTGCTTGGAGGGGAGAGCAGGATGACCAACTCAAGATCCTAGTACCTGGTCAGAGAGGTTTATTCGTTCTGGAGGTGGTATTGTTTGTCTGTCAGGTTGGTGACGGAAGCTCCCTCTGGTTTCCGTTTTCACGTAGTAGCCGGTGGTACTTTTGTGAAAGGAAGGCATTCTGCTGTTGGTACTGGTGAATACAGACGTAGTCCTATGTTGCTCTGCTAGGAACTTTAGAACGTTGCGTTTTGTCCGTTGTAAATAGCCTGAAATATTTAAGTTCAGTTCATCTGAAACGCCATGGGCCTCCCGGTGTCTGTGCTATGAGGCAGCAGTAGTAGCTAACGATTATATGCAATTATTGCAGTGATCAGACTTGGCTTTGTTGCAGTGGAACAACATGGCGCAGTTCACCCACTTTCCATCATGTTTAAGTTAGAATAACTTGCCCATACTCCGTGTGAAAGTAAGGGTGATTGTTTCTTCATGCATGTGCGTTTATCAGTTTCTTTACGCCCTTGATTTCTAAATTGATCGTCGCGCCCTTTGTTCGAATTGTGATGGTTGACGTTATTTGAAGAGCCACCTGCTCAACCTTTCCTGCATAACAAAGTTTCTTTCGGTGTGACCTTAAGTAATTACATGTTATAATATTATTTGTGAATTCTCGAAGTTTTCATGCAAGTGTGGAAATCTGGCGTAAGAAATCTATTGTGTGGGAACCACGTGGGTGTCGAATAGGTGGAGGGCCTTCAACCGAACCACATTATTCCGCATTGATTTGATTTAAACGGGTGCTATTCTGTGGTAGAAATGCAGTCGGTCTGCCCAGTTTTCCTCCATTGCATGCGATTGCTGGTGGTGGTTCTTGCTTGAGTCCATCTTCTGAGTCTGAAGAGAGTAATTCAGTGTATGGCCATTTCTTTATTACTACATACCCTTTTCCTTCCGTTGAATTTCACAAATGTTACATTTACTCATAAAGAGAAGCAGGTTATTTTGTTCTAGTATCAGGCAACCGTTTTCTCTTATAATGTAACTGATTCCCTCCATTATTGAGCACTGCTAACTGAATAAACCAGTGATAAGTTGTATACCATCAAGTCTGCGTATTATTTCATGATCGTTAGGCTGATACCCGATTTCAATTGTAAAATCAATATGCTCTGTTCATTTTTATATCTTTAGGCGAGTCCTTGCATAAGGGCAGTAATAAAAGAGAAGGTGAAAATCACCAGAACAATTTAACCAAGGGATAAAAAAAGGTGGGAAACAATTGTAAATCCCTTTTTATAAACATTTTCCACTTCGGTCGGTTCTCTTGTCTTCAGAGTCGCCTTAGGCTGGCGGCGGCCCTGAAATTCTACCATATTAGTTGTAAGTCTGAATGTCCCAAGTTACTAAAAGTAGATTACCGATTCGTGGGTCCTAGGTCAAGTTGCTAGTACAGACTCCATACAAGACCTAAGCATCCTACTTACAACGTCCTTGCTGGAAGATGGACCAAACCTGAAAAAATAGATGGAAATTATATTGAAAAGTCATAAACTAATCGTCAATGTTGTGGTTTTCAACCGTTGTAGTTGCATTTGAAGTTCCTGACAAATAAAAGAAAGGAGGCATTACTTTTTGATTGATCTTCGCATTGATAAATCGTGACTTCGATCACACTAGGGCTCGTATTGTGCTGTCTAAGACAAATTAGCTAAGCTGATTCACTTGAAACTTCCAGGCTAATAGTCTCTCAGTCTGAACAGAGAATTTCACAAATGTTACGATCTTCTCATAAACAGAAGCAAATTATTTTGTTCTAGTATCATGCAACCGTTTTCACTTGTAATGTAACTGATTCCCTCCATTATTGAGCACTGCTAATTGAATAAGAGTCGACTTGGGCTGGCGGCGACCCTGAAATTTTATCATATTAGTTGTAAGTCTGAATGCCCCCAAGGTACTATAAGTAGCATACCGAACGTTTCCTTCCCGACTGCGAGAGACATCTTCAGAGGCAAAGCGATGAACTGCAACAAGAACTTGAGGGAGCGCTGAATATATGGGCAGTGTAGAGGGCGCCACAGTCTGTCACATGACGTCGGCTACGAGATTGTCTCTGGTAATGACAACATTCTCAACTGAAAGTAATCAACTGTTATTCTTATACGCTATGGTTACAATCTTTATGAAGGTAACAGTCACCACCACAGACAAGAAAAGGTGTGATTAAAATGTTGGTAGCTAGGGCACACAAAATTTGTTAACCGACTTATTTAAAAGATGAGGTTGACCATCTACGGTCGACATTCAAGAAGAATGGTTATTGTAACAAGGACATAGATCGAGTACTTCGCCATAGGGGGAGAATATCAACGAGGAACAAAGGCTGCCCAAGGAGTAAGTTTTCCTTCCGTTCCTTAGTAAGAGTACACACTGCATCGGGGAAATGTTGAGCAAGAATGGTAGGAAACTATCTTCAGACCCAAGAGGAAGATATAAGAATGCTTAATATCGTCAAAAGGTATACGACGTCCTTTGGCTACAGCGGGTGTATGTTAAAGTCCTCGTAGCTATGGAGCGGTTTGTGTTGGTAGCACGAAAAGAAGTGTTAACAGCTGTCTCGTTGAACACAAGAGGAATTTCCGCCTAGGTCGTACAGATAAATCGGCTGTAGCGGAACATGTTTACCAAGAGGGTGATCACAAAATAAAATTCAGTGGATCGAGCGGCTTATCGAAAATATCGCATTGTCATGCACGTATATACGGAAACGTTGTTGAGATTTATAAACACCGGAATAACTTTAACAGAAAAGAGGAAGGTGTCAAATTAGATAAAATTTGGATGTCAATATTGCACCGTAAGAATGACGATCAATTACTTTCAACCAAGAATGTTGGCATTATAAGAGGTCATGTGATGGACTGTGTTGACCTCTAAACTGTCCACATAGTCGACGCTCCCTCCAGTTCTGATTGCAGGTTGCCACTTTACCTCTGAAGTAGACGTGGGCAAAACTGTTCTTCTCAAGGATCGGATCAGAAGGGGTCACTCACTAGCATGAACTAGTTCTTTTTCAGGACTCCCCATTCACTCACGAAATAAGTAAAAGGAAGGCACATTGGCTTTTTATTCAGGTCTCTAAACCTGTATTAGTATCTCTTTTGGTCGTATTTTGATAGAACATAAAAAGAGCAATAATAATTTTGATTTATGTCCCTAGTAATTTTGAGATATAAAAGTTTTTAAATATCGTCTGTTGTAAAAATTATAAATATTACAACAAAATCCGAAATATTTCATATCAAGTGGAAAAATTTTAAGAATGAACACTGGTTCTTGTTAAATTTTGATACTTTTATTGAAAAAACTACAATATAAGAATTTTACATAACTGTAATTAAAGTGTATCTGCAGTTGTCATTTACAGTCTGTTCTACCATATACATATGTACCCAAAAAGGAAAAATTAATCAACATTGTCATTTATAAATAAAATATGACCCTTTTCAGTCGAGGTGAGTCTGTTTCTCATCGTAGTGCGTCTGCTGCTCGTGGTCGTGCGGTAGCGTTCTCGCTTCACGCCTGGGTTCCCGGGTTCGATTCCCGGCGGGGTCAGGGATTTTCTCTGCCTCGTGATGACTGGGAGTTGTGTGCTGTCCTTAGGTTGGTTAGGTTTAAGTAGTTCTAAGTTCTAGGGGACTGATGACCATAGATGTTAAGTCCCATAGTGCTCAGAGCCATTTCATTTCATTTCTCTTCGTAGTCCATATTTGTCCTGCTTTTGAAAATATTCATTAATTGGGCACTGATGTTGTTGTGATACATGACACTTTAAGAACCAATTGACACACTGTTGGCCACAGCAGTTTTCTTGTTTCCCACCAGTTTAAGAAATCGCCGTTTCTGGATAAATATCCACCCGCTAAATATTAGTCCAAGTCGAAAATTAGTGCACTTTCCGGGTCGTAACTTGGTTGAAGCTGATCAGTAGTTTCGTCAAACTCCTCCCAGGTTGAAGAAGTCATGCATTACGGTGGTAACTGGTTGAGAAATGAGCTGCGTTTTTTCCTGTTGAACAACCAACCCTTTCATTTTTGCAACAGCCTTCATATAGCAATTCTGGAATGTTTGTCTGTTGAAAATCCTTGCCATTTGAATCGGGGGTCCAGTGACATTGCCTGACCAATTAATACGTTCATGGAGATAACCCCAAACTTCTCTGATAGCCTTTTAAGGATATTATAAATCAATGACTCTATTTGTTGAGGACGTTTTTTTATTTTTGTCTTTAAAAGATATCAGTTGACATTACATTAATAATATCAAGATTTTCATTTTTGAATGTGAGGCTGTTTTCTCCGAGGACACCTCTTTGTTCACCTCGTCGAAAACTTTCAAAATATGTAAAGCATGCTGCACTATCTTCCAGTCTGTATATTTTAAGTTTAAGGTGATCGATTTTCTACCTAAAATAGCGAGGCAATAAATTGCGGGATGTTTATTTAAAACAAATCTGTGTCACATGTCGTGAGAAGAGCCCCTTCTGGTTGGGACATCTTTCTTCAGCTTCAGTCGTCATTTTTTAAATTTTCTTGCATTTCAGCATCTTTGCTTACAAGTGAGGGTCTCTCCTTACGAAAAATAACTCTTCTGACCTCGTCAACGGTTTTCTATATGGACTTCTGAATTGCGTGTTGCACATTGAGGTTTAAATAATGTGCAAAGCGTGGGATATGTGGAAGTTTGAGAAGCATGGCAGTTAATTTCTTATTTGAAGCGTTGTCGAGTATTATGGAGGTGAATTTAAAATCGATTTTGTATTTGGCAATAACAGACTTTAGCCAGTTGTAGATGTTTTCTGCAGCGCATCTGTCTTCCAGTTGTGAGCACTGTAAAAGCTTCAGTTCACTCTTCTCATCTATGAAATGCGCATTGAGATCATAGAAACGAATGCTATTTACACTAGTCCAGGCATCAGGCGTAATGCAGACTGCCTTTACGGTGGCCAAATCATTTTTTAATTTTATCGAATAACTCATGATACAAACTAGGAATTAGAGAGTCTAACAATGTTTTTCGACTTGCTAAATTAAAATTTGGGCGAAGAAAATAACATATATACTTTTTTTTTAATTCTGTGTTTTGAACTGTAGAGAAAGGAAGGTATTCTCTGTAAATCATTTTTAAAAGCTGTACATCTAATGCTACGCTTTTATTTAATGTGAGTGGCTTTATAATATTAAAACATTTACTTATTAGGTGTTGTAAATGAAAAGCAGTTGAGGGTGAAGGCATAACAAAAGGAAATAAATCATGATTGGGTCCAGAACCTGACGACGCTGATGGGCTGGGTACACCTTGAGACTCACTTTGCCGTTCTGAGAGGATACTTCCACCAGAGGTGGAAGCAGGCGTCAGTGAGGACGATTAACGAGAAATGATTTCTCGCATTTATGCATCGATTCATGGTGATATTGATCAGCTTCCTGACTCACATCGTTCCAGAGCCAGAATCCATGGAAATTATCTGCTGACAGTAGCGGAATATTTGTTTTTCTCCCATTTGGCAATATGGTACCGTATATTGCTCGTTTTTCTTCTAGTCGAAGGCAATATGGTTGACATATTACTATGCAGCACCGAAAAGTACGCTGGAAAAATTAAAATATTTACTGTTAACAAAGACATTTTAAATTATAAAAGCTTAAAACGAAAAGAAATATGAACGGAGCACATTCTATAATCAGAAGATATATAGTAGGACGTAGGAGGTTACGATCAGCGAAAGCTAGATTCACAATCGTCAAGTTTATGTCATATACGAAAGGGTCTGAAACAGTCATAGTGATTAAGGAACTCGGGAAGACAAGTCTGACAATACACGAGGATTTCAGTCCTGAAAGATAAAAATTTTGAATAAGGTACATGTGCCAAATAAGTCCCGGTTCCTAATAAAGCCCACTCTCATTTTCTAGTATAGAAAGTTTGAAAACAGCGCGAAATGTCTTCGGTAGTGACAGCTTGTGACATCTAGTGGCCAAGGCAACAACTATTTCCGCACCCGCTCTCGTGCCGGCCATTTTACTTTCAGTTGTGCTACGGCGTTCATCAAAGGAGGGCTGCTTCTTAATTGCACGGTACGTTTCATCTAATGCAACCATTTCGGTTATGAAGCATTTGTACTAGTAAATATGTATTTATGAACAGAAAATTGTGCTGTTTTAAGATAGTTGCATTATCTTCCTAACAATAAGTTTCTGTTTAAACAATTAAGTCACATGCGTTTTAAACTGGTTGTTCCCAATAAGGCCCATCCGTGGCGCTCCAAACCTGGCCCGGGCGGGCCTTATTAGGCCCCCTGCTGTATGGAGCTGTGCATATTTAAGTTCAGTGTATCCTGGGAAACCTCATGTAACACGTATTTACTATATGTAAATTAAATCCAAATTATTTTATACATTTTTACCGAGCTATTAGTTGGTTGTAGCAAGAAATGTCAAAAGAAAACATTTTAAATTCGTTCTTGGTAATCTTTGTGACAGGGCGATCCGCATTTAGACCAATAACGTTTAGTAGCTATAATTGAAGTACGGTACTTTAAAAATGTATATAATCACAGTTTTACAAACCTAATTCAGGAACATCAGGCTTACTGGTAATGTTTGTTTTTAGATGGAGCCACAGAAAAAACGACCAACATGGGATGCAGATAATTTAAAACGAGCTGTAGAAGCTGTTTCTGAAGGGATGCCTGTCAGAGCCGCTTCGAAAACATACGGGATTCCTCGACGTACGTTACTCAACCACATACGTTCCGGACTAACAACCAAACGTTTGGGACGAAAAACTTGTTTGGACGAAGCTCAGGAAAGAGAACTTTGCCAACGACTTTTTCGACTCGCTGAAGTTGGGTATCCAATTACAGCAAAAGTGCTCAGAAAATGTGTATATGTATATTGTGAAAAGAATAGTGTGCAGAATCCTATTAATGAGACGAAGAGATTGGCTGGATGCAAGTGGCTCAAACTCTTCCTACAAAGACACCCAGACATTGCAAGAAGGAAGGCACAACACTTGAATCCAGGAAGAGCTGCAAAGCTGAACAAGATTATTGCAAATGATCATTTTCAGAAACTGAAAACGGTCTTGTCCGAACTGGAGTTGTTTGACAAACCCCACCTTATCTACAATATGGACGAAAAGGGATGTCTCCCCCACAAGTCTCCTGATGTTTTAGCCAAGAAAGGTGTGAAACGCTTGCACTTTGTTGCCCCAGAACATGGGGAAAATGTTACCATTGTCTCATGTGGGAATGCAATTGGACAGGCTATTCCTCCTATGATACTTTTCAAAGGAAAGTGACGCAAGCCAGAATGGGGAGACTATTTCCCACCTGGGACTGCAGTAGAAATGACAGATAAGGGCTCAATGAATACTGTGACATTCATCAAATGGATACATCATTTTCCCAAATACAAGCCTGCAAAAGATGTTATTTTGATATTTAATGGAGAATCGTCACATTTGGACCCGGAAATTTGCGATGTTGCTGAAGAGCACAATATCAGACTTTACTGCTTGCCCAGCAACACAACACATGAGCTGCAACCCATGGATAAATCAATATTCAAGCCGTTTGAGTCTTACTGGGATGACGAAGTTCAGCTTTCCTGGACTACACATGAAAGGGAAAAAAACAGAGCAATTAATAGACGTGTGTTTGGAAAAATCTTCAGCAAGGTGTGGCCGAAAGCAGCATCCCCAGTAAATGTCATGTCTGGATTTCGTGCAACAGGGATTTATCCTTTTGACCCAGAAGCTATTCCAGACACTGCATTTGCTCCCTCTCGTCCGTTAGAGCGTCCTGACCTAGAAGAGGACATGTCAATTGCCCCTGAAACAGGGAAACTGCCAGAGACTCAATCAGTCCCAATGGCTTCCCGCAAAACGGGGCGCCAGTCCATTGATTCCAGTTCATCAGGAAGCGAGGCATATCCAGTAAAGGATAGTTCAAGTGACTTCAGTCTTGAAGATAGTGATGCACCTGAAGATCTCGAGTGTTCTTTCAAGGAAATTGTGCAAACCCCAAAGCTGAAGAACAAAAACCAAACACCATGGAAGAAGGCATTAAATTACAAGGCGCAAGTCGCATCTAAGGCACTATTCACGCAGACTCAAAAGAAAAATGGTACCAACGAAAGCACTTGGTCTAAGGCAGATTCACATCGCCAAAAAATTTCACCCTCAGTAATGAATATTCAGAAGAAAAAAATGCAAAAATAAAGACTCCACTGAAGCAAGCAGCAGTTCTGCCTCTAAGAATGTGTTTCAAGAGGTTGGCTGGTTTTGTCACATATGCTGTGAAGACAGGATATTCGACATGAGACTTTGCTGAAAATATATGAAATATGTGCATGGAGATTGTGTAGGGCTGACACGAAAAGACAATGTGCTAAATTTCCTGTGCCCCACCCGTAAAAAATGATTTAAATGAGCCAAACCAGTTTCACAAATCATTATTCATGTGTTCATTGAAAATGTAATGATTAGAATTATTGTTCCTATTATGATAAGGAAACTTACTGCTGTCAGAACAATTTTGATTGCTGGTTGAATGAAAAAATCTGAAGAGCTAATAAGCAGTAAGTACCTACAGTTCTGTATGAAGCGTTTTTAAAAACAAGTAATTATAAAGGTCTATGTATCATCTCATTCCACTTATTTCTAAAATAAACTTACATTACAACTCTAGCAGTGTATTCAAACAGTTTTCCTGCCATTTACATGCCCCAGAATGTTAATAGGAATAGGTTGCGCCTATGGGCCATATTAGGAACAGGGTCTCCTAACAAGGCCCACTTGCAAAGGTTGAACATTTTCTACAAAATGATGATATTATTTAAATAAACTTTTAATGTTCATTTATTTTTGAACTCAATATAGTTGTAGGATGTTGCACTTACGATCTCGGAATCTTAACACTTACACATACTGAATACGAAAATCCTAAACGTTAGGTGGGCCTTATTTGGTACACATACCTTAATATGATATTCGAACTTGGGCTACATAGCGCGTGAAGGAGAGGTGGCAGGATGGTGGTGCGGATGAATGCTGGAGAAAAGTAGTGCAAATGAACTCAAAAGACAGTAAAGAGTGGTCCAAAAGTCCGGAAACTCCCTTATAAAATTCAAATGGAGTAGCAAACAAGGAAACAGAGTCCCTATACACGAGGAACGGGAAGGGGGAAACTTTATAGGCTATGTCACCAACATGGTGACCATCTTGAAAGCCGCCATCTTGGATTCAACTCCAAAATTTCAAATGGGAATGTGGTCATGTGACATATCAAACAGATAGAGAATTTCACCAGTAAAACAATGCCGTTGTTATTTTAAACATTGCTTTATTCATTCTCGGGATATAGTCCGTTACATGTGGCAGCGGTGGGACGCTGGGCAGCATGCGTGTTATGTGCCAAAGAGACATTACGCTGATGTTACACAGTCCTGAGAGACCACCAACAGTCATAGGAATGTATCGATATGTTGTCCATTATGTTGGATTGTTAATGCTATCCTCCGAACCCAGTCCTGATGAACTTTGACCAACACATCTGGCTGAATTTGACCACACGCATCAACAATGCGCTGCTTTCGATGATGCAAATCCCGTATTTTCACAGAATAAACCAGTGCTTTGACATGGCCCCAAAGATAAAAATCCAGGGGAGTCAAATCTGTTGAACGTGGTGGCCACTCAACAGCACCCATGCGACCAATCCACTTTTCAGGGAACGGCACATCCAGGTATGCTCGCACATTGTGCCTATAATGTAGTGGGGCTCCATCATGCTGGAAGAATTCCGGAAATGTCCCGTCCTCCGTTAACAACGAGGGAAACAGTTCTTCATCTAATAACCTCAGTAACCATTGGATGTTAACGTACCATCAATACAAAAAAGGTCCAACGAATTTGGTACCCCACAAACCACACCAGACCATCACTTTTTGTGAGTCAACCGTTTTGGAAGCATCAATCCAGTGCGGATTTGTGTCGGACCAGAATCTGTGATTCTGCTTGTTCACTTCACCATTGATAAAGAAATTGGCTTCATCACTGACCAGCGCCTGATAGGGAAACGTGGGTTTATCTGCAGCTGCTGTGTCACGCATTCTGCGAACTGTACCCGACGGTGTGGGTCATCCTCGTTCAGGTGTTGGAGCAGCTGAATTTTGTACGGGTGCCATTTGTGCTGCGATAAAATTCGCAGTATGGAGGTACGGCTAACCCCACATTCTTGTGACAGGCGATGAGTATTCCCTTGCGGACTCTTGCTAAATGATGCCAACAGGCTCACTGTCGTTGCTTCATCGTTGGCGGATTTTGGTCTTCCAGCCTTAGGTTTTTCTGTGACTCTCCTGTTGCTCGGAATTTGGCTAAAACTTGGCAGCTGCGCTGTGAGTGATGGGCTGTCGGGTTGGCTGACGACTGTTGAAATCCTCAGCAATGACCCATGTGCTTCTTTCTCCTGATATCAAGATGATTTCAGTGCGTTCTTCATGTGTTAAGGGCATTTTGTAACTTGTAAATAAGGTAATAGTGATTGAGTAAATGATACCTAACAGTTAAACACATGTAACAGATCAGGCATAGGATAGCCACTTTGCACCGTTTCAGACACCATTTTATGACTTCTCAGTATGTAATACTCACGCTGCCGAGCGTCCCACCGCTGCCACATGTAACTGGCTATAGCCCGAGAATGAATAAAGCTATGTTTAAAATAACAACGGCATTGATTTTCTAGTGAAATTCTCTATCTGTTTGATGTGTCACATGACCACATTCCCATTTGAAATTTTGAAGTTGAATTCAAGATGGCGGCTTTCAAGATGGCCGCCATGTTGGTGGCATAGCCTATAAAGTTTCCCCCTTCCCGTTCCTCGTGTGTAGGGACTCTGTTTCCTTGTTTGCTACTCCATTTGGATTTTATCAGGGTGTTTCCGGACTTTTGGACCACCCTGTACTTTACGAGCTATGAATTTGTCTACTCATGCAGCACAGGTTCTGCCAGTGTGTCTGTATTGATACTGCAGAACGTAGTTCGCCATCACTTTCAACTCATTTCGGCAAACTCCGCCACATATTTCAGAATATCAACACCCATGCCTTTCTTCTAATGAACGTGGACACCTGGCTCAAATCGAGCATGCTCTCCATTTCCGTAAATATAGACTCCATTGTCCTAAGACACCACAGAAGTAACAGATGGGCAGCTCGTAAATATAGACTCCATTGTCCTAAGACACCACAGAAGTAACAAGTGAGGAGCTGGAGTAGCGACATACAAACGCTTTGACTTGTTACCTTCTGTGCTACTCACACCAATAGTAACGAAGACAATGAAGTTGAATATATGTTCATAAATATCAAATCCCTTAACAAAATTTGCCTAACCTGTGTCCTCTACAGACAGTAGGCGGGATAGCCTGTTTCAAAACTGACCTTTCAAAACTCGATGCGACTTAGGAGAATACAAATAATGCTAGGAACACATAAATATTCTGCCCCTTCGCTTTGAAATTCATGTGTGTAGTTTCCTCTTCAAATATAACAGTATTCCAGCTTGCACCTATCCATAATGCAGCCTGTAGTCACACACTCACACATATGTTTGGCACGAAATCTATAGGCAAAGAAATTCGTACCTAGAATCAGCTCTCAGCATCACATTCATGACTTACTCTATAAAATATCCAAGGAATAAAGTGTTACTGACGACATACAGAGAATTTAAGCGTATCAGTGCATCTGAACTTGCATTGGAGGTGCAAGAGATAATTTGGGAGACGACTTCCATTCCATACCTGGACTTGACAAACAAACTCCATGGATTTACTGCGAAAGTAATTCGATTACACAATAAATATGCTCCCCCAAAGACCAGCAACCTGACGGGAAAACCTGCAACTTCGCTGACGGAAGAGCTAAAACAGTTCTTTGATCTCAGGCACTGCACATCGGCCTTACAAACGACCTCCTACTATTGAAAATAAAATTGATTACAAGCAAAAAGCAAACGGAGTCAGTCAATCTGAGAGAAACGTTAAGTAAGGACGGTCAATATATTAACCTGAAACATAAAGACCAGATGTTCTATGGGAAAGCTTGTGTGATCTACAGAAGTATAGGCAAAATAGAAGCTGCAGCTGATCCCTCTGTCCCAACCAAGGAACTAGACCAGTAGTGTCTTTCACAATAACTGTCATTGAACACAGACTTACTAATTACTTCACGGAGGGAAATGACGATAGTCACGAAAAATTCTGTCTTGAAGTGATTTCATTTTATACTGTGACACGTTTTCGCTACAGGCCGCGGATTTAGAGTTATTCAAGAAAAATGTACATAAGTAATTTTAAAAGTGTCCCATCTCAGAAACACTGTGGAATAGGACGTATGCTCATATTTACTTTTTGGTTCAACTCATCGTCCCTGTCATATCCCTGAATATTGACCATTCCTTCTGAGGAAACTTGTATATGTGGACTATCATATATGTTAAAATAATTATGTGGTACACGTACTGCTATTTTTATAAAAATCTGAACTTGGATGGAGAGATGTTCACTCAGAAAACAGAGTTGCAAGCTGTATAACTATGCCAAGAGCGCAGAGTACAAAGTGCCACCCCATGTCACCACTTGATCTGCTCCGAGCAATCTGACCTGGGGAGCAGCGAGCTACCTTACAATCTGATTCGTAAGAGTGGTGGGTAGCATTAAACTAGAGAGCTACGGTGTGATCTGATCCCTGAGCATGGTGAGGAGCAGTGAGCTGGTGAATGACTTGAGGTCAGATTGGTGAGAGTGTCGATCTACTGGGAGGTGAATGATGCCTGGATCACCTTGTGATTCACTCCAACTGCCCAGTGGCTGAAGTCCGGAGCTTGTATGATCACTGACAACACATATCAAGTCCAATGCTAAGTCAAAAGATAAGAAATAACAACTCACTCAAAAGTATGTAAATGCTTATTGCGCTTCTCAAATTTGAGGTTTTCTTTTCAAATGAAGCGGAGAAAAGTGGTACTGGAAGCTTTTTTTACATTAATTTAAACTTCTAAAGAGCCAATTTATTGTTATCTTCGGTAGCTGTGCAGTCAATGTGGTGGAATGCAATATGAACGAACCTGGGTTCAAATCTCAGCTGGATCGCACATTCTTTTTTTCTATGAAGAGTGTGGGGGTTATATAGTGCTTACTTCCATACCATCACAACTGGCATTAACTATTTAGATGGCAAAATGGCCTGACAGCCAATAAATTGCAAAAAAAATGCAACTTTCTTTATTTTCTGTTGTTTTCGTGGATGAGAAAAGCTTCACATGCTAAGAATGTGTGCAAATCCACATGTGCACATGGTCTATAATACATGTTTTGTAACTTGGGAAACGTTTTCTTAACACTATAAGGACCGTACTGGTCAATCCGACCAGTAATCGTTGTTTAACATTTAATAAACAGCGTGCGTTTTAACTTGTGTGCTCTATTTTTCTTGATTTTAATGTACCTTGGTGGTTTATAATTTCTGTAAAAGGCAAATGTCTCTTACAAAAACTGAACGAATTATAAACATTTTAACCAAAAAGGACCGCAACCGGTCATTCTGACTGATGAGATATTTTTTATGTTTTATGTCTGTAAAGGCACAACAACAGATTTTTTCATCCACTTAGTTTCTTCTATTTCGCTACTGTGATACGGTTCCCTCTCCCTCTTTATATTTTATTTTACTTCGTGGAGGACTGGGCGTATTTTAGTTGCTGCTCATTATCAATACGGTGTTGTGCTCTGCAGAAGTTTAGCACTCCTCGTCTTTATCATGGAACGCCAGTGTTTTTGCTCGAATGAGGAAATATTGAATTACATGAACAGTTTACCAGTAGCAATTTCTGAAGGAGAAGATTTTTTGAATGTGGTAAATTGTATGATAAATGTGACAAAGTTTATACAGAAGACAAGGAACATCAGCCCCCACGAAACAGAACAAGGCGAATCATCAGTGTCGGATGATGAATGTTCAGAACCTGTACAACAACATACAAATAACCCAGTGCTTACGCGTTCGATTCGAGTAGCACCACAAATTCCTAGTCGCAAGCCAACTAAGAAATCGCATCCATCTCAACACCCGGAAGTTGAAAGAGCAGAGACTGCAGCCGATGGAGCAATGTGGATTCTAACTATACCAGGGCATGCACCTGGAAGATTAGGGCGTCGCAATGTGTTGGTAGAAACTCTTGGATCAACGTGTAACGCTGAGAAACTTATAGTCGCCGGCAGTTACTTGAGCGCATGGCAAGTGTTGATAGATAGTAATGTTCTGCAGAACATAAAAAACTTTACAGAAATTAGAATCCGAGAACCACTCCAAGATGATACATGGTTACTAGATATTGCCCAATTAGAAGCTATCATAAGTATAATGTGTGCATATGGAGTGTATGGAGGAAAGAATTTCCCCCTGAAACTTCTGTGGTCTCAAATGTATGAGAGCCGACTTTTTTTTCTCGCACTGTGAGAAGAAATAAGTTCATAGGATTCATGCGATTTTTAAGGTTTGATTACAAGCACACTCTTGCTGTAAGACTCAAGACCGATGGCCCCACAGCAGTTATTCCAGTCTGAAATTCATTTGTAGCTAACTGTATCCAGTACTATAAACCAGGTGCACTTATAACAGTAGATGAGCAACTGTATCCATGCGAAACTCGGTGCCGCTATATACAATATATGAGTAATAAACCAGACAAATTTCGTTTGAAGTTCTGGCTTCAGCAGGTGCCTGTAGTAAATATATGGTGAATGGATTTCCTTACTTGGATAAACAGAGTGAAAGACCGACTGACATAAATGTTGCAGAGCATGTTGTTACACGCCTCATGCAACCTTACACTTTCATCGGAAGAAATGTTACACGTGACAGCTTCTTCACAGCCAAACACCCCGGAGCAGCTGGAGCAGAAGAACACAACATGGTGGGTACACTGAAGGATACTCGAAGAGAATATCCTGCTTCAGCTAAGTTTACTGCCAAGTCCTTGTATCATACTATGTTGTACAAATCTTCTGACACAACAATTACTTCCTATCAGGAGAGGACCAAGAAAAATGTTCTTCTATTGAGCAAAAAGAAAAAGTTAGCTGGCGAATGTTTCTTTTAAAATTAGCAGAACTCTCCTCTGTCTAGGTACAATCAAGGAAAGGAGCTGTTCATGCATTCATTGCGACCGCTGAAATATGTAAAGTACAGGTACGGAGACCTGTCAGATAGGAGGATTCAAAAGTTCGAACAAAACTAAAAATTTGTGCGTGCAGTGCAAGAAATTCCTATGTGGTCCATGTGCTCGAAGTGTTCAGTACGTGTGTGCAAAGTGTTTTCACAAAGATTTTGGCTCTGATTGAAAAAGTTGTCATAGAGAGAAAAAATGTTATTTTATCGTTACTGCTACAGCAATTTGTGTCCATTTTTTATTTTTTATTGTAAATATTTGTTTATGACCGGTTTGAGGATTTGAATGGGTACAAGTCATACAGATTAAAAACGTTGTCTTCGTACATCCATAGTTGAAATGGAGGACCGTGGGACGTCAGCTGGTATAAATTTATATTAAAAATGAATAAATTCCTCCAGCTGTATTTAAGGTAGCGATTTTATTTTGGCAACTAGTTTCAACGTTGTAACAACGTCATCTTCAGGCCTTTACACTTGTTGACGTCAACTGTGTGCGGCTGATGCTAGAAGTCAGTGGTGAGATACGGGCGTGCTCCGTGTGGAAGGTGGTTAGTAACTAGTTATTAACCACCTTCCACACGGAGCACGTCCGTATCTCACCACTGACTTCTACTAGTATCAGCCGCACACAGTTGACGTCAACAAGTGTACAGGCCTGAAGATGACATTGTTACAACGTTGAAACTAGTTGCCAAAATAAAATCGACACCTTAAATATAGCTGGAGGAATTTCTTCATTTTTAATATAAAAATGTTGTTGTACAATTATACGTTTATTTGCGTTTGTAAGTTAGTTTAAATTGATTTTGTATTTACAAATTATCCTTTGCTTCGATGTTTTTATTTAATCAAATACACTTTCTATAGAAATTTTTAAGTATAACGCATTTGTACAATAAGCGTAATGTAGTACTGACCTATGAAGACAATGTACTGAAGTAACTTAAGAAGTGGAACTGAAAACAAAAAAGAAAACCGTGACTGATCAAAATGACGTAGCGTTCGTCCCAGGTAGCTCGCTATGTCGATGCTCCTAGTGTCAAGGATGCGGCGTGGGACACAGTTGCAGCAGCCTGCACATAACAGCCACTAGAGACGCATTTTGAAAACAGATGAGCTACCATTCGCTTTTTTCTGAATCACTCGCAACCATTCCTTAGAACGATCTAGCTCTTTGAATCAATTCAGGAGCGGATTGCCCATCTTTACTCTGACCGTATTTCCCACAGTCGGCAAGGAAATGTTGGAAATGGTTCAAATGGCTCTGAGCACTATGGGACTTAACATATGAGGTAATCAATGCCCTACACTTAGAACTACTTAAACCTAACTAACCAAAGGACATCACACACATCCGTGCCCGAGGCAGGATTCGAACCTGCGACCGTAGCAGCAGCGCGGCTCCGGACTGAAACGCCTAGAATCGCTCGGCCACAGAGGTTGGCTGGTCGATATTATCTCCCGAACATACGGACTTGGAACGACAGTCGGTCAAATTCAAATCTGTTTGTTTTCTTTGGTCAAAAAATGGTTCAAATGGCTCTGAGCACTATGGGACTCAACATCTGAGGTCATTAGTCCCCGAGAACTTAGAACTACTTCAACCTAACTAACCTAAGGACATCATACACATCCATGCCCGAGGCAGGATTCGAACCTGCGACCGTAGCGGTCGCGCGGTTCCAGACTGTAGCGCCTAGAACCGCTCGGCCTTCCCGACCGGCAAGGAAATGTTAGAAGAAAGGTTTATACACCGAGCACGGCCTGTTAGCCCGGAAGTTTCAAGTAAAGTGCCGTGAAAGTTGACATTGTATAACTGAGAATTATACCTCGTTAAAGCAGCAGAGTCACTTCCCTGTATCAGTTAATAGCCAGGGCTCTGGCAAGCGCTCACGATCAGGAAGATGTGAAGCGGAGAAGTCAGTTGATGGCTGCGGCGGCGCTGCTGGCGGCTGGCAGGGAGCCAGAGGGTGGACGCGGTAATCGACGCCGCATTATTCCTCGCCGGCGCCGGAGGAGTGGGGTGGCGCTGGGGCGCCCGGCGCTCAGTTCGGCGCATTCCGCGGCAGGTGGCTTCCAGCGGCACCATTATGCAAATGTGGCTCCGGCTGTGCTGCGGAATGTAGCCGGGCCCTGGGCAGCGGCGGGGGCGGCGCGCCAGTCCGAAGAGACACGACGTCCGTGTTCGCTGGCCGACCGCCCTGCGCTGTCTGTGGGAGCGGTCGCTCCACGCACCTTTAGCTTCATGTCACACCTCCTGTACCGAGGCCCACGAGAAAGGCAGGCCGCGGCGCGTAGGTCACAGCACGTGACACTACAGGCCTTAACTTGCGGTCACAATGCCTCCGATATCGGTGAATTCCGCCGACGACTCACATAGGTCAAATCAGTACGCCACTACGTGCGCGGCCACGATATAGCCGATCTTAAATGGTTCAAATGACTCTAAGTACTATGGGACTTAACATCTGAGGCAATCAGTCCCCTAGAACTTACAAGGGAACCTCTCCATCGCACCCCCCTCAGATTTAGTTATAAGTTGCCACAGTGGATAGACCTCGAAAAACTGAACATAGATCAATCGAGAAAACAGGAAGAAGTTGTGTGGAACTATGAAAAAATAAGCAAAATATACAAACTGATTAGTCCATGTGCAACATAGGCAACATCAAGGTTAGAAAGAACCGAGGAGCGTCGTGGTCCCGTGGTTAGCACGAGCAGCTGCGAAACGAGAGGTTCTTGGTTTAAGTCATCCTTGGAGCGGAAAGCTTATTTTTTTATTTTCAGACAATTATCAAAGTTCAGGCACTCACACATAATCATCTTCTCTCTCCAAAATTCCAGGACATGTTCAGATTTGCTTGGACATATGCAGGATTTGACGATCTACACTCGGAAAAATTTGAAAACGTTAAAAACATATGTTTTGACAGAGCACAGGGAAAAGTGTGCGACTGTGAGACTTTTGTATTCATTTGTTGCAGTTTATGTGACAAACTCTTATGTTTTCATCACTTTTTTGGGAGTAATTATTACATCCACAAGAAAACCTAAATCGGGAAACGTAGAAGAATCTTTTTACCCATTCGCCAAGTGTACAAGTTAGGTGGGTCGACAACATATTCCTGTCATGTGACGCACATGCCGTCACCAGTGTCGTATAGAATATGTCAGACGTGTTTTCCTGTGGAGAAATCGGTTGACCTATGACCTTGCGCTGAAATGTTTTCGGTTCCCATTGGAGAGGCACGTCCTTTCGTCTACGAATCGCATGGTTTTGCGGTGCGGTCGCCAAACACAGACACTAAACTTATTACAGTGAACAGAGACGTCAATGAACGAATGGACAGGTCATAACTTTGCGAAAATAAAGAAAAATTTTTCTCTTGTGGGGAGATTTGAACCAAGGACCTCTCGTTCCGCAGCTGCTCAGGCTAACCACGAGGCCACGTCGCTCCTGAATTAACACTGTCCTTGATCTTATCTTCGCGTGGACTACTCAGTTTGTATATTTTGCTTATTTTTTTCATAGTTCCACACAACTTCTTCCTGTTCTCTCGATTGATCTGTGTTCAGTTTTTCAAGGCCTATCCACTGTGCCAACTTAAAACTAAATCTGATGGGGGTGCGATGGGGAGGTTCCCTTGTTAGAACTACTTAAACCTAACCAACTAAAGGACGTCATACACATCCATCCCCGATGCAGGATTCGAACCTGCGACCGTAGCAGCAGGGCGATTCCGCACTTTTAATATTTTGTTGTGGGACCTAAAATTTAAAAACCTCTCTCACACCGGCCTGATTTAGCTTCACTGATCAGGATAGTAAAAAACATGCTTATATTAAGGGGATTTTCATTCACAAAGCAGGCTTATCACATTCACACAGTTCAATACTGTTCTATCCTGATTAAATTGTGCTTAACTTAAATTCCATAAGGCAGTGAAGCAATTTCGAAGTCTCGGTGCAACGAAAATTGTCGGTCGATCTCCTGAAAACATTTTTAATAATTATTAACTTTCGGTGATCTCATGGGGAAGACCGGAGATCTGCTGGTAAGACCGTGTTAGCCTATTTATTGAAAGTATTAAGCTGGATATCTTGAGCACACAAAATGGCAGGTTCGTCCAGTGTAAATCAGACGTTCCCCACTGATCCCGTGCAACACAGCGTAGTAAGCAGACACTGTCAATAATAATCAGTTAAATAATACGCGAAAACACTTTAGTTTAGTTCATGTATTAAATTCCTTCTCATACAAAATTTCATCACGATGGCGACTAGCTCAACAATACATACATATACTTCTTCGTTCTTTCACGGCTAATCCGCAAGATCTCCTTCATTCTTTTCATAAGAGAAAACATAGATAGTAGAGAAGCTATTCCATGGAGTAAATGGACGCTCCAAGGAATAATAGGGCTTGAAACTACTTTGCATTGATAATCATCGTATATTAAACTTTAGGAATCGGTAAGATAAGAAGATATATTTCGCCGTACGTACTGAATTATATAATTTATAAAATTTCTGAAAATATCGCGGAGAGACCGCTGCAAGATACATTACACACTGAACCGCCTAGACCCGCTCGGCCACAGCGGCCGGCTAGGATATCTTCTCTCCCGAACATACAGACTACGAAAGGCAGTCGGTGAAATTCAAATCGGTTTGTTTTCTTCGGTCAAATCGACCAACGTTCTCGCACACGAAATGTGGAGCATGAGAAACTGGTAAGTTTAATACGAGAAAGAGTAAGTTTGTGGCATCCTGAGGATGAAAATATCATAATCGGGATGTAGTTGTTGTTGTGGTCTTCAGTCCTGAGACTGGTTTGATGCAGCTGTCCATGCTACTCTATCCTGTGCAAGCTTCTTCATCTCCCAGTACCTACTGCAACCTACATCCTTCTGAATCTGTTTAGTGTATTCATCTCTTGGTATCCCTCTACGATTTTTACCCTCCACACTGCCCTCCAATACTAAATTGGTGATCCCTTGATGCCTCAGAACATGCCCCACCAACCGATCCCTTATCCCAGTCACGTTGTGCCACAAATTTCTCTTCTCTCCAGCTCCGTTCAGTATCTCCTCATTAGTTATGCGATCTACCCATCTAATCTTGAGCATTCTTCTGTAGCACCACATTTCGAAAGCTTCTATTCTCTTCTTGTCTAAACCATTTATCGTCCATGTTTCACTTCCATACATGGCTACACTCCATACAAATACTTTCAGAAACGACTTCCAGACACTTAAATCTGTACTCGATGTCAACAAATTTCTCTTTTTCAGAAACGCTTTCCTTGCCATTGCCAGTCTACATTTTATATCCTCTCTACTTCGACCATCGTGAGTTATTTTGCTCTTCAAATAGCAAAACTCATTTACTACTTTAAGCCTCTCATTTCCTAATCTAATTCCCTCAGCATCACCCGATTTAATTCGACTACATTCCATTACCCTCGTTTTGCTTCTGTTGACATTCATCTTATACACTCCTTTCAAGACACTGTCCATTCCGTTCAGCTGCTCTTCCAGGTCCTTTGCTGTCTCTGACAGAATTACAATGTCATCGAAGAACCTCAAAGTTTTTATTTCTTCTCCATGGATTTTAATTCCTACTCCGAATTTTTCTTTTGTTTCCTTTACTGCTTCCTTAATATACAGATTGAATAACAGCGGGGGTAGGCTACAACCCTGTCTCACTCCCTTCCCAACCACTGCTTCCCTTTCATAATCGGGATACAGTTCGGAATCTGTGGACTAAAATCTCAGGTTTATTCGAAACCTCAAATAGGCAAAAATCTATATTGGAAATTTTACGCATACATTATAACCTCAAAAATTAATTTGTTCGCGTGAAAAGGGTGGCGTATATTATAAGCGTATAGCTACTGTACTGGATTTCTTTTGTGATAGGTTGTGATTAGTTGTCTACCAATTATTATAAGAGCTTACCGGCGTTTTATGCCAGTAGGGTAGTGGTTCTGTTAACATGAAGTGTGTGCAAATGCAGTGTACGGCATGTATCACCACTTTTAAGTGCTTTAGGTTTTCAGAGTATTTTATGCTACACTTTTTGCTTATCTTTCACTCGTGTGCTAAATCACAGTCATTGAAGGTTAATTGACGAACGTCTGCGCAACGTTAAATAAATGTAACGAAACGGTGTTTATAATTCTCTTTTCAAGATCACCACGAATTATCTCGAGTATGTAACGAAACGTTTCTCCCGTCATCTCACATATTCGTAAAACTTGTCTGGTATTTCTGATAACTGAGGACAGAGTGTATAGCACTCTCCACATTCCTGATGAGACAAGAAAACTCATTCACTTGCATTCGACGTCTCTGTAATAAAAGAAGCCTCCATGCAGCACCCGTATCCAAGCACAGAGGCGTCGTGATATCCACCTAACCTACTTCATACACAGAATACATTCTAATCCAACCTAACCTACTTGACCGTACCAAAAACTGACGAAGGAGATCGTACGCACTATGACCATGCCTTCGGCTGACGTTACCGGGAGACTTCTGACGACGGTGTCTGACGACCGTTGTCGCTACCACTGTGAACGTAGCCTTACGAGTGCCAGCAGCTATCCCCGGCTGGAAGCCAGTAACTACGTCAGATTAGTTTCATAATTCTTAATTGCACGTTTAAATGCACGCAAGCTCTTGACAGCACATGACAAAGTTAAGGCCTTTAATGGGTACCATTTCGTTCATATGTTAACTTCCTGTAGGCCCTGAACGGAAAAGATCGTTCGCTAAGTATGGTGAACAAGGCAAGCAGTGTGACGTCACAAGTTCGTTTTGGGACTCGCATTTCTCGTAGGCCCCACCCAAAACATCCAAGCCCCAAACATCTGTACAAGAGTTTCGTCGATTACATTAGTGTACGTAGCATCAAATGTCTCGCAGGAAGGGAAAGGCAATCAAAATACCATAAACGATCCGTTGCTCTGGGATCTTTGTCTGAGACCATACCAGGCAGGACTGATAGGGGAGCTACACGTAGAAGACACAAAGAAGAGCAGCACATTCCTTTAGTAACAGTGAAAGCGTCAAGCAGACGCTCAGTCAAAACAAATGGCAGACACTCCAAGAGACATCTATATATGCATCATTTACATCTACTCGTCCGTCACATTCCGCAATCCACCTACCAGTGTGTGGCGGAGGGTGCTTTTAGGACCACTAACTGTTCCCTACTTCGCCACGCGGAGTGGCAGCGCGGTTTCAGGAGCCGTGTCACGGACTGTGTGGCTCCTCCCGCCGGAGGCTCGAGCCTCCCTCGTGCATGGGTGTGTCTGCTGTTCTTAGCATAATTTGGTTTAAGTAGTGTGTAATTCTAGGGACCGATGACCTCAGCAGTTTGATCCCATAAGAATTCACACACAGGGCCTTCCTCGTTCCACTTGCGAATGGCGCGTAGGAATAATGATTGTTGGCAAGCCTCTGGACTACCTCTAATTTCTCAAATTTTCTCATCGTGGTCATTTCGCAAGATACGTGGGAGGAAGCAGTATGCTGTCCTACTCTTCTCGGAATCTGGTCTCTCGAAATTTCAGTGGTAAATCTATCCGTGATGCGAAACGTCTCTCTTTTAAAGTCTGCCTCTGGATTTTGTTGAGCATTTCTGTAAAGCTCTCGCACAGACTTATGATGAAAAGCGTAGCTGTTCTTTGTATCTCCTCTATCTCTCTTATCAACCTTAGGATTCCAGTTTGATGAACAATACTCAACAATCGGTCGAAAAGCGCGTTGTAAGTCACTTCTTTCGTGTATGAGTAACATTTCCTTAACACTATTCCTTTGAATCTCCCTCTGGCATCTGCTTTCCTTTTATTTGTTTTATATGGTCATTCAACTTCAGGTTGCCCAGGATAGTTACTCCAAGATATTTTATGGTTCAAATGGCTCTGAGCACTATGGGACTTAACTTCGGAGGTCATCAGTCCCCTAGAACTTAGAACTACTTAAACCTAACTAACCTAAGGACATCACACACATCCATGCCCGAGGCAGGATTCGAACCTGCGACCGTTGCGGTCGCGCGGTTTCAGACTGTAGCGCCTAAAACCGCTCGACCACCCCGGCCGGCAAAATGTTTTAGAGTGGATAATGTTTCCAGCAATTTATCATCAATAGTGTAATTGTACACTAAAGGTTTTCTTTTCCTATGAATGCGCAATATGTTACATTCAATTACCTTCATCGTCAACTGCCAGGTACTATACCATTTATCAGTCCTTTGCAGGTCATTCTCCAAATCGATACTGTCTCATAGAGTTTCTACTTTCTTATAGGCAACCGTATCGTCTGCGAATAGTCTTGAAGAGCTTCCGATGCTTCCTACTAGAACATTTATATACATTGTAAACAGTAATAGTCCTATCACACTACCTTGGGGTACTCTGGAAATTGCTGTTTCATCTGCCGACTTTGATCTGTTAAGGGCGACGTGTTGAAGAAAGTCTTCTATCCAGTTGCAAATCTGGTCCGATGCTCGGTAAGCATCTACTTTTTTCACTAAACGATAATGCGGTCCGGTGCCAAAAGCCTTCCTGAAGTCAAAGAATACAACATCAACCTGACCGCCGTTGTCTACAGCTCTATGGTTCTCATGGAGGAACAGAGCTATCTGAGTTTCACAATTTCTCTGTTAGCAGAATTGGAGTTGATTCTAGAGGGGAGATTTGTGCTCTCCAAAAATATTTTAATTCTTGAGCATAAAACACGTTCCATAATTCTACAACAAATTGATGAGAACGCTGTAGGACTATAATTATATGCATCTGCCCTACGAGCCTTTTGAAAATGGGAATGATCTTCGCTTTTTTGCAGTCACTAGGTAACATTGGTTGCTCCAGCATCTACGATAATCTGCTGATAGAAGGGGATCAAGTTCGTTTGCATAATCTTGTAGGATCGTATAAGTATCTCACCTGGCCCTGGTGGCTTTCCACTACTAAGCGACTGTAGTTGCTTTTCTATTGCGTGGTCGGGTATCTTAACATCTGCCATTTCGACATTCGTACGATAATCGAAAGAAGGGACCGTGTTACGATCTATCGCGGTGAAACAGTTTCGAAAGATCGATTTCAGTATTCGGCCTTCTCTCTTATCTTCCCTCTCGGTGCCAGCTTGATCACTGACTGAACCTCTCCCTGATTTTACTTAAGACCAACGCCTCTTAGGGTTTTTACTCAGATCGTTTTCATGAATGCTTCTCCCATTGTTCTCATTACTTGGATTTTCGCTTCGTTCAACTCTCGTGCTTCAGCTAGGTTTTGAATTCTCTTGACTCTGTGATGAAGCTCCCTTTTTTTTACGTAGCACTATTCTAATACGGCTATTAAATCACGGCGTGTCTTTCCCAAGACAGGCGTTCTGCATCACGGTGTGGTCTACTGTTCCAATTCCGAGAGCGTTCGTTTCCTGTAGAGTCTACCAATATACTGCTCCCTCCTACGTGTATCTAGTGAAGAGAGCATGGACGAAAACTCAAGGAGATTAGAGCTCACACGACAGTTTACCAACAATCGTTCTTATCGCAAATTATTCGCGACTGGAACCGGAGAGGATGAAGAGTAACAGTGTTACACAAAGCACCCTCCGCAACACACCGTAAGGTGTCTTGTGCAGTACACATGGAAATGGGGATGTTTTGAACTCCTCGCACATCTGTTAGACGTGGCAAATACTGTTGGTGGGTGCAACGCCTCGACTTTGCCAGCCGCGAGAGCGCGGCTGAATGTACCAGCCTTACAGTTCACGTGACAGTTACATGCGGACGTGTACAAAGTCAGTAGTATGTCACCAGAATTCGAATTACTGACCTTTCTCCTTCTAAAGTTGATGTCAGTCACGCAGAGAATTATGCACGCTCGTTGTTCCATTTATGATTTGGGAGTGAAACTGTTATGAACATGTGCAGGACTACTTTTCCAGCAATGAGCATGTAAATTCTTTTAAAGAATGTCATTAATTTATTCAACGTTGCAATTCTTGCCACTCCACTGGTCATAATATGATCACCGTGACTACACAACTTTATACTTCCACATGATGACTGCTTGCTTCATTTGACCTTCTAATCGCTACGCAAGTCACGAGCCTTAGCTCGTTTCTCCTAATGCACGTTATCGCGTAAATATCCTGGGTAATTAACTCACTTCTACTCAGATTAAGAACTTCCGGTACCAGTGACTTCACATTCTGAATCGCTTTTAATCGGCGGACCCCACCAACTCTGCATTTACATCTACAGACATACTAACGAGGCAAATCCCATCGAACCCAGTTTTAGTAGTAAGTTGGCCAATTGAATAGCCCGTCAAAAACTGAACACATATCAGACATGAAAACAGGAAGAAGGTGTAGTGAACTGTGAGAAAAAGAAGCGAAATAGAAACAGAGAACACTCCATATTTAATATGTGCAACGTCGAGCAACGAATGATCGTGCTGTCATGGATCCGTGGTCATTGCGTTAGACTGCGGATGGGGGGTCCGGGTTCAAAGCCCCCTCGTTCCAGTTTTTCTTTTTTCACAATGTTACGAACTTTCCATCCGGTAATTGGCGTTTCTGTTCGCTATATTCAATTTTTTGTATGTGTCGTGGTATAGTGACCGTTTGCAACAGCGTCGTGTAACGAAGGGACCTCCAGACGCACATACCCCCTTTTTATTCTACAGAGGTATCTCTTTTACGTGCGACGGTAATGTATTCTTACCACATGACTGTCCGCCCCTGGTAACTGAGTGGTCAGCGCGACGGAATGTCATACCTAACGGCCGGGATTCGATTCCCGGCTGGGTCGGAGATTTTCTCAGCTCAGGGACTGGGTGTTGTGTTGTCCTTACCATCATCATTTCATCCCCATCGACACGCAAGTCGCCGAAGTGGAGTCAACCCGAAAGACTTGCACCAGGCGAACGATCTACCCGACTGGAGGCCCTAGCCGCACATCATTTCCATTTACCACATGACTCATATTCTGTGATGAATAGTGAGAGCAAGCGAGATGCCACATAGATCTCTCAAAGAAATGAAAATAACAAATAATCGGATGTGAACTACGTTACAACAAAGGAATTCAGGAGTCAAAACTTCCAAAATGGAAAGTAAGAGGCATAACATGTGGTGCAGGGTGTAGAACAAGTAGCAAGTACGCGCATCTGGAAGCTCCTTCGTTACACGTCGCTGTTGCTAATGAACAGTACACCACGACACGTATACAAATTTGAATACAGCGAACAGACATGTCAATGATCCGACGGACAGTTCGTAATTTTGTAAAAATATGCAGGGGCGCGAGAGAGATTTGAACCCGGATCTTCCCCTTCGCAATCTGACACCGTGACCGTATAATTACTACACGACGGTCATTAACGTCGCTCGATATTGCAAATATTAATTTGAACCGTTCATTGTTTCTATTTTGTTTCTTTTTTCCACAATTCAGGGCACACATTTCCTGTTCCCGTGCTTAATCTGTGTTCAGTTTTTGATGGGCTTTCCAGTGGACCGTTTTACCACTAATCAGAGGTGGGGTGGGGGGTGGGGGAGGTGCCATGAGGCGTTTCCTTTGCAGGAAGACTACCGTGTAGTGCGTGACGCACAGCTGTAAATCATTTCCTCTCCTACTCCACTCGCAGATAGTGGGAGGGATAGTTCCTCACATCTTATCTTCATGGACCTTACGAGAAATGTACGTTGACGGAAGTAGAATCGTTCTGCAGTCGGCCTCAGATGCTGGTTCTCTAATGTGGTTTTTGGCTTGCGTCTTCTCTCCAATAATCTCCATTTCAGTTCACGAAGTATCTTCGTAATACTTGTGTACTGATCGAACTTACCGTGACAATTCTAGCAGCCCACCTCTGGACTGCTTCGATCCGACCTGGTGGGGATCCCAAACACTCAAACAGTACTCAAGAATGGGTCGCACTAGCTTTCTATACGCCGTCTGCTATGGATAAGCTACACTTTCCAAAATTCTCCCAATAAAACCAAGTCCAGCGATCCGCATCCCTACTACCAACCTGACGTGCTGATTCTGTTTTATATCGCTTTGCAACGTTACGCCTAGATATTTAATTGAAATGACTGTGTTTGCCTACGTCATTTTGTATATTCCAACAATCTCTCCAAGACGACATCTTTCCGTACACCACAGCGTCATCAGCAAATACCCGCAAATTACTGCTCACCCTGTCCGTCAAGTAATTTATGTATATAGAGTATAAAAGTGTCATTATGCATATAGAGTATAAAAGTGGTCCTACCACACTGAAGTTAATCGCCAGCCGAAGTGGACAGTCTCTGTACCATTCTCTCGACCAGCTAAAGACGAGGAAAATCAGGGTTGTCATATAATGCCATCCTACGATCAGGAAATGAGACGTGGAGAGACAGTCTCCATGTCAATGGTTACACCTTAGTTTGCGACCGCGACGCGATATGTTACAAACATTAAGAGGCCTCCGCCATATTGCCCAACAATACGACTCATCCTAGGACAATTAGCCATAAATGTTGCAAGGGATTGCTGCGTACGCGGATAGTCCTAGTACTTGTGTCTACAGACTCCAGGCCGTCATCATCAGATAATAACGGCAACGCATTTTTGATGTAGCACTCACCATCTGCGCCATTTGGGTCTAATTCCTGCAGTTCATTCCACTGATAAAAGTTTGTAATTAGGCGGTTTAGATCTGCCTCTTAAGCCTTTTCCCCAGGATTTTTCTTTCTAATGTATTTTTATATAAGTGTTACGCTGAATTAGATGGCCAACTAATTTAGCTTTTCTTCTCTGCACCAAGTTAATCTATGTTATTTTCCTTTTAATTTCGAGTAGAAATGTCCCTTATATTTTCTTCCAGTCCAAGATGTGTACATCCTCTCTGTTTCTTTTACTTTTCTTCTCTTTTTTCCTTTCTTCTCCCCTCCGTGTTAGCTTTCACATTGATAGCTTGAAAGTCTCCAGATAAATGTCTAAATGAAATCCTTTCTTGTTTGTGTATAATGATGTTTCTTTAATAAGAAGTTAGACTGCAATTTTTTAAAATACGCAATACTTTTGTTGTTGAGTGTTATACTTCCCAGATAGAAGAATTCGTTTACTTGCATTAGTATTTTATTTCATATCTTAACACCTACCGTACTTGTCTGCTCGATTTATCCGTTATGTTAGTCTTCAAATGTTCATTTCAGTTTGCGGTCATCCAAGACATCAGACAGAATTTTTAACACACGGTTCATGTCTTCTTCATAATCTACCAAGACTACTAAATCGTCAGACAACAGAATATAATTTATTTGTTTACCATAAATTTTAACCCATTGGTGGCGCTTTTCATTGTTTGTATTTTACTTTCTACAAATAAATTAAATAAATATGGAGAGAGAGGGTAGTCTTGTGGGAAACCTTCCTTGTCCTAGCCTCTTTCTTAGCGCCATTTATATCTATTTCTGTAATCCGATTTTTATATTGATTGAGGATCTTTAATCCCTCCATTCTATTCTAAGTTTATTCAGTTTTTGAAACTATCTTAGTGTCCATTCTATCAACAGCTTTCTCTAGGTTAATGAACGCAGAGTACGTTTTCCTTTTCATCTCAGTTATTCTTTCTAGGATCATTTCTAGAGCCATTATAGCTTCCCTGGTTCTTTTCGCTTTCCTAAGTCAAATTTTCATTCTCCTGGATGTTTGTTACTCTTAGGTGTTTCTTCTTTCTTCATCAATATTAGTTTTTGAAGCATGGCTTAGTTGTACAAGATTTCTATAACTAAAACGGACATTGGGATTTCCTTTCTTAATTATGGATACTGTTTTGCTTTTTATTAATTCCATTGATAATGTTCCATCCTCTTAGTAGACACACATAAATTTGCACAAATGTTATTTCACCTTATCTCCTGCATTCTTACAGAACTCATCAGGGGTGTTATCTGTTTTAGTCGTTTGTTATTGCTCAAGGGCGAGACTAGAGAGAAAGACGAGCGATGTATTCGTTCAAACGTAGCGGTGGTGTAAGGAGAACAAACTGGCTATATCCTTTCATGATACCTGACACATACTTCTGTCGGAAAGACCTTGGCTCACCAGAAATCACTCCCTGAGGACTGATGCAATCCCCACAACGCGTGGAACTGTATTTAGGTATTTACGGATCCTTCTAGATGATAGAAGGAACAGCTAGCATTTAAAATCTGTTACTCAGAAAGCGGTCAAAATTGTGTATAAAACTGCTCGTGCTGGCACTGCTGACTACAAATTATCTCTGTATGTTGTGCGGCCATACCACGAAGCTACCGTTAACGCTATTATGGGCTTATCTACCAACATCTGGGCTCATTGCCTCCGACCGGAGAGCTACAGAGCAGTACTGTGACGAATACAGCCGCGGTATCCTCTGAGGCACACTGGCGCTATTTGCACAGTACATTGTCAAGGATTTACTGGTGATTCTCGGGACTCATCCATTGGATATCGTGGAACGTTACAGCGCACCGTTGTACTGCTTGGCGCGAGAACAATGAAATCGGGTACGCGAGATAACAAGAGCTCATATAGCTACTAGATATCAGAAATGAGCTCCGAAAACTCGCATTAAATTCGTCACTGGTTCCTGTGACGTCATCTCTGAATTCGTCGTCTCCGTATGCTCGGAGACTCGACTCGCCTGTCTCCGAAGCTGTCCATTTAACCGAAAACTCGTCAGTGAGTCTATTGGTGGGTACAAGTGTACTATTTTGCTCCAATTTATTGGGTTTCGGGTCGCACCCATTCAGCCTTCAATGCCAGTAATGTCAATTATGACGATACTAAGGTACGGACAACACAGCACCCTGTCCCCAAGTGGAGAAATTCTCCGACCGGTCCGCGGATCGAACTCTGGCCCCTTCGCTTAGCAATCAGCCGCTCTGATCGCGTAGCTAACGAGGCGGACAGGAAGTATAGTGTACCAGCATGGAAAGGAGAGAGTGTATATATGGTCGTGAGTGTAACTGCGGACTGACGGCACTGTCGCTACAGATACAACGGTTGGGCACGACAAACAGCTGCCGGCCGCGGTGGCCGCGCGGTTCTAGGCACTGCAGTCCGGAACCGCGGGACTGCTACGGTCGCAGGTTCGAATCCTGCCTAGGCCGTGGGTGTGTGTGATGTCCTCAGGTTAGTTAGGATTAAATAGTTCTAAGTTCTAGTGGACTGATGACCTAAGATGTTAAGTCCCATAGTGCTCAGAGCCATTTGAACCATTTTATTGACAAACAACTATAGGTATTGCAACTTTAAGTCCCCCGAAGCCGTTTTCTGTCTGATGTTAACGCTGATCTCAGGAACTACTGTAGGGATTTTGGTACAGTTTTGACTAATAGCGAGATTGATTCAAGAGGAAGATTTGTGCATATAATTTATTACCCTCTAATCCAGAAAAATATAATTAAAATGCAATCGCCACACATGGTTATACATCGACTAGAGCGCTATTACTCACATACCATAAGTGGTAACGTACAATAGTGTAGTAATTATAGGTTTAAGTGCAGCTATAGTTTTAGTTTGTCAGGTAACTCTGACTATCTTCGAGGCAGCCATTAATAGATGTAGTGATTTAAGTTAGTCACATTGGACTTTCACTGCTTTATCTTTAGTTTATGTTGTTTAGTTTCATTATGTTTCCAACACTGTTTGTTTCTTCGTTGCGTATTAACAATAGCTACCATTATCATTATACATGTAATACAACGCATCGGGTGTTATCATGATTATTGAATATGTAGGAGCTGTGTTAGGGTTTCCAGACAAAGGGTTCAAAATTTATGCCAGTAAATAGGACTCAACAGAAATAGTAAGTTACATCACAGAATATGAAAGAGTTGAAGTAGGGGATGAAACAATTTAGATCACACGGAACGAGGCATTATGTCATAATCAAAACAAAATATCCGAAGAAGTATCCAGAAGAGAGCTGAGATTTATCTGCAATGAAAAAAGATAAGAATATCTGTCACCACAAAGAACTTCTTAGACACTTCTTGACAAAAATGTGAAGTACCCAGAAACGGAGAGGGAAACGAAACGAAGTTTCCTGATTTGACAAGGTATGTAATGTTAATTCAGTAGTTGGAACTTGAGCTAAGATTACAGAGAACTTAGCAGTATGGGGCCACTTATCAGTATAACGTTGCACCACCTCTGATCAGAATGTAACTAGTGATTCGCTCTGGGGGGGGGGGGGGGGGGAGGGGGGGGCTATAAAGCCGTTGTATCCTCTCTGAAACAACCTGTTCGCAGGTGTAATTGGTCCCCAAATTGGTCCCCAATATCCTGGTACTGGGACGGAGCTGATTTCCGAATTGGTCCCAAACATGTCTTATCTGGGACAGATTTGGGGATATTGCTCGCACAGAGATACGTGGACAAGCATTGTTCTGTTGAAGATGGTACAATGATACTGAAGCGGGAGAGGAAACAGGAAACACATTAGGACGCAAGACGTGCCTGACATGTCGATGACCAGTCAGGGTTCCATCAGTCACTAGCGACAGTGAAGTCATATCTTATTAAACCCCCCCTCCCCCCACACACACACACACACCAAGAGGCCAGGAGTAACACCATTGCACCTCTCCAAACCATTGGACGTAGGTGCCTCTCCCCAGGTCATCACCATAATAGCCGAATATGGTCATCAAGGGTACTGCAGAACCGCGAATCATCGCCGAACACAATGCTGTGCCGTTTTTCAGCAGTTCATGCCTCCCAGCCATGGCATCACTTCAAACTCAAACGTTTGTTTCTTAACGATTGTGCCAGAAGCGAAATATATGTCTTGAAAGGACGTTGTAGGTAAGGTTCCAGTAAGCCCGCACGGTTAGCCGTCCAGTCTAACGCACGGCTTTCTGGACTGGGAAGGAGCGCCTGGTCCCAGGCACGAATCCGCCCGGCGAACTTGTGTCGAGGTCCGGTGAGCCGGCCAGTCTGTCGATGGCTTTTAGGCGACTTTTCATCTGCCTCCGCTAATGCGGACTGGTTCCCCTTATTCCGCCTAAACTGCACTATGTCAGCGATTGCTGCGCAAACAAGTCCTCCACGTTCGCGTACACCACCATTACTGTACCACACAAACATAGGGGTTACACTCGTCTGGTGTGAGACGTTCCCTGGGGGAGGGCAGGGGGGAGGGAGGGGGTCCACCGGGGCCGAATCGCACAATAACCCTGAAAGAGTGGTTCGGTGTGGGGCGGCGGAGGGGTGAGGTGGACTGCGTTAGCCGTGAGGTTGTGGACCACTGCGGTTGCGGGGCAGACGGAGCCCCTCCGACGTTTTCAGGCCCCAGTTAACACACGATACAATACAATTCAAGGCTGCAGTATCACTGCTTCAAGCATTTATTGATTATTACGACAGCTGTTTCGGAATATTTCCATTTTCAAGTACGCCTACGTTGTCCTGACGAATATATAACGTATGCTGTGACTGCATCTGGTGACTGTTCTCTGTATATTTCGCGTGAAATTCTGAAATATCGATTTGACGACGATTTTGTGCTGATTGATATAGTGTGACGTAATATTTTTATATAAGATTGTAGATATTTCCTGTGATTTTTTTTTTTTTTTTTTTACAATTCACAAGTTTAATACTGCTACTCCAGAAAGTATAATTAAACTGCAATTCCCACACACGGTTATGCATCGACTAGAGCGTTGCCGAGGTGCTCATATACCAGAAGTGGCAATGTAGAATAGTGTAGTAATTGCAGGTTTAAGCGCAGGTATAGTTTTAGTGTGTCAGGTAACTCTGACCACCTCTACGGTGTGTACTGTGAAAAAATTACAGGAACTATCAATAATATTATATGAAAATACTACTACACACTGTACAAAACAGCATAAAATCTATGTGATGTTGGTATTTTATTATTTCACGTGAAATATAACGAGGTCACCAGATACAATGACACCAGGTATTATATATAAATCAGGACAACTTAGCTGTACTTCAAAACGAAAATCTTCCGAAACACTATCGTAATAATCAAGAAATATGTTCAGCAGTAATACTGGAACCTTACCTACAATGTCCTTTCAGCCTCTTGTGTTGTGGTGTTAATAGCAGCCTACTCATTGGATGTTACTTTGCTAGTCCGACTGCTCCTCGTCAGAATGACACAGAGTGTTCGGAGCGAGTCCGTTATTTGTTCTATGAAGGCAGGCACAAATGCGAAGGGGTTACTATGTTCTTTTTGGCCAATACAGGATCATTCATTGTGGTGGTCAGACGTTGTCGACTGGAACCTGGACACTGAATACGCCTGAACTCACCTTCCCAAACATTCCAACATCGAGTCTCTGCCACATCTGAGGAAGACCCACAGCCAGTCTTTTTCGGAATCTGCCAGGTGCTGATAACGCTGTTCCACGAGAGTACACGGCATCTCTGTGTCCTCAATGTCTGACGCTGTTCACGCAACTTATACACTACTGGCCATTAAAGTTGCTACACCACGAATATGACGTGCTACAGACGTGAAATTTAACCGACAGGAAGAAGATGCTGTGATATGCAAATGATTAACTTTTCAGAGAGTTCACACAAAGTTGGCGCCGGTGGCGACACCTACAACGCGCTGACGTGAGGAAAGTTTACAACCGATTTCTCATACACAAACAGCAGTTGACCGGCGTTGCCTGGTGAAACGTTGTTGTGATGCCTCGTGTAAGGAGGAGAAACGTGTACCATCACGTTTCCGACTTTGATAAAGGTCGGATTGTAGCCTATCGCGATTGCGGTTTATCGTATAGCGACATTGCTGCTCGCATTGGTCGAGTTCCAATGACTGTTAGCAGAATATGAAATCGGTGGGTTCAGGAGGGTAATACGGAACGCCGTGCTGGATCCCAATGGCCTCGTATCACTAGCAGTCGAGATGACAGGCATCTTATCCGCATGGCTGTAACGGATCGTGCATGGCTGCAGTTACCGTTGACGCTGCATCACCGACAGGAGCGCCTGCGATGCTGTACTCAACGACGAACCTGGGTGCACGAATGGCAAAACGTCATTTTTTCGGATGATCCAGGTTCTGTTTACAAAATCATGATGGTCGCATCCGTGTTTGGCGACATCGCGGTGAACGCACATTGGAAGCGTGTATTCGTCATCGCCATTGTATAATGTGTAATAACTTCCAAAATTTCATGTGTAACATTATTGTACCTCCTAGATCTAAGTTCTCTGACAACAGTGTGGATCAAAACAGTTGTTGTTGTCATTTTTAATGACATACTGGCGTATCAGCCGGCGTGACGGTATGAGGTGCCATTGGTTACACGTCTCGGTCACCTCTTGTTCTCATTGACGGCACTTTGAACAGTGGACGTTACATTTCAGATGTGTTACAGCCCGTGGCTCTACCCTTCATTCCATCCCTGTGAAATCTTACGTTTCAGCAGGATAATGCACGACCGCATGTTCCAGGTCCTGTACCGGCCTTTCTGGATACAGAAAATGTTCGACTGCTGCCCTGGCCAGCACATTCTCCAGATCTCTCACCAATTGAAAATGTCTGGTCAATGGTGGCCGAGTAACTGACTCGTCACAATACGCCAGTCACTACTCTTGATGAACCGTGGTATCGTGTTGAAGCTGCATGGGCAGCTGTACCTGTACACGCCATCCAAGCTCTGTTTGACTCAATGCCGAGGCGTATCAAGGTCGTTATTACGGCCAGAGTTGGTTGTTCTGGGTACTGATTTCTCAGGATCTATGCACCCAAATTGCGTGAAAATGTAATCACATGTCAGTTCTAGTATAATATATTTGTCCAATGAATACCCGTTTATCATATGCATTTCTTCTTGGTGTAGCAATTTTAATGGCCAGCAGTGTAATGTGCCCCACCTGTCCTGGTAACAACTCTAAACACGAATTCTCTAATGCACTCTGGTGGATTTTCTGCCTATCACTGGAAATTTGACGCTAATCTCTTCCATACCCGCCAGTGGTGTGTATGTCTTGTGAAGTTACATAGCCATCAAACCGTGTCTTCATGGTGACCCACATTTTTGTCAGGCATCGTATATATCGTGCCAAAGACATGTGTTGTGCTTCATATTCCGCTCCGATACTCATTGGGGAGTGACAAGAATTACAACTTGTGTAGACCAGGAAGCCGTCCGCGAGTACCAGCAGTACAGCAACAGCGGCCAGCTACACGAGAAGAAGATGGCTGGACGCTCGTCGGGCTGCGGCGAACATCTTTACTGGAGTCATTTACGTGATTACTCTGTAACCCATCACTTCTCTACTTTTACGCTCTCGATCAGAACGTCGGAAAAATTAACACCTAAAACTTACTGTGCCAGCTCTTTTTTCTCATATTTGATTATGATGGCCATTTCTTTCTGTATAGGGAATCTGGCAGAAAACCCAGAGAGATGCAGGTCGTATGTTAAATACACCAGCGGCAAGACGCAATCAATACCTTCACTGTGCACTAAAAATGGTGACGTTATCGATGACCGTGCCACTAAAGCAGAGTTGCCAAACACAGTTTTCCACTACTTATTCACCTAAGACGACGACGTAAATATACTTTTTTCGATTAGGTTACATTAATTATTCATTCCATAGACCCACAAAAGACAGGATCCTATCAGATAAACACATTTCAAAACTGTAATTAAAAAAACTTGTGTTCCATTAATTTTAATGATCCTCAGTCAATAAAAGTAAAATTATGTACATGAATTAAAATTAAACTTCTAATATTTACAGGTCTAATACTTACATCTACTTTCATTTAATCCATCATTCACACAGTAGCTAGTTACTTGGCTATTATAACCAAGTATTGTCAAAAATTAAAGTAAACTATTCATTTCAATGATCCTCAGTTAAGAACAGTCAAATTATATACAAGATTTGAAATTAAACTTCCACTATTTACAGACTTAAGACTTACATCTGCTTTCCATACATCCATCATTCACACATTAGGTAGTTACTCGGCCGTTACAACCAAGTGTTGTCCAAAATTAAAGTATAATAAATTTTCATTAAACTGGTCTAAAGCACTTGGTGACAAATTCATGCATGGAATAGAAGGAGATGACCACCAAAAATTCTTTTGAATTATGTTTAAATTGTGCCTTGTCTGAAACTAAACTCTTAATCAAGGAAAACTGCCAACGTGTCTAACTCAGAAGTACGTCTAGTCAGTGTAGCTAAGCAGCTTAAATCACTCCAAAATTGCGTACCAACTAGGTTCCTTTCAGAGTATGTTGACATAATAGCTCTATAATTACTAATCATATACAACAGCTCGTTAGTCGAAAGATCGTGTCTAAAGAATGGAAACTGCCACAGATCACACCAATACTCAAGAAAGGAAATACAAGTAATCCGCTGAATTACAGATCCATATCGCTAACGTCAATTTGTAGCAGGATTTTGGAAGATGTACTGAGTTAAAACATTGTGAATCATCCCGAAGAAAATGAATTATTTATAAACAATCAGCACTGGTTCAGAAAATATCGTTATTGTGAAATACAACAAGCTCTTTATTCTGACGAACCGATGGGTGCTACCGACAGGAGATATCAAATTCATTTCATTGGTTTTTTTAGATTTCCAGAAGACCATTAACACTGTTCCTCACAAACTTTGTGTATCAGTTGTGAGACTGGATTCATGATTCCTGTCATAAAGCTCACAGTTCGTAGTAACTGACGAAAAATCATCGAGTAAAACAGAAGTAATATCTGGCGTTCGTCAAGAAAGTGTTATAAGCCCTCTACTGTTCCTAATCTACGTAAAAGATTATGGAGACAAACTCAGCGGCACTCTTAGATTGTTTGCTGATGACGCTGTCGTTTACCATCTTCTAAAATCATCATATGGTCAAAACCAATTGCAAAATTATTTAGGAAAGATATCTGTAGAGTGCGAAAAGTGACAGTTGACTCTGAATAATGAAAAGTGTGATGTCATTCATGTGAGTGCTAAAAGAAATCCGCTAAATTTTGGCTACACAAAAAAAAATCACACAAATCTAAAATTCAGCAAAATACTTAGGGATTACAATAACGAATAGAACTGAAACAATAGCATAGATAAAGTTGTGGGCAAAGCAAACCAAAACCGGCAATTTATTGGCAGAACACTTAGAAAATGCAACAGGTCTACTAAATAGACTGCTTACGCTACGCCTGTCCGCCCTTTTCTGTAGTCTTATTGTGTGATGTGGGATCCGCATCAGATAGGATTAACGGAGGACATCGATAAAGTTCAAAGAAGGGCAGCTCGTTTTGTATCATCACAAATAATTTTCATGAATAGATCTTGTCGCATGGAAAAATGCCTTCGTTTTAATAATTGCCGACTCAATTGACATATCACATTCGCGACGCTCTCTCTTCTCTTTTATGATAATTCGAAAGAAGTCGCACTCGTCTTAACTATTTCTTCTTCTCTAACAATCCTAACGGGCAAGGATCCCATAACACGTAGTTATATTCCGGAAGATGACGGACAAGCGGAGAGTGTGCAGTCTCGTTAGTGGATCTGAAGCGCCTCCAAGTGTTCTGTCAATAAAACTTTTCTGTATGATCGTTCCAGTTTAAGTTGTTCGTAATTGTATTCCCTAGAGATTTAACTTAATTAACAACGTTTAAATGTGTGTCATGTATCGTGTAACAGAAATTTAACTGAAATTAATAGTCATGTGGAGGACGTTACATTTTTCGCACCATCAGATGTCGTGTCTAAATCGTTTTCTAATTCGGCAGCCAATGTAGGAGTGATAACCAACATTTCGCTTATTGATTTTTGTGTTATTTATTGTACCATTAACTAATTTTCGAGTGATTGCAAGCTCATCATCAAATGGAAGTTTTACGACGACGTTATTTTCTGTACCACATGTAGTTAAACGCAAAGATCATAGCGTTGGTGAAAATAACGGAAATTTAGGAAAAGTTAACGAAATGTGTACCTAATGAAAGGATCGTTACATTTCAGGATAACTGCATTGCAGTGAATCTAAGTGCGGCCGGTGTGGCCGAGCGGTTCTAGGCGCTTCAGTCTGGAACCGCGCGACCGCTACGGTCGCAGGTTCGAATCCTGCCACGGGCATGGATGTGTGTGATGTCTTTTGGTTAGTTAGGTTTAAGTGAAGCGGCAGCTGCCGCATCGTTTTGCATTGCACGTTGACCCTGGACGAGCTGTCCAAGGGCATCCAATAAGGCCTGCGTCTGCTGATTCTGCAAGCGATAAAATTCGGACAGTGGCGACACGCGGGTCCGACGTATACTAACGGACCGCGGCCGATTTAAAGGCTACCACCTAGCAAGTGTGGTGTCTGGCGGTGACACCACATTAAGTAGTTCTAAGTTCTAGTGCTCAGAGCCATTTGAACCTAAGTATCCATGACGAATGCATTTCGATAATGTACATTTTTGCCAGTTTACACACATATACATATTTAAGTAAAAAGGTGGTAGGGGAAAAATACATGGAGTGAAAGGCTGTTTACAATTTGTACATGGCAGTTATAAGAGTTGAGGTGCATGAAAGGGAAGCAGTGGTGGGGAAGGGAGTGAGACAGGGTTGTAGTCTCTCCCCGATGTTATTCAATCTGTATATTGAGCAAGCAGTAAAGGAAACAAAAGAAAAATTCAGAGTAGGAATTAAAATCCATGGAGAAGAAATAAAAACTTTAGAGGTTCGTCAATGACATTGTAATTCTGTCAGAGACAGGAAAGGACTTGGAAGAGCAGTTGAACGGAATGGACAGTGTCTTGAAAGGAGGATATAAGATGAACATCATCAAAAGCAAAGCCAGGATAATGGAATGTAGTCGAATTAAATCGGGTGATGCTGAGGGAATTAGATTAGGAAATGAGACACTTAAAGTAGTAAAGGAGTTTTGCTATTTGGTGAGCAAAATAACTCACGATGGTCGAAGTAGAGAGGATATAAAATGTAGACTGGCAGTGGCAAGGAAAGCGTTTCTGAAAAAGAGAAATTTGTTAACATCGAGTATAGATTTAAGTGTCAGGAAGTCATTTCTGAAAGTATTTGTATGGAGTGTAGCCATGTATGGAAGTGAAACGTGGGCGATAAATAGTTTAGACAAGAAGAGAATAGAAGCTTTCTAAATGTGGTGATACGGAAGAATGCTGTAGATTAGATGGGTAGATCACATAACTAATGGGGAGGTATTGAATAGAATTGGGGAGGAATTTGTGGCACAACTTGACAAGAAGAAGGGACCGGTTGGTAGGACATGTTCTGAGGCATCAAGGGATCACAAATTAAGCGTTGGAGGGCAGCATGGAGGGTAAAAATCGTAGAGGGAGACCAAGAGATGAATACACTAAGCAGATTCAGAAGGATGTAAATTGCAGTACGTACTGGGAGATGAAGAAGCTTTTTTTTTTAACTTTATTCTTATTTTAACACCTGAACAATCAGGCAGGCTGGCAGCGGCATGCTACGCCGCTCTTCAGCCATAGAGTTGACAATCACAGTACAAGAATGGAGAATGAAAATGAACATAGTGACGTGCAAAAAATAGTGGTCACAGTCACACAAAAAACACGGAGCCGTTCACACTCGACGAGAAAGACACTGAAAACACGTTGACATGGCGCACATAACACTGATGAATCCGATGGCACAAGTGAACGGAGAAGCGTGACGGCGGACACTAAAAACACTAAACGACGCCACACACACGAGACACAGATGGCGATGATCTCCAGCGCGCGAAAGTCCACGTAGTGTGTGCGAGTCCGGGGACCTGCCAAGAGAGGAAGAAGGGTGAGGGCGGGTGGAGAGGGTGGAGAGGGGAGAACAGAGATGCCAATGGCTGAGGAGAGGGGAGGAGGAGTAGAAGGACGGCGGAGGGGAGGCCCGGGGGAGAAGTGGGGAGAAGGGGGGGAGGGATGGAGGGTGCCCAGAGGAACAGTTACAGGAAGAGGGAGGGAGGATCAAAGTTGGTAGGAGGGGTAGATGGAGGGGAGGAGGACATCATCAGGGAGGGGGAGCTGGCGGAAGCCACCATGGGAGAGGGTAAGGAGGGTGGAGAGATGGAGACCGGGTGGGACGTGGGAATACAGGCGCGGCAGTGGGCGGGGGTGGCAGAGGATCGGGGAGACGAGCGGGTGAGGAGGATCGAGTTTGCGGGAGGTGTACAGGATCCATATCCTTTCAAGGAAAAGGAGGAGGTGGGGGAAGGGGATGAGATCGTACAGGATCCGCGTGGGGGAGGGGAGACGGATGCGATAGGTGAGGTGGAGATCATAACGTTCAAGGATTTGGAGGGATTTATAAAAGGTAGGTGGGGCGGAGATCCAAGCCGGATGGGCATAACGAAGGATAGGGCGGATGAGGGACTTATAGGTGTGGAGGATGGTGGAGGGGTCCAGACCCCACGTACGGCTGGAGAGGAGCTTGAGGAGACTGAGTCGGGAGAGTGCCTTGGCTTGGATCGTCCGGAGGTGGGGAGTCCAGGAGAGGCGACGGTCGAGGGTGACGCCAAGGTACTTAAGGGTGGGAGTGAGGATGATAGGACGGCCATAGATGGTGAGATAGAAATCAAGGAGGCGGAAGGAAGGGGTGGTTTTGCCTACAATGATCGCCTGGGTTTTGGAGGGATTGACCTTGAGCAACCACTGGTTGCACCAAGCGGTGAATCGGTCAAGATGGGATTGGAGAAGGTGTTGGGAGCGCTGTAGGATGGGGGCAAGGGCAAGGAAGGCGGTGTCATAGGCAAACTGGAGAAGGTGGACGGGGGCTGACGGCGGCGGAATGTCCGCCGTGTACAAAAGGTACAGAAGGGGGGAGAGGACGGAGCCTTGGGGCACACCGGCAGAGGGGAAAAAGGTGTAGGAATCTGTGTTATGGATGGTGACATAGGAAGGACGGCGGGAGAGAAAGGAGCCGATGAGACGGACGTAGTTAATGGGAAGGGCGAAGGTTTGGAGCTTGAAGAGGAGACCGGAATGCCATACGCGGTCATAGGCACGTTCGAGGTCCAAGGAGAGGAAGATTGCGGAGCGACGGGAATTAAGCTGTTTGGAAAGGAGATGAGTGAGGTGAAGGAGAAGGTCGTCGGAAGAGAAGGACGGCCGAAAGCCACACTGGGTAACGGGAAGGAGGCGGTGCTGGCGGAGATGCTGGTGGATGCGTCGGGTGAGGATAGATTCCAGGACCTTGCTGAAGACCGAGGTAAGGCTGATGGCACGGCAGGAGGAGACGGCGGACGGCGGTTTGCCAGGTTTAAGGAACATGAGGATACGGGAGGTTTTCCACAGGTCGGGGTAGTAACCGGTGGACAGGACTACATTGTAGAGCCTAGCCAGGGTGGAGAGGAAAGAGACAGGTGCTTCACGAAGGTGATGGTAGGTGACACGATCGTGACCAGGAGCGGTGTTGCGTTTTGTGCGGAGCGTAGCAATGAGATCCTGTGTAGTGATAGGGGTATTGAGTTCCGTGTGTGCAATGTGGTCCAAGTACTGGAAACCAGGAGCGAGGGGAGGGACAGAGGTGTCAGTTCGATCGCGGATATCCGGGAAGAGGGAGTAATCAAACTGGGGATCATCGGGGATGGAAAACACATCGGACAGGTAGGAGGCAAAGTGATTGGCCTTACTAAGGGCGTCAGGGAAGGGATGATCATCATGGAGAAGAGGATAATAGGGGGAGGGCTTAGTTCCGGTAAGGAGACGGAAGGCTGACCAGAACTTGGACGAGTTGATAGGTAGAGTAGTATTTAAACGGGTGCATGTCTGTCGCCAGTCCCCGCGTTTCTTAGCCGCGAGCAAATTACGAATGTGTCGCTGGGGTTGCCGGTGGCGTCGTAGTGTGTCCGGGTCACGCGTGCGGAGGAAGGCACGGTAGAGACGGCGGGATTCACGGAGGAGGAGGACGGCCTGTGGGGGTAAGGTAGGACGGTGGGGGTGGATGGCGACAGTAGGGACGTGGGCCTCCACGGCCTTGTGAAGAAGCTTGCACAGGATAGAATAGCATGGACAGGTGCATCAAACCAGTTTCAGGACTGAAGACCACAACAACAACGACAACATATTTAAGTACACTTGGTTTAACAGTAAAGGAACACTGTCTATCGCAATGTGTAGGTGCGTTGATATGTTGACAGAATGCTTCTAATATGAGGGCAAGTCAACAAATAAGTCACGAACGCCAGAATACAGCATATTTAAATTTCGGTCCTATACGTATCTAGAAGGTGGCGGCACATGTCGCTTGGAAGGTAGATACACAGAACTCTGCGGCCCATGGTTAACGATCTGCAGTCAGACCGAGATGGCAGGTGCGTTTTGAGTGTGTACCCAGCTAGCACAACGTGATTTTTGTGAAACGAAGGACTGTCCCCAGGGCACTTCCATAGCGAAATTCGTCCCGTAATTGGTTAGACTCAATTTCATCAATATTTGTGTTTAGTTTGATACTGGAATTCAGCAAACGACAAAAAAAGTCACAAACAGGGAGCTCGTGGCCGCCGTTGTTGTCCAGTGATGGCGCGTTGTTTCGCAGTCTAGGGGTATTTCGCTAACCCCAGGAGACATCGGTTTTGTGTTTGCAACAATTTAAGGAACCAAATAAACCTGTTATATCCCAAGAGGTCACTCATTCGGTGTGAACTCTGTTAAAAGAATTCTATGGTGCAACCTTTAACGCCTTGTCGAACGATGGGATAAGTGTTTTAAGTTTACAAGAGGAGTATTTGTAAAGGAAAATAAATTTCAGGTTGTTACACGCGGCTCTGATGTCTCTATCCTGGTTTGCGACTTATTTACTGACTCACTCTCGTATGAATCAAAAGGTTACAAATAATCAAATAGAATGAAGTTATATTATAAAATTGAAAGAGTGATTCAGGTGCTGGCATATGTTGTAGATTACAAACTTCCCAGGGGGTTCACAGCCACGTTGGTGAAGCAAGGCAGCCATTATATCCTGCTCATACAAGGATAGAATATGTTATAAATTCAGACAGATTAAATTCATATTTTGACAGCTGCTAAGATTAGAAACGAATGACCACAATTACTCGTAAGAGCCAGAATGTGTGAATGATGCTTCCTCTCTGGTTCTCTGAATCCCGTGTGACGTAAATGTTAGATCATAGGATACGTAAATTACATTCCGTTGCCTGTTTCAAAAAGTGTCACCCAATATGTTCCATTTTGCTAAGAAGAACATGATTTATAAGGGCTCAAATGTTGATTGTATAATTTATTTTGGAAAGTAAGTACGTGCTACCGGAAAGTAATATGACAGATGCTTAACTGTAGGTTAACCGATATAAAATCGTGGGCAATCAAGAGTAGTGTTTCTAGATATTTTTATTTTAATCTTACGTGATATATTACAACGAATGTTGGTCGGTTTCAGTAGTGATATCCGTCTTAAGACTATGTGATCAAATAGGCTAACGCAGAAATTATGTTGAAATAGCAGCGTCAGTGGATATATTACGGTAGTGACAGTGAATACGTGATACAAGCAAGCTTGTATCTGTCGTACAAAAAGGTTCATATACTACGTTGTTCTACTTACTGATCGTCACTTGAATATTGTGTCTAATTTTATTTGGGACAACACTTCCCCGTAAACAAATTCAAATTATCTCCAGTCACCAGATCCGACCATGGATTTCCCTTCTTTGTCAGACAAATCACAGTCCTGTTATTTCGTCCCGCATACTCTCAACTGGGGATCTCCTTACACGAACCACAGTTACTTGAGAACTCTAATTTTTTCAACACATCGACTTATCAAATACCTCGCCCTGGCTTCTTGAGAATTAATCAAAGTGAAAAACTGAAAATGCTGTAGACGTATGAGAATAAATAAACTTATAACAGTGCTAGTAATTTTCAATATAGAAGTAAACAATCCTTTAACATTTTGCTGTTTCCACTACGACACTTCATTCACAATTATCTGCTATTCAGAGTATTTTATGTATATAGTTTATTAATAAGTTGTCGTGCAGTCAACATATCGTACAACTGTTTCAGTTGGATGCCAGTCTGCTGATAGTACAGTAAACGTAGACTGGCGAGACAGTCGATAGTGACCGACTACCTTGTCATCATCGGACAATGGTGTCATTGGAAGTTTTATAGAGGGGCAGGGGGATTATTTGAAATAAAAACCTATATTTTGACTAGTGGGAGAATAACTGTGAGACATAATATGCAAAAGGCATAGTTATAGGAGGAGAATAGAGATGTTCAAGCAATGTTGACATACTTTACTGCGGAGAACGAGAATCAACGAACACGAAGGATGCCTAAAATGACCACCAGAAGGAAAGATCGGGGAATAGGTAAAATACTTTAGGTACTTGCATAAAAGGAATCTGTGTGGAGAAAATATAAATAAGAATGTCTATGCTAAAAGAGCTTCTGAAAAGCTGACAACACAATTGATTCCGACAGAACTAGAAAAATATTCTCCAAATGAGTTATGTGAAGAGAGGTAAAACATGGTAAAGAGTCATGCACAGTCAAAACTAAAAAGGAAAAGTATTTGGATAATTTTGAAATTTGTTTGTTGACATGAATGCTTGAATTGAAATTTACTGACAGCATAAGAACGGATAGAGGGAAGAGAGCTACTGGAAATGACACGAGTGATAGTTGTGTATTGTGAAGGAAGTGTCTGCAACATTCATCAAAGGAAAGATTGCTAAGGGCAGACAGAGAGAAAGGCGAAGGCTTGGAATGCTGTACGACATTAAAAATGGACAAAGTTACCAGCAGACAGAGGAAGATGGAGGGCGTCCTGTCGACAGCTGTGCTAAGACAGAGACACCAGAGAAGAAACATGATAATGCATATGGTGGCTCTGAGCACTATGCGACTCAACTGCTGAGGTCATCAGTCGCCTAGAACTTAGAACTAATTAAACCTACCTAACCTAAGGACAGCACACAACACCCAGCCATCACGAGGCAGAGAAAATCCCTGACCCCGCCGGGAATCGAACCCGGGAACCCGGGCGTGGGAAGCGAGAACGCTACCGCACGACCACGAGATGCGGGCGATAATGCATATAAATGGCGAGGCAAAACGTAAAATTTGCAGTAACGAGCTGGCATAGCATTTTTATTATAAAAAGTGGTAGTAAGGAATAGTAAAACTATACTCTACTCTCGTTACAAATGTCCTTCTTTATTGTTTATTTGACTTCCGTTACGGAAATAACCGAACTAAGTCACACTATCTCTCTCAACTATCCATTATCATATCTTTATTATCATCTCGAATACATCTCTCGATGAATTCGTAGATGGTAGTGTCAAAGTGTCCGGCCCCGGTAACTGAGTGGTTAGCGCGACAGAATATCAATCCTAAGGGCCTGGGTTCGATTCCCGGCTGGGTCGGAGATTTTCTCCGCTCAGGGACTGGATGTTGTGTTGTCCTATTTGTCATCATTTCATCCCCATCGACGCGCAAGTCGCCGAACTGGCGTCACATAGAAAGACTTGCACCCGACGAACGGTCTACCCGACGAGAGGCCCCAGTCACACGACGTTTTTTAGTGTCACAGTTTCAGATTTTATAAAACAGTGCCGCTACCGTATTTAGCAATTAATGGCGTAGAACTGACAGTAATAACTTTTTTCCTATTCTAAAAAACGAGCTACTTTAGCATATGTCTAAAATTTTGAGTATGTTATCCCCACCGTACGCTGTGTTCTCGTGCACTGTAAGTATGCGGATGTTAGGGACTTTAAAGGAACCACCTGGCGCGCCCACAGCTAGTTCATGGTCCCATCGACTTGTGAAGGCCACGTTCTCAGACGGAGCTTTTAATTTCAGCAAGGACGCTCCCAGCGCTAAAGAAGCAACCGCTACCTCATAATTTGTCTGAGTCTACTTTCACCCACCCAAAAGTCTGGAGAGCTCACAAGACCGCTCATTAAAGATGCAAACTGTGTGTTGGTAACAGCTGCCAATGAACAACTCCCTTCATTTCGCTTAACAGAAAACCCAGTTGCTGTACTGTATTTCCCCGTATAGAGGCGTTTTTACGCTGTGAGCCACTGTTCTACCTCTACATCTACATACATACTCTGTTTGCTGCCGTAAGATACGTGGCGAATGGCACCTTATACAATTAGTAGTCGTTTTATTTCCTCCTCCACTCGCAAACAGAGCGGGGAAAGAGGACTGTCTGTTACGCCTCCGTATGAGTGCTATTTACTCTTGTCTTATCTACGTGATTCATACGCGAAATGTACGTTGGCGGCAGTGGAATCGTTCTGCAGTCAGCTTCAAATGCCGTTGCTCTAAATTTTTTCAGCAGTGTTCATCGAAAAGGATGTCGTCTTCCGTCCAGAGAATCGCATTTGAGTCCCCAAAGCATCCCTATAATACTTACATTTTTTTCGAACCTACCGGTAATAAATCTGGCAGTCCGCCTGCGTATTGCTTCAACGTCGTCCTTTAATCCGACCTGGTGGGAATCCCAGATACTCGATAAACACTCAAGAATGGGTCGCATTAGTGTTCTATACCCGGTTTCTTTTACAGATGAACCAAATTTTCCTAAGTTTCTGCCAATAAACCGATTACAACCACCCGTCTTCCCTGCTACCGTCGTTTCATTTCATATCGCTTTCCAACGTTACGCCTAGATATTTCTTCGACTTGACTGTATCAAGCTGCACGTTACTGATATTGTATTAGAGTATTACGGTATTGTTTGTCCTAATCATCTGCGTTGCCTCCACTTTTCTACGTTTGGAGCTAGCTGCCATTCATCACACCAAATACAGATGTTGTCTAAGTCATCTTGTGTCTCACTACGGTCTCTCAACGACGACACCATCCCATGCCCCACAACAGCATCAGCAAACAGCCGCACATTGCTTCTCACCCTGTCCGTCAGATCATTTACTTATATACATAGAGAACAATAGTGTTCCTATCACACTTCCATGGAGCACTCCTGATGATACCCGCGTCTCTGATGCACGCCCGAAGTCGACGACAACCTACAGGTCTCTATTACTTAAGTATTCTTCAAGCCATACACATATCTGAGAACCTATACCGTATTTTCGTACCTTCTTTAACCTCCTGCAGTGGGACAGTGTATTAAATTCTTTTCTGAAATCTGGGAATATGGAATCTTCCCGTTGCCCTTCATTCACAGTTCGCTATATATCATGTGAGAAAAGAGCAAGCTGCGTTCTGGACGAGAGGTGCTTTCTAAAACCGTGCTGAATTGTGGACAGTAGCTCTTCCGTCTCGCCGGCCGGAGGGGTCGAGCGGTTCTAGGCGCCACTGTCTGGAGCTGCGCGACCGCTACGGTCGCAGGCTCGAATCTTGCCTCGGGCATGGATGTGTGTGATGTCCTTAGGTTAGTTAGGTTTAAGTAGTTCCAAGTTCTAGGGGACTGATGACCTCAGAAGTTAAGTCCCATAGTGCTCAGAGCCATTTGAACCATTTTTTCTTCCGTCTCAAGTAAATTTATTATACTCCAACTAAGAATATATTCAAGAATTCTGCAGCAAATCGATGTTAAGGATATTGGTCTGTAATTTTTCGGGCTCATTCGCTCTTTGGACTTTGCGCTCGACGAGACATTCCCGATAATTGCAAGTTACGCAAGAAACCACTACCGTAGAGTACTGTTTGTAAAACCGAATTGGGTTTCAGTCTCCACCTGGCGAGTTTGTATACTCTGTTCTTCTACCACAAACAGAGCGCAGAAACAGTCTTCAGATAATGCGTAACCACAAACGTTCCACAATTTCATTACTTTTACACGTGGGCCCGTCATATCCTTCAACTGTAACACAAGGGTTTTCAAAAAAGAAAAAGAAAAAAAGAAAGAGGAAAAACGTTATATTAGTAACTATTTATCATTATAGAAACTTTATTTTCACATATTGTTTCAACCATAGGCTTTACATATGTATTTTCAATTACAACACCAATTTAAATTTACTTTTATTAAAACTTAAAATTTCGTACTTTTGCTTTGGAAATAATGAATAACCTTAGTAACTAAACTGAGATGACAAAAGTCATGGGATACCTCCTAATATCGTGTGAAACCTCATTTCCCAGGCATAGTGCAGCATCTCCACGGGCCATGGACTCAAGTAGTTGGAAGTCCCCAGCAGAAATATTGAACCATTCTGCGTCTACAGCCGTCCATAAATGTGAGAGTATTGCCGCTGCACGATTTTGTGCACGAACTGACCTCTCGATTATGTCCCATTAATGTTCGATGGAATCCATGTTGGGCGATATGGGTGGACAAATCATTCGTTCGAACCGTCCAGAGTGTTCTTCAGACCAATTGCAAGCAATTGTGGTCCGATGACATGGTGCATTGCCATCGATAAAAATTCCACCGTTGTTTGGGAACATGAAGTTCATGAATGGTTGCAAATGATCTCCAAGTAGGCAAACATAATCAGAGGACCCATTCCATTTAAAAGAGCCCACACCATTACAGTCACCACCAATTTGCACAGTGCCTTGTTGACAACTTGGGTACATGGCTTCACGGGATCTGCACCACACTCGAACGCTGCCATCAGCTCTTGCCAACTTAAACCTGGACTCCATGCCACGGTTTTCGAGTAATCTAGGACCCAACCGATATGGTCACGAGCCCAGGAAAGACGCTGCAGGCCTTGTCGTGCTGTTAGCAAAGGCACTCGCGTCAGCCGCCTGCTGCCATAGCCTATTAACGCCAGAGTTCGCCGTATTGTACTGTGGGATACGTTTGCCGAACGTCCCACACTGATTTCTGCAGTTGTTTCACGCAGTATTGCTTTTCAGTAGCACTGACTACTCTACGCCAACGCTTCTGCTCTCGGTCGTTGAGTGAAGGCCATCGGTCACTACGTTGTCAGTGGCGAGAGGTACTGCCTGACATCTGATATTCTCGGCACAGTCTTGACCCTGTGGATCACAGAAAATTGAATTCCGCAACGATTTCCGAAATGGAATGTCTCATGCGTCTAGCTCCAGCTACCATTCCGCTTTCAAAGTCTGTTGAGTCCCGTCGTGCAGCCACACTCACTTCGGCCACTTTTTTACATGAGCCACCTGAGTACAAATGACAGCTCCACCAGTGTACTGCCACTTTATACCGTGTGTACGTGATACTAGCGCCATCTATACACGTGAATATCGCCATCCCATGACTTCTGTCACCACAGAGTAATTTCACAATATAATATTGCTTTATGCAGCAGTTTATCTTCAATTTATGTTATTGATTTTGTAACACTGAAATAATTTGTATACTAGTTACATGCCTTTTTACTTTTTTATTGCAGCTGATTGTTTTTCAGGTTTTTATGGTATTATCGTTAATATCGGTAAAGAGAAGAAATGTGGAGCGCCAATTCACAGAAGTGGGGCAGGATGCAAGCGAGCCAAGATATCAATCTTATCTCCAGGTCATGACCACACTTCCGGGGAAGGACCCCTCCGCCTAAACCTGTCGAAAAAAAATTGTTCAAATGGCTCTGAGCACTATGGGACTTAACATCTAAGGTCATCAGTCCCCTAGAACTTAGAACTACTTAAACCTAACTAACCTAAGGACATCACACACATCCATGCCCGGGGCAGGATTCGAACCTGCGACTGTAGCGGTCGCGCGGTTCCAGACTGGAGCGCCTAGAACCGCTCGGCCACCTCGGCCGGCAAACCTGTCGAACAATTGGTACTTTCAATACCAGGATGTAACCTGTTACAGGTCTCATCAGAAAGAAAACACATCTCAACTTTGGGCCCAGGAAACAGGAACTCGTCGTCCGCTGCCAAAGTTACCTTGTCAACACACATCAGAAGGAAACAGTAATCTGCGCAGATAGGGCTACAGACTACAATGCCCAAGATGCAGGAAATCTCAACTTATTCCGAAAGCTTAACACTCCTTAAAATTACTTGTGAGTTAGAAGGCGAAAATAAGCGCCTGCCGATGCAATGATTGAGATGTACCCATCTACAAATGCTGCTTTGCCTCCGGCACAGATTATGTTACAAATTTAATTTCGTCGATTCATTTTATAACAGAGAAGTCTGTCCCGATACCTCAGTGGTCAGTTTGACGGATTGCCTTCCTACGGGCCCGGGTTCGATTCCCGGCTGGGTCGGGGATTTTCCCCGCTCAGGAGCTGGGTGTTGTGCTGTCTTCATCATCATTTCATACCAATCCGGCGGGTAGGTTGCCAAATGTGGCGTCGAATGTAATGAGACCTGCGCCAAGAAGGCCGGACCTGCCCAGCAAAGGGGCCACCCGGCCAATGACGCGAAACGCTCATTTCCATAAAAGAGAATACTTGCACAGATTATGGCCTGGAACAACAAACTGTGATCAGTTACACTGACCGATGATGATACACACAGTCTACATTAACGTAGACGTCGCCTTGCAATATCAAGTACCCAAAAAACAAGAAAACAACACTTAGGTACAATTAGATGTGAAGGAGCCGTGACTTACAGGACTCGAAGCTGGGGTGTTATTATTTCTTTTTTTTTTTTTTATTGCCTCCAATCCATACTGGCGGTCTTCGAGGTGCCGTAAAATTTAAGCTTACAGAGAAGGCCCGGAAATGGCGACGAGGTTGCACGCGATGTTGACTATTCTTCCCGCAACTCGCCGCTACCAGTGCTTATGCGAGGTGGCTTCCCGAAGTCCGTACCGGATAGGCGAAGTCCGCCAGAAGCAACAACCTGCCAACCAGTTCCCCTCCAGCCAACTGAACTGTACCAGAACCCGACAAACCAACAACACACCAAAGACCCTAGTTCGCGACATATCAGTAGATCGATATCGGCAAACCAAGCAGTTACCGGCGCTAGCGGAGTGTCATGCCGCCAAAATTAAATGCGCCATGGCTCAACCTACTCCTTCCCCTTAAGTCAACTGTTCCCCCCTCCCCCTGAGAAAAGGTGGAGGACAACCAGGAATATATTATCTGGGGTACTATCTCTTTTCATAAAAGGACCCCTTTGGGTGTCATCTGCGGCACCCTTACAGCACGGCGGTACAGTGGCGATGTTATACATGCCATTTTGTTGCCCTTCACGGGAAGACATCCTGGGTTTCTATTTCAGCAAGATAATGCCGGCCCCCAAACGGCGAGAGTTTCTATTGCTTGCCTTCGTACTCGCCAAATCCTACCTTGACCAGCAAGCTCGCGGGATATCTGCTCAATTGAGAATGTTTGGAGCATTATGGTTCAAAAATGGTTCAAATGGCTCTGAGCACTATGGGACTCAACTCCTGAGGTCATAAGTCCCCTAGAACTCAGAACTACTTAAACCTAACTAACCTAAGGACAACACACACAGCCATGCCCAAGTCAGGATTCGAACCTGCGACCGTAGCGGTCGCGCGGTTCCAGACTGTAGCGCCAGAACAGCTCGGCCAGAGCATTATGGTCAGGGCTCTCCTGCCACCTCGGAGTTTTGACGATCTAACACACTAATTGGATGGAATTTGGTACAATATCCTTAAGAAGGACATCCAACAACTCTGTCAACCAGTGCCAAGCCAAGTAACTACTTGCATAAGGACCAGAGGTGGACCAGTGCTCAATTTGTGAAGATCTTTCTCTTGAATAAATCATCCAGTTTTCCTGATTGTAACCATTTGTTTTTCTGTACATGTACGTTACATCTACCGTTTCCCGCCTCATTCGGATAATTCCTTCGTGGTGCGTCTCTTTTTTATCTTCTTTTTTCTTAGGTGTATGTACAAGTGGGGTACACTATTGACGACGATATGTTTGAAAGGAAGGTGTCCATAGTTAATGAGTACGAGAAGTAGTGCTGGAACAAACTTCTAGAAACTCATGCATTTCCGTTAAAGATGCACGTGCTGTGAATTTGCGTGACTTATACAATGCATTGGCTATCGCGACAGACTGAGTCGCTGGTGGCCATACGTCAGTGCTGCACTGTGTGGCTTTCTGACCTATTTGCGATACTATAGCGTAAGTATGAGACAGCCAGACTGATGTACGTCATCTCAACCCTAGCTGATACCCGTCGCCGTGGCTGATGAGAGAGACAGCAAATGGGAAGCGCCTTTACGGTTATTTGTGTAAGCCCTTATGCCGAGTCTCAACTTGGTTAGCGTAAAAACTCTAAACTCCTGTGTTCATCCAAATTACACATCTGTTGACCTTAAAAGTACAAAATCCATAGAAGCGGAATTTACGAAAAGAATATCCAATACTCCTGTAGGCATCGAATGAGATACAGGGGGAATTTAAACCATACAATATACAATTATATGCAATATTTTGTAAAATGCGCAATGACTGTAATTTTATGATGATGATCGACAGTGTATGTAAGAGTACATAATTAAAATAATATTTCCTACAATATTGCTTTTATTTAACCCCATCCCCATCCTGTCATTTAAATATTTAAGGACGTCTTGCCAAGCTCCCTAGAGGTAGAAATAATAGCATTTTCTGTAAGCATCTTCCATTGCAACATCACCGATTTTCAAGAACACGCTCCTCAAACTTATTTATTTATTTTTCACAATTGCAGATTGTTATCGGAGAAGTCAAAATAGACCATCAAGTCACATTTACTTGGGAAGTAACAATTTTATATATTATTTATTTATTCCTGATACTTAATAAAGAAACACTTGCTATAAAAACACTAATGCTACGACCATTTCTACAAAAGAAAAATTGCAAACCAAAAGAAAACCTTACCACTTAACCAGCTACTAATATTACTGTTAGCACTGCAGAATCTGATGTTTTTGTTCATTAATTTGGCGCGTTTAATCTACAGGTGGTTCTTTCCGCTAGTGGATCCTCCCTTATACTATACCAGTCAACAGCCATTGTCCGCTACATTCTTGACGCCTAGGGCAGGACGTCAGTAGATTTCCCACCATAACCAACTATTCCATAGGTCATTGTTACGTCTTACATTCCACACTTTACCTGCACCAGTGCGATGTAAATTCCTGAGAAACTACTTCATTTAGTGGTCGCCGACGTCAGTTGTCTTCTCTCTGTCTGTACAGTATATTGCCTAGGTGGGATGCTGACATGTGGATGAGTGCATTGTGAAGTCTTCCTTGGAATTCCTGATTTCTGAGGTTGTAGTACCGTGCAAATTGCGCCAGTTTCACTCGCTTCTCAGTGTGGCTTTTGGATCCAGCATCCTTAATGTCTGACGGCCGTACCCAAAGCGTATTCGTAGCGTGCACAGTTCCACAACGTGTGTTCTGGAATGTTCGCACTGCCACAGGCGCAACTGTCATTCATCTGTCTAATGATTTTGTATATATCCGTAGCATATGGTCCATGGCCAGTCAGGTAACGTATCAGTCCACTCTAAAGGTTAATAAATCTGTTTATTCTCCCTCTCTGATATTAGGGAGAAATTCGTACGTTCTCCTGCCTATGCCTGAAGTATTCCATTCATTTTGCCACTCTTGTAATATTCTATTTGTTATTAACTTTTTCGTATTGCCCTCAGTTCCAAATATCCTTCGTACTTCCATTTTATTGCCTTCCTTTAACACATATAGTGTTGCCTTTCCCTAATTTCCAAGTCCAACGGGCATATTCCAAGAATTACTAACAAAGCAACATTCGGGTTAGTACAGAAGGTGCTCGTTAATCTTAGTGGCATTCCTCGCTGAACTAGTTTCACTAATGAGGCTGGCTTCACAAGGTGGAATCTATGAGCGAAAACGCTCACACCATATTTACGACTGATGGTATGCTCTGACTGTTTTGAGGGGAAGCCGAAGTTGTCTATTAGCAATAGTTATAATTTTGTTCATCACGTTTGTACGTTTACTGCTTGCTTCCTCTATACTATATGCAAAGCTACGACATTCGTTCATTTGTACCATCAGATATCTCATTACTGAGTTTGTTCTAATCGTTACATGATTTAATTTTATTTTAGTGTTCCATTTCAGCAGAAGATACGTAGCTTTGTGAGGTGCTATAGACAATTTTGTACTTCGACACCATCATTCAAGTTCATGGACGTCTGTATTACATTTGTCTCCTACAATTCTTCTGGGGTCACCGCTTACGATGTATAGCACGTCGTCCGCTAACGTTTCTTCTGTTATGCAGCTTCTATAGTACGGGATCCAATGCTACATCCAAACATTGATCCACACATACAATCTTTCGTTATTGTCTTCATCATTTCCTTTTTTGAACAAATTAAAGAAACAAGTCTCTCGGGCATGTCCAGCGCCTCTGGACACTCAAGCTCCTTAAAAAGAAAGACGGGCGCCATAGGTTACCGAAATCGCCAACAGTGTCAACCACCATGGCTAGAGCGTACGTAAAATGAGTATTTGTCGAAGTGAGATGACCTTATTCATTGCGTATTCTGGTTACTTGCCTCTTCTTAACCCAGGGTGGTGAGGGCTCATCCCGTGTAGCAGTCCGTGATCTTGCAGTCTCTTGCATAATAGTTTTTCAAGTATGTTGCCGAGAAGGTTCGAAAGACAAATTGGTCTGTAGGATTTGTGTATTATCGTATCCTCGTCGTGCCCTTTACTAATTGTCACCATTTCAGCATTCTTCCACAGTGCAGGAACCTTTCACATACGAGAGACTCTCGTTGTAGAGTTCACACAAGTGCATATCCGTTAGGTCACATAAGGCTTGTATTACTTAGGGAAGGGATACCATAGGCTTGTATTACTTAAGGCAGGGATTCCATGTTATCCTTTTTAAGTCTTAAAATTATTTGCTTAATTTCTCCTTGTGTCAATTGGTACATACGTTTGTTGTTTCTATAATCTTCCACTAACATTTTTCGAAGCCTGCGCTGATCTTCTGTCTCGTCCTTTTCTCCATCGTCGGTAAGGGGTGTTTCCATTCGCAAGGCAGCTGATTGTTCTTAACTTTCCATTACCGTCACATCATTCCTTTTGAGCATGGATAAGACTGTTCGTGACCGTATTTTTTCCAAGACTATTTCGTATGGCATACAGTAAGGATCGGTCTCTAAGTCCACGAATTGCTTCCATCGTTCCACTTTTGTTTTCCATAACTCTTCTTAAAACATACTTGTATCTATGCAACCTTAGGATTTTTCTTCTTGGGTCTTGCTTCTCTGGTATAGGCTCCTGGACCTTCTTATTTTACATCTTAATTTCTGCAGCGTCTTGGTCCAGATGACAGATACTTCTCTAGAACGACCTCTCCTGACAGGTAGACACTGTTAGGTCTTACACTTTAACATCTACATTATCATCCAGCAATGGAACTCCTGGACACTGAAACACACTCCTCAGCTCTTTCTTGATGTTGTATTTGGGCCTTATGAAGCGTCTTGGATTTCGCTTCCAGTGACCGTATAGTGTATGATATTGTGATCACTCGATGTCATTCTCCTCTCAACCTTCTAGCCTTTCATACATGTAAATACTTGACTTAACAATTAGCACACTTCAACGAATACAGACCAAATCTTCAGGGAACAGGGGGTCACGCTCACCTCTGCGGGGCTTACTACTGCCTCTGTCTCTAGGATACGTGTATATATCATACAGCGTCCGGCCGCAGATACAGCTGCAGCAATGACGCCTATGTTTAGAGCTCCAGAGTCGATGAGCTGGAAGGTGTCACGAGCTCTCGACTGCCACGTATTGTCTTCCCAATGGTAAGAACCATTCTACGCACCTGAGAGAAAGAGAATCCCCACTCTGTGTCACTCTTACTTAACGGTGGAGCAATTATCAGTCCTGCTGGATGCCTCACACACAAATGCGGCGCCGACTGTTTCAGCATACAGTCTACGCCTATACATCTAGTTGCTCAGCTTCGTCTTCCAATAGTGGCATCAGTCAAGATTCAAATGTGACTCAGTCGGTATAGTGTCACATTCCTAAACGTAAATAGCTCACATTACCATAATCAAACCAAACGGATAAGGTGCAAAGACCAGAGGTAATATTATTTTTAAGAAAGAATGAAAATAATAAAGACAAAAATCGTTATTTTATTTGTTCTTTTTTAAAGTCCTCATAGTGCAGTTTAATAGGAGGAGGACTATCAGTCTGCCATTGTGCACTGAGACTGCAATGCTTGTAGCAAGGTTCATAAATGTAAATAAGTGCATCACTCTTAAACACTTGAGAGATCAAGTGAAATCTGTGCGAAATGTCAGATAACAGTGGTTTAAGCTGTGTAAGAGGCAACTAAATTAAATTACGTTTAAACTATCATTTCGTTTCTTATACACTGTCCATTCACCTTAACGTGACCATCTGCCAAGAGGATAAATAACCACCTTTTACAGCGTGGGCCGCTGCAAGACATACTGGAAGATGAGTCCGTTTGCAACCTGTAACCGCGTAAGCAACGAGCAGCCCTTAGTGGCTCGTCATCACAGGTTTTTTCTCTTAAATATCTTTGTGACTAATGCCCTGTACCATACGTTTTTAGTCATAATTCTGTGAACAAGTTACAGACTATTCTTTGATTTAAATTCTGAGGAAGACACTCCTAGCAGTGTTTAAGCCCGGTTAATTCGTGACCGAGGGCCGTTTTCTTTCAATTGTGCATACAGGAAGAAAAACATTAAGGTTCTGGTAGGTACCGACAGGGATGTGGGGCCGTACCGACTTCAGTACAGTTGCCAGTTGCGCAATGTTTCATGGTTGAGGATCCATGGTGCGAACAGCCCGATCAGGGTGGTCCCACAGACCCACGATTAGGTTTAAATTTGGGATGTTATGTGGCCAGGGGAATACGACAAGCCCATCCTGGCGCTCTACGAACCACGCACGTACCCTGCATAATGTGTGACACGTTGCATTGTCCTGGTAGTAGATGCCATCCTGCCGAGAGAAAGCAAACTGCATGTAGAGGTAAAGATGGTCAACGAGGATAGATGCACACTTATGATGATCCGCTATGCCTTCTAGACAGTCGAGATCACTAAGGGAGAGCTATGGAAACATTCCGTACTCCATGACGCCGTACGCACCAATGGCCACCTCGCTCATAGAGCATGAACGTGATTCTGTGGTATCGATAGCAACGATGCCACGGCATAGTTTCATAAGTTGGCACTATGAGACACCGACGACAGCGCACTCTAGCCGGAGCGGGAGAGCTCTACGAGCTGCGCGACACATTCTCCCCATTTGTTCAAGAGCAGACGGCCGGTACACTTCGCACCTCATTGAAAAGTTATGTATTCTTTTTGCTAGATTAAAGGTGATTTAAATTTATACTGCAGTACCGACGTGTATTACCTTTTCCTGCTCCTACCCATGCGCCGCCTTCCCGGCGGGATACAAAAGATTCAGGGGACATCCAGTTGCGGTACTGGTGCGCAGAGTCCAGCCATCGTGGACGATACGCAGCAGCATGCATGCGCGAACCAGGTGGTTGCTGCGGAAGCCCATACGTAGCAACGTTGGCTGCACGGTCGTTGAGGAGCCGTACACACTTCTACAGTCGTCATTCGCCCCTGTCATCTGTGGGCCATGATGGACCACAGTCGCATCGGCACCTGTTTTGAGAAGCACCATTTTGCTGTACACGCTATGATTTGACCACGACAGTATTCAATCAGTTTACAAACTTCGCAGTTTCGGAAATCCCTCCACCCTTGGACCGAAAGCCAATGATCATCCTGCTTTGGGCGTCAGATAGATCGCTCCATTTTCGCTTTACAACAACGACTGCACTGCTGCCCGCGTATCTCGACGTACTTTATATACCGTCCACTGCTAGTGCTGCCAACTGCCTTGTGTTAGTGGTTACTGCACGTTCACGTCGAACATAGGCGGTGGTCACATTAATGAAAGTGGAGCATGTAAATGGCAAAGACAGTTAGTACACGTCTTTTAGATTTTAATCATTCGAACATGTAATAAACATTTACACGAACCTTCTCATCAAATCCGTAGTTCTCTTGTTGGAGCAGAGTGAGATTTTTGGGGTAGTTAAATCTAGAGTATTTGGAACATCTGGGATAAGCAGATTTCTTGAATACAAAAACTTCGTGCAGCAACCATGCTCCTTTAAGAGTAACTTAATGGATGTGTTCAAAATGCAAGCAGATGCTTCACTGTTCAGAACTTGCACTATACACTCAAGGCCATATCACAAGTTAACAATGAGTACTATCACTGGGTTTAGCGTTAAGGTCACAACCTTGTTCATTATATTTGTATCACCGATAACAATTCTACCAGTCCGCCTGTTAGCTGCTTCGCTGTGTTCCTTCAATCCGATCTGGTGGGGATCCAGAACAATCGAGCAATACTCAACAAAGGGTCGCATTAGTGTTCCATATGCGGTCTCCTTTACAGATGAACCATACTTTGCTAAAATTCTCCCAATAAGCCGAAGTCGAACATTCACCTGCCCTACTACAATCCTTAATGCTCGTTCTATTTCATATCGGTTTGCAACGTTATAACTAGATATAGGCACACCACTAATGTTGTATTTGAACATTGCGGGTTTGTTTCTCCTGCTAGTTAGCATTAACTTACATTTTTATACATCTAGAGCTAGCTGCCATTCATCACACGAACTAGAAATGTTTTCTACGCCGTCTTGTATCCACCAATGGTCACTCAACGACGGCAGCTTCCCTTATGCCACAGCATCATAAGCAAACAGCCGCAGATTGCTGCTCACCCTGTCTGTCAGATTATTTATGTACACAGACAAAACAGCTGTCGTATCATATTTCTCTGGGAACGAATCTGCCTGTTCCCCTTCATACGTAGTTCGCAGGATATCAGGTGAGAAAAGGGCAGGCTGAGTTTCGCACGAGCGGTGCTTTCTACGACCGTGCTCATTTGTGAACAAAAGCTTTCCCCTCTCAAGGAAATTTATTATATTCGAACTGAGAATATGTTCAAGGATTCTGCAGCAAACTGATGTCAAAGATAATTTTGCAGGTCCTTTCTTTTAACTTCCTTATATGCAGGAGTCGCCTACGCTTTTCCCAGTCGCTTCTGAATTTACTCTGGGCGAGGGGTTCGCGATGAATGTAGTCTAAGTAAGCGTCCAGTGGACAGAGCACTCTTTGTTAAGCCGAACTGGGATTCCATCAGGACCTGGCGACTTGCTGTGTAATGCTCAAACGAAGGCATGTTTGTACGGTGCTCCTGCATGAAAGATTTGTCAAATACGAAATTTAAAACTTCGTCTTTTCTTTTGCTATATTCTACTGGCAGAACAGACTTGTCAACGAATGACTGGGTAGAATCCTAGTCCCACTTATCGACGTTGCGTAGGACAAAAATTTTCTCCGGTTCGCGGCAAAATCTTTTGCTAAGGCATGACGGTGGTAGCTGCAGTATGCTTCGCGCACCGATCCTTTTACAGGGCACGAATATCTACTAACTTTTGCTTGTCTTCATCTGCAGGTTCTCTTTTGAACCGAGAGTGCAACAGTCTTTGCTTCCTAGCATTTTCCAAATCTTATTGTTAAACCAAGATAGGTCTTTTCCGTCCTCAACCCAACTACTCGCCACATGCTACTCCAGTGTAAGAGCTATAGCCCGTTGAAACTCTGCCCATAATTCCTCCACATCCAACATACTGGAACTAAATACTGTCAGTTCATTGTCTAAGTGGCATGCTAACAAACGCTTATCAAGTCTTTCCGTTAAAAATACTGTCTTAGCCTTCTTGATTGGTTTATTAACTTTAGTAATCACCGTCGCTGAGATGACATCATGGTCACTAATCCCAGTCTCTACATTGACACCATCGACAAGATCAGGCCTTTCTGCAGCTAAAAAATCTAAAATATTTCGATTGCTTGTGGATGTCGAACTATACGCTAAGCTCAGTTTTCGAAAAATGTATTCCAAAGTATTTCGCAAAACTGTGTGTCCGTACCCCTTGCGAAGAATCCTTAGACGTCCCAGTCTATATTCGGTAGGTTAAACTCACCTCCAACTAATACTGTCCGATCTAGCTTTCTTTGAATGACTCTAAAACTGTCACGGCGGAATTGAGTGGCCCTTTAAAATCATCTCACAGATAATTTGATTTCACCTAGACCTGTTACATTCGCTCAGATAACTTGACTGTCACTGAATTCGACTGCAATCAAGACAATATTTTTGTCGTCTTCAATCAGCAATGAACGCTCCTCCTCGTATGGCGTCTAATATGCCTTTCCAATATACGGTCCACGACTCACTAATTATCTCAGAGCTTTTTACTTCGGATTTCAGCAAGCTCTTGATCCCAAGAATAATTTGAGTGCGAGGAATTTCGTGGAGGTCAGTAAATTTGGGAACTTTGACACGAATAGTTCGAAAATCACTGTTAAAATTTTGACAGTCGAAGTGGTCTGAATTCGCTGTCTGCGTGTCGTCTGTCGAGTGTTCATCACAGAGTGCCTCATATTACTGCCTATCCTAAGTAGAAACCAACGTGCACTCCACAAGGGCTCTGCTACCCGAGTAGCTACTTCCTTTGTGAAGTGCACCCCTGACCTATAAAGGGGAGTCCCACAAATCTCCACCCAATAATGTAGGTTCAGAAACCGGCAGCCGTCACAGAGTCGACGAATCCTTCGGCTGAGACCATCAACTCGTCTCCAAACCAAAGGACCTCGATCAGTTCTGGGGCAAATGCTGAAAATTGTGAACTTTGCTTGTACCCCGCGCATGAGACCAGCAGCCTTCACCTGCTCCGCCACCCGCTCTAATGAACTGAGGATGGCCTCAGAACCCAAGCGATGGGAGTCACTGCTGCTGGCGTGAGCTACAAGTTGCGGACAGCAGCATCCTGCGGGCTCGATAGCTGCAGGCAAGGGCTCTTCCTCATCTCGGATGAGTCCCCCACTCCCAGCAATAGCCACCAAACTCATGCCCCCAAGTGCCTGTTCGATCGCAGCTCAAGAAGCAGCCACCTGTGCACACACAGGGCGAATGGGCAAGGCTAGACAGCCAGTCTCCACATTGACACTCTGCCTCAAGCTAGGCAAACGTGTTACCACCCACCACTGACCCAACAGTGAAGGCTGATTCACATGCCAGATACACTGGGAGGTGCCAGGGAGAGTCTGTGGGCATAATGTGCCAGATTCTATTCCACCACTATACCCTGAGGCAGCAGCCTGAAGACGAATGACCGTAGCCGAAAGCGCATTCAGCTGTTTATGAACTGTGGAAAGCTCCTCCTGTTTTCATACATAAGAAGCGCACATCCTATATATCTAGCAATGAATAACTTTATAGGTAAATTATAAAAGCACAGAGAGCAACCTTGAGCTTCACAAATACAAAATCGTGAGATGACACCGCTCATATACAAAAATACACAAGGAATTTAAGAAATACGGGTAAGCTACTGATAAAACACAGAACAGTTCAGAAGTAACTTGTTGCTCTCCAGGTGTGTAACAGGCGATAGTTGGAGCCTGACTGATGGAATGAACGAAATGAAACAAAAGGTTGCTAGCTCCTCAGGGCAAACAAATGGATAATAACTGCGCTTCATACTGCGTGAATTTACACAGAAAAACAAGCACGGAGTTTAAGAACTATACTACTAAGAGCACACAGAAAAGGCTCAATAAGTAATTCGCTGCTCTGCAGGTGCTTAAAAGCGACAGCTGTATATGTCTTTCTTATTTATCTATAAAATCCCGTGTATGCTAATGTAAATTCATAATAAATCACCATGACCGAGTGAACGAAACGTCCCCACCACAAGGGTCTCGTAGTAACTGACTGGTTCTGTAATAGTATTGAAAACTAGAAGGAGAAGAACGGATCATTCAATCCCAATAATATACATGCTACAGTTGTTAGGCCATAATATCCTGCCACCTGAAAAAGTTAAGTCTAACAGATTAGATGTATCTAGAACAGTAATTATCCACATACCCTAACCCAATATTCATGTTTGACGATGTCGCACTGGAAAACCAGGATCAAATACGTGAATACAATTGTTTTGACACTCATGTGAGAGCTGTCGTCCTTTATTCGAGCCAAACATATTCCAGAATTCTGAAGCATTGGGTAAAGGAGAAAGCAAACCTTATTATCGTTTTCAAACAGGATAATATCAATTTAAAACATATTTATCAAGAGCATGTAGACACAGACTTTTCATTCAATGAATTTACTACCATATGTGCGGACTGCTGGAACCCATGCAGTACAGTTGATAAAACTACAAAATTGAATGATGGGTGGTATAGACAAAACTTCCAGAACTTCCTGCTTAAAAGATAGTGAACCATACACGATTGGGTGTGAACTGTATAACGCAAATCCCTGTCTGTAATCTGTTGAATAGTTCAGTTTTGCGTTTACATTTCCAAGTTAGCCAGTGCACATAGGAATTAGAGGACGGTGCAGTACAGTCATACATGGAATCTCAGTCTAGTATTGTTCAAGCTGAACTGATCCGGAAAACGGAGCAGGGTTACAAGTGAGACCAGTGCTATGGGGAATGTTGTAGCAGTAGCACCAACAGCAGTCTAAGTCCGAGCTATGCGTATCACCCAACTTGTGTCTCAGCGTCGACTGCCCAGACTCAGAGCAGCAAAGCACCACATCACACAACTTCGCAAACAGCAGCCAGGGGAGAAACATTCTAAAGGGAACCAGTCTACAGCAGTTCTACACCCCCCTCCCCCCCAGCATCAGTCCTCTTTAGCGTCAGTAGAGCCACAGCAAAGAACAAAGTTAAATTTCAAAGCAGTACATTTTAAGAAATTACAATGAAATCCAGACCATTAGCTCCTTACAGGCGTTGATAAATAACAATGGGGACAGTTGAAAATGTGTGCCCCGACTGGAACTCTAACCCGGGATCTCCTGCTTACATGGCAGACGCTCCTCTAAGAGTCTGATCAACGTGAGTGCATCCGCATTGACCGGTAAGCTTTATCTATATGAAGATGGTATCTGCTCTTTCGGACATATTAAATGGTATACTGGTATACATGGTAGGCTCATATATACTGGGTGATCAAAAAGTCATTATAAATTTGAAAACTAAATAAATCACGAAATAATGTACATAGAGAGGTACAAATTGACACACATGCTTGGAATGATATGGGGTTTTATTAGAACCAAAAAATACAAACGTTCAAAAAAATGTCCGACAGATGGCACTTCATCTGATCAGAATAGAAATAATTAGCATAATAAAGGAAGACAAAGCAAAGATGATGTTCTTTACAGGAAATGCTCAATATATCCACCATCATTCCTCAACAATAGCTGTAATCGAGGAATAATGTTGTGAACAGCACTGTAAAGCATGTCCGGAGTTATGGTGAGGCATTGGCGTCGGATGTTGTCTTTCAGCATCTCTAGATATGTCGGTCGATCACGATACTCTTGCGACTTCAGGTAACCCCAAAGCCAATAATCGCACGGACTGAGGTCTGGGGACCTGGGAGGCCAAGCATGACGAAAGTGGCGGCTGACCACACGATCATCACCAAACGACACGCGCAACAGATCTTTCACGCGTCTAGCAATATGGGGTGCTTTTTTTTTTTCTAATAAAATCCCATGTCATTCCATGCACGTGTGTCAATTTTTATCTCTCTATCTATATTAATCCGTGGTTTATTAAGTTTTCAAATTTATACTGACTTTTTGATCACCCGGTATATATAATAATTCTATTGTGTTTAGATGTAAGATTTTGGAGGGGTAATTTTGATGTGGGGATGTATTTGTTCAAAAATGGCTCTGAGCACTATGAGACTTAACCTCTGAGGTCATCAGTCCCCTAGAACTTAGAACTACTGAAACCTAACTAACCTAAGGGCATCACACACATCCATGCCAGAGGCAGGATTCAAACCTGCGACCGTAGCGGTCGCACGGTTCCAGACTGCAGCACCTAGAAAAGCTCGGCCACTCCGGCCGGCGATGTATTTGTGTTTAATTATGGGGGTAGTGTCATTTTGCTGTAAGAATTCAGGATGGGCAGACTCAGAGGAAATATGTGCAGTTGTGTAAAAATATGTGAATGAGTTAAAAGGAGAGGCAGGTGGGAGAGAAGAGGAGAATCATGATACTACAAGTGGCAATAGCTATAGTACAGTTTAGCAGTTAATAAGTAGTTGGCTTGACCTTGAAAAGGAGAACATTAACTGAAATGTAAGATGGAATTGTGTTTAGAGTTTTCGTTTAATTGGCATGTACTGCTGCTCTCATGCATGTACAGAGATTTTAAGTTAAATGAGCGCTGAATAATCTGCAGTTGAGATACCAGAAATATTCAGCTGCAGATTCACCGGTGGTGAAAGCAACGAAAAACGATGTATCACTACTGCAACTAATCCTCAAAATTTTCTGCCGATTTCCTAGACGGTACGAATCGTTTGAACCAATGTACACCGTAAAGGCACGGGACATATATACACTTGGCTTTCTTAGTCCCAAATGGTCTTTTAACAGAATCAAAAAGATCTGGTTGCCAGACGAAATAGTCTTGACGTTAAAATTTCTTAAAATTTTACCCATTTTAGCTGATACCTTACCAGCATATTATAAGAAAGCAATTGCCGTAGTTTCATCTTGCTGTACTTCTCGTGTCGGTCCTAATTTCAAGCAACAAAGGAATCCGCTCCGTTTGAATACAGGCTTTAGGTGTTCAGTTTCCTGTGGTTATCTTTTCGAATCAAATACGGTATACTCTTTTCTCATCACTTTCCGAAGAACTCCACTGCATTAGTACGGTGGGTGACAGCTAATGCTGGGATGAAAGAATTAAAATGTTTCAAGAAACGACTAAGGACTTCAGCTCCATTTAAACAAACTAAATAGATGTCTAGGGGTAAGGGAGCACTCAACAAATCTCCCGGGCCAGACGGACTGCCGCTCGAGTTTTATCGGACTTTCTGCGATCTAATGGTGCCCCGATGGATCAGCGTGTACCAAGAACTGATGACCCCCAGTTCCCACGTGCCACCTGCATTCGTGGAAGGTCTCCTTATACCGATACACAAGCCTTCCAGAGGTCGGACGGTCGAGGACTACAGGCCCATTACAATGCTCAACTCGGACTATAAAATCTTCGCCCGACTACTCGCCAGCCGCATAAAGAAGGTTCTGCCCCTACTCCTCTCAATGGAGCAAACGACACAGGGCGGAGTGACCAACATGCAAACGGCAACCAGCGAATGCAGGGATTTAATAGCCATCGCCACATGCTGTCGCCTTCGAGCTGCTCTGATCTCCATTGATTTCGACCACGCCTTTGACAGAGTTCACCACAAGTTCCTTCTGTCCGTTATGGCCCGCATGGGCTTCCCGCCTGACTTTCTCGACATCTTTCAGCGCCTTTTCCGTGGAGCTGCATCCCGTGTACTGGTGAATGGACGGATTGCGGGTCCCTTTCCGATCCGACGGTCAGTTCGCCAAGGATGCCCACTCTTCATGATCCTTTACGCGATCGCACTCGAACCACTTGTCGGAGGGTTGAAAAACAGGCTCTTGGGAATGTCATTGAGGGATCACACCTTTCACTGCAGGATATATGCTGATGACCTTCTATTACTTGTCCGATCTGGTGACGAGGTACGATCGGTGATACACTGGATCAATCGCTATGGATTGGCAGCGGGCAGCCTCATGACTGTGGCCAAGTCGACAGCTATGCCGATTGGGAGAGGTCTACAGGAGGACGCTTTAGCCCCACTCCCACTACTTAACAAGATCCGGTTCATGGGCATAACATTTACACAGGATGTGCGCCGCACGGCTGCCATGAACTATGCACGATTACTACAGGCCATACGCACAGAAGTTCGCCGGAACTTACTTCGACGGATGGACCTCCTACAGCGTGTGGAATACCTCAACCTTCACGTGGCGACTAAGATGATCCACATGGCCCAGGTCCTACCGATATCGACAGCGATGGCACACAGATTGCAAGCAGCGTTTGGATATTACCTTACCGCCGGACACCTATTCAAAGTCCGCTACGAAACACTCACCCTCCCTCCGCGTGATGGCGGACTGGGACTTATAAATGTACGAGCAAGAGCTACAGCGTTACACTTGTGCACAATGATGAAATTGTGGACCCACAAAGATGCTTCCCTTACGGGACGTCTGTTAGAGGAATTGCTGCCGGCGTCTCTTCTGCCACCTGTCACGGTTGCGCACATTACACCTTCACTCTCGCACCTCTCGTCATTTATTCTTGAGTATAGTTACGTGCACCCAGACCTTCCCAACACTCGCACCCCCAAGGCGAGAGACGTTTACAGACTGCTGCTAAGGTCCATACCTCGGAATGTGATTGAGAGGAAGAGCCCTACGACCCTATGGCCGGCAGTGTGGAGAGCGGTCCAGAAGCCGTTCCTCCCCACGCGGGTACGAGCCGCGTGGTACCAGGTGGTGAACGGGAAGATTGTAACACGACAAAGGCTGCACGCTATTGGGATGACGGATTCCCCCCTTTGCCCACGTTGCCACCTCGTGGATACTGACGAACACCGCTTAACATGTGGATCGGCGTTAGATGTATGGCTGCTAGTGCAGAAGATCCTCGCCTGCTACCTACGTATCGCGTCTCGCACAATTGAACCACGGCTCCTCCTTTGTCCAGAGGATACTTATTTCCCACCTGCGAAGACTCACGCTCTCACATGGTTTAAAGGCATGTCCATATACTACCTCTTTCGAGATAATGAGAAGATGGTGCTTGATTACTGGTAATTTCTCCAGGACAGTCATAGCACACTTGAGTGTACACCCCGACACCGACAACTATTTGCGAACTATTTGCGCAGTGTCTTCGACAACCCCCCTCACAGTTGGGGAGTACCGGGCAGAGGATGACCGCCGACATGGGGCTCCACACGCCGCGAAATGTTGTACCAATTTGGAACATGGAATCTGTACGCAGAGGGGCCATGCACATGGAATGGCGTGCGGGATTTGGTTACATTTTTCCTTCTTTATTATCTATCATCACACTATTAGTTTCAAATTCTTTTTCATAGTTTAGAAGGAACTCTTGTTCTGTTGTTGCTACGGCTGTAATTTTCTAATTTTGTTTGTCGTAACTGAAAGACGCCTTAACAAAAAAAGGTTGGCAGCGAAAATAATTTCCAATTTAAAAAAAAATTTTAAAAAAAAGTGGTTCTAGGCGAAAAAAAAGGGAGTAGCGTCTTTGATTCATAATCAAAACGTCTTCGGTTCCGGGTTCGATCCCAGCCACTGTGTAAATTTTGATAAATAATCAGCATTGGCGGCCGAAGACTTCCGGCATAAGAAGTCAGCCTCATTCTGCCAACGGCCTTGTCAAAGAGGGCGGAGGAGCGGATAGAGGTTCAGGGCTCTCTCTTGTCCTAGGGGTGGGAAATTGCCCCTAAAGGCGGAAGAATCAGCAATGATCAACGACATGAGGATGCAGAAGGCAATGGAAACCACTGCATTAAAGACACATAACGTGCATCCACAGGACATGTGGCCTGTAATTGAAGAAGTGTCATGATGATCTCTCCATTGGCAAAAGATTCCGAAATAGTCCCCCATTCGGATCTCCAGGAGGGGACTGCCAAGGGGGAGGTTACCTTGAGAAAAAGATTGAATAATCAACGAAAGGATAACGTTGTACGAGTCGGGCGCGTGGAATGTCAGAAGCTTGAACGTGGTAGGGCAACTAGAAAATCTGAAAAGGGAAATGCATAGGCTCAATCTAGATATAGTAGGGGTCAGTGAAGTGAAGTGGAAGGAAGACAAGGATTTCTGGTCAGATGAGTATAGGGTAATATCAACAGAAGAAGAAAATGGTATATCAGGTGTAGGATTCGTTATGAATAGGAAGATAGGGCAGAGGGTGTGTTACTGTGAACAGTTCAGTGACTGGGTTGTTCTAATCAGAATCGACAGCAGACCAACACCGACAACGATAGTTCAGGTATACATGCCGACGTCGCAAGCTGAAGATGAACAGATAGAGAAAGTGTATGAGGATATTGAAGGGTTCAAATGGTTCAAATGGCGCTGAACACTATGGGACTTAACATCTACGGTCATCAGTCCCCTAGAACTTAGAACTACTTAAACCTAACTAACCTAAGGACAGCACACAACACCCAGCCATCACGAGGCAGAGAAAATCCCTGACCCCGCCGGGAATCGAACCCGGGAACCCGGGCGTGAGAAGCGAGAACGCTACCGCACGACCACGAGATGCGGGCTATTGAAAGGGTAATGCAGTATGTAAAGGGGGACGAAAATCTAATAGTCATGGGCAACTGGAATGCAGTTGTAGGGGAAGAAGTAGAAGAAAAGGTTACAGGAGAATATGGGCTTGGGACAAGGAATGAAAGAGGAGAAAGACTAATTGAGTTCTGTAACAAGTTTCAGCTAGTAATAGCGAATACCCTGTTCAAGAATCACAAGAGGAGGAGGTATACTTGGAAAAGGCCAATAGATACGGGAAGATTTCAATTAGATTACATCATGGTCAGACAGAGATTCCGAAATCAGATACTGGATTGTAAGGCGTACCCAGGAGCAGATATAGACTCAGATCACAATATAGTAGTGATGAAGAGTAGGCTGAAGTTCAAGACATTAGTCAGCAAGAATCAATACGCAAAGAAGTGGGATACGGAAGTGCTAAGGAATGACGAGATACGTTTGAAGTTCTCTAACGCTATAGATACAGAAATAACGAATAGCGCAGTAGGCATTACAGTTGAAGAGGAATGGACATCTCTAAAAAGGGCCATCACAGAAGTTGGGAAGGAAAACATAGGTACAAAGAAGGTAGCTGCGAAGAAACCATGGGTAACAGAAGAAATACTTCAGTTAATTAATGAAAGGAGGAAGTACAAACATGTTCCGGGAAAATCAGGAATACAGAAATACAAGTCGCTGAGGAATGAAATAAATAGGAAGTGCAGGGAAGCTAAGGCGAAATGGCTGCAGGAAAAATATGAAGACATCGAAAAAGATATGATTGTCGGAAGGACAGACTCAGCATACAGGAAAGTCAAAACAACCTTTAGTGACATTAAAAGCAACGGTGGTAACGTTAAGAGTGCAACGGGAATTCCACTGTTAAATGCAGAGGAGAGAGCAGATAGGTGGAAAGAATACATTGAATGCCTCTATGAGGGTGAAGATTTGTCTGATGTGATACGTGATGTGATACGTCAAGAAGAAACAGGAGTTGATTTAGAAGAGATAGGGGATCCAGTATTAGAAGCGGAATTTAAAAGAGCTTTCGAGGACTTACGGTCAAATAAGGCAGAAGGGATAGATAACATTCCATCAGAATTTCTAAAATCATTGGGGGAAGTGGCAACAAAACGACTATTCACGTTGGTGTGTAGAATATATGAGTCTGGTGACATACCATCTGACTTTCGGAAAAGCATCATCCACACAATTCCGAAGACGGCAAGAGCTGACAAGTGCGATAATTATCGCACAATCAGCTTAAAAGCTCATGCATCGAAGCTGCTTACAAGAATAATATACAGAAGAATGGAAAAGAAAATTGAGAATGCGCTAGGTGACGATCAGTTTGGCTTTAGGAAAAGTAAAGGGACGAGAGAGGCAATTCTGACGTTACGGCTAATAATGGAAGCAAGGCTAAAGAAAACTCAGGACACTTTAATAGGATTTGTCGACCTGGAAAATGCGTTCGACAATATAAAATGGTGCAAGCTGTTCGAGATTCTGAAAAAAGTGGGGGTAAGCTATAGGGAGAGACGGGTCATATACAATATGTACAACAACCAAGAGGGAATAATAAGAGTGGACGATCAAGAACGAAGTGCTCGTATTAAGAAGGGTGTAAGACAAGGCTGTAGCATTTCGCCCCTACTCTTCAATCTGTACATCGATGGAAGTAAAAGAAAGGTTCAGGAGTGGAATTAAAATACAAGGTGAAAGGATATCAATGATACGATTCGCTGACGACATTGCTATCCTGAGTGAAAGTGAAGAAGAATTAAATGATCTGCTGAACGGAATGAACAGTCTAATGAGTACACAGTATGGTTTGAGAGTAAATCGGAGAAAGACGAAGGTAACGTGAAGTAGTAGAAATGAGAACAGCGAGAAACTTAACATCAGGATTGATGGTCACGAAGTCAATGAAAATAAGGAATTCTGCTACCTAGGCAGTAAAATAACCAATGACGGACGGAGCAAGGAGGACATCAAAAGCAGACTCGCTATGGCAAAAAAGGCATTTCTGGCCAAGAGAAGTCTACTAATATCAAATACAGGCCTTAATTTGAGGAAGAAATTTCTGAGGATGTACGTCTGGAGTACAGTATTGTATGGTAGTGAAACATGGACTGTGGGAAAACCGGAACAGAAGAGAATCGAAGCATTTGAGATGTGAAGCTATAGACGAATGTTGAAAATTAGGAGGACTGATAAGGTAAGGAATGAGGAGGTTCTACACAGAATCGGAGAGGAGAGGAATATGTGGAAAACACTGATAAGGAGAAGGGACAGGATGATAGGACATGTGCTAAGACATGAGGGAATGACTTCCATGGTACTAAAGGGAGCTGTAGAGGGCAAAAACTGTAGAGGAAGACAGAGGTTGGAATACGTCAAGCAAATAATTGAGGACGTAGGTTGCAAATGCTACTCTGAGATGAAGAGGTTAGCACAGGAAAGGAATTCGTGGCGGGCCGCATCAGACCAGTCAGTAGTCTGATGACCAAAAAAAAAAAAAAAAAAAATAGATGTCATCAGTATACCCACGGAAGTTTGTTGGTGTATTGTTGATGTCCTCAGTGCTGTATCGTCAAAGTTCTCCATCAATAAACTGGTAACTATGGGTGAAAGGTACTTTCTATAGCCACTCCATCAGTTTATTCATAAACTTATGATCAAAGAAAAAATAATTTGCCACTTGGTGCATGCGCTGAGTACTCTCTGCTGCTCTACATAGGGTCCCCGCTCCCAAAGTAGCATTAGTTCGACGAGACATCAGCAGCGTCTTACCTGAAGTTTACGACCAGGCTGACAGTAGAAACATTGCGTTATCATGACTAGAAAAGCCGCCTGCAAACCTAGAAGAGCATTACAACTTATTCCGCCGAGAAATCGTACGAAGCCATTAAGAAAACAACATTATCAATGGTGGTTCACTCCCAAGCATTGAGAAAATCGCATTGTCTATGCTTCATCATCTGAAGACGGCCGGTGACATCCGAAACAAGTAATTTCTTCTTAAAATTACTCTGTCGAGTGACATTAATGTGACAACATACCATAAAACTGAATAACCTTCTTTTGGACAGTGTAATAAATCATCCTCCTCTAACATTACCTTTTGTTTATAGACATAACCGATACCACGGATAATCTCGAATCTCGCATAGCTTACAATTATCTCAGCTGGTTCATGAAAAGAATTCATATGATTTTGTGCACAATGTATTATATTTCAGGCTAAAATGTATAAAAAAGAAATTAATGTGTTACAATCGATATGTCTAACAGTTAAAATTAATCTTCTTTTAAAAATATTTGAAATTACAAAATTTGTGGCATACTTAAAATTCACATTATTAGTTGCACAATCTAATACTAATTATTAAATTCATTTCTGGACTAATTTATTAAATAATGATGTAATTTGGAAAAGATTCTTCTCCTGTCGAGAAAGTTTGTAAATTCTTTTGCTTTGCAAACTATTTGGAAAGTGTGAGTACTGCAGAACGTGTCTGATGGAAACACACGTATTTTGCTAAACTTGTCAACAACAATGTAATTATTGGTTTTTTGAACGTGAAAATTGTAAAGTCAGTGTGATTTACAAGAACGGGATAAAATAAAAAGATATTCACAGCAACAGGCAACTCTTCAACAGTTATTGTGACATCGAGGAGCTAAGGAATCGAAATTTTCAGCTGTAAGACCGTACTCCTAGAGAAGACTCCGAGCTATCGACAACAACAACGATATAATGAAGATAAGTAAAAAAGTTCTTCTTTTGTAATATTACTCCTCTCGTAATTTTCAAAAAATTGTGAAAAAAATGAGAACTCTAATGCTGATGTGTGGTAAGGTAAGATTACAACCTCTCCGAACATGCGGAAAGAAAGTCGATGAAGTTATTGAAGAGGAATGTAGAGGATTCAAAACTCCAGTGAAGTGGCCATGTTCGCTCGGGCTCTCTGTTGAGGATCCATGGTGCGAACACCCCAGTCTGCAGCTCGTGGTCGTGCGGTAGCGTTCTCACTTCCCGCGCACGGGTTCCCGGGTTCGATTCCCGGCGGGGTCAGGGATTTTGCCTGCCTTGTGATGACTGGGTGTTGTGTGATGTCATTAGGTTAGTTAGGTTTAAGTAGTTCTAAGCTCTAGGGGACTGATGACCATAGATGTTAAGTCCCATAGTGCTCAGAGCCATTTGAACCAAGCCATTTTGCGAACACCCCGATCCACGTGGTCCAACATATTCTCGATTGGGTTTAAATCCGGGGAGTTTGGTCGCCAGAGGAGTACAGTAAACTCGTGCTGGTGCTCTTCGAACCACTCAGGCACACAGCGAGCTGTGTGGCACGTTGCAGTGCCCTGCGGAAGACGCCATCGTGCCGACAAACACTGCATGTAGGGGTGGACACGGTGCATAAGGATATATGCATACTTGTGCCTTCCAGAACGACAAGATAACCCAGGGAATGACACGAAAACACTCCCCACATCATAGACCTCCCTCCTCCGGTTTGGACCTACCAACGGCTGTTGCAGTGTGTTTCCTTTCAGATGTTTCACGCCGAGGAAACATAAAACGTGATTTATCTGAAAAGGCCACCTGTCGTCACGCAGTGGACGTCCATTTGCGGCATTGGCCTGCAAATTCCACCCTTCGTCGCCGATGAACGGCAGTCAGCATAGGTGCGCGAACCAGACGCCGGCCGTGGAGGCCCATCCGCAGCAACATTCCCTGAGGAGACACTGTTGGTAGCTCCTTGGCTCATCTGGGTGGTCAGGTTCCAGCACTTGCTTGTCCATTCGCCCGTGCGCATTTCCGCAGCCGTCGACCACCCCTGGCATCTATGGCCCGTGTTGCATCACAGTTTCCTCGGCGTCAGTTTTAGATAGCGCCTTTTCTACATGCTTGGTATAATTTAAGCACGGCGGCACGCAAACGGTTCAAAATCTTAGCCGTTTCATAAATTCTTCCAACCGTGGCCCGAAAGACAATCATCATTCCCTTTTGGGTGCTAGATAAATCGCTCCACTGTCGCATTACGACAACGACTGCACTGGGTCCTGCGTCCATAGGACACACTTTATGTATCCTGCTGTGCTAGTGCTGCCAACTGCCGCCTATGAGTGCTTACTGCACGTTAACGTCGACGATAGGTGGTGGCCACATACATACGTAAATGTGGATCCATGTGGAGCACGTATTGGTCTCGCCGCGGGCTTCTAGTACTGAGCCACACACAGTTGATATCGTCAAAGTGTACTGGCCTGAAGATGGCGTTGACGCAACGTCTAAACTAGTAGCCATATAAATATGAAATCTAAAGTACAGCTGGAGGAGTTTCTTTTTTAATAAAAATTATACCAGCTGATGTCCCACCATCATCCAATTTAAATATGGATGTACGAAAAGTAAATGTATATGGACCGTGTATATGCGGCTGTGCTGTCGTTGCGGCTACCTGTCGTCACGGGAAGAAGTAATATTTTGTATTTCCGAAGCTATTAATGCCGCCCAGCTGTTGAGGAGGCACTTCCCGCATGCTGTCGTGTCCCAGAGCCGCCACGTGCCGTTTGCTACCGGCAGCTCTGTTGCGAAGAGCCTACAGCGATACGACACCACTTCGCAGCACAAAGTGCGCTCATTCCGTGACATGCCTCTACCCACTGCAGACCGCAGTTCCTCTTGTACAAACGTATCACAGACACCTCAGCGTACACTTAGCAGCACTGCCCACGTCCTCTGCCAAGGCAAGCCTAACGTGTCTGTCACAAAGTAGTCTCACATTCTATAGAACTCCATGGCCACTTTACTATTTACGTTTGGTTCAGTTGTATTGCCTTAAGGTACTATGTTGTCCTCCACTCGCGAATTTGATTTTGCAGCTCTTCTACCTTAATAGCGTTCTGTCACTCACTATGAGTGAAAGACCTGAATGTGGGCCTGGCGTGACACGACGGGATCCATCGCACCCCAGAGCAATAATTGTTATAACAAAAAATACATGGAATATTTTTACTTTAAAATTCTTTATATCTTCTCAGAAACTTACGTTTTCAAGTTATGTGGGTCATACAACCAAAACACAAGATAAAAGAATCTAAATATCGGAAAAATTGAAAAAAGTTACTTTTTCTTAAGTCGTAAGTTTTCTTTGTTTTCATATCAATGGCTAACACTTTAACTGAGTTTGCTCAAGATATAGTACAACAAGAAATGGATAGTTTATTATTGATCCAAACATTTATTCTGAAAAATAAGATAATCGTGAAAATTTGAAATTCTAATAGGTTTGTTTGTAAATAACTCATCTGCTACGAGTCACAATCTTCTTTATTTTATTTTTCGCACGACGCGTTTCGGGAAATGATTTTCATTTTCAAGTGCGTTTTTTGTGTTTGTTATGTCGTTCCTATGTGATGTTGTCGATGTGTAAGATTCTGCAGTAAAATCAACGAAATCAAGCAGAATCTCACACATCGACATCACATAAGAATGACATAACAAACACAAAAAATGCACTTTAAAAATGGGAATCACTTCCCGAAACGCGTCGTGCGAAAAATAAAATAGTCTAAAGAAAATCGTCACTGGTAGCAGATGAGTTACTTATAAACAAAACTTTTGTTTTCACAGTCGCACGCTTTCAGAACCATTTGTAATGGATCAAATCAAACAATTGAAATTCTGTTATTATTATGAAACTAAGAAAAGTTTTTGTTGTTTAAACATAATATTCATACGATTTGGATTAGATAATAGAACAAACATATTCCTAATCACGAAATGAAAGAATCTCAATCAAATTTATGTGTCCAGTTGTGTCCCAGTTGTGTCTTCATACAAATGGCTGAAAGTGTTTTGCAATGCCTGCTAAAGACTCAAGACCTTTTAATACTGTTTCTAAAGAAAGTTTCAAAGAACTGTGCTAAGAAGTAATAAATGTAGGTGCACATTGTGGAGTCAATTTTTCAGGTGTGATGACACATCGCTCTACTATAAGTAGACATATCAAAGAACAGGCTAATGCTTTTCAAAACAGCTCAATGCCCTCTTTTATTACAGACGTTATTAGTAAAATGTGCTGGGACAGTTGATATCCGGACTGATTCGCAAAGTCAGATACACTCTTTAACGCTCATTCAAACTAGCTTCTTCCATGACAGTAGCGTCATATGCGTCCACTTTCTCTTTTGTAGTGCACGTACAATCTTCTTCTCTCGCAAAATTCTTCTATTCGCTTTTTTCAAGAAACTCATCACTATTTTTGTCTTCTTCAAGCACCTCTTTGTCTATATGTCGAGTTCGCAGATTGTACACATCTAATTATTGGAATAAAATATTATCTGCCTTACAGAATAATTCGAGATGATAAAACATGGTACACCAAAAAATACTTGAAATAAAATGCACTCAAGTTTCACTCACTCGATCTTATTTGGCACACTGGGTTTACGGAACCCCAGTCGCCAGGGGACGCCTGCCGTAGAGGGATTGACGCTTCCAGTGTCATGCCACTGGCCGTAAGGATAGTGGTACTATCGAACTCGTAGCAGATGGCGCCAAGTTTCTCAAGTTTATGTACTTAAGATGAAAGATTAGTGTGCTTGGGGTACGTTACAGCCCAGTGTGTCAAATAATAGTTAATTAGCAAGTCAAAGCGGTGCCGTACCCAAGAAATGAGCGCAGGGGAGCATCTCCAATAATCCTGCATTGCCGCTCTTGGGAAGATCCTCGTGGAGGTTATTTGCCATTGCCTTCCTCCGACCTTATATACCGGCTGATCAAAAAGTCAGTATAAATTTGAAAACTGAATAAATCATGGAATAATGTACATAGAGAGGTACAAATTGACACACGTGCTTCGAATGACATGGGGTTTTATCAGAACCAAAAAAATACAAAAGTTCAAAAAATGTCCGACAGATGGCGCTTCATCTGATCAGAATAGAAATAATTAGCATAACAAAGTAAGACAAAGCAAAGGTGATGTTCTTTACAGGAAATGCTTAATATGTCCACCATAATTCCTCAACAATAGCTATAGTCGAGGAATAATGTTGTGAACAGCAACGTAAAGCATGTCCGGAGTTATAGTGAGGTATTGGTGTCGGATGTTGTCTTTCAGCATCCCTAGATAGTCGGTCGATCATGATACACTTGCGACTTCAGGTAACCCCAATGCCAATAATCGCACGGACTGATGTCTGGGGACCTGGGGGGCCAAGCACGACGAAAGTGGCTGCTGAGCACACGATCATCACCAAACGACGCGCGCAAGGGATCTTTCACGCGTCTAGCAATATGGGGTGCAGCGCCATCCTGCATAAACATCGTTCGTTCCAGCAAGTGTTTATCAGCCAGGCTGGGGATGAAGCGATTCTGTAACATATCGGCGTACCTCGCACCCGTCACGGTAGCAGTTACAAAACCAGAATCACGTATTTCCTCGAAGAAAAAAGGCCCGATAACAGTAGATGTGGTAAGTCCAACCCATACTGTGACTTCCTCGTCGTGCAATGGGGTTTCCACGACAGTTCTAGGATTTTCGGTAGCCCAAATTGTGCAGTTGTGGGCGTTGACAGACCCTCGGAGCGTGAAATGAGTTTCGTCGGTCCACAACACGTTACTCAACCAATCGTCATCTTCCGCCATCTTTGGAAACGCCCACACCGCAAATGCCCTCCGCTTCACTACATCGCCAGGTAACAGTTCATAATGCCGATGGATTTTGTACGGATAGCACCGGAGGGTAAGTGCCAACCAAACAGTACTGTGTGGAATGCCGGTGCGACGTGCGACTGCACGAGCGCTGACTTCCCCGTGCATAGACGAACCCGCGACAGTCTCCATTTCTTCCTCAACTGTCTCAGCAGCATTACGCCTTGTGCTCGGTCAGCCACTACGGGGTCTATCGTCTAAACAACCGTGGCTTCGAACTTCGAAATCGTTCTCGCCATTTGTCAATGGACCTTTACCCGTTGTAATCCCCTTCCTATGGCGATAGGATTGTAACGCTGAACTAGCACATTCCCCATTCTAATAATACAGCTTCACTAAAAGCGCCTTTTCAGGTAAAGTCAACATGCTGCGACTGCTGGCGCATCTGATTCTCTCTCTCATTAAAGTTCCTTTTATACACGATTGTCATGCGCAGTCACTGACGTTTTGCTGTCCAGCGCCATCTGTCGGACATTTTGTAAACTTTGTTTTTTTTTTTTTTTTTTTTGTTCTAATAAAACCCCATGTCATTCCAAGCATGTGTGTCACTTTTTACCTCTCTATCTACATCATTCCGTGGTTTATTAAGTTTTCAAATTTATACTGATCACCCGGTACGATATGAAGTGTGTATCTGTGTCGTGCAGGTCTGTCTTCTTGTGGATAAAAAGAGGGAGCAGGTTAAACCCTGTGCTGGCACATATCCTACTCCCCACAAACACCAGCAAGGAGACCACTGAGCTAACGCATCACCATTAACAGCGTCACATGCGTCGCTTGATGAGACACCGTGGACAGGTCTGCAGTTTAATCAGAGACATTGGCACACAGACTGGTGATCAGGAATTTTGCACCACCACCTCTCGCCCCCTTGCCAGCCAAATATCGACAGTGAACATTTTCCTCTACCAGAGTTCTAAACTGTTTATCTCCGAGTCGAGGGCTAACGCACGAGAGTGAATTAGGGGATTCTACTACAGAGCTAGTTAGTCATAATAAGCCTAAAATAATATACAGTGAGCATATTGAAAAGAAAACTATATCAATTAACAACGGGGTCATTTCCACCAGGTGAACTGAACTACAGGATGGATAGGAAAAGAAATAAGTGGAAGAGTTAAAACAGTATGGAGTTCGTCTGTGAAATTAGCCAGGATTTTCAAAACGGAGCTTCAAATGAATCTGAAATGGGAAGTATACAGTGTATAGCGGAAGTTCCCAAGCTTTCTGAGACCATAACCCCGAAGTGTAATCAGATATTGGCTGGTACCATCATCCAACACTAGCGCCTTGATAAACTGTAGAGTGAAAAAGAATTTTCTTTTAACGCTTTTATTTTTAAAATGACGGAAGATAAATGGGTATTTACATTTTATAAGTGTTTTACTAAAACACAAACTAATGAATCCATGAGGCAATCGATACTGTTAATTTCTAACAACGTTTCTTTATATAATGATAAATCAATCCATTGTCCAAGTGCTACGTACCAATCCTCTTAAGAAAAGAAAGCTAACTGTCCACATTGAGCGTAGACACTTGTTACAAAGCATGCTTCGTCCGTACAATTCATCTCCCTAACCACATTTGTTTAAACCAACACTGTACTCCCATTTTAAAGCAACCAAATTAAAATGTGTGCAGTGCGCTCATTATCTGTTAATCACTTGCTTGCTGGACTTCATACCTGTGAAACGACAACTTTTAAGACTTCAGGGCATCAGTGCTTTTCATCTGACTGCTGTCAGTAACAATAATAATAATACTGTATTGGCCCTAAGGCAGTGTAGCGGTCATTGCATAGTTATTCTTGTATTATGCTGTCAATTAGCATGTTTATCTGTTGCAAGATGAATAATGATGTAATTTCTGGTCCATTGTGCGAACTACCTACAACTCTGAGTAGACATTCTCACGAAATATTTGAGTATATGTAATATACGTGGCTCAATTTCGCTGTCATAGGATGCTTGGTAAAAAGTAGAAAGGATGTTTGTAGCGAGTGGGCTCTGTGCGGAAGATGTTTATACATTCGTCTCACAAGCTGCAACCTCCACCACATTGTGTTCCATGTTCATTTTAGTATTTGAAAAACAACGTAATTATCCGTAAATTATGTAATCAGGGGCAATTACGCCAGTGTGCAGAAGAAACGTTAGCCTTTACAGACAGCGCAGCGATCGAGCCGCAGGAGATCTGTACGGGAGCATAAGGCTGTAGCGATCAGTGAGACATTTATGTTACAAGCGGACATTCTATGTAAACGTGGGTTAAACTTAAGGACGTGACAGAACGGTGAAAGAGGGCAAAAAAGGTGGAGAATTTATCGTGTCTATAAGCAGTGGCAACGAAACACGACGTCAGAACTGTGGTGGGAAAAAGATTCTGACTGAGAGGAACCGGAGACGCGTTTCCGGCTTGTAAACCGACAATCGCTTCCACATCCGACAGGAATTGCTGCAGGCAGTGAATCGAGGTCCATCAGAACCTGTCAACAAAGGAACATTGCGACGGGGATTGTGTGCAATGAACATTTGGAGTCACAAGACTCTGTTGCTCGCACAGGCACATAAAGACGACACCATCAAAATTCATCAGGCTGGAAGAATCTGTGTCTGGTTTTCTGAACACTTGCTCACGCTATTACATCTTTATTGGCCTGCAAAATCACCTGATTTGAATCCCATAGAAACTCTGTGGAACATGTTCGAACAGCGAGTAAAACTCCGACGTCAGCACCCCCCTCCACTCCAATTTGGTAGAATTGCACTACGAAATCCTCAGTGAGTGGCTTAACCTGGATGCAACTTATCTGCACAAGCCTGTGGACTCATGTCCTAACGGAATCCAGGTGGTTAGCAAGTCCAATGGGGGGATTACACTGGATTAAATGGTGCTTGGAATGATTCCTCTACAGGAGACTAATTTTTTGCCCGGTGAGCTTAGTAATGATCGTTTAAAACTAGTTTCGTGGCCAAACCCCAATCGAACCATCTTGTTTCTATGGGTCCCAGGTTGGGGACCACTGGTCTAGGGAATTACCAGTTTTTTAACTTGTAACGGAGTCTCTTGCGTAATGTAAGGTGGTGGACCAGATGTAAGCTTGACAGGGTGGCTGGTCCAAAGTTCTCAACCAGTGAATGGGCAGCAATGGTTATGTTGCAAACAGATACACTTATTAGTCTCGAACAGAGTAGAGTGATGCTTCAGGCCCACATCCACGGTCGTCAAACTGCCGGTCCTTGTCGGTGGTACACTGACGGGATCCCGGCATGGCTTGTAGCTCGAAGCGGAGGGTTCTTGATGGCATGCATCTCGGTGCCAGCCAACCGCTGAGTTAGTGCTGGCGCTGCAACTTTCCTTCACTGTCACTCGACAGATGGGTGCTGTTGACAGTCTGCCCTGCAGCGGCTTGTGGTGAAGGCATTTTCAGCTGGGAAGCCATCTCTGGACCCCGACGTCAGGCTCGTATCTTCCTGTGACAGCAGTGACTAAGCAGACGCAGACAGTGGTTAGTAGGGTCCTGGCGGGATTCCCAGATTCATAAATTGTAGATGAAGGACAGTATGGCAAGTGGTCCCATTGACTCATGCTTGGAACACCCCATTCCACCTTAGACCACACAGCAGTAGCCCACTACACCAATAACCGATTAAGTGCTTTATGTTAGCTGGACGAGCTCTCTCTCTACGTGCCCTGACGCAGCATGTTGTAACACTGCTGTAACAGTGCTGGTTGCCGAGCAGTGGTTGTAGGACATACTTAAACCTCACAGTTGAAGTACTGCTTAAATAGCAGCTTGCAGAAATCTGCAGTGGTTAGGCCGCCACATTGTGGTGACCTGCAAGAACTGGCTAGCGCCGTCACATTCTTGCAGACGAGAGACATGGATTTTATTACAAAACCATTCCAAAACTGAGGGTGGCTCAACGGACAATGGACTGACGTACGTTAGTAATTGGTAGAAGAAACAAGCAAATAAATCAAATGATTCAGATAACAGACTGGAGTGGAAGAAGTGATCGTGGCTATAATGGAATGGAGATGGGCGATACTCGTAAACAGGTGAATGGATGGTGGATGGATCAAGGTAGTTCTTTGCTAGACTTCAAGAAATAAGCAAAGTTCGACACTACTGTCTAATAGCTAATGGAATAGAGAACAGCACAAAATATGAGGCAACAATGTGGTACATATAGCTAGAGATATAATAGACGGTCTTTATCTATTAGTTATTGTCCTCTACTAATAATGAAGAGTGCGGAATTTGGATTCGAAACCGAGATCTCCTGCTTATTAGGTAGTTGCGTTAACCACTTTTTTTCCTTTTTTTCCTCCTATCACAATAATGAAGAGACTAACAAAATAAGTGATGACATAGCTGTTCTCGGTGTCCGTGTTGAAGAAATAGAAGATGTCTTGGATGGAATGAACAGTCTAATGGGTGCAGAATACAGATTGAGAGTAAATCGAAGAAAGAGGAAAGTAACCAGAAGTAGCAGCAATGAGAACAGCGAGAAACTTGGCATCAGAACTGGGGAACTCGAAGTGGACGAAGTTAAGGTATTTTACTACCAATTCAGTAAAGTACCGATGAAGGACGGAGCAAGGAAGACATAAAAAGCAGACTAGCACCGACTCATAATCAATATTCAGCTAGAATAATTAACAACGTTTCTCCAAAATCATTCAAATACATCCATCTGAATACTCCTAGCATGTCTTTATGTACAACAAACACTACTTTTGATGATGTTATCAGCATAATTCCTACAATTATTCCTTTGGCGTAGGTCATTCGGGCGGCGCGGGATTAGCCGAGCGGTCTGATGCGCTGCAGTCATGGACTGTGTGGCTGATCTCGGCGGAGATTCGAGTCCTCCCTCGGGCATGGATGTGTGTGTTTGTCCTTAGGATAATTTAGGTTAAGTAGTGTGTAAGCTTAGGGACTGATGACCTTAGCAGTTAAGTCCCATAAGATTTCACACACATTTGAACAGTTTTTAGGTCATTCGGACACTTGTTTCCCACAAATGGTCATCTTACAGTGGGCTTTTATACAAATAATGTGTTGGGATGTAGGAGTATTTGTGAAGAATATCCACACTACATAATTCACACAAACATCAGAATATCATAGTCGCTACTACGGCCACTAACGGACAAACAGCGCCAGCTTGTTGCCAGCGGTAATTTTTACAACACATTCAGTTCCTTCCATAGTGAGTCCAAACTTGCCCCGATACAAACAGTGAAGAATTTCAATTGACCTTGATATGGAAGGGATCAAATGATCAAATCAGCGCAACTGAACGTCGGATGACAAACTTCTTGCGTTTTTTCTTTTTTGTTTTTTTTTCTTCCTTTTTCATCGTTTTTGTGTCGTGTGTCGAAATGTTCCGCAAAGTTTTGCTATTGTTAGACTTTATGCCTCTCTGGTGGAATCGCTGGTTGTGTGGAATCTCTTTGCCAGGCATATTTTTGGTGCGAATGTGGTCTGCGAGGCAGCGTGGCTCGGGCAGCGAAGGAGCCTCGAGTTAGCAGCGGCACGAGGATGGTGGCGAGCGGGACCCTGTATTAGGAGCGGTCCGTGTATGTGCCGTAAGACGACTTGGCCGCACCTGGAGTGATAGCGCGGCCTAGTTGTAGCTGAGAGCTACTGTTTGGAAAGCTTTAATTTTCAAAGGAGCTGCCCTTTGCACACAAGAGCGCTTCGGTTGCACAATACTGGTGTTGTTCGAAATATAAAGCAGCGGTTGGAGATTTGTACAGCCGTCTCTTTACTACCGCTGCACCATTTTTGCATTGTCACACGTGCACTGGATAACTCCACGTGAAGCTGAGTAACTTTAGCACTGAGTACTTGCTCATCTGTGTGTTTTAGTTGTTCGTCTTGAAAAACTGTAATTGAGTCTGCCCTTGTGCGACACCATTAGTTCCACTACTTCGTGAGTGGTCATTTGTTTGTTTTAAATGTTGATGTTACATAGTTCTCATTGAGTTTGCTCTGGTGGGGGCCATTATTTTGTATGTATGTGTGGGACCAGTGGTAACTGATTTCTGTTTCAAGTATTATCACTCCAATTTATTGAAGTGTGTAATGACTGCCAGGAAGTATGCCCAAGACTGACGTATGAAATAAAGTAAGACTGCAATATTACCACTCTGTAAACCTACTGAGGTTGAGGGTAAATTCTAATGCAGCAGACTTGTTCTTGAGTTTCGTAATTGCCTTTTGTAACTAAACAATTCAGGTCTCTTAATTTGGCGTTCATCTGAAGGACTTTTGCACCTAAACTTTTTTTGAAATTGTTCAGTACTCCGGTACAGTAAAAGAGCAAATTTTAAATTGTGGCACGAGGAAACTGGTGTGTACAAAACTTGTGATAAGGGGGTCATGCAGTAATTTCTTGTTGTGTATTTCAAGTGCTTCTGCTAAATTCGATTTATATGAATATTGTTTTAGGTTTGAATTTCTATCACTTTATTGTTATAAATTTGTTTAAGGGATACTACATGCATTTTTGAGATAGCATTGGGGATTTTAAATTTTTTATCACAAGTAGTTATCGAGGTTGAGTTGAAACCTTGATGTTACAATTACTTTGGTCTCAAATTTGACACTACTGTATCACCGGTATTTTACCCTTAATATTGGATCAGTGCAAATATTGTCAATTAAGAGTAGGCATTTTAATGACTACCCTCTAAAAGAAAAAAAAAAGAAAAGGGGTAGGACAATATGTTTTTTATAAATGTTGAGGGAGAATTGTTCATTAATAAATTTGTTTTAAAGGATGTCTGAATTAATGTTAGTACGGCACCTTACCACTCCTTCAATGCTCCTACCATACCAGTTTTGTTATTTCAGTTTCCCGTGAAGGAGCAGACTTGGAGCGCATAACACAGTTCTTCAGCCCAAATGTTACGTGGCTTACATATGATGCGTTATATGACAACACATCAGACGATAATTTCTTTTTTAAACCTTACATTTTCCCAACAGATGCACTCTTACCTGACTGAAACCTATTTCCGAAGCCGAAATCGGTAACGCACTAATGTCTGTACTATGGCAGTCGATTCGGAGATAGCCAGCTCGAATACCGGTGGTCGAAGAAATTTTCACCTGTCGTCGAGGGCAGGACAGTGTTTCGTGAAATAAGGGGTATCTGTCAATGTTCATGATGGTTCTTCTGCCAGATTCGAACGTCAAGCTCGACTGCCCTGCTGCTGCTATTCGCCAGGAGAAGGCTGTGTACCGATATCGCGTTTATCTTTTCTCTTCTCCGTGTAATCGACGTCAACGACGTAAAACGCCAGTAAAACTCGACACGAACTCATCATTCACTGACGCTCAACATGTACGCTTAGACGCAACACCTGTTTTCGAAAAGCAAAGGTGCCAAGATGCTGTGATCCCATCCCTCGAGATCCCCCAACTAACAATGGCGTACTATTTCACAGAGGATGGACGAAAACATGGACACATCAAAAACACAACATATTACCATGGTAATACGGTGTAGGTAAAGCGTTGGCATTCAAAACAGCTTCCACTCGTCTCGGAATGAATAAATACAGTACCATATGGTTTTCATGGGAATCTTCCTGCAAAGTATTGGCAAGGCCAGGTAACTGTGATGGAGGTGGATAGCGATCACACAGCCCTTCTGTGCGAAGTAGACCACATAAGCTCTTTAATATTGAAATCTTGTGACTTAAGCGGATCGTTTGGATACGATAAGTCATCCTCTGGCTCACAAAACGTCCTAGATGATGCGAGCTGTGTGAACAGGGGCTCTGGCATCTTGGAACTCAGCATCACTAGTGGGGAATAAACATTGACCCCCAGGATGGACCTGATCAGCCAAAATGGTAACATAATCTTTGGCAGTAATGGAACCTTGCAGAGTAACTATGGGAGCCATGGAATTCCACGATATGGCTGTCTAAATCATCACCGAACCCATTCGTGTTGTTATCGTGCTGACAAGTTTCGCGTGTGGAATATTGAGCTCTACAGTGACTTTGCAGCTGTCGTCCTCTTATTTTTCGTCACAGTCAGATTCAACGAATGTCTGTTGTTATTACTCAGCACAGACTTTCTTCCGAGTTGTGTCTTAGCGGATGATGTTTTTCCGCTTTCCATGTATGCGGTGTAAACCCTCGATGTGATGTCTCTTGAAACATCAAACGCTTCGGCTACCTTGGGTACGTAAGCACCCACCATCAAAAATTGTTCAAATGGCTCGGAGCACTATGGGACTTAACATCTATGTTCATCAGTCCCCTAGAACTTAGAACTACTTAAACCTAACTGACCTAAGGACATCACACAACACCCAGTCATCACGAGGCAGAGAAAATCCCTGACCCCGCCGGGAATCGAACCGGGGAACCCGGGCGTGGGAAGCGAGAACGCTACCGCACGACCACGAGCTGCGGACCACCCACCATCGATCAGCAACAATTTACCCATGTTCGACTTCACTTAACGCAGACATTTTGTGAATAAAACGGCCTAAATCGCTTATTAAAATTTATTTATTACGACGTTTCGGCTACTTCCATCATCAGATGTCTGCAATGAAGATAAAACGAACATAGACAGCGGTTTTTATACAACAATACACCACGAAGGAATTATCCCAATTGAGCGGAAATTGGTAGAAGTGATGTACACGTACAGACAAAGAAATGACTACAATTGTAGAAATATTGCATTATTTATTCAAGAGAAAAAGTCTCACAAACTGAGCAAGTCAGTAACGCGTTGGTCGACCTGTGGCCTTTATGCGAGCAGTTCTTCAGCTTAGCATCGATTGACGGAGTTATTGGATGTCCTTCTGAGGCATATCGTGCCAAATTCCGTCCCACTGGGTCGTTAGATCGTCAATATCCAGAGCTGGTTGCTAGGCTCTGCTCATAATACTCCAGACTTGTCTATTGGTTAGAGACTGGGAGATCTTGCTGCCCAAGTTATGGTTTGGCAAGCACAGACACAAACAGAAGATTCAAAAGGTTCAAATGGTTCTAAGCACTGTGGGACTTAACAACTGAGGTCATCAGTCCCCTAGAACTTAGAACTACTTAAACCTAACTAACCTAAGGACATCACACACATCCATGCCCGAGGCAGTATTCGAACCTTCGACCGTAGCAGCCGCGCTGTTCCGGACTGAAGGGCCTAGAACCGCTCGACCACAGCGGCTGGCCAAACAGAAGAGCTCTCGCCGTGTGCGGGCGATCATTATCTTGTTGAAATGTAGCCCAGGATAGCTTCCCATTGAGGGCAACGAAACAAGGCGTAGAATGTCATCGACGTACTGCTGTGCTGTAAGGTTTCCGTGGTCATGCTCTGAAATGAAATGGCGTCCCTGACCATCACACTTGGTTATTAGGCCATGTAGAGGGCGACCGCGAGGTTGGTGCTTCATCGCTGTCCAGGGCGTCTCCAGGCACGTCTTCGCTAGTCATCTGGGCTCAGTCATCACAAAGACAATTCTATTACTGTCAATGAGATTCCAGCACTAATTCGCCCGACACGATTGCAAATGAGCTTGTTGGTGTGCAAAGGTCAATGGTAGTCGGTTACCGATACGTTTTATGCAACCCGCACTAGGTCCGAAGTAGGAATGGTATCCAGACAGGCGGCAGCCACGTAATCGATTTTTGTAAACGGAATCACACTGTAAAATGCACAAGTAATGATCGGCTATGAGTTACACGATATTTTTGTACCAAGATATACCTTATTTCTTCCATACGTACCCAAATTTCTTCGATTATTCGTTGAGCAATTAGTGCTAAAGTCATACAGGTTTTGGAAACTTCTTTAAGTTTATTCAGTTTATAGTTCTTAATCTTTCGTAAATGTTTCAGAAGTGTTGCATTATAACGTGAGTTTCATCACTGGAGAAACGAAAGCAAGAGGAGATATCAAAATAGGAAGTGTGCGAGTAACAGCTTCCCGGTATATAACCTCTGAATCATTTACGAAATATTAAGTACCACAGAAGAATAAACTTACAGGGACTTCCAAAAACACTCATTACACAAATAAATATTGGAGACACTTGGATAAGTATGGTAAAAGTAAGGTACATCTTGCCCCAAAAATACTGTGTAACTCATGGCCAAACCCCATTTCTATTTTTTTACAATATGATTCCATTTGCAAACAGTCAGCAAAAGTTCTGAGAGGGAATTTATATCGATTACGTGGCTGCCACCTGTCTGGATATCGTTCCTGCTATAGACTTAATGTGGGTTCCGTAAATCGAATCGATAGGGGCAGCTGAATCACCTCTATAGATATTTTGCTTTTTTTGGTCATCTGTCTTCTGACTTGTTTGACGCAGCTCGCCACAAATTCCCCTCCTATGCCAGCTACTTCATTTCATAGTAGCACTTGCAACCTATGTCCTCAGTTATTTGCTGGATGTATTCCAATCTTTTTCTTCCTCTACAGTTTTTACCCTCTTCAGCTCCCTGTAGAACCATGTAAGTTATTATTCTTGTGATATCTTAACAGATGTCTTAACATCCTGTCCCTTCTCACTGTCAGTGTTTTCCATATACAAAGTTTTTCAGAAGTGACGGTCAATAATTCACACACGGAAAGTACAGGCCAAAAGTAGCTAAGCAGCTTCAATAAACATGGATCCACAAATCAACCGTTGGTGAGATACAACACATTTTCTGTCGCGGTTCATGAGTGTCTAAGAACACATGTCATCTCTAGACGTTAACGTAAGTGTTCGAAATGTTGTCTATGCCTCTGAATGGAACACTGAACTCGTCTCTCAAATTACTTGCGTATCCTCTCAGGCAGTCCTGAGGAATTCTGTAAATGCTGGAAGGTTGCTTCAGTCCGCAACCGTATGTCCTCAAGAGACTTGACTTCATTGTTGTAGACAACGCTTGTGACATGACCCCAAAAACAGAAATCCGTGCAATTTAAATCGGAAGACCTTGGAGGTCATGGCACAGGCCCTCCTCTACCTATCTAATGTTGATCATACGTCAGAGTTAGAAGCCGGCACACTCGTAAATGAAAATGTGCTGGAGCATCGTCATGCATAAACCTCACGTTCAGGGTTTGGTTCAGTGGGGCATCATCGTGGAAGTACAGTCCGCGGAAACAGAGGTCCAGTTAGCCTCTGTGGCAGGAAGTGTGACCCACTTTTCCGGTCTCCAATCAGACCTGCCCAGACGTTCAACGAATAACGCTGCTGATCTCATGATACGTGCGTTGCGTTAGGATTGGCATCGGCCCAAATGTGAGAATTGTGGTAGCCAAAAATACCGTCACGGGTAAATCCGGCCTCATCGGTGAACAGAATACTGCTTACAAACAGGCGATTCAGGGTACACTGTTGTTGCACCCACTGGCAGAAATTCTCTCTAGGAGGGAAGCCTGCATTGTTGTGCAAAATCCGCCACACACTGCTGTTACTCAGGACACGCTCTTGGGTAGCAAACCTTCTTGTTGAAATACTCGGACGTTGGCGTATAATGTGTAACACCCACCCTTACCTCGACGACGGGTGTTACGGATCTGGGTCGACCTTCTCGTATGTAGTGTGCAAAATCCCCGATACGGGAGAGGAAAAACTTCTTCATACAATCGCGCGGCCTCAAGAGCACTGACATTCGTTTTGCCACACATGAAATGCATGTCAGCATACTCTTCATTGGTGTAACTTCTGTGCACGGTGCCTTCACATTAGTAACTGATTGTGAGCTCGGTACGGCATAGTGCACGGAGGGGGAAAGGGGAGTAATTGCGCATTCGTAGACAAACAGATAGTCGATCCCAAACCTCGAGATACCAACTTAAATACCGCGGTATCCAGGGGCGTTTAGAGTTGGTTCTCAACTCGAATTAATGCGATACCTCTGAAACGGTTGATCTGCTGGCCACGGTCACTGGAACTTTTTTGCTGCTTTTTTGCTTTGCGCACCTTATCAGTCCCACTAATTGACAATGTTCTTCGGCAGAACCACAACTCAAATGCTCCCATTCTCTTCTCCTCCGGTTTTCCCACAGTCCATGTTTCACTATCATATAATTGTTATGCTCTAAACGTACATTCTCACAGATTTATTCCCCAAATTAATACCTATGTTTGATATTAGAAAATTTCTATTAGCCAGGAATGCCCTTTTTCCAGGGCTAGTATGCTTATTATGCCCTGCTTGCTCAGTTCGTCATGAGTTATTTTGCTGCCTAAGTAGAAGAATTCCTTAACTTCGTCTACTTCGTGATCACCAATTCTTCTGTTAAGTTCCTCGCGGGTCTCATTTCTCCTACTTCCCATTATTTTCGTCTTTCTTCGATTTACTCTCAATCCATATTCTGCACTTGTTGCGCTGAGCAGCAATAGTAATGTCAATAGTAATGTCATCATTTGCTCTTATCATCGCTATCTTTTCACCTTGGATTTTAATTCCACTTTTAAGCCTTTCCTTTGTCCCCACCATTGCTTCTGCAATGTATAGATTGAACAGTAGGGGCGAAAGACCACACCCTTTTTATTCCCAGCATTTCGTTCTTGGTCTTCCATTCACATTATTCCATCTTAGCTCATCTACATGTTATGTATCACCCGTGTTTCCCTATAGTCTATCCACATTCTTCTCAGAATTTCGAACATCTTGCACCATGTTACATAATCGAATGCTGTTCCCAGGTCGACAAATTCTGTGAATGTGCCTTCATTTTTCTTCAGTCTTGCTTCCATTATCAACCGCAAAGTCCGAACTACAACTCTGATGCCTTTGTCTTTCATAAAACCAAACTGATCCTCATCTAACAGATCCTCAATTTTCTTTTCCATTTTTCTGTATATTATGAAACGTCCCCTTTGAACAATTATACATGACTGTACTTGAACTGACACACAATATTTTTTTTTAGCGCAACGCAATCTTTCAAAAATCCCTACAAAAGAATGGCCCTGACTAACATTAACCTATACCTTTCACAAATCACTTACCTCACCAAAAATCTTCGTTACTCGAACTACCGCAAAACAGCGAGCGCCACTACTGCCAGCTAAATGAAAGATTCAAACTACGGAAGGCACTAACTACTGATAGGCATAGTTAGCAAATGAAAGATTTTAATAGAGAACAAACAATGTATTTACCTTAATAGTCATCAAAAGTCATAATATATACAGCAGTTCATGACATCCATTTTTACAAATTTCAAAACTCCGCCATTTCTCTCCCCACATCCACCACTGCTGGCGGCTCACCTCCAACTGCGCAACGCTACGCGCTGTTCACGTCCAGCTGCCCAACACTACAATGGCAGACAACAATGCTAACTAGCCACAGACTGCACACAGCACAGCCAGTGATTTTCATACAGAGCGCTACGTAACATTGCCAATAAGAAAACATAAACAGCCTACTTACAATTATTCTGGACAGCAACTTGTGGAGCTGTTATGTTGATTGTGCAATAACTTTCGTTCTTGTCGGCTCTTGTTATCTTTGGAATTCCATGGATGATTTTTTTCCGAAAGTCTGATGGTACATCGCCACTCTCATACATTCTATACAACTTAAATAGTCGTTTTGTTGTCACTTTCCCTCAATGATTTTAGAAATTCCGATGGAGTTATCTATCCCTTCTGACTTATTTAATCTTAAGTTGTCCGAAGATCTTTTACATTCTTGTTTTAATACGAGATCCCCTGTCTCTTCTATATCGATTCTGTTTCTTCCTATTGTCATCAGACAAGTCTTCCCCCTCATAGTGGCCTTCGGCGTACTCCTCCAATCGATCCGTTCTCTCCTCTGCTTTTAACGGTGGAATTCCCATTGCACTCTCAATGTTACCGTCCTTGCTTTCAGTTTCATCGAAGGTTTGCTTTTACTTTTCCATATACTATCTCAGTCCTTCCGACAGTCATTTCTTTTTAGATTTCTTCACATTTTCTATTCAACCATTTCACCTTAGCTTCCATGCACTTTCTGTTTATTTCATTCCTAAGTGACTTGTATTTTTGTATTTTTGAAAACCACATTCCAAGCCACAATGTTTATTAAATATTTCTCTCCCATTATGTATTGAATTACCCGTTCAATATTCTCACATACTTTCTCTATTTCCTCAACTTGGGCTTGCGACGTCGGCATATATACCTGAACTATCGTTGTCGGTGTTGGTCTGCTATCGATTCTGATGAGAGCAACCTTATCACCGAACTGTTCACAGTAAGTGACTCCTTGCCTTGGCTCTCTCTATTTCCCTCTTTCATCGATCACCTGAAATATTTCTTCTGTTATCCACGGTTTCCTCGCAGTTATCTTCTTCGTTCCTATGTTTTTCTTTCCATTTTCTGTGATTGCCTTTTTTAGAGATGTTCATTCATCCTCATTTGAACTGCCTACTGGGCTATTCATTTTCACAGTATCAATAGCCTCAGAGAACTTCAAGCGTAACTCCCTCATTCCTTAGTACTTCCATATCTCACTTGCACTGATTCTTCCTGACTATTCTCCTAAACTTCAGCTTACTCTTCATCACTACTAAATTGTGATCTGAGTCTTTATCTTCTTTGTGCACGCTATACAATCTAGTATCTGGTTCCGGAATCTCTGCCTTACTATGAAGCAATCTAATCGAAATCTTCCCATATCTCCCGGCCTTTTCTATGTATACCTCCTCCTCTTGTGATTCTTGAATATAAGATCCACTATTACTAGCTTAAATTTATTTTTGAACTCAGTCTTTCACCACTCTCATTCCTACTACCAAGCCCATATTCTTCTACTACTTCCCCTACCACCGCATTCCAAACCCCAATGATTATTAGATAATCATCTCCTGAGTTACTCGTTCGGTGTTCTCATACACTTTTTCTAACTCTTCGTCTCCGGCTTGCGACGTCGGCGGGCATATGTGAACTATCGTTGTCTATGTTGGTTTGCTGTCGATTCTCATGAGAAAAACCCTGCCACTGAACTGTTCACAGTAACTCACTCTCTGCCCTACCTTCCTCTTCATAACGAATCCCACTCCCGTTGTACCATTTTCTGCTACTGTTGATATTAACGTCTACTCATCTGAAGACAAATCCTTGTGTTCTTCCCATTTCACTTCAGCGACCCCCACTGTATCTAGATGGAGCCTCAGCATTTCTGTTTCCAGATTTTCTAGCTTCCCTACCTCGTTCAAACTACTGACGTTCCACTCCCCGACTCATAGAAAGCTGCCCTTTCGTTGATTATTCAGTACGTTTCTCATGGTCTCCTCTTCGTTGGCTGTCCCTCCCAGAGATCCGCATGGAGGATTATTCTGGAATATTTTGCCAGTGGAGGGATCATCAAACACTTTTTCAATTACAGGCCACACGTCCAGTGGATATACGTTACGCGTCTTTAATGCAGTGGTTTCCATTGCCTCCCCCATCCTCATGCCGTCGATCATTGCTGATTCTTCCGCCTTTAGTGACAGATTCCCACCCCAATGACAACAGAGTGTCCTGAAACTTTGTCCGTTCCTCCGCCCTCTTTGACAAAGCCGTTCGCTGAAAGAGGGTGACTTCTTACGCCACTGCTGATAATTTTTATTCATAGTTTAAGTGGTAGAGTGGTACGAATCCGGGACCTAGGACATTTTTGAGACCTAATCAAAGACTCTACTCTCAGAACATGGACCCATTGCAATGTAGCGGATACAATTAATTCTTTTTAGTTTGGAGAACTCCACATAGGCTAACTGGCGCCATCTAAATAGGTAACTTGGCAAACATAGAGTTATTCTCATAGCAATCTGTTTTATAATTGGTCTTTTATGTTTATGTTTTAAGAACGGAGCACCTTTTTATAAGAATTAAGAGGTAAAATATATAAATAAAAAATTTGGAGGCAAAGTCCCCAACACTAGATCCATAACCGGCCGGTGTGGCCGTTCGGTTCTAGGCGCTTCAATCTGGAACCGCGTGACCGCTACGGTCGTAGGTTCGAATCCTGCCTCGGGCATGGATGTGTGTGATGTCCTTAGGTTAGTTAGGTTTAAGTAGTTCTAAGTTCTAGGGGACTGATGGCCACAGATGTTAAGTCTCATAGTGCTCAGAGACATTTGAACCATTTTGAACTAGCGCCATCCGTCGACTAAAACTTACATCTTTCTAACATGTTTAAATCAAGCTGTTAGTTGATATCCCGATTCGTAAGCTCTAAATGTCTTGGGGTCTATGCTTTTAAATATAGTTGTTAACCTTTTAACTTAATATCTTTCGTTGTCTTGTTGTTGTGTAACAAACTTCTATCTCTTTTTATGTTCCTTTCATCGTAATTCCAGATATCTGATCTTTAGGAAGTGATCTAGACTGTTTTTGTGGTGTCACCGCCAGACACCACACTTGCTAGGTGGTAGCTTTAAATCGGCCGCGGTCCATTAGTACATGTCGGACCCGCGTGTCGCCACTTTCAGTGATAGCAGACCGAGCGCCACCACACGGCAGGTCTAGAGAGACGTACTAGCACTCGCCCCAGTTGTACGGACGACGTAGCTAGCGATGCACATTGACGAAGCCTCGCTCCTTTGCAGAGCAGATAGTTAGAATAGCCTTCAGCTAAGTCAATGGCTACGACCTAGCAAGGCGCCATAGCAATTGATACTTGTCGTATGAAGCATGTCTCATCAAGAACGATGTATACAAATGATGGATTAAAGTTAAGTATTCCAGAAGCTACGTACTTTTCTTTATAACATTCATTACGTATCCTGTTACAGACCTATCTCTTGTCTGCGTGAGCTAAACGCGTGTCTTTCGGCTACTTCCGTGGCGTGGCTGTCTTGCTACGCCACAACAGTTTTATTCATGAAATATTAACAATGATCACGGACTCGTACAGGGAATTCAATTACTTTGTTAGTAAGTTCAACGTAACGCACTGATATTGCAACGTTATGTGGACATTGCACAGGTGTCGTTTGCGTTCATATACAACAGCGCTGCCTGCGGGATTGTCTAGCATCTACTCGTATTTTGAAGTATGCATTTCTCCCGGTGTTTCCATATTTTTGGCAACTCCTTCGCTTTTACCATATTACGTACAGTGACTGATAGCACGGCACGGCGTTTCTGATCTGTGGACAAACAGATAAACAGATGTAATTCAGAATCCGTAACATAGTATTCTTTTGCTAGTGCTATCAACTATGTACGAGGACATTCAATGAGAAATGCAACTAATTTTTTTTCTAAAACCAGGTTTGTTTTATTCAGGATTCTAATACAATATATTACATCCCACTCTTTTGACTGTAAAATTCTATTTTTCAACACAATCTAATTTCAATACTACGGCCTTACGCCATCTTACTGGGAGGGTCTGTATGCCCTCATGGAACCACTCTATTGGTCGACGTCGGAGTACTGCACCCACATTTCATCGTCTTTGGTGATGCTCGACAGAAAATCGTCACGATCACGCTCGTAACGTCCAATAAATGCTGCACGTATGATCCTTCGTTGTTCTTTACGGTCTTATTAGGTGGCGCGGGACCCAGCGTGTACACACATTTGAATATTCCAGCTGGGGTGCGGGCGCGGCACTACCAACAGAGACATCCACTTGAGCAGCGAGACGTTTGATTGCGAGCGTCGATCACCTCGAATGAGAGTGTCCACACGTTCCAACATCGCAAGATTCACAGCTGTGTGGGGCTGCCGGGCTACCAGGAGGTCGAACAGATTTGCGCAACCTTTTTGCGATGATGGCAGACGCTTCGTCCAACGACTCACAGTGCTTTTGTTCTCAGTCACGTCTCTGTAGATTCTCTGCAAACACCTATGAAAAACTGCGATGCTCTGGTTGTCCGTCAAAATAAACTCAATGACAGCTCTCTTCTTGGAACGCACCTCCATTACGGATGCCACTATGAAGGCTACGTTTAGCGCTGTCACCAATCGGAACTATAAGGGTTGAAGCGGGTATATCCCACTATGTCCCAAAACAAATTCCGCATTTTTTCAACCGAATTTGGCTGACGGAAGAAATGTGTCGCTTTATTTATTGAACTCCCCTCGTATGTACACAGGTTTGATAATGCGAGGGTTGTCCAGAAAGTAAGTTCCTATCGGTCGCGAAATGGAAACCACAGCGAAAATCCGGTAAAGCTTTGCACATATGCCCGTCGGTCGTGTCGCGTCGCTCTTTCCAGTTTCGAGCGACCAGTGAGCACGTAAAGTTGCGTAGGGAATAGTGTCTCACGCCAAGTATGAGGGCGTGGTTAGAGATTTCGCCTGTGCCATGCAGCCCACATAACACAGCTGTCGAGCAGTTCCTTCTTCATGTCAATTCTCGGGCGCACACTGCAGGGGCAATGAAGACCTCCTGCAGCGTTTCCGATGAGAAGTGTTTGATCACCCTCAATACAGTCCGTAACTGGATCTCCCTAAGTCTCATCTCTGCTCACAAGAGTCGCTGGCCATGCAGACAAGATTTTTCCACAGACAACGAGCTGCAGACCAGTGCAGACAACTGGCTGAAAACACAGGCTTTCTATGACGAGGATATTGGAAAGTTGATACAACACTACGACAAAACTAGTAGTTGGAGCGGCGACTATGTAGAGAAATAGGTGGAAGGTGTACCTAACTGTTGCAAATAAAACATTTCTGGGTTTCAGTGTGGTTTCCATTTCGCTACCCATCGGAACTTACTTTCTGGACAACCCTCGTACGTCTGTTACAGTTCAGCGGCACTGTCATCATTGTCTGCATTAGATTGTGCTCAGTAGAGCATGAAATACAGTGGGTATTGCTCGGCACCTCTTCGGCGAAGCATGTACTCATAGATTAGATGACGAGAAACGAAGCGATAAATTTCTCTCTGTGCCCACCGGACGCAGATGAGCGCAGCTCTTTTGTCGGCTGTGTGAGGGAGAAATAAAACGAATCTCCCAGTTCTCAGTGGAAGTGTCCGCATCTGCAAGACGTCGAGGCGGTCCTTTCTTTTATTCTTCTGCCTTTTCCGCTTCCGCGCCTCATTTTCTGCCGGGTTGCGCACGCCGGCCATTATGGAGATTTTTAAAATGCGTAGCCGTTTTTTATTAAAAGGAGGGGCTCAAATATCTTTTTAAAGTAGATCACATTCTTGAGTGTAGTTCCCATTACATAGGGCTTACTAGCAGCAGGCCAGATGCAATTACTGGTGCCGTCCATGTTCCGCAACAATTGCATATTCTACCCCTACGTGGCTAAGCAAGAGCTATCCTTCGATTCCTCGGTTATAATTTCCGAAGATGAGCTTATCATGCGAACTGAAGCCTGTTTTACACGAGTGACTTAATTGTTTCAATCTGCTAATCGAGGTGAATGCTCGTCAAATTCCAGGGTTTAAATTTCAGTCGTCAACCAGGTCGCGAGTGGGTCGATGACGTGATTGGCCAGTTTTTTAGCCTAGACTAAAGGGTTAAATTCCTGAGTAGACTGAAGGCTGAGCACGCTTAGAGAAAGGGGACGGTAGAGTCGTCTGCAAACACTGGAAGTTATACTGTGGAATAATCATCTTTCACAGTGCGGACGTCTGCAAGACGTGCAGGAAGAAAGTCGATGGGATTCTGGAAGTCACCGACAGGCATGTGGAGCCATGTTGTGGCCAGCTGGGTTAGGTTTCTCGGTTGAGGATCCATAGTGCGAACAAATTCTTGATTGGGTTTAAATGCGGTGGGTTTGATGCGGGGAGTACAGTAAATTCATCCTAATGCTCTTCGAACCACGCACGTACGCTGCGTTACACGCTGCTGACCCTGATGGTAGATGCCGTCGTCCCAAAGAAAAACAAACTGCGTGTAGAGGTGGACGTGGTCCCCAATGTTAGATGCACGCTTGTGTTGCTCCACAGTGCCTTCCAGAACGACGAGATTACGTAGGGAATGCCACGAAAACATTCCCGAGACCTTAACTCTCCCTCCTCCGGCATGTACCCGTTTAAGACGTTTCATGCCGAACACACCAACGGCAATTTGTCCGAAGAAGGATAAAACGTGATTCATGTGAAAAGGCCACTTGTCGCCACTCTGTGGACGTCCAGTTGCAATATTAGTGTGCAAATTCCAGCCTTCGTCACTGATGAAGAGCAGGTAGCATGAGTACTTGAACAGGCTCCTGCTGCGGAGGCTCTTACAAGGCAAGCCAACCGCCGTTGAGGAGACACTGTTGGTAGCCCCTTGGTTCACCTAGGCAGTCAGTTTCTCTATAGCTGCACGTCTATTCGCCCGTACCACTTCCGCAGCCATCGTTCACGCTTATCATCTATGGCCCGTGGTGCACTACAGTTGCTTCAGCACCGGTTTCGCATAGCACCTTTTGCCATACAAGACGTACCTTAACCACAGCGGCACGTAAACATTTGAAAAACTTAACCGTTTCGGAAATGCTTCCATCTATGGCTCGAAAGCCAATGACGATGCCCTTTTGGACGTCAGATAAATTGCTCCGTTTCCGCCTTACGACAACTACTGCACTGTTTGCCGCGTCCTCCTCCCCCCCTTCCCCCCCTCCCCAACACACACACACACACACACACACACACACACACACACACACACACACACACGCACACACACACACATAAACACACACGTTTTATCTACCACCCACTGCCAGTGCTGCCACCTCCCATCTGGGAGTGATCACTGCACGTTGTCGTGGAACATAGGCAGTGGTCACATTAATATGACTGGACCGTTTATAATTAGTCCTCTCCACAGTCGCTCATGTTAGAGCACTCGATTTTGTGCTTTTGTGTCTTCTTAATCTTTATTTTACTTGTAATTTTTTAATTAACCTTTCCGTCAAAGTTGCATATAATGTTTTTTTTTTTTATTAATGGCTACTTTCAAACATTTCCCATCATTCTCAAATTAGTAACTACGTTAGGAGGTACAATGTTATTAACAAAGCATGAAATATAATATGTTTAGTTATACAAATAATTTTCAAATGTTTTGTGTCCACAGATTACAGTAGTGCAAGAAATCTTTTCTGGCATGTCTATATTTGTAACGTTTGGCTGTACATAACAGACTTATTTTTACATCAGATTAATATAACAAATGTTACTTCACTGTATTATGATTGTCTTAGTATATTCAAAATTCGATATACGTCCTCTGCTGTTTATACATTAAAATTGAACAGGCGCCTTCAGTTGTTTATTATGTGTTCATATCGTTTGTTTATGTGCTCCGTCTCTCCAGAGATCATAAAGTTAAAACTAAATATACACATAACGTATTGTTTTATCTTGTTTTGGGTGGTTAGAATCATGCCTTATTATTGCAACTAAATGTTTTGGTTTAAGGTAAACAGAAAATTCCAACTTAAATCTGCCCCTGTTTCTGTTAAGTCTAAGAAATAAATTTTCCTTTCGGAATCTTACTCTTAAATGCACTTAATACTGTGATACTGCTGTTTACGCCGTGTGAAGGGTGTGAAAATCCTTCTCCTCTTCCTTTATGACAATAAATGTGTCGTCTACAAAGCCATAGTACATAATTATTTTTCTAATCAAAAATGTGTTATTCTGAAGCACCATTGTTTCTATTCTAATGATAAACATATCCACTATTAATCTGAATAGGCCAAATCATACTTCTTGTTGGTACACTTTCTTAACAAATTCGAAGTAATTGAAACTCAAACGAGATTCCAGTAGTTCAAGAAATTTTATTGGTTCGTTTTGTTTTCGAAAGGTCTTGAAAATGTTGAATGAGGATATCATTATTTTCTACCAAGCGTTCTCCACAAATGAGATCAAATATCTGAAAGTAAAAATTTATTCTGTATCTACAATACCCGGGGAAACAAGAGCAACTACATTTTAAATTAATGTAAACAGCTGGAAAATAAACTTTATGAAAATTATTTCGACAGGGGAAACGTCACCTCTAGCGAAGGTAAAAGATAATTTTGGACGTTATTTGACACTTAAAAAGAAAACAAGACACAAACGATAAAATAAAAGATTTTACATGGTGCCTTATTGGTCCGTAAACGACAGTGCCCGATATGAATATATTCCAAAAAGCCTAGCTCGAAAATTTGGTTTTTCAGGGATCATATTTCAGGTTCTATTGATCTCAGGGATAAGGGGTCAAGTGTTTCGGACAGCCCTTGGCTAGCGACCATTTGTATACCTATCGGAAGGACGGGTCCTATGGTACAGGGTCAAAATTTAAACGTTACTCAGTTCCTCCAGGCCACGAAAATGGAGCAAATCGGTTGGTTCTTTTTCATTAGGTGCGGTCTAGGGTGGATCGTAGGCAACAGCTCATAAAAGCACCATTTGTTCCTGAGAAACCCCCGAAAAACCGGTGTTTCTGGTTACGAAAAGTGCCAGTTGAGGTGATAGCTACTTCTATAATTTCTATTCATGGCAGATCGTCGAAATTTTTACCATATGCTCTTGAGATGATTTCTCAGGATTTCTCGAGACTTTTTTCTATATCATTAGCCATTAACGAAACTGAGGTTTAAAGTTACCGTATTTACGTATGTAATATTCGGTCTGAGGCGCAAATACGGTTTTAACTCACTTAGTGAACATACGACAAGGGTTCTCGCTCACCTAAAGAGTTCTGAGGTCACCAAACTATACTTTCAGTCAGCCTTTTTTCACCAGTAAAACTTTACGACGCACTTGCCTCTGTGTAATGAGTAGTTCATGCCTACACAAATATTCCCAAATTGGTACTGCGGCAACAAAAAATGGGCTAAAAATGATTTAACACAAGGAAAAAAATGGAAATGAGAGTTTAGCGTCATTGGGCGGGAGGCCCCTTGCGAGTCGGGTGCGGCCGCCTTGGTGCAGGTCTTATTACATTCCACGCAACATTGGGCGACCTGTGCCCTGCATGGGGATTAAATGATGATGAAGACAACACAACAGCCAGTCCCTGAGCGGAGAAAATCTCCGATCCAGCCGGGAATCGAACCCGGGCCCGTAGGACGGCAATCCATCACGCTGACCACTCAGCTACCCTTTTTTTTTTTTTTAATCTCATTTTATTCGTTTTAGTTCGTTGCATCTGCTCGAGGCGAACGTCGCAAGACACCCGTTTCATTTAGTCGTTGATCCGTTAACTCAGGTTTTTTTTTTACTACAGAGGACAGCTAACCCTCTGACCGAACACGCTGAGCCACCGAGCCGGCGAGCTATCGGGGCGGACACACAAAGAAAAGGACTTAAAATGACTGCTAAAAATTCTGTAAAACTTGGGAGACCCCAAATTCAGTAAAATCATTCTAATAATACAGTACTGGCCATTAAAACTGCTACACTACGAAGATGACGTGCTACCACCCGCCAGGATAGCCGAGAGTGCTAACACACTGCTTCTTGAACTCGGGTAGGAGCGCCGGCCCCGGATCGAATCCGCCCGGCAGATTAACGACGACGGCCGGTGTGCCGGGCAGTTGGATATGGTTTTAGGCGATTTTCCACATCCTCCTAGGTGAATACCAGGCTGGTCAACACGTCCCGCCTCAGTTACACGACTCGCAGACATTTGAAACACATTCAGACTATTTCACGATATACACTAGACGCAGTCAGCTGGGGTACACTAATTCCGTCCTGGGGGACATGGGGAGGCGGCAGGAAGGTCATCCGGCCACCCCTTAAAATTAACCATGCCAAAGCCGTACTTAACTCTGCCGACCCTGCGCACAATGCGGGATAAGGCTGTAGCAAAAGAAGAAAAAGAAGAAGAAGATGACGTGCTACAGACGCGAAATTTAACCAACAGGAAGAAGATGCTGTGATGTGCAAATGATTATCTTTTCAGAGCATTCACTCGAGGTTGGCGCCGGTGGCGACACCTACAACGTGCTGACACGAGTAAAGTTTCCAACTGATTTCTCATACACAAGCAGCAGTTGACCAGCGTTGTCTGGTGAAACGTTGTTGTGATGCCTCGTCTAAGGAGGAGAAATGCGTACCATCACGTTTCCGACTTTGATAAAGTTCGGATTGTAGCCTATCGCGATTGCGGTTTATCGTATCGCGACATTTCTGCTCGCGTTGGTCGAGATCCAATAACTGCTAGCAGAATATGGAATCGGTGGGTTCAGGAGGGTAATACGGAACGACGTGCTGGATCCCAACGGCCTCGTATCACTAGCAGTCGAGATGACAGGCATCTTATCCGCATGGCTGTAAAGGATCGTGCAGCCACGTCTCAGTCCCTGAGTCAACACATGGGGACGTTTGCAAGACAACAACGATCTGCACGAACAGTTCGACGACGTTTGCAGCTGCATGAACTATCAGCTCTGCGACCATGGCTGTGGTTACCCTTGACGCTGCATCACAGACAGGAGCACCTGCGATGGTGTACTCAACGACGAACCTGTGTGCACGAATGGCGAAACGACATTTTTTCGGATGAATCCAGTTCCTGTTTATAACATCATGATGGTCGCATCCGTGTTTGGCGACATAGCGTTGAACGCACATTGGAAGCGTGTATTCGTCATCGCCATACTGGCGTATAACCCGGCGTAATGGTATGGGGTGCCATTGGTTACACGTCTCGATCACCTCTTGTTCGCATTGACGACACTTTGAACAGTGGACGTTACATTTCAGATGTATTACGACCCGTGGCTCTACTCTTCATTCGATCCCTGAGAAAACCTACATTTCAGCAGGATAATGCACGACTGCATGTTGCAGGTCCTGTACGGGCCTTTCTGGATACACAAAATGTTCGACTGCTGCCATGCCCAGCACATTCACCAGATCTCTCACCAATTGAAAACGTCTGGTCAATGGTGGCCGAGCAACTGGCTCGTCACAATACGCCAGTCACTACTCTTGATGAATTGTGGTATCGTGTTGAAGCTGCATGGGCAGCTGTACCTGTACACGCCATCCAGCTCTGTTTGACTCAATGCCAAGGCATATCAAGCCCGTTATTACGGCCAGAGGTGGTTGTTCTGGGTACTGATCTCTCAAGATCTATGCACCCAAATTGCGTGAAAATGTAATCACATGTCAGTTCTAGTGTAATATATTTGTCCAATGAATACCCGTTTATCATCTGCATTTCTTCTTGGTGTAGCAAATTTAATGGCCAGTAGTGTATATTTACTCCTTTAAGGTGCAAATTACAAGCCGGGAGTTTACGATTAAATGCAATTGATGAGCAAAGCATCCAGAAAAATCTTATATTAAGTGTACTTATTTGTTCTTTACATGTGTCAAAGTTTGTAAATGTATCGACGTATATAAATAACGTAAACACTCTACTAACCTGTGTATCCCTTTATGAATAAGCAGTACACACTACCATAGAGGAAAAAGAAGGGAACCGTGGAAAAATGCTCTTTTCAGAGCACGACAAAGGCGAATATGTTCCTCTATAAAACCAGTTATGTCAATCCTCATTTCGCTTTCCTCGCCAAAAACTTTGGCATACGTACTTATTCATGCCATTTTGTGCTGAAAGCAGAGAGCAGCGGGGAAACAGTGACGTTAGAAGAGAGAGGAGGTAGTAGCTGTGGGAGAGAAACAGGAGACAGTGATGGTGAGAGAGAAAGTAGCAGTGAAAGAGAAAAAGAATGGATGAAGACAGTAACAGTGGAAGCCAAAGGGAGAGAAGATATTATCAATGAGAGTAAAAGAGAAGGAGAAGTGAATGGAGATAAAAGTGAATGGAGATGGGTGAGATATGGTGGAGACAGTGGCAGAGGAAAAGAAAGACCAAAGGAAACAGTATAAATGAGAGAGGAGACAGTATAAATCAGAGAGGAGACAGTATCTGTGGCATATACTGTAATTCAATGGGATAAAAAGGATACAGTGGGAGAGGAGCCTAAATATTCAGTGGCAGTGAGAGGGAGATGCTACATACGAAGGCTTGACTACAAAGAGAGACTGCCTAAAAAGATTACGAATGTTCTGTATTGAAAGGACACGAAGATGTTCACACGCCAAAATTTTTGATGAGAAATGCAGAATTGGGATTGAGGGAGATGGTTACCCCTTTTCTGTCAGTCTTTCAAAGAGGAATATATTCGCCTTTGTTGTGCTCCGAGAGGAGCATTTTTCCGCTGGTAAATATTCTTCTGCATATACCTTCTTTAGAAAATAAATATTGATGTTTTGAAATGTTTGGATGAAATTTTTCTTATTCTCTCAGTGTTATTTATTGTGAATTTTGCTTTGGTCGTTAATAATCTCTATTATCATTAATAGCTCCGTAATACTATTATTGCATTCCATACATTCCAACTTTTTGTAGGAGGGACAGTCCCTCACGTCCTTAGTTTCATGATTCAGGCGCCAAGCTCCACAGATAGAGTATTCCAGAACACTCTGAGTGGTGGCCTGCAGTTTTATTTGTGAATACATCTTCGCCACTACTGCGTTAGCTGTTTTCTGCTAATGCAACTAGCGAGCTTTGTATCTGAACACACACGTGGGGTAGACCTCTGTGGTCGGCTTCTTCACTTTGTAATAGCTAATGTCAGAGGTTTTCTGGCCAAATTAACAGACCGGTGCAATTTGGTGCTTGCATAGTCTTGTCTCCAGGAGACTGCATGGAGTGGGCTTCCGCTGCTGTGCGACTACACTCTGTTGTTGAATGTGGTAAAGTATATGGACGAACTGCGGGCGGCGCGATTATTTATTATTTTGATGATTAGTGTAGAATAATAACGTTGCAAGTGGTTCTTATGACATCATATTCATGATTAGAAAAACATTCGCTTGGTAGCTACTTTAAGGTAGCTGCGTGAAACTTGATATTAAACTATATAAGGCTATTTGGACCTGTTGCTCAATCTCACATCAGAACTTACCATCATAATTATTTCTTATCAACCACTGACATAAAAAGGTGTGTTCAAATAACAGCCATTGCTGTAGACTTTACATTTGTTAAAAGACGGCCGCTAAGTTCTCGCCACACATGTGCTCAGGAAGTTGTTGTCTCATCCCTTCCTTCTTGGAATGTAAACGTATTTTATGTGAAAATCTTTGGACGGATATGCCTGATGTTTAATTAGTATGGTTTCTGTATTCCACGTTTGCCTCCCAATGGTCGCAGCCGATAAGTTTGTGTAAAGAAGCATTTGGTTGAGAGTTTAAACACGTTTTTGTTATTCTAGAAACGATATAAATCATGCACCTAAGCAAATTTTTCATTCATATTGCCTTACAGCTGCATATTTTTCGTTTCCTGGCGCTTTGAACAAAGGAGTACAATAGCATTGCACATCAGTGTGATTTATTTCAGTTGCGGATGCAGGCGATTATACACTGAAGAGCCAAAGAAACTAGTACACCTGGCTAATATCATGTAGGGCTTCCGCGAGCACGCAGAAGTGCCGTAACACAGCGTGGCATGGACTTGACTAATGTCTGAAGTAGTGCTGGAGGGAACTGACACCATGAATCCTGCAGGTCTTTCCATAAATCCGTAAGAGTACGAGGGGTTGGAGATCTCTTCTGAGCATCACGTTACAAGACATCCCAAATATGATCAGTAACGTTCATGTCTGGGGAGTCTGGTGGCCAGCGGAAGTATTAAAACTCACAAGAGTGTTTCTGGAGCCACTCTGTAGCAATTCTGGACTTGTGGGGTGTCGCATTGTCCTGCTGGAATTGCTCAAGTCCATGATGGGAGTGCACATGAATGGATGCAGGTGATCAACACAGGATACTTACGTACGTGCCATAGCTCAGAATCGTACCTAGACATATCAGGGGTGCCATATCACTCCAACTGCCCCACACCATTACAGATCCTCCACCAGCTTCATTACAGAGCCTCCACCAGCTTGAACAGACCCCTGCTGTCATGCAGGGTCCATAGATTCATGAGATTGTCTCCCTACCCGTACACTTCCATCCGTTAGATACAATTTGAAACGAGACACGTCCGACCAGGCAACATTTTTCCAGTCGTCAACAGTCCAGTGTTGGTGTTGACGAGCCCAGGCGAGGCGTAAAGCTTTGTGTCGTATAGTTGACAAGGGTACACGAGTTGGCCTTCGGCTCTGGAAGCCCATATGGATGATGTTTCGTTGAAAGGTTCCCACGCTGACGCTTTTGATGGCCTAGCATTGAAATCTAAGCAATTTGCGGAAGGGTTGCACATCTGTCATGACGAACGATTATCTTCAGTCGTCGTGGGTCCCGTTCTTGTAGGATCTTTTTCTAGCCGGAGCGATGTCGGAGATTTAATGTTTTACCGGATTCCTGATATTCATGGTACACTCGTCAAATGTTCGCGCGGAAAAATCCCAACTTCATCGCTACTTCGGAGATGCTGTGTCCCATCGCTCGTGTGCCGACTAGAACACAACGTTCAAACTCACTTAAATCTTGAAAACCTGCCATTGTAGCAGCAGTAACCGATTTAACAACTGCGCCAGACGCTTTTTGTCTTATATAGGCGTTGCCGTCCGCAGCGCCTTATTGTGCCTGTTTACATGTCTCTGTATTTGAATACACATGCCTATACCAGTTGCTTTGGCGCTTCAGCGTAATTGACAGTAAGATCTCACAAAACTTAAGGTACACGGGACACACCTCCCGAGATCAAAAATTCGGCCAGACTACAAAATCCACGTATCGACAGTTCGTCTTTTTAAAAAAGGAAACTCTAAAACTAACACTTTTCAAAAAGGTACTTCAATAGCCCTTCAAGTTAGGAAGGCTGGGCAGTGATTGTAATTCGACAGTTAACGTTGTTAGTCTCAGACTCTAGGTAACACCAAATCTAAAGTTTCAAAATTAAACGACGGATAGGCCGTGATGATGGCACTGCAAACGACCACTGGCGAAGGAATACACACACGGGTAGAGCGAGGCCGTGTCAGACGGCTTAAGGTCGAACATGAATATTTAAAAGTAAGAATGTTCTTAAAGTCTCTCACACGGTGTAATGCAAAAAGGTGACGATGGAGACGAAGAAGCTTTCAGAGACCAATCGTGCTCCAATTTGCTTGGGATTCAACTGTTTTCCTAAACGATGTCCCACGGAAGAATTCCGTAGACTAACGGTGGATGTCTTCCTGTTGACCAGATGGCCTCTTCTCAATCTGTATGTTGTCTACGTTAACCGCCAACGAAGCACACCCCACGTACTCGGGCCAGCACCAATGAATCCACAGATCTATAGAAGAGGCCCACATCGTCACAACACTGACTGACTCGATCGTTACTCTCTCCGTTCAGCCAATTTCTCTCTCCGTCTGCCACACCAGTGAGTCTCTCGACGCACTCCCGCCAAGCCCCGCGTCCTCTTCTCTAGCCATTGATAAGAAGTGCGAGAACGTGATGCGAGATATCGAACGCGACGCGGCCCAAGAATATGTATTTTATTTCTAGTACCAATGTGAATCATTTAGTATTAAAGGCTTCGATTAGCTTGCAAACCTGAGTAAAATTTTGATTCGCAATTTTGGCAACGATGAGTAAACAGAGCATCTGTTAAAGTGAAAAGGAGGGGGGAGGAGGGGAGAAGAGGGGATAAGATGTTGATAGATAAGGGATAGAAGTAATAGAGCAGTGCGCACAGAGGACCTAATGGAGAAACTAACAACCGCCGCCGAGTGCGAGGTCGTAAAAGGCCAACGATATTTACAATATCCGACTCGCCACAAGTTGTCTACCGTGCAACCATAATATTGGCTTCTAATGGCAATACGGGGACTTGGAGGTATCTAACGGTGAGCACAGTATGAGGCTACGGAGCGTAGTTGAGCTGCTTAATCGATTAATCGACGAGTAATTCAGAAGGGTGTTGCAGTGCTTATGGTGTTCATACAAATCAGAGCAATGGCAACGATAAACAAAGCTAACATTGCCTTGTATCTACAACACCAGTAGTCTAGGTAGACATTTCGTCTGAAAAGAACAAAAGGAGTTTCGCAATTCTGGGAAGGAGTAGCAGATGAAATATTAGCGCTTCTGCAAGATGAGTTAGTGGAATGAGTGTTGTATACGCACGACTGTGCGGACAACGTACGTATGTGAGGAGTACTATGATGACAATACGTGATTAATAGATAAAAGTGATGTTGAAACAGTTGTCGAACCATGTAGTCCTACATCCTTCTCGGACAGGGAGCCACAAATCCCGCCTCCAGCGAAACGTGGTAAAGAACAATCGTTGTCCAAGGAGCGGGTATCAGTTCTCATCACCCCCTTACTGCAATATAGATCTACATGCATTCTTTAAGAGCGGGTACCTAGCTGAAAGTCCTGCACCGTATGCAGCTCCCAAGGAGTTCGCCAACGATCGTAATGGTGCGAACCTTTCTGATCACGGTGGCGCGCAATTTTCATTCGGTGTTCATGGCACAAGTTAACAGTTCGTTTTGAACATTTCCTGGGTGTCGACAATGTCTATTTTGTCTAATGCAATACATATATCCCATAAAAGGTTGATCTCTGCACCTCCTGGATACTCATTTTCTGTCGCCCTGCTGACGCACATGGTGAGTCATAAGCAGCTAACATTTTTCCTGTCATAATTTTTAACACAACGCTTTCAAATGAGCGATTTAGATATTTAACTTGCGACATCGCACTCAACCGGTTCCTTGTAAATGTGCCGTTCAGCCGGACATATGTGTACCGCTTGCCACTCATCGCAGCAGAGTGAGTTTGTTGCAGATACCTCGACACGTATATTAGAGTCCCGACCTGGTTCTAGGGCCCTGCCCAAAATGCTCCAAACATTCTCAGTATGACAGGGTTCCTGCGACCTTGCTGGTCCAAATAGGGGTGTCAAGCGTGGGGCAAACAATAAGGACATCTCGCTGTGTGCTGTCGGGTATTATCTTGCTGAAATGTAAGCCGAGGAAGGCTTGCCATGCCAGACCATCAGTCCTGATTGTTGGACCGTAGGGAGGGCAATGGTCATATTGGTATCCCACCATTGTCCAGTGCGCCTCCAGACAGGTCATCGGCCTGGAATCTCGTTGACTGGAGTAGAATTGTCTTCAGTGATGCCTCCTGATTCGAACTGAGCCCAGATCACAAGCCCATCCATGTCTGGAGACGCTTCACAGAGTACTGGGATCCCAAGATGACTGTCCCCGCCATGTAGTCCGCCAATCTGGACGGATGACACCCCGTGTCATTTCATTTCACTGCAGGACCCCTTTGGTTGTCATCCACGGCAACCTTACGATATTCTACGCCCCGTTTTGTTGCCCATTATGGCAGGCCATTCTGGGCACTACATTTTAACAAGATAAAGCCCACCTGCATACGGCAAGAGTTGCTATTTATTGTCTTCGACTTTGTCAAATCCTACCTTGGCCAGCAGTGTCGCTGTATCTCTCCCCAGTTGCCCCCCAGAGTGGCCGCGCGGTTAGAGGCGCCATCTCATGGATTGCGCTGCTCCTCCCGCTGGAGGTTCGAGCCATCCCTCGGCCATGGGTGTGTGTGTTGTTCTTAGCGTAAGTTAGTTTACGTAGTGTGTAAGTCTAGGGACCTATGACCTCAGCAGTTTGGTCCCTTAGGGATTCACACACATCTGATTTTCTCTCCCCAGTTGAGAATGTCTAGAGCTTTATGGGCAGGGTTCTAGAACCAGCTCGGGATTTTGGGGATCTAACGCGTCAAATGGAAAGAATTTGGCACGTTAACCCTCAGGAGAACATCAAACAATTCTATCAGGCAGTGTCATGCCAAATAGCTGCTTGCATAAGGGCCAAGGGTGGACAACAAATTAATGGCTTGCTCAATCTGCGAAGCTTTTTTTCTGGATAAACAATTCTGTTTTTCTGGAATTCTAATCAATTGTTTGTCCGTACTTTTTTTTAGAGTGAATTGTTCAGTCTATGTTAGCACACTATTTTATATTTCTTTATTTTTAGTGTTGGTTTTGAGTTCGCTTGGAATTTTGCTTTATTTATCTGCCAATGTTCTTTAGTAGTATCTATTTCCATTGATTGATCTGGAGATTATCCAGAGTTTTTACATATATCGTTTCGCTATATAGCTAATACATTTAACTTTTCAGTCCACTATGTTACTGTAATCCTCATGTTATTTTTATTCAACATGAAATGCTTCAACGCCTTCGAGAGCTCTTGGGAAGAGGAATACAGTAATTAGATGTTCCCTAACGTAGCAATATGTTTCGCAAAATAGGCTGGGATTGGTGAGGACGACGACTGGCAGCATAGTATTGTTTCACCTCGATACCCACATAAACGTCGCGTAACAGGGCACTCTGTACAACCTTGGCTCTCATCTTCAACAAATTCCTTGACTTTTTTCGTGCGGTAACTTCCATACAAAATATTGGTGATCACTACAAATATCACTAAATAATGCATTTATAAACAGTGAGATAATATAAACGAAAGCAAACCGCCCCATTTAAACTAGCAGTTTATATATATCAACAGACGTAAGACTTACACGTATGAGGTGCGACAATAAAGTAATGAAACTGATTTTCTTTGCAATATGTGGCAACCCTGCAGGCTCGCGTAGGCACAATATCTTTGACCTTGGTCTAGAAGCTGTTTCTAGTCCAAGCGGCATATCGATGCAAATGCTCAGTCGTGAGTTGTGCTGTTATTAACACATGTTTGTGTCGCTCGTCACGGAAATGGAACCGCATAATATTGCGCAACGGCATGCCATTTCTTTTTGCGTTAAAGTGGGTGAAAACGCAACGGCAACTTATGGTAAGCTTCAGAAGGCTTTTGGAGAGGAGGTTATGTCAAGAGCTCAATTTTTTCGTGGGCACAAAATGTTTAGGGAAGGCAGAACGAATGTTGAAGATGAAGACCACAGTGGATGACCATCAACCTTCTTTGAGCCCAAGGGAATTGTTCATAAAGAGTGGGTGCCTCCTCGACAAAGAGTTAACCAATACTACTACAAATAAACTTTAGAAAGACTTCGTAAAAGAGTTCATCGTGTCCGTGCCAACATTGCTGATGATTGGATTGTATATCACGATAATGCGCCATCCCATACTGCTCTCTCAGTACAGCAATTTTTACCCTCAAAATAAATTCCAGTACTACCACAGCCACCTTATTCAGCAGATATCGCTCCATGCGACTTTTTTCTATTTCCAAGAGTCAAAACGGCGGTCAAGGGACACCATTTTCATACAACACAAGATGATCAAAAAGGTGTGACGAGGGTCTTGGAGGATATTACAGAAGATGAGTTCGAGAAATGTTATCATCAATGGCAGAAGCGCTGGAAAAAGTGTGTGCAGTCAGAGGGGAACTACTTTGAAGGAGACAACACTAAACTTAACTAAAACGGTAAGCAACATTTTTTTTTTTTTCGCGTCAGTCTCATTACTTTATTGTCGCACCTCGTATTCACCATGTGAAAACATACTACCGATTCCACATACTATAACATATCGCAAAATAGCTTTCAGTATCGCAGTCAGTTTATGAAACATTTGGGGGGTGGGGGTTCTCTTGTTATGTGATAACAGACATATGCCATACTTCCCGACGCGCTGCACCTTTTAGATATAATTGCGAACTATTTCATTCCTTGTCCCCTATCTGCTGCGTAAGGTCCAGCAATGAACTGAGACGTGGTTCTGCGTAACTGTACCACGCAGCAGTGACCCAGCCGTTAATCCTCTTAGGCGTCGCGCGCCTCATCCATTAGGACGAGCCCATTAACATGCATTACCTAACAGTATTCTGCAGCCGCTCGCTATGGTATCCACGCATCGAGCATCTACATGATCACTGGTAACGAATTAGAATTCAAGTAGAGGTACACAAACATGACTGGACTACAATAATGTTCGTCAATTTCCGCATTACTTACCCTAAAGGGAAACTACTTCCTACGCCACGAAAGCCACGGCTATAACTTTTTTAGAAAGGACAGGGCCGATAACCTTCTCCAATAAGATTTTCTGGTCCTTCTCGAACGACTTCGTCTCGACGGAACGTCATGTCCTGATCTCCCCTTCCTTTAACATACCAGGTGGTTATAATTAAAGTGCAGTTACTGACAGTGGTCCAGTGTAGACGGTAATTATCTTATTGAAACTTGCTAAATATTCTAATGTGTCCATGCCGAACCGACTTAAGCTGGGAATAGAATTAGTTACTGTTTGGGTCACCAGGTGCAAATATGGCGCTGTGAATGGAAGAATGAGGCCTAGAAAGTTTTACAGATGTAACGGATTAGGAACGGGATGTGGGCATCAAAATCTCAAACAAGTGAAAAAGGCATAATCCTGATTTTATTATTAACCACCGTTTACACAATTTATTCAATATGAGCACCGGGGACGTCTACGAGATACAATGTCAGTAAAACGATGTGATCAACTGTTCCTCGTAGTTGTACTGGTGGAGTCTTAGCAACGTGTTCGTATTTCGTATATAGTGGCCTTCAGATCAGGTAGAGTCAGAACGTGTCACTGGTAAACGCGTTCTCTTATATATCTCCAGAGCCAAAAGTCTTATGGACTCAGAGTAGGTGATCTTGCAGGCCTCATATCTGGAAAATTTCTATACATAACACATTCATGGCATTAATTTTAATGCATCCCGACTGAAACCTAGGTAAATTCTAGGTAAAAGGTGCAACTGAGACTGTTGATTATTAAAATTAAAATTAATATTTATACAGTTGCTGACAGGGCCGCGAAATGTTGAAGATATTTACAAAAAAAATGGTTCAAATGGCTCTGAGCACTATGGGACTCAACTGCTGAGGTCATTAGTCCCCTAGAACTTAGAACTAGTTAAACCTAACTAACCTAAGGACATCACAAACATCCATGCCCGAGGCAGGATTCGAACCTGCGACCGTAGCGGTCTTGCGGTTCCAGACTGCAGCGCCTTTAACCGCACGGCCACTACGGCCGGCGAAGATATTTACATTCATGGAAGGCTGTATTAAGCAGATCATTTACTGGGTGAGTGACGTGAAATGTGCTCCCATCTTCCAAGAAAACAGTCGTTCCCACACAGTTGCTCTCTTCAAAACCAGGAATCAGATGCTGTACAAGCAGGTCCTGATAACGTACGGACTTCCCGGTGCACTTCACAGGACCTCTGGTTGTATTCTCTTCAAAGAAGAACGGACTGAGAATAAGTGTGGTTGTGACCCCTCGCCACACTGTCACTTATGGTGAGTGAAACCGTTCTTCCTGCACCACACGCGGTTTAACAGTACCCCAAATTCGACAGTCTGTGGATTCACTGCACCCGGTAGTGTAGAATATGCCTCGACACTCCGCTGAATATTGGCCGACAACATGTCATCAACTTGGTTCCGTTTAAGAAAACCGAAGAGCAGATTTAGAAAGTTGTTGTAGGTCGTGAGGTTTCAGTTGCTGCACCCTCTGGTTCTCGCACGGGTACCAGAGTAAAAAAGACCGCATAACTTTCTGCACTGTTTATCTTGAGATGGACAATTATCCTGACATTGGACGAGCATTAGTACTGCCCGGAGAACGTGTTGCATGACGAATTACAGGAACCTCTTCAATAACTTCCACCGGGATACAATGCCTTCCTCTTCCAGGTGCCACACCAAGCTCACCTGTGTTTCCAAATTTTATTACCATCTTCTTTAAACCATTAAATACCGTCGGACCTCTTCTTAGACCTTTCATTCGACGCTGCTCCATCAATGGAGCATTGCAATTGCTGCCGTCCACGTAAAGGAGTTTCACTAAAAACGCACGGTCCCTCCTCAATTGCCATACTGTTCCCTCACATTTTAACTTGTCAAATAACAGCATGGATGTTGTACCATTATAGTAACAGTCTACAGCGCTAGATTTGCGGCTGGTGGTCGTATCTGGAACTAACGTATTTTCCAATGTAAATCGGTTCCGCGCTAACGCATTAGAATATCTACCAAGTTTCGTTGGCATACGACAATTACAACCAACACTGGATCTCCATGAACAGCTGCGCTTTAACAATGTGGATGGTGGAAGACATTATCACGGCTATGTTTGTCTGTAAACGCGTTTGTGATATATTTGGTAAGTAACATGATTTAAATTTTCGTAAATCACTGCATGTACTCATCAGTATTTAGCCTGTAGGACTGAACATTTTTTAAATAACATGTTAAAGGAGATACGTTTAGGACATGACGTTACGTTCCGTCATTCTAGAGTCAGAGACAGGGCACAAAAATTTTCCTGCAGAAGGTTATCGGCCCTGTCCATTTCAATGAGATTACCCCCACTGACTGCGTCAAGTGATTTGTTGTTGTGAAAAACGCAAAGCTGCACTGTAGTTCAGAATCCACGTTAAACTGTAGGTCGCCCTAATCACTGATTTGGTAAGTCAGTTCAGCGAAAGGTGGAAACGTAACAGGCGTTCTTTCGTGGGGAATACTGACCATCTATGGAAAATTCAGTTACTAAGACGTACACATGATGCTGAAAAGGTCCTGTCCAACGGTAACTCTAACTCGCTCCGCCAGCTGCGATTATACAGCCCAACATCAAGCTGTCGGTACGGAAGCTGACGACACTCAAATTGATGTGTTGGCAGAAGAGCCAACACCGTGTTGCTAGAGGAGGCCGAAATGCACGCGTTTAAGCTCACGCAAACTGGCGTGAGGTCTGGAACAGGACAATGTAATTAATATAGCCAATAAGGTACGTTGCTGCTGGAATACTTAACTTTAATCCATAATTGGTGTACATCGCTCTTGACGGTACATGTTTTACAATCTCAATATTAACTGGTAATGGCGCCTTGCTAGGTCGTAGCAAATGACGTAGCTGAAGGCTATGCTAACTATCGTCTCGGCAAATGAGAGCGTATTTGTCAGTGTAGCATCGCTAGCAAAGTCGGCTGTACAACTGGGGCGAGTGCTAGGACGTCTCTCTAGACCTGCCGTGTGGCGGCGCTCGGTCTGCAATCACTGACAGTGGCGACACGCGGGTCCGACGTATACTACCGGACCGCGGCCGATTTAAAGGCTACCACCTAGCAAGTGTGGAGTCTGGCGGTGACACCACATTCCTCCCCCGCAAATCGGCGTACGGTTGTGTTATAAGGCTTCCGCCCGCCGTGCGGAGGACCCCATGTTGACGTATGCGACGAGGTGGGGAGCCTAACAACAGGCGAGGCTGTGCCATCCGCACCCGGCCATTCGGTCCGAGGGGAGCTAGGAAACGCCTGAAAACCTAGTCCAGGGAGCACGCCAACATGCGGTGTATGCGCCCGTAAAGAGACAGGAGGGGCCGTAGGGTCGACCTCCATCGCGTCGGGGCACCCGACGGGCGAAGACGACATGTGGTCCGGAGCGGGTAAGAGTTCCATGTCGGAGGACAGCTGGTCACGGGAAGCGATCGGCGGCGCGAGACCCAGGGAGGCGCTTGGCGGCTGCAGCGAAGCGTCCACTGCGGGCGTCGCTGGCGGGAGAACAGGCGGCGGCGGCGGCGCATCGCCATGGGGCAAAATGGAAGGCAGCGTCGGTAACACCTGGGGATGAGGCGAGCCAGTAGATGGGTCCCCAGGGCGCTGACCGGACGGCACCGTCGGTGAAAACAGACGGGGAGCGGCAGAACCCGTGCGACGACAGAGGCGCAGCTGATTGAGATGCCGACGCACCTCACCAGAGGCCCCTAAAACCAAATACATAGCGCGGCCGAGGCAGCGAAGAATGCGCCCTGCGAGCCAACGCCGTGAACCTCGATAGATGCGATAGTATACAACGTCGCCTGGAGCAAAAGCAGGTGGCTGCCGCTGCACAGGAACCTGACGCGGCGGATGTAGCAAAGACATCAAGGTTCGATGAGGACGACCGTGCAACAACTCAGCCGAGAGCGACCATCTCGGGGCTGAGAGCGATACGAGGACAAGAAGAGCAATAACGCGTCCTCCCGAGAATGCGACTCTTTCAGCTTCAACATCTGTGACTTGAAAGTGCGGACCAGTCGTTCAGCGGCACCGTTTGACTGAGGCGAAAACGGCGCGGACGTCAGATGTTAAATACCATTGGCCTTGCAGAATGACTGAAATTCTGCGGACATGAATTGTGGGCCATTGTCGGAAACAAAAGTCTGTGGAAGACCTTCAATACAAAAGATAGCGGATAACGCTTGGATGGTGGCAGATGACGTCGTGGAAGACATCCGGACAACAAAAGGAAAATTACTGAATGAATCTACCACAACCAACCATCGAGCATTCCAGAATGGACCAGCAAAATCGATGTGTAAGCGTTGCCAAGGGGAAGTGGCTTTTGGCCATGCAAAGAATTTCCGCGGTGGTGCGGATTGTTGTTCGGCACACGCCGTGCAAGAAGAGCACATATTCGTAATCGCAGCATCGATTCCGAACCAAGTACAGTGCTGACGAGCAAGTTGTTTCGTTTGCACTATACCCCAATGTCCTTGGTGGAGAAGCCGTAAGACAGAGGACTGTAACGAACGTGGGACCACGACCCTGGACTGATCATTATCAGAACGCAACAGCAAAACACCACGTCGAACAAAAAGTCTCTCCTTGTGAGCAAAAAATCGGCGAACCAACAGATCCTCGATCCGTGACTTTGACAAGGGCCATTGCGTAGCAACAAAACGCAAAACGGTAGCAAGGACAGGGTCAGCAGCTGTGGCTGTAGCTACACGACGAAAATCAATCGGAAACGATTCGACCACGTCATCAGTTTCCGCATCAATGAACATGCAAGCAAGTTCGGAAGATCGAATGCTCTATCCTCAGCAACAGGCAAACGGGACAACGCATCGGCGTTTCCGTGCTTAGCAGTGGACCGATACAAGATATCGTAGTGGTACTGCGAGAGGAAAATAGAGCAGCGAATGAATTTCTGCGCTGTACGTGGAGGTACAGGCTTGTTCGGATGAAAAAGCGATGTCAAAGGTTTGTGGTCTGTGATGATGGTAAAGTGACGACCATACAAGAAATCATGAAACTTAGTAACACCAAAGACGAGAGCCAAAGCTTCTTTCTCGATCTGGGAATAATTTCTTTGCGCAGACGAGAGCAATTTGGACGCAAAGGCAATAGGGCGATCGTGCGAACCATCTTTGTGCGCAAGCACAGCACCGATCCCGAAATCCGATGCATGTACTATCAACAATAGGGGTCTCTGGGGATCGAAAGGCGTAAGGCAAGTAGTGGAAAGCAACGCCGATTTCAACTGGCGAAAGGCGCATTCGCATTCCGCCGTCCAGACGAACGGAACACCTTTATGGCGTAAGCGATGAAGCGGAGCTGAAATGGAAGAGGTGTAGCGCATATATCTGTTATAGTAATTGATTTTTCCCAGCACACTCTGTAGCTGCTTCAAATTCTGCGGCGAAGGCAAGTCTTGTATGGCACGGAGGTGCTCAGGACTGGGATGTATGCCTTGGGCATTGATGACATGTCCCAAACAGGGTAAGTCACGAGCAAAAAACACACATTTGTCCTTCCGCAAGCGAAGACCATTTTGTCGCAAGACCTGAAATAATGTTCTTCTTCCGTCTTTCCGGAGATCACAATATTGTCCAGATAGTTTGCTGCAGTAGGGACCGACGCACAAACAGTTTGCAGATATTGCTGAAAAAATGCAGGGGCGGATGCACACCCGAATGGCAGTCTTTTGAATTGATACAAACCAAGATGCGTGTTAACCACCAAAACGCGCTGGGATTCTTCGTCCACCAGTATTTGCAAGTACGCATCTGCGAGGTCCAACTTCGAAAAATATTTACCCGGGCACAGTTTGTCAAAAAGATCTTCCAGGCAGGGTAAAGGAAAAGTGCCAATCACTAGTTGTGGATTCACTGTAGCTTTGAAGTCCACACAAAGTCTCAATTTGCCGGAAGGTTTTGGCAAAATTACTAAGGGTGATGCCCAGAGAGAAGCCTGCACACGTTCAATCACACCTTGTGATTCCAAATCGTGTAATGTTTTTGCGACCTCATCATGCAATGCGTGGGGAACTTTGCGCACTCTGAAAAATTTCGGTTGCGCGTTTACTTTCAGTTCCAAATGTGCTTCATAGTTCTTAGCACAACCAAGGCCCGGTACAAAAATGTCTGCAAACTCTTCACATAGACGAGACACACTGGCTGAAGGTACAGTCTGGTTCACTGATATGACCTGATTTACTATAGACAAGTTAAACAACTGAAATAAATCTAAACCAAACAAGTTAACTGCAGAAGAAGAACGAAGTACGTAAAATGACACAAGTTTTGTTTGTCCCTTGTATGTTGCAAGAAGGCTGCACTGTCCTAACACAGGGATAGCTTGTCCGGAATAACTATTTAACTTAGCATTTGCGGTACGCAACGGAGGTGTGCCCAGTTGTTTGTACGTGTCTTTATTGATCAATGAAACTGCAGCTCCGGTATCGAGCTGGAATGGTATCACGTTGCCATGAATGTCCAAATCTACAAAAAGTTTATTGTCCTGCTGATGACAAGAGCGTCTGTCCCATGCAACGTGAACTGACACTGGTACAGAATCACTTGCGACTTGACGGGATTTCCGTCGATGTCGACGCACACTATTTGCGGGACGAACACAGTCACTGTTAGAGAGACTGGCACTGGGCGGAGTGGAATGAACTGCATGAATTTCCATGGGCGAAGGTTCACAAGCCTTGGTTCGATTCCGATTACGGCGCGAAGCAAAGGGCCTGGAATCGTTGTGAGTGTCCGATCTGAGCTTTTTCTGGCAAACCCTCTGAACATGTCCTTTTTTATTACAGAAAAAGCAAATAGCCTGGCGTGATGGGCAATTCTCATGCGAATGTCGAGTTGCACACTGCGGGCATGACTTTAGCACTGCATTTGCTTGCTTGCGTGGCACACGTAGTGGAGAGCTTGGCGGCAGCTGCGCAGACGGGCGCGAGGGCTGTTTACTGTTCCGTGCAGCTCGCCCGGCGGGCCGGTTAATGTGACACACAGCTGGTGAAGGTTCAAATGATTCCTGAGCAAAGTCAAGTGTGTCTTGCCTATCCAATATGTCCATCACTTGTTGAAGGGAGGGATTGACTAGTTTCAAAATCTGTTCCCTTATATGAACATCAGAAACGTTCTGTGCAATTGCATCACGCACCATAGTATCTGAATAAGGGAGTCCACATTCACACTCAAAAGGACAACCCCTTGTAAGGCCTTGCAAGGTTGCAACCCACTCCCTATTAGTCTGACCGGCCGTACATTTTGTACGAAAGAAGGTATACCTTTTTGCAACGACATTGACTGATTCTTTGAAATATGCATCTAATGCAGACAAAATTTCGTCGTAGGACAGAGTTGCTACGTCGCGTCGGGGAAACAATTTCACTATCACACGGTAGGTGGACACTCCTACACAAGGAAGCAAAAAAGGCTGCCCCTCAATACCTTGAATTCTGTAGGCGGCGAGATGGAATCCAAATTGGCGTGACCACTCCGTCCAGCTTTCCAGTGCCGCATCAAAAGGACGAAAAGGTGGTGCAACTGCGTCTTGTGGCTGCGGTAGCGGTGGAGCGGCGACGGCCGCATCGTTTTGCATTGCACGTTGACCCTGGACGAGCTGTCCAAGGGCATCCCATAAGGCCTGCGTCTGCTGATTCTGCAAGCGATAAAATTCGAACAGTACATCTGGAGATTGTGGCGAAGCCATGACACAAGTAATTTAAGCAAGTATAAAGAAGAAGACCGTTTGTACATTCGTCGCCATGTGATGTGTTGGCAGAAGAGCCAACACCGTGTTGCTAGAGGAGGCCGAAATGCACGCGTTTAAGCTCACGCAAACTGGCGTGAGGTCTGGAACAGGACAATGTAATTAATATAGCCAATAAGGTACGTTGCTGCTGGAATACTTAACTTTAATCCATAATTGGTGTACATCGCTCTTGACGGTACATGTTTTACAATCTCAATATTAACTGGTAATGGCGCCTTGCTAGGTCGTAGCAAATGACGTAGCTGAAGGCTATGCTAACTATCGTCTCGGCAAATGAGAGCGTATTTGTCAGTGTAGCATCGCTAGCAAAGTCGGCTGTACAACTGGGGCGAGTGCTAGGACGTCTCTCTAGACCTGCCGTGTGGCGGCGCTCGGTCTGCAATCACTGACAGTGGCGACACGCAGGTCCGACGTATACTACCGGACCGCGGCCGATTTAAAGGCTACGACCTAGCAAGTGTGGTGTCTGGCGGTGACACCACACAAATCACAAATGAAACCACCATGATAGTTTGTACTGACCCGCCGACTTTTAGACAAACTGTCTTCTCCGTTGGCGACTTTGGCATGTTGCAAGAACGAGACCGCGGCAGTTTGCCCTACAGATTTCGTCGTCGCCAACCAGCCACAACGACCTCCATACGGGAGTCTGCGGCGGTCAGACGACGGTGTGTTTGTACGATCCAGCTGCGTGAATGATTCCTTCGGGCGCTGATAACCTCGCTGTTGTGCGCCCTAAAACACTAATAATCATCATCATGATTCCTTAAACCCGAAATTTGAAATTCCGGCTGTCCTTTTGCACTCTTCCATTTCCACCCAAGACTGTTCAACGAGTGACTGGATAGAAGCTTTCGATCGACATAGTGCTTTTACGTATGACCCGAATTTTTTCGTGTTTTTGGCAAGATCTTTCGCTAAGGAATAATGGTGTAAGTTGGTGTCGCCTCACGCATCGATATTTTTACAGACACATGAATTTCTACCAACTTTTGCGTGTAAACATTTGTGCGTTCTTTTTGACCCGAGAGTGTAGTAGCCTTTGCTTCCCATCATTTTGTGAATTTTGTTGGCAAACCACTGTGGCTCTTTTCCTTTCTTAATCCACTTACTTGGCACATACTACTCGAGAGTAGGATATTTAAGAGTATTTGCATTAAACGTCCAGGTGTGATAGTTCACGTCATATGGAACAGCTTTTGTTAGAGACAAAATGATCGCTGACGCTTCCCGGTGACGCTAAGCGTCCTTTAGCATTCGCCCTGGTACGACGAGATTTCACCAAACTAACAGGATCTATGAACCAGGTGTGTTGCATAGTAAACTTATAACTGTTTTCAATTAGCAAACCGTAAGTACGAGTATCTCTAAGCGAGAAAGATATTTTGGAAGCAGATCAGGAACTTTAATTTGGCTGGGCATACACCTGGTTATATAGACAGTTGACTGGCTTATAGGTAACACACATTGCATAGATACACAGCAGAGTGCCTACACCCTGCCGCCTCTCAGTACAAATGGATGGCTAGCGTGCTGGGAAGCCTCAGCGAACATTTTCTCTCTAGCAAAAAGTGTTCCCTATGACGTGATCTGTGACTCCTAGACATTTGATGCAAGTACTTGGAAACACCCCACATACGCTTAAATTGTAAATGGTTTATAGAGATACGGATCTCCAACCTTTAACGCAACAGGATCCACTAATGAGACTGCATTCGTAATAAAATGTATCAAACAGCCAAGTGCAACAACAACGAAACTCACATTTTTAACTACTGAATAAATAGTCAGTCATCAAGGCTCATCAGAAACAGCTAAACGGAACACCATGAATGGCAACAATTCCTTCAATGTTCTTTACCAAAAAAAGAGAAAAAAGAATAGCAAATAACGCTTCTGACCGCATGAAACTCTACCCCACATCTGCTTTAATTGCTCCTTGCATAAGACCATGTGAAACTTGATAACATTCGTATGAAACAATAGGGTAATTTTCCGTTTACTTGTAACTCTGTTAGGGAAGCGACCATCGCTGCAACAGTAGACTGAAAGAAAAGTAGTAATATATAATATGCTATGGATAAGCTCGGTCCTGATCACCAGTGGTATATGCCGGAACAAAGACATTCATGGACAAAGGGAACTCTCATAGTGATGAAAGTACCTTTTCATAGTGAATATGTATTCTGATATTCCGTATACCATTTTAACATTGTAAACAGAAAGATATAGGGATGCTAACTAAGCCAAAATCATATAGCCAAAAGTAATAATGAGATCCATGTCTCCAAATTTTCTGTTCCGTGGAATCACGCGTTAATCGTGTTGTTAAAACAGAAGCTTCAACATTTAATGAAGACACAGAGAATCTGGATATTAAGCCACTTCCGATACTTCAGAGGCTACTTACGCATGTGGATAAGGAACAGGCCCGTTCTTCCACTCTCAGTCGATAAAATAAATCATATACTGACTACTTTCTGAGACGACACAACGACACATAATATTTCGGTTGGAGGGTTTTATAGTCATTTAAGCAACACATGGCAGTAATGAGAGCTCAATAACGCCACGTTAGCTTACACAACCGAGAAAAGAAAGAAACTCCAGTCATTGACTCTAACATTTTTTCACAATGCATTATATCTTCTGAAACTGACTTCTTTCTTTCAAATAATTCTGCACTGCAGAACGTTAACGTAACGATTAAGCGGCCGGCCGGTGTGGCCGTGCGGTTCTAGGCGCGTCAGTCTGGAACCGCGAGACCGCTACGGCCGCAGGTTCGAATCCTGCCTCGGGCATGGATGTGTGTGCTGTCCTTAGGTTAGTTAGGTTTAAGTAGTTCTAAGTTCTAGGGGACTGATGACCTCAGCTGTTAAGTCCCATAGTGCTCAGAGCCATTTGAACCATTTTTGAACGATTAAGCAAGAGAACGTGAAACTGATGACCTGGCTGAAGGTCATGAGGGCTCGGAACAAACATCAGCAAGGCAATGGTCTCTAATACATTTAAAAAATATGAAAGCAAGAATTTTAAAAAGGGGACTGCTAACTGAAAAACACGAAATAAAATCTTAATTCTGCTCCGTCGCGCGGATGCTGCAAGTAACAAGAAATCTCCAAGCTGCGAGAGGACGCCGATAGACCGAAGTCACAAACCCAACACAAGTATGTCGCGAGCGTTTGTTCAACCACTGTTCGCACACGGCAGTTGCCGAAACACTCTAAGACATTCCATTCGATCAGCTGTCACGGAAAGTTCTAAGTCGACCTTTCTTTGTTTAGATATCCGACTGGTACACTGATAGGATGACATTACCTTTGATCAAAACGACAGCCAGTAATCGTTCAACAAATGAAAGCTTCTTATGTGAAACGGAAGCTCTTTCTGTTTACTGCGTCAGTTATACACGTAGAATGACACAAAAATATAAAAATAGATATCAAGAATAATACAAATTATGAATCTGAAGCGATTTTTTACTGCAGTTAAGCCGCTACGTCGCTATAGATAACTTTCAGTACACTGAAGAGTAAGTTCACTGGACAGCAAATCATTCACCTTGAGTGTAATAGCCAGTAGCGATTTCAGGTAGCCATGGATGTCCTAGAACGAGTTAGACCAAGTGGCAACTGCTGAGAAAACGAGGACTAATATTCAGCGCTTATGGCTGCGCTACACCCCAGCGTCTGTCAGTGTAGAACTTAACGTGCATGGCCGATGTTTCGATCGTAAGAAAAGTCGCCCCGCAAAAGAAGCAACTAGTTTAGAATAGTCACATTTAAGCCTCGCGCCTCGAGGCTTAAAGTCGTCTCGATAAGAGGCAGAAATTGCTGCAAGCTGTCACCGCCGTTCCCTCACGAACGGTCCTTCTGCGGTGAACGCCTCGCATAGACAATTGGTGCAGTTGCGAGTAAGACAGTCTTGTACAGTGACAGAGGGCGAAGAATATCCAGCATTGGACCAGAGAATACTGTTATCCTATTACGTGAATAATGTATTCACCTGCATGCGAATGAGGTTTGTCATGGTGTATGTACTATCCAGAAGAATAGTGTACGAGTGACGGTACAAGCTGTAAGTTCTACACTTCTGCACAAGTGTTTTGAATCAGAGTGGGTACATAATGCAGCTGGACCACCAGATCTGCCGTTTACTTGATAGTTTCTCATTTATGACCCTTTATTCTAATACAGTTCTCGGGTATGGCAGGCTAAATCTGATGTTCCTTAACACGGGTAGCTTTCACGTCCAATTAAACAGATTTTAATCTATTGTCTAACTCTGAGCTAGGAAAAGAATGGAAAAAGTGATAGAAGGTGATCTCGAGAGAGGTCTCTATGTGTCACAGAGAAATGTAGAAATATGTGAGACAATACCGACAATATCTTAGATGGATATTAAAGAAAGGCAAACCTACGTTTATTTCATTTGTAAATTTAGCCAAAGCTCTTGACAAAGTTGAATGGAATACATTCTTTGAAATTCTGAAGCAGGAATGTAATACAGGGAGCGAAAGACTGTTTACAACTTGTACAGGAGTCAGACTGTAGTCATAAGAGTAGAAGGACACGAAAAGGAAGCAGTGGTTTGAGAAGGAAATGAGGCGTGGTTGTAGCCTTTTCACCAACGTTATTCAACTTGTACACTGAGAAAGCCTAAAGGAAACTGAGGAGAAATTTGGAAACGGGAATGACATTGTACTTCTGTCAGAAGTAGCAAAGGAGTTGTAAGAGCAGTTGAGTGAAATTCAAGATGACTATCAACAAAAGTAAAGCAAGCGTAGAGAAGTCGAATTAAATAACGTGATGCTGAGGGAATTACATCAGGAAAAAAAGACACTAAAAGTAGTAGATGAGTTTGGTTTTTACAGCAGTAGAATGATGAACAAAATGGAGGGAGTATAAAATTCAGATTGGTAATAATACGAAAAACTTTTCTGAAAAACAGGAATACGTTAATAAATAATATAAATTTAGGTGTTGGAGGTCTTTTCTTGAGGTATTGTACAGTAGAGTAACATGAACAATAAATATTGCAGACAAAAAGAGAATAGAAACACTGTGCAAAAAATAATTTAACAACTCTATTTGCTGTAAACTTCTATCGGAGAAAAATACTCACAGCTTTCTGCAGAGCAAGAATGGAAAGGCATCATAACAGAGAGGTATACGACTATAGACAGGAAGAATGTTTTTCAACAAATAATGGCAATGCAACAGAATGGCAAGAAGACGCACTACCTAGATGAATCCACCAGCACAGTGTTCTGCACGTTCTGGAATTGTATACCCTTTAAAAATGTCTATCCAGTCTCCCAGTATGTAAGAAGCATTAGCAACAAAATAACAGAAATTGCAGTAAGTATTCATCTAGTTCTAATTATTATTATGTCTGTATAACATTATATTTAAGCTTTCTGTTATTATTATAGAGCTAGCAGAGCACCTACTGGACCAGCAAATGGAGGTGTTCACAGCAGCAGCAACAGTCCACATGTTCATGTAGCAGTGAGGTGGAATACTGTAAAACTATTGCTGTGTAAATAAATATATCCTATAAAAATGTGTTTTTTTATTTTCAACCACATCAATCAATAACAACCCACACACTTGCTGTTTGTAAAGAGCCTTGCTGATGAATATGTGTATACACTTACAGATATAATAATAATAGCTATAACTTTAAATGGACGGCGCGAATCAGACGATGTTCACGGCTCACTATGTGAATGTGTTACCTCTGACTCTGAGGTGCTTATCAGCCATGCAGCATATATTCAATACTCAGCATTATGTCGTCACTTCATGGTAACAGCTACAGTTGCGACTCCAGAGTGCAGCTTCACAGCACACATAAACCCGCCTCCGATATTTTCTTGCCCTAAAAAAGCGTTATAACCACTTGTGCAAAGTCTTGGATAATTATCTCTGAAGATATTCAAAGATTCATAAGTTGACAGTGAGACCATCATTCTACATTTAGTATTAAATATAATAATAATTTTATTCACATCCATGGTGATGATGAACTGGCGTTAAAGGTCAGCATTTTGGTTTTTAAAGAGTGTGCGAAAGATAAAGATGATGGAGACAGTGTAAGTATTAAAGCCGAAACACAGACACATTTCCTTCCAGTACTAAATTGGTGATCCGTTGATAGCCGCGCGGGATTAGCCGAGCGGTCTAATGCGCTGCAGTCATGGACTGTGCGGCTGGTCCCGGCGGAGGTTCGAGTCCTTCCTCGGGCATGGGTGTGTGTGTGTTTGTCCCTAGGATAATTTAGGTTAAGTAGTGTGTAAGCTTAAGGGACTGATGACCTTAGCAGTTAAGTCCCATAAGATTTCACATACATTTGACCATTTTTTTGATCCGTTGATATCTCAGAATGTATCCTATCAACCAATCCTTTCTTTTAGCCAAGATGTGCCACAAATTTCTTGTCTCTCCAGTTCTGTTCTGTGCCTCCTCATTAATTATATGAACCGCCATCCAATCTTCAGCATTCTTCTCTAGCACTACATTTCAAAGACTTCTATTCTTTTCCTGTCTGAACTGTTTATCGTCCATGTTTAACTTCCATAGATGGGTGCAGCACTCCATACAAATACTTTCGATAGGACTTCTTAAGACTTAAATGTAATACTCGAGCCCGCATCTCGTGGTCGTGCGGTAGCGTTGTCGCTACCCACGCCCGGGTTCCCGGGTTCGATTCCCGGCGGGGTCAGGGATTTTCTCTCTGCCTCGTGATGGCTGGGTGTTGTGTGATGTCCTTAGGTTAGTTAGGTTTAACTAGTTCTAAGTTCTAGGGGACTGATGGCCATAGATGTTAAGTCCCATAGTGCTCAGAGCCATTTGAACCATTTTGTAATACTCGATGTTAACAAATTTCTCTTCTGCGAAAACGTTTTTCTTGCCATTCCCAGACTACATTTTATGTTCTCTCTACTCGTACATCATCATTTCTTTTCTGCCAAAACAGTAAAAGTCATCAACTATTTTAAATGTCTCGTTTCCTAATCTAATTCCATCAGCATCGCCTGATTTAATTCGACTACATTCCATTTTCCTTGTTTTGCTTTGCTGACGATCATCTTATATCATGCTTTCGAGACATTGTCAATTCAGTTCAACTGCTCTTCCAAGTCCTTTACCGTCTCTGACAGAATTACAAACGTCATCGACAAAGCTCAGAGTTTTCTTTCTTTTCCCATGACTTTAACCCCTACTCTAAATTTGTCTTTGGTTTCATTTACTGCTTGCTCAATGCAAGGATTAAATAACATAGCGGATAGGCTACAAGCCAGTCTCACTTCTTTGTCAACAACTGCTTTTCTTTTATGCCTCTCGGGTCTTATAAATGCCGTATGGTCTCTCTACAAGTCGTAACTACAACTTCTCTTAGAAGATAGATTAAGGAAAGGCAAAAGTAAGGTTGATACAAGTCTGAAAATACATTAAGTCTGGGGACGTAGCACTGAGTGCGGCTGTTGCCAAAAATGCGTTGTTCAGGCAGAGAGGTCATTTGAATACAGCATTCACTGGCGGCGTGTATCCGTGGGACCTCCCTCTCCCCTTCGCCCTCCCTTCCTCCCCCCCCCCCCCCCCCCCCCACTTCATCGGAGACAGCGAACGATGGAAGAGCGACTTCACGGGCGGCGCCTGACAGGATGTTCAAATTTGCCGCCTCCCCATGCTTGTGTGTGGTATGTGTGCGCCAGGAGCGGGGAGCGGTCAACAAGGCTGTCGCCAGTACCGCGCTCCTTCCCACCCCCAAACACCTCCCCCCAAAAAATTGCTGACCGTCGTCGCAAAGTACGGGTGTAGGCGACGATTGCTGACCGTCGTTGCAAAGTACGAGTGCAGGCGACGACGAAAGGGAAATCGGTGCCATGTTGATGCTGATGGGGTTGGCTGCGGTGCGATGGCAGATGGCATCAGCCAACCTGCATCCCAACATTCGCCTTGCGGACCACCAGGAACATTTGTCGAAAAACCTGAGGTAGGACGTCCATCCAACGGTACAGGTGGGTGCAGCGTTGGCACTGTTGAGAACGCAACAGGCTGTACGGCTGATCAGGCTTGATGCTCAAGACTGCCGTCACCGCGAACGGTGATTGGCGGAGTGGTAGCAGCAGCAGCTGTGGAGTGATGCGTTACTCCTTCTCTCTCTAAAGAGCGAGATTTAAAAAAAATATTCTCATTAATTTACAATATGAATATACTATGAATACAAAGAAATTTTACAAAACTGGGATACCGCGATGAAGAAGAGAAAGCTACAGTGATGATGAATAAAAGTTTGTGTCTTTTTAGACAAAATGCTGTAAAATCTAGAATGATTGTAAGTTAGCATACTGAATCCAGTTAATTGATTGTTGGGCAAGCTACGCAAGAGCAAGGTCCAGGAGCCCAGCAAACAAATTTAAAATTCTCATAAGACATTTACTTTAACCCAGAGACATGTTGCAGGGAAATTTGATATGTTGCAACAAGCAAGTATTGCAACAGATAAAATTATATGTCTTCTGCAATATTTTTAAAAAATGGTAAAAGTTTATTTTTATTTGCACCAAATCTGATCTGATAGCACAACATAAACCTTAAAGAAAATATATCTCAACTTCTTGTAATCAAAATTTATGTTGACTGAGTTAAGACGCAAAAATATAATTTTACTGGACAGAAAGAGTCAATTAATGTCAAGATAAAAAAAGTTTCCTTCCCTTTCTTTGACAACGACTACAGCTAATAAACGAACATCTAACTAATATAAGATACTTATTTTGCAACATGGAAATTCTGAGAGTGATATACCTTTTCAAGTGAAAATAACTGTTCAAAATGGTTCAAATAGCTCTGAGCACTATGGGACTTAACATCTGTGATCATCAGTCCCCTAGAACTTAGAACTACTTAAACCTAACTAACCTAACGACATCGCACACATCGATGCCCGAGGCAGGATTCGAACCTGCGACCGTAGCAGTCGCGCGGTTCCGGACTGAGCGCCTAGAACCGCTAGACCACCGCGGCCAGCTGAAAATAACTGTAAGCAAATCACTCTCCTCAGAATGGATACAAATAGATTCTTCCGCCACTACAAGAATCGGCGGAACACAGTACTGGAAACAGGTTGGTTGGTTGGTTGATTCAGGGAAAGGAACCAAACAGTGAGGTCATCGGTCCTGTCGAGTTAGACAAGGGAGCCGGCCGTGCCCTTTCAAAGGAATAATCCCAGCATTTGCCTGAAGCGATTTAGGGAAATCACGGGAAACGTGATCAGGATGGCCGGACGCGGGTTTGAACCGCCGTCCTTCCGAATGCGAGTCCAGTTTGCTGACCACTGCGCCGTGCCAACTCACTCGATCAGGAAACAGGAGTGACACTTATAAACAATAGTTAGAAGCGTTCTTGACACCAGAACACAACATTTACAATAATAAATATGCAGTCATGTTATCTGTGACATAGCAGTTGAAAACAATTAGTAATAACTTTAGCTGAATCACTGCAATTAGTGCAATTCCGTGAAGTCTAGAGTGAAATTTTGAAAAAGCACTTCAACGGATAACAGATCATGACCAGAAAACATAACTGAGCGTATATAAGAGTAGCTTGACATGTTTCAGATTAAACAATAGTGCCTGCAGCTCACAGAGAAGGAGCAGATTAACCAGTTCCAACCGCAACCGGCGTGTGGCTGCAATCGGAGCATGACAGGAGCCAACTAGATAGCAGGGGACAGGACACGGTGTTCAATGTTTTCAAACACAAATCCTCGCCATTAACAGCGACCGGCGTGCAGTCGCTCAGATGCAGTTGTAGTCCTGACGTTTAACATGGCCCTTCTACCAGCAACGAATCAACTTCATAACGATTAGGAGCTTGTATAGCAGAAAACAAAATTTCTTTTCAAGACTGCACATCCATGTAGCACCCCACTACCAACGGTCACTGGTTGCGAATGCGTTGCTATAACTAGCCGCACAGCCGTGCTGCGGTCAGAGACAAGGCTCGTGAGGCACGCTACGTCAAGATCTGTGATACGACGAGATCGATTACTTTGATACATCGATCTGAACCGATGGCTCAATGCGTTTACGAAATAAAGCATAGTCAAACTTCAATTTTGGGGCTATGGACATCATCCATTTCAGGCGACTGACGACGACATTGTTCGGTGACAAATGACAGGTCAGTTTGACTAAATTCTTATGTGAAAATGGAGGTGACAATCAGGAGACGATCAGCAAATAAATCTCTGAGTGGCTCTTCTTTGTAATAAGGAATAAATAACTAAAGAATATCCGAAGCGCCCAGTCGTTATACCATTTAACATTCCGCCTAATGTCTTTTCCACAGAGAATAGAGAAATAGGGTACATATACGAGGGCCGTTCAGAAAGTAACCTCCGGTTGATTTAAAAAAATACACCAAGTTAAATAAAAATATTTTAATATATACATCTTACAACTACATCTTTGCACTATTTTTCTACATAGTCTCCATAGCGATTGAGGCACTTATCGTATCTCTTCACAAGCTTTGAAATTCCTTCTGCATAAAAATCACCCGCTTGTGCCTGGAGCCAGCCTGTGACCGCATCTTTGAGCTCTTCGTCGTCATCAAACTGCTGTGACCCGAGCCATTTCTTCAAATGCATGAAGAGGTGATAATCACTTGGCGCCAGGTCTGGGCTGTAAGGTGGATGGTTGATAACGTCCCACTTTAAGGACTCAAGAAGGGCCGTTGTTCTGCGAGCAGAGTGAGGACGGGCGTTATCGCGCAAAAAAACGATACCGGAAGTAAGCATACCACGGCGTTTGTTCTGTATAGCCCGTCGTAACTTTTTTATTGTTTCACAGTACACGTCTTGATTAATGGTCGTACCACGTTCCATGAATTCAACCAACAACACCCCTTTGGCATCCCAAAACACCGTTGCCATCAGTTTTCTGGCAGAAAAATCTTGCGAGGCTTTTCTTGGTTTGGTAGGCGAATTTGAATGTGCCCACATCTTTGATTGTTCTTTTGTCTCAGGGTTCACGTACTTAATCCAGGTTTCGTCACCGGTCACGATTCTGTTTAACAATGGTTCTCCTTCGTCCTCATAACGTGACAGAAAGTCTAATGCAGAGGGCATTCTTTGAGTTTTGTGGTGGTCGGTAAGAATTTTGGGCACCCATCGTGCACAGAACTTACGGTAACCCAATCTTGCTGTCACTATCTCGTACAAGAGAGTCTTAGACATCTGTGGAAAACCAGTAGACAACTCCGACATTGAGAAACGTTGATTTTCACGAACTTTTGCATCAACTGTCTGAACGAGTTCGTCACTCACCAATGATGGTCTACCACTCCTCTCTTCATCATGAACGTTTTCTCGTCCACTTTTAAATAAACGTACCCATTCACGGACAACTCCTTCACTCATAACTCTTGGTCCGTACACGGCACAAAGCTCACGATGAATAGCTGCTGCAGAATATCCTTTGGCTGTAAAAAACCTTATGACAGCACGCACTTCACATTCGGCGGGGTTTTCTATTGCAGCACACATTTCAAACTGCCACAAAAACTAAACTAGCGCAGGTACGACATTCACTGGACCACGGCTTGATGCCGACTGACCTGTTGAGTGCGTGAACGCACAGATGGCGTCGCTACTCCCCCCACAACCCGCACTGTGACCAATCGGAGGTTACTTTCTGAACCGCCCTAGTAAAATTGTATTCATTACACAGTAAACTAGGAGGGTTAAAGTATTTTGAAATAAATACCGCCCGCAGTAAGATTTCGATACGATTTAGGCCTAGTAACAGGAGATTACCACTCATATGTTGACAGCTCGAGATCAGACAAGAAAAAGGCGAAAATTATGCGGAAGGAAGAAATGAATGAAGACAGCTAGTTTCATTTGTAAAAAAATTGATAGTTTGACTTCCGTACATTTCTAGAACTGTGGCTCGTTAATTATAGTCTCTATCCACGATGCAATAAAATTATTACTCTGATTTGACAATTCAGGTAATTTCATAGGAGAGAAAAGAAAAAAAATGCAATGTATCGAAATATATCTACACTCATATACACAGATTCCTTTTACGTATTCGAGTGCTTGGTATGTGCATTTCACATACGTAAACATGTAATACTCGACGGGATAGCGGATGCTACGTAAATGAGCAGAGGTTGATCTCCATGGCAGAGTTGTCAGAAGACTCCTGCAGACACCGCCAAGGCCGCTCCTGGGCAGCAGGCTGGGTTGCTGGCAGCGTGCCTGAAAACCGAAAATCTACGTCACGGTCACTATACTCACAGAAACAAAGTTAGTTTTAGTGACCTCGATGGATGGCTATTGCACCGTGAGTGCCATAATGAGCCTGCCCAAACGTCTGAGTGGCGTTGCCGGGTTCCCAGTTGTAAAGCTTGTTATAGGCGTGATATAAAACTTCGTCTTTTTGTGAAACTTCATTGGGAAGTTTGTGTCGGGAACAGAGTGGGCAGGGGAAGGAGATGCAGCAGACTGTGGTGGCTATGACTAAGTACGAGTTCTGCTGATGAAGTGTCGTGAGCAGGCATAATGTGATAGGTGCTCAAAAACAACAACAAAGTGCTCTCCCTAGAGTTCCTTGACGGTACGAACGGAAAGTTCGGCTTCACCGTTGTACTGAGGAAAGAATGGTGCCATTTAGATATGTTGAATTCCATTTGTTGGCAAAATTGTTGAAAGTTCGACGGAGAAAATTGCGGACTACATCCGAAACAACTGTTTGTGGCAAACCTTCTGAGGAAAAAACAGAAGTGAGTGCCTTGATAGTGCTAGAGCTAGTACTCGAATGCATTGGAAACACAAAAAGATATCAATCTCTGTTGGCCCATTACGACTAGGGGACATTGACTGGTACTTACCTTTCAATGTCAATAAACTTTACCAACAGCGGTACACTTTAAGATATTTTATTTTATTCTGAAACTAATCAGTTTCGGCAGTTCATTTTGCCACCTTCAGGCCCCATACACTTTTTTCAAATCAACGAACTTCACGTATAGGGCCATAAAACTGAACATTATGAATTCCAGTCGTTGTGGAGATGATTCATTCGAAGATGTCAGTTGCTGCCACGTCAACGTATGTAGCATCTGCACAGCGACTGGAATTTACGATGTCCCCAATCTACCGATTCCCCAATGACCTCTATAAAATAGTTTCAACACATTTGGTAGCAAAGATGTGAAAATCAGGACTTGCGTTTGTTCATTAGGATAATGTAATTTAAGTTTAACCAATCTGGAAAGAAATGCTGTTGCGTTGTGCACGGTTTGCCAACTACCGTATCTGAGATTGATTCGGATTATCAAGCCAACCTGTCCGAATGTAGTTCCTGAGAAATTGTAGGACTGATCGTGTTCAGTAGCCTGTGCGATCCGCCGGTAAAAGCCTGCAGTTATTGTGAATCAGAATGATCAGTCTGAAGACAGGAAACCTGATGTGTCTAAATTCGGATCATTTCCCATTGGTAAGCGAGACAGAATGTCTGCATTTGCATGCTGTGCCTTAGGGCAATAAGGAATTTCATATTGATAATTGGAAGCAAATAGTGACCAAAATTGCAGCTTCTTTGCCGTTCGGTTAGGTACATCTCTTCGCCAGGAGAAAAAGAGCGGTGAACAGCATACGATAAGTCACAAGAAAAAGTTTTTTACCACGCAGAAATTGATGAGCTTTTGTGACACCTTAAATTTTGGCTAAGGCTACCTTTTCCAGATGACTATAGTTGACTTGGTGCTTGTTCAATGTCTCAGACGCGAATGCTATGGGGCGTTCCATGTTGCTAAGCTTGTGACACAAAACTGCCCCTCTTGTATGTGATGACGCGTCAACTGCAAGGATTGCTGGTTTTTGCGGATCGAAATGCGTAAATCAAGAACGACTACGCAATGCATATCTCATTTTCTGAAATGATTGCTCACACTCTCCTATCCAATTAAAAGGAACATTTTCACGTCTGAGGCGATGCAAAGGAGCTATAATATGCACTGAGTTCAGAATAAATTTTATGTAGTACGTCAGTTTACCAAGAACAGCTTGGAGTTCCCGTACTTTTGTAGGAGAAGGTTTGGCTAAATTCTTAGTCGAGGGATGAGCAACGTGGGCATCGATGACATCTCACAAATATTCCATTCCATTTCATTATTGAAAACTGAACATTTCTGTAAATTGCACTTTAGTCCAGCGTCAATAAAATTTGAAACAGGCACTTCAACTTTCTGAGATTCTCTTCTGGTGTTTGTCCGCATAAATGACATCATCTACATAATTTGGACAGGATGGGACTTTGAGTCTCTTGTTCAAGAAAGAGTTAAAATAACGCAGCAGCAGAGTTGGTTCCGAAGGGAAGGCGCTGGTACTGATACTGATACTGATGCATACTAACCATCAAACATTTTTTTGTTTCTTCATCCAGGGGAAACTGAATATGAGAATTGGCTAAACCTGTTATAGAAAAGAATTGTCCACCTGATAGGCAGTCCATAAGCTCGTCAATATGTGGAGGTGTTATTTTCTCATTCCATTTCTTTATGATCACGCCCATTGACTTGTAGAAACGGGTTTTAAAACTCAGATTTGTTCAGATCTGTTGAGTTGAAATGCACCTTCATCGGGAAAGGCCTTGGGTGACGGATGATCGCGGTAAAACTTAGGTATTGCATTGCCCTTGAGTGTAATGCGCACGTGAAAACTCTTACGTCCCAATGTGCCGTCATATTTTTCTCACAACTGACGAATACTGGCACGGGAAAATTGCGTATCAATAGCATGCACGTTTCCCTGAATATCTAAATGAAATGAATCAAAAGCATCCATTCCAAAAAATATTGGTACTAGCATGTGACTGATATACAGTGAAAGCACTGATGTTATCGTATCTCTGTATTTTACACGCAAATTGTACTTTCCAAGAAGCGACACCCTCGCCTTTGAAGGCCGTGAGGGCGTAATTTTTTTAGCTGAGGGTGTTCCAACTGCTGACAAGAATTCGGTTAATCAGTGTGACTGAACCACCAGTATCTAACTGAAATGATACAGTTTAATTGCAAATCTGCAGAGAGATGAGCAGTTCTTTGAATTTTCAGACTTCCAGAAGGCTGTCTTTGAGTTCTGACGAACAAAGCGTTTAACTGTATGTTTATTAGAGGAGAGCTGGGTCGAATGAGGCAAGTTTTGCACTGCTCATTTTGTTGTGAGATACTGTCACTTTCGTCCACGGTTCCTGTATAGATTGCCAGAAGGAGTGGGTAAAGATTCCGATTGAGAGAAAATGAAATGAAATGATCACGTGGCATTAACGGTCGGGAGTCCCCACATGGGGGAGTTCGGCCGCCCAATCGCAGGTCTTTTCAGTTGACGCCACATACGGAGACTTGCAGATAGATGATGAGTAAATAATGATGAGAACGACACAACATCCAGGCCCTGAGCGGAGAAAATCTCCACCCCGGCCGGGAATCGAACCCGGGCCCCCGCATGGCAGTGAGAGATTGAAAGGGTTGTGTGGAATAGAATTTACTTTCCATTTTTTGGGTGCACACTTGCTGTGTGTGTCCCGATTTATGGCAGTGTCAGCATTCCGCATGAGGGAGAAAGTAGTTTCTGCGGTCATGCATTACATAACATTTCACATAAGACTTCAGAAGGTATGTTTTTAACTTCCTGAGCTTTGATTTCCTTAAACACATCATTGAGACCAAGGTTGCGATGCTTTAAGAATCTCAGCTACCAGCAAGGTTTTGAATAATGTAATCGCGAAGCACTTTTCTTGGAATGCGGCTCCGAAAGAGCAGTTAAATTTTCAGTCCTAGTCGTGTCCTAGAGTTCCGCGATCCTTCCTTTGTAAGGCTGCTTACTATGACAACACCTACGACAAAAAAAAAGAACGACTCGATTGAGCAGCAATTATATGACTCTGAGCTTCGAAGAATTCATACAGTTTTCTGGAAACGTCTTCATAGGGTTTAACTGAGAGATAACTTCCTGCACAACATAAAAATATACATTCCTACACACCAAGAAAAAAAAAGCCCTCGTGATTCACCTGAAAGGTTGTATGCAGACAAATACTGCTTGAGCTGCAAGCGATTCTCCGTCCATTGCTCTTATTTTGCATCAAAAGAGTGGAAGGGAGGAGATAGCGCCTAGCATCTGGCATTCTGTGCTCCAGTCACTCCTGTTTCTTGTCTTTGCTGTGCGTCCATTAATCTGTCAACAGTAGGCAGCAAACAGTTAATTTGTTGGCTCAAAAAAAAAAAAAAGTTCAAATGGCTCTAAGCACTATGGGACTTAACATATGAGGTCATCAGTCCACTAGACTTAGAACTACTTAAACCTAACTAACCCAAGGACATCACACACATCCATCCCCGAGGCAGGATTCGAACCTACCAGACTCCTTGCCAACTGATGTCTGATGCGTCGGTAATGAGGCGGCCAAAAAAGACAACCAAACCTACAAAAACGTAACACATTATGTAGTTTATTAACATATTTTCATTTTATAATTGAGATGTATACAACTCTGAATCGCTGTGGAAACTTCTCTGGTGTTGAGTTATATGCAGTGGATGGTAATGTTCCTGACAGAAACAAATATTCTTGAATACTGATATAAGGAGTTTTCAAATGAAAAGCTACGAATGGTCGTAACAACCAAACCGGCTGAAATTTGCATATGCTGCTTTGGGATAACATAGTGGAAATCTAGGGACGCGAATGAATTATCCAATATGGTTGTGCGTATGCGCGGGCACATGGCGCAGGAGTGAAGCAGGCAGGTGTCTCTTCTGTCCGTTAGACGTAGCAGTACGTGTGAGGACATCATGCTGTTCACATTTCAAAATTCGTCGACTGAGGTGCATCGGGGTTTTAGCAAATTTTTGACTGCGGAAAGGGTTGAACCGGCCGATATTCATCGTCGGATGGTAGCGGCACATGGGATAGACTATGTATGTGGCACGTGAGTGAGAAAGTGGCATGCCCGTTTTCCGGAAGGCCTGAAGTGTTTGAATGATGATCCGATACCAGACCAAGAAAGCACGGAAATGACTAATCTAGAGTGGACAATTGTGCATTACAATTACGAAGAAGTTGAGAGAACTGCAAAAGGAACTACGTTTGGGACTAGCACTGCAACACCTGTTCTAGTATGATGAAGACTCCGCTTTCAGGGAGTAGATCCGTCGTCAACGACAAGACCTGGTGCCATTACTTCGAGCTAAATTGGGTCAGCATGCTTTGGATGCATGCTTAGTCACCTCCTGCAAAAAATTCAACGCTGTGCCCTCAGGAGGTAGGGTGATTCTCACCGTCTTTTTCGACGTCCGTGTTCCGGCACTTACCGAATTACTCGCCCACTGAAAATGCATTAACACTGACATGTACTGTGAGACACTCCGCAGCCTAAACAAGTCCATCAAGAGCAAACGGTTTGGGCTGATCACAGTGGGAGTGATTCTGCTCCGCGATAACAAGCGTCCATACGTCTCCAAGGTCACACTAAGTTAAGTGGCTAATTTCACATGTGAGCAGCTTGAGCATCCGCCCTACAGCCTACAGCCAGATCACGCCACCCTGGGACTTCCATGTGTTTGGTCTGTTAAAAAAAAATAATAATAATAATAAGTGTCAAAGGGAAGTACTCATCTCGGACGACGAACTGAAGGGCACAGAGGAGGATTGTCTCCCGTTACAGCCACAGGAATTCTGGAAACATGGAATCCTTCCGCTCTTGAAGCAGTGATACAGTTGTGCTCCAGTGATTAATTTTGAGCAAAGACTTCAATTATACCTATAGTGTTCTTTCGCACCTTTTCTTTTGAACACCCCTCTTACAAGCTGATAAGTCACTGACAAGTAGAAAGGCTTAGTAATGTCGTGCTATGCTCGTTGCAGTCATCCATGCTAAAGTTGAAACAAGTCTGAAAATCCACTGAATCTGGCTGCGAAACTCTGAATGCTGCTGTTTAAAAAGACACGCGGCAATCAGAATCGCAGGCAGTGAGGTCTGTTAAATTCAGCGTCCCAATGCAACAGTGAGGGGACCGAACTGCTGAGGTCATCGGCCCCTAGCCTTACACTCTACTTAATCTGACTTAAACTAACTTACGTTAAGGACAACAAACACATCCATGCCAGAGGGAGAACTCGAACCTCCGACGGGGGTAGCCGCGCGAACCGTGGCAAGGAGCGCAAGACCGTGCGGCTACCTCGCGCGGCAACAGCGGCGGCGTGTCGTCTTCCACATAGCTGTGAGCCCTGTGCAACACACCGGCTCGTAGCACATAGTCATAACGCTGTCACCTTTTAAATGAAAATATGTTTGAGATTTTTTGACTTATTTCACATCCATTTTTTAGTATCATCGCCGTATTCGGGCGCTAATATAGAGATGAACACAGCAGCAATGGCTATTCAGTCTTGATTGTTTCATAGCCACGCCACAGGCACAAGTCCCTTTAGCGGCAAAACCATCGTGGAAAGTGCACGGACGTTCCTTTCCCTGTTGTGTTTATGTATCTGAAACATTTCGGCTGCCGACTTTATATTCGAACTATGTGACACTCTTGCTCTAAGATACACTACTGGGCATTAAAATTGCTACACCAAGAAGAAATGCAGATGATAAACGGGTATTCATTGGACAGATATATTATACTAGAACTGACATGTCATTACATTTTCACACAATTTGGGTGCATAGAGCCTGAGAAATCAGTACCCAGAACAACCAACTCTGACCGTAATAACGGCCTCGATACGCCTGGTCATTGAGTCAAACAGAGCTTGGACGGCGTGTACAGGTACAGCTGCCCATGCAGCTTCAACACTATACCACAGTTCATCAAGGGTAGAAACTGGCGTATTGTGACGAGCCAGTTGCTCGGCCACCATTGACCAGACGTTTTCAATTGGTGAGAGATCTGGATAATGTGCTGGCCAGGGCAGAAGTCGAACATTTTCTGAATCCAGAAAGGCCCGTACAGGACCTGCAATATGCGGTCGTGCATTATCCTGCTGAAATGTATGGTTTCGCAGGGATCGAATGAAGGATAGAGCCACGGGTCGTAACACATCTGAAATGTAACGTCCACTGTTCAAAGTGACGTCAATGCGAACAAGAAGTGACCGAGACGTGTAACCAATGGCACCCCATACTATCACGCCGGGTGACACACCAGTATGGCGATGACGGATACACGCTTCCAATGTGGGTTCACCGCGATGTCGCCAAACACGGATACGACCATCATGATGCTGTAAACAGAACCTGGATCCATCCGAAAAAATGACGTTTTGCCATTCGTGCACCAAGGTTCGTCGTTGAGTACACCATCGCAGGCGCTCCTGTCTGTGATGCAGCGTCAAGGGTAACCGCAGCCATGCTCTCCGAGCTGATAGTGCATGCTGCTGCAAACGTCGTCGAACTGTTCGTGCAGATGGTCGTTGTCTTGCAAACGTCCCCATCTGTTGACTCAGGTATCGAGACGTGGCTGCACGATCCGTTACAGCCATTCGGGTAAGATGCCTGTCACCTCGACTGCTAGTGATACGAGGCCGTTGGGATCCAGCACGGCGTTCCGTATTACCCTCCTGAACCCACCGATTCCATATTCTGCTAACAGTCATTGGATCTCGACCAACGCGAGCAGCAATGTCGCGATAAGGTAAACCGGAATCGCTATAGGCTACAATCCGACCTTTGTCAAAGTCAACGTGATGGAACGCATTTCTCCTCCTTACACGAGGCATCACAACAACGTTTCACCAGGCAACGCCGGTCAACTGCTTTTTGTGTATGAGAAATCGGTTGGAAACTTTCCTCATGTCAGCACGTTGTAGATGTCGCTACCGGCGCCAACCTTGTGTGAATGCTCTGAAAAGCTAATCATTTGCATATCACAGCATCTTCTTTCTGTCGGTTAAATTTCGCGTCTGTAGCACGTCATCTTCGTGGTGTAGCAATTTTAATGGCCAGTAGTGTATTACTTCAGTTTGCTATTCAGGTATTGTTCATACACCGTTGGCGGTTCTTTTGGCTTCATGTTTGACTTCCTTGAGGTCTGTCGTTTTGGGTTTGTGTACACCTAGCCGTTGTCCACTCGGTCTTTTTCTGCCACTTACTGCGTTTGTCAGAATCTGCGCTGTGACACTCCCTCACTGTGGTAGTGCTTTACAAAAGTGTCAATAATGCTGACTCTCGCGTGCAAAATACTTCTGAATGACAGAGAGATTGATTCTGTAGACAAGGCAGTGTCAAAAAACGCTACAGCAGATGAAGGAGCTGATCGAGCAGAATAGGAAGCTGATTCGCAACGTGGGCATACAGCCTGCATGTCGAACGGCCGTGAGGCAACGTCCGCCCCATCCAGCCATTTACTGTGTTGGAAGACACTGTAGAAGGTTGGAAAAGTGCCTGCATAGATCCATCCTGCACTGTAATTTAAGAAGCGTATCAGATCTCCAGTTATTTAGAAATGAAATCGCTCATGAGCTGTGTCCGTGCACGCACACGTCCATATGAATTTACTGAACTGTGCAACGTGCTGAGTGAGCATTTCTGCCATCAAACTTTTACTGCAGTAGCGTGATTGCAGTTTAACGAATACGGGAAGCATAGAGACCACTCCTACGCGCCCTGGATAGCGAATCAGCAAGGTATCGCTAATAAATGAAAGTCTGAATGTACAGATTATGGGACTCCATAGACTGATTTTTTAGTCAAAGGCATAGTTGTCAGATTGTAACCGGACGAGAAAGTCTAGTATTGCTCTTTGGAATATAGTTGACAAACAACTCAGCTCTGCACCGTGTGCCGGCAAATTAGTCCTACTCAGAGTGGGACTCTGCGCAAGGAACCGTTCTTGCTCCCATGTAGATTTCAATCGAATTAGAAGCAAAGGCAAGATAGCTGGACTTCTCGGTGTAGTTCATGTTCTTTAGACAGTAAGAAAAGTTCCCCCGCAATGATCGTTTCACCTTCTTAATGCTTAAGTCTTGTCCAGATGTCCACAGCTCGTGGTCTCGCGGTAGCGTTCTCGCTTCCCGAGCACAGGGTCCAGCGCTCGATTCCCGGCGGGGTCAGGTATTTTCACCTGCCTCCAGATGACTGAGTGTTGTTGTGTCGTCTTCATCATCATCATTCATCCCCATTACGGTCGGAGGAAGGCAATGGCAAACCACTTCCACTAGAACCTTGCCTAGTACGGCGGTGCAGGTCTCCGTCATCGTTCCCCTAAGCTCTGTAAAGGAGTATCGGACTTCATCATTGTCCAGATTGTTGGCCACGCCACGAGCGGCGGCAGTGGCCCCAGTTCTTCAATATATGTTATGCCTGTCGAAAGTAGGGGGCAGGAAAAGACGACTGTAGGCCGATGCTACGCTGTTCAACAATACACTGTGAGCAACAGGTCTTGATCATGGGTCGGCGTTCGATTTAACTCCAGTCTGCGCAGAAGCCGGCAAAGCCCCTATTATACTGAGCCGGATATTCATGATATTATGGCTCAAATTTAGGTGGATAGGGAGACTTGGTTTCTCTGATTAAATCAGCAAACCTATCAGCTTTCTGCGCCCCCTGTCTGCAGCCACCATGGCGGCACGCTATTTCACACAGCCGGCAAGACTCTTTTGCGGAGGCAACTTACTGTACGGGCGAAGCACAAGAATGTAGAATAGCAAATCACACTGCTAGTCGTAAGCTTGACGGCGACTGCAAATAGTGTTTGTTTAGACGCTTTTGCATAATTTGGTGCGAGCGATTCTAGGAGCTTCAGTCCGGAATCGCGCGACTGCTACAGTCGCAGGTTCGAATCTTGCCTCAGGACATGGATGTGTGTAATGTCCTTAGGTTAGTTAGGTTTAAGTAGTTCTAAGTTCTAGGGGACTGATGAAAAATGGCTCTGAGCACTATGGGACTTAACATCTACGGTCATCAGTGCCCTAGAACTTAGAACTACTTAAACCTAACTAACCTAAGGACATCACACAACACCCAGTCATCACGAGGCAGAGAAAATCCCTGACCCCGCGGGGACTGATGACCTCAGATGTTAAGTCCTATAGTGCTCAGAGCCACTTGAACAATTTGAACCGGATTTGGTTTCCAAATACTGGATGAGATGAATCTGGTATACAGCTCAGGTTCTTAGGATTTTTGAATCGTCACTAGAAGATTATAAGTTGTTCCAACCAATGTTTCGTCGGGCCAAAGAGTTTCAAGTGTACACTTCACTCAAGCAGTCCACTGTCCCTAAATGTCGTCACACAGCCACTTCCACCCGCTGTGTGTGATGCAGCAAAAGTCGAATTAGACAGGTCATAGGTCTTCGGGGTCACTGAGCCAATCTCAGCTGTTCAGTGGGCGAGTTCCATGGTCGGATCGAACAAAGTGAAGTGGACCATCAGAATCAGAGGTGACTTTAAGGCCATGATTAACGCGCAAAGGAACTTCGACGTTTGCCCAGTCCTTCGGCCAGAGAAACTTTTAGTAAAGTTGGCAGACAGGCAATATTTTTCAAAAATTTACTTGAAGGATACATACTGCAAGGGGGCTTAATTAAATATAATGCAAATATTTTTTAATTTTAGTCGCTGTATGTCCTGCTATGAAGTCTCGTAACCGGTTGGCCCTGACTAGTATTAGTACGCAATCTGACTGCATAGAATAACAACAAAGAATGAAAGGAAATTTCCGTTACCACAATTAATTAATTAAGTCCCCAGCAACTATAAAAGCTACGAAACAAAAACTACGGAACAACAAAACACAAGTGTAACTGTTCTGTGTGTGGAAGTGCGATTCAACGTACACATCTGGAACGGTTCTTCCTCAATAAGACAAGATATTTTAAATACCATTTACACTGAATTAATTAAATAAAACTCAAATACTATAATTGTACATAAAAACCCGAATTACAGTCTAATACATGAACACAAGCCAGATGCTTTGTTGACTGAACCTGTGACCAAGAGGCATTGTTAGTTAGGAAATTTTAAAAAAATTTAAAAAAATGATTTTTTTACCTTCATATATATTGACTAAAAATACACTCTGATCATTACAACATCTCCATTCGAACAACATCTGCTGTCTAGCCCATCAAAACAACTGCACACGACATGGCCTCAACTAGTACAACTATAGACATCCTCTCAGCAAAGCACTAACTACAACAACTTCTGAACAAGCACTGCCAGTGGAGGCGGCGGAATAAAACTCTTTGGCGCAATCTCTGGCGCTGTGACTCAGTGCAGCCACCTTTCATATGGCCCTCCTCCACAGGCTAGAATTTGATGGTATTTTTGCCAGCATTGGTGGTGAAAATACCATCAAATTCGTCAAAAAAATACAGACAAAAATAAAAGATAATATTAATAAGTAAATATCACATAACTAGATAAATTTTGGCTTTGCACTGACCCTTCAACAACCATATATATAAAATACAGTAAGGAATACAAATGCTTGCATCCATGTGATTTTACATTACAGTTTACACAAGTATCATTCAATCAATGGCACCAGCAATGTCAAATAGGTGTAGGTAAGAGTCTCATAACATTTCACAAACAGTAAATATACAAAAAATCAGTTTATACAAATATTCACAAAAAATCCTTTCAATAGTTCAATAAACAAGTAGGACTCCTCAGAGTAGTTGACAGTTCCAGCAGTAGCACCCAGCAATGGTCAACAGCTGCAAATAGCAGTCTCATAAAATTTCATCAGCAGTATTTAAACAGCTCCAACAGTGGCACCCAGCAATGGCGAGCAGGTGCAGACACCAACAAGTGACATTATGTCAGTAGAAGCAGTTCCATTAGTGACTCCCAGCAATGTTGAACAGGTGCAGACAGCAACAAGTGATATTATTTCAGTAGAAACAGTTCCATCAGTGGCACCCAGCAATGTTGAGCAGGTGCAGACACCAACAAGTGACATTATTTCAGTAGAAGCAGTTCCATCAATGGCACCCAGTAATGTTGACAGGTGCAGGTCGCAGTCATTAATATTCACTATCACTAATCAGACAGTTCATCAGAGTTCATCAGCAGAAATTAAACATTTCTAAGTGGCACCCATTATGTTGAACAAGTGCAGGTAACAGTCCATAATATTCACTATCACTAATCAGACAGTTCATCAGAGTTCATCAGCAGAAATTAAACATCTCCTAGTGGCACCCATCACGTTGAACAAGTGCAGGTAACAGTCCATAATATTCACTATCACTAATGAGACAGTTCATCAGAGTTTATCAGCACAAATTAAACATTTCCAAGTGGCACCCACCAATGTTAATACGTGTAAGCACGAACAACAGTTTGAATGCACACACATTGCTTTTACAAAATTATTATCAATGCTCTAACACTAAACATACGAATTATAATAAACACACAAATGATATCAGATAATTGTCATATTAACTATTACAAATACACAAATATCAGTAAACCTATAATACTTGTGGGTGTCAGTGCAAGCCACAACAAACAAGTAAAATAATTTAGTAGATAGGTCGGTACCAATTATTTGGGATTAGGAATGGAAAACACACTCACTCATCTTTCATCCACATTAAGTGCTACTGTTAATTGAATAGTGTTAACTGTGTAAATGCAATTCTGTCAAAATTTGATGTTCAACATGTGTATCAAGTAGTAGTGGCAACAGTGTATAGCAGTCAATAATAGTTAGTCAACGTCATCGTCATCATGTCAAGACCAATGTTTGCCAAGCCAAATCAAATGTACGGTTGCTGAACAACTGTCAGTGTGCCAAGATATGCAAATACTTCCAATCTCCAAAAAAAAAAAGTATATACTGCTTAGTGATTTAACAAAGTGTGCGTGTAGACAATCTTCCTTCGACTTGAGTGTTCTAGTCTGCCATCTTCATCCTCCTTGTTCCATATAAACCAACAAAAAAAAACTATGCTCCTCACTTACTTTACCTCTTATCCACCAAAACTCCAATAACCATCAGCATCACATAATCTCAATACTTCAATAATACCTCTTACGTCGATACATATAAACCTTATCATCAATATCATTTACCTTGCCTCTTGTCCACCAAAAGTCCAATAATCATCAACTTCACACAATATCAATACCTCAATAATACCTCTTCAATACGTCGACACATATAAACCTTATCGCCAATATCATTTCACTTCCATAACAACTCTTTCCTCTAGTTAGTCTCCTCGAACAAGTACAGATAAAATCCTAGTGCAGACTTCAATTCATCATCCCATTCAATCCAAAGACACAATGTCCACACACAACCTCTGTGTAATCCATCTGACCCAAATCTTCTACTCATTATGAATTATAAAATACATTTTGGTTACCTTGTCCATCATTAAATAAAAGAAATGCATATATGACCTCTAACAGCCTTTAGTTTGAATAACTTTCAGTAAGTAAGTACGAGTATGGGGTGTGAATGATCATAATATTTCACAGTGTGTAGGCCTACACTACTTCAAGAATCATAGCAAAACAGAAGCAGACATGTGGAGCATTTCTTGGACAAGTTTCACTTGCTATTTCAATTGCTCACGAAGAATGCAGTGTAATAACTGTCAATGGTCTAAACCTAGTGTTGGTATGTCATGTCGTTAGCTTCCTTCCTATTAGCATAAATTTATACAGCTTCCATAAGACCTCCAGCTCATGTGACTTCAATGAAGTTTCTTGTACCAATGTCGTTCGTAGCATTATAGCAGTTCATTTTCTTATCTTAAAATATAAGGCACTGAGCGTAAGCAAAACATGCAATAGCGAGTAAATATAGCAGTAGAGAACAGAATGTCAACAAGTGGATGCAGCACAATCCCTACAACGAGGCTCTGCCAAGCGAACAATCTATAACTAACACCATACTGTGGCCTAAACTCCATGTTCGTACACCTTACATCAGCATTTCTATATACCAAATTAGAGTATATTTATGGCAACAAAACAGAAATGTGTAAATATGCAATCCATACACAAAGGAGCAAATATGTATCTTACATAATAAACAGGTCATTAGCATCATTTCAGCATAAGCAAATAAATGTTCATATGTAATCTCAATAAGTAAACATGAAGGTGCAAGCAGATAAATCACAAAGTATAACTTACATACATAACCATATCAGCACAACTAATCAGGTGACAATTATAATTTAATTAAATAAGCACAGCTGGCACATAACAAAAAAATATGACATCAGTGAAAAAGCATAGCAGCCAAGCGATGCATAAAATACACAAGTAACAACCCTGTTCATTAATCAATCATTGTCAATATCAGTTAACACAAAGTATGAATCACGTAATCGCGAGCAGCAAATTACGTCTAAAGTACGTACCTAAGTGGAAATATGTTACCTGAAAAATAAACTCAAATAATAGTTACCTTTTTAGTTTATTAGTTTCTTCTTCGAAATTACATTCTTCCCGAAAATTTCTCGATAGCAAGTCCTCTTAACGTTGGACACACACAGAATTTACCTGAAGTTCTTAAATATTTTATACAACCGTATCCGGAAAAATACTGAACGTTAATAACATAATTTATCAAGTCACTATAGCTTTATACTGAATTTATTCGAAGAAATTAGACTGTATCTGTTTACGGCTGTCAGTGCATTTGCACTGAGCGCTCGATCAGCTGTAGGTACGTGTGACGTAGGAAGTAATTGTTTGCAGTCAACGACTGCTTTGTGTGGCGGACAGACTTGACTGTTGCTTCGAGTATGTGCCATCGCCAGAACACGGCGCGGTATCATTGTACTCTCTGTGTGTTTACGTATAACTGTTAGTTTCTCAAAAGTATGTCATTCCACAAAAATTTTAACGTTCGATATATGATGTATTCCCTTGGAGCGCCGAGATTTAAGAGTTTCTACTTCGACAGTGTTATCATGAATAATATTGCGAACTCTATATGGACCGTTATAAAGCAGAAAAAATTTGCGACACAAGCCTTTTCCTTTGTGAGACAAACGATGAGACTTAATTAACACCTTTTGACCAACTGACAATGTTTTTAAACGACCAGGTCGTTTAGCTAATTTCTCTCTTCTAGCAGCCGCAGATGCAATATTTTGTAGAGCCAGGTTGACAACTTCAGAATGCTGCAGTTTCTGTGAAGGCGGAAAAGGAACGATTTCAGGAATGCGATTTGTCGGTGCTTTATTTTTTAATATCAATATAGGCGGTAAAGAAGTTGAATCATTAGGGAGTTCATTCAGAATGTTTTGAAAAATATGAAGATACTGATCCCATGTTCTGTGATTCTGATGACAATAAAGTCGACACAATTTATTGATTTCCTTCATCCATCTCTCTGAAGCGTTAGATTGAGGGTGAAAAAGTGAAATGAAAATTGGTTTAACCTTACGACGCCGTAGAGTATGAAGCCAAATTTTAGAGCGAAACGGTGATCCATTATCTGATATAACCTTATCAACATGACCCACTTCTTTAGAGAAAATGTTTGATGAAAGCCTTAGATACTGAACGAGCTGTTGCTTTGCGTAAAGGTGTAAAACACACATATTTTGATGTCAATTCCACTACTACCAAAATGTACGCAAAACCATTAGCAGAACGAACCACTGGACCGAACAAATCGACTGCAGCCATCTCCTTTAATTTCGCTGGAATGATAGGAAACAACGGTGCTCTGTGAGAAATAGTTGGCGGCTTAGCCTTTTGACATAATTTGAATTTGGCATGAACAGATCGAATACGTTTTTCCATATTACTGAAGTACCAATTTTCTCGTAATTTATGAAAGCATTTTCTGGGACCAAAGTGTGCATAACTGAAATGTGTATACCAAATCAATTTATTAACCCCCTCATCAGGAATACAAACTAACCAAACAGAGTTGTCGACCGATTTTCGTTTAAAAAGAATATCATTGCGATCTAAATAATACTGTCTAATCGCTACGCTTTCCTTTCTCCTCCACTTCTCCTTAATGTCCTTCCAGATTCGATCCTTATTTTGCTCCTTAGCGATGTCCTAGAGCGACGACGAAATTAAATTTTCAAACGCAACACCTTGAATATACATCAAACAATAATTTTTTTCTTTGCAGTCCTCTTCAGCACTTTGTTTCAAACCCATAGGTGCACGTGATAAAGCAACAGCAATAATATTTGAAGAACCCTGTATGTAAGCAATACTAAAATCAAATTCCTGCAGATACAACGCCCATCGTGACAATCTTCCAAGTGTTAATTTTGTTGACATAAGAAATTCCAGAGCCCGATGATCGGTGTAAACCCTAGTATGTCTGCCAAACAAAAATGTCCGAAATTTTGTGAAAGCCCAAATAACAGCCAAGGCTTCAAGTTCCATAATCGAGTAATTCTTTTCTGATTTAGAGAGAACACAACTTCCAAATGCAATAGTTTTCTGTACTACAACGCCGTTTTCTTCTATATCTTGAAATAAATGTGCACCTAGGCCTTTGTATGATGAGTCCGTCGCCAAACAAAAATCTTTAGATAAATCCGGATGTGAAAGAAGTGGAGTAGCAACTAAAGCATCACGAAGTTGTTCAAATTCTGATTGAGCTTCCTCATCCCAACACCAATTAGAATTCTTTCCAGATAGTTCACATAAACTAGGTGTGGCCAAATTGTCCAATCTAACAAAGCGTCTAAGAAAATTAGAGACACCAAGGAAACTACGAACATCACGTTTTGTAGTAGGAACAGCATAATTACGAATAGCGCCTAGTTTCTCTGGATCAGGAAGAATACCTTCTGTAGAAATAATATGACCAAGAAATTTCACCTGAGAACAACCAAATTCAGATTTTTCCAAGTTCACTGTAATGCCAACTCTTGCAAAAATACGTAATAGTGAATCCAAAATTTTGTTATTCTCACTCCAAGAACGTTTAGCAATAAGAATATTGTCAACATATGAAGTAATATTGTCACGAAGATAAACAGGTAAAATTTCGTTTAAACTACGAATGAATGCTGCTGAAGATACAGTAAGTCCAAACAATAATTTCCGAGATCACTTTTGGGTAGAATAGTCATATCCGATTAGTCTTTACCGACTCTCTAGATAGATTGATAGTCGAATAGTTGTTTTGATAGATACAAAGAATAGTAGAAGAGTAGGCAGCGGTGCAGAAAACTAAAAGGGAAATAGCACCACTACAGCTCGGGGCCCTGTGCACACTACGGCACATATTCACTTAGCGTAGTGAATCCCCTGAGGACTTAAATACCCGCACATAAATTCCAGTTTGTGACTTATTGGCCAATTTGGTGGAAGTGCCTGCATAAATTGATCTAACCATGAACATGGATGTGTGTCATTCTTACAATTTCGAAAAATCTTAAATTTCCGAACAGTTAAAAAGTGTTTATAGTCACAGTTTTCACCTCGTGGCGACAAAGACCTACCGCGTCTGTCCCAGTCCGAATGTCGATTATTGTCAAGTTCGCTCACCTGGCACTCTCTTCTTGCATCTCGTAAATGAAATAAATTATTTTCTTCAAAGCCCTCTGCTATATGTGATTCTAAATTTCTTTTGCTGTCTTTTCCTACGATTTCGCCTTCAATTTGTTTGACTTGCTTTCGTAATGCCTCAAATTCCCTTTTAAAGCGTTCATTAAATTTTTTCTTGATTTTCAACATGTTTATTTATGCTCTGGTACTCCTCTGTTTCTGCAAATAGCAATGGAGCTGTATCATCTGAATCTCTGTCCCCATTTAAACTAAGACTTGTCAATTTATCTGAAATCTCCTCAACTCTTTCCGATAAGTCACCTATCTGTTCTTTCTGTTTATTTACGTCTTCCGTAAGTGTCGCGACTCGGGTTTCGGTATTGACACACTTAGTAGTTAACTGTTCATACTGTTGCGTTAGGTTATGTATTCTGTCATTTGGTACGGATTCCTCGATTCTTTCAAATATTTCTTCCTTATCGTGTGAACGTTGTACATTTAACTCTGAAAATTTTTGTACTATCACGCGATCTCTTTCTTCCTGTTCTCTATCCTGTTCCTTTTGTCTAATTTCTATTGCAGTTAATCTATTATTGTGAGAATTCAAAATCGGTTGTACTTCTTCTCTAATTTCTTTCTTTAATACATCTTTCATGTTTTTGAAACATGTCCCTATTCGTGAGTCTAACCGTGTTTCCATTGTTTCCATTGTTTCCATCCGCGATCCCAAATTTAATATAGCACCCATCAACTGCTCCATATTAACTGGTTCGAAATTCTTTTCGCCCCTAACATTTCCCGCAAAACCAGCTTCCTTCGTCATAGCTGTACAGCTATCTGTGTTCGATACTATTCCAGAATCTTCTGTCGTTAACCTCGTATTCTGAAAATTCTTTAACTGCGAAAAGTTTTGAACTGGTTCTGGACTATTTTCCCTGCTTATTAAATTGTTTTCTACTTCATTATTCATCATACTGTTCTCCTGTGTTGGCGAGTTCGCCATGTTAACAATTTCGTCATTCTCACTATCCATCATTTTTGCCTTTTTCATCGATCGTGTAATCATTTACAAAACATACAAAACTCGTCACTATACGAAAATTATACACAATATGACACTTTATCACGAACAATACCATTTACACGAAATGCTTCCCTCAAACACGATTAACGAGCAATTGAATTCTTCATAATTGCACAAAATTGTCAAACGCGTATACAAGACATCAAAAATTAAATTCTGCAAAATACCATTAGAAGAAAGACAAGACAACTACAAATGTTCATTACCAAATCTACACATGCAATATAGACTACAATTACTAAACTACAAATTACTACAACAATACTACTGTCTGCTACTTTTACTATCAAAAGAATTCCAAGCGACGATCCGAAGCAGCGGTCGCCATGTGCAAGGGGGCTTAATTAAATATAATGCAAATATTTTTTAATTTTAGTTGCTGTATGTCCGGCTATGAAGTCTCGTAACCGGTTGGCCCTGACTAGTATTAGTACGCAATCTGACTGCATAGAATAACGACAAAGAATGAAAGGAAATTTCCATTACCACAATTAATTAATTAAGTCCCCGGAAACTATAAAAGCTACGAAACAAAAACTATGGAACAACAAAGCACAAGTGTAACTGTTCTGTGTGTAGAAGTGTGATTCAATGTACACATCTGGCACGGTTCTTCCTCAATAAGACAAGATATTTTAAATACCATTTACACTGAATTAATTAAATAAAACTCAAATACTATAATTGTACATAAAAACCCGAATTACAGTCTAATACATGAACACAAGCCAGATGCTTTGTTGACTGAACCTGTGACCAAGAGGCATTGTTAGTTAGGAAATTTTAAAAAAATTTAAAAAAATGATTTTTTTACCTTCATATATATTGACTAAAAATACACTCTGATTACAACATCTCCATTCGAACAACATCTGCTGTCTAGCCCATCAAAACAACTGCACACGACATGGCCTCAACTAGTGCAACTATAGACATCCTCTCAGCAAAGCACTAACTACAACAACTTCTGAACAAGCACTGCCAGTGGAGGCGGCGGAATAAAACTCTTTGGCGCAATCTCTGGCGCTGTGACTCAGTGCAGCCACCTTTCATATGGCCCTCCTCCACAGGCTAGAATTTGATGGTATTTTTGCCAGCATTGGTGGTGAAAATACCATCAAATTCGTCAAAAAAATACAGACAAAAATAAAAGATAATATTAATAAGTAAATATCACATAACTAGATAAATTTTGGCTTTGCACTGACCCTTCAACAACCATATATATAAAATACAGTAAGGAATACAAATGCTTGCATCCATGTGATTTTACATTACAGTTTACACAAGTATCATTCAATCAATGGCACCAGCAATGTCAAATAGGTGTAGGTAAGAGTCTCATAACATTTCACAAACAGTAAATATACAAAAAATCAGTTTATACAAATATTCACATAAAATCCTTTCAATAGTTCAATAAACAAGTAGGACTCCTCAGAGTAGTTGACAGTTCCAGCAGTAGCACCCAGCAATGGTCAACAGCTGCAAATAGCAGTCTCATAAAATTTCATCAGCAGTATTTAAACAGCTCCAACAGTGGCACCCAGCAATGGCGAGCAGGCGCAGACACCAACAAGTGACATTATGTCAGTAGAAGCAGTTCCATTAGTGACTCCCAGCAATGTTGAACAGGTGCAGACAGCAACAAGTGATATTATTTCAGTAGAAACAGTTCCATCAGTGGCACCCAGCAATGTTGAGCAGGTGCAGACACCAACAAGTGACATTATGTCAGTAGAAGCAGTTCCATCAATGGCACCCAGTAATGTTGACAGCTGCAGGTAACAGCCCATAATATTCACTATCACTAATCAGACAGTTCATCAGAGTTTATCAGCACAAATTAAACATTTCCAAGTGGCAGCCACCAATGTTAATACGTGTAAGCACGAACAACAGTTTGAATGCACACGACATGGCCTCAACTAGTACAGCTATCGACATCCTCTCAGCAAAGCACTAACTACCACAACTTCTGAACAAGGACTGCCAGTGGAGGCGGCGGAATAAAACTCTTTGGCGCAATCTCTGGCGCTGTGACTCAGTGTAGCCACCTTTCAATACTTGCGGCTAACGTTAGATGCAGATACGCAGAAAATCTTGGTTCTAAATACACCTTTTGGAATATAACAATACGAGAAGTTGGCTTTGGGATCTTTTCAGCGTCAGAAATTTTCCGAAGGTACACAGAGCGACTAACTCGTTGTATTCTGAAGTCTGTCAACTATTTGAAAGACATATGGGTAACGTGTGCTACTTGAGAAGAGCACGTGCAAAACTAGCAAACACTATTTCGGTGGCTGCTAGAGAACGAGTTCCATTGTAACCTTGACAAACGGAAGTTTACTATACCGCCTGTGCAGTATTTAGGGCGTATGTTAGGCATTAAAGAGGTCACATCGACAGCATAGCACGCTTAAGCGTCAAGAAGCTGCTGGCCTCAAAAGACGTAAAGGAATTGCCATCTTTTCAGGGGAAAGTGAAGTAGTACGCAAAGGTCATTCCTCAAGCAGCTCACCTCACACATCCATTGAACCACTAGAGGTAGAAAGGCGTTCCATTCTTTTGGTCCCCCATGTGTCACAAAGCATTCCTGCAATTTAAAACTCGCCTGATGCCAGCTCCATGCTTAGCAATGTTCACATTGGACTAGCTACTGACGCTTTCAGTCGATATCTTCCCACATAAGAATGCAGATGGTACAGAACAACCAACCGATTTTGATTCTAATGTGCTTCCGCAGGGACAGCAAAATTGTTCATAAACTGAGGAGGAGGCACTGGCCATTGTGTATGACCTTAAAAAATTCCACGTTTTCCTATATGGGAATAAGATCCGATTACTTACAGCCAGCAACTCTACATTCCTTTTTGGTCCATATTCTCACCTTCCACACAAAATGGCGCAGCGTTTGCAGCATTGGGTTCTGTTCTTGCCATTATGACATTCACTTTCCACACAGTGAACATATGCAAGCGCCTACACATTAACATATCTTGTCATCGATGCCGACGACGAGTTTCACCATCTGGGAGAGGTATGTTCTGTCCCTGGCGAGACTGTGCACGACACCTTGCAAGATTTCCAAATAGCGGTGGCTGCTAGCAAGAATCCCTCCTGCGTAGTGTCATGTCAGCAGAACAAAGAGTATCCCAAAAGAATCAGGCCTGCAGCTGCGAAATTACACTGAAGCGCCAAAGAAACTGGTATAGACATGCGTATTCAAATACAGGGATGTGTAAACAGGCAGAATACGGCGCAGCGGTAGGCAACGCCTATATAAGATAACAAGTGTTTGGCGCAGTTGTTAGATCGGTTACTGTTGCTACAATGGCAGGTTATCAAGATTTAAGTGAGTTTGAACGTGGTGTTATAGTCGGCGCACGAACGATGAGACACAGCATCTCCTAGGTAGCGACGAAATGAAGATTTTCATATACGACCACTTCAAGAGTGTGCCGTGAATATCAGGAATTCGGTAGTACATCAAATCTCCGACATCTACATCTACATCCATACTCCGAAAGCCACCTGACGGTGTGTGGCGGAGGGTACCTTGAGTACCTCTCTCGGTTCTCCCTTCTATTCCAGTCTCGTATTGTTCGTGGAAAGAAGGATTGTCGGTATGCCTCTGTGTGGGCTCTAATCTCTTTGATTTTATCCTCATGGTCTCTTCGCGAGATATACGTAGGAGGGAGCAATATACTGCTTGACTCTTCGGTGAAGGTATGTTCTCGAAACTTTGACAAAAGCCCGTACCGAGGTACTGAGCGTCTCTCCTCAGAGTCTTCCACTGGAGTTTATCTATCATCTCCGTAACGCTTTCGCGACTACTAAATGATCCTGTAACGAAGCGCGCTGCTCTCCGTTGGATCTTCTCTATATCTTCTATCAACCCTATCTGGTACGGATCCCAAACTGCTGAGCAGTATTCAAGTAGTGGGCGAACAAGCGTGCTGTAACCTACTTCCTTTGTTTTCGGATTGCATTTCCTTAGGTTTCTTCCAATGAATCTCAGTCTGGCATCTGCTTTACCGACGATCAACATTATACGATCATTCCATTTTAAATCACTCCTAATGCGTACTCCCAGATAATTTATAGTATTAACTGCTTCCAGTTGCTGACCTGCTATTTTGTAGCTAAATGATAAAGGATCTATCTTTCTGTGTATTCGCAGCACATTACACTTGTCTACATTGAGATTCAATTGCCATTCCCTGCACCATGCGTCAATTCGCTGCAGGTCCTCCTGCATTTCAGTACAATTTTCCATTGTTACAACCTCTCGATACACCACAGCATCATCCGCAAAAAGCCTCAGTGAACTTCCGATGTCATCCACAAGGTCATTTATGTATATTGTGGATAGCAACGGTCCTATGACACTCCCCTGCGGCACACCTGAAATCACTCTTACTTCGGAAGACTTCTCTCCATTGAGAATGACATGCTGCGTCCTGTTATCTAGGAACTCCTCAATCCAATCACACAATTGGTCTGATAGTCCATATGCTCTTACGTTGTTCATTAAACGACTGTGGGGTCGGAAAAAGATCCTGCAAGAAAGCGACCAACGACGACTGAAGGTAATCGTTCAACGTGACAGAAGTGCAAGCCTTCCGTAAATTGCTGCAGATTTCAATGCTGGGCCTTCAACAAATGTTAGCGCGTGAACCATTCAACGAAACATCATCGATAAGGGCTTTCGGAACCGAAGCTCTAAGCCTCACCTGGGTCCGTCAACACTGACGTTGGAGTGTTGATAACAGGAAACACTTTGCCTGGTCCGACGAGGTCCGCTTCAACTTGTATCGAGTGGATGGATGTCTGCGGGTGTCTGTGGAGATAACCTCATGAATCCATGAACCCTGCATGTTAGCAGGAGACCGTTCAAGCTGGTGGACGCTGTGTAATGGTGTGAGGCGTGTGCAGTTCTAGTGATATGGGACCCCTAATACTTATAGATACGACTCTGACAGGTGACATGTATGTAAGCATCCTGTCTGATCACCTGCATCCAGTTATGTCCATTGTGCATTTCGACGGACTTGGGGAGTTTCAGAAGGGCAATGCGACACCCCACAGGTCCAGAATTGCTACAGAGTGGCTCCAGCAATACTCTTCTGAGTTTAAACACTTCTACTGGCCTCCAAACTCCCCAGTCATGAACATTTGTGAGCATATCTGGGATGCCTTGCAACATGCTGTTAGAACAGATCTCCACCCCTTCGTACTCTTACGGATATATGGACAACCCTGCAGGATTAATGGCGTCTATTCCCTCTAGCACTACTTCAGACATTCGTCGAATCCACGCCAAGTCGTGTTGTGCCAGTTCTGCGTGCTCGATGAGGCCCTACACGATAATAGACAGGTGTACCAGTTTCTTTGGCTCTTCTGTGTATTTTACTATGAAACTTAGGCTGAATGTTGTTCATGAAACTATTTTTGTCTGTAGAGGATGAACGTTGCATCATTGTCCTACCTCCACTCCATGCCCGCATATCTCAGCTGCTACATATGTCTCACAGGCGGATCTTGTAGACGAAATCCGTAGCTCAGCGCCATGTCCTGGCCTGCCCAGCAAAACGTCTCTCCCTCTGATCCAGCCTAGGCATCTTCGGGAGAGGCAGCTCATCGACTTTCCCGGTGCTTTTCGAGGTGTAAAGTGGTTGCTGGTGGTGGATGCACTGTCTAATTCTTCATTCGTGGCGCGATTCTCGTCTACGACAGCACACACTACAATCACAGCACTCGCTACCGTTTCCGCCATGGAGGAAGCTCCGCACATCTTTGCAACCGACATCGGACCTCAGTTTGTTCCAGGAGAATTTGAGACTGTTTCCCAATACAGCGGAATACAGCACCCGACCACCGCTCCTGCCATCCATCGTCGAACCCGGAAGTGGAGTAATTAGTGATTGGTCAGAAACTTCAAGGCTTAAATAAGGAAGGCACTGGCGTCGATGCCCACCGACGAAGCCTTAACAGCGTTTTTTGAAACCTACCAATCCACTCCAGTCAACAGACGAAGCACAACTGAACTACTCCAATGGCGCTGGACGCGCACGCTACTGGGTGTAATGTATCTGCATTAGGTACATTCAGGTAAAGGTATCTTGAACAGTAGTAGGCAATGAGGCCAGTCGTGTTCACTTATCTTAAGCTTTCTGGCCGCCGACAATACTATTCGCACTCTGACGTACTTGTTCTAGGTTATGCTCTCAATTTGCTATTCATTTTTTTTATGCTGTTGACGATTCTTTTGCCTTCACGTTTGACTTCTTCTTGGCTTGCCCTTTTGTGTTTGTGTAGTCAGCCACCGTCCACTCGGTCTTTTTCGGGCACTTATCGTGTTCCTGAAAAAAATTCGTTGTGTCACTCGCACACCAGGGTAATGCATTAAGAAACATTTCAATTTGTATCTTAGGAAGGTACTTAAGCATATATTTTTCGTACTAAGTATTTATTGTCCATTGTTGTTTTATGAAGATCTTTGTGACAAATACCACGTCTAATCTAATATCCTCTAATCTACAGTAAAAATTCATTCCATTGTGCTACTGTGTGACAGTGTACAGTACTCCAACGTTTCTGGAGGTGGCATTCATCAGAACAATAATCTCTAAATCATGTAGAACTTTATTCGAAGCTGATGAAATTGCTTTGAATTTTTTTTTAATTTATTGTTGATACTTGTTCAGGTAAACGGAAGTTATGAAAATAGGAAGCGAACCTATCCTGCATACAATATTCTGCAATGTTTTCTTCAATTCAATAAAAGATGTTGATAGGTTCCAGTCAGCTGTTTTTATTTTTACTATTTATGTGCATAGTACGTCATAGAGTTCAGAGTTAGATGACTTCATCTTCAGACACTCATAAGAACAATGACAACAAACGCACTGTAAATTCATTTCATTCCATGAAGACACAAAGTTTCATCACATAGTCAAAAAATTAAATTATCACTAATGATGACAAAAAAAAGACCATTATGAGAGAAAACATCCCACGTGACGCAGAACAAGTGTGTTTAGTGGATGTGCCCCGTCCCCCCTCCCTCTCCAGGTGAACCATGGACTTTGCCAAGATTGGGTGTCTTGCCTCACCAATACAAATAGCCACATTACATGTTCAACCACAATGGAGATGTATCTTTGGGGAGAGGGAGACCAGATCAACCTATGCTTCCTGAAAAGACGCAGAGGTCATAGGCCATTTAGTATTTGTCAGGCGCCACGGTATGGGCGACTGACTGTTCCGGCTTTGTAACATTAGCCAACATGGCTTCGCTGTAGCTATTTGTAAACTGAAGGTGAAAGGTGGAGGGGGGGGGGGGGGGAGTGGAGAAAGGAAAGGGAAGGAAAGGAACTAAAAATATCAGCTGTGTCGGGACTTTAAGTGGAATCAGTGGCCATGTGAAAATGTGTGCCGTGATCTCCTGATGGACTGTGCAGCTGGTCCCGGCGGAGGTTCGAGTCCTCCCTCGGGCATGGGTGTGTATGTTTGTCCTTCGGATAAATTAGGTTGAGTAGTGTGTAAGCTTAGGGACTGATGACCTTAGCAGTTGAGTCCCATAAGATTTCACACACATTTGAACATTTTTTTATTTTTATCTCCTACTTACAAGGCAGTTGCATTAACCAGTGCGCCATTCGGACACAGTGTTTATCGCAAATGCTCGGACTATCTGGGCACACTCTTCAGTTGACTCACATTCCCATCTAGAGCCACTTATGCACTGTCCCCATCACCATCACATCAGCTAATTTTAGATTTTCCTGTGGGCAAGTCGCTCTTCTTTATGGCGTAATGATGATGGCAACCTCTTGGATTAAATATACTGGAGGTAAAGTCTGCTCCTCCTCCTTTGAATTTCTGGACTGGGACTACTCATGAGAATGTTGTCAATAGAAAAGACAAAACTGGCATTCTACAGGTTGGAATATGGATCCCTTAGTCGCTAGGTAGGATAGAGAATTTAAAAAAGGAAGTGTATAGTTTGGAATTAGATGTAATGGAAATTAATGAAATGGGGGTACCAAGAAGAATCTGACTTCTGGTCAGGTAATCACTGTTATCGTGCCATGTGTATCCAACATCCTTGGTGCACTGTTATCAATAGTACCTGCCCTGTGTATGTCTTTGCTCCATTTCTGGAAAACCGGCTTGAAAGAGAGTGCATGAACAGCGGCAGGTGGAGATATAGGGACGTGCATAGCAATCTGCTAATTCCTTCTGTGTATTAGATCGGCTAATGTCGTTGTTAGCTTGCCTGTAACCACCTGAGATTACTTGCCTTATTTTGGCGTTCTTTAATTCAGTTGTATACAGGCTGACAATCATTGAACTGACAACACAGTGACTAGAGGATGAAGCACAGCAGAATTTCTTCTGAACAGGCTCCTCCCAGATGACGACCACACACAAGACGAGCGACACCACGCTGACCTAAGAGGGAGCATGAGGCAATCATACATCAGTGACAGAGTAACCATGCCATTCGCGCAAGAAGAAGTCGCGACGGCAAGCAGCAGGCTTAAAAACCGAAAAGCGCCCGGCCCAGACAAAATACTTTCAGAAACATTAAAACAAACAGTAACATAAATCACACCTTTTCTTACTAACATGTTCAACGAGGCACTACTAACAGGCAGAATTCCAAACCTCTGGAAAACTGCTAATGTAGTAATAATCAGGAAATCACAAGACAAAGAGCCAACAGTCCCCAAAACCTACCGACCGATCTGTCTCTTAAACACTCTCAGCAAGGAACAGGAAAGCATCCTGTGTGACCGTTAACAATCACACAGACGCCTCCTCAGCCTAACGCCCCATCAATTCGCCTCCAGGAAAGGTATATCAATAGAAGACGCCAGTAGGGGGACAACCTATGTACCATGGCACGTTGCATTGTTGCCAAATTTATTCAAGATGGCGGCGATGACGTCAACCAAGATGGCGGCATGTAGGCTTGGCAACATCGCATGACGTCATCCAAGATGGCGAATTTTGGCGGGAAAATAGTCCAACTGTGCTATCTCCACTAACCTAACCTTCAGAAAAAATGGCGGGAAGTTTGAATTCCAACAGGAAAATGCATGCAAAGACCATACTTGTCTTTATTATTATTAGTATTGATTATGATTCATTAACATTCATTATCATTCATTATCATTTATTAACATTCATTATCATTCATTGTCATTCATTATCATTCATTATCATTTATTATTATTTATCATCATTTATTATTATTTATTATTATTGACCTGCCTCCACTACAAAATTCCCTCCAAATTCAAATTCCAACATGATAATGGCTGCAAAACCTTACTTTTGTTTATTATTCATTATCATTTATTAAGATTCATTATCATTCATTGTCATTTATTATTATTCATTATCATTCAATATCATTTATTAAAATTCATTATAATTCATTGTCATTTATTATCATTCATTATCATTTATTATCATTTATTATTATTTATTATTATTGACCTGCCTCCACTACAAAATTCCCTCCAAATTCAAATTCCAACACGATAATGGCTGCAAAACCTTACTTTTGTTTATTATTCATCATCATTTATTAAGATTCATTATCATTCATTGTCATTTATTATTATTCATTATCATTCATGATCATTTATTAACATTCATTATAATTCATTGTCATTTATTATCATTCATTATCATTTATAATCATTTATTGTTATTTATTACTATTGACCTGCCTCCACTAGAAATTCCTTCCAAATTCAAATTCCAACACGATAATTGCTGCAAAACCTAACTTTTGTTTATTAGTCATTATCATCGGCTGGTGGACCAAACTTTGAGCATAGAATACTTCTCCGGACGTAACGCGTGCTTGGTCCACCCGCAAACCCTATCATGGATGCTGCATATGGTGGAACCGCCTCTCAGACACAGTTCCGGATATATAGTATGCAGCAGATCCACACCTTCAAACACTACCCAGTGCGCGGTGTATTGTGGATCCGCATCTGCACACCACTCTCCATATAAATCGCGGTGGATCCACGTTTGAACGTTATCCCTACTCTACCGCCGGTCCTGCGAGGCGTGCATGTGCAAAGAGATACAGAAAACAGAGCAAGCGCTCTCCGAATGTGGAGGTCACTGGATACGCCTTGGTTACATTTAGAGACAATTTTAGAACACAGAACGATAACTTATGTCGCGGTCGCATGGATGGATCTGACATAAAATCGAAAGAAATGCGAAAACTGATTAGCTCATAGATATAAACTAACCTAATATACACCGAAATGCGGTGAAAATGAGAACGTACTTGCTTATCTTCTGGTTCGCAGGGGGGGGGGGGGGGGATTTGTACATGGAGTCAAGTATGCTGCAACAAGAGGAATGCAGCAAAATGACGACATCGAAGGGAGCGGACTAAGGAAGGTAGTCAATTTTTTCTCGTTGAGTTCGTATTATAGTGTATGTCTACTGAGGTAGCAGTGATACACGCGAGTTGAATACTGTATTTGATGCTTTTGAGGAGGACAGAGAATCATTCACGTCTAAACTTACTCACCTCTGTGTTAAAGGATAACAGAGAGTGTACAGGATTATCGATTGAGACAGAGCTGTAACTAGGTAGGATTTAAACGTTGACTCATTTATTCTGGAGAAAGACAAGTTGCTGAAGGTCGATTTTTTTCCAGTGTTCTATCTGGATGCTTTAGTCACGTGATATAGCCTGCGTTCTAGCCATCTGCAGCTACAGTGCTTTACACATGATAGATTGGATGATTTACGTAAATATGTGTCGAACTACGTTGTGTATAAATATCACTCCGTTCTTGTTCTTCTTAACTGTATGCTATTAAATTAAGGCACTTTGAGATCTGTTACTACAGATCGATATGGTGTGCTAAGCTCCAATACTTGGGTACATCTCGAGAAATGTGGTGCACTTGGAGGGGTTTCATATATCAGAAATGTATTAAGTTATTTAAGGAATAATTCATTCAAGTAGCAATGAACTATATTCTATTTCTATTTACAAGTTACAAACATAAGTATGTTTCTCATGTAAAACCAACAGTCACGTATTTCGCTTTTCGTCTGCTCCACACCATCGCCAATGATGGCACCCATATCGAACATGTCATAACCTAAACCCGAATATCCGTAGTGACATTCACATGTTGAATAAAGTGTATGCACCCATAGTTCTTAACTAATTCACGTTTTCTTTCTTTTTTTCAGATAGTTCAATAATTTTCACCCTGTATGATACCAGCCAGGGGGCCTTTAAATTTGTAATTAGTTCCCCTCAGGATTTACTGGAACAGATTACTTCTAAATCCCACGTAAGTGCCATTGTGTTTACTTAAGAGTGGTCAGTGTTGCCATAATCTAGACTTTAGGCGTGAGACATCTCAAGGGGCTCTGGTAAGCTCCATTATACCAGTGTTGAAACAGCACTTATAAATTACATGTTTTCTCCGTAAGTATTTCAGCTAGGAAGATGAAATTTTTAAGTATTGCCTACAACTTAACATAGGGATTTTTAAAACTTTGAATTCAATTGCTAGAGATTAAATTTTATATTGTAATGAAAACTTCACTACCTTTTTGTGCAAATTTTTGTTTATAAATTCAATAACATACAGGTTTTTGGGAAAAGCCAGTGTTAAGTTACGCAGAAAGGACTGTGTAACATTTCCTGAAAATTGAAGCAGATTGGTTTTGTAGATCCTGAAGAAACATGTAATTTGTACGAAAAAGTAAAAGTTTTGGGAATCAAACGACAAGGTTTGGATTATCTTTTTAGTACATTCCAGGTCCACAGGATGGATTATCTTCATCTTCTGCAAGCCCCTCCTCCAGCTTCTGCTTTGTCCTTCTCCTGTTTACTCTTGCTTGTATTTCTAGACTATTTACAGCCCTGTCAGCAGCCCAAAGACATTTATTGTGTAAAGCAAGTAACGTTTGTACCATGTTGAAACATATCTTCGTTCCCATATTTCGAAATACTTTGCACCTTACAACATGCCATCACTCAAAGCACCAATAGCATCACACACCCTAAAGTGAAGTGTTTCTATTCCAACAAACACAGTCTTGGGGATTCTTGCCTATATAATACTATTTACACTTTCATTGGGGTTCTGAGTTTTTCCATGAGCACACTTTTTCAACAGTTCAGGTGCTAAGTCTCTAAAAATAGGTTTTATCACATCCGTTAACGCATCAGGCAGACTATGTTTATAAGTGTACACTTCACCAACTAGCAATCATTTGTCGTACTTACACTAACTGTATTCTCGTTTGGGACACAAGTAACAATGAGGAATTTCATTAGTTGAAAAAGTATGAAAAAAAAGAGCCCGACCAGCCTTCTTCATTTTATCAACACTGTGTATGTTTTACTTAATAGTCATTCCATAATAGTTCCGTATTTTGTCAATAACATTCTCAGTTAACCTTCTCTTCCCATCCAACCCTTTACCATAACTAAGATTTTGTTTTTTGCACAAAGCTTTCAGTCGCCAAAGTCTTGATCCCATTCATTTCTGTACGTGTCCAATACACTCAAATTTCTGCAATACAACATCATCACCATAGGTCTTCAGTTCTTGAAGCTTTTAGAATCACTTTCACCAAAGTAATTCACATATCGCACTTTATCACAAGTGGTTCAAATGGCTCTGAGCTCTATGGGACTTAACTGCTGAGGTCATCAGTCCCCTAGAACTTAGAACTACTTAAACCTAACTAACCTAAGGACATCACACACATCCATGCCCGAGGCAGGATTCGAACCTGCGACCATATCGGTCGCGCGGTTCCAGACTGTAGCGCCTAGAACTGCTCGACCACTCCATCCGGCTTTATCACAAGTAACAGAACGCTGAAATACACTAGCGACACCAGCCACTTGCATTCCTTCACTACTGCCATGGTAGTTAGCTGTGCACTTATTTTCATATGTACCTCTATTTTTTGTATGAACACATACAATATGTAGATATTACTGCTACATCTAAAACATTGCCTGTACACATACTGGTCGCAGATACCACACCATGAAGAGATGTGTCTCGCCATTTATACCAGGAACCATCGAAAGCTGCAATCAAGTCATTATTACCACTGTTTTCTATTACTGCCTCTTTCAAAGCTTTCTTCATAGATTCTATGCAGTCATTTTGTACTTATACCGTATACATCTAATACAGTTCGTAAATTTGGTTGGGGGATTTGGAAGATTCATCATGCCACAGTGAACTGCACCTGAAGTAGCACACTTACCAATTTTATGCAAGACATAAACCAGTCTAATGTTGTGTTCATAGAATTTGCTACCATTTACTTCAGTTGAAGTTACTGCAAACTGTTCCAAAAGTTGGTCAAGTATGAACAATTACCACATTTCAGTTCCATTTCACTGACAGGTCCTGAGTGATTTTTGTAGAGAATTCCAGACCGACTTCACTGAATACATCTTACACAATTTGCAAATAGTCCATTAAGAACTGAATTAGCTAATATTTCATTCACATCCAATCCGCTCATAAAACATTCATACTTTTCATTAACTGAACCAAGCTTCCTCTGCAATTTACTTTCTTTCTCACTTTCATGGGAAGGTGTACCAGCAAGGTTAGGTTGTCATCTTTATTGTTTATGGTAAAATCACCCACCTTTGGCTTTCCAACATTTCTCCTTTTCTTAAAAGCCTTCAGAGGATTTCTAGCTACTTTGCTTTTACCCATGATTATCATTCAATGAAACAGAGATGTCAATGAACAGAATTCACTGTATTACAAAAGAGTAAATAAACATAAAATACATGATAACCGAGCAACTGATATATATCGAACTACTACAGGTTAGTGACAACCTTATTTTGTAACACTTATTTTCTCTCATGTCACTCTAATGTACATGATGAGCATGTATATTTATGAGTAGAACATTTGACAGCAGTTTAACAGCTCCACAGTGGGTCATTCTCATATAGAACATATTTCAAAAATATTTTAAAAATAGTTGTAGTCTTCTGAACTGAATAAATTATATATCTATCGAAAGAGGAAAGTCTGTAGATTTTTAAAATGCAAAAAATTAAAATTTGACAGTTCATGATTTTGAACTTTTCCAGAGCCTGTTAATTATTTGAAAGGGCTTCTCCATGGCAGGCATTTATCATTGGGCCCTAACCCATTTGTGCAGCTGCCATGTGTAATTATTTGTTTGAGCAATTGAAGTTCATGACCCATAACTGTCCATTACTGAACAATGCAATTTGGTAATTAATAATTATTTTTGAAACTCCCTAGTACTTTAAATTATTTTTAAAAAATAGGAGATTTTGTTTTGGGTGTGCTAACATGTGGTGACTTTTGTGTTTTCCCTTAAATTATAAAATTGCACTCATGAATTTATTGATGTGTATAAAATGAATATTTGAACTATCAGCTGTTTTTATTTTAAACCCAAATTCTACCAGTTTCGGTCTTGGACCATCTTCACAGATGAAGAGTTAAAATGGTTTAAGCCACCATATTAAATTAGTAATTACTTAAAATGTGTAGTGCAATTCATGACTATAAATATATCACACAGAACGTTATAAAAGCAAACATCCAAATACAATTTGTATACAAAGCAGTACTGAAGATAAGATCAGGACATTATGTAATATTGAGAACACTGCCTCTTTTTTGGCATGAAATGATTAAGGGGATTTGTACACAGTTCTTGCATGAAACCTAATTGATTGGCTTTGTACACAGTATTTTAGGGGATAACAAGAAGCTATAAATTTGTCTATATTACTGTCTATTAATAAAATCTCCTCTACACATTTCCCTAAAGTAAACTTCGTAATTTTGTGAGTTCCTTTTGTGTATAATGATCTGAATCCGTTTAACCAGGTCGAAGGAGCGTGGAAATCAGTAATGTTCATCACACTGTCAATTCAGAGGGCCTAGTCTCGTAGATTTACCTCTGTAACAGTGCACTGACTCTCACCAGCAGTTCTAAATCTTCCGAATAGTTTTTCTTTCACACTTTCATGAGTTTCATTTTGGCACATTTGTATGCATGTAAATCTTTCTTCAATATATACAGTTCATGTTCAGATTTTAGGAAATGAAACTGGCTTTGCAGGCAGGATATCCATAAGAGTTTTCTCCCTCATTTGTTTAACGAAAACATTTGAAGCCTTTCTTTGTCATTGAAAGTTATTAATCTCCAAGGTTTCTTTGGGCTATAAAGGTACTGTGTTTCTTCTCTGGAGTTTAATTAGCACCACTGAATCGTCAGAATTATTTCCTCTTTCCTCTAATGTTTCCACAATTTCTAGCGAGATGTAAACATCACTCACTTAAAAACTAGCACATATGTAGGTCTTGTGGAGAAGCAAGTGAGTTTAACTGCATACAACATTCTTCTTATTTCATCTTTGCAAGGTTGATATCATTAACTAGATACCATATTACAGTGAAACCCTGTAACCTGCACAAAGACACTTACTATTAGCAAGCACACAAGAAGAAAACGCAAAGAAAATTGATTCAGTTTTATCTCCATTGTTAACACTTTGTGATATCAAATGCAACTGCTAATTACAATGGACAACAAATGAGTTGCAAATTTGAATGTCAGTGAAACTATCAATGGAAACTGAAACTCGATTTACGAATTACGATTTTGTTGTGCTATCTTATCTGTTTAGTGATGTGGCATCATGTGTCTGCCACATTGCACATTCACTGTCTGCTACAGCTATGGCAGGCTGCCAGGCGATCTATGAATTTGGCAGTTTTCAACATTTTTTAAGTGCTTGCAGTATGTCTTAGCAGTTAAAATTTTGACATGTTTCTTTCTATGTATACTTCTTATACAAAAAAATTCAGAGCCGGTTTCGAGACGTCAGACTGATGCATTCCCTTAGTTATTCCGTACAGCAGCTGTTGTGCTCTTCCGAGAAAGGCGACTTCGTCCACCATGAGCTCCACTCTCTCTTCAGTTTTCGGACACACTAATACCTCCCCACCAATTCCAGTGTCTTTCTCATATGTGAGTGGACAAAACATCTTCAGAGAGCTTGTGCCTTGTGCTTCTATAGTGGAGGTTTTTTTTCAATTCAATATATGGGTACTTATTTCCAGCCCTTAGGTGAGCTTTTATTTAAAATACATCCCTATAAAAACTGCTGATAAGCACTTAATTTGATAATGTGATGTTGCCAGCGACCTTTGTAGTGTTGGTGGGAAAAGTATTGGAGTGGTTAATGTGGCATCTTGCAGCTGTCTGTCATTGACAACATATTGTAAAGGTCTGTAAACACATTGTCTTAATGAGTGACCAGTAAGGTCTGCGCTTCTCTCATCATTAATTGTTACTGCTAGACTGCATAAATTTCCTCTGTTAGGGAATTGCTGAAAATAGCAGAGTGATTTGCACTGAGTGGAGTCACTTACCACATATGCACAACGTATCTTGGAAGATCAGTATGCCTGATGGCATACGATTTATCATATTCAAATCTAGGACAGCAATCGGCTGTAAAGCACTGCTTGACTTATGTTGAAATATCTTAAGTTCTATAACACACAGGAGACCTATTTCCATTGCAGAGGAAACCAATTTAAACCTCTGAGCCTCTTCACATACTGGGAGAGCTGAGACTGGGATGATACATTTGATACCCTCATATTCCGAAAAATATTTCAGCCATTCAATAAGAGACAGTGAAACTCAATATTTTCAGATACATATTTAACAGCATGCTGCACTTGAAACTGTAGAGGCAGGCAGGTTTTTCTGACATAATAGCTCACTTAACAACCACAAATAAGTATTCACTTTATAAACTGAAAATAACTCCATTATATAAACACAAACTCTGTAAAGTTACAATGTTTGTTTACTTAAGAGAACATAACAGGAAATGCTGGGAAGATATAGTCTGATTGTAAACTAAAAAGTAAGCAGAGCTTGTGATGGAGGAAGCGACCTTTCTCGGGAGAATGCGACAACTGCCATATAGGATGACTAAGAATCAGTGCCATAGCCACTGTAGAACAGTGTGCAGAGATTTACATTGATTCAGTGCATAGGTATTCCATGTAGTGTTAATGCACCTCATGGAAAATAAATGCCCCTGGGCATGGCTGCACACTGTATCTCCAGTGATTCATAAAGTGAGCTGCAGAAGGGTCTTACAACTTTGCGAAACACCTTGCAGTGATGTAGTGGCACAGAGTGAGTTTGCAGAAGTATGAAGGGGATAAGTGCATGACCACAACCTGGCGACCTACCTTCCCACACATTTCTAACCTACACTTCCTCTTTCCACCAAGTACACAATTTATCCATTAATACATTCCTAATCCATTTATGTGTGCTACATACACTTAGTATTGTTCTCTACCCACTTTATACTATTAAAATGCTATTTTTAATAATCTGCGGTTTCACATCCACTGCAACATGGAGATTATTCGTCCCAGAGGAAAACTGAATAGGACCCTTTTTGTAGGAAAATTAATTTACTTCAGTTCTGTACTGGGAAACATTTTCGCTAGAAGCTGCCGCTTCTGAGCTATTGAAGAAAAACATAAAAAAGTGATTCGATTACTAGAGTCATTTTTACACAAGAAAAGTCCTCAGCTCGTAGTTGTGCAGTAGCGTTCTCGCTTCCCGCGCCTGGGTTCGATTCCCGGACGGGTCAGGGATTTTCTCTGCCTCGTGATGACTGGGTGTTGTGTGATGTCGTTAGGTTAGTTAGGTTTAAGTAGTTCTAAGTTCTAGGGGACTGATGACCATAGACATTGAGTCCCATAGTGCTCAGAGCCATTTGAACCATTTTTGAACAGGAGAAAAACAGCCTGCATCAGTGGATCAACTAATAATTATTAAATTTGGAGTTATCAAGAACTATGCACTACTGTAATTGTGCCAAGTCCCATTGCATTTATATGGACTGAGCTAAGATGGATTATTATGACAATTACATATGCTCTGCATTTGGTTGTCTCATATGTGACGAAAATAATTTTTTTATCTATTTATATACACTATCTTTTCTTGTGTGAAGAAGATTGTAATAATCAAAACTGGTACAGAAAAAATACACTTGTACAACTAATGGCACAAATACACTTTTCCAAATTATCTAACAGCTGTAGACAGTCGCCTGCGGAAAGCTTTAGAAAAAAGTGGCCTTTGAAGGCCCTCTCCCTCACACTTCCACCACCATGCTCAAACACCAACATTCAGGAGTTAGTTTCTTAGTTATAATGATATGGAATGAGTCATTTTACTTTCAAAACGCATATTAATTAGTAACTATGGCAATGCAGAATATTTATAATTTTATTTTTTTATAATTTTATTTTTTTAAATATACAGAGTGAGTAATTCCTACCCAACACCTTCTACACATTACAACAACAGAAATTCTTCTGTGGAATAGAAAGCATTGCCGAGGAGGAACTTTTTCGGTTTGTTTTCAAATTTTACTTTGGTGTCTGTCAGACATTTTATATCATTGGGTCAGTAACACAAAATTTTTGTTGCTTCATCTTGCGCCCCTTTTTGTGCTAAAGACAACCTTAGTGTAAAGTAATGAATGACTTTTTCCTTCTGGTATTGTAGTTATGTACATCACTGTTCATTGGAGCTGCACATGATTATTTACAACAAATTTCACGAGAGAATAAATATACTCTGAAGCTGTAGTCGGAATGCCCATCTCCTTAAACAGATCTCCACAGAACGACTGTGGGTGAGCACCACGTATTGTTCTTACAGCACGTTTTTGAGCAATGAAGACATTCTTACTTAAACATGAGTTGCCCCAGAACACTTATCTGTATGACATTATTGAATGGAAATACACAAAATATGTCAACTTACTGATTTGTCTGTCTCTAAAACTTGCAAGGGTTGTAAGTGCAAATTTGGACGAACTAAGTTGTTTTAGTAGTTATGAAATGCGATGGTTTCCAGTATAAATCTCATCAATATGGGCACAAGAATTTTGAAGCTTACATCCTATTTATTATTTCCTCATCATGTGTTACACTTATCATCGGTGTAGTACTCCTTGATTTGCAGAATTGAATGTCTTGTGTCTTTATAAAACTGAGGGTGATACCATTTGCAGAAAACATGTCAATGATAAATTTAGGAACATTGTTTAGAATTTCTTCTTTTTATTAATGTATACGAGGATTTATTACAATAACAGTGTCATCTACAAAAAGAGCTAATACTGCTTTCTACATGTTAGACAGAATATCATTTACATGTATGAGAGACAATAGTGGACCCATGATAGGCCTTGAGAAACCGCAAATGTGATTTCTCCACAGCCAGAATTATGTTCCTGGCCTGTATAGGTCGTATTACTGACTACAGGAATATTTAAAATTTTGTTCATAACGTATCCTTCTACCATTGTACAAAAATTTGCGATTACATGAATTTTTCCCATAATTTTCCTTCATGGAGTGAACTATCAACAGGAGGTGCAATACTGAACTACACCCTTCCCCTTCACTGACAACTCCACCAACAACATGAAGAGATTATAGTCAACATGTATTCACCATTTCATCTATGATGCATATGCTATAATGTGGCCATTTTAGTCCTGTGGGTGGGTGAAGGGGAGGGGAGGGTGGATTGAGGTTGCATATAAAATACCAGTAGGGCTCAGAACTACCAAGCACAGCAAAGAATTGCGCTCTATCCATACCAAATTCTTTGTGTGCTCCACTTAGTACTGAGTATTACATGTCTCATTTTTTTCTTTGCCTGTTTTGAAATAAGTGAAGAGACTACTCCCAGTCCATCATGCAGTTTTGAGTACAGGTCTCACAATACTAGAAATGTTGACCAAACATCAGTTTTGCTTTTGCATAAGCACAGAATGAGGATGAGGGCTCCAGCCTTATGAGAGGGAGGCAGGGCTGGTTTACCCAGAACACTGTGTTCTCATTTGTTTACATTCATGGCCAACTGCCTGTGGTATCATCCAGAGATTCCAGTGCCACACCAAAGTCGGCAGTAAAGACATTAGCGATATCTCGCTGCAATCCGCAATGGCAAATAGGAGGCGCTCCTGAAGACTACTCCGCTCTTTCAGTACTGCAGCGCCTTTGCACTGAGGTCAATGTAGAGCCAAGCGTGGAAGATCTCTGTCCAGTTTTTGTCCTCAGCTTCAGCATTCAACATAACCTGCAACACAGTGTTACTCAAAGTTTCAGTGGAACATGTAGTTGTGTTAACATTGAACGTTGTACTTCAAGAGAACTGTGATGCTATCATACTCTATGATGGTTGTGGCAAAGATCTGTCTCAAGTTACATAAAACTTTTTATTCATTCATGTAATAAAGTGAACTGATATTTCATCTGTTGTAGTAAAAAATGAACCAATTCCCAGATGACTCAAAGAACTGACAATTATGACCAGACAAAAGTAGTTTCGCATGGTCACAGCACTGCTAAGTTATAGTGTACTAAACAGACATACAACATTCACACTTCGTAAAAAAAATATTTCCATTAGGTGAAAATAATTGAGGCGTGAAGAGGGAACAGATTTTAACGTCATATGGATGATGAGGCCATTACAGGTGGAGCTCAGTTCTGATTGAACGAGGATGGAAAGGAAATTCTTTTCGAGCTTTAAGCAAACAACACAAAACCTACAGCTGGATGGTTACACAGGAAAGTAAACTACCGTGCACTCGTATATGAGTCCATTGTGCTACCAATACGTCAGCTCAGTGAACAAATTAAAGCCTTTCAGATTAAAAAAGCTGGATCCTTAGACTGTTTCGCAGCCAACAATGTCATAAGAGATTTACACAACTGCGGTGTGTTCCATCCCAGATGATGAGTTGAGCAATTTAATCTCAGTACAGAGTGAAAAAATCCGTGACAAAATAACAAATTCCAAATTTACCACATTCCTCTCCGTTGCATAGTGATTTTACTTCTGTTGCGTTCCACTATATTTGCAGAGAAGCAAGTAATAATGACACAAAAATATGGAATAAAATGTTATGTGTAAGTGCGACACCAGAGGCAGTGTGGCAGACGTTTTCGCTTCAGAGTAACAGTGCACATCTGTATGTGAGTTTAAGAACTGTACAAGCAGTAATAGAACCCATTCTCTCAGTTTTATCCCGTTCTCCTCACATGCTCACCTAATGCTCTTGGTCTTCCTCGTTTCTGGCGATGTAAGCCAAAGTAAAGGCGAGGCCTGTGACATCATTTCACTTCTGTGACGGCAGTTGCAAGAAAATAAGGAACTTTAGGAGACAAACATGCACCTTTCCTGCAACCTCGCTATTCACGGTATTGCCATTCCATTGCAGAGTGCGAAGTCGAAATTGATGAAACATTGCTTCCTTGGCTGGTAGCAGTGAATGTGTACTTTAAGTATACGCCATTGCAAGCTATTTTAATAAGGAGAATTAAGGTCATGTTGTACTGTTACAACGTTTTGAACTTCATAGAGTCTGATCGTCGTCTCCTAATTATCCAACAATCGAATTCTGTTGAACCATTAAGGATACTTCACATTAAGTACATAGAATTTCACCACTCATAACGTTAGTGCTGGCCGTTAATACAATATGAATGAGTGCACCTTTGGGCGTATTTCATGACTGACGATGTAATTTATACAACTTTTTGACAACAGTGACGTATTCATGGATTTTATTATTTTATGTCATTGATTTTATATCGTCTAGTATAATGTAAATATTTTTATGAACCTGATGGTGGTGTGTGGACACGGTTGTTCAATAAAGGAATTTTATCAGCAGCTCTTGGCGGTAAAGCATGATGTTCTACGTACGAGTTTTTGCGCAACACTTTCTTAAAATATACGAAACTTTCTTTAGTCGTTGTCTTCGTTTTTTCATATTCATGGAATACATCAAATAATATCCTTGGTGCATCTAGTAACAATTTGGCTAGCCACATTTCTTACCACCAAAATTTAATTTTCATTAAAATCATATTTACATCTTCTCCTCCACTCTTCCCCCTCATGCTTTCTGTCTTTGTAATTCCCGATGGTATTATTCATTAACAAGCATCATTTTGTAAAAATATTTCACTTATCTCTCTGTCATAAGTAAAAACTTTTAATAAAATGTTATATAGAACAGTCTTGATCACATAAATACTTATATAAGTTCTATATCAGAGTTCGTCAAACTGCAGCCCGCTAGCTGCATGTAGCCCCAGCCAAATATTCGGGAAGCCCAAGGTTCTCAGCCATTTTTTATGACAATAAGCATCTAGCAACAAACAGTCGAATCCAAAAACAGTCAGATAACATTAAAAGCTTCTTAAGAGTTTACTTTTGCTACTCAGTAATAAACAAAAAAATATTTACCTATAAAGTAATATATTAAAATGTGCTTAATTTTAATTGATGTTGGTGAATATGGCCATGAAACAAGCAAAGTTGGCTGCTTACGTCAGAGGTAGAGGGATAAGTAAGTGCAACTACTGTGAAGTTAGAGGATGTGAGAGAGGAAAGTTTTCTTATTTGTGTTCCAGTGCTGACAATTCATTGGCCTATGTGCCTCATGTCGATGAGCTGTTGCAGCATAAATTTCGAATGGAAGCAACATGGATTCATGATTCATGAATGTGTGTCATAGAGAAGGTCATCTTCAAATGCTGCACATATTTGCAGCAAAGAATGTGAAATTACATTAAGGCCACTGTAATACAATGCAGTGAGTAGGAGAAAATGACATTCAAAAATTTAATAAACACTTGTGATTGTGTCTCATATTGCATAATGCACTTAAATATAACAACTGTTCTTAGGAGTTCGACTGCCAATCCTGTCACTTAACAGACTGTAGACTACCGATCCCGACATGTGACCAGGTACAATTTCTCCCACTTCTAAATACGAAATCACATAGATTGATGCTCTTGATAGGTCTTCATTGTGTTGCATGGGACACGTAGTTTCTAAAACAGCCATTTGTTGTATGAAGTCATACTGCTGGAGGATGGCAACTGTTCGTTCACTACGAAGAAGCGAAAGACATAGCTTCACATTTCCTTACAGACGACGAAATTATGCCTGATTTAGAGAAATATTTTGATGACATTGAAAGTGAGTATAACGAAATCAACGATTCTGATGACTGTCCTGAGTCTGTGCAAGAACTTCAAGTGAGTATTTCGCGTTTTGATTTCTCAAAGAATTCGTTGGAACACTGCGTTTTTATAATGTTTCTTCATTTTCTCAACCATGGAATACTTTTTTATTTGTTGTAAGCAAACAGGAAAGGCTTCAAGAAAAGACACTACATATCAGTGCAATGAGTGCAAAATACTCATGTACAAAAAGTCTTGTTTCAATGTATATCAACCAAAACACTACTACATGAAAGAAATGTGTCATAATTCATACATGTGATCTAGAAGAAGTAGTTTCAGGCTTCCATAAAAGGTTAGTGCTACAGTTACATGCTGGCTACCATTCTTAATAAAAAAAAATACTAAAAACCATAAAAATGGTCAGCATCCTGAGATACAGCAAGGTTAATGTGTCCAGAGTCACAGTGCTAATAAATTAATCATCTGCTCACACAGCCAACATAGCACCACTTCATCAGACAATTAAAGTGTCACAAATTTTGGGTCGCTGAGAGTCATAGTGGCCGTGGCCTTGCCTCAGTGGATACACCGGTTCCCATGAGATCACCGAAGTTAAGCGCTGTCGGGCGTGGTTGGCGCTCGGATGGGTGCCCATCCAGGCCGCCATGCGCTGTTGCCATTTTTCGGGGTGCACTCAGCCTCGTGATGCCAATTGAGAAGCTACTCGACCGAATAGTAGCGGCTTCGGTCAAGAATACCATCATAACGACTGGAAGAGTGGTGTGCTGACCCTCGCCCCTCCTATCCGCATCCTCCTCTGAGGATGCCACGGAAGTCAGATGGTCCCGGTAGGCCACTCATTGCCTGAAGACGGAGTGAGAGTCATAGTCATTTGAAACAGAACAGTCGACATGAAGTATTCCGACCCGTACTTGGACACCAGCAGTTTATCGCGCCCTTAGTATGCCTAGTCTATTAGGGGCTCTAAACATATAAGTACGGAGGTCGAGATACCACCCCACAGTGTCGGTGTTGTCTCTCGAGCAAAAACGTTTGAAGACTCCTAGTTCATTGCGATCGCAGTTGTTCCCAATATGTTTATGAATATTATCAAAATTCTTAACACTCATCAAATTAAAACATATTGTTACAGACTCACCAGAAGTTTTGTTTTGAAAACTGTGCTTCGTTTTTTCTGTTGATGGTACATCTCTTACTGAACATATCTAGGGGTGGAATAATCACACACTATGGTGCTTCAAGTGAGGAGGAAGGGGGCAAGTGAATGAGTATCTAGTGTTGGAGCATCATACTGATCATCAACATCTCTGTGTGTGGAGATGTCACCAGGATAGTTAGACCATGAGTGGCAGACTCTGCAAGAAGACAATGCTGTTGGTTCCAACTGTAGGTTGTATTGTCCCTGATTGGAGTAAACCGTTAGACTTGGAGTCATTTATGAAGCCTGGTGATGCCTCAGAGTACTGTCCATGGGCTGTTCATTCATAGTACTTCAGCTGGTGGCAATGGTGGTTTGTAAGACTGCCCACAACAGAAGTGGTTCTAATGGCTGTACAAGATGTCCTGTGTGGTGACTTGTAAATATTTGTCAGTCATAGGTGGCTTCCACCGTGGTTGGAATTCAGCCCTGTGATCTGCCCAAATTGCAAGCCCATATTTGATCGCTAAGTCTGAAATGAGAGATAGTAACTTTCTTAGCTGTCTCCCATAAACTACTTCAACTATGTTTCTTCCTTTTATTGATAGTGCCCAGCATTGGTTCATGTTGTAACAGTCAGTACTTCCCCCATTCATTTGCTTATCTCATTTCTCCGCCATTCTCTCTGTTTCTCTTTTACCATCATGGTGGAATGGTGCTGTGCTTACGCTTACACGTTTAATATTCTGAATTCTGATCAGATGCGAAGTTTATTAGTGTCCATACACTCATGGAGTAGAAAGGGATTAAAATTCAGACTAGCAAAACCTAAGCAGAAAAGATGAACTCCGTTTTCAAATGTTCTTTTACAAATGAGAATCCAGGGGTATTTCCACATTACAATTTTCACGCCACTGTGAAGATGAGCATTATGGATTTTAGCGTCATGTTGGAAAACAGCTGAGATCTCTAAAACTGCACGATGTCCAGGGCCCAGTGAAATCGCTATCAGATCCTGTTCCAAATCTGAAGAAGAGATCCTCATTTAGCCCTAATCTACCATAGATCCCTCGAATAAAAAACCATGGCCAACAGTTGAAAGGAACCTACCTACAAGAAGGATAGTAGATGTGATCAAAAACACTGCCATCAAATTTTCTTGACGTCCATTTCTTGTGGAATCTTAGAAAATGTTCTGAGCTCAACATAATGAAGCATCTTGAACAGAATGACCCCCACCATGCCAGCTAGTGTGGATATCGAAAACATTAATCATGTGAAACCCAACTCATATTGTTTTCACATAACAACCTGAAAGACAAGGATCAAGGCAGGCATGTAGATGTAATGTTTCTGGGTTTCCGAAAAGCATCTAACCCAGTACTACACCTATACTTATTATGAAAAGTATGATCAAATGGGAATCAAGCAAAATTTGTGATTGTATTGATGATTTCTTGTTTGGGAGGACGCAGCATGTAATCTTGGATGCAGAGTCATTGAAAGATGTAGAAGTAACATCAAGCATGCCCCAGGGAAGTGTGCTGGGACCCTTGCTGTTCACAATGTATATTAAAGATATCTTAGACAATATAAATAGTAACCTCAGACTTTTTGCAGATGACACAGTTATCTGTAATGGAGTACTGTCTTAAGAAAGCTGTGCAAATTTTTATTCAGGTGTTAATAAGATTTTGAAGTAGTGCAAAGATTGATAACTTGGTGGAAATATTCAGAAATGTAAAACTGTGCACTTCACAAAACGAAAAAGAATGCAATACCCTATGACTAAATTATCAGTGAGTCACAACTGGAATCAGTCAACTCATACAAATACCTGTTTATAACTCTTTGTAAGGATGTGAAGTGAAAACGTCACAAAGACTCAGTTGTAGGAAAAGCTGGTTGCTATAGTTTGCTTCAGTGATAGAATACTAGGGATTGGCCATCAGTCCACAGAAAAGATTGCTTACAATTCACTTGTATGATCCATCTTAGAAAATGACTTAAGTGTGTGGGGTCCAATTCAGATAGGACTGATAAGGGATACTGAATGTATACACAGAAGGGCAACAGTTTTGTTTGACCTGTAGAGGAGTGTCACAGAGATGATGAAGAAACGAAGGTGACAGGTCGCTAACATATAATATGTAATATGAATAATAAAAGTCTCAACACACTGGGTCATAAATAAAGTTACTTCAGCATTTGTCCATGACTCTGCATCCAGTGTAATATGCTGCTTCATCCTTGCTGAGAAATCTTCAGTTTAGTCTAATTTCGTTCCATACCCTTTATGATCGTACTTCTATTAATAAGTGTTGGTATGGTATAGAGTCGAATACAATTGGTAGTGCCATCCATTGTGACCGAGCAGTTCTAGACACTTCAGTCTGAAACTGCGCGACCGCTACAGTCGCTTCAGGCCTGGATGTGTGTGATGTCGTTAGGTTAGTTACGTTTAAGTAGTTCTAAGTTCTAGTTGACTGATGACCTCAGATGTTAAGTCCCATAGTGCTCAGAGCCATTTGAACCATTTCGGTAGTCATGAAATAGCACATCTGCCTGATTGTCTTGATCAATGGCTTTCATGATGTCACTAAGGGAGAGTGGCAGCTGAGTTTTTCATAGTCAGTGCTTTTGGAATCCATACTGGTTGGCATGGAGGAAGTCATTCTGTTGAAGGTACCTCATTATGTTTGAGCTGAGAAAATGTTGCCAGTCTGTAGCAGATCGATGTCAATTTTTATTTCTCGTTCAGCTACAGACAAAGCGTGATACACTTACAAACATCAACATAAAAATTTAAATTAACATTAACAATGATTTACAATAAAATTTTCAGGGTTTCCAGCCACAAAAGTGCTTGGTCACTTATCACATGTATGTCCATCAGATTTCCTCCCTTAAGTCCGTGTACGTCGCACTCAACTATATGCTGCATGGTTTGACTCTCTCCGCACTCACAATTGGGGTCCTGGGAGAAATCCCACTTTTTCAACAAATATCCGCACCGACCAACACCTGTCCGCAGACGATTTAGAGTTACCCACACTCTACGTTGGAGTTGGAAGCCTGGAATTCGTTGAGATGGGTCCTCAATAAGGAAACTGTTATTCACTTTGCTTTCCTGCCATTGCTGTTTCCACAGGATATCGATATCAATCTGTTGTTTGAGTTCTTTCCAGAAGGGATTTCTTGACATCAATCTGTCAGGGGGAGGAGGTAGGTCCCTGAACTTTTCTTTGTACCTCTGGATTGCTCTTTCACGTCTAATCGAGGGTGGTTCGATATTGGCAAGGACGGGCAGCCAAGGTTTCGGGGTGGGTCTTACTGTTCCTGTTATGAGCCTCATTGTCTCGTTAAGTTGCACATCAATATATCTGACATGCCTACTGCGGGCCCAGACGGGTGCGCAATATTCCGCTACACTATACATAAGTGCCAGTGCTGATGTGCGTAGAGTTTCAGTGGAACATCCCCAGGTTGTTCCTGCCAGTTTCATTATGATGTTGTTTCTTGTTTTCATTTTTTGGGCGACTTCGTACAGGTGGCTCTTATATGTGAGAGTGCGATCTAGCTTAACACCCAGATATTTTGGCGTTCTATCGTTTTTCAACAATTTACCTTTTATTTGCACTTTTAGCTCACGATTTGCATCTTTGTTACACAAGTGCATTATTGATACCACGGATTTAGTCGGATTTACTTTGAGGTGCCAGTTGTCATAATATTGTTGTAGTCGTTCCAGATCTCTGTTTAAAATTTCTTCCAGTTCTTCGAAAGTATTGGCGTGAGCCGCGATAGCGATGTCATCTGCGTACATAAAAGAACGAGATTCCAGGTTTGGGATGTCCGCTATGTATAAATTGAAAAGGCATGGAGCCAGCACAGACCCTTGGGGGAGACCATTTTGTAGTGTCCTGTAGCTGCTTGTTTTCCCATTCAGAGATACCTTGAATCTCCTGTTTATCAACATATTTCTGACTAGATCTATGATCTTCTTGCATTTCACGACTTTTGACAGTTTATACAGTATTCGATGTCAATGATATTGGACGACAGTTTTGTTGATTTTATTTTAGATAGACAGGACTGTGGTTTCTTCCAGTTATTGGGCACAGATTTTTGTTCTAGGATACTACTGTGTTATGATCTACTGTGTTATGATTAAAAGAGGGGATAATGGGCACATAAAATCTGTATATAATCGAAAAGAGATTCCTCAATGATCTGGTTCTCAACATCACTGACACTACTAAGTACATCACTCATCTTTGCAGTGGTGTGTAAATTTAATTGATGCAATGCTCCAGGATTTTATTTTGTAAATGAAGCTCTCAGCTGGCCACTGGTGGCCGAGCAGTTGTAGGTGCTTCAGTCTGGAACCGTGCGACCGCTACGGTCGCAGGTTGTAATCCTGCCTCAGGCATGGATGTGTGTGATGTCCTTAGGGTAGCTGGGTTTAAATAGTTCTAAGTTCTGGGGGACTGATGACCTGAGATGTTAAGTCCCATAGTGCTCAGAGCCATTTTTGAAGCTCTCAAAATTAAGTTCAGCATTTTTGTTTTGCTTTGGTTTCCTTAGTTTTTAGTTCCTGTGTCAGACTTGAGTGTTTTGACAAGATCTTTGACACCACGGATAGATTTTTTTGCATATGAACAGAATTTCTGTATATTTCGATATGATTTTCTAAAGGTTCTTGTTGGAGGATTTACTCATTGCCTCTTTGAAAGGCAAATGTATTTCATCTAGCATCTCTGTCTATACTCCTGCACTTTTGTTTTGTGCAATAGCCCCTATTTTTTAACTGAATTTTCTCATTTTGAGAAGATCAAAGGAGCGATCTGTTTTGCATGCTAAAAACATTCAACAGTCTAGATTGCATAAATATTTCTTTATTTAAGACAACTGGTTTCAAGAGAATTTGTTGCCATCTTCATATCTTGAAGTAGCTTCTTGTTATGAAATGTGTTCATTTTACATTCGACCTCACACCTAATTATCATATGGATGAAACTCAGCTTATTATGAAAGGTTTGTTATAACTAAAATTTACCTGTTTCTTTAGAAGTCTTCTTGAAGAAACTTTATACATGAAGGGCCCCTCCTATCTCAAACTGTTCTACAATTACATACCTAACCAGTGCTTGATCAACTCTTCTTATAAATTTCAGCTTATTAAGGTAAACCATGGGTGAACATTTTGGTAATGGAGACAAATAATTTCCACATCACTTAGGACTTTCTGAGTATATTTTGAAATGTTTGATGAGCGAGTACCTATACTGCACTACAACTCTTATTCTATATATTCTTGGTTGTTTATAAATCATGTACCCCATCAGAAGCTCTTATCAAACTGTCATTCAAGTCATAATAACTTATTTGATGTCATTCCTTGTTTGTTTTGATACCCAAGCTTTTGTCCCTCACCTAGTCATAATACTTAAGTGAGCATCAATTAACTGACTGATGTATTATATTCTCTAACACTTTTTCATACTAGTATGTCACAAATAATGATGTGATTCGGTGCACTAAAGCTCGGAATCTCCAGTAAAACGTCGTGATTTACATTGCCCCTATAAAAGTCTAAAATGAAAGAAGTGTTACCAGTAGATAATTAATCATTCTACTGTGTGGAAAAAATTATGCAGTAAAGAAGATAGATTTATAATAAAGACCTCCAATTGTCAAATATGCTGTAGGGTACCATAAAAAGACAAGCAACAACTGTCTTCAGTAGCAACTAAGAAGTGCATGGTACAGTGATAATATAGGCTATCTGTAAATCATATTTGCTTCAATATTTCTCAGTTTAATTCTACTCTCATATGTTACTTATGTAAAGTGGCAGTTTGAAGATAAGCTGTAAATTGTAAACAGCGTTGGAAAAGAATTAAATTATTGCAGAAATTACTGGTTCAGCCATGTCAGATATTTGGTTACAAACAGGGTTCAAGATATATGTACAGTGTATGAGAACTGTTGCAGAATCATGACACCTTTAACATAAAGCCACCAATAATTGAGACCCACTCCACAGATAGACATCTAAATATGATTGTTGATGAAACTCATTATGGATTGGGATGTTTCAGTCTCTTCTGAGACGACCTGTAAACGAACGAATCACTGAAATTAAACCTTTCAATATGGCGTCAAATGAAATAGTATTGGTGGATATGAATGTTATAGTACAGGTTATGGAATTAGAGCTGTGACAAGAGTTAAATACAAGGAAGAAGACGCAACCCATATCTTGGTTCTGAAAACAGACTTCGCACAGGGAAAATGAGGGGTCACCAACACAACTATGAAAGAAATAAGACTCAAACATGAAAATGCTGTCTGCAATGGCAAACAAACTAACAGCTGGCGTGTAAAAGCAGGTTCACACACGCAACAAAAGTGTTACCACAGCTAGTGGCATATTGCATCTGCAGTGCAATTGCATGTGTGAACTCCCAGTTTTTAGGTGAGAAACTTGAGAAACGCAACTTTTTTTCATGCCACAAAAAGTTCAACTTGGTTGTACTTTGTTGCACCACTTTCCTGACACCACTGCTCCCTGGTGGCCTAGCGGCAGTATTTCGAAACATAGGTATCTATTGCAGTTGTTGTGGAATAATTGCTGCTGTACTCAATTCGATTTCAGAGTGTTTTCATTTTATTACTGAAAAAAGTGGTTGGCACATACACATTTGCAGCTTATGGAAGTATAAGAACAGCAACTTATGTTTTATTTCCTGCAGCAGTGTGTGTTTTTGGTAGAGGTGGAGGGATGAGGATGGGAGCAAAACCAATGACTTATCCCATACAATCTTAAAAGATTTTTGGATGAATAAATAAATAAACTTCACATATGTAACCAAAAAAGCAAGCGGTATAAACTCTGTGATTTGTGAGACCAAACATGGTTTAAATTGTGGATTATATGCAGTAAATAGCTCCCAAGTGTGATACAGCAGCTGTTAAACTAAAAAGTAATTGTTTGAAATGCCTGTATTAACAAGTACAATAAGATTCTAAAATTTTGGTGTTTCTGCAGACGATATTTACAGGCCAACTATTGATTTAGTTTGCCATTGCACACAGAATTTTCGTCTCTGAGTCTTTTATAAATGTTTGTGGCCCCTGATTTATCCTTGTGCAAACACTATTTTTTGATTCAACATTTGGGGTTCATCTTCCTTGTATTTAACTCCTGTCACAGCTCTCATGCCATAACCTGCACTACAACATTAATAGCCATCCATATAATTTTACTTGATGCCATACTGAAAACTGTACAACTACATAGAATTTCTGGCATTCTGTGTAAATGGTAACTCATGATGCCACTATAGAAGCCAAAAGTTGTAGTGGCACATTAGCTGCATGTGCGAACCCAGCTTAAACATCATTTGCAAACGCAACAATCTTCCAAAATATCAGAATCTTATTGTATTTGTTGATATAGGCACTTCATATAACTAGTTGTAGTTAAAGAGCTGCCACGTTTCACTTGGAAGCTATTTTCTACATATAATCCACAATTTAAACAATGCTTCTTGGTCTCACAAATCACGAAGTTTATAAGACTTGCTTTTTTGGTTACATATATTAAATTTATTTATTTATTCATAAAAATCTTTTAAGGTTGTATGGGATAAGTCATTGGTTTCGCTGCCCCCTTCCTCCCCCCTCCCCCAACCACATACACACTCACTGCTGCAGGAAATCAGACATAGATTGCTGTTCTTATACTTCCAGAAGCTGCAAAATGGTATCAATTTTGTGTACTGTTTTCACTTGTTTCAGCAATAAGATGAAAACGTTTAAATCTATTGAACTACAGCAGCAATAATTCCACAATAATTGCAGTAGAATGCTTGTGTTTTGTATAGTATTACTGGCATAGGGCGGGGGGGGGGGGGGCGAAATGGTGGAAGGAAAGTGGTGCAATAAATTACAACCAAGGTGAACTTATTGCGACATGAAAAAAGTTGTGTCTCTTAAGTTGCACTTCTAAAAGAGTTGGAAGTCCTGTTAGATAAGGCTAGCAGGGAATTCCCTTATATAATTGCAGCTGGTGATCTAAACACTAACACCTAAAAGACAACTGTTACATGAGGTGTTTTCAAGATTTGATTTTAACTTATGGACTTAATTCAGCAGTAGACAGTCTCACAAGGTGCTGTAAAAATACAGAAATATTAATATATCACGTGATCACTAATATAACACTGCAGACCACTATCGGGTATTAATTGAATTAGCAGGCAACATAGGAAGGCCAGAAAAAATATTTAAAGAGTTTACACAAATGAAACAAACATAGACAGGCTACAACGGCTACTGGAAAAAAGGAGATTTTAGTGAAGTATACTTAACAGAAAACCTAGATGAAGGATGGGAATCATTCTGCAATACATTAGGCCACAACATAGGTGTTGCATGTCCATTAGTATGTAGGGAAATAAATAAGAAGAATAATAAAAGTTGGGTCACAGTAGATCAAAAAAGGAAGAGGGAAGAGGTGAAAAGTATGTATCAAAATTGTTGGCTATGGCCAATCCGAGAAAATAGTGATGCATATAGGGGAAAGAAGAAATCATTCACCAAACTGTAAAAGAAACTAAATCGACATATTATGAAAACAAGATAACAAATTCAGCAAATACTACTAAGACCATATCGTCTCTCATAAATGAAGAGAGAAAAGGTGTAGGTGTGGAAAAGACTGATAACATAACACTTGAGGTCAGTGGGAGGAAACTCAGGGATGCACAGAATGTCAACAACGCTTTAAACAAACACTGTTTTGAAGTTGTGGACAAATTAATAACTCAAAATTATACTTCCAAAATAAAAACAATAAATATTCCATATGAGACAAAATGCTTATTCATGACTCCAACTAATGACTCAGAAATTGTAAAAATAATACATAGTCTAAAAACAAAAAACACTGAGGGACTAGATGTTTTATCCCCTAATGCTGTTCACAGTGGTTAGTAAAGCCATTAGCCAGTCTGATAAATTTATCTATAGAGCAAGGAATATTTCCAATGTGCCTGAAAAAGAATAAAGTAATCCCTGTACATAAAGTAGGCTGCAATAAAGACCTAGGAAATTACAGACCTATAGCTATTACATCTGTAATCTCTAAAACAATAGAAATCACAATAAAAGACAGAATGTTAAACTTTATACAAACATCTAATATTCTCAACGATGAACAACATGGGTTCAGAAAGGACAAATCTACCAAAACAGCAATAGCTGAATTCGTAACACTTGTAACTGAAGCACTTTATGAACAGAAGAAAGCCTGTTGTACATTCATAGACCTATCCAAAGCATTTGATTGTGTTAAACCGGAAGTGAACAGTAACGAAATCCTAGACACAGAATGGAATATATACCGCAAGGATAGGATAAACGCCAATGGTGGAGGAGTATTTATAGCAGTAAAGAATTCAATAATATCCAGTGAAGTTATTAGCGAATGCGAATGTGAAATAATCTGGGTTAAGTTAAGTATCAAAGGTGGGTCAGATATGATAGTCGGATGCTTCTATAGACCACCTGCATCAGCAACCGTAGTAGTTGAGCGCCTCAGAGAGAACCTGCAGAACGTCGTGAAGAAGTTTCGTGATCATACTATTGTAATAGGGGGAGACTTCAATCTACCAGGTATAGAATGGGATAGTCACACAATCAGAACTGGAGCCAGGGACAGATACTCTTGTGACATTATCCTGACTGCCTTGTCCGAGAATTACTTCGAGCAGATAGTTAGAGAACCAACTCGTGAAGCTAACGTTTTAGACCTCATAGCAACAAATAGACCGGAACTTTTCGACTCCGTGAACGTAGAAGAGGGTATCAGTGATCATAAGTCAGTGGTTGCATCAATGACTACAAGTGTAATAAGAAATGCCAAGAAAGGAAGGAAAATATATTTGCTTAACAAGAGTGATAGGGCACAAATCGCAGAATATCTGAGTGACCACCATCAAACGTTCATTTCTGAGGAAGAGGATGTGGAACAAAAATGGAAAAAAATTCAGGAACATCGTCCAGTATGCCTTAGATAAGTTCGTACCGACTAAGATCCAAAGCGAGGGGAAAGATCCACCGTGGTATAACAATCATGTACGAAAGGTACTACGGAAACAAAGAAAGCTTCATCATAGGTTTAAGAGTAGTCGAATCATAGCTGATAAGGAAAAGCTGAACGAAGCGAAAAAGAGCGTAAAGAGAGCAATGAGAGAAGCATTCAACGAATTCGAACATAAAACATTGGCAAACAATCTAAACAAGAACCCTAAAAAGTTTTGGTCATATGTAAAATCGGTAAGCGGATCTAAATCCCCTATTCAGTCACTCGTTGACCACGATGGCACCGAAACAGAGGACGACCGAAGAAAGGCAGAAATACTGAATTCAGTGTTCCGAAACTGTTTCACTGCGGAAAATCGTAACACGGTCCCTGACTTCAGCCGTCGCACGGACGCCAAAATGGAAAATATTGAAATAAACGATATCGGAATTGAAAAACAACTGCTATCACTTAGTAGCGGAAAAGCATCCGGACCAGACGAGATACCCTTAAGATTCTACAGTGATTATGCTAAAGAACTTGCCCCCTTTCTATCAGCAATTTATCGTAGATCGCTGGAAGAACGTAAAGTACCTAGCGACTGGAAGAAAGCGCAGGTCGTTCCCATTTTCAAGAAGGGTCATAAATCAGATGCGAATAATTATAGGCCTATTTCGCTTACGTCACTCTGTTGTAGAATAATGGAACATGTTTTGTGTTCTCGTATTATGACGTTCTTAGATAATACAAATCTCCTTCATCATAACCAACATGGATTCCGCAAACAGAGATCATGTGAAACTCAGCTCGCCCTATTTGCCCAAGAAATTCACAGTGCCGTAGACAATGGCGAGCAGATTGATGCCGTATTCCTGGACTTCAGGAAGGCATTTGATACGGTTCCGCACTTACGTTTAGTGAAAAAAATACGAGCTTACGGAATATCGGACCAGGTTTGTGATTGGATTCAGGATTTTCTAGAAGAAAGAACACAACATGTCATTCTTAACGGTTCAAAATCTGCAGATGTAGAGGTAATTTCGGGAGTACCGCAGGGAAGCGTGATAGGACCTTTATTGTTTACAATATACATAAATGACTTAGTTGACAACATCGGTAGCTCCGTGAGGCTATTTGCAGATGACACGGTTGTCTACAAGAAAGTAGCAACATCAGAAGACTCGTACGTACTCCAGGAGGACCTGCAGAGGATTAATGCATGGTGCGACAGCTGGCAGCTTTCCCTAAACGTAGATAAATGTAATATAATGCGCATACATAGGGGCGGAAATCCATTCCAGTACGATTATGCCATAGGTGGTAAATCATTGGAAGCGGTAACGACCGTAAAATACTTAGGAGTTACTATCCGGAGCGATCTGAAGTGGAATGATCACATAAAACAAATAGTGGGAAAAGCAGGCGCCAGGTTGAGATTCATAGGAAGAATTCTAAGAAAATGTGACTCATCGACGAAAGAAGTAGCTTACAAAACGCTTGTTCGTCCGATTCTTGAGTATTGCTCATCAGTATGGGACCCTTACCAGGTTGGATTAATAGAAGAGATAGACATGATCCAGCGAAAAGCAGCGCGATTCGTCATGGGGACATTTAGTCAGCGCGAGAGCGTTACGGAGATGCTGAACAAGCTCCAGTGGCGGACACTTCAAGAAAGGCGTTACGCAATACGGAGAGGTTTATTATCGAAATTACGAGAGAGCACATTCCGGGAAGAGATGGGCAACATATTACTACCGCCCACATATATCTCGCGTAATGATCACAACGAAAAGATCCGAGAAATTAGAGCAAATACGGAGACTTACAAGCAGTCGTTCTTCCCACGCACAATTCGTGAATGGAACAGGGAAGGGGGGATCAGATAGTGGTACAATAAGTACCCTCCGCCACACACCGTAAGGTGGCTCGCGGAGTATAGATGTAGATGTAGATATGCCATGACACCTATTAGAAAACCTTCATTGTTATGGTACATGGGGAAAAGCAGTAGACACCATTAAATCGTTTTTTGATAAATAGAAATCAGCATGTAGAAATAAAGCAAAAAATGAAGAATAACATTACAAGTATCTTTTCTAATTTTGAAATTGTGAAATATGGGGTTCCTCAAGGATCCATCCTTGGTCCACTACTTATGCAGTAATTCTGTATGTCAATTATATGACCAAAACATTATCTAATAGTGTATGCGTGTATGCAGTTGGTGCTTTATTTGTCGTTCCTATATCTACAACAGATGACTTGCAAAGAGAAGGCTTCGCTAAATATGAAAAGTAGAAACAATTATTTCAGGGAAAACGATCTCTTTATAAATGGAAACAAAACAACATATATGCAGATACATGCAAACAAAAACAAACTTTGGATAACATTATGGCCAGGCTTGGAGACCTAGAACTAAAGGAGACAGACAGCTATAAATTTCTAGTTGTAACAGTGGATAGATATATGACATAGGAGGATCATGTAAATAACATTTGCAGCAAAATAGGTCCAAGCATGCTTCTGATGAGAAAAATGTCAAAGCCTGTAAAAAGAAACACTCTACAAACAATGTACTATTGACTAGTCCATTCACACCCCTCATATGGCGTCCTGGTCTGGAGAAACGCGGAAATGTGCACACACAGAGAGTATGAGAATATTATGAACATAATACAAGAAGAAAAAATGACTCTCGTGTAGAAGGAAGTAGGCTAAAATTAACAGACAAAGAATCTGTAAATGCTGGACGCATTCTGTACAACAGTTTACCGCAATGTATAAAGATGATGGAAACTATGTCTCTATTTAAAAGGAAACTAAAAGGACATGTGATTAATATTTGTGCTTACAGTGCTAAAGGATATCTTGAAATAAAAAAATAAATAGTGTGTCAGTATACATTGCAAAGGGAAACTGCAACAAATGTAAAACGGTGTTTAGAATCACTTCAAGTATGTAAATGCACGAAATAGTATTCCGTGTTAAAACACTGATGCTGCTGTTCTCTACTTTTCTCCATTTTTCTTGGCAGTGCTGAGTGAAGACCAAGGACTTACAGAAAAATGAACTATATTATCATTGATGCCTTGTATAATGTACTTTTAATGACATTTTTTTGTAAAAATACTATAAAATTTGTGTATATTTGCTGTCTTTTTGAAACCAGCAAATACATAACCGTCAGATTATAAATGCAGTCATACATAAATTGATATATACCACTGTATTTTCGCTATGTGTATGTAAGCTTTATGTAAACATGACGTGTCCAGTATCACTGTAAGAAATGATCCACGGACAAATGAAGAATAACAAAAATAACCACTAAAAACTGGGAGTTCACACAAGGAACTGCATTTTAGCTGTCAGTCGACTGTGCCATGGACGTGCATTGACTCTCGTAACATCACATAATCGACTTTAAGTCGACAGTCACATTACACCAACAACTTGCTACATCGCTGGAGACGTGGGTCGTGGTTCGTGATTTGTAAACAAACTGTTGGCAAACATATGAAATTTTTTTGAATAGTGTTTTGCATTTGATTGGATTATGGATATCGAAGTAGAGAATGTTCTAAAGCTGATATTTCCAAATGAAGTACCCGGTGTGTTTATTACTATTAAGAACAGTGTTTTGTATTTTTTTGCTTTGGTTTACTATAAACACTTCATCAAACATGTGTATTTTCTTTTGTTGTAAACACATCTATAACAGTAATTCCGAAACTTGATGTAAGTACGGCAACAGAAAACGCATTACGCTGTCGGTAATTTCTTGATATAAACAGATGTCATTGTAAATATAAATTACTGAGATCCATAAACACACTTCAGAATCTGAGTTGCGAGTCAGACGATTTTCTACATTGATTTTCCTATCTTCAAATTCACGATTCGTTCCTTCACTTTAGATTACAAAAGCTTAATATATTTCCAGTATCATGGGTAAGGAATTTTATGCTAACGTGTATGACACACATGAATTTCTTTTTTAATTAATTTCCCGAACACCCAGATAAGAATTTGACTGTGGTGATTATGAAGCCTATCAGTAATAGCTGATTCTCTTCCCAGTGATACAGTCTGCTAGTAATTAAGATATAAATCTTACTCAACCCTTCTATAATTAACAGTTTGTGAAGAATGGATGTTCTGATGACATATGTTATAAACTGTACTGTAAACTATAAAAATTTGACTTAGCAGCTAAGTGTCGTAGTTGCAACATTGAAATGTCACATATTTACAAGGTACTGTTACTTATAATAGCCATAGTTTTTTGATGTTATATGTAGTTGAAAGTCTACAGTAGGTCTATTTCCATACCTTTTCATTTTCAGTATCATAGTGTCAAAAATTTTTGCAAAATATTTTCGGATTTTTGAATCTAGTAATGTTTACTACCCTCATATTAATTTCTTTTTAATGATTAACTGATGGCTTAAATACCATTCCAAGATCTCACAACCAAAGTGTCAACTTTAAATCCAAGTGTGATCTCAGACTACAGTAGAGGTCAGCATGTAACCACCCACACACATATATATATATATATATATATATATATATATATATATATATATATATATATATATATATATATATATATATATATATATATTAAAGAAAAATATTTCTTTGTCCTGTTTGCACTTGATGACTTCACATAACATAACATAACATTAGGATCAAGAGGAATATTCAATACTATCCATCAAGTTTGATCAGTGACGTAGTAATGCTAATGGTTGCTGTGATATCACCTTTTGGTGCATATTTTCACAGTATGGTTATTATTTGGTGAAACCAATCAGTGTGAAACCAGAAATCATGGATGTGGTGGCAGGCTGATCTGTAGCTTAGGCCATTTGAAAAATCACTCCTTGTTGCCTATGATGTTATAGTCACCATGTTTTCATGACATTTGTTGCATGTTTCTTACATTGTTAGCGAAAGCTGACATCTAGTGTTGAATATTCCTCATAATTTCAACATCATTACATCAGCGGTTCAATTGATGTGGTGTCAATATAGTCATTTTATAGTAGGAAATGAGAAGTTGGGAGACAGAGGGAGATGCCAGTAGTACTAAAACATACCTGAGTCTAAGGCTGGGACAAACAGAAAACACCTCAGGAAGCCCAAGTGACTTTGGCAAATATATGTTAAGAAAACTAGAAGTATATCAATCATGATTACTCAATTTAGTGTAAGTTGTGTGTTGCAATAAGCCATTGAGCCATGTGCTTTTTTCTGTGACCACTACAGTACTTGCCTTGATGTTGAATACCAAAATTATGTGAAAAGCCACATTGATCAGAAAAAAATTATTCCCTTTAAAAAATTGTCTCAGGTCAAAAAAAGCAACACGCTAAGATGCAAGACGCAGCACTTGACTACCTTATTGCTCCATCTGCACTGACTTCGTCTCACTAAGTGGCCTTCTCATTGCCATTTCAAGTTGGTATCTCTCTCAAGGATGTCTGTTACCAATATTGTTATAGTGATATCATTCCTGATCTCGCACCTGAGATTGATGCACTGCTTCTGCCTCTCCTTTGCTCTTTGTGCACACTGTAACTGATGAGCATTCATCTTTGTCAGAGACAGTGTTTCCAGATCTTAAGCTGTTAGTAGTAGAACACAGGAATTATACTTAACATATTTTTGTAGGGTCACCCTTGTTGATTGGGATGAAATGAAACTTTCTTAACACTCTTGAACTCAAATTTATTCTTTTTTAAGTTTCTTCGCTCTGGTTGACCTTCTCTTGCTGAATTTTATTGCCAACATACTCACTTTTAACCAGTTGGATGTTTGGACACTGAACTATAGGCCTAGTTTGTTTTACATGCATCTCCAAACCAACTACAGAGGCAGCTTTCAGTCTATGGATCATAATTGTCAGGCCTTAACTTATGAGCATGATGATGTCAGCAAATTGTAGGTGATTCAGAGACTGGTCATCAGTTTTGATCCCGTCACTATCCCAGCCCATATTGTTGGGATACATCTTAATAGTTAGGATAGACAACTCTGAAAATACCTTATCCTCTCAGTGAACTCCTTTAGTTACTGAGATGTTCTCAGCTGTGAGCTCTTCATTGACTTTCATTGTTGCTTAATAACAAATAGACATCAAGTTACTTCATATTTCTGTTTGACACTGGCATTCATTATAGATTCCATGATTGCCCACATTTCCACTGAATCAAATACTTTACAAAAGTCATTGCTAGATCTGATGTTGCGTTCTTGGGTTTTTTCAAGAAGTTGAATAATCTGATAAAGTTAACAGTTGATACACCTTTGCAAAATCCTAGTTGTTCAGCACATTGTTAGAAATCAAGTTATTGAGTTAATCAGTTGGTAATGGCTTTAGTCAGAAGCTCACACACATGTGCTAGAGGACTTACAGGATGATGATTATCAAATTTTTCTCTGTCTCCCTTCTTGAACTGTAGTGCCATTTCAGCAGTTTTCAAGACGTTTGGTATTGTCTCAGATGTGTCAAACTTAAAAGTGTGTTGATACCTTGACTGCCCTTGTTATGAGTTTTACTGTAAAATTGTATTGTCTATTGGATTTAGTCCAGTTTTCCTTGTGATACTAAGGGCTTGAGAATACATCCAGTGTGATAATTGCTGGAGTTTATCTTGTATCACAATTCCCAGTGCACTTTTGGATTTATAACAGTGGTATATTTGCAAAAACACTGGTGCATATTCAAACGGAAAAGGGCCCTTGAATCCTCATCCAACTATTCTCATTTAGGTATTCTGTAATTTCCCTATCTCCCTATAGGCACATGCCGTAATAGTTCATTAGAAGGGTGACTAACAATTTCTTCTCAAATTGTATGCTCTGACAGGCCTTAATCAGTAATTAATGTTGTAGGAATGTTCTTGTAGAATTTAAATACTTGAGGATGAAAGGAAACTGCACTCACCAAAAAGCAGAATCATCCAATTATCAATCCTTAAGTATTTACATTAAACATCAACATTTCTTTTACCTGCCTTGTGCTTCCAAAATTATTAAAAGATGTATCAAATAGAAAAGAAGATATATTACTGAGTTGTTTTTCTGGTTAAAACTAGGACACAAAGGGATTAAAATAAATGAGATAAAAAAATGCAAGAGCCAAAAACGCTTATATGGAATAATGTCATCCCATTATACAGTCCCATGCTTTAGCTATATGCCTTTGTAATAGAGAACCATTTGATGAGAGGGATGATGAGTGTATGCTACATTCAAAGTGGTTGTGCATTATGGCTGAGGAAAGAATACCAGTCAGTTTGCTGAAGGTTTAGCCTGTTAATTCAGCTGATACTGAAATCCACATTTAACATGCTCCTAAGACATCAACAGTATAGGGAGGCTGATATTCCAGTTATTGTCGTTGTCCCGTAAATTGGCCACGATCTACAAATGGAACTAACAACATTTTAAATACTTCAGGAATAAAGAAGATCACTAAACAAAAAGCAGCAAAATCCACACACACACACACACCTAACAGGATTGTTTTTCCTACTCGTCTGCGTTAATTTAAATTTGTCTATGTGTAGGGAAAGCTGCTGTTCATCACACCAGTCAAAAATGTTTGCTAAATCATCTTGTATCCTCCTACAGTCTCTCAATGACGACACGTTGCTGTACACCACAGCATCCTCAACAAATAGCCTCAGATTGTTGCTCATGCTGTTTGTCAGATATTTATGTGTACAGAGAACAATAGGTGTCATATCACATTTCCATGGGGCACCCCTGATGATACCACTATCTCTGGTGAACATTCCCCATTAAGGACAGTGCACTGGGTTCCATTACCTAAGGAGTTTTCGAGCCACTCACATATCTGGGAACCTATTATGTATGCTCATTCCTTTTGTTAACAGTCTGCAGCGGATTACTGTGTCTAACAGTTTTGGTATGGCACTTGCAGTTATTTCATGTGCTTTTCTCTACAAATGCTATATGTTCCTCTGGCAAGGAGTGTGATACCAATAAAGAACATAGTGCGGACTTCTGTTCTGTATATGCCAGCTTCCATTCGTATAAAAACACTAAAAATGTGAAATATGAACTAGGAGAGCACTGTAGGGCAATTATATTCTAAGGAAAAATTGCCAGCACCAGTGAAACAGAAAATCATCTGGTGATGCATGTAATACACAAAAGAAGCCTCTGTTACAGAAAAGCTGTGTATTTTACTAAGAATGTTGTAGGCTACATCCAAAGAATCAGGGATATCATACGATCTACTGACCGAGCGAGGTGGCGCAGTGGTTAGCACACTGGACTCGCATTCGGGAGGACGACGGTTCAATCCTGCATCCGGCCATCCTGACTTAGGTTTTCCGTGATTTCCTTAAATCGCTCCAGCCAAATGCCGGGATGGTTCCTTCGAAAGGGCACGGCCGACTTACTTCCCCATCCTTCCCTAATTCGATGAGACCGATGACTTCGTTGTTTGGTCTCTTTTCCCCAAACAATCCAGTCCATAGGATCTACAAAAGACTGCACAACTTCTTTTCAATAATGGGGCTGTGGACCATTGCCTCAGCATAACCAGCAGACCACTTAATAAATATTCAAGTATGCTCCAGAAGAGTTGTTGTAGTCAGTTAACCGCTCATGAGACACAAAACTGAAGAGACTATTGGAATTAACTTTCTGACGTGAATCAGTAATATGGCTACAGGCTCTCATCATCTGTTGACCACTAAGTTTGCCCTATGGACTGTTATGTACATGGCATGACAGTAGAATATTGTCTGAATGTAATACACCATCAGTTGGGTGTGAAATGAATTCTGACAGGCAGACATGTTTGGTTTCACAAAAACAAATGCTAGTTACTGGTGACCTAATTGTAGAGAGCTGCTGCTCATTATAATGTCCACATCAAGTTGTAGTTTGCTGTTGTAGCCCCCCAGCTGTACAGGGAGACTTCACTAATTATGTCTAACGTGTGATAGCTTAATGTGTGTCACTGCAATTTTTAATCAAAAGAATGTTTTGTTGCAGCTCTCCACTCTTGTCTGTCTTGTGGAAGTATCTCAATAACTATTGCAGGCTATGCTAATTTAAACCTGTTTGCTGTAATTAAACCCTGGTCTCCTGCTATGATTTTTACCTCCTGTGTTTCAAAATTAATTATTGGTTGGTTGGTTGTTTGTGGAAGGAGACCAGACAGCGTGGTCATCGGTCTCATCGGATTAGGGAAGGATGGGGAAGGAAGTCGGCCGTGCCCTTTCAGAGGAACCATCCCGGCATTTGCTTGGAGTGATTTAGGGAAATCACGGAAAACCTAAATCAGGATGGCCGGACGCGGGATTGAACTGTCATCCTCCCGAATGCGAGTCCAGTATCTAACCACTGCGCCACCTCGCTCAGTACAATTAATTATTCATCGGGGCTTCAGGTGTGTCTTAACAAACAGTCCCTTCTTTTAGTTAAGGTCTGGCGAAAAGATCTTTTCTCCCTGATTACATTCTGTGCCTCTTCATTGGTTATTTGATGAACCCATCTAATCTTCAGCATTCTTCTGTAACACCACATTTCAAATGGTTCTATTATCTTCCAATCTATACTATTTAGTGTCCAAATTTTATTTCCGTATATGGCAACACTCCAGACAGATATTTCCTTACACCTAAATTTATATTTCTCTTCTTCAGAAAAGCTTTTCTGGCTGGTGCCAACCTTCGTTTTATTTAGGCTTAATCTCTGTCATATTACTGCTACTTTTAGTGTCTCATTTCCTAATCTATCTCAGTCAGTATCCCCTGATTTAAATTAACTACACTTCATTACCATTGTTTAATTCTTATTAATGTATATTTCATAATCTTTTCTCAAGGCACTATCCATTCTGTTCAACTAATCTTCCATATGCTTTGCTCTGTCTGATACAGTTATTTTGTTTTCATTTCTCCTTCTTGTGCTTCCTTGGATTAGATCATGATCAATTTACTGCCCTGTCTTCACTGCATCCTATCCTACTTTGTAAATGCGTTATACGTAATATATTTAGATGATTTAAATGCCTCTCAGTAAAAAAGTTTTAAACATGGCTTCGTAGTTCAATGACCATTTAAAAATTAAAGTTAAAGCAATTACAGCCCTCAGACACAAAATTTAAGTCTTTTTATCAGGTTCCAACACTTCTATGAGTGACTTCATCAGAAATTAAATATTCTGTATGGCATATAACATAAATACAAATTTATGGGACTTTCTTTTTACATTACTTACGTGATAAATATCAAGCATATCTTATACATGACATGTAAGTACTGTTTCTTTCTTTTACTGTTAGTCAGTACTTGCACTTTTATATAAAAAAAATTCCATAAATCTGTACTTATAGACCAATTTGAATATTTAATTTGTGATTAAAGCACTCATAGAAGTGCTGAAACTTGGTCAAAAGACTTAAATTTTGTGACTGAGGGCTGTAATTGCTTTAACTTTAGGCTCTCGGTATCTTGTGGTCTTTTTAAAACTGTCCACCAGTGTAAACAAAGGTAGGGTAATTCATGTGTAGGATAGTTCTGGGTATTAAGTACACCTAGTACTGAGCCTCATTAAATACTGAATTCAAATAATTAATGTAAAATTATTCTTTAATAAATATGATGTACATGAAATGGAAAAGAAACTATACATAATGTGTGCACACTTCCATATGGCTGTCTTACAGTTGTTTTTTTCCCCCCACATGGAACAAGATTACTTATATATACAATTGTTTCAGATAACTGGAAGGAGAATCCAGATGTTGTTTTGTATCTATCCAAGCTTGGCTCATTTCATGTCGAACAGTTGAGTATGTATTACCAAAATTATTAAAATAACTTTTCCATTCAGATGCAGATGTTGGCCAGGGCTTTTTTTGATGTTGGTAATTTTTTTTCCTTTTTTTCAGTCAAAGAACCAGAGCGTCTCAATGAGGAAAAATCTGCAGTACTGGAACAAACTCAAGAACTTGCATTTTCTAACTATAAAACTTTTATTCAAACTGCAGAATGTTCCAGAGAAATATTCAAACAGGTATATTTTCCATATGTGTTTCAGATAAATCATTAATATACTGACATCTGTATTCATAGATTCTCCTTCTCATTTTACCGACATCTTACTAATCCAGTTGTAACAGCTGCCAGTAGTTTGGAGTCACATCTTCACCACCGTCTCCCATGGTGTGTACACCAAATAATTTTTTTATCGTAATTTATTTTCTGCTTTATATTTGTTTGTATATCACAAACAATACAGAGAAATGTGCAGCATTTTCTCATGAGGGTTTGGAAATTTGTTAGAAATATACCCCTATACAGTTTCCCATGTTATATTTCACTGTTAAAAGATTAAGAAATGTTACTGGAACTCACTGACAGCAGTCTCCATGTCACATGAGCAGTAGTGATTCTGTTAATTTCTGATTTAAAAACTCAGATATTGAACATTTCCAGTTTGGACATGTTGAACATCACCTGGACGCACTGAAAACAAAGCTACCAGAGTTCTCCCACAAGTGCCAAGAATTTGGGCAGAAGTCAAGCAATATTAATGCACATCGTCGCCTAAACTCTCTGACTTTAACGAGGAACGCTCAGCTCTTGGAAGTGTTGGAACTGCCTCAACTAATGGAAACCTGCATACGCAATGGCAGTTATGAAGAGGCACTAGAGCTAGCTGCATATGTTAGACGACTTGGAAGAAAACATGGTCATATACCAATCATTGCTGTAAGTAGATTTTTTAATCTCTGTTGAATATAGATATTTACTGTACACAATATTGCACCACTTTCAATCTCTATTATCCACACTAACAACCTCACTACCAAGCATTTGTAGTCGTAGACTGTGCAGCTGGTTCCGGTGGAGGTTCAAGTCCTCCCTCGGGCATGGGTGTGTGTGTTTGTCCTTAGGATAATTTAGGTTAAGTAGTGTGTAAGCTTAGGGACTGATGACCTTAGCGGTTAAGTCTCATAAGATTTCACACACATTTGAACATTTTGAACACTACTGAGCATTTTCCACACTTTACAGATACAAAATTTTCTTATGGAGCACATGAATAATGCCTAAATTGACTATATTTGCAGTTTGCAGACATTAATATGTACGTGTGTGTGTGTGTGTGTGTGTGTGTGTGTGTGTGTGTGTGTGTGTGTGTGTGTTTTTGTGAGGGGGAGGGGGGGGGGGGGATTGGCTTTGCGCAGATTTGTACTAATGGAATGCATCTCATCTCAGTATCATTCTTCAGTTGGAATATAAGCAATTTAGGCACCGAGTATGGGACTTTGTGGTGTGTTGTCATAGTGCTGTGTATGCTGAAGCTAATAATTAACAATTTAAGCCCTTAAGAATGATAATTAAGAATTGTTGTTAGTGGGAAAACCTGTTAAATGGCGCAGTGTTTTGTTACAATAAGAATGTTAAGAACAGCATATGGATTAGAGTATGTAGAGTGGAGGCATTTAAGTTATAATTAAAAAAGCCTATCAGAATTGAAACAGTGGGGCTGCAGGATGTGTAGGTTATATAGAAAGTTTGGAGGCAGGTGCGGATGGCAGCCCCCAATATTGCCAGCAATCATCATGGCAAGTGAAGCCAGCAGGACCTGGCTGGGAGCAGGTAAAGGGGTACAGGGAAGGGACTGAACATGGAAGTTGAGATGCAGTTCTAGGGGATGGGCACCACTTCACTTCCGTCCCTGCGGACTAGTCCATCAGCAGACCTTGACAGAGGGAAAAAATGTCCACCATACATTTTATTGTGGCTTACAAAAGAGTAGTAGTCATATTTATTAAAGCATTCTTTAGATGTAGTCTCCATGTAGGTAAACCAGAGAGAATTATGTAATTGCAAGCACTGGTAATATTTGGCAAACTGTTGCATCTGACATCACTGCCACCAAGAATCGTGAGCAGTGGAGAGACAGACCATTGTTAGAAGAGACACAGCTTGACAGTTGAATGGGATGGATTTGCAGCAAGTATTGCTCCATCTTGTGTTCACAGTAAGCTTTGTTTAGGCACATTCTGTACTAGTAATGTCATCAAAGTAAAGTCTTGTGGGCAGTGAACTTTAATAACGTGTTTGAAGTGCATTTATACTGGTGACAATCTGCTGATGTTTAAAGATAAATAGTTTATGAACAAACCGTATGGCATGTATGACACTGGCGAAGGTAGGTGGGTACGGAGTATTGGCAAGCTTTTAGCTACTGAAGTGTTGTGGTGTTAGCTTTGCCAATGACCATTTGGTCACAACTCATAATACATGGGATTTGTTGACTTGAAGAATACAGAATTATGGCTTTTCAAATTATACTGGTGAGGTGTGGAAATCCCATGTGGCAAAAATCATTAATTACACCTGGCCGACATAGGTTAGCAGTGTTGTGGTATTTACGAAACATCAACTTTTAAAGTGAGTGAAGTTTCATGTGTAGCCTTTGAACCACAGATAAATGCACACTCATGTGTGAACAAGCTCTGTGAATTCTGGTAGGTTCCATCTTTGAATTTGTTTTGGTGTAAAGACAAATGTATTATCACTTAATTTGACGGCGCTAGGCTCTGTGATAAAGTTCATTTCTGCCAGAATTAATTTTGTTTATTGGTAGTTGCATTTTAACTCCCCAGGTGTGGTTGTGTTCAAAACTCAGTTAGACAGAATTTACATGTTGGAGTGCAGTGTACTGATAACTGCAATAGAGGTAGGGGCAGATGAGCTTCACAGGTCAGAGCAGTGTGGCTGGAGTAGGGTTTGTTATGTTCTGTCAGAGTTAACCAGTTTACGATTTTGTTGTGTTTGGCAACAACACAACTCCTAGATCCATAGTGTAAATTAATCTGACTGTGAGAGGATATTGTAAATGTTGCAAGTGATCAATAGAAACATAAAGAAGGCGGAAAAACTTTCTTACAGACAGATCTGTCTTCAGAGCTATAGAGCACACACGTGCACTCCCCACCCCCAGATGCCACTTGTAGTGAACCACCGATTGACTGAAATTTAACATCTTAAGCACAGCAGTGTGTTATGCCACTGGGTGATGAATTCTGCTTGTGGCCACAGTTTGGCTGCAGCTATTCATTTGGAGGGACAGCTGGTTGGTGGTCATACCTGCATAAAATGCTGTGTAGAAATTAGAGTTGAGTTGGTTTATGATATGACTGCTTTCACAGCTGGTCATACTTCTCATTTTCAGCTATTTCAGTTTCTTCAATAAAACTTTTCCAGGCATATGATTGTGTCGTGATGTTGTATAGACCAACATTGTGACCACTGTTGCAAGTGACTTTTTTCACAGTGGAGTTGAAATTGCTCAGGCATTTCCAGATTTGCATTTATTTATTTGTTGTCATTCCACACCATTTCTACAGGTGATTTTTTCACAAATAGGAAGTTTGTGTGCAAAACTGTTTTGTGTCAGAGGGCTCACCTCCATCCTCCACCCCACTGGGTCTTCGTACTGTAATATATTTTTCTAAATAGCAAGTCATGTGTATACCAAGATTAGTACAAATTTCTCAAGTTGTTCAAGAGCTACGTTGCAACATGTCCACATACTTCCATCTTAATGCTTCTGGGTAGAGTAATACATTCTTGTTCTTGCTTTGTTATATTTTTTTATGATTGTATCATCTTCATCATAATCATGCTTTCTTTCTTCTCCTCTGTCTGTCTGTACCATGTTCTCTGTCACTAAATAGTTTTATTATTCTCACATTTTAGACCTTGACAGCTTCTCACATATTTCTACACTTCCTCAGTTAATATGGTACACTTCTTACGTGACATGACAAATGGACAAAAGGCACTGTGAAAATGTGTTGATTAATACAGAAACTAAAATAACCTTCATCTCTAATTATTGTGATCCATCTGTACTGAATGTAATTCTGTTTAATGGTCTTCTTTTAGGGACTCAATCTAGTATTTACATTTCCATTTTTATAACAATAGAAGTGTATTCATTACTATGAACTGTTAAGTAAATTAAAGGTTATATATAAAAGTGTTTGCAGTCTCAGTACACCAGAAAATTCACATCAAATTTCATTGTAAACTGGTGAAAAATCCATCACAGAATATAACTACCTGTATCAAGCTAAATCACTACTCACCAAATACAAGTAGTGTGCATCAGCAGAGGGTGGTTACTAGTTGGGGTTTCAAAGAAAATTCCTCCACAGATTACTGTATATCAAAACACGCACACACACACACACACACACACACACACACACACACACACACACAGGTATTCCATTTCAGTAAAATGCACTCCATTTGCTCTCTGTTTTATAGGGCATTGTTAAGGAAGTTGAAGCTGCCTGGTTGGCTATGCTGCATCAACTTCTTGCACAGTTGCGTACTGACCTTCAACTGCCACGATGTCTGGCTGTGGTTGGCTACCTACGAAGAATGGGTATCTTTTCTGAAGCAGAACTCAGGTTGAAATTCCTGCAGGCAAGAGATTCATGGCTCCAAGGATTACTTGCTTCCATACCTAAAGATGATGGTAATATGGTAATTTTTGAGGAAATAAATCATGAAATATTAACTTTTTTACTTAGATAGTAAAGATATGGGAAAGCAATTTTGCATGTGTTACATTCCATAAACTGTTTTGATACAAGTCTACTTTTGAGCGTACTGTCCTTTAATAACATCATATTGTATAAATGGAGTAATGTACTTACAACACGAGTATCTTCTCTGAAGCTAAACCTTGGTCAGAAATCTTTCCTGGAGCCACTTAATGTTCAATTACTGGTTTCACTCACTTTTCAGAATTGCATCATAGTATATAAAATTATTTGCATTTCATGTAGTTTCTCACTAAAAATACATAGTGATAAAGGAAGTGCTTTGTTCTTGAATCACTTCATTATCTCACTCAAAGAAAATGTGCTGTTAAACAGCATCTCATAGTCATTTCTCTCACACAGTGGGCTCACAACTCTTTCTGTGAGTATGTGTTGGAGAGTGTGGAGCCCCAAACTACAGCAGTACTTCTTCCTTTCCTCTACTGCTATCTTACTTCCGCACTTAGGATAGATACCCTGCTAACAGTGTAGTTTGATCATGGGCTATCAACTATCACTTTTTCCACACTGTTTCTTTATTTTGCACTGTTTATTTTGGTGAACTTTTGTTCAATCCCATACTTGAGTTTGACTTCCACCTTTTCAAAATTACAGAAATGTGGGCCATAAGGGGAAGGTCACCGAATACTCAGCATATAGCCAGTCCATGGGGGTGGTTACTAGGTACCTGTATGGTGCTAACCATTTGGTTATGCGAATGCACTATTGATGCTGCCCAAGTTGTTACGTACCAGTACATGCTGAGATGTAGGTGTCTGTCTATTTGGAGGCACTAGCACTCCGGCCAACGGTTGTTAACCCTCATATTTTAAATCCACCTTTACACTCTAAAATTTTGAAAAGATGTGTTTTGTTTTACTGAATTCTTTTGCGATTCCATAAATTTTTAAATTTTTCAGTTAAACAGAACCAAAAATTTAAGTCTTAAGTAGTAGATGTCACTTTCCACAATGAATGTTGTTCAATATTTTCAGGTTGACAATTTTATTTACACAATAGAAACTCTTTAAAAAGGATATTGTAAGTGGAAGTAAACAAAAAGGAATGAAATTTGCCTTTTTGTGGTCATAGAGCTTGGTACACACTTTATTGAAAATGTATTGATATTGCTAAGAATGTGACTTGTATACTCAGTTTCTGGACTTCACTGATGCATCAGTACTTCTTTAAAAAACATGTTGTTAATATAAGTCAAGAACAACTAACAAATTTTTTATAACTTTTTTTACGGTTGGCATAAAGTACCTGCCCCCCCCCCCCTCCCCATTCATAATGCACTTTATGGAAAATGTGTTGGTATTGCTAGGGTTAAGCCAAGTGGCCATTACTCTGACCGGCAGGAACTCATGGGGAGAGGCCTCAATCAGAGCACGTGCCATCATAGTGGATGTTTGGCACCTTGAAAAGATCTCTTGTTAGCCGGCGGTCATAAAGCTCCAACAGTGTCTGCAGCCATACCAGAATTCTTCAGAGGAGATTGTCCCAACCCTGAGAACTATACCTTCATGGCCACATCTTCGAGAGGAAAGCAAAACCAAGTGGGCTGCAGAAACTTATTCCTCTCTGCTCCCAGTTTGCACCCAGACAGAGGAAGCGTCCTTTATCTCTGCTTGTGGAGAATATTGCAAACATATTTGGAAGTATTTACATCTTAATTAAAACAAGGAATCCTATCCAGTCCTGGACATTACTCTCATGTAAAAACACTTAGTTATGCCCCTGTCACAATAACAGCCTAAACATGGTTGTTGTTGTTGTGGTCTTCAGTCCTGAGACTGGTTTGATGCAGCTCTCCATGCTACTCTGTCCTGTGCAAGCTTCTTCATCTCCCAGTACTTACTGCAACCTACATCCTTCTGAATCTGCTTAGTGTATTCATCTCTTGGTCTCCCTCTACGATTTTTACCCTCCACGCTGCCCTCCAATACTAAATTTGTGATCCCTTGATGCCTCAAAACATGTCCTACCAACCGATCCCTTCTTCTAGTCAAGTTGTGCCACAAACTTCTCTTCTCCCCAATCCTATTCAATACCTCCTCATTAGTTACGTGATCTACCCACCTTATCTTCAGCATTCTTCTGTAGCACCACATTTCGAAAGCTTCTATTCTCTTCTTGTCCAAACTAGTTATCGTCCATGTTTCACTTCCATACATGGCTACACTCCATACAAATACTTTCAGAAACGACTTCCTGACACTTAAATCTATACTCGATGTTAACAAATTTCTCTTCTTCAGAAACGATTTCCTTGCCATTGCCAGTCTACATTTTATATCCTCTCTACTTCGACCATCATCAGTTATTTTACTCCCTAAATAGCAAAACTCCTTTACTACTTTAAGTGTCTCATTTCCTAATCTAATTCCCTCAGGATCACCCGATTTAATTTGACTACATTCCATTATCCTCGTTTTGCTTTTGTTGATGTTCATCTTATATCCTCCTTTCAAGGCACTGTCCATTCCGTTCAACTGCTCTTCCAAGTCCTTTGCTGTCTCTGACAGAATTACAATGTCATCTGCGAACCTCAAAGTTTTTACTTCTTCTCCATGAATTTTAATACCTACTCCGAATTTTTCTTTTGTTTCCTTTACTGCTTGCTCAATATACAGATTGAATAACATCGGGGAGAGGCTACAACCCTGTCTCACTCCCTTCCCAACCACTGCTTCCCTTTCATGCCCCTCGACTCTTATAACGGCCATCTGGTTTCTGTACAAATTGTAAATAGTCTTTCGCTCCCTGTATTTTACCCCTGCCACCTGGTACATAGTTTAATTTTTCACAAAGACTTAAAGCTTCAGGCCCAAACTCTAGGAGAAGCAAGGTATCCATTTTTTTTAGGGCAATTTGCTTCCAAAAAGTCAAAATCATTTTTTACTGCTGTGATGTGAAGTCGTATTTCTCAACCCCAATGTAGATGCCAATGCTTCAAGTATATATCTTCCTTGTGTATGTAAAACCCAGTTTTTGAAGAAATTGGTCAGCCAGTTCATGAAAATGCACCACATGAGCCGCAACCTGTCTGTATCAGTTGCAACCACCCTCTCGGATCCCTGAAGTGTGGTACCCTAATTAAGGAACAAGAAATCCTAGAATTGAAGGCCTCTTGTCATTTTGAAGCCCCAAAAAAGTATGATCATTTATGTCCTAGTTTGGGCTCTTCAAAGAGCCAACTTGCAGTTGTATGCCTCTGCCATCACTTTCGCCCCCCCTCTGTCAGATTGCATCAACAAATTTGTGGGAGACATGTCCAATATAACCACCTGCACCACTGGAACAGATATTCCCCTTTCTGCGTGCGTCTTCCACCGCAGACCAATGCCGTAGTGGGCCAAAGACATTGCAACATTGCAACAGCCATTCAGGATTGTCAGAAGGCCCTGCAACAACTCAATTGATATCCTAGACAGACCATCCTCATCACTTTTAAGCAGCCCTGTGCAAAGGTTTGCAAGTTAATTAAATGCAGTAAGGAGAAATAGTGGGAACAATATGCCTCCTCCTTGGGAGTGTATGCCTCTTCATCCCAGGTGTGGACCAAGTTCTGCAGTATACTGGGTCAGCAGAGATCGATAACTGTTGCAAGTCTCACCCTTCTTGGAGATATTTCTAAGAATGCATTGGTTCTTGTGGAACACCTCGTGACTCACTTTGTGACAGCATTAGTATCGCATTCGTACCTAGCTACCTTTTGAATGCATAAAAGACAGATTGAAGACTTCCCCGTGCCCTTTCTACATCTACTTCTACATGATTACTCTGTTATTTACAATAAAGTGCCTGGTATAGGGTTCCATGAATCATCTTCAAGCTGTCTCTCTACTGTTCCACTCTTGAATGGCACTAGGGAAAACGAGCACTTAAATTTTTCTGTGCGAGCCCTGATTTCTCTTATTTTATCATGATGATCATTTCCTCCTATGTAAGTTGGTGCCAACAAAATGTTTTCGCAATTGGAAGGGAAAACTGGTGATTCAAATTTTATGAGAAGATTCCGTCGCAACGAAAAACACCTTTGTTTTAATGATTGCCACTCCAATTCACATATCATGTCTGTGGCACTATCTCCCCTATTTCGCGATAATACAAAATGAGCTGCCCTTCTTTGAACTTTTCTGATGTCATCTGTCACTCCAACCTGATGCAGCAGCAGTACTCCAGAAAAGGGCAGACAAGCATGGTGTAAGCAGCATCTTTAGTTGACCTGTTGCACCTTTTAAGTGTTCTGCCAATGAATCACAGTCCTTGGTTTGCTCTACCCACAACACTATCTATGTGATCGTTCCAATTTAGGTTATTTGTAATTGTAATCCCTAAGTATTTAGTTGAATTTACAGCTTTCAGGTTTGTGTGACTTATCGCATAATCGAAACTTAGCGGATTTCTTTTAGTACTCACGTGAATAACTTCATACTTTTCTTTATTCAGTGTCAATTGCCACTTTTCACATCATACAGATATCATATCTAAATCATTTTGCAATTCATTTTGGTCATCTGATGACCTTACAAGATGGTAAATGACAGCATCATCTGCAAACAATCTAAGGGGGCTACTCAGATTGCCTCCTATGTCATAGATCAGGAACAGTAGAGGGCCTATAACACTTCCTTGGGGTACACCGGATAGTACTTCTGTTTTACTCAATGACTTTCTGCGTTTTAATACAAACTGTGACCTTTCTGACAGGAAATCATGAATCACATATAATGTGGTCCACAGGACATCTGGCCTGTAATTGAAAAAGTGTTGTGATGATCTCTCTGTTGGCAATAAGTAACTAACAAAAGTAAAATATTCTATGAGTCAGAGCATGGAGTGTCAGAAGTCTGAATGTGGTAGGGAAGCTACAACACCTGAAAAGGGAAATGGAAAAGTTCAGTCTACATATATTGGAGGTCAGAGAAGTGAAATGGAAAGAAGGTAAAGATTTGTGGTCAGACAAATATAGGGTAATATTAACAGCAGCAGAATATGGTGTAACTGTAGTAGTATCTGTTATGACTAGGAAGCTAGGGCAGAGAGTGAGTTACTGTGAGCAGTTCAGTGAGAGTGTTGTTTACCGCAGAATTGACTGCAAACAAAAGTCAACAACAATAGAATACGTATACGTGTCAGTATCACAAGCACAGCCTGAAGCAAAAGATAAAATATATGAGGCTATTGAATGGGTAGTTAAGTATGTCAGGGGAGATGATAATCTAATAATCATTGGGGATTAGAATGTGGTTTTAGTGGAAGGAATAGAAGACAGCATTTTGGAATGACATGAGGCAGGAGAAAGACTATTTAGTTCTTCAATAAATTTGAGCGAATAATAGGAAATACACTGTTCAAATAGCACAAGAGGAAGAGATATACTTGGAATAGGCCTGGGGATATGGGCGATTCCAGCTGGATTACATCATCACTAGAGAGGAGACTTTGGAACATATTCTAGAGTGTAAGGCATACCCAGGAGCATATGTAGGCTCATATCTCAATTTAATGAAGATGAAGAATAGACTGATTCATCTAGGGAAGCAGTGTAGAAAGAAATATGATATTGAAGTACTGAGGAATGATGAGATTGTTTAAATTCAGTAAGGCTGTAGATATTTCAGTAATGGATATCATAGTTGGCAGTTCAGTTGAAGAGGACTGGGCACCTCTAAAAATGCCAATCACAGATTGTAAACAGAAAAACATGGGTACAAGGAAGGTATCTGTGAAGAAACCTTGAGTGACAGAATAAATATTTCATTTTTTTTTACTGTATCTCACTAGTGCAGAATAATACTGTAGCAATAAAACATGAAAGAGAAAAAAAAACTAAAATAAAACTAAGTTACCAAGGAAATGCGCCATATACAGCAACAAAACAAAGTGCTCACACAAGTATCTGCCAACAGCAAAATGTGTCAACAGCTTTAGGTAGATTATGCAATGCTTCGTAACAACAAATTGCCTCTGATGAGCGTGACGTCACAACTGTTTACATTTGATTCATTTGAGCAGTTGTGAGCGAGCGCATGCACAGTTGAGTCGCGTATGAGTAGTACCTTCTCCTACTTCTAACTTCAGAAGTGTGCCAGTTAGCTGTATAAGCAATAGCGGCAAGCAGTCAGATGCTACCTGGAAAAGAAATTTACTGGCGCGCCTAAGCTGTCAGATTCACACATATGCAACAGGCCTGGATGTAGGAGTCGGGGGACAAACCGGGATATCTGCCCCAGGCAGGAATTTCTGTTGGGGGGGAGGAAAAAAAAACATTGTTTCACAAAGCGCCTAGCAACCAGCGCACATCGGTCTATCAATTATTCATATGATTTTGAAACTCATCCCTGTTGAATAACAGGTAAGAAAGATTATGTATTATCTTGTCGGTGTAACCAAGAAAATGAAATTTCGGCAGAAATTTTTTTTCCAGAACGCTACACTGGTAAGGGCCAGTTGTACAGTCTCTGGCTAGCAGCCGCTAAAGTTCTATTCTGGGAGTAGCAAGGAAAACAGGTACGAACACGTAATAACGTGTAACCGGAGAATAAACGCGGGATAACTAAACCGGTGATTGTGGCAGGGTTAGTCAAGTTAACCAGAAAATAAGTTTTAACCCTGGCAGGAATAGGTAGAGAATTGGTGATGACAAGATTGTTTGTTAGCACGAGGAAGGAGAAGAAATGGGGACATCACACAAATTATGGGAGAATATGACGATTGCAAATTTATATAAAAAAAATGTACTACTACTTTTCGATCTCATGCTTCAGAAGCTAGAGCATATGAATGAAGTGTGAAACTATTTTCTAACATGAAACTTTTTGCTTGTAGTAGGCCTGATAGGCATTTAATATTGGTACACCGTGATTATATTCTGTCGTGTTATAAAAATGACCATTTGCGCCAAAACAGTGGCAGTGTGTGTTACAATTGCTGCAATATTAGGCAGACCAAATTTGTGTTATCTAGCAGACAGTGATGAAATTCACGTAATCAAATCGAGAAAGCACACCAGTCTTGGGTACTATTCATAGGTATTAATAGCTTTTTTCAGTATTAGCCAACGAGATTTGTTTTTTTCATGTAGCAAAACGTTTAACGAACTTTGATGAGCTAATGGATTCTTTCCCAAAAGGAAAGCACTGCATGTAAAGCTGTATTAAGGTTAGTGAGAAAACCAATGTTAGGACTTAAAGATTGAAGAAATATGTACTGTCTTGCTTGTCTATTGTCTTTACTGGGTTTATGTATTCTATATTTAATTTTATGTCACACAAAACGTAAAGTTATTAACTAATAGGCAATAAAGAGTGCAAATTTTGTGAAGAATTCCTGTTTTCCCGGTTACAAATAAACCCATCCAGTATTTATTGAGAGTTTTTTTTTAAACAGGGGCACGTTGTCAGACCGGCTGACTGGGAGCAGGAGAGGCATCACAGGACATTTTAATTGCCACTGTCCTGAATACAGTCTGATGGCATCTGTTAGAAAATGTTACGCGTTTGAGTTCCACAGAGCGAAATACAGTGACGTGCGATAGAAGAATGCTGTGTGAAGAGGCGTGGCAATGCACTTGAGCACATTTAAGACCAAACATTTCCTCAAACGCATACATTGTACGTATCAGACTGTTCAGAAAAATGTGCGCTACAACATGGACATATTTTTGAAAAGTCGATTTTTAAAATTTTTGGCATCCTACCTCAAACGCTCTAGGGAGGAGGGGCACCACTATCTAGTATTGCCCTGGTTCGGAAATACCGTAGATCCGGGGCTGATCCACAGAGCAATATTAAGTTGTAATGGGGAGGTGGGTAGTCTCACGTGACCCGTGTTTAAGTTTAGTGAGTTTGCTGTTTCCTTTTCGTTTATTGCTCTCACATCACGTGAAAACAAAATGGATTTCTGTGGCCGGAAGCTATCAAGTCAATTAAAATACATTTACGTAATTATGGAAGGCTAAAATATGTTATTAGTTTCAGATTTTATTTTATGTCCCCTTTCTGACAGTAAAGCATTAATTGTCTTGCAGAGCAATGAAGCTATTTTTGTCGATTTGCTACAGAAATTTGGCTTCAATTAATCTTTTCCTCTGAGCCAGCCAATTTATTTGAAACGGAGTGTTTAATTCCACACTATTGGCCAGTTACAACTATTCGCTGCATTTCAAGTGCACGTTTTCATCTTCTAGCATGTATGGCATTATGCCATAATAAAGATCCAAACATGATATAATACAGTACTGGTACTCCAAGAAAATTTGCATCCGAATCTGGACATAAGAATGTGCACTTTCAGCTGAATTATGCATTTTAGTATGGTGCACGAAATTCCCATGCTCTTGGAGTATCCTCTAATGTCTTGTTTCTTTTATGGCATTATGTAAGATCTTTTACTGTTTTACACGTACAAACATACGGTCTTCCTGCATAGCTGCGCAAGCGCGGTGATGCTGGTTATCTGGTGCTCTCTGGCAACCGCTGAAACAAACCTATTTCTAACAGGTCGCGGGAAAATATTGCGAATGGTGGTTTGAAAACACTTACTTTCAAACTAAATTTCCTTTTATGCGAGATGAACTATGTGTGATAATGTACGATGAATTTCTTAAATCACAGAGCATTTGACTCTCATTTAAAAATCAGCTCTTTGAGTACGATGATTTAGAATAATTTCGAGCCCAGAAGATCTGACATTTATGTCCTGAAAAATTTTACTGGCACTTTTGGGTGATGTATCTTAAAGTGTAACACGTGCAAAAATGGGCAACATTATATGTGAAAGCTTTTCTTTCCATGTGGCAAACTACGTATTTAATTTAAACCATTAACTTTTCCTATTTGTGTGTTCACGCTACTTAACAGTGATGTTGCTATTGGCTGACTACAACACGTGTCCTATGTTCTGAGTATCCGCTGTTATCGGCTGGTGAGATTACGTGACATTAGCTATGAGTAGCTTACAAAAGCGCATCTCAATCACTATTTCAATACTTTGGAAACGGAAAGTAACATGCGGTGTTTGGTGGAATTCGAATTTATACTTTCATAATATGAAAATACAGTGTACATGTTGCTGCACGTCAGACATCTTCCCAACACGTGTTTTGTTACCTCAGTTTCTTTTAAAGTGCTGGGAAATTCTACGCCAGTGTATAAAACCATAATCATTCAAAGGACTGATAACTTTTACAGTTCCGAGGAAAAGTATACTCTCACTTAACACGGAAAAAGTGTATTTTCACCCGGGAGGAAGGGTACTTTTAACCAGGAATTCTGGGAAAAATCCGGGAATTTTTTTTCCTCATCCACGTACACACCCTGAAAAAGAAATAGTTCTTGGAAGAACTGATCCAGCATATGTAGTCAAAACAACCTTTGCTAACATTAAAAGCAAGTGTGTCAGCATTAAGAGTGCAGCAGAAATTCCCCTATGAACACACTGGAGAGAGCAGATTGGTAGAAAGAATACGTGTCAGATGAGAGAAGACAAAATGGGAGTTGATGTGGAAGGCATAGGGGATCCAGTAATAGTCAGTTTCACCGAACTGTGTAAGATTTATTTTCAGATTAAGTGGAGATGACAGGTAACATGGCTATGTAATTTCTAAAATCATTGGGGGACATGGCTACCAAATGACTGTTCAAGTTGGCATGTAAAATCTATGAGCTGGAAGAAATACCCATCAGACATTTGGAAAAATAACCATCCATCCAGTCCCTAAGATACCAAGGGCAGATAAATGCAAGAATTTTCACAAAATCAGCTTAACATCACATGCGTCCAAGATGCAGACAAGAATAATATACAGAAGAATGAAAAAGATGGATGAATTTCTCTTTGATGATGATCAGTTTGGCTTCTGGAAAGGTGAAAGCATCAGAGAAGCTGTTCTGACATTGGGCTTTGATAAAGGAAGCAAGAGTTAAGAAAAATATAAGGGGCAGTCAAAAAGAAATGAGCCGGAGGCATCATTACAGAAACCAGCACCTATATGTTGAAGTATTGACCCTGGCTGTTGAGACACTTGTCTCACTGTGTCACATGGCGGTGAATGGCTGTTTCATAAAATTACTGGGGTTGTGATGTTAACTAGTTCCGCACGTAAAGCTGGACGTCATCGTCCGAGGTGAATCGTTTGCCCCTTAGATCCTTTTTAAGGGGGCCAAAAATGGCGTAATCACAGGGGGAGAGGTCCGGACTGTATGGAGGGTAGCCGTGAACCTTCCATTTGAATTTCCGCAGGAGTGCTGTGACTGTGTTGGCCGTATGAGGCTTTGCATTATCGTGGAGCAATGACCTCACGGGTGAGATTGCCTCATTGTTTTGATTTGATCGCTCGATGGAGGGTGGTCAAGGTTTGCGAGTAGCACTGGGTATTCACTGTTGTCCCATGCTGCAGGAAGTGAATCAGAAGAGGGCCATCTTGCTCAAAGATGACACAGAATAAAATCACTAACTTGGCAGCATGAGCTTCCAACAAATGTTTCAATACCACAGGGTGCAGAGAAAAGAAGAATGTCAGCATAGGGGCAAATAATTCGCCTTGGACGATCACGACATCCAGCTGTACATGCGGGACTGATTAACATCACAGCCCTGGGAATTTTATGAGACAGTCATTCACCACCTTGTGTCACAGTGGGACAAGTGTCTCAACAGCCAGGGTCAATACTTCTAACATACAGGTACTGGTTTCTGTAATTATGCTTCTGGCTCGTTTCTCTTTGATCACCCTTTATAGATTTTTTGACCTCTAGAAAGACAGAAATGGGGTAATATAGATCATATACAATGTATACCGTATTTTATGGACTGTAAGACGGACTGTTTTCTTTGAAAAACTGTCTACAAAATTCAGTTTCATCTTACACTAAATTAATATAAAAATGTCCAGTGTTTGATTTAAAATTTCTGCTAGTCTTAAAAATGGCCGTATATTCAATGCCGCAGGAAACCGATCTCTATCTTGCAACACTGGATTCAACTGGCAGCAGCAGTGCACCAGTGCAATGAACAAGAGTTGTGGGGATTCCCAGGCTTGCTAGCACTGTCTCCCTCCTGCCCCACCATCACAAACCTGTGTGTCATTGTAGTCTACAGTGCCAGTGAACTTGAATTGAAAGTGATTGGTGTTATTGATAACAATACAATATTTTTGTTAGTAGCTAGTTTTGTAATCATAAGAAAATAAAAAGTATTCATACGATGCGGGCCATAAATTGAAAGTAATAGTATATGCAGAAGAACATGGAAACAGAGCAGCTGAGCAGCATTTTGGCCCTCCACCAACAGAAAAAAACCGTTCATGATTGGCAGGCTAGTAAAGAGGAACTGAAAAAAATAAGGAAGACTAAATGTGCAAATAGAGGACTGAATGCAAAATGGCCAAATCTAGAAGGTGAAGCATTGAAATGTATTCAAGGACGCTATCAAAATTGCATTGGAATTAATACAAAAATGATTCAAACTCACACCTGTATGCTAGCTCTACAGTGGAACTTATCCCCCTGCAGGTTCTGGGCTTAGAATAGGCCCGAGGTATTCCTGCCTGTCATAAGAGGTGACTAAAAGGAGTCTCACTTGTTTCAGGCTTTATGTGATGGCCACCTGTGGGGTTTGACCTCCATTCTTCCAAATTTTTCTGAAGAGCGAGCCAATTGGGGAAGGGCGCCTTACACGGTGCATCGTGTCCATCATGCACTGAGATCTTCATTGTCGTGGATTTGCAGTTCTGCTCATTCTCCGGTTGTTGAGTGAGGACACCTTCTCGGGTGCCTTTTCCTCCATCCGCTGTGTGGTATCATCTTCTGCACCGATGCTGATCGTGGACCTCTTTGCACTTTATGTCCAGCATGGTAGCCAGTCCTTTCTGGTGAGACACCCATGTACCCTATTGGTTATAACCCCCTGACTACACAGGGTCGCTCTGCTGATGCCTGCACCATGAACTCCCCACGTATGCCAAGGAATAGATGCCCATCTCCGTAATGCATCAGGACTCCAGGCAATGGCCATTGTGCCAGGTGCTTTGCTTTGTTGAGGCTGAGTGGCGCCCTTGGGAAGGGCCCCTGGTCGGAGTGGGTGGCATCAGAGTGGATGACTTGCTATGAAGTGTAGTACATCATCTCTTGCTGGTGGCCCAATAGCAGCAGTCTCTAAGCAGTCAAGGCCTAACTTTAATGCAAAGAAGTACGACTCCCAATCATTGCCCTCCTTGGTCACACCATGGGAGGAATGCCAGGCTAAGGATGGCAGCGAACCGTATTTGCCCCAGTACCGTATATGTATGAGAGCTGATGGAGAATCTTTCATGTCAATGAAGCCTCAGTTTTTTGTGGAGCATTTAGAGGACAAGTTTGGGGAAGTGGAAGGATTGTCCAAAATGCAATCTGGGTCAGTCTTGATAAAAAGTAGCATGCTCTGCCCAGTCACGGGCATTACTCGCCTGTGACAAGCTGTCGTATGTTTCTGTTTCCATCACACCCCATAAGAGCTTAAATATGATCCATGGTATTATATTTCACAGGGACCTTCTTTTGCAGTCTGAAGACGAGCTGTGCACCAACTTAGAGCAACGAGGTGTTCATTTCGTCCAGCGCATCCATCGGGGTCCGAGGGATAATCACGTTATCACCGGTGCCTTCATCTTGGCCTCCGAGGGTGACACATTACCTGAAAAGGTCAAGGTGATGGTATACCACTGTGATGTGAAACCATATATCCCTCCCCTGATGTGGTGCTTTAAGTACTGGAATTTTGGTCATTTGTCTTCTCACTGTACTTCCAGTGTCAGCTGTTGAGATTGTGGATGTTCTTCACATCGCAATACTCCATGTGCCCCGCCTCCCATCTGTGTCAACTTAGGAAAGCGCCATTCCCCTTGCTCACCGGACTGCAGGATTCTACAGAAAGAAAGGAAAATCATGGAGTACAAGACCGTGGACCGACTGACCTACAATTCGGCTAAGAGGAAATTTAAGATCCTTTGTGTATGACATCCACTTATGTGCTGCTAAGAGAACAGGTCTTGCATCTTCAGTTCCGCTGTGTATAGTTGGCTCTCAGAGCTGTAAGACTCCACCTGGCCCTGTGATGGTGGGGGCACTTCTATCCTTGTCACTCCTGCACCATCTACTTCGGGAGTGACACTCCCCCAACCATCGGGGACATCAGTCCCCACTTCTCAGCTGGATAAGCAAACGTCTTCTTTGGCTCCTCTCACTAGGAAGGGGTCCCTTGGATCACTCCCATCCCAGGTTCCTACCAGTGACAAAGCAGACACCTGCCAATGGCTGAAGCACCCACAGGTATCTGGTCGTAGGGCTTCACAGTCCTCCTCAGTCCCTGAGACTGAATCAGTGAAGCCCTCCCAGCCTAAGGAGCAGTGAGAGAAACCAAAAAAGAAAAAAAACCCCAAGAACCAAGACATTGCGGTGGCATCCATGCCACCGCTACCTACGAGCTCTGCATCTGAGGGTGAAGTGGAAATTCTGGCATCCGCTGAGGACCTAGATCTTGCTGTGCCCCAGCCTCATGATAATGTCATCCTTCAGTGGAATTGCTGCAGTTTCTTCCACCACCTCACTGAGCTACGGCAAATTCTGTTAAGCCTTATACCTGCTTTCTGCAGACCCCTGCCCTTCGGCTATAGGGGATATTATAAAAACGACAGCGAATATAATAGTGTGTAAGGTGGAGTTTGCGTCTATGTCTTGAACTCACTATGTAGTGAACCTGTGTCCCATCAAACTCCTCTTGAAGCTGTTGCTGTCAGGATAAGGACAACGCAAGAAATAACTGTCTGCAACGTATATCTTCCTCCAGATGGTGCAGTACCCCTGAATGTACTGGCTGCACTGATTCATCAACTCCCTAAACCTTTCCTACTTTTGGGAGATTTTAGCATCCATAACCTCTTGTGGGGTGGCGCCATGCTTACTGGCCGAAGTACAGATGTCAAAAATTTACTGTCTCAGCTTGACCTCTGCCTCCTAAATACTGGAGCCCCCACATATTTCAGTGTGGCTCATGGTACTTATGCAGCCATTGATTTATCACTTTGCAGCCCAGGACTTCTCCCATCTCTCCACTGGAGAGCCCACGATGACTTGTGTGGTAGGGACTACTTCCTCATCTTCCTGTCACTCCTCTGGCATCATGCCCATGGACACCTACCCAGATGGGCTTTAAACAAGGCAGACTAGGAAGCTTTCACCTCTGCCATCACCGTTGAATCTTTCCCACACAGTAACATCGATGTGATGGTTGAACGAGTCACCAGGACAGTCGTTTCTGCGGCAGAAAACACAATCCTTCTTCCTTAGGGTGCCCCTGGCAAAAGACAGTACCTTGGTGCTCGCCGGAAATTGCTGAGGCCATTAAAGAGTGTAGGCGGACTCTTCAGCAGTATAAGTGGCACCATTCCCTGGAGCTTCTAATTGCTTTTAAATGGCTCTGTGCCCACATTCGCAAGCTTATAAAAAGATGGAAACCGGGGTGTTGGGAGAGGTACAACTCGACCATTGGTTTCCATACAACACCTTCCCAAGTCTGGACGAAGATCAGATGTGTTTTTGGATACCAGACCCCAGCAGGTGTCCCTAGCGTTAACATAAATGGTATGTTATCTACTGACAGAAACGCAATTCCCGTGCACTTTGCTGAGCATTATGCTCAAGACTCTGTGTCGGAGAATTACCCCCCACCAGCCGTTTGCACCATCACATGTTGGTTGAAAGGATAGGTATTCTTGTTCACTACATGCCACTGTGAATCCTATAACTCCCCATTTACAGAGTGGGAGCTTCTCAGCACCCTTGCACTTCACCCCAACACAGCTCTTGGGCCAGATCGGATCCACAGTCAGTTGATTAATCATCTCTCATCAGACAAAAAGTGACATCTCCTCATCATCTTCAACCGGATCTGGTGCAGTTGCGTCTTTCCATCACAATGGCAGGAGAGCACCATCATTCTAGTGCTCAAAACCTGCTTGATGTGGATAGCTATCAGCCCATATCAGCCTCACCAACATTCTTTGTAAGCTGTAAAACATATGGTGTGCCGGCAATTGGGTTTGGTCCTGGACTCGTGGCTTACTGGCTCCATGCCAGGGCAGTTTCCACCAGGGTTGCTCTACCACTGATAATCTTGTGTCCCTCGAGTCTGCCATCCGAACAGCCTTTTCCAGACGCCATCACCTGGTTGCTGTCTTTTTTGATTGATGGAAAGCGTATGACACAACCTGGCGACTTCATATCCTTACCACTTTATATGAGTGGGGTCTCTGGGCCCCTTTCCCAATTTTTATCCAAAATTTCCTGTCACTCCATACTTTCCGTGTCCAAGTTGGTGCCTCTCATAGTTCCCCCCATATCCATGAGAATGCACTCCTGCAGGGCTCTGTATTGAGTGTATCTCTGTTAACAGCTTAGGAGCAGCTGTAGGGCCATCCATCTCATCTTCTCTGTATGCAGACGACTTTTGCATTTCGTACTGCTCCTCCAGTACTGGTGTTGCTGAGCGGTGCCGACAGGGAGCCATCCACAAGGCTTCCAGTTTTCAGCCGCAAAGTCGTGTGTCATGCACTTCTGTCGGCATTGTGCCGATCAACCAGAACTTTACCTTAATGATTATCCACTCATTGTCGTGGAGACATATCGATTCTTAGGACTGGTTTTTGATGCCCGATTGACTTGACTTCCTCACCTTTGTCAGCTTAAACGGAAGTGCTGGCAGCACCTCAATGCCCTCCACTGCCTAAGCAACACCAGCTGATGTGCAGATTGTTCTACACTGCTGCTGCTCTACGGCGCCCTTGTTCAATCCCACCTTGACTATGGTAGTCTGTTTTATGGTTCGGCGGTACCCTAAGCGTTACTTTTATTCAACCCAGTGCACCACTGTGACGTTCGACTAGCGACGAGAGATTTTAGGATGTGTCCGGTGACCAGCGTCCTGATGGAGGCCGGAGTCCATCCATTGAAAGTTAGCCGTGCTCAACCGCTCGTCAGTTGTGTTTCACACATTCGTAGTTCTCCTGAGCATCTGAATTACTGTCTCCTTTTCCCAACCATGGCGGTCCATCTCCTACATCAGCAGCCCAGGTGAGGGCTTACGATCATAGTTCATACCCGATCCCTACTGTGTGAACTAGAGTCCTTTCCTTTATCATCTCCCCTCGGGGTCCATCCGCGCACATCTCCATGGTGTATACCTAGGCCGCGGCTTCATCTGGACCTCTCGCATGGACCTAAGGACTCAGTTACTCCCGCAGCTCTCTGCTGTCACTTCCTCTCGATTCCTGCCATGTCCCGGGGCACTGAAGTGGTTTACACCAATGGCTGATGGTCATGGCTTCGCCTGTGTTCACAGAGGGCATTTTGAGCAGCACTCCTTGCCAGATGGCTGCAGTGTTTCCACTGCAGAGTTGGTGGCTATATATTGTGCTCTTGAACACACTCGCTCATGCCCTGGGGAGTCATTTTTCTCTGTACTGATTCCATGAGTAGTCTCCAAACTATCGACGAGTGCTACCTTTGCCATCCTTTGGTCGCGACCATCCAGGAGTCCATGTATGCCCTGGAACAGCCCGGTCATTCAGTGGTGTTTGTCTGGACCCCAGGTCACATTGGTATCCCAGGAAACGAACTAGCCAACAGGCTGGCCAAACAGGCCAAGCAGAAACCGCTTCTGGAGATCAGAATCCACGTAACTGACCTGCATTCATTATTATGCCACAAGGTTTTTCGGCTTTGGGAGACAGAATGGCATAACCTCAGTACGCACAACAAACTTCATGTCATTAAGGAGACTACACATGCGTGGGAGTCTTCCATGCGAGCCTCTCGCAGGGACTCTGAGGTTCTCTGCCGGCTCTGCATTGGCCATATGTGGCTAACACATGGTTACATCCTCCGTCGCGAGGACCCACCTTGGTGTCGCTGTGGCACCCCTATGACTGTCATCCACATCTTGCTGGACTGCCCAATTTTAGCTGCTCTGCGGTGGACTTTTAACCTTCCCAGCACTGTACCTTCAGTATTGGGTGGCAATGCCTCAACAGCAGATTTAGTTTTACGTTTTATTCACGAGGGGGGTTTTTATCATACCATCTAAGGGTGGGTGTTTGACCTTCTCTCTGGGGCATTCACCCTCCTTCCATTTTAACTCTGTGTCAGCCTTTCTTTGTGTTTGTCCTGGTAGTCATCTTTTCCCTTCATGTGTTCATCTTGTCTTGTCTTTTGGGGTGGACATACTTTTGCTTGTGGAGTACATTTTCCCTGTTTTTTGTTCGTTCTATTCGTTTTGTTTTTAGGTATGGTTCCACATTCCTTTTCCCCCTTTTCTTTCCCAAACGTACTTTGGGTGTTGTTTCTCCTTGAGCCTTGTTCGTGTCAGGAAGAAGGGACTGTGACCCTGTAGTTTGGTTTCTTTATACCTCAAACCAACAAACCAACCAGTGGAACTTAATAGACTATAAGGATGGAGTTGGTTGGTGCTACAGGTTCATGAAGCGTCTTGGACTTAACATGTGAACCAAAACCAAAATCTCTCAGAAAATCCCACAAGAATATGAAGAGAAAATATTATCTTTCGATCACTTATTTATTCAACATCGAGTGAAAACCAGTGTGGAACTAAGCCAAATAGCAAATATGACAAAACTCCTCTGGCATTTGATAAGCCGAGTTACAGAACTGCTGCCATGAAAGGTGCTAAAACTGTAACTATAAAGCAAACAATGGAAAATCCAGGATGGAATGTAACAATATTAAGAAAAGGAAAGTTGCCACTCACCATATAGTGGAGACGCCGAGTCACGGATAGGCACAGCCACACAATGTGGCTACAGTTGCCTTAGACTGCAGTCATGTGTGTGTGAGTTGTGCTTGAGTGTGTGTGTGTGTGTGTGTGTGTGTGTGTGTGTGTGTGTGTTTGACGAAGGCCTAATGGGCCGAAAGCTTTATTTGGAACAGTCTTTTTGTTGTGCCTATCTGCTACTCAGCATCTCTGCTGTATGGTGAGTGACAACTTTCCTTTTCATAATATTGTAACTATAAAGCAAGTGGAAATGAAAAAATGCACTAAACTGTTGTCCTTTCATATTATTCTTATGGTACTAAACTTAATCCATTGATCATTTTCAAGTGCAAAACAATGTCAGAACCTTTTGAAATACTGCTAGGTGGTGGTGTTCATGTACATGACAAGGGATGGAGGGACGACGCTGGTATAAAATTATGGTTTAACAGAGTGTGGGAGAGAAGGAACGGTGCACTAGACCAGTTTAGTAGTCACTTGAAAAATTCTGTGAAAGAGAAATTGAGATGGGAAATACAAAGCTTGCTGTTATTCCGGGACAACTTACTTCACAATTGCAACCTCTTAATGTCTCGATAAATAAACCATATAAAGTGTATATGGTAGAAGAGGTGGGGGGGGGGGGGGGGGAGGATGAAATTTCAAGGTTAAAAAGTTGTCCTCTACAGGGAGAACTTCTAAAACTATTTGGATGCAACATAGCACCAAGTGCAGTCTACACAGTAATGTGACCAATGGAAGGGATGAAAACTGTCTTTGTTCAATATAAAATGTCAAATCAAAACATCGTCCACCATCTAAATTTGCAGTTTTATTTTATTTGAGCTACAAGCATTACATTACACAATTTTCAGGCCATCTGATTGATATATAGGAAGAATCCCACCTCTTGTACAATAGAAATAGGAGCCAGCATATAGTCACTGGTATCCGTAGACTTCTCCTTAACACTGTTGATCATTACTTGCACCAACCAACCCAAAAATATAGGGTTCAGAACACCTTTTATTTGAAGTTGATTGTGCTCATGAACATTAAGAGTAAAAAGCAATTAGTTAATGAAGTAAATCCATTAAAACAAAAATTTATAAGCAATGAGCAAACAAAGTGTTATAGATGTCATCAAAAATGAATAAGTAGATTTTTTTCTCCACTTTTAGGAAAATGAAATTGGCATATTGGGGTGGTCATTTTTATTGAAGAAAGGGATTTTCTATGACTACCAGTATTTTTATGTTTTAAATTTTAGTGCCACCCTTATATCACTAGAATATAATAATTTCTTTGTACATTTTCTACCTACATTTCATAACTCTGTTTATCCTGGGTGTAATGATTTGAGGATATCATTTCAATTTGTCGAATAAAAAAAGTTAATGTCCATATTCACTTTGGTAATACCAAAAGATTGCATACACTATTTAAATATGCATAACGTTTAGATATCAAAGAAATATCCCTTAAATGTACTAAGTGGTTATTACCAATTGAGATACAGTTGGTCATATATACTTCCCATCAAAATTAGTGCTTGGAGCACTACAAATTTTCAGTTTCACTTAACCAGTTATTTCAAAACTGGCAGTTTTAGAATCTTGTTCCCTCTTTGATAAATTTCTCCAGACTCTCATAGCTGGATGTGATGTGAAACATTGCTGTGATTGGTCACTGCCACTACCATGCATTAAAGAAGTCACATGTGCATGTTGTTGGTGACTGGACACAGAGAGCAGTAAAAAATACAAAACGCTATTGTGTCTGTAAAGGTACACCGTTATTCTTGCTCAGGCAGTTGGACACTAATTCCTGGTTGGAGACCAAGTGTTTTCTCTAGTAATAATATTTTTGGCAACATCTTTATAATGGTCTGTAAACTAATGCCACTGCAATATAATAGTTAGGTGATCCCAAGAGAGTACTTAAGATTCATAAAAGAGTTTTGCAGGCATCCCTGCTGAAAAAGTTGGTTGTGTTACATCATATCTCTTAAAATAACACATGCTTTCCAAGTGAACTTGCAATGTTAGGAAGCAGTATGTCACTATCTGGCCTGCCAGTGTTCAGTTTTTAAGTTTGTGCCTACAAATGCATTCCCAACTGTGATTTTTTTTCTACTCCAGATGTCAACTTCATAAAAGGAACAGCTATATTACAAATCTAGAAATCCTGTAACAGCTAGTGACCTTCCAAATTGTGTCACTGGAATCATTCCCATGAGATTTTAGTTCTAGTATTGGTGGCGACAATTGGATGCTGTGAAGGTTTTTAAAATATGTGGTATGAAACCAGAGTCTGAAACAAATTGTACAGCCACATATATACAACTACAGAGAAGTCTTTCAATTTTCCTATTTGTGTGCTCATTTATTAAGTTCCCATTTAGGAAATCTTTCCATGTTAGGTTCCTTATCGCCCTTTTAAATAATACCAATATTTATGTTTTGTTTTTATAGCAAGTCAGCATTTGAATAAAACGATTGAGCTTACGAGAATACATCTTTTTAACATTGTAACACAGTTCAGAGCTATATTCAGTGATGAAGAACCTATTCTTCCATCTCCGAGAGACCAAAATGTAAATGAAACTGCTATTTTTTATTCTTGGATAACAGAGAAGGTGAGTACGTCACTCCTTACATCATAATTTTTAACTTTTCAGTAAAACTAACAATATATAAAAATCTATTTGATTTTTTGTAGATTCACAATTTTTTGAACACCTTGGAGAGGGACGTGGATCGTGCCAATACTTCTTTAGACTCTGTTCTGGGTCAGTGTATGTATTTTGGATTATCATTCAGCAGAGTTGGTGCAGATTTCAGGGGTCTGCTAGCACCCGTTTTTATTAAAACAGTCACACAGAATTTTGAGAAGGCAGTCCGTAAAGCAAATAAAAAATTTGAACAGGACATGGAGTCTTTTACAGTTTCTAAAACACCATCAAATGTAAGAACTTCTCCATCACCTACCACAGGAAAACAGGTAATTATGACATAGGCATTGTCGATATAAGAATCTGTGCTATTTAGAAACATATGAGTGAATCTAAATTTATTTGCAGGATCATCCACCAGAAAGTCTGATAGAATTTTATCCCCTTGCTGAATACTGTAATGGTCTGCTGTCTGCACTAAATGAATTAAGATTGTGTGCACCTATTGCTGTTGCAAATAGCATTACAAAATGCCTGCAAGAGTCTCTTAGTAGTGCGGTCAAGACCATTCTTGGATATCACAAGCAGGAACAAGGAACGCTACTTCCCGCTGAAAGAGAGACATTCAGCAGATTTTGTTGTTGTCTGACTGAGGACTTGTTTCCTCATTTGCAGAGGTGCCTGCATGCAATATTTCCACCAGCAACATTGGCAACACATTTGGGTGTATCAGTGCAGCAAATACAAAAAGAGGTGAGTGTGCTTATATAATGCTGTATTAGATTATTTATTGCTTCTGTAAAATCATATTAGAAATGTATTTAATTTTCTTATAACAATATATCTTTTGACTGATCAGATGTTTTTCTCTTCCTTCCTGTTTTGTGTGTTTTGTGCTGATCTTTTCATCTCTATGTACACACTAGACCTGATGTACTCTATGTTATGTTTCAAAGTTTGTGTGGTTTGTCTGACACTAGCACTTTCCACATCTTCCTCTATGCCCACTACTATTCTAACTGTAGCACAGACACTTCAGTAACTTCCAGTTTCTTTTGATTACAGTGGTACATACTTCGTACTAAACCATTCTCTATAATCACACTCATGACCTCCTCTGCTCCATTTTGATATTTGACCACGGTAGAGATCATTTCTTGAAGATAGCTTTCTTTGTCTGCAGCAGTCTACATCTGGTATCTTCCTTGTTCACCTAGCTTCTATAGCCCTGCTCCTTAGACAGTCTTTATTTATTTACTTTCAACTACTTGATCTTGCCGGATTTGTGCATTTGCTACATTAATGTGCTTGGTAACATTGCTCCCATTGTAGTAGAATAATTTCTTTTATATTTTAGTTTACACAGTAGTTTGTTATATCTGATGTTGTGAATGGACAGTCATGTGGCACAGGTCACAAAAACTGTATTGTGTATTTGCCGTGAGGAGCTTCTCTGCAGAATTTGTGAAGAAAGGAACATATGGGAAGTACTGACAAGAAGAAGGGTCAGGATGATGGGACATTCGTTAAGACATCGGGAGCAACTTCCATGGTTCTAGAGGGAGCTTGCTCACTCGCTCACTCACTCACTAACTAACTAACTAACTCTGGTTATGCTCTTAGAAGTACTATGATCACACTTCAAAGCAAGCTCTGTTTATGTTGGGTTCCTAACATTTCTTAGTTTCATATCATTACTGACTAGATTAGCTTTTGACACAAATCTCCATGTGGGTTGAAATTGCTGAAATTGCTGCTCACATTTACAATATTTCCTGACTTTATTTTTCAGGGGCTGACATTCCTGGATCGAATGGCAGTTGTGGAGCCCATCCGACACCTTTTGCCTTTGCGAGTGAGTTCCACATCAGTTACTCAGAAACTTCTTACCACAGCAGGTTCAGAAGAAACTGAGAACATAATAGAGAAAAGTACAGAGACCCAAGATGATGATTCGAGTTCAGTGCCAGATACTACACCGACTGACGTGGCTCAAGAAACCACTGGTTCTATACAACAAAATGATGATGAAAAGAAGACTTAGTAGACTCACGTTGTTTGAGTCAATGTATACGGAAGCAAACTGTTTTCTTTACTAGAGTATAATACAGTATCCATATGCTATTCTGTGTGACATATCAAATACAAGGAATGGAAGGGAGATATAAATACATGAAAATAAACATTTACAATTATGAGATGCATTACCAAAGTGGTAATTAAGTCATGGTGCTATTGAACAAAGAGTAGTTTGCAATGCAGGTTGATAAATTATGTCCTCTGTAGAAATATACAAAGTAGTTATTACTTAGATATGTCTGCAGGAAAAAGAAGATATGGATGAAACCGAAGGCTGACCTGTAAAAAAAAGAAAGAGAGAGAGAGAGAGGGGGGCTTGAAATCAGTCTCCTACCCTATTTCACTCATCAGCTTTTTGTGCATTGTACAGATAATACATAGGCAACACGTCCAAAGACTTTATTTATTGATGATACATATTTAGTATCTACATGTGTTCCTGACTTGCAAAACTAAAACTTGTCAGAATATTGTTGTATGGATTCAAACAAAACAAACAAAAAATGTTGCTTTCCAGATTGCCTTGTATTTATTTCTTTTCCTCTCATGTCACTGTGATTTTGCCATGTAGAATTACTGCAGTAGAGACAAATGTATGTGCACAACATCAGATTGATGACTGTAAATCAGTAGCATAAGTTCATAACAATTTACTGCTGACATTCCACTGGAAGTTAATATTAAGAAAATATATTTCTTGATAGCAAAATGATGTAGCTCTCCTTCCAGTGATAAATCAAAATGAATTTTGGAATAACTGGGAATGATAGTGCCTTTCTATACTTTAATACAGAATGTTACTGCAGGTTTTTTTTTTTTTTTTTTTTTTTTTTAAAAATGTAAAATCATCACATAATGTTGCCACAGTTGTATGAATGTGCAGCTAAACAGTGACACTCAACAGACTAAAAAAAATCTTACCTTAATATAGCTTCTCATCAGATGCACTGATACTGATTGTTACAGCATTATTATTGAGGGATGAAATTTATCTTGCCTTTATCATATGAAGGGCTCGGAGAGACAGAGATATAGTCATAAGCCACAACTTTCACGAAATTGAGTTTCTCATGTTGCGGCATTCTTAACAATGTCTTCTTCACAATGTGTTGAAAAAGTTCCGTGTTACTGCAACAGATGGCAGGCTATGATGGAGTGCAGTTCTATGTTGTGCCGTCTGGTGGTAGTTTCAGAAGATACATAGTCACAAGCCACGGCAAAATGGCAGGTGGGTCAGGAACGTCTGAAGCGTCTTTGGGTCTTCAACGCATATTTGACACAGACAGTAGTGGAAGTGAAGAGCTTTACCCTTTGGATCCTGAGAGTGATGAATCTTGGCATCCATCGACCAGCAGTTCCAGCTCAGATGATGTTTTGGTAAGTATATAAAACGGTTAATTTCTGGCGATTAATTTCCTGTGGCTTGTGACTTTGTTTCTCTCAACATTGCCAACGCATTTGACAGCCATGCTGTGTGTTAATGATGAAACTTGATGGGCACATTTATATTACTGCTTAATGGTGCAATAATGTAGTTTCAAAGGCAAAAGTAAAAAATATTTTCTCATTAATGTGATTTTAGCAAAATTTAATGTTTTGTGTGGCTTATGACTATATCTCATGCAAATTCTTAGACTATCTTGCTCTTCATATTATAACTTGAAATAAGTAGAATAAATGAAGAATCACCCGAAAAACCAAAACCCTTCACAGAAAAGAAAGCGAAATATTGATCAGTGGAAGAAAAATAAAGCAAAATGTCGACGAAATGCTGGTCAGCAGTATAAGTCTTTAAAAACCCACGTGACTGTTCAGGCTGCTACTAGAGGAAGTCCCTGTACTTGTTTAAATAAATGCTTCACAAAACTGCTTGGAGAGGAAGAAAACATTTTTCATTCATTTTGGGACATAGGAAACTTTAACGCCCAGAATACTTACCTAATGAGCTGTATGAAAATGTAACCGAAAAAGCGGAGGTTTATTCACTATTTAAATAAAAATGGTTTAATATTTTGTATATTTATTTCATTTTGTTATATTTGTCATAATTTCTTTCAAAGCTATCCAAAGAAGACTTCCAAGAAAATATCATCCAGGGATGTTACATTTTCTTATAATGTGAGGGTATGCAGAATAGAAGTCATGATCTGCAAGGAAGCTTTCCTAAGGGTTCATGGCTTACAGATACATGTACGAAGAGTGAGGAATTTGCAACATCAAATGAAGCAGGGATTTGCAGTGCCAAAAGAAGATGGAAGAAGTTTGTATGTTATTCTGTGCTATAAGTTAGGGATGTACTCAAACTGAGTACTATACAAATATTTCTATTAGGAAGAGGATATAAGCTCATCTTTTTTTTCTTTCAGGAAAACATGGAAACTACCCACATAAATTTCAAGACGAAGCTGTACAAAGTGTTAGAGAATTACTCAATGCCATAGCCCAATTAAGTGTATTTGGATTGTGATCTCACAATTGCTTCCTTATTTCGAGATAAATACTCAGAATACTGCAAGGAAAAGCAGGTTCCTGCAGTATCTGAAAGTAAATTCAGAGAAATTTTCCTATCTGAATTTAACGTAGACTTCAAACTACCAAAAAGTTACACCTGTTCAAAATTTGATGTGTTTCTAATTGCAATAAATAACCCAGAATTATGTGCAGAAGAAGTCACAGAAAAGAAACAACAATATAAACTGCATCTCAAAAAGGCTGACAGAGGACAAAATACGACTGCGTCTTTAACTGCTCTGGCTAAAGAAAATTCGAAAGAGCATCATGTGATAGCAATGGACATGCAGCAAACGTTCCCCACACCTAAACTAACAGTTGGTCCAGCATTTTACAAGAGGAAAATATGGACATATAACTATGGTATCCACTACTGTGGATCAAATAACGGTTATATGTTTCTGTGGAGCGAGAAAGATGGAGGACGGGGTTCAGATGAGTTTAGGAGCTGCTTATTGAAGTACTTTGAGATAACTAATCCTCAGACAAAACATCTCCACATAATCACAGACAACTGCAAGGGTCAGGCAAAGAATTGGACTATTATTGCTTTGGAAAGGTCCCTTGTTGCTACCAAAAGATTTGATTCTGTCCAGCATAACTTCCCTGTGGTAGGACACAATGCTACCTAGCGATCGTGAATTTGGTCGCATTGAACGGTATGCAAGAAACAGATGTCCAGTAGTGTACACTCCAGATGAATGGGCAGAAGTAATAAAATCTGTGAGTCCAAAACATTTCATTGTAACTAAAATGGAAAGAGAAGACTTCAGAAGTTTGGAAAGCCTGACGACATTGATCTCAAAACGTACAGAATCCACGTCTGGACATTCCCACCATTTCAGTGAAGCTACTCAATTTAAGTTTGAGTCTGAAGATCCCTTCAAGCTGAGTGTAAAGCACTCTTATTCAGACATAGGAGCTTTCATGTCAGTGGATATTTATGTCAAAAAGAAAGGAAGGCTAGTTGAACCAAATCCATATCAGGTGCCAATAAAGTACAGAAAGCCACTACCCATTAACCAGAAAAAAATTGATGATGTACTGTCTCTTATGCCATACATACCTGCAGCAAATCAAGATTTCTTTCGGACATGTACTGGAAATAACGTGTACAATGATGAGTTAGAGGAACTTCCTTGATGTAACTGTATCAATGGAAAAGTAATTTATACATCTCAGATACCTGATATGTATATACTAATGTGTAAAAATTATTTATTCTGCTTGCTGTGTAAGAGTAGTTAAAGTAAATCCTTACAAAACTTACTTTATGTTTTAAACAATTTGTTGGGAGATATAGTCATAAGCCACCATTGACTACATCTTAATTAGAATCATTCTAAAATTAATATTTTATAGCATGCAGAGAGTTGACTATTTACCAACATGCTTCGCAAATATTAAGCAAGTGTTTGCAGTAGAAATAATTTTTATATTTTGTATTAAACATTTTCAGACCTCCGTGGAACTTCAAAGTTGCTGTATCTCAAAACTAGTTCGATTTGGCTTATGACTATATCTCTCCGACCCCTTCATATATATCTTTAATTTTGGAAAGATGAGGATTTGTATGTAATTCAGTTCATTACTGTTGAAATTCTGAGTCTTTATCCCTTATAAAACAATCACACATCATCTTTGTTTTTAGATATATTTTTCCCACGTGGAATGTTTCCCTCTATTATATCCAAATATATAAACAAAGATGATGTGACTTACCAAACGAAAGCGCTGGCAGGTTGATAGACACACAAACATACACACAAAATTCAAGCTTTCGCAACCAACGGTTGCTTCATCAGGAAAGAGAGAAGGAGTGGGAAAGACGAAAGGATATGGGTTTTAAGGGAGAGGGTAAGGAGCCATTCCAATCCCGGGAGCGGAAAGACTTACCTTAGGGAGAAAAAAGGACAGGTATACACTAGCACACACACACATATTCATCCGCACATACACAGACACAAGCTTACACATATCCATCCGCACATACACAGACACAAGCAGACATTTGTAAATGTCTGCTTGTGTCTGTGTATGCGCGGATGGATATGTGTGTGTGTGCAAGTGTATACTTGTCCTTTTTTCCCCCTAAGGTAAGTCTTTCCGCTCCCGGGATTGGAATGACTCCTTACCCTCTCCCTTAAAACCCATATCCTTTCGTCTTTCCCTCTCCTTCCCTCTTTCCTGATGAAGCAACCGTTGGTTGGTTGCGAAAGCTTGAATTTTGTGTGTATGTTTGTGTTTGTTTGTGTGTCTATCAACCTGCCAGCGCTTTCGTTTGGTAAGTCACATCATCTTTATTTGTAGATATATTTTTCCCAGCGGAATGTTTCCATATAAAGTTTTAAAGGGAAACATTAATCAAATACCATGTACCCCACAGCAGCACAAGACATAAAACAAAATGTTACTACTGTACTTATAAACTGAACTACTTAGTAATTTTTGTATTCTCTCATTTGACTCTGCCCTGTTGCATTACTTTCTGACTTTTTACTTTAAGGCCTGATACAGAGCGCAAGAAAAACATAATGTAGATCAAGGCTGTGATGTTTATGAGAAGAGCTAGGAGTATCTTCCCACTACATATTTCCCTTGTATCAAAATCATATTACATTTTTCCCTGTGTGTTTCAACTGACATGTAAGAAAAGTAACTACTGCAGACTATTTTTGACCAAACATGGAACTGGATTCTTCTTCTTCTTCTTCTTCTTCTTCTTCTTCTTCTTCTTCTTCTTAACTGTTGCCTTGGCCTCGGAGAACACATGCATTCCTCCACCAGTCATTTCTGTTCCTGGCTTTTGTGACCCATTCTCGTTTTCTCATGCCCTTCGTCTCTGTATCCCTGTTGATTTCATCCTTCAACTTGCCTGTGGCCTTCCTTGGGCCCTTGTGTCCTCCACAGATCCTGAGAATGCTACTTGTGATAGTTTCTCATCTTCCATCCTAATTAGTTGTCCTGCTCACATCAGTCTTCTTTTCTTCATCCTTCAGACAATATCAGATTGTGAGTATAGGTTTGCCAGCAATTGGTTTTGTAATATCCTCCATTCCTGTGATGGGGTGTCCATTTTGGGGCCAAATATTTTCCTTAATGTGTTTCTCTCAAAGACTAGCAGTTTTTGTTCATCTGTTTCTCTTATTGTAAATGTTTCAGAGCCATATAGAGATGCCAGGAGAAGTGCAGCCACATGCCGGCCCACTTGATCCGAGTCCTAGTTCCTTGGGTGGGGAGAGACTATCGTTGGCTGCAGTGTTATACTTATGATCATTGTGCATGTGCTGTTTGCTGTACATCTGCTGCCTCTGTTGATCTCAGCTGTATTCACTGTGTTGCTTCTTGATCTTCCATCAGCAGCAGATAGGTGTTGATTTATAAGCTGGCATGTTATCGAATCCATTCTTGAAATAGTGTCGGCTATATTGTCCAGAATCTGCCATTCAGTATTTCCCTGACATCGAGTCTTCTATGACAATTCAGTTGCTGCAGATTGATATCAGTAACATCAACATATAATGACAGTATGTTATGGTGTGCCGTCTTCTCTGCAGGCACATTTGGAGATTTCTCTTTGCCCAATTCAATGCCAGTAGATGGCATATAGTCCATGACCCATCAAGAAGTGTGTCTTGCCTCTTGAAGGATTCAGGTGTGTCATTCCCTGTCTCTTGTTTCGTGTTTGGGAGAAAATAGAAGGTATGCCTCAATGTTTGAGCTTCAGCTCATTGTTTCTTCCACAAGAGAAGGATCTGATGGTGGATTTACTGTTTGCTTGTGGCCCATATATCCATTAAATTTTGCAATTCATGTTGCTCTTCTTTCTTCAGTCAGTACATCACCACTTTTTTCTGTGTCTGTATATCAAGCTGACATATCCCAAATATCACTTGCAACGTGGCAGTTGACACAGTACCAAAAGCTCCCATTAAATGAAGAAGTAGTCCATGTTGCACCCTGCTAACTATCTGTGCTGGTGTTATGAGTGGAAGTCTGTGTGCCAAAGTATTCACACAGTATCCCATGATTGCAGTTTAGATAGTGTCATGACATATTCTTCTTGTTTGCATAGGTAATTTATAATCTTTAATAATTTTCACTGCTTTCCTGCCTCTTTTGCTCATTTATTCAGTATATGCACTAATATTTTGTCACTCATCAAAAAAGGTACTAACCTATATGGTGACAGTCTTTTTCTTTACGGACTTGTCACATAATTTCATGGTAGGTCTCTTAAAATATTTCATTTTAATAACATATACAGGATTTTTTCAGGTGCAACAGACAGTTTAACTCCTCAGAACCACTGTGTGTCACATCCTTCTTCCAAATTACGTCTGGAGATTCCCTTTACAAGCGTCATCACTTTGTTGGCATATGCTATTATTAAAACTGCTTTGTTGTCTTGCAGCTTTCCTAATACCGGGTCGAGTACCAGTTCCAAGAGGACAAGCCCACTCACGGATTGCTGTGGGTAGCCTTTTCAAATCCCTATTGCAAGGGTCTCTCCTCAGCATGACAAAGTTGCTTAACTACTTTAGAAATAATGCTCATAAACATGAACCATGGACCTTGCCGTTGGTGGGGAGGCTTGCGTGCCTCAGCGATACAGATAGCCGTGCCATAGGTACAACCACAACGGAGGGGTATCTGTTGAGAGGCCAGACAAACGTGTGGTTCCTGAAGAGGGGCAGCAGCCTTTTCAGTAGTTGCAGGGGCAACAGTCTGGATGATTGACTGATCTGGCCTTGTAACAATAACCAAAACAGCCTTGCTGTGCTGGTACTGCGAACGGCTGAAAGCAAGGGGAAACTACAGCCGTAATTTTCCCCGAGGGCATGCAGCTTTACTGTATGAGTAAATGATGATGGCGTCCTCTTGGGTAAAATATTCCGGAGGCAAAATAGTCCCCCATTCGGATCTCCGGGCGGGGACTACTCAAGAGGATGTCGTTATCAGGAGAAAGAAAACTGGCGTTCTACGGATCGGAGCATGGAATGTCAGATCCCTTAATCGGGCAGGTAGGTTAGAAAATTTAAAAAGGGAAATGGATAGGTTAAAGTTAGATATAGTGGGAATTAGTGGAGTTCGGTGGCAGGAGGAACAAGACTTAATTTAATAGTCATGGGTGACTGGAATTCGAGTGTAGGAAAAGGGAGAGAAGGAAACGTAGTAGGTGAATATGGATTGGGGCTATGAAATGAAAGAGGAAGCCACCTGGTAGAATTTTGCACAGAGCACAACATAATCATAGCTAACACTTGGTTTAAGAATCATGAAAGAAGGTTGTATACATGGAAGAACCCTGGAGATACTAAAAGGTATCAGATAGATTATATAATGGTAAGACAGAGATTTAGGAACCAGGTTTTAAATCGTAAGACATTTCCAGGGGCAGATGTGGACTCTGATCACAATCTATTGGTTATGAACTGTAGATTAAAACTGAAGAAACTGCAAAAAGGTGGGAATTTAAGGAGATGGGACCTGGATAAACTGACTAAACCAGAGGTTGTACAGAGTTTCAGGAAGAGCATAAGGGAACAATTGACATGAATGGGGGAAAGAAATAAAGTAGAAGAAGAATGGGTAGCTTTGAGGGATGAAGTAGTGAAGGCAACAGAGGATCAAGTAGGTAAAAAGACGAGGGCTAGTAGAAATCCTTGGGTAACAGAAGAAATATCGAATTTAATTGATGAAAGGAGAAAATATAAAAATGCAGTAAATGAAGCAGGCAAAAAGGAATACAAACGTCTCAAAAATGAGATCGACAGGAAGTGCAAAATGGCTAAGCAGGGATGGCTAGAGGACAAATGTAAGGATGTAGAGGCTTATCTCACTAGGGGTAAGATAGATACTGCCTACAGGAAAATTAAAGAGACCTTGGAGATAAGAGAACCACTTGAATGAACATCAAGAGCTCAGATGGAAACCCAGTTCTAAGCAAAGAAGGGAAAGCAGAAAGGTGGAAGGAGTATATAGAGGGTCTATACAAGGGCGATGTACTTGAGGACAATATTATGGAAATGGGAGAGGATGTAGATGAAGGTGAAATGGGAGATATGATACTGCGTGAAGAGTTTGACAGGGCACTGAAAGACCTGAGTCAGAACAAGGCCCCCTGAGTAGACAACATTCCATTGGAACTACTGACAGCCTTGGGAGAGCCAGTCCTGTCAAAACTCTACAATCTGGTGAGCAAGATGTATGAAACAGGTGAAATACCCTCAGACTTCAAGAAGAATATAATAATTTCAATCCCAAAGAAAGCAGGTGTTGACAGATGTGAAAATTACTGAACAATCAGTTTAATAAGCCACAGCTGCAAAATACTAACACGAATTCTTTACAGGCGAATGGAAAAACTGGTAGAAGCCGACCTCGGGGAAGATCAGTTTGGATTCCGTAGAAACACTGGAACACGTGAGGCAATACTGACCTTACGACTTATCTTAGAAGAAAGATTAAGGAAAGGCAAACCTACGTTTCTAGCATTTGTAGACTTAGAGAAAGCTTTTGACAATGTTGACTGGAATACTCTCTTTCAAATTCTAAAGGTGGCAGGGGTAAAATACAGGGAGCGAAAGGCTATTTACAATTTGTAAAGAAACCAAATGGCAGTTACAAGAGTCGAGGGACATGAAAGGGAAGCAGTGGTTGGGAAGGGAGTAAGACAGGGTTGTAGCCTCTCCTCGATGTTATTCAATCTGTATATTGAGCAAGCAGTAAAAGAAACAAAAGAAATATTCGGAGTAGGTATTAAAATCCGTGGAGAAGAATTCAGAACTTTGAGGTTCGCCGATGACATTGTAATTCTGTCAGAGACAGCAAAGGGCTTGGAAGGGCAGTTGAATGGAATGGACAGTGTCTTGAAAGGAGGATATAAGATGAACATCAACAAAAGCAAAACGAGGATAATGGAATGTAGTCAAATTAAGTCGGGTGATGCTGAGGGAATTAGATTAGGAAATGAGACACTTAAAGTAGTAAAGGAGGTTTGCTATTTGGGGAGCAAAATAACTGATGATGGTCGAAGTTGAGAGGATATAAAATGTAGACTGGCAATGGCAAGGAAAACGTTTCTGAAGAAGAGAAATTTGTTAACATCGAGTATAGATTTAAGTGTCAGGAAGTCATTTCTGAAAGTATTTGTATGGAGTGTAGCCATGTATGGAAGTGAAAAAACGATAAATAGTTTGGACAAGAAGAGAATAGAAGCTTTCGAAATGTGGTGCTACAGAAGAATGCTGAAGATTAGATGGGTAGATCACATAACTAATGAGGAAGTATTGAATAGGATTGGGGAGAAGAGAAGTTTGTGGCACAACTTGACCAGAAGAAGGGATCAGTTGGTAGGACATGGTCTGAGGCATCAAGGGATCACCAATTTAGTATTGGAGGGCAGTGTGGAGGGTAAAAATCGTAGAGGGAGACCAAGAGATGAATACACTAAGCAGATTCAGAAGGATGTAGGTTGCAGTAGGTACTGGGAGATGAAGAAGCTTGCACAGGATAGAGTAGCATGGAGAGCTGCATCAAACCAGTCTCAGGACTGAAGACCACAACAACAACAACAAACAGTTGAAGTCCCTCAGGTGATCAAAATGTTCTGGTCACCATATGTGATCAAATGCCTCAGCGATATCTGCCATTATGGGTACAACATACTTATGCGGAGCATTTTTCCAAGTCTTACTGCCTCATTTACAGTGTCTTCAGTTGTTTTACCACTTTAGAACCAATACTGTTGGGAGTTCATTCCCCGAAGAAGTCTTTTCTCGTGTATTCTACTGCATAATAGCTTGATGTAAACATATGCCTCCAACACACTTATAATATTTTTTTACTGACTGAAGTAATTCTTATTGGGGAGCCCAGCATGAACTGACTTCTTATCAGTGCATTCACAGAGTACACACCAAAGACAGCAGGTATTGCTCTTTGCTATATTTTATGTACAGCATTCAGTTGAGAATAAACGCAAACTTTTGTAATCCAGTCTCTTCCCTGGAATACTGACTCTTAGTCTTATGTGGCCTCAGAGCATACTAAGGGCAGGCGCCCGCGCGCGTGTGTATACCTGTCCCTTTTTCCCCCTAAGGTAAGTCTTTCCGCTCCTGGGATTGGAATGACTCCTTACCCTCTCCCTTAAAACCCACATCCTTCCGTCTTTCTCTCTCCTTCCCTCTTTTTTGATGAAGCAACTGTGAGTTGCGAAAGCTTGAATTTTGTGTGTGTGTTTGTGTTTGTTAGTGTCTCTATCAACATACCAACACTTTCGTTTGGTAAGTTACATCATCTTATATCATCATCATCACATATGTATCACACCATAAAGCAGGAAGAAGAAATGTCTGCTTTTCTTGGAGATCCTGTGTTTCACGTCATAACAATAAACCCATTCGAGTATCCATGAACACAGAGGAAAGAAATGGTTATCCACTCAGTACTGATAAACTTAGTGAATGAATTTCTCTCTCTTTTTGCCACTTTGACTCTTGACAACTTAAGATCCTGTTTTGTAATAGATGTGTCAGTTATGCACTGAATCTCAAAATAATTATCTTTGTAATCAAACACTGCAAAATTTGTACACCTGCTTACTATTCACAGAATCTGAATAACTGTAACTCTTCTGCACACTTAAAATTTTTGGACCTGCTTGCAAGTAGAGCAGTCAGCTGATGACAGTAGTGATGTGATACACTTTTGCTTCAAAACATTTATGCAAGGGATCCTTTGTTCCTCATTAGAAGGTGACTTTGTACCATACTCAGTTGTTGAGAAACTGTCTGAATATTGTAATAATCATTATCTGATGTTATGGTGTATTTCTCAGCATTAAAAACACATTAAATAATAGTGGTTAGAGAAGAATGTCAGACCATGCTATAAAAGGTAATGTTCTTCATGCTAAATAATCTAGAAACCGAGGGCTTGCTCTATGTCCTTCCAATCTTTCTTAAACAATAAATTCATTTGTTGAATATTAACTGGTGCACAATAGAAATGTTGTTTTCTCTTAGTAGTGTTTTGCTACATGTTCTCTGATACTCATACCCCTGTTATTAGTAGTATGTATCTTTTCAAGATTATAAATGATAAAGAGCTCTTCACATTTGTATAAACATCTATTGTTCTTTATTTTCCAACAAAAACATTCAGGTAAAATTATAATCAATGTTTATTACATGGTATCTCTCTCTCTCTCTCTCTCTCTCTCTCTCTCTCTCTCTCTCTCTCACTCACTCTCATACCAGTGACTTATTTTATATAAAAAAGAAAAATAAATGACGAAAGGAACAGCACTTGGTTGAAAATTCATATCTAGAACACACATTTCTGTTATGATTCTAACTTGGTATAATCAGTACCAAGCTTTGTTAACCAACACAAATATTAGATGTTCCTTCATTCATTCACATCATTCTTGTACAATCACTGATAAAATTTCTATAGAAATAGATACTCATAATGGCAACTACTGAAAATTTGCAGTGTAGTATGTACTGCTCTCTATCAGTACTATGCCATGTTTTATGCAGGAATGGCGAACAACAAATAAAAAATAAACAACTACAGAAATGCAATGACAGTGGCCCATTTCTCTCGTTTGTCATGAACAGGTCACTGAACTGTCATCACGTAAGCCCAGTGCTTTTGTACGTCTTCCATTTACTGACTATCTGTACAAAGCATAGTGTTCGTAAATAACGCTTCAAATGTATTGAGCGATGGTAGTATCACAATTCAAGAAAACCTGAATGTGTTTCTTGTCTCTTGTTAATTTTCTGGGTTGTACACATCTGTTCCATCAATTCCAGTACCAATGGCATCACCAAGCCAAGGATAACGCTGAGGGCACTCTCGACAAGTTACTAAGTACCTGAAACAAAAAAAATCCTGAAAATTTGACATTCAATTGAACAGCCTCTTCTGCCTGTCTGGTCTGTAAGAATATTAACTTATATTAATGTCTTCATTTATACTCTGCAAGCCATATTATGGTGTATGGCAGGGAGCCGTTCACATGTGATTAATTCCCCCATCCCATTTGCAGATGATGTGTGTGATGAATGAGTGTTGTTCAAATGTCTGCTCTGTTTAAACCTTATATTATTATTCATTTGAACTTGTACTGAAAGTTTAGGATAAAAACTGTGCTGTCTCCATTCACTTTCTACTCAGCCACTTCCAATTGAAGTATATTTTAGTGAAAATTAATGACACAGCAATGTAGCACACACACCTCTGTTAGAAGTATGTGCGTATCTGTGTGTGTGATGGGATGAGGGTGGGGGCATACATTTCAACATGAATGTATGTAATGACAGTCACGTTTTTTTAATTGTTTACATCTAATATCAAGTGATGATTTTTAAATAGGTAGTAGCAGCATCTTGAGATGCTGCTTACGTGTATGTAGCAGAGATTTGGGAGTGTGGCTTCTACATATTGCAGTGCTCATGGGCCTGCTAAAGGCTCAATCCCTTCAGCAATCCCATCCTACTTCACAAGCATAACTTCGTAGATGCCATTTGTCCCAATTATGTGAAGTCCACATTTGGTTTACCATTAAACTTATGATGTATGAATGTACTGTACTTCGGAGTACCAACACATTACGGATCTCTCAGAAACATGTTATTGGTATGATTTATTGTAAGAAAATTACAGGAAGTGTCATATTGGTTGTTAAAGCATCTTCATATTTCATTCATTATAGCTTGTGTGTTAAGGAAACTACACAATTTCAAGGCAGTGGCACATTGAAAATGTACTAAAAATGTACAATTTGTTATAGTTTAATGTCTCTTACTGACACATTGGTGATTAACGTGTTTAAGACATAACATAACATAAAAAGCACAAGTGCATAATTGTATATTAGCCTAGTGGATAAAGAGACAGAATGATGATGTGTAGGAGAGAGATTTCAAAGGAAAGATACTTTGTGTCCTGTTTATTCCAATTTTTTAATTCACTTTTGCATCCTTGAAAAAGTTTCTGGAACTTTATTATTAATTTATTATAAGTATTTTCCATAGTATTAGATATTACCTACATAAAAACTCTCTCTCTCTCTCTCTCTCTCTCTCTCTCTCTCTCTCTCTCTCTCTCTCTCGCGCACACACACACACACACACACACACACACACACACACACACACACACACACACACTCTCTCTCTTTCAGGAGTAAGTTTGTTCCACTGTATAAACATGCCGGGGACTATGGACCAATTAATTGTAAGATAGTTTTCTACATTACTGCCTGATTCAATTTTGCAATTCAGTATTTCTTTATTCATCCAAATGTTACAGTCACAGCACAAGACCACGGCATCATGGAAATGTCACTGTTTTGTCATTCAAACTCAAAAATGCAGCAGATGGAATACACACAAAATGTGACTTTTCAGGCTTTCCTTGACGGACCAGTTGCAAATACACTTCTCAGCTGTGCCGCCATGTCTTATTGTGTAAATTGCACAACATTTCATTGATGCAACTGCTTGACATCTTCAGTTGGTGGTAGTTGCTGCTGTCACTGCTGTAAGGTGTGACTGATGATAATCGGGTGGTGGTGCCAATATTTATTAAACCAGGAGCAGGCAATAAGCATGCACCAGAAGACGCTCGCACTTGGAGGAAAGCTGCACTCCTAGCGCCCCCTGCTTGGAGCTGCTGAAACACTTTCAGCACGTGCTCTGTGACTGTGCTGCTGGACGATCCTATGGTTAAAAGCTGAAATAAACCTCAGCAGTGCATTGAATTGAGTCACGAATCAGAAGTTCTTGTTTTCCCTGTTTTGATTTAATGGCAGCCAGTGCTGGATTCCAGGGGTTGCTTAGTTGAAAACCTGCTTCCCTGCTGACAAGATTGTTCTCAATACAGATATGTATGGCCTCCTTAACAACACAGTCCCAGAAAGATAATGCTGAGGATAAAATTTCAGTCTTTTTTGTGAAACACACAATGCCCAGTGTCCAGGCAATGCTACTATTGTTTTATCAGGTTGCCCCAGGAATGTATGACGTTGTTTGATGCAACATTCTTGCACAATTCAGCATGTCTGCCCAATATAAGATTTTCCACACTGGGATGGGATTGTATACATGCCATATTTCCTCAGGCCAAGGTCATATTTGACCAAGCACAATAAATTCCTCAAGTTTGCTGATGGGTGAGAAGACGTTTGTGCTGGACGATTATTCCCTTCATGTAAATTGATTAGTTGACTGCTTGGTGATAGTCTCTCTTACAAGTGAGCATTCAGTACAGCAGGCATGTGGATGTGGGAGAAGGGCATACAGCTACAAACTTGATGTTGTGCCTTTTGAAGATCCTTTCTATTTTTGAGGACATGCTGCCAAAATAGGGCAATAACGCCATTGCACAGGTGCCTCCGCATCTTCAATTACTTCAATTACATCCCTACTTTGAATTTGCTTAGAACAGAATGCATGGTGTATCTGTCTATCAGAATAGTCATTCTGTTGGAATACTGTTCTTAGGTGTTGTAGTCCACCAGGTAGACTGTCGGCAGGTGAGACCAAATGTGCTCTAAGCACCAAAGAGCATTAAGACACTACCATCTTGTGCAGGGTGGTGACAACTTGTGGGTTGCAAGTATGGCTCTGTGTGAGTTGATTTGTGATAGACACTATGTCCCAGTGTACCACCTGCTTTGCGTCTGACCATGACATCCAGGAATGGTAAAATGCCATTGTTTTCCACTTACATTGTAAACAGTATATTGGGGTAGAGCCAGTTCAGATTCTGGAGAAACACAGGTAATGTCTCTATTCTGTGGGGCCACATCACAAATGTATCATCTACATACTACTAGAATCAGGAAAAGTCTTCCATAAAATAGTTAGCCACCAAGCAAGACAGTGGACTTCCCATGGCGACACAGTTCACTTGTTCAAAATACTTGTCACTGAATAATTTGAGTAAGCACATGTTTAAGCAATGCCACAATGTCCTCCTCAAACTGGCTGCTGATAAGCACTAACCCTCCTGCAGAGGTATTGTACTTTCGTAAATAAAGATACAATGTCAAAGCTAACCAAAAGATCCAACAGTTGAAGCTTAACTGTCTTCAGGCAGCCTATGAAGTCCTCTGAATTTCAGATATGGTGATTGCACTTGCCTGTGAGAGGTCCCAACAGTGTAGTAAGATGTTTGGCCAGAAAATAGGTAGGAGCTCTAATGTTGCTTACCATTGGCTGAAGAGGAGTGCCGTCGTCGTGTGTCTTGAGTAGACTATACACTCTTTGGGGAACTGCAGCCTGTTGGCGTAGGCTCTTAATGACTTTAGAAGGAATAGGACTCTTCTTGAGAGGCTCTAATGTTTTTCTCTGGGTCTTGCCAGTCAGATTCCCTCTTAGCTTGTGATAAGGAGGATTGCCGAGCAGCACCTCCATCTTGCTGTTCTATTCAGCTCGTGAGAGAAGGGCAGTGGCATTCCCCTTGTCGGCAGCTAAAATGATGAGGTCTTTGTCCACTCTCAAGTCTTGTAGAGCCTTCCTTTCTGCTGAGCTGATGTTAAACTTCCTTGGTGGGGCTCATGTTAAAATTCGCCAGGTGTCACTCCTAATCTCTTCTGCAATGTCGCTGGGAAGCCTCAAAAATTACCTGTTCTATGCCAACTATCACATGTTGGATTGGAGCTTTCCATGGTGTTGGTGCCTAGTACAAACATTTCTCAAGCACTGGAACAGCTGCATCTTCCAGGATTCTATCTGTGGTATTAAATACGGTTGCGTCGACATGGCGCATTCCCTTCTTGTGACTGGGCCTGGAGACGAGCATTCTTTGCCTGGAGACGAGCATTCTTTGACATTTGGTGAACCTTGGCTTGTTATTTTAACCAGTCACGGCTGAGAGCTTCAAAGAGATCTTCGGATGCAGTGATAGTAATTTTCTTGACACCATGTGTAGTTATCATCTTCTATAATGTGTTCCCTCACTCTCATTATGGCTGCACTTGCCCAGCAGACAATCTTATCAGTAGGGATGCCGCCTGGAACCCAGCACTGGCTGCCTTTAAATCAAAGCAGGGAAACAAGAACTTCTGATTCATGACTCAACACAATGCACTGCTGAGATTTAATTCAGCTTTTAACCACAGGAGTGCCCAGCAGCACAGTCATTGTCCACAATGCACAAGCGGAAGGCCTTTATGAGGCTCCCAGCAGGGGGCACTAGGAGCACCGCTTTCCTCCAACTGCAAGCATCTTCCCACGTACGCTTATTGCCTGCTCCCAGACATAAATTTCAACACCGCTGCGCAATTATCACCAGTTGCACCTTGCAGCAATGACAGCAGCAACTACCACCACCAGAAGATGTTGAGTAGTGACATCGATGAAATATTGTGTGATTTACAAAATACAATCCAGCCACAAACTTGAGAAGTGTATTGCACATACAAAACATTAAATGTCTTAAGTTTAGAACCGAAAACTCAAAAAACAAGCATGCAGTGAAGCTAACATATACAGCATTAAAATCTCACCAAATCGTCTCTTTTAGTATGATTTGTTGTGACAAAGTGCTGGGAAATGTGACATCGGTGGGTAAATAAACTACCTTTAGATCTTGTAGTGGAGTAAGCATTTGATATTATTTCGAGTAGTTGGAGTTATGAATGACGGCGGTTGAGTTTTGGCTCATTCTCCACATCTGACATGACCTCATCCTCAGACAGCCAATGAAAGTTCAGTAGTGTTCTCAGCACTCTGCTGTGAATGTCTTGGTCAGTGTGAGTGTTAAACAATTTTGTGGCTGTTATTCAGTGAATTTTTATTCAGTTTGTTGTGATTTGTCATGGCTGACAGTGGTGGTAAGTAACAAATTCTCCATACCCAAGCAAGAGACATAATTTACAGGATATACGCTTTCTTCAAGGGCAAAGCAGGAAACGATGGACCTATCACAGATGCAAGATCTCAGGAACACACAGCAGAAGCGACCAGCTTCAGCTTGAGAGTTGTTCGGCGGATTGCCAGTGAAGGTAATTTATCTGCCCAGACAAGTCAAAGGCCAGCTTTCTGATCGCCAGGGAGACATCACAGTTGTGAGAAACGTCACAAAAAATATGTACAAGACAGCTGAATTTTCTACTCTTGAAAAAATTATGTTGAAATGGGGTGAAACTGTAAATTTTAAAGGCGTTGTTACCTCAATGTGAAGAATTCTGAAAGACAGTGGGTTCAAATATGTAAATACAAATGACGGATCAAACTTTTTAATGAAGCGTTGTGATATTGCTTCAAGGGCACAGTTTTTAAGCAGTATTCTTGAAATAAGAAAATCTGGCAATTGGAACATTTTTTTATGTTACCAGTGTTTTGAGCTGGTTTTACTTCTGTATTCATTCCAGAAAGCAAATTAATGATACAAAAAAGAGAAATTCAGATGATTATCATTCTGAAATGCACTCAGAGACATTTACATTATGTTTTAGGAAACAGTTTCTCCCTTATTTGCCTGCAAACTCAGTGATTGTTATGGACAATGCATTTGTTGTTGACAAGCATCCCACAACAAGTACAAAAAAAGCCTATATGCTGTGGCTTGCAAGTAAGAAGATTCCATACACTGCCAGTCAAGCTCGGGTTGAATTGTTAAACCTTCTAGGATTCCATAAGTCTCTTTTGAAAGTGTACGAAATCAATTTTATTGCACAGGAATATGGACACACAGTTTTGCGTTTGCCACCAAATCATTGCTAGTACAATCCAATAGAGCTCATATGGGCACAAGTGAAAGGGTATGTCGCAGAAAGAAACACGACATTTAGGATTGCTGACAGAGAGACTTTTGCACGAAGCACTTGACAGCATGTCACCTTCAGCATGGGTTGAATGTGTTCGACACCCAGAATGGCTACAGGAGGAGGACATGGAGAGAGAAATTTCAATTGATAATATGCTTGATCCCATCGTCGTCATTCAAAGACCACATAAGTCAGACACTGACATGGACCGCAGCGATGTAGATGATGACAGTCACAGTAATTGAAAACAACGAAAGGTAAGCCACACATTCACTATTCACATTGTCTTTTCTTTTTCTGTAGCATCCTTTCTGCAGTTACAGTTTCACCAGTATATTGAGACTGTAATAGAAGGCTTATTTACGCCAGCCGCTTTTTGCTTTATTTTGAAGCATCTTCAGTGGATAGTATTTTGGCTTCTATACTGCCACGTGATTACATGTCATAGTTTTGTGCATTGTTACGGTTGTAAGATCATATTAACGTTTGTGTCGAGTGATCTATATTTTAGCAAATAACTGTTGTTTGTGTGTGACACATACACTCAAATAAATTTGTTTTATGGTGCATTGCACTTCACAAACACTCAATGAATTTTAGTCTTTATGTTTTTATGAGTTTACAGCTGACTTTGTATACTTTATCAACTTTGTTCTAATTGAGGTGCTCTATCGTCATCGCCGCCATCCATAATCAGCTTGGAAAATAAACTTGGAGCAAATGGCACTGCACAATCTATTATTCTTAATGGACTTCTTCTCCTTCTTCTTCTTTTTTGTTGAGTTAATTTTTCTCTTCATGTTGCATCTGGAGCAGCTGGCAGTGGGTGGTTTACACTCGCAATTGTCTGCTGTGAGAACACATCGCTAGCTGGACTAGAATCTTTTGCCGACCGAGATGTCATCGCCTACAAGACATGGCACTGTGAAATCGACCCGAAGATGCAAAGTAGACCTAGTTTTGTTTATAGTAATATGCCTTTTACTCTGTGGGGATGGGTTTAGAAAACCAAATGTGAATTGGATACATTTTTGTTTCTTTAGTACAGTCATTTCTTTTCTACCTTCCTCCTCCTTTTGCCATTATTCATTGATGATAAGTACATTCTTAAAAGCAGCTTTCCTTTCAAAGGGATAGAAGCCTGTCAATAAGAAAATTGGACAATGATTGGTTACATTTGTTTTGTCACTTTTCGCACAAAGAGGTTTAACACCTGAATATTTTAACCTGTTGGGAAAAATTCCATGTGTCAGCGATGCATTGCATATATTACTAAAGACATTGCTTATAAAGGTGCAACAACTTTTCAGAATTCTGTTTGAAATTCCATCAACACCACGAGAGTTTTTGTTTTGTAGAATTTTATAACGCTATTAATTTCAGTGAAAGATGCTTTGTGCTACTTCTAGTTGCTTAAAGTTTTGCGGAATGGTATATTTTATATATTCTCTTGATTCTTCAACTGACCCATATACTTCTGTTTGTGCTGTTACATTTAGAATTTGATAGTCAAAAGCACTTGCAACTTGTGAATTATCAATCACAATGTTGTTATCCAGTTTAATTGTTATGGTATCTTGTTACACTGGCTGGCTGTTGTGTCTGCCATTTGACAGTATCCCATACAGTTTTACTCTTATTATCTGCTGTATTTATTCCTGTCACGATGTGCATATTTCTGGAGATTTTAATGAATGTCCATAAAACACTAAAGTACACTGTAGTATGAAAGTAATGTTGGATCTTGACAAATATTCCTATTCTTGGTACATGAGATTTTAATTCCCTTAGTTATCCACAGCATACTTGTTTTTGTCTAAATGGATCTTATGGATAATTATGCTGTCCATGGATGGCCAGGCAGTATAAAAGTGATTCGTTGGTTTGGAAAGGGTGGCAGCTGTCAAAATGAGGCTACTGTTGGTGGTTAGTGATTTAATATTGACAGAGGTTTGGATGGAGTCATCAGAGAAGTGAAGATCAACATCCAGGATAATGTCATTTTTGGTTGAGGAAGACCAGGTGAAGCAGCTGAGACAGAAGGCATTGAGGTTGTGGAGGAATGAAGACAAGAGGTCTTGGCCCTGAGCCCAGATCATGATATAGTCCATGAACCTGAACCAGACAAGGGATTTGGGGTTTTGGGAGATTAGGAAGGTCCATAAATATGTTTGCATAGGAAGGCGCCACGCGGTTGCCCATGGCTATGCTGCAGATGTGGTTATATACTTTCCCCACAAAGAAAAAGTAGTTGTATATGAGGACATAGTTGATATGGTTTATGAGGAATGAGGTAGTGGGTTTCTAGATGAAAGTGTGTTGGGAGAAAGTGTTCAGTAATGCCAAGGCCATGGACATGGGTCTACAATCTGAATCTTCCCTCGCAGCACCATCTTCCCTAGACTGCATAGATGGGAGTTATCCTTTCAACACTTTCTTCATCCCATAACCCTCCTGGCCACAATCTCCGCTAATCCAACTTCCCCTTCCTTTGTCCTGTCACTCCCTTCCAGTAATCTGCTCTGCACCTCCACATCATCTTCATTGTGCACTGCACCCTACCAGTTCTTTGTGTGTTTGTTTGTAATCTAGCTCATAAAAGGATTTCTTCTGAAAACTAGGAAAATTTTCATTCTCTTTTGTGTGAACCTGTCAATAACTCTGTGCTTCCTCTATTTTTTGAATGGTCTCCTTTACTCCTAAATTATTTACAGGTAATAGAAATCAGTGGGTACACACTGAATGAAACTCCTTGTGTGAAATTTCTGAGCACCTGAATAACATTCTGAGATGTCACCAGCGTGTGGATGGAAAGCTCTGTGCTCCCTGCTTTGTTCTTATAAAAGTATCTCATTGCATTGAACTGTAGATGGGATTGCCAGCATATTTTGCATGCTTTCATTCATTGCCCTGTAGTAGAATCTTCTGGGATACTGTATGTATGTTCAAAACAATTTTTATAGAGAAGTGTGCACAGAGAAAATTATGTGATGCCTATAACAGAATGTCTTTCTGGGATCTTGGGAGTCATACTTACATGCCAATATATTTATTCCTCAAAAGTATGATCATCATATAGTAAGTCAGACAAAATACAATCTGGATTGAGGATTTCTTGGTAGCATAGAGGCAGCATGTTATCTTGGATTGAGAGATGTAGAAATAACTTCAGGTGCACCCAGAGAAATGTGTTGTATATTAATGATCTAGCAGACAAAATTAATAGTAACCTCAGATTTTTCACAAATGATGCAGTAATCTACAATGAAGTACAGTCTGAATGAAGGTGTACAAATATTCAGTCGGTCCTTGATAAGATTTCAGAGCAATGTAGTAATTGGCAACTTGCTTTGAATACCCAAAACTGTAAAAACTGTTCACTTCAAAAACTGAAAAACATAGTATACTTCGAATATAAAATTAGAGGTTCAAAGTTGGAATCTGTAAACTCATACAAGTACTTGGTGTAATACGTAGTAGGGACATGAAGTGCAATAATCATATAGGCTTAGTAGTGAATAAAGCAGGTAGTAGATTTCAGTTTATTGTAAGAATACTAGGGAAACTCAATAATTCTACAAAGGAGATTGCTTGCAAATCATTCATGTGACCCATCCTAGAATATTGCTAAGTATATGGGCCCCATATGAAATAGGACACAGGAGGTATTGAATAGGTACAGAGAAGGATAGCACAAATTGTCGTAAGTTTATTTGATCTGCAGGAGAGTGTCAATGAGATGTTGAAAGAACTGAAATGACAGACAATTAAAGATAAATAGAAATTATCCCCAGAAAGCCTATCGACAAAGTTTCAAGAACCAACTTTAGATGATGGCTCTAGAAATATATTACAACCCCCTACATATCACTCTTGTAGAGATCATGAGGATAAGATTAGATTAATTACAGCACATACAGAGGTGTTTAAATAGTAATTTTTCCTGTGCTCCAAACTTAAATGGAATGGGAAAAAGCTCTAATAACTGGTACAGTGAAATGTACTCTCAGCCATGCAGTTCACAGTGTTTCCTAGAGTATCGACGTAGACGGAGAATTAAAAATTTATTTTATACAGGTTATGCATTCCTATCTAGGATTGAGAAAGGATTTTCATATTCTGGTACAATTTTTTGTAACAGGACTTGTAGACAGGGAACTGGAGAACTGTACTTAGCAGCCTCCTGTGATTTATCAGAAAATCTGGACTTTTGAAGGTACATTACAGTTAAGATTTATTCATTCACACATTGCGTTCTGTAATCCTACCATGAAGGAGAATCTTCAGGATTGTGAAACAGATCTAGTTAATTGGCTATTAATATACACCTAATTTACAGAAGTAGCTTCCATTGGCTGCTTGAGAATCAACTGGCAGAAGCAGCTCAAACTCATGATGGGATTTATGGAATACAGTATGCAAATGAATGAATCAATCAAGGAATGCATGAACAGAGTGATGATGATGGGGTTGCATGAGTTAAATGTGGTCACACTATAAATTTTGGTATTATTCATCATTTTTGTGCTTAATTTTGTTAATAAAGGCACATGTTGAAAAATTTAGTATAATTTCTACAGTTAGTGTGCAGTTTCCCAGTACTCTTTAAAAAAATGTACAAAACTCAGCACACTGAGGCAGGTACTAAAACAGCATGCACTAATTTAAAATAAGAAGCACTGTATAAGCCTTTCTACTGTCGTCCTATTAATTTAATGTGTCCTTAGAAAATGCTACTGAGCACTGACAAATAACACAGAACTTGAGATAATTAATGTGAATGAAAACATTGCTTAAGATTTGCTGAGATTATTGTAATTTTAGCAGAGTCTAAGATAGAATTTGGATTATTGTAAAGTTTTTTATAGGTACCATAAGTAAACCTGAGTAAAGATAAAAACAAATAAAACTAAAATATTCTCAAAAATAGATGAACAGTGTGAGGTGAAAACCAACACCAAAATAGGAATGACAACTCTAAAGTGTATGATTTCTGATGTTCTTGCAGTGTAACTTAGTTGAAATATACCGTGTCCAGTCAAATGGTTTACTTATTTTTCTGCAAAAAGTAATTGACTTAGTTGTCTTTGTAAGTCCTAAGACCATCACATGCAGCATCTAATAAGACATTTTTGTCAATCTTTGAAATGTTCTGAATAGAAACAGAATCATCATCGTGACTGGACACACTGAAATATGCCTCCTATTTATTGGTGAATTGACTAAATTCTTCTATATGAAGAGTGCAGTAACAAAAGATAATGGAAGTGTAATGGGTGTTAAATGAAGACTCCCAACAAGCTGCAAGGAATAAAAATAATTTATTAATGAGTAACAAGATAGATACATAAGCAGGAGAGAAATTTGGCAAGGTGTGGTGGATGTCAATGATGGACTCTGGTAAAAGGAAGAAAAGATGTTTGAATCAATAGAGGTTTGGAGATAAAATTTATGACCAAACATATTGCAGTTAAAGATATCCCAAGGTAAAGGCTTTAAAAGAAGTTAATGAGAAAAAAAAATTATGTAACACTGGTGGGAAAAAGATTAAAATTAACAACAAACATGATTCAGAGAAACAAGCTTAACATATGAAATAAAGACAGATTTGAATTACTTTAATGAGGTGTGTTCTTTTGGAAGCAGTTGTGTTGGACTAGAAGAGATAAACACAATGTCTTATCAATTTACAGAATTCCAGGAAGTACAATAACTGAAACTTCCTCATCTAAACTCCAGTGTCTTCTTGATAAACTTAAGAAAGAAGGAAGAAAAACATAATCATGGAACCTGATTTTAATGTAAATGGATCAAGTCATGACAATAGCCCAAAACCATTTATTGACTTAACTTAGAACTCTGGTTTCAAACTAAATTTTCATGTATTCACAAGAGAAAATACCCTTCAACTACTTGTGTAGACAATATCTTAACAAATTTGTTGTTTGATACCGAAAACAAGGTCTATTTAGATTTAGCAATTTCTGGTCATTTTGCATTGTTCATTCAGCTGGCAGGAAGAAATAAACAAAATGTTAAGAAAGGTTTTATGAAGAAACTTTTGTAAAAAGAGCTTGAACCTGTTCTGTGACAAGACAGATGCAGTAAAATGGCCTGTAGATAATGGTGTGCCAAGTACTGAGAACTTTGATACATTTCTAATAAGTTTTCCAGAGGCATTCAAAGAATCAAACCTGTCTAGGATCTGGCACAAAAAGGCAAAAGTAAACTACACTGGATTATTCCAGGCTTAAAAATACCTAGTGCGAGGAAATTAGAGCTGCATAAAGACCTGAAATGCAATAAAAATCCTCACTTTATTAACTATGTGAGATGTTACAAAGTTGTTTTTTAAAATAATGTCTAATGAGAAGTTCATTTTAGGGCATAAGAATAAGTGTAAGGCAGTGTGGAATGTTATTAAATCTGAATTAGATACAACTGTTAAGCATTAGGAAATTTCAAAAATACAACAAAATGACAACATTGTTTGGAACCCTGTTCAGATACCTCAGTGTGTTAATAAATTTCTCATAAATGTTGCAAAATTTACTGTAGATGTGACTACGTATCAGAACAGTGTAAATAACTATGGAGTGGACCAGAATAGAGAACCCCTTATGACATTTAGTAAAAGTTTCAGCTGAAGATGTAAAAAACACTATTTTGTCCTTAAAAAACATAAATGCTGTAGTGTGGGGTCAGATAACTACCACAGTAATTAAATTTGTGTATGATAAAGTAGCACACCCCCATCTTTAATAATCAGTTATCTGAGCAACTCAGTTTCTCTGATGTACTTAAGTATGCAGAGATAAACTGCTACTCAAAAAATGTTCAAGGGAGGGCATGGGAAATTACTGTCCTATCTCTATCCTCCCAGTGTTATCAAGAATTTGAAAAAAAATTGCTGCAGTCCAGATAACACATTTTATCATGAAACAATGTTATTCTAAAAAAACCAATACAGGTTCCAAAAATGGGGAAGCACCATGAACGAAATTAATGAATTCATTGAAAAAATCAGATCATCACTGGACAAAAGCAATAAAGTGGCAGGTATCTTCTGTGACTTCACGAAGGGACTCAGTTCAATTAATCACTCCAGGCAGATACAGCATCAGACAAAATGTACTGCTGTGGCTCAGGTCTCATCTGACAAACAGGAAGCAAAAGCATCTATGTGGGATACAGTTTCACAAGGAGTCCTTCAAGGCTCAATATTAGGGCCAGTCTTGCTTCTCTTTTACATAAATGATTTACTCTCAATATTAATCCCCAAACAGTCATGTCTGCTGATGATACTGTACAGTACTTATTCAAAAAGAAAATGAGAGATAAATTCTGTGTGGTGTGATACGCACACTAGAAAACCTAGGCGCATGGTTTCAGCACAATGGCCTTAAAATTAACATTTCAAATACTCTGTTTACACAATTTAAAACCAAATAATCAAAAAATCAGTGTCATACATAAAAATAAAATTATGGAAGAAGCTCATTCCATCAAATTCTTGGGACTAAACTCGGACAAAAATCTAAGCTGGCAAGCACACATAGATTATTTAGCTACTAAAATAAACAGCCATGGTTTTTTCAATCGATATACTATCTGGTGCAACAGACACAAACACCAGGAAAGTAGCGTACCACAGTTGCTTGAATCCATAAATCAGTATTGTTTAATTTTTGGGAGGAACTCAAGCTATATGTCATGAACCCTGCTACTTCAAAAAAGAAGTGTTAGAAAAAATGTGTACTGTCCCTTGAAGAGCATCCTGGCACCCATTATTCAAAAGCTATAAATATTATCTATTCCTACATTGTACATATTTGAGATGTATCATCTTTTTACACTGAAATCGTGAGCTAACTGAAGAAAACCATTTCAAACATATGTACAACACTAGACACAAAAAACATTACATGCTTCCAAAACATTGTTCAAAACTCCACTAGCAGACACTCCAGTACATGGGAATGAAAGTTTACAATGAACTCTAGGGCAGAGATGTGCTGAGCCTGGAAACACGTTCACTGGAGAGAAAACTACAAGCCACCTTGTGGCAAATACTATTACTCAACTGAAGAATTTATGAATAATGAGATGATGATTTGAACAGTGTCAGTGTTTAATGCTGTACTGTTGTGTATAATAGCGTATGCAGAAATTAATGTATTGGTACATCATAAGAAAAACAAGTTAATAATACTATTGCATTCAACATAAACCTGTGCTGGTAAAAATAAGTGTTAGAAAATTATGTAACTATGGACATCATAAGGTAAAAACTGACATGTCTCCTGTAGAATCTGATCATATGATCCATATGATCTGTAAAATGTATGTTATGACATGAATAAAATATAAATAACTTATTAAATGACATTTAGTTCTTGGAAATGAACAGACAAAGAGTAGACCCAGACTACTGATACATAAAATACAATTGTTTAAATTAAATTAACTGTGGTGGCTACAGTCTGAGACCGTGAATGGTGCAAAACAGATAATGTGACTGGATCAACAAGATAATCTTTGATGGGTAACGATAAAGTAACAACCAAATTTAAATTACACACACAAATTAAAAAATATTTCCATTGCTGTACTAAAGGAGTTGTACTTATGTTGTAGTGAAATTTGAGCATGACAAAGTAATTTGTAAAGATTGGCATTATCAGTGATTGTAAATATAATTTGCTAGAAGAAAAGATAGCCTTTCTGAAAACCATATACATCCTTTTTGGAATTTTTTGTACAAATTATTTAATATCAACACCTTTTTAAACAAACTGGTAAATAATTAAGACAGTTTAATGAGACTACCAGAAAAACTAAAAATAAACTGTTGACTAATGCAGACAAAAATATAACACCATGAAAGAAAAAGTTGTGTATGGAAGCATTCCACAATAAAATTACCTAGTTGATGTGATATTTGCTTCCGCTGGTTTAAATGATAGTGCACAAGAATTTGGCAAATTGCATGGTGGCGGAGGAATGTTCTCCCGTTTTGCACAGTTCCAGGCATCAAATGTGTTTAATTCTTTTGCTGGTCGTGGATCGGTCATCCAGATCAGACCTTGTGTGATTGTCACAAACCACACATCTGGGCTGAAATTTCAAGCGTATGTTAATTAGGAAATAGAGTAGATGCATTATATATATTTTTTACATAATATATTATGTTTACACAATATATGGAAAATTGTGTTATCTATTATGTTTGAAGATATTGTGCAAAACAAATGATTGCAAGTACTTCAGTTATACATTAGTAGTTATCCTGTTTTATACAAGTTGGTGTTATATGTTTTCGATCACATTTCTCGCTAATAATATTAAACTTTATTTCCCATGTCTCCCTGTCCTCTCCAGGTTTTCCTCAGTGTTTTCTGTCTGTGTTTATCTTTCAGTTCCATTTGCACTCAGTTACTATTCAACAGCTGTCCATTACCAGTAATTGGAATATGTGGTGTGTCTAAAAAGTTTGGTGAATGCTATCAGACATCAAATGAAAACTTTTGACAATGTTCGTACAGCTTCTGGAAACTATCAGCAAAGGCCTCTTGTGGAATCAATCACAGAATGGCTATCACACGATCTTTGATGGCTTTCATGTCTGCACAACGTTCACCTTTCATGGCCCCCTTCAAGCAGGGAAACAGGAAGAAGTCTGCCAGATGTGCTGTAGCAATCAATTCACAACAGACTGGTAAAATGCAGCATTAATGGTTTGACCAGCAGGAACAAATTCATTGTGGATGATTCTGTTGTTGTCAAAGATGGTTCAAAAATGTTCAAATATGTGTGCAATCTTATGGGACTTAACTGCTAAGGTCATCAGTCCCTAAGCTTACACACTACTTAATCTAAATTATCCTAAGGACAAACACACACACCCATGCCTGAGGGAGGACTCGAACCTCTGCTGGGACCAGCCGCACAGTCCATGACTGTCAAAGATGGTGATCAACAGTGTTTTTCACCTTGTACTTTTGCAGATGGTGTTTTTTTGGTCGCGGGGAAGACAGTAAGCACCATGATATCGACTGCCGTTTTGATTCTGGATCGAACTGGTAGCACCAGGTCTCATCTCCCGTGACAATGGTGTTCGGAAGCAATGGATCCTGGTCACACATGGAAATGAAATCACCAGCAGTTTCCATCCATTTTGCTTCCTGAAAGTCTATGAGCTTGTGCGGCACAAATCGGGAGCAGATCTTCTGCTTACCCCAATCATCCCGAGTGATGGTGTGCACCATGTCCTTGCTGATGCCCAATTCCTCCACAATCAATCCGAGAGTCCATTGCCAATCTTGTGCCAGCATTTGTCACACTTTCTTGATCTTTTCTGGGGTTCTGCTTGTCGATGGCTGACCTGAATGTGGCTCATCCTCAGCTGTTTCCTTCCCTTCATGGAAGAGTTTAAACCATTTGTAATCACATTTTCCGCTCATGGCTTCCCTCCTGTACATCTGCATCAACATTCTACATGTCTCCATTGCAGTCTTCCCCACTTCATAGCAGAACTTGATGTTTCACATTGCTCCATTGTGCTGTGACACTTCCTCTCACACTGACTATGTTCAACTGGTTGCAGTCTGTTTATATAGCCAGTCACATGCAGTGCATGCCATGTATTGATTCTCCTCAAGTCTCTGAAACCCATGCACATGCACACACACATGCGTGAAGTTTCCATTGAGATTGACACCATTCACCGAACTTTTTAGACACACCACATACGACTCTCGGCTGTTGGTAAATTTTTATTTTGTTTTCGACACTATGTCATTTGTCTTCTTTGACCCATAGCTTTTATCCCCCTCTACTCTTCTTCCCTCACAGGATATGTGCATCTCTTTCTTTCATGTTTACAACCTCTGTGTATTTTACATTTACTCTAGTTGTTACTGTTTCAGAACTTGCAACTAAATAGTATTCTTTTGTTTCAAACAGTATTAATTTCCTGTAAAAAAAATTTGTATGGATATGTGACAGGACTCAGATTTCACAAAATAGTAAGAATAATAAAGAACGTCATATTTGATAATATTTAATCAAGTTGATAAAAATGTATTGCCAGACTGTTTTGTATGGATTGTATTAAATTCTTGTTACATTAAAGTTACTCACGTGAATGACTCTTATAATGCAGTGTAAAAGACAATAGACACGTCATATCAGTAAGTTATGTATATTACTCACAGGGTTTGTGCCCAGTCCAGGAACTTGTGCAGACCTCTCTCAAGTTCTTTTATTTGGAACCAGTTGGTGTGGAATGGCATCATGTAAGGAGCCTTGTTCTGTTCATAATATCTGCTGAAGTCTTCTCTGAGCCATTCAAAAACTTCATCAGGATCATGATTGTGTAGTACACACTGGTCAAGGTAAGGACAATGACCTCCTTCATATGTTTCTACATAATGAGCATTCAATGGCACTTCCCAGACTCCTAAAAGAAATTATTGCACATATATCAGGAAAGTTATGTGTCTCATAAGAAAATACTATTGAACATTTTTGCTATGAAACTAAAAGACAGATTAAATCTGTATACTGGAATGTTACTTGAGTGTGTCCATTTGCTTCTTTTGGAGCAACGTTCTTAATAAGTGAACTACTGAGCTACCAAGGTACAATTAAAACCCTGCCTTCACAGCTTCAGTGGTGTCAGGTGTCAGTACCTCACCCCTCTCTCTCTCTCTCTCTCTCTCTCTCTCTCTCACACACACACACACACACACACACACTCTCTCTCTCTCTCTCTCTCTCTCTCTCTCTCTCTCTCTCTCTCTCTCTCTGTGCAGCAGCTTCGTTGTGCCAAATACACAATGCTGGGGTTGCAGTTTGACAAATGGTCTGCAGTGAGGTGTTGTTTTCTCTGGAGTGTAGAGGGAGAATGAGGCAAGAAGCAGAAGGAGGGTTGAGAGGGTGTAGCTAGCACTCAGAAGCGGGCAACTGATGTGTGGAGAAGGAATGTGGGAGGAGGTGGCAGTAGGTGTATGGGATAGGCTTGCGACATGCACAATGTCAGTAACATAAAGGAGAGGGTGGGTAATGGGTGACACAACAGAGGAGGGAGAGACTGTTTGGTAGAAGGAGTGTGGAGTGTGTGGGTGCCTCCTCCAATGACCACAAGGGTAACCTTTATTCTTTCCATCACTTGCGTTCCACTCAAGACTTTCCAATACCATTTCAACTGCAATATGTGTTCTTTCCCCCCAAATTTGTCATTAAAAACTGTAAAGTCCTCTTTCACTGGCAGATGACATTTGGTAGTTGAAGTCAATATTTCACGCTTTATGGTAGCTTATACGATACATTAGAATTGCTGTCGTCATCATTTTGATTTTAAATCTAGTTCCATTTTCTGTCATTATCACCTTGTTATTTGGCTTTTGTGATAAACACATTTTTTTAAGAAAGTAACTATAGCATTCACTTTACTTTTATTGACAAAACTGTAAAAACAGTGAATTCTGGCAGTCAGTGAGGGATCCAGATTGAAGCAATGACATTTCAAAGGTATGTGGACCTAAGATTGCATTCTTCATGATTGTTTCACGTATAAAAGGTGATGCTAACATTAAGTTCATAGTCATTAATGAATTATAGACTATAGACAACTGTGTGTCAGGAAGAAAATTCATTAGTGAATGTTTATAGGTTGTGTTACATGAATACACTGAAGAATGACATAACTTATCAGAAAGAAGATGCTAGAGACATCTGGGAATACTGAATACATCCAAAGAAAGGCAGCACAAATGGCCATAGGTTTTGTGGCCCATGGGACAGTGTCACAAAGATGGTGAGAAAAATGTGAACTGGCATTCTGTTTAAGATAGATGCCAACTATCCTGCAAATGCTTACCTACAAAGCTTCAAGAACCAGTTTTAAGTAAGGAATCTAGGAATATACTACAACCTCCTAGGTGTCTCTCCTGTAGAGACCAAGAAGACAAGATTGAACTAATTACAGCACACACAGAGGCATTTTAATCAATCATTCTTACCACACTCCGTACGCAATGAAAGAGAAGAAGAGGAGGAAGAGATTACTGTTTAACGTCCCATTGACAAAGGCGTCATCAGAGATGGAGCACAAACTCAGATTAGGGAAGTACAGAGAAAGAAAGCAGCCATATTCTTTCAAAGGATGCCTTAAGCAGTTTAGGGAAATTACAGAAAACCTAAAGCAGGATGGCTGGGCTTAGGTTTGAACCATCATCCTTCTGAGAATGGGAGGAAACCCTAATACATGTTAGAATGAAAAATTAGTGGGAAGTACCCTCTGCTTGCATATCACAGTGGTATGAAGAGTATATATGCAGATAAACTGTAATTTTCGAAAATCATTTGGCATGGAGTTATTAGTGAGCATAGGGAGCACAGGGAGCGAAAGGCTATTTACAATTTGTACAGAAACCAGATGGCAGTTATAAGAGTCGAGGGGTATGAAAGGGATGCAGTGGTTGGGAAGGGAGTGAGACTGGGTTGTTATTCAATCTGTATATTGAGCAAGCAGTAAAGGAAACAAAAGAAAAATTCGGAGTAGGTATTAAAATCCATGGAGAAGAAATAAAAACTTTGAGGTTCGCCGATGACATTGTAATTCTGTCAGAGACAGCAAAGGACTTGGAAGAGCAGTTGAACAGAATGGATAGTGTCTTGAAAGGAGGGTATAAGATGAACATCAACAAGAGCAAAACGAGGATAATGGAATGTAGTTGAATTAAGTCGGGTGATGCTGAGGGAATTAGATTAGGAAATGAGACACTTAAAGTAGTAAAGGAGTTTTGCTATTTGGGGAGCAAAATAACTGATGATGGTCGAAGTAGAGAGGATATAAAATGTAGACTGGCAATGGCAAGGAAAGCGTTTCTGAAGAAGAAAAATTTGTTGACATTGAGTATAGATTTAAATGTCAGGAAGTCGTTTCTTAAAGTATTTGTATGGAGTGTAGCCATGTATGGAAGTGAAACATGGACGTGAAATAGTTTGGACAAGAAAAGAATAGAAGCTTTCAAAATGTGGTGCTACAGAAGAATGCTGAAGATTAGATTGGTAGATCACATAACTAATGAGGAGGTATTGAATAGAATTGGGGAGAAGAGGAGATTGTAGCACAACTTGACTAGAAGAAGGGATCGGTTGGTAGGACATGTTCTGAGTCATCGAGGGATCACCAGTTTAGTATTGGAGGGCAGTGTGGAGAGTAAAAATCGTAGAGGGAGACCAAGAGATGAATATACTAAGCAGATTCAGAAGGATGTAGGCTGCAGTAGGTACTGGGAGATGAAGAAGCTTGCACAGGATAGAGTAGCATGGAGAGCTGCATCAAACCAGTCTCAGGACTGAAGACCACAACAACAACAACAGGATTCATGAGGATGGAGACTGCCTACAAATGAATGTCACGATGACAATGACAGTGGTGATCATGAATAAAATGAAAGTACTGGTGCCACAAGCATTTTTTGAGCAAAACAATGTGATGAAAGTAAGAATGCATCAGACTACTTTTTTTCAGCATGGCTGTCCTTCTTTATCAGCGGTGTATTGTTTCCATTTAAATGTTTTTGTTTAAGCCTTGCCTCTCTGTTCCTCAGAATCATCTTTTCTTCTCTATTTTCAGTTTGTTGGAGGATACCTTGATGTGATACTGTGTGCTGGAAAACTACAGTGGGGACTTCGCATAGGTGAGACACTAAATGCGACACGTAAATCTCTGCACATATTAATGGGGATTTCGAAAGCCAGAAGCAAGGGTATAAAGTAGAAAGCCTACATATCCTTTGTGAGACTCTGTTTGAGTACACTACTAGGATATGATAGCCCCAGTGAAGACTGCTGAAGCAGATGGAAGGAATGAAATGGAGGACAGCCAGCTATATTGATGGGGCACTACAGAAGAAGAACTAATGTCATGGAAATGATTAAGAAATTGATATGGTAAATCTTGCAAGCAAAGGACAAAAGCTGGACTGGGAAGACTATGTGGGTGAGGCTACATGAGAATATATAGGACAAAGACTGCTCACTGATGGAATAGGTAAGAGAAGGAAAGGCCATCAGTACAAAATAAATGCAAACTTATGTAACAACAATGCAGTAGGTAAACGTTCTTATGTTGGTAGAGGAGTAAAGAAGTGAAAAAAACTACCAGAAGATTTGCTCAATGCTCACCCAGACAGTTTTACAAAATTTTAAAAAAAAATGAACAATATGAAAATGGTATACTTAGTTTTACAGTAACTTATAGTATACTAGGGATATAATGTAATTACATGATATAAAAACATACTCACTACTACATTCATGATCAAATAAAAATTTTATTTTCCTGTCTGTATTTAACACCTCTAAATCAACTTAGATCTTTTAGAATCAGTTAAATAGTTGTTTCACTAGCCTGGTTTCTGATAATCTTGATGCATGACAGAAAAAGGCAATCCTCGCTTTTCAGTTTGTATCTGTTACTGACTCACTTTCATGATACACCACCGCATAATTATGCAACAATCTACAATATTCATTTATTTGGTGTTTTATGTTGATTTTTTTGATGATTCTTCTGTCTGGCTTCTTAGTTTATCATTTTTTGATTTGCTGCTCAACTTGAATAATGTTGGTTCACATTTAACTATAAAGTGGTAGTGTTTGAAATGAGCTGAATTTTATTTGAGCCTGTGGAATTACATTGTGTACAGTAAATGTACATGTAATATAGGACACATCAGAAACAGAAAACATTCATTATCACCTATTTCCTAACAATTTTGTGTATAACATAACATCATTGATACAATACATAGAAATGTAATGTGATAACTACTCTTCAACACTACAAAATGCCTTTTCAACTAAATAGTCTTTGAATTTCTCTCAAAATTTGGTGCCATGTACATTGTCAGGAGGTTTTTACACAGAATTCTTGATAATTTGATGCCTGAATACTGAGGGCCTTTGTCAAGCATTGTCAGTTAGTGGGATATGCTTTGTATATCATTTTTCCTCCATGTGTTTTGGTATGTACACTAGCATTTGTAATCCACAGTGCACTATGTTTTATGCTGTATATTGTTGTTTTATATATGTACAAAGTTGTAAAAGTTAAGACACCTAGATTTTTGAAGCAGTTTCTGTATGTTTCAAAAGTATTCTTTCTAAAATGTGAATAATCTTTTTGTTTATTGAATGTTTGAGTTTTCCCACACTGTCACTCCACACTGCAGGTATGAGAGTATATGGTGTACTCAGGAGCTTTGTCTACATACTGGAATATCTGCTTCATTATGAATATGATGGGGCTACAGGTAGAACTGATATGATGTTTCCATTTTGTTTCATTAGACACAGTAATACCTAAGAACCCAGTGCATTCTGCTTCTTACAGCCTCGTTTCATCCATCTCTAAACTCATATATACAGCCTTCTCTTTGTTTCTGAATACAGCATACATCATCTTTTTTAGATATCTAACCAATTTATTTTCCAAGAACCATTGAACTGTGATATATGCAGGAATGTATTCACTTTTCAGTATTGTCATGTCATCCTGCATACAATACTTTCTTCTCTTTCTCTTAATGAACAGCCTAAATAGCAATAGCCTCATGAGCAATCCCTGTGGCACTCCATATTACATGGCTTTGGTTTCTGACTGGTATGTGTTCCATTTTGATACATACTGTTTCCTGTTGCATAAGTATGATTGTATCCTCCCTCCTGCTTGCCTTCAAATGCTATAGTTTTCCTACATTCTTATCAGTGATTCATGGTCATTAGTGTTGAATGCTTTGAAGAGATCCAGAAACATTGAAGACACAACTTTTTATTTGTCTGAGGACTGTACAATGTAAGCTGCCAGACTGATAGTCACTGGGTCTCTAGATTTTCCCTTTCTGAAACTATGCTGTGATGATACAAAAATGTTATGTTTGTCCAGATAATCAATTTATGTATTACACATAAGCATTTCTAGGATTTTTGAGAGACATGATACCAGTAAAACTTGTATGGAATTGCTGGGGGTCACCCTTAGCTATTTTCTTGTACTCTGGTGCCACCCTGCTTATCTTTAGTTTTCCTGGAAAAATTCCATCTCTGAATTTGGTGTTCCATGTGTTTGTTTCAGTTTAGTTGTTCTGCTCTCTATTGAAGCTTTCTCATTTAAATTCCAGGTTATGGATTCACTAAGATATTTGAACTTATTTAGAATCTTAATTTCTTTACTGTTCTTTAGTTGAACAACCCATGTTTCAAGCTTGAAGGTTGGCATCATTTCTGTTTTTCAAAAACACTTCTGATTAGAATGAAGATGCTAGAGATAAAGAGTAATTTTCCAGCAGCAGCCAGATAAAAGCACATTTTAGATGCACCATTACAAAAATATCATGATACATCAATAAACAGCCTTTCATTTCACACCAAAATCATCAGTGAAACAGTAGACAGACACTCACTGGTGTTACAACTGTCTTTACAAAATTTCATGACAGGAACCTATTTCATTACTTAATGGAAACAATAGGAATTGCAACTGTCAAATATGTATTGTAGTAAATAATATTCTGGTTGTTCAGGTGTTACATGCATACTTTCTATAAAGGAGTGCTTTGTATTTCTCTTTAAGTTTTAAGAACACTGATAATGGTCTGTTGATTTGTCTCCTCTTCTGTTTTACTGTGATAGAGATACTTGTACACACTTTAAAAAAGACTTACCTGGAAAGGAACGCGATGGACAGGTTCCAGAACGGCATTCATGTGGTATCTTATAATCAAGTGTATATGGCCATATAGGCACCTTGAGAGGTGGTATTCCAACAGAGCTATCATAAATATAGCCAAAGTCTTGAAGTACCTGTAATTAATCACCCTTCAAATTCTGCAGGCATGAAAGTACTAATTATTATAGGTTCTAGTTGTGAGTTTTGACATATCTGATTACAAGCATGAGTTCACTTTTTAATGACTCTTCTAATATGAAGTTTTTTTTTTTTTTTTTTAACTGGGGCTGTATTATGACAAATATTGAAACCTGCTCTCACCTCATACTGTGTGTTCCTGCCTGGTTTCAAATATGGAGCTCTCATTCCCACTATGTCATTCTTTGAAATGTTTGCAAAATGGTGGAGTATTTTTTTCATTCCTATCATTTCACCAACCCATTCCTCATATCCTTTATCCTGGAGACCTTGCTGAAGTCTAGAAATAACAAACATAATGCAACATTACTATAAAAATATTTTAGAGCTTCAATGAGTACTGCAAAATGATAGAATCTTTGCCTACATAGGTTTATACTCACGATATGGTTTCAGTTGCAATTTCATGACCTTCATGTGCAAGCTTCTGTATCATGTTGTAATTGCTGTACTCATGAGCAACAAAAAATGTGCCACGAATTGGGCAGCCATTTGGATTTTTCCGCTCTGGATCGAATACTTTCATGTAATGGTCAAAGTTATTTAGATTTATTGCTCCATCAAATGTCAGGAAAATTATTTGGGGAATCTGCAAGGTAAAAGCAAACTTTTATGAACTAAATTAGTTTCATAACTAGTTGTAAATGATTTTGATTCAGTCAAAGGATGAAGATGACAAGTTAAAAAGAACTAGCCTATCTGACAAAAATATCATAGTTAGTATTACTTTTTTGTCTTCTTTCACCAACAGTACGGGTGCACCTGGATGGATAAATATTTTACACTCTCCAAACAAACAGTATATCTCAAGATGAGACATAAAATATGATTTCACAATTATTTGCTCTACATTATAAGAATAGTGTTGTTATGGTTACATTAAATATTACTATTACTATATACTGTAAGTGGAATCTTTTGTGCCAGACAGAAAAAGATGATGAAAATATGGACCTAGTTCCACAGAGACCAAAACAGCAGCAAAGGCACTGACAAGGCAGGTGTATAGCCAGCAAATGTAAATATGGCGCTGATTATGGAAGTTGCCAATGACAGTGTGAAAGACACCTCCAACTTAGTGTTAGTTCCCACTTTTTTCAAAACATAGTCAAAAGGGTGCTGCTTGATCTTCATGTGATCTCCAGGCCCTGACAACAGCACTGTGCTGTTCTGTCCATCCAAGGCTGTATACAGTGTCAACCAGAATCAGCAACAGGCACTTTATGTTTAATTCTCTCCATGCTCCATCTGCTTCATGTTTCGCACACTATCGTTGACGTCATTGTGACCTGGACTCTGTTTATGGAAATAACCTTCAGACTAAAACTGACAATTGAAAAAGGATTTCAAGAGGGACCCAGCTTTGGCTAAGCTGTTAGAGCAACAAAAACTTCAAATAACCCTGTTACAACAACAACTAGCACCTCAGATGGCAGCTCAAGAAGAGTGGTACCACCACCAGATGGACATATGTCAGCAGCTATCTTACACTGGAATACGGTAGCTAAGGGTCTCATCCCTATCACCACCACTTTGTCCATTTACACTCTATATGGAATAATAGAGGCAACAATTCACAGCACTTAAAGTAGTACAAAGTGAGCTCCAGCAAGGTTTTTTCTTATAGTACGCTAAGCCAGAATTGTTCCATCTGCTGCAAAAGTTGTCTCCATTAATGGATCTGGTTACCCTACCTTTTGAAGAGCTGTGTAGCTCACTGGCAACTTATTATGGTCAACAAAGCCAATGTGTATGAAAAGAATATCAAGGATTTGTTTTCTTCTTCTGGATTGTTTTCTTTCTTCTTCTTGCTTGTCTGGAAAGCACTTCTTATTTGTGTCTCCAAGTAGCTTTTCTTGTGAAAGGTTTCACACAGATCCTGTAATGTGTTTGGCAGACTATCCTTGTCACTTATGGCTCACACTATGTGTACTTGGTAGTGAGAAGAGATCAGCATTTTGTTGGATGGTGGCAGCTGTTGGCATTTATGTCAAATTTCTATGTGTGTCTTCTACCTTTAGAATCATTCAGCATTCCATCATGGTTCTTCTTTATCAGAATGTCTAGGAATGGTAGGCATCTATTTCCTTTCACACCCACGGTGAATATGGTATTGTTTTGTATGCTGTTAAGGCAACAGAGGAATTCTGGTAGATTTCCTCCTCCTTGGGGCCTAACCATGAATGTGTCTTCCACATATGTGTAGAATGCCTTTGGTTTCAGATGTGCTGTTTCCTTGAAATGTTTCACACATAGATTATCAATGCCTGATGCTAGAGGGGGATCCCATGGTGATCCCAGCTATCTGTTCACAGAACTTTTCCCCATACTAGAAGTAGGTGGTGATGAGTACATGTCGAAACAGTTTCACAGTGGAGCTGTCAAAGTTACTTTCTAGTAATACAAAGGAATCTTCTAGTGGTACCTCTGTGAAGACAGGCATGGTGATGAAGCTAACTATGAGTGGATCCTTACAATGATGAGCCAAAACATTATGACCACTTGTTTAGTAGCTTGTTTGTCTCCCTTTGGAACAAAATACCTCACTGATTCTGTCTATCAGGGAACTGACTGTTTGTTGGTAGGTTTGTGGAGATTGTGGCATTAGATGTCTATGCACAGGTCTTATAATTTATGTGAATAATGGGCCACTGATTAGTGCACACAGTGACAGTGCCCTATAGTGACCCAGGTGGGTCCCAAAGGATTTACATCAGGTGAATTTGGTCACCGGGGCATCAATGTGAATTCACTATAATGCTCCTCAAACCACTGTTGCACAGTTCTGGCTCTGAGACATGGACAATTATACTGCTGAAAGATGACAGTGCCATCGGGAAGACATCAAGTATGAAGGGATGCAGGTGGCTTGCAGCTGTCAGTGCATCTTCGATTACGACCACAGGTCCCATGCCAGCATAGGAGAATGTCTCCTATAGCATAATAATGTTCCCATCATCCTATGTCCTTGTCATGTTGCATATTTTGAGCCACAATTCACCTCGATGACAGCAATTGTGGAGCTGACCATTGAATTGGTGTAGTAAAAATGTGATTCACCCAAAGAGCTGACACATTTCCATTGATCAGTGGTTCAATCCCAATGGTCCCATGCACACAGCAATTACACTACTGGCCATTAAAATTGCTACACCATGAAGATGATGTGCTAAAGATGTGAAATTTAACCAACAGGAAGAAGATGCTGTGATATGCAAATGATTAGCTTTTCAGAGGATTCGCACAAGGTTGGTGCTGGTGGCAAAACCTACAACATGCTGACATGAGGAAAGTTTCCAACCAATTTCTCATACACAAAAAGCAGTTGACCGACACTGCCTGGTGAAACGTTGTTGTGATGCCTCGTATAAGGAGGAGAAATGCGTACCATCACGTTTCCGACTTTGATAAAGGTCGGATTGTAGCCTATCGTGATTGCGGTTTATCGTATCGCAACAGTGCTGCTCACGTTGGTCGAGATCCAATGACTGTTAGCAGAATATGGGATCAGTGGGTTCAGGAGGGTAATACGGAACACCGTGCTGGATCCCAATGGCCTCGTATCACTAGCAGTTGAGATGACAGGCATCTTATCCGCATGGCTGTAACGGATCGTGCAGCCACGTCTCGATCCCTGAGTCAACAGATGGGGACATTTGCAAGACAACAACCATCTGCACTAACAGTTTGACAATGTTTGCAGCAGCATGGACTATCAGCTCGGAGACCGTGGCTGCAGTTACCCTTGACGCTGCATCACAGACAGGATCGCCTGCAATGGTGCACTCAACTAGGAACCTGGGTGCACGAATGGCAAAACGTCATTTTTTTGGATGAATCCAGGTTCTGTTTACAGCATCATGATGGTCGCATCCATGTTTGGCAACATCGTGGTGAACGTAAATTGGAAGCGTGTATTCGTCATCCTCATACTGGCGTATCACCCGGCGTGATGGTATGGGGTGCCATTGGTTACATGTCTCGGTCACCTCTTGTTCGCATTGACGGCACTTTGAACAGTGGACATTACATTTCAGATGTGTTACAACCCGTGGCACTACCCTTCATTCTATCTCTGCAAAACTCTACATTTCAGCAGGATAAAGCACGACCGCATGTTGCAGGTCCTGTACGGGCCTTTCTGGATACAGAAAATGTTCGACTGCTGCCCTGGCCAGCACATTCTCCAGATCTCTCACCAATTGAAAACGTCTGGTCAATGGTGGCCGAGGAACTGGCTTGTCACAATATGCCAGTCACTACTCTTAATGAACTGTGGTATTGTGTTGAAGCTGCATAGGCAGCTGTACCTGTACATGCCATCCAAGCTCTGTTTGACTCAATGCCCAGATGTATCAAGGCCATTATCACAGCCAGAGGTGGTTGTTCTGGGTACTGATTTCTCAAAATCTATGCATCCAAACTGTGTGAAAATGTAATCACATGTCAGTTCTAGTATAATATATTTGTCCAATGAATATCCGTTTATCATCTGCATTTCTTCTTAGTGTAGCTATTTTAATGGCCAGTAGTGTATAAATGACAATGTCATTGGGTCAACATGTGAACATGTGGGGGTGGTGTGCTGTGGAGCTCCATGTTCAACAATGCATGATAAATGGTGTGCTCTGAAATATTTGTGTGTGCACCAGCATTGTGCTCTAGCATCAGAGATGACACAGGTCACCGTCTATCCTACTTTACAGTGCAGACAAGCCTTTGAGCCCCAAATTCAGAGAAGAGTCATGGACATCCAACCTTTTAGTGCCTAGTGGTAGTGTCACTGTCCATCTACCTCTTTCTGTAGATGCTCATGATAGTAGCGTGTGAACATTTGACCAGCTTCACTATTTTTGAGATACTGATTCACAGTCTCTGCACGATAATAATCTGCCCTTTGTCAAAGTTGCTCATCTCAAAGGATTTACTCATCTGCAGCCCATATCTCTGCTAGGGTAACCTCCCATCTGTGTCCGCTTTGCTTACACACTTTTGTTATTGTGTCATGTGCCCACAATGTCACCAGGTGGTCTCCAACATCACAGTAGGTATTGGTGATAATGGTTTGGCTCATGAGTGTATCCCATGAAGCATTTTCATTAACTCTTTCAAGTGTGCCAGGTGTTTGGCTGTGCTACCTGTTGGCAAATTTTTAGTGTTAACACTTGAACGGAGAAGAACTTCCTCTTTGTATATTTTTTGGATGCCATAAAGCCAAAGTTGTTATGGACATCTAGCATACAACAGTCTGGCCATATCCTTGTCCAGTCCTGAGATGCTGAGCAGTGAGTTGAACGCCCTTGTCACTGCTGATGTAAAACCTTTCTTTACTTACTCTTATGCCAGATCCTGTAGTGGTATATCATTGTTCTGCCAATAGTCATATGGTCATAACAGTATCATTGCACTGGACTGCCTTTGAAAGTTGTGAAAATGATTATGTCATTGTCCTCATGGAGGGCATTTACAGCCCTGCATTCTGCCACCAACATGTTGTTCTTTGGCATTGTGACTTTGTTAAGGACCCTGCATGTCTCCCTTTGTTGGTGTCAGATGGGAGACCATAGTTTGCTTGCTCAATATGATCTCACATTTAGGTGATACTCTTAGAACTAGTGACATTCTGCATACGAGCCTGCGAAAGTTGGTGGAACATGTTGCATTGTTTTGCTGAGTTCACTGGCTGTAAAAATGTTTCCATCCACCCAAGCCCTCGTGCAGGGTGAGAGACTGTATGCAAGTGCAGCTGACAAGTGACCAGAGTTTATGGAATTTTGTCCAGTTCTAGCCTGCTGACACGGGTATGTTTCCACATCAGGGTCAAACTAGCACACTGTAGAATGAGTTTTATCATCATGTTCATGGGATGTTGCAAGTAAGTGAACCACAGCATCGCCTCCTTATCTGTGAACTGCTTTAAGAATGTCAATCTGCTGAGCAGACTTGCCTTCTTTATTTGTAGCATTTGCAGTATCTTGAAGCTGCACAGCATCTGCTCCCCAAAGAGCTGTGCTGTATGGAAATGTGGGCATTCTTTGCAGATTTCGTTGCTGACATCTTATTTGTCACAACTTCTGTACTGAAGGCATGCCATTACTTCACCTGTTGGGCCCTTGGAAAAAAGTCCAGCAGCTATAAAGGATCAAACTGGATATGAACCCAACACCAGCTGAAGATGGCATATCTGGCCATTCCCTGGCAACATACCACCACAGATAATATACACAGCTGGTGGGTGGCCATACCTTCGACATCCTCTGCTGAAGCCAGACACGAACAGCAATCCCAATTCTGTTCATACATGCTGCTCTGTGTACACACCATATGACAGCAACACCCATCCCACTGTGTACATGCCTGAGGAAAACAGTAACATACACGGCCCTTTGCATACACACCAGCTTCCAGTGGGCTTCATGAGAGTCACTAGTATTGCCTGCTAGCAGCACGCACCACTGACCATGGTGCTGCAAATGTGGCGCTACATTTTGTCAGTGCACCATGTGACAAGCATCTGCATCTCATGCGACTCTCATAGAAATCCTTCTGCAGATAATTTAAGATGCTGCACGTCCTCCAGCCAGCAGTAGCCACTTTCACTTCAGGCTTAATGCCGGCTGCTCTTTGCAGCTCATCCATAAGCAGTGACCTTCAGCAGCAGTCTTTGGTACCATCCCAATCTCCGACCAGATGTCAATCCAGTGTGTCAGTTCGACCCACAAACCGAACTGCCTGCACATGACCAAGGTGGACACCAACCAGGACACTGACCAAATATTGACCTAGGACACTGATCTGGACTATAGTGAGAACTCTAATTATGCTAGAAGTTGCTCTTATTTTCTGTTACACATCAAAATCATGAACTGTTCTTCTGTGTGTTACCAATAAAAGTTCTTTCATTGTAACCTGAGGACCGACTTATTATGTGCTGTCCTTGCCACCCGTAGAGACCAAGACATAAAAATGACAAGCAGAAAATTCATCAAAACGTTGCTACAAGGCAATGCCAAGACTTGCCTCATAACCCAAAAGGATTTATTAAGAAAGTCATTGAGGAGCATTCCCTTACAGAACAGCTCTGTGGGGAGAAGATTCTGTGCAGCTTGAATATGTTACAAAAGCTATGAATCAAGAAGATGAGTTTGCGCAGCAGACTGTTTTCCTTACAGCATTGTTGGAATAAGGAGGTGATGCCATGGACTGCTTACTTGCTACAGCCTATCAACATGATAATGGTATTAGTTGTGGTTTAGTATTTTAGTAAAAGTTGTAGCTTTCTTAGTAGAGAGATAATTTAGAGACCACTATTGTTAGTTCTATAAATAGTTCTACTGGTGTAATTGAACGTAGGTAACGTAGACATTTTTTCAGTAACTGTAAAATTTTACCATGAGTGAGGAGTGTGGGCTCAGTTGTAGGTTTGTGAGTAGTGCATTACAGTGTGGGATTTGTTCAAAGTATTTTCAATGCGGGGAATGCAGTGGGGAAACTAGTGAGGATTCTAGTGAGATCCTCTCATGGGAATGCAGAATCTGTAGTAGAAATAAGTTGATAGAGGAGCAGGAGCATAAGATCTGTGCCCTTCAGGTGCAGTTACAATACACAAAGGAGAAACTAAATAGGTTGAGGGGAATGAGAACTGGCAGTTGGCAAGAAGGCAGCTAGGAGGAGGTATTCAGATAGTTGTACTTTGTGTATATGCAATAGATTTGACCAAATGTCAGAGTTGTGTGGAGAGGAGCCTCTTGTAGCTGTAAATGTAGGAAACATGCGGCAGTCATCAGCTGCTAGGAGGCCTAAGTCTGTTGCGAATTCTAACAGAAAGAAGAAGGTTCTGCTGCTAGGTAGTTCACATGGTAGAGGTGTGGGCCAGCAGCTGCACAAAGTGTGGGCAGTGAGTATCAAGTCACCAGCATTGTGAAGCCTAGTGAAGGGTTGGCTCAGGTGACTGACAGCATAGGGGAGTTATATAGGAATTTTATGAAGGAGGATCAGGTAGTTATAATGGTTGGAGCAGGGAATAGTCTTGATAGGGACAGGGAATATGATGTAGGTGGTGACCTGGTAAACTACTCAAACAGGTGGCACTAATGTGCATTTTGCGCAAATGTTTCAGTGTCATGATTGGCCTCATCGTAATGCGTCTGTTAGGCGTGATAACATGGGGCTGGAGAAGGCATTGATGCTAGAGGGCATGGGTCACATTGCAATGGTGCCAGTTGAGTCTATTGATAGATTGGGTTTCACTAGGCATGGCCTGCACCTCAATGGGTATAGGAAGGGGAAGCTAGCACAGCTTATAGGTGACAGTGTGGTGGTGGGTGATGGGGTCACTCATGGAAAAATTCCTATAGTAGTTCATGTTAGAGCTGCACCTTTTTTAAATTGAAGTCAACTGATAGTTATACCTGCTTAAAGGAAGTCTCTCTAACTAAGGAATTACCTTCATAGGACACCACGTTTCCAAGTAGAGAAGAAATTAGCATATTTCATCAAAATATAAGAGGTATTAGAGATATAGTGAACTGCTTATAGATGTCGACTCTGAAGTTATTGGTACATCGAAGCACCAATTAAATAATTTGACAATTCAGAGGCTCTCTTTACCATAATACAGATTAGCTGGCTGTTTCTCAAGGAGTTCGTTGCAGAGTGGAGGAGTGGTCATGTATGTAAAAAACAGTATTCTATTTGAGTCCATAGACATATCACGGCACTGCACTGAACAGATATTTGAATATTGTGCAGGGGCAGTTGAATTTAGTGAAACTAAATTTCTAATTGTTGTTGTTTATAGGTTCCCTAACTCTGACTTCAGAGCATTTCTGCTCAAGCTCCAGAGGGTTCTTAATTTGCTTTGTAGAAAGTACCAGATATCAGTTATATGTGGTGACTTCAATATTAATTTTGTATACAATTGTGCAAGAAAAAGGATGTTGGTATATCTCCTAAATTTATATGATCTGATGCAGAGTGTGTTTTTTCCCAACTAGGGTACAGGGGAACAGTAGCACAGCCATAGACAATATTTTTATTCCTTCTTCCTTACTAGATGGGAATTCTGTTGGTAAAAGTGTGAATGGCCTTTCAAAACATGATGCACAAATTTTAACACTAAAAGGCTTTTGTACTCAAATAAATGTCACATATAATTACAAACTATGTAGGAGAGTTAGTCCAATGGCAATAAAGAGTTTTTTAAAACTTATACATTATTTACTGTCATTTCTTGTTCACAATATCAGCTTATTCCTAAGAATAAGTAGCTTTCACTCAGTCAATACTCAGCAGAAATCCAAACTGCATTTGGATTTACTTCCTTAACTCTTGTGCAAAAAGGTGTGCAGTATACTGCTGCATCCATTTTCAATAAGCTATCACAAGAATTCAAAAATCTTAGCAATAATACACATGCTTTCAAATCGAAACTGAGGAGTTTCCTCATGGGTCACTCCTTTTATTCTGTTGAGGAGTTCCTTGAAAAATTAAGCTGATCCTTATGTTATATCGTTGACTGCATTTACTTAAATTCATGGCTTGACTTTTTTTGGGTTCATAAGTATTTTATTTTTATCTGTTATTATTTTTATGTTGTAATTTCATGTACTGACACATTCCATGACCTTGGAGATTTGCTCCTCAATTTGGTCCTACAGAACTTTACATGTAAATAAATAAACCAGCAGTAATAAGGTAAATCATCTCACTCCTCAGTAACTCAGGGTTGGACAAGAATATGATCAAAATATTGTACTCTATTGATCTGGAACCACCGTGGGTTTATGGCCTCCCACAAATACACAAGTAGGCAGATCCACTATGCCCAATAGTGAACACTAAGCATTCAAACATATGCCAATGTATGGAAAGCCAACATGTGGCATAGCTGCTAAAAGCTCTCACTAGTCATTGTCCACACTACATCAAGAACTTGATAGAGTGTGTGAAAGTATTTCAAGCTGTATATCTGGACAAAAATTTAATCTAGTCAACTTTTATGTAATATCTCTCTTCACTGAAGTACCACGAGTAGATTCAACAGTATTACTACAGAGCCACTTCAACAGCATCGTGGTGATACTATTTCAACACACACTCACTGCCACCTACTTCCAGTGTGGTGAAAAGTTCTATGAACAGATAGATGGTGTCACTGTTGGATCCCCTCTAGCACCAGGTATCACTAACATATATGTGAAACACTCTAAGAAAACAGTGTGTCTGAAGCTGAAGGCATTCTACAGGTGTGTGGATGACATATTCATGATTTGGCTACATGGCAGAAACAACTTACAAGAATTCCTCTGCCACCCTAACAGCATAGACAACAACATCAGTTTCACCATGGTGGTGCAAGAAAACATGTGCCTACCATTGCTAGACAGTCTGATGAAGAAAAATGTGATGGGACATTCCATCAACAGAAAGAAGACACATGCAGTCATTGATGTAAACACCATTAGCTGCTGCCATCCAGTGAAATGCAAATCTGTGCTCATCACCCTGGTACACAGAATGCAAGCCATATGTGATAAGGAAAATTTGTCATCTGTGCAGAATATTTCACATGAAAAGCTTCTTTGAGAGACAAATGAGAAATGCTTTCAATCTGAAGAAGGAGAAGAAAAAAAATACAGAAAAATAAATCACACATCTGACATGCCTTCCATATGCAGGATCACCCACAGCCAAGATTGTCAAGATAGTGAAGAAGCGCATTGGTAAAAATGAAGAATATGACTGGATCAATCAAGAACCAACCAGGGCTATGGGCACGTGGTGTTTACAGTATCATTTGTGAGTGTGACATGAAGTACATCAGCCAGACACAGCAATGCATCTTGCAGCATGGTCTTGAAGGAATGTTCACCTCATTCTAAGCATCAAGTAAGCAGTTGCTGAGCACAGCATCAACAAAGGACGCATTCTTTCTTCCTCTTTTTCTTTTTCTTTTCTTTATTATAAGAGAGAGGGAGGGAGAAAGAAAAGAAACAGATACAGTAGCAGTGCCACATGAATGGAGTTTGGAATTCACTCATCAGAGAGGCAGTGGAAATAAGAGTACATGATGATCTTGTCCACCAGTATAATGGTTTCCAACTCACCATTCTGTAGGATGTGGCTTTAACAAAAACACATCAGAAATGCTCTGATGTAAATCCGATGAAGTTAGTGGGGGGAGGGGGAGGAGGTGGGGGGGGGGAGGTGGGGGAGGATGGAGGATAGACAGCTAGCACCAGGACTCAATGCCTGGATTTCCTCTCCACCAACCAAAGAGCCTCACCCCCGGTCATGACTGACTTCCAGTTGCACATGACTGACTGATCTGTTAAGTCCCCAGCAGAGGAGTATGTGGTCCAGGGGCTATAAAGGAGCAAACTGGATATGAACTCAACAGTTCACCTGAAGATGGTGAGCATGAAACTCATCGAAATGGTGTGATGCCATGAGTTTGTTAATAATCTGAGAAGATTTCAAGAATAAAATTTGCTTAGAATGCCTGCATTCATATATAATTCCTTAATCATAGTTTCTAATCATCAAAGGTGAGTTGATCAAGACACTGTTCATTATGAGGATGGAAACAGCACAGTCAACTGAGGGATAGCTTATTGTGTACATATTTTTCACAGCTACTGATATTCACTATCCACTGCCGCACAGTAATAAGATCTACTGCACAGCCTCCATATATCTTTAGCAAGTTCCAATGGATTTCAATTGGTGCAATTTATTCAGTACCAATTAATTCAATGATACACCTCTGTCTCATACGCACCTTGAAGTCAGATGCCATTTAGAAACACATCCTACTATAGCTGTCTGTCACAGGACATCAAAACTTAAAAGACATTTGTGCGAAGATTCAAAATTTAGTATCACACTGACACAATCCAGCTCAGACACTCCAAGTTAACACAAAAAATTAGAAGACACTAATTTTGGAATGACACTCATATTTAAAAATCAATGGTTGCAGGCAAGCTTCCTCACCATCACAAAGCTGCATACTGATTTGAGAGTGCAGCCTGCTGGCTCTATAGATGCTGCAGAGAACACTGTGGAGAGGAACACAAAAATATCCAACCACTGTTTCTCACCTTCACTCAGATGCTAACAGAACACTGAACTTAATTAAGGTAGATGTATTGATCTTCTTTTAGTGTCTTTTACTTAATTTGGATCCACGATTACATGGTATAGTGGATATAGTGAGGCTTTGTACTTCCTGCTCTTGTTTGATACACTCAACACAATTGTTTCCTACATATTTTCATAGAGTCACAAAAAAAGGGAGGGGAGGGGGATGGAGATGAAACTAAAGCACAAGAACCATACTAACCAAAACAAAGGCCACCAAAGCTGTAATTGTGTTTTGTAGCAGAACAGCATAGAAAATTAGTTCTGAAGTGAGCTACAGTATTTTTATTCTTTTGCAATCAAAGTGTACAGTGTATACACACACACACACACACACACACAGTAATACACAATACTGTTTATGACACACACACACACACACGCACACACACACACACACACACACACACACACACACACAGTGGTAATACACAATACTGTTTATGGGCAGCTGGGAGTTGTTAAGATTTACGTGGCAAGGAGGTGGTGGAAAGATATTAAGAGGCAATATAGAGTGAGACAGATGCATCTTAGTAGCACTGTCAAAATGATGGCTGAGGGAATTATAAGGTCAAGGTAGTGGGAAAAGGTCAGCTGTGGATAGGAACTGGTAGAGGCTTAGGCCAGGAGAAATTCTAAGAATGACAGATATTATGGAGGGAAAGTGCTGAGATACAGTGCTAAGGAGGGAGGGCAAGGAAGGGAAATCTATTCAGCACATGTATTGATGTAACCTCTGATGTATTTGGTGATGTGATGTCCAGCATGTTCAGTGATTGGGTTGTTACCTCTATAATTGGCCACAGTTTTGCCAGGGGCCATTCATTTAGGTAGACAGTTACTTAGTTGCCATACCCACAAAGAATGATGCTCAGTAATTGCAGCACATTTGGTATGTGAAGCAGCTGCTTTCACTTGTGGTCCTATGCTGGCTTGGACAGAAGATACCTGTGACTCAACTGCAGCAAGAGATAATGGGTGGGAACTTGGAATAGGTCCTGCCTTGGGCTATCCACAAGAGAATGACATGCAGGTATGACACAGGCAAGAATCAGGGTATTGCTTGAGTTGAGCAAACAGCAGAGTGCTTCTTGGAGGGATGAGGGTATGTCTTTCTACAGGAACCCCTCATTTCAAGTCATGGCAAAAAATTTGCAGGAAAGCTGCTACTTTGGAAAAAGAAGCTGCTGCTTGGTACTAAGGAGCTACAGTTTGCCCATTACAGTTTGCTTACTATTTACATGAGGAAACTGATAAACTTCAAAGACAAATGATTATTACATGGTGTACAAATACAAATGCATTTACAATCAGTGTTGTTGCTTTTCATGCTGCCTGCAATTTTCTCCTTTTCTTGAATCCAGATATTCCTATAAATTGTTTGAGGAGAGAGTTAAGGCATATATTTGTAAATTACAAGCAGTTCCAGTTTTGTGACTTACTCCTATCTCCAACATGTTAAACACTACTGTACAAAAACATAGAATACACGGGAGAGCTGCCTCAAGATGGCACAAGCTTCCAGCACATTGTAGAAAATACCACAGTCAGAAGAATTACTGTATGGTAGAATTCTAAAAATTATACGGGGTTTTCAAAAAGTCTCTCCACAGTGCCATATGATTGTTAGCCATGCATGCCATATGCTGCAGTGAATATACCGAAATGAAACTCAGTGAAATACAAGTCAAGTGTCCACCCTGTTGTTGAATACACAATTCAACTTGTCTAATCATGTTTCCAAACACTGACTCCGTACTTTGAAATTGTTAATCAAATCTCGCAACGTATCGCAATGTGGGAGTGTTGTCTCAGGGAAAACTGAATTAAATGTTTGACGAACTGAAACTGTGTATTTACCACCAGCTTTGAACACTTGTTCAACTAAAAACACACGATCTTCAATTATTAGCATTTTAACAGTGACAAAAACAAAATAAACAAACAAAGGAACTAAACTTAAACGTTCACATCAACATGTAATGACACACACCAATGATACTACTGACGATACTACTGATGCTGGCTGAGATAAACGAAACAGTGGAATGTTGGGAGAGTCCACCTGAAGCAAAATAACCCAGGCAGGTGAACAATCATACGGCACGTGTGGCTAACAATCATGCGGCATTGCGGAAAGACTTATTGAACACCCCGTATTTACTGTCTTTAGAAGTTGCTGAGTAATGTGTTTGCCAGATTGATCTGGATTTAGACAGTAAAATGTCTTTTGCTGATGAAAGAATCATGAAAGCTACAATTTTAAATTTTTGTTTTGCTACTAAGTGTGCTTTTTTCATAACATTCCTATTTTTTGTCATGTGTGGCCAGCTAAAACACATGCACCACATGAATACCCAAACAAAAACTTTGAAAACACACTTTTGCTCACAGTGTTCTCCCATCTAACTGCTTGGGTCTCAGTCTCAGTCCAGCACACAGATTTCATGTTTCATGGGATATAGTTTACCAAAAGGCTAAGAATTTTAGTCTTGTGCCTGTTCTTTTATTGTAACTATCTCACAAGTGAAGAAATATAGTCTGCAGCAACATCATGTTTTGTTAAACTTCATTACACTTGCTAGTAAGAAAGCAAACACAACATATTGGAGGAAAGAGAGCTTCAAAAATAGATAAGACTAAAGAAATTAGAAACCATTCAAAACAGATATTACTAAATCTGTTTTGTTGTATAAATGCTTCAGTCATTTCTTTCCTTACCTTAAGTCAGACTAATTTTCATTATAATATCAAGGCAGCAGCTGAGCAGTGGAAGAGGAGTAGCAGCATCTTTTTGCCTCCCCACAACTGGTTGTTTTTTTTCCTTACATACATGTACATTTGTAACGTAAACCCAACTAATGGAATTTCCAGATAGAACAACAACAGTATGGAAAGAATAGATTACTACTTACCACATAACGAAGATGCTGAGTCACAGATATGCACAAGGAGAAAGAATGCTAGAAATATTTCAGCTTTTGCACAAAGTCCTTCTTCAGCAGTAGAAAACTCAAATGCATTTATACAAGCACAACTCACATACACATGGCCGCTGTCTCTAGGCACACAGGCCTGAATGTGACTGTATTAGATATGAACAGTAATTTACCTGGGATGCGTAGTGATGGTATGGAAGAGACTGGGGTCAGGGATGAGAAGGGAGAGCAGGGTAGGGTTCGGGCCTTATCCTTGCAATAGTCCTAAAGGCAAGACCTGTCCCATACATTCTCCCACTGCTACTTACTCCAGTCCTTTCAAAGGCATCTCATAGCCCATCAAAGGCAGGGACATTTGATCCAACAACTTAGCTGTAGCCTCTGTGCTGCATTCTACATGGGGATGACAACTAACAAGCTGTCTGACCACATGAATGGCCACTACCAAAGTGGGACCAAGAGATGACTAGATCTACCAGTACCTGACCATGCCACCCAACACTTCAAAGATTGCTTCACAGCCTGTGCCATCTGATTTCTTCCCAATAATACTAGCTTTTCCGAATTTCACATGTGGTAACTCTCCCTGCAACACACCATTCATTCTCATAACCCCACTGGCCTCAATCACTAGCCCCTGTCCACCAGGCTATCTTCTTCGGTGCTCCCTGTCCAGTACTAAACATGTCTTCTATCTTGCTAGAGCCATATCATAGTCCTTTCCCTTTCTTTACTTTTCTTCTTACCCTCCCCCACCCCCTCCCCCTGCCAGCACAGCCTCCCAGTGCTGCACCTAACAGCACTAGCATCTTCCCCACCTCTACCCTGCTATCTCTTCCTCCTCCCATTCCATCCTATCCCATGCCCATGCCCACTACTCACCCCAGCTAGACTGCCATTCACATCTTGTGCAGTTTCATTTGTGCCTTAATGCCTGGAGACAGTGACCATTTGTGTGTGAGTTGCATTTGTGTGAATGTGCGTGTGTCTTGTACTACTTAAGAAGGCCTTGCCCAGATGCTGAAATATATGAATTAATGACTCTCAGGACACAGAAAATGACAATTACAGTGCTGTGTTTCAAAAACAAAGTGACTGCAAGAAAAACTGCAAGGTTTCAACCATTTTTTTAATTTGAGAGAAAGCTGTTTGATTTGCAAATAATGAATTAGATGCTGATCTGATCCACTGAAGGTGCCTTGTAAATAAACCAGAATGGGCCTGTATGCACAAGAAAGCTGAAAAAGAAATTAATCTGCAGCATCCAAAAGGTATTTTTCTTTTAAACTGCTGTAGTTTATTTTTGTTGTGCCAGTGAGCAACTCAAGGCCTTCTTTATGTGACAGGTAACAATCAGTCCTTTCCAAATTTCTAATACTCTATCCCTATAATTACCAGTGTGAGTAGATTAACACAATCATAATTTATTATGATTGTAATTTACAAAAATAGTCTTCAGTGACTGCTGTTGACATTTAATATGCGATTCAACTTGTTCCACAACTGTAAAGTCTCTCCTTCATGATGTAATTTATGGAATGTGATGGGTGGTTGGTTGGTTGGTTGGTTGAGTGAGTGAGTGAGTGAGGACATATTCCAGTTAATGGCTGCTTGTGGAAATTGCACTGAAAATTAAATCTTATTGCTTATGCTATCATTATTGTTCCAATCATCTACACAGTACCTCCTCAGGATCCAGACCTCCTGGAACAAGTGTGCCATCCTTGGAGCAGAAGCAGTATGGCAGAGTGCAAGCACTTGTGTCACATTTCTTTGCCAAGTCTACTGGAGGTTCTGTGCTGGGTGCTGGAGCTGAAAATTTGTTTTCACATGAGTGAATTTGTGCGACAGAAGAGGCAGCGTATTACAATGGTATTAGAATTTTTAATATCTTTGCATCTTACTTGTGGCAATGGGACCACATCTAGCTTCATTCTTGAATGTACACAGCTTACTGATGTCATCAAAATACAATCCTGATGGACATCTGTTGAGATAAGGATAGTTGTCCACACACTGTAACAGACACAGAAATTGCATGCTACCATGTTCTACTCCATAGCAAAAAGCTATTTTATTTAGTGTATGCAAAGGTATCATCAAACAGAGAGTTAATAAAAGTTGTTTTAAATTCATAACATGATAATATGTACGCACTTGATAAAACCTGCGGCAGGTAGCAGGATCTGCAAAGTTTCCATTTCCTTGCCCTTCTGGACAGATGAATTCCTTTTCTTCTGGTTTCTTCTGCTCTTTTTGACTACCCACTGGAAAAAATAAGACAAATTGTGACAATTATAGACAAGTATGCATGCACATGTGTCAGCACACACACACACACACACACACACACACACACACACACACACACACACACACACATCAAATCTGACAACTCAGGAAGCCAGGGAGTTGTTCATTCACTGTGAGCTGGGAAATTATCATACTGCAAAATGGAAACACCATTCGGGAACAATCGGTGTTCCATTAAATTAACAGGGTCTCCTAAAATGCTTTCACAGATGTAACCATTTATCTTTCCTTGAATGTGGCCATATGAAGCCCTGAGGCTCAATACTTCAATTCCTCCATGCTACAGTTTTGGAAAAGACAACCCGAATCGTACACTTCCACCAATATTCTCCATATGTCAATGGGTCTTCTGGCATAGAAAGGGTATAATAAGATGTGTCAAGCACCATTGTACATTTGTATTAATCAGTAGTGAAGGTTTTGTACTCCTTGAACTACTCAAGAATCTTCTGTGTCTTCTCAATTAATCTTCAGGAGGAACAGCAGCTCTTCTTCTTCACTTACCATCTGACAGAAATCCTTTAACTAGAATTATCAATCTCCTCTCATTCTCCTCTTTTTCTATCAGCAAGATGTTTTTTTCTTTTTCACTGCTGTGTTTAGCAAGCAAATTGCTCCCAAGAATTACGTTTGCTATCATGAAACTGGATACAGGACCTATAGGTACGCCTGGGCTGCACGCATATGACAGCATTCCAGTTTTTTTACTCAACTGTTTATTTTACCATACATAATAGTGACAATGCATTTTATGTTTAACTACTCAGATCGAGCACCAGTTACCATGCGTGACAAAACCATGGAATCAGTTGTTTGTGATATCTGATTTTGTCACTGAAAATCCATAATCACTGAAATAGTGAAAGAACAATATCATTCACTGGTAGCTTGTGCATTACTGTGGAGTTAAGACAGGGCAGTTATTTTGCAAAGTAGTGAAAATCAGTTATGTGTAAAAAGTGAAAGTAGGTGCAATAAATACAGAACTACTGATAATGTTCATAGAGTAAAGGCCTGTGATTCATGATAAAATTATCAATGCCAGTAAAGTTAAGAAATTACAGAATCACTATGGATGGAAATGTGAGTATGTTTATTATGCATCTATATTGTTTCTTGATTACATCTTCACAAATGGCTTACCACTCTAATGGAAAGGTAATCAGAAGTAGCCCTTGACATCCAAAAATAATTACAAATTTTACTGTTATTGTTTCCCTGGCAGTCCATCAATGTATGATAATTACACTGGGAAAAAAGTAACACCATCTGTAGCTCACATAAAGGCTTCAGTTCGGTGAGAAGGAAATTCCACTGTGGAGATACCAGTTACTACACTTCATCCACTTTCCCAAATAGCCACAGACATTTTCTGAGGGAGTATGACTATGTCATCTAGCAGAGCAGCTGAGGTGCAATACAGTCACTGAGTGTTCATCAAACCAGGAAAATATACATAGAGCTCTGTGAACATGACTGTTTTCATATTGGAAGATGGCAGTGACCACAGCACATTGACCACATAGACGTAAAAAAAAGAAGGCAACACTTTGTCACCAAAAACCTTGATATAAACATCCTGGACCATTTTCACAGTAACCTGAATGAGTGGGTCTAAGATATGGCATGTAAAATGCTCGCAAAACATCACAGAAACACCTCTGACCTAAACTACACCCTTCAAAATCTGCATGTTAAATGCCTCCTCATTGGGCATTAGAGGACTCAATACCTTGCATCATTTAGCAAAAAGAAGAAAGAAAAAAATGCCCATTTACAAGGTACCCAACCCCAAATCTCCATTGTGTGCAGTTTCCTTCAAAATGTTCTCAAGGTAATTGGTTGAGATGGTCCTGATGTCACTGACAGTAGCAGTTCTTGTATGATGTGAAACCAGTTGTCATTGCCAAGTCATAACTCTCGTCACTGTTCCGTACCAGTCAGAATCTTTTTTTATTATGTAATGTTACGAAGCCACTAGTTGAACACAATTACTTGAAGATATGTTGGAAAGTCCATGTAGATATACCAACAAATTGGGCAAATTCTTTCAGGTTTTGACACGAACACATCCAAACATGATAGCTCCGTTCTGTTATTTTACCACTTCTCTGTGTCAACCCATGTTGCTCTGCTGATTCCATAAAAATGCATGGCACATACATACCACTTCACTGCCATGATTTACATTAGCAGTGGAAGGTCACATGGGTGCCTGGTACCAGTTCTGCACTGCTGTCTAGTCTGCTTGCTACAATGCTACCAGATTGTTTTTTTAAGGAGGTGTGTGTGTGTGTGTGTGTGTGTGTGTATGTGTGTGTGTGTGTGTGTGTGTGTGTGTGTGTGTGTGTGTGTGTGTGAATTCCTAAGGAACCAAACTGCTGAGGTACACTACTTAAACTAACTTATGCTAAGAACAACACACACACCCAGCCTGAGAGAGGACTTGAACCTCCAGTGGGAGTGGCTGCGCAATCTGTGATATGGCACCTCTAACCATGCGGCCACTCCACGTGTCCTTAAGAAGGTGACCAACATTTTGTCCAGTGAGCTTATAACACACAACATGGCATTTCTTTCACAATTGTATGCACACAATCTCTCCTGTTGATACTTTGTACTTCACCTATGACAGTTATGATACAACCATAACAAGAAGACATTCACAAACATCATAGGAACAGAGCTTGTGTCAGCATACAGTAAAAAAGTAAAATGAAATGATAAACTGAATGTGTGTAAATTTCTCAAAGTTGCCATTAAGCCATTATAATAACTGGAAAGGTATTCTGTGAATGTAGCAGTGAGGGATTTGCATCAGTTGAGGGAGCAATGATATTTCTTCTGATTGCAACCCTATACTGTCTGCTATAACAGTTAATTAACAAAACACCAAAATGATCACATAAGTACTGTTGGTTCCAAACACTTGCCAGTTTGTAGAAAAATAGAAGATGTCAGTGTATTTTGCATGAGTTGGAAAAGAATTTATACAGATGAGATATTTATAACTGGATGTTCACATCTACATCTGTGTATACACTCTGAAAACCACTATGAAGTGCTTGGCTGAGGGTACTTAGCTTGGCACCATAACTTAAGGCTGCTTCTCATTTGAATCATATGGAGTATGAGAAAAATGACTGCTTTTACTACCTCCATCTAGTCTCGTCTTCATGGTTCCTATGCAAACAATACATAGGAGACAAAAGAATTCCTCTAGATTCTTTACTTAATACTGGTTGCTGAAACTCTGTAAGTAGACTTTTGCAGTATAATTCACAAATACCTTCAGTGCAGAAACACCCATGGCTCTACAGCACATGGGATGAAGATACAAAAACAGAGATAAGAAGGGAGAATTATGGTGAGCATTTACAACAACCATTTAGAGAGAAAAGTGGGATAGATTGGGTCACAATCAGGTACCAGATCTTGATGAACAGTGACAGTAAGTATTTCATTATTGTTTATAAACAGTGTGTACTGAAGCGTATTCATGAATAAAATTTCAACAAGCCAACGTTAGACCAAAAAACTAATCTCCATTCGAGGATGTTAGCGTAACGATCTTACTGTGGTACAGATTCTTGAGGGGAACACAAGTAATCAACAAAATTATCTATGATACTTTCTTCACTATTGGCTCCTTTTGTCTCAAGTGCAGGGATACTTCCCGTTATGTATGTCAGGGTATCATCAAAATTGTAGCCAACAAGCTGTCTCACGAAATTGTGAAGTACGCAGTGTGCTTGTATAGCAGAATCAGTCACATCCACATTACGAGGGTGGTTTGAAAAGTTCTCGGAATCACCACGAGAGGTCAGTTCTAGCGCAACGAGTTGTTCATGTGATATTCATTGGACTGTTACAAGTAAAAACGTGCCGCGTCAGTGCTCTTAGAAGAGAACTGTGGCGGTGACGTGGCACCGTTATTGTTCCCGCGAAGTGATTTGCGAAGATGGAAAAAATCGAGATTCGAGTAGTGATTAAGAAGGAAAACAACTTCGTAAAGAAAGGTATGAAAGCAAAGGACATTCATTCCAATTTCCAGAATACACTGGGGGACTCTGCTCCTTCATATTCAACTACTGCCAAGTGGGCAAATGAATTTAAATTTGTTCTGGACAGCTTAGATGATGATCTGCGCATTGGTTGGCCAAAATGTGTCACTACTCCAGAAATCATTGCAAAAGTGCACAAAATGGTCAAGGAGGATCGCCGATTGAAAGTGTGTGAAATTTTTCACGCTTGCCACATGTCATCTGAAAGGGTATACCATATTTTAACTGAAGAATTAGAAATGAAAAAATTATCTGCAAGATGGGTGCCGCGGTTCTTCACGCTGGATCAAAAACGCATGAGAAGGGACATAGTGGAACAATGTTTGGCCCGCTTAAGGAGAAACGAACAAGATTTTTGCGCTGGTTTGTGACCACAGATTAAAGTTGGGTGCACTACTATACCCCATAGACAAAACAACAGTCAAATCAGTGGAAACATGCTGATTCTCTGCCACCAAAGAAAGCAAAGACAATTCCTTCAGCGGGAAATGTCATGGCATCAGTGTTCTGGGATGGGAAGGGGATTCTGTTTGTAGATTATCTCCCCACTGGGCAAACAATTACTGGAGAATACTATGCTAACCTCCTGGACAAATTGCAACAAAAGCTTCGTGAAAAAAGGCCAGGTTTAGCAAGGAAGAAAGTCATCTTCCATCAAGACAATACGAGCCCGCATACATGTGTCATCGCCATGGCAAAATTACTCGAACCAAGGTATGAACTGTCGGCACACCCGCCTTATTCACCTGATGTGGCTCCGCCAGACTTCCAACTCTTCCCAAAATTGAAAATTTTCCTTGGAGGACGAAGATTCATTTCAAACAAAGAAATGATAGCTGGAGTTGACAACTATTTTGCAGGCCTGGAGGAAACTCATTTTCGAGATGGAGCCAAGGCACTAGAACATCATGGGACCAAGTGCATTACTCTACAAGTAGACTACACTCAAAAATAAAAAAAAAGTTTCAGTGATGTAAGTACTTTTTTTCTATTCCGTTCTGAGAACTTTTTCAAACCACTCTCATAAAATCGAATAGATGACGGAATATTCTCCATTCATTAGATAAAATGCCAAATGCACGTTGTACTTATTGCTTGTGATAGTCTGTAGTTGGGCCGGCCGCGGTGGCCGAGCGGTTGTAGGCGCTTCAGTCTGGAACCGCGCGACTGCTACGGTCGCAGGTTCTAATCCTGCCTCGGGCATGGATGTGTATGATGTCCTTAGGTTAGTTAGGTTTAAGTAGTTTTAAGTTCTAGGGGACTGATGACCTCAGATGTTAAGTCCCATAATGCTCAGAGCCATAGTCTGTAGTTAAAGACTTTTTGTTCATTATGCAGGTTTTTGTGTAGCAGTGGGTCTCGTTAAGTTGTCACTCATTGCAAAAGGCTCATCAGCCACAAACACAGAAGTGCTTTTCCGTTCAGCAGGATTATCCGGAAATGGTGCTGCACTGGGCAAATTCAAAGTTTCACAGTAATTTTTTTTTTTTTACTTAATTCAGTTTCTTTGAGTACATTAGCGTCTTCTTGGTTCAAATGGCTCTGAGCACTATGGGACTTAACATCTGTGGTCATCAGTCCCCTGGAACTTAGAACTACTTAAACCTAACTAACCTAAGGACATCACACACATCAATGCCCGAGGCAGGATTCGAACCTGCGACCGAAGCAGTCGCGCGGTTCTGGACTGAGCGCCTAGGACCGCTAGACCACCGCGGCCGGCAACGTCTTCTTGATAACCAAATGCTCCTACACTATGAATATGAAACAACAACTGCTGTCTGCTATGTTCATTAGTACAACAGAAAAGTACTTTTTGTAATTACAATATTTGCTGCCTGATCTCCAGTTTTGACGAGTGTTACACGTTTTCCATCTATGGATCCTACACAGTGAGGTAAGTTTGCTGTCTTTTCATACTAGTTGCTGGTACTGCTCCACTCTTCCGTGGTCAGTGGTTTCACACATTCTTCTTTTAGTACCTGCCATATGAACGTGCATGTACATATTTTTTGCCAGCAATTGTTGGTCAGCCGAGAAGAAACTCAAAATGGAAAGAACACATCGAATTTCTAGTCCCTAGATAGCCATAACATTTTATCTGGTCCTTTTGAAAGGGTTAGTGCAAGCCTGCGGATTTTCTTTTCATTTATATTTTGCACAACGCTTTCCGGGAAATTCTCCCCATTTTCAGCTGCTTTCTCTCTATGCTACGCCATTTATTCATGATGTTTTCTATGTGTGAAGTGCTCCATTGTTCTCTTGTCTTTACTGTAATGTATATAACATGCACAACTTTTAATTAATTTTCGATATTTACATAGAGATAGTTAATACTGAAACTCTATATAAAGGTGGGTTCATTAACTAAACATTCCCACGTGTTTTTATAGATTATCCGATGCCTGTGGTCAACCATAGCAGCACAGAATGCGGACATGGCATTCTTATTAAATGAAATTACGCTCATAGTTGATACTAACAATAAGTACGCACAGTAAATGTTGCCGCAGCTTGCCCAGACGCAATACCGTACGGATGGGATTTCCAAGGACTTCACACTGCGTGAGAAAAGTGGTCAGCACTGTGAAACGTCGCCTTAGAAAAATTAATGAATTACTGTGCTGGTAAACCCATTACGTTATTTGATTTTCAAACAGCTGAGCATAACTGAACGCACTCATTTCTCTCTTTACTCATTCTGATCAACACTAAACTGAAACACAATATTTTTAGCGCGGCGCAATCTGACTTTCAATCATCTCTACAAAAGAATGGCCCTAACAATAACCTATACCTTTCATGAATCACTTACCTCACAAAAATCTTCGTTACTCGAACTACTGCAATACAGCGAGCGCCAATACTGATAACTAAATAAAAGATTCTAACTACTGAAGTCACTAACTACTGATAGGCATAGTCAGCAAATAAATGATTTTGATAGAGAACAAACAATGTATTTACCTTAATAGTATTCAAAAGTCATAATATACATATATATCAGTTCATGACATCCAGTCTTACAGATTTACTCTCTCTGATGGACACACGTCCAAATCATCCGCTCTCAAATCATCTCTCTCCCTATATCCACCACTGCTGGCGGCTCACCTCCAACTGCGCAACGCTACAATAGCAAATTCCAAGAATGCAAACCAGCCACAGACTGCACACAGCACAGTCAGTGATTTTCATACAGAGAGCTACGTGACGTTACCAACATAAAAACCTAAACAGCCTACTTATAACTGTTGCGTGAAATCCATCGTAAGGGCGCGTGAGAAACACGCTCGTGTGGCCGTAAGCTTAGAGCTACGGGCTAGCTTCCCTCAGAAGATAATACAACGGCTTTGTGGCACCCTTCCCAACCGAAGCAGTGCATGTGTCCACGCCAGTGGAGGTGCAACGACATAGTTTTAAGTGGGCTTACACTCTCAAATTCATTGTTAAGTTTGGCTCGATATGGCACTCACTGCAATAGCCCTCTCGAGCCGTTAAGTTTCATTTCGTCTCCCCCTCCCTCTCCGGACGCTTCACTTTTTTTATCAGGCAGTGATTACGGCGGGAATTTCTTTGGGTTTTGTGATTCTCGTCAATATTCTGCTTCGACAGTCATTACCGGTTTCACGCATTGCTGCCAAACGCATTTCATTCAACATCATTTTGTCCAAGCCTGTAAGCACGATTGGGAGTGGCCGAGCGGTTCTAGGCGCTACAGTCCGGAGCCGCGCGACCGTTGGAACCTGCCTCGGGCATGGATGTGTGTTTTGTCCTTATATTTAAGTAGTTCTAAGTTCTAGGGGACTGATGACCTCAGCAGTTAAGTCCCATAGTGCTCAGAGCCATTTGCACCATTTTTTGTAAGCACGATTGAGGCTAGGAAACGCCGCCAACTGATGCGCTAGGTGCTTGGCGGGAGCTGCACCTTGAAGCGGCAGTAACCTACGGTCCAGGCGAGCAGAGGCGCCGGTGCGTGCAGCGTGAGGCTGCGTGGCTTTCTCCGGTCACGGCTCGGCCTGCGGTACCGCTCATGCTACGGCTACCGGGCCGCCTGTGCAGATGCCACCGGCCCGGCTGCGCGCGGAGAAAGTCGTCAGGGCTGTGCGCTCACTGCTTCCACGAACGCTTCAGCTCGCCTGCCGACTTCTATCCACGTCAAAGCTTTTCCCGGAGGAGAGCTACGCCAACCGTGTCTCAGTTTTGAATTCTAAACCGCTCTAACGCGTAGCGTGCACCAGCTCGAACGCTGGAGCCTTACAAAGTCGAGCAACAATAGAACGAGCAACCGCTAATATGGAGAGTACACACGGCAGCTATACTCGAATCCACGAACGATGGTAGTTCGCTCATGTCGAGGCACGGACGGGGGTTGCATTGTTGGCGATTCCAAGCGACAGTTACGGTACCGCATGCGCATGCTTTCCGCTCGAAGAAAGCGTATATCCTGCAAATTATGTCTCTCGATGGTTATGCAGAATTTATCACTTACCACCATCATCAGCGATGACAGCTGCCAACAAATGGAATAGAAATTCACTAAACAACTCTCTACGATCATGTTTAATGCTCTGCGGCATTCACAGCAGAGATGCTCCGAACACTTCTGAACGCTCATTGGCTGTCGGACAATGCCTGACGTAGATCCGCAGAACAAGCCTAAACTCGACCGCCATCTTTCATGACCCCAGCTCTAGATTTAGAGCCGATAGTGTCCGGTCATGCCAAGTCTCTAAGGATGGATAGGCCCGACCAGAGAGAGCCAGTGTTCTATCCCAGAAGACAGGACTGCCGCGAGAGCGCTGGATATTATGCAAGGACCCTCTGTGAAAGGAATATTAAAATTATATAATGGGCGACCAAAAAGTTTCCGTTTGTGGGTCTTGCTGCAACGTACATGCAGCGTAGAGCAACTTCACTGCAAACGTACACCACTGGCCATTAAAATTGCTACACCACGAAGATAACGTGCTACAGACGCGAAATTTAACCGAGAGGAAGAAGATGCTGTGGTATGCAAATGATTAGCTTTTCAGAGCATTCACACAAGGTTGACGCCGGTGGCGACGCCTACAACGTGCTGACATGAGGGAAGTTTCCAACCGATATCTCACACACAAACAACAGTTGACCGTCGTTGCCTGGTGAAACGTTGTTGTGATGCCTCGTGTAAGGAGGAGAAATGCGTACCATCACGTTTCCGACTTTGATAAAGGTCGGATTGGAGCCTGTCGCGCTTGCAGTTTATCGTATCGCGACATTGCTGTTCGCGTTGGTCGAAATACAATGACTGTTAGCAGAATATGGAATCAAAAATGTCCAAATGTGTGTGAAATCTTATGGGACTTAACTGCTAAGGTTATCAGTCCCTAAGGTTACACACTACTTAAACTAAAGTATCCTAAGGATAAACACACACAGCCATGCCCGAGGGAGGAGACTCGAACCTCCGCCGGGACCAGCCGCACGGTCCATGACTGCAGCGCCTGAGACCGCTCGGCTAATCCCGCGCGGCAATATGGAATCGGTGGGTTCAGGAGGGTAATACGGAACGCCGTGCTGGATCCCAACGGCCTCGTATCACTAGCAGTTGAGATGACAGGCATGTTATTCGCATGGCTGTAACGGATCGTGCAGCCACGTCTCAATCCCTGAGTCAACAGATGGGGACATTTGCAAGACAACAACCATCTGCACGAACAGTTCGACGACGTTTGCAGCAACATGGACAATCAGCTCGGAGACCATGGCTGTGGTTACCCTTGACGCTGCATCACAAACAGGAGCGCCTGCGATGGTGTACTCAACGACGAACGTGGGTGCACGAATGGCAAAACGTAATTTTTTCGGATGAATCCAGGTTCTGTTTACAGCATCATGATGGTTGCATCCGTGTCGGTCACCTCTTGTTCGCATTGACGGCACATTTAAGATGTGTTACGACCTGTGGCTCTACCATTCATTCGATTCCTGCGAAACCCAACGTTTCAGCAGGATAATGCACGACCGCATGTTGCAGGTCCTATACGGGCCTTTTTGGATACAAAAAATGTTCGACTGCTGCCTTGGCCAGCACATTCTACAGATCTCTCACCAATTGAAAACGTCTGGTCAATGGTGGCCGAGCAACTGGCTCGTCACAATACGCCAGTCGCTACTCTTGATGAACTGTGGTATCGTGTTGAAGCTGCATGGGCAGTTGTACCTGTACACGCCATCCAGGCATATCAAGGCCGTTATTACTGCCAGAGGTGGTTGTTCTCAGTACTCTCAGGATCTATGCACCCAAATTGCTTGAAAATGTAATCACATGTCAGTTCTAGTATAATATACTTGTCCAATGAATATCCGTATATCATCTGCATTTCTTCTTTGTGTAGCAATTTTAATGGCCAGAAGTGTATAATCACCGATATGTACGCAAGGGATCAGTGTGGCTTTCGTGTCTTTTCGACGTGCGTGATGCAAATACGGTAACATGAACTATTACGACGTCATTACCAAATGCGTCGAAAGAGGACCAAAGTGCTGTTGTTCTTTTCTTGGTTGCCGAAGCACGAACACCGATAGACATCCATCGGAGAAAGAAGAACATGTATGCGGCAGCATGTCTGTCGAAAACCATAGTTGCAGAAAACTGCAAGGGTGCTACTGCTTCATGATAACGCACGTCGCCTTAGTGCAAATGTCTTAGCACAGAAGTAACGCCAACTCAAGTGGGAGACACTATAGACCTGATATCTCCTCTTGCAATTATCATGCCTTCAGTTCCTTGAAAAGTGTCCAGAAAGGTCGGCGATTTCTGTCAGACGTGGATGTGCAGTAGGCAATTGCGAACTTCTTCACGGAGCATGACAAAGCGTTTTACCAAACGGGTATCTCCAACCCGGGGCGTCGATGGGATGATTGACTCAACGCTCACGACAATTTGGATGATTCTGGACTCTATGATCTTCGAACGAAAACTTATTGGTCATCCCTTATGGAATAATGAGATGGAGGAGAACAAACAAATGGTTCAATTGGCTCTGAGCACTATGGGACTTAACATCTGAGGTCATCAGTCCCCTAGAACTTAGAATTACTTAAAACTAACTAACCTAAGGACATCACACACATACATGCCCGAGGCAGGATTCGAACCTGCGGTCGTAGCAGTCGCACGGTTCCAGACTGAAGCGCCTGGAACCGCTCGGCCACAACGGCCGGCGGAGAAAAAAACAAGATGACTCTAGAGAAGACACTAGGAAGTGAAAGACAGTTTCCCCAAACTGATGTCAAGTAAGAGTTTTCTCCTAACAGCTGAACCAATTGCGTCATCTTCCGCTCACCGAGTAGAACTGTAGCGATACCCAGAGACATACCCAAAACCTAAAGGAAGAACCTGTCGCTGGTTTCCTACTACCTTATTAGATTTTGTGAATGACAATAATCTGCCGCACTACTTGTCGTTATTGGATTAAAATATCCTTCCAGTTCGTGGTTTTCACTATTACAAAGCGTCAGCTGTACAGCTTACCAGACGTGGAAGACCTTGAATAGACTGCAAAATGGAATAACTGGCTTCTAACATAAAGCGATGGGGATACATTGCTGGAGGTGCAAACTGTGAACGTGGAGAATAAGATGCGAAACATCTCTTCGTCTGCCCGAAGCTACATGCAGTCTGCACATTGGCTGACCTAGTTTCATCAAATGTCGGAGGTGTTAAGACAGCCGAGTTTCAGCCTTCAAAACTCACGTGACGCGCATAATCTCCCGTATATCTTGCAGATCCGTTGTGAATAATTAGTGTACCCTCAAGGAGACGAAAGTAAAAATAATGCTAACAGTTTAAAGAACTGTGAATCTATTAGAAAGTATGAGAGAGGGTAACACCAAGCACTCGATTGTGAATCGTGAATCGGGTTTCCTTCGTTTCTGAGTCATTCTACCTCCAGTGTTACTTAGCTTGTTGCTGCACAACGGAACAAAGGAAGGCGGAACGAAAGTTGCTGTTTTGTGCCGTGTCGACCCCCTCTATTGACTTCTTCGACATATCATACAAGTTAGCTGCGAAGCGTATCAGCACTGTTGTTGTAGGCCTACTCGTATATTATCCAGTATAGACCTTGAAAAGTAGAACCAAAAGTTGCTTTGAAATGTATAGCTGCGACGTGTTAGGTGATATACTGTACGAAATGAATCATCTGGAAGCAATGAAAAGTGCCAATTTCAGTGACTGTTTAACTCCGGTTCGTAAATATAACAACTGAGCAAAAAACTAAGCAAAATTACTCAAATAATTGCAACGCTCTATAAATGTTTTGTTGACTGCAGAATCAGTGGCCGATTCCGAAAGATAGAGTAGCACTCAACCAAGAGTAAAAAATGTTGTACGACCTACAATGAAGCAAAACAGGTAATCCGATTTAGGACCACTTGCTACGGAATGGACTTCGGCTTGTCAATTAAATTTTAATGATATAACTGACACATTTGCCAACAAATTGACAAGGAAAGCAGCTTTATGAGCGTTATGATCTATATATAGCTCTGTTACATTCGTTAATAATACTGTATGGTAGCGTGTCGTGTCACAATACAACATATCGCTAAAACATGTGAATGTAGTGCAGCTCCTATAACGTTCATGCTTTTTTAATCTGTGAGTTGTCTTCTGTGTACATACTGTTGTAGTCAAATGAGAGGCTAAACAGTGCTTTCGGTCGAAATTATTGTTTCGTAATCCACTTATAGAGTTTCAAAAAAATTAAAGATAGGTACTTTTAGGACTCTGCACCTCAGTTGGTAGAAGTGAAACCGTTATAGGATCACTTCGTTATCCGTTTGTCTGTCTTGATGACTGTTAAGAATCCTTTCTTTCAGGAAGGGGTACACGTAGCAAGTTAAAATTAATGTCACATACTAAGGTCTATGGTCTCTTGGCGATGTAAAAAAGTTAAGCTCCTACGTCAAGGCAATCAAAAGATAAGGGCATTTATGTCACGTATTTTGATGCAAATTCACGCCTCAATACCCGTAGCGTACTTCTCGTTGGCTTACAGTCATGAAATTAGCTAAGATTCAAGGTTTCGCAGTACAAGTACAAGAAAAAGCCCGAAAATTGTTAATTTGTAATTACGTAACGCGAAAAAATTTTTTGCTCATATTGTTATCCCTCTGTCTGCCTATCTGTCTGTCCATCTGTTAAGACCCTTTTTTTTCTCAGGAACGGATAGACGAATCAAGTTGAAATTTATGACACATACCGTCCCTTGACAGAGTAAAAATTTAAGCTCCTACTTCAATGCAGTCAAAATATACGAACTTGTAAGTCACATATTTTGATATTTTGCCAGTATCGGCACTGATAACAGGCAAAAATAATTGAAATTCTCGCTCCCAGGATGGATGAATCATCTACATACGTAATTAAGCTTGTACGGAAGCCTCGGCGCGCGAGTCCTACTCGCTCTTATATATATATATATATATATATATATATATATATATATATATATATATAGTACAAATCTGATGTAAATAATTATTGAGGCATATCCCTACTTCAGGTCGCATACAAAGTTCTATCAGCCCGTCTTCTTCAAAGAGCACAAGAGCAACTGGAAAACAAAATTGGTGAATATCAAGGTGTCTTTCGTCCCAGTAGTTCCTGCACAGAATGAATTTTCAATCTAAAGACCCTGCTAAAATACAAAGCAGTCAGAAACAAACCAATGATTTGCGCGCTTGTTGAATTTAAAAAGGCATGCGACTCGGTTGACCGACAAGCGCTTTGTGATACCTTGAAAAACAAGGATTTGATCCGAAAACCCTTAACCTCAGCAAAGAAACATTGACTGATACTACATACAAGGTTAAATTCATGGGTCAAATATCGGAGTCCTTCCTGATCAAAACTGGCGTCCGACAAGGTGATGGTCTGTCTCCTCTCCTATTCAACCTCGTGCTGGACAAGATCATCGGCGAATGGAACTGAAGATTAAAACTGCTGGAAACCTATACAGATGGGGCGAGTCAAGGATGATATAAGAATTTTATGTTTAGCTTTTGCTGACGACTTAGCCTTACTAGCGGATGATGAGATAACAGCAATCGAACAGGTTGAAACCTTTAAAGAATGTGCAGAGAAAGTTGGTCTGCAAATATCTTTCCTAAAGTCTGAGTTCATCGCCAGAAAAACTGACACCCAAAACTTGACTATAAAATACGATCGTATCAATAGAGTCCCATATTTTAAATACTTAGGTGAAGTCCTTGAACCTATGGGGCGAGAGAAAATAGCACAAAACATTCGCCTCCAAAAACTAAAGAGCGCCTGTGGAAGAACCTATCAGGTGTACAATAAAAAATGCTTGTCCAAAAACACTAAAATTAGGCATTATAATACAGTATTAAAACCTGAAGTCCTGTATGCCAGTGAAACCCTGACATTCCACATAAGTGACCTAGAAAACTTATTAAAGGGAGAACGTGGAAACAGAAGAGGACTATAGACTGCAATCTCGTCAAACAACTGAGAAATTGTCCAACCTTACAGCAGACATTAGAAAAAGGCGATTAAAATTTTATGGGCACGTCTCTAGGCTTCCCAAAACAAGACTAATACACAAAATTCTTAAATACATAGAAGAATTTAAAACTATGCCGTGGATACAAGAGGTCAAAAAGGACCTACAAAAAGCCCAGATAAATTATTCACATATTTTGGACAGAAAGGTATTTTAGCAGAATGTTGCAGACGGGAAGTTAAGTCAGAGAACGAAGCTCGAAGGAATCGGGAACAAAATGGACAGAGGAAAGGAAGAGAGCCCATGCAGAAAAAATGAGAGCAGTGTGGAAGAAAAGGAAAAAGATCAAGAAGCTTTGAGGGATCAAACAGGGTCTAATCGCACATAATAATAATAATAATGTAATCAAGTCAGAAGATTCGACGAGAGCTAGGCCAGGATTCATCCTGGCTGTGAATGAGTATCTGCTGGATCCAGCGATCGCTGGAGCTGTTGGAGGGTCCATGGCGGATGACTCACAGCGGTTGCAATAGATGCACATACGTTCAACTGCGCAAAGTTCTGGAGAAATGATGAGTGTGGGAGTTAGAGGAGTATTTTGGGCCCGCATCTAGCTATCTCGCTGAAAGGCACCATCCTCCCCAGAAAAAAGAATCGCAATGTGTGGGTGAATTAGATGTCGGACGATGTATTCATAACCAAATTTGTGACGATTTCCTCGCCTTCTGTATGAATCAATGCCACGAAAACTTTCCACAGACCATTATGCTACCTCCACCGACCAGTGTCCTTCCAGGCCTGGTTATAGTGTGTTTGGTAATCAGACACGATGCCGTCCATCCTTATATTAAGCAGAACGTACGACTAGACGTCCGTGTAGACTCGCAGCACCAAGCATCAGTCCAATTTTATTTCTGTCGAGCACCGTTGTCTCTGTAACACACCATAAGCTCCAGCTGTTCTCTCTCATGGTGTATGGGAAAACAGATTCTCTTTTGAAATATACGGCAACATAACAATTGTTGCATTTTCGTTATGTACGCTATAACGAAGTCCGCACTAATCAAATAAACATTAGTGGACCTGTGCTACCACAAAAATCAACAAAAATTTCCAACGTGCAAACAGAATGGCACGGTACAGACAAGATGCAGCAGAATGGCATTATTTACTGACTTCTTGCTACTGCACATCTTCCTTCGCCCATCCTGCTTATGTGCCCACTACTCTTAACAGAGTTTCAGACATCAATCATCTTCTTTAGAGGTCTACTCACAGCGGGATTCGCTGAACTGTTCTAGCAGACACAGGTCTGGTTGCCACCTAATTATTACGATATCTCTGTTGGCTTCCACTCGTCATTGTAGTTGACGTCCACCTCAAACATCGATGGCGCATAGAGCATCAGAGTTTTCTCGGCTGATCTTAACATTGGTACCATAGGTCCACTCAGGATACTCACTGGAAAGACACACGAACAGTTCCCAATGGGACATCATCATGAGCATTAATTAACTTGTATAACACAGAGAGAATATCGATAATTGACCTTCGTACAGTTTCCTGTAAAGTAAGACTACCAAAGCACAGTCTGATACGCAATATATGTAATGACTTTCCTATAGTTTTCTTTAAGATAAGATTGCAGGTGCGTAATATAATAAACAAGCGACTTTTATATATTAAATGACAATAATTCCCAAATACCTACATGAAAAATCCGGGTGTTTCAAAATGAACATAAGGCTTTATAGCATTTATTACAGTACACTTAGAATTATAAATAATATAGCAAATGAAAGAGCAACTCAAACAGTTTTGTTTGTATACCTGTGCGCGAAGGGAAGAATGTGGAACGACCAAGAGCGATTGAAAACGTGTTGAACGAGTCAGACTCTGTCTCGCGTAGCCCCAAGAAACCAGTTTGGAAGGCTGGTAGTAAATTGGCAATTCCAGTGACGTCAATGTGGAGACTTTTAAGAAGACTCTTACAACTACGTCCTTATCGTTTGCAGTTGTTAAAAGCTTTAAAGCCAACTTTTCAAACGAAATATTACTCTATGACGATGAAGATTTTCTGGATCGTGTCGTCTTCAGTGATGAGTCGACTTTCTACCTAAGCGGTAATTGTAATGGTTAGTTAATGTGTTTGCTAGATGTGGAGGCATAAGTGAGTACGGTAGCTTTGAGAGTTTTACTCGTACAGATGTAATCTGTTACCGTACTTTTCACTTAAGTGAATTCGTAGGTGTTAGTAGTTCTTATTTAGTTCTTGCACAAACTTTGTTTATACGTACTCGTGGTCGCAGGATGATGAGGCTGTATATTTTTGTTGTAAAGGACATGGTTGGTGTGAAGATGTGTCACTTATTGGTGACTTAACTTTGACCTTGAATAAAAAGACTACACATTGATCTTGCCAAAAGCCGAGAAGCGATTCTTCTTCGTGCTTTAGCTCTCTGGGGCACTCTGGGATGCTCCCTGGGTCATCTGCGACGAGCCTGTGTCTCTGTGAATGCGTGTGTCTCTGTGAGTTGCAACTAGTGATCACAGTTAAAGATGTGTCTGGTTGAGTGACGCAACCGCTTAAAGAAGCTGTTAAGGTAGTAGGACTTAGTTTCTGGCGAAGCAGGACATGGCACGGGCCCTTGTAAATACTGGGCCCGTGACGGAGAAAAATTTATTTCCGGTTTCGCAACTGGCAGGAAATTGCGGTTGATAAGGCATTCCCACGAGATGGTACAGTTGTAACGAGACTCCCCTAAATTGAATGTTTTTTGTACTATATCCCGGTGGGAAGTTTATGAGCCTTTCTTTTTTCGTGAAGCAACTGTGATTGGTGTTCAGTGCGCGGTTGGTCAAACGATGTTGTGCCCGACCTCTAGATTGGCCGCAAGGGGCCGGATGACAGTTTGTTTTGCATGATCTCCACATTCACACACGATCTAACGCCGTGCAATTTACACCTGTGGGGGGTTCGTAAAGGATCATGTGTACGTACCTCTGCTACCATCTGATCAACCCGACTTCAGAAACAGTATTTTTGCACTATTACTCCAGACATGTGATCAAGGTTTGGGAAGAAATGTAATGAAAACTGTTTGAATTGCTCTATTATTTTATGTATTATTTATAGCTGTAAGTAAAATGTAATAAATGTAAAATGCATTGAAACCGATATTTTTTTTTTTTTTTTTTGGGTCACCCTTTATTACCAGAACACTGTCCACCGCTTTAAGACGGGTGGAAGAAAATGTGCACTGCTCCCTTCTCTCACGTCTGAGAGGCACCCTCCTTTTCTGAGTTCACAGCATCATTTATCACCAATCATTTAAGATGTCTGTCATCAAGCTATGTATAATACTGGTAGAAAGATCACATCCCAGCAGACACCCTTCTAGTCCAACGCTGGATAATAAATGCATAGGAGCTGCCATAAAATCCAGAAGCTTCTGCTGCCGTTGGGTGAGAAAGCCACCGCCCCGCAGGAATGCATTTGCAAACCGTACTTTACAGAGCACAAAGACGGGACGGGAGCGGGAACACCGGCAATGGACACACCACTTGCACGACGAATACATACTGTGTTCGGGCCACGACAAGTCGGTTGGGCGAGGTACACGGTACGAGGAAAGTGCACCGTACAATGCGTGACATGAGTAACCAATACCTAGCGACAAACATCAGCTGCCGCATTCTTAAGTGGTAAGCGGGCCAATGTTGGTAGTTCGGGCTGTAGCTTCGGTGTCAGCTGACATGCCTTTAAGCTGCTGCGACTTCTACTAGTGCGGGGATAGTAGTCCAGTCGGTAAGTACTCAGAAATGAAGGTGGTACCTCGCAAAAGGTGTACGTTTTTAATATGTTGTACGTAGGTGGTCTGTAGTGTAAAATCCAAATTACCGAGCTCGAGTACTCCGTACTAACTTGACAGGGCCTGAAAAACCACTAAATTTTTGCACATCTGTAGCTTTTTCCTCTCGCTTTCCACGACAAAAAATACTTAGATTTTTCTTGTAGAGCGTTGAATTCTCTTTAATTTACACTGGTTAAATGACTTTTGCAGCAGATACTTAACCACATATAGAGCATTAAAGTTAAGCATGACGTGTTAAAGTACGTTTGACCATTGCAAACTGTAGAAAATTTTACGCTCTGCAGCAAAATTCAGACCGCTCTTTTCTGTAGGGCCCAAAGGAAAAATATCTATAGAGAAAAAAACGAGAAAGGGATCAAAACTGTGCGGTTTTTCTTATGCCCCAAATTAGCTCAGGGTTCTCGAGATCGAAAACGTGGAGTCTACAGTACAGAGCGCCTACGTACAAACACTAAAAGTTCATAAAATTCGTGTCTTTCGTAAGGTTCAATGCACCTGCCGAATGGACTATAGCACCGTACACATTGAACGCTGGGTCCGGTGGCTTCGACCGACATATCGCTTTTGGCAGCAGGCAGCTGTTGAGGTTCGTGGTCGTACCCCGTCTGTGGGAAGTGTATGTTACGCTTCTGTTACGTCTACCGTTGTCCCCCCACCAGCGAACGACACACTGACCTGCCCCTGTTTGCTTTCCTGCGGCAGCCCGCTGTGCACCTATTCGTACCTCCTGGACTTCATTTCGACCCGCCTTAGCACTTGCCCGCGAAAGGCAAAGGTCACGAGTTCGAGTCTCGGTCCGGCACACAGTTTTAATGTTCCAGGAAGTTTCATATCAGCGCACACTTCGCTGCAGAGTGAAAATCTCATTCTGGAAACATCCCCCAGGCTGTGGCTAAGCCATGTCTCCGCAATATCCTTTCTTTCAGGAGTGCTAGTTCTGCAAGATTCGCAGGAGAGCTTCTATTAAGTTTGGGATGTAGGAGACGAGGTACTGGCAGAAGTAAAGCTGTGAGAACGGGGCGCGAGTCGTGCTTGGTAGAGCACTTGCCCGCGAAAGGCAAAGGTCCCGAGTTCGAGTCTCGGTCCGGCACACAGTTTTAATCTGTCAGGAAGTTTCAACTAGGTGATTGCCTGCATCTAGGTTTTCTTTTGCCTTCACTGGACGCACACAGGTACAGAAACGCTACATGTATTAAGTACATAGAACAGCTGTAAAAGGCAGCCTGTGGAAGCGAACTGTCCATATTCTCGAGAAACAGAGTTTGAAAATATTTCAGAATCTGCTAGTTATTAAACTAATTTGTTTTGTTCTGTATGCTCTCATATAAAAATCAGGTGTAGATGAGCAGTAAACGACTGTTCCATAGATATAGCGCAGAACATTAACATCATACGCATGTATATTTACAGGGTCAACATCTTTTATGTTATATATATGAAATCATTCCTATCTAAAAGGACAGAAATGGTTCGAATCCCTGTCTGGTTACATTAGTTCACATAGCCATAAAGACGGTCTATCGCTGCTGTGGTATTGTCATCAAGAGATAGGTCGGTTCGCAGTCGGATTCGTGTCAAGTGGGACTTACAGTGCTGTATATTAAATTATCTTGACAACTAAGATACAGCACACTGAACGAAAATTAAGTAAAGAAATCATTGACATACGGACAACAGCATCTATGTATATTGTAAACATATATATTAACATTTTTTACGGTTTTTAAAGATTAGCATATCTATGGCTCTCCTGAAGTGAACTTTCATGGTTTTACTCATCCCTCGTTTTTAGTTCATTATCAACCTTCTCATTTTGATTTCTGAGTGAGGGAACACACGACAAACAGAGCACTCTATGTGTAAAGCATCCTTCGCGCTTTATCGGCTTTAGACCGATGGTACAAACATCACATACTGTGTGGTGGCGTCCGAATACTGGTGGTGGGAGAAATATTGATCTCTACTTGGCCATCAAGCGAAGCATATGTGTTCAAGATAACAATAGGTGATAGAGTTGCTGACCGCCAGGCCGTACACTAATGTGTTGCGCTACATGTCATAGCTAAAGAAAAGTGATGCTGTTGACAAACGCCTGTCCGTCAGTGGGGGATTTAAGCTTGATGGCCATCATAAAGCTATTCAAAAGTGGTACTCTATGTGCCGACATCTTCTCCCCTTTTCATTCCACACTCATTCATAACAACACGAAATACTCCCTTTCTCTCTAGCTACTAGTGCAGTGCGGTAATGTAGTACCAACTATCAGTCGAGTTCTCATGCTAGCGTATAGTGGGAAGCACTGTCCTGGAAGTTTGGTAGCAGCGAGTAAGACACAGACAAATAAGCTGCTCTGAACCATGAGGTACAAGTGTGTCTGCGTTTTTGTACTAGTGTCTTTCTTTGAACTGCCAGCTCTCTGTTCTCCGAACTGAGGATTATAGAAGTTGACAGATACCTCATCTGACTGCCCTCCGATTTTGTAGAGCTGAGCTGTTTGAAGCAAAGTGGAGACCAGTCGGACATGTAGTCATATGGGACCTTAGCCTCTCCTCTGCATCTGGGACATGTCCCTTCGGCGGGGGACACCCGGATCGGGCACAGGAGAGTTGCCAGTACCGTATTTCCCAAATCATATCCCACCCACATCCCACCTTCCGCCAGCGGAAAGGTCTAGCCATCTCAAACGCCAGATTCACATTCAATGCACGGACGCTTTGGCGGCACCTCCTCGGTGTTGTTCCCTGTGAGCGTCTGTTGCTGGTTTTATTACTGCCAGCCGTAAGATAAAGGTACTCCTCTTTTATATTTCCACCCACTTCAGTGACGAATTGTCTTGATCTAGTTCCAAGGCAGTGTGTCGAACAGTTTTTGGATAAATGCAGCTCGACTACTGACACACGGTTTCACGAACAATAGACAAAAGTCATTTTACCAAAAAGAGACGTTTAGTAACCACGGCCTCCACAAAACCCAAATGGCATGAGAGTGCAAAATCATGCCATGAGACGGGAACGTACTTTACATTTTATGGCAGAACAGGGAAATGCGGCAGCTGACCATTTCTACTAGGACATCTCACAGGAAGTCTTCTCACATTATCCCCAACATGCGGAATTCATACATTATCCCCTAACATTCATCGACTACTACGGGGATGAATTTGATTTAACTGCATAATGAATACATATCGGCACGTGTCGGATAGGAAAATTTGACAACAACGGCAGGCTCGGGAAAGAGTTCAGTTTGCATTTAATTTCGGCGAAAGCTGCATTTTTACCAATTTGTTAGTTCTTATAGGGAAACGATAAGTTGCTGATGATATTGGATCAAAAAGTTTGCATACAGCAGGTGCAGTGCAGACAAACTTTGGATTCTTACTCACTGATAAAATTCTCCAGGAGAAGTAAACTCTTGTCAGTTTGCGGTATAATAACGTTCTTCAAAGACTGGAACAACGTATGTGCCAAAACATTCGCTGTTGCGAACAGCACTTGAACGTTTCCGAAGCAGACACTATCTGTCTACAGTTTACAGTATCGTTTGGTTTTTCCCTGGCACCGTACCAGAAATATTTATAGCCACGCGTAAATGTAGAGATAAGCAATTAAAATTCGGAATGAAGTCATTTGCACCGTTAAATGTCAGTTTCATGCAGCGTCTTTCTCCAGAAGTGAGGTCTAGAAGGAGAGATCGCCTCCTCTTATTTTCAGTCCTCCGTTATATACTTTCCTCCGTTATATACTTTCCATTTATTTGTCAGCCGTAACAAAAACACTGTAACGTGGTAATTTTTAAAAGTAATTAGTATTCCGTGAGGGAAAAGACGGACTTGATGTTCTGCTGTGGCTCACCCAATTACGTTGATCGGCAGACATGTATCATATACGCCGAAAGACAACTATAACTCCGCATTCCATCTGAAAAAAAATCTTCACCAGGCCATTCCAGCGACTTCGTTGGATCATTCGCAAATAACTCAAGAGTTCGCTAGAGACAGAACTTGCACAGTTCGCATGCCGGATATGGAGAAGGAAGTGTCTCGAAATAGTAGTTTCAGAAGCAAGTGTGGTGCGAATGAGTGCAGCAGCTGTTATGATGGGCAGTCTAGATGTTGAGTTCGTGCGTGGTATATATATCAGATGTTGGCATTACGTCACTGTGTCAATAACCCACATTCAGACGGAGTGAACTCAATAACACAAGTAATAAGCACCAGTGGCTGAATGACAATCCTGGATGTGGATGTTCGCTTAATCTAATATTTTGTGCCTTCTGAATGCCTCATTTTTTTGTTAGGCGGTTTAGAAGAAGCTGGACGGCATTCATCAAACTGGAACTACATTGTCTTAAGGGTGGCTAAATTCCTCCTGATCTGTAGCTTCCTTTCTTCTAAGTAATGGAGTCCTATTAATCCTCTCTCCAGAATAACAGAAGTTACAAACATATGACCAATCATGTAAACTATTCTGTGATACTGAAGCAAACTAGGAAATTTGTTAATTTTTTACCACTGTATTAGAATACAGCAAACTAGGAAATTTGTTAATATTTTCCCACTGTATTATAATTTGTTAATTTTTTCCCACTGTATTCAAATTTGTTAATTTTTTTCTCACTGTGTTTTAATACAGTGGGAAAAAATTAAAAAATTTCCTAGTTTGCTTCAGTATCACAGAATAGTTTACATGATTGGTCATATGTTTGTAACTTCTGTTATTCTGGAAAAAGGGTTAATGGGACTCCGTTACTCAGAAGAAAGGAAGCTACAGATCAGGAGGAATTTAGCCACCCTTAAGGTGATGTAGTTCCAGTATGATGAAAGCCGTCCGCCTTCTTCTAAACCGCCTAACAATAAAGTGAGGCATTCAGAAGGGACAAAATATTGGATTAGGTGAACATTGTAATGGTACTTGAATTACGTAACCATTATGGTACCTCACCTGAACCTCTCGATACCAGTAATATTCTACTGTGTTTCTGTTAACTACTTAACATATTTCTGAGACAACATTCAGATTTGATTTCATTTGTGATACATCGATATGTTTATATTGCAATGATATCATTCTTATGTGTATTCTTTCTGTGGTCACTATGATCTTTGACGTACTTGTACCTCTGAGTTTTGGGCGCGTAAGCGATAGTTAGTTAGTCGTTAAGTTGTTAGGGAGTCGGACCTTGAGAAAGTCAAGTGTTGGACGTCATGTTGGAAATACGCATAACGTAATCCGGTTACAAAATGTGAACTTTAACAGTGACTGTGAGGAAGATGTTTTCAAGTTTGTTTTGTATTGTGAAGTGATGCTTAGTGTGTCGCGAGATATTGGGATAAAAGCAATTAAGACGAAGTGTAACTTAATTTCGGAGTGCTGATTATTTTTTTACATCACCATTGTCCAGCAAAAGTGTAATCTCCAAGAAGGGTTTGAGAAGCGCATCTACAAAACTTTTGAATATAGCAAAATAAAACCTAGGCCTCTTTGCATTCGAGCTTGGAATTATAACCACCTAGATTTTCAACGATTGAGCCATGATTTTACGACGAGACCAGCGTGGGAAACACAAAAAGATGAGTGCCTAGTTTTTTGATTATTACATGAAATGACTTTATTAACTGTGCTCTAATGACACCTGCCACATAATGTGACTGTTGTTGCCCGAAAATGCAGTATTTAGCAGCGTGAGCAACACCACAATCGTTATTAGATGCTGACCTTTGTTGTGGTAAGGTTGTTAGAACATCCACAACTGAGGAACATATTAATAGAATAAAAAATTCTCTTCAGTAGCCAGTAATTTCATATTTATTGCACAACTGGTTTCGAAGACTATAGCTTCATCTTCAGGCGCCACCAAATAATTACGGAAACTTAAATGTGTGTTGGTCTGGCCAATGAGTCATTGGGGGGGGGGGGGGGGGCACACTCACATCAAACGCTGGGAGTGTAGGACCAACAACGGCGGTTCCCACCTCGACAGCACTGCACGAGAGGTCACTTCCGCATGGGGAGAGAGTGCCTCTCACTTGAGCTGGCGTTAACTTCTGTGTTAGGACATATGGCGGCGTGCGTTATCACGAAGCACCATCACCTAGTACAGAACTTGGCGCACCATCCTACAACGGTGGTTATCGACAGATGTGCTGCCCTACACGCGTTCTTCATTTTCCGATTGATATCTATCGGCGTTTGTCCTTCGGCAGCCAAGAAGAGAATAACACAACATTGGTCTCTTTTGGACGCATTTCGTTATAATGTCGTCATAGTTCACGTTTCCGCATTTACGACACATGCGTCGAAAAGACACGAATACCACACTAATCCCTTGCCAACGTGTCGGTGCATATACAGGGCTATTACAAATGATTGAAGCGATTTCATAAATTCACTGTAGCTCCATTCATTGACATATGGTCACGACACACTACAGATACGTAGAAAAACTCATAAAGTTTTGTTCGGCTGAAGCCGCACTTCAGGTTTCTGCCGCCAGAGCGCTCGAGAGCGCAGTGAGACAAAATGGCGACAGGAGCCGAGAAAGCGTATGTCGTTCTTGAAATGCACCCACATCAGTCAGTCATAACAGTGAAGTGAACAGACACAATGTGCGAATCTGGGCGGTAGAGAATCCTCACGCATTCGTGCAACAAATTCGCAATTCGCCAAAAGTTAACGTGTTTTGTGCAATCTCACAGTTTAAAGTTTATGGCCCCTTTTTCTTCTGTGAAAAAAACGTTACAGGACACGCGTATCTGGACATGCTGGAAAATTGGCTCATGCCACAACTGGAGACCGACAGCGCCGACTTCATCTTTCAACAGGATGGTGCTCCACCGCACTTCCATCATGATGTTCGGCATTTCTTAAACAGGAGATTGGAAAACCGATGGATCGGTCGTGGTGGAGATCATGATCAGCAATTCATGTCATGGCCTCCACGCTCTCCCGACTTAACCCGATGCGATTTCTTTCTGTGGGGTTACGTGAAAGATTCAGTGTTTAAACCTCCTCTACCAAGAAACGTGCCAGAACTGCGAGCTTGCATCAACGATGCTTTCGAACTCATTGATGGGGACATGCTGCGCCGAGTGTGGGAGGAATTTGATTATCGGCTTGATGTCTGCCGAATCACTAAAGGGGCACTTATCGAACATTTGTGAATGTGAAAATATCTCAAATAATACAGTTATTGTAGAGCTGTGAAATCGCTTCAATCATTAGTAATAACCCTGTATATAAGAACCGAAGTCGTGCTACATTGCATAGACGTTGCAGCAATCCCCCCAAACAGAATCTTGTGGATCGCCCCTCATACAAGGTTATTCAGTCGCCCCTGCATTCGGGGTTTATGTAACCCGCAACACCTTCTGAATCACACGCGAGATTTTCATATTCTGTCGCTCGCTTCGCGCGAACTATTAGTTCTTTAGGAAAAATTAACACAACATTTTTGTAGGATATTTAATGTCGTTAAATTTTGTACTGGAATACGTTTTTGCTGCAGGCAGCGGTTTTCGAGCTATCAAGAAAAACGCCTCTGAAAGTCACTTTTGTACATTTCTCCTGAATTATTCGAAAACTGCTCCCTGTAGCGGACCATATCCCAGCACCATTCAGTTGTTCTGTAGGATTACTAGCTTGTTCTTAGTGAGAGACGGAATTTGAAAATTTGCGTGTAGTATTTGAAGGTACTGCGGGTTGCGTAAAACCTATAGTTAGGGGCAGCCGGGTCACCCTGTACCGGGGATCAAATAGTCAGTATACATTTGAAAACTTAATAAACCACAGAATAATGTAGATAGAGAGATAAAAATTGACACACATGCTTGGAATGACATGGGGATTTATTAGAATTAAAAAAAAAACAAAGATTGCTAGACGTGTGAAAGATCTGCGCGCGTCGTTTAGTGATGATCGTGTGCTCAGCCGCCACTTTCGTTATGCTTGGCCTCCCAGGTCCTCAGACCTCAGTCAGTGCGATTATTGGCTTTGGGTTTACCTGAAGACGCAAGTATATCGTGATCGACCGACATCTCTAGGGATGCTGAAAGACAACATCCGACGCCAATGCCTCACCATAACTCCGGACACGCTTTACAGTGCTGTTCAAAACATTATTCTTCGACTACAGTTATTGTTGAGGAATGATGGTGGACATATTGAGCATTTCCTGTAAAGAACGTCATCTTTGCTTTGTCTTACTTTGTTATGCTAATTATTGCTATTCTGATCAGACGAAGCGCCTCCTGTCGGACATTTTTTGAACTTTTTTTTTTTTTTTTTTTGTTCTAATAAAACCCCATGTCATTCCAACCATGTGTATCAATTTGTACCTCTCTATCTACATTATTCTGTGATTTATTCAGTTTTCGAATTTATACTGACTTTTTGATCACCCGGTGTATTGAACATTTTATTGTTATTATTATCATCAAAGATCTAGGCATCTGTGGCAAGTTGAAAGTGATGATAACGAAGAGTTATATTTGGTTAAGAGGGGTGGGCGGGGGGGGGGGGGGGGGGAGAGCTATCAAATCCTCCACCTCCGCCAGCGAATTCTGAATCCGTGCCTGCACCGTACATGTGACACTTCTAGAGCTAAAAATCACAATGAGTATTAGGAAAAACTCAAGAACTTACTAGGGAGTGAATATCGAACCTTCGTATTTGTTGGCTAGCTGCTGTCAGCCGAAACACCAGCCGTACTGTTGCCCACAGTTTTGTTGCCTGACAGAATGGGTAACGCGAGGCTGCATAACGTTACGGAACCGAACGGTACGGCGCTGGTGCCGGAAGATTAGCGCTCAGCCGGCAACGCTGTTGAATGTGGCCGGTGGCGGGTCGTTGCCGCAGCAGAGAAGTGATTCCTGCCGGCGTCGGCCGCCGTGCCCTTTCGCCAGCGAGGCTGGATAGCGCAAGGTCGGCTGGCGGTCAGTCGCGCTCGCGGCCGCCGGGCACCGTGCACCGCGCCTCCCCTGGTCTGCTCAGGGCGCCACACCATCAGCTGTAACGGGGCCGTAGGGTAGGGGCGTGCTTCCCCAACACTAGGGGGAGGTTGAGGATGAAGTTTCAATCACCGCCGGGGCACGGTTCATTTCTTAGCCGGACGTGCCCCACATGTCAGCTGCGTGTAAATCTCTGTCAGGGGACTGTGCCTGAGGAGAGAGAGAGAGAGAGAGAGAGAGAGACCATAGGACATATAAACCTGATCTGTGACCGTTCTTCGCAGGAAAGACGTCTATCCAAACTTACACAGTGACTGAACATAATCACTTAGGGACAAGATATAAAGGCTGTTAGTGGCATCAAAATTTAGAATCCAGTTACCCATTGACAAGGCACGAACTGAAGCTGACAGTAGAAAAGTGAAAGCAGAAACGCTTTACTCTCTTTTCAAATGTTCCTTTAAGAAGAAAAATTCAGGAGTATTACCACAATTTAATTCTCGTACCATTGAAATAGATATTAGCGTCAGGGGCTTGAGAAACTGCAGAAATTATTCAAACTGAAGAAATCTCCAAGACCTATTGGAACCCCTGTCAGATTCTACACCCGATTTTCAGCTGAGTTAGCCCCTCTGTTAATAATAATTTGTCTTGATCCACTGAACAAAAAATCGTGCCCAGAAGCTGGAAGAAAGTAGAGATCACGCAGCTGTCTACAAGAAGGGTAGCAGAACTGATGCACAAAACAGCTGTCCAATATTCTTGACAATTTGACGTCCGTTTGTTCTAGAGTCTCAGAACACATTCTGAGCTGAAGCACAATGAGGTATCTCGAACAGAACGACTTCATGAATGCCAACCAGCATGCATCGTGTCAAACCCAACTCCCACTTTTCGAGCAGCTTTTGGGCTACAACATTGCCGATATGCGGGCGAGCATTGCCGTGCAGAATGAGTGGCCCAGTCTCGAGCAACTGAGGTCTCATTTTTCTGCGAAGGTTTTGCATGAAGTTACGATAATACACTACTGTACCAGTTCTTCCACATGAGACTCTATCTGTCACGATGATTCCTTGGTGATCGTAAGCAGAAATTATCATTTGCTTGAGTTTTGACTGAGCGAGTCGAAATTTTTTTAGACGTGGAGAATCTGAACTCTCCACTTATCGGAGTGCGATTTCAACTCCGGTTCAAAGTCTAATCCATGTTTCATCAATAGCGACAATTCTACAAAAGAATCCTTTTTTGAGCAACGTTGCAATGCTCAGGGGTTTCTGCTTCTCTTCAGGAGTCAAACAGTGTCGGAACCATCTCGCAGAATTTTATTTTTTCTTCAAATCATTTGTCAGAACGCGGAATACTGATGTTATGGGAATTTCCATGGATTCAGAGAGTTCCTCAAAAATCGCACTGCGATCTTCTTCAAGAGCGTCTTCCACAAGTTTTACATTTCGTTCATCTGTTGACGTTTTTGGCTTTGGAATATCGTCTATGCTCATGCGACCACAACGAAATAGATTAACCCAACGAGAAACTATACCACGGTCCACTGCAAACTCACCACAAACTCCACTCAACGCCCTGTGGATTTCTGCCGGGTTTTTGCCACGTAAAGTTTCGATCTTGATGCACGACCTATGGTCTTCAACAGTAACACTACCCAAGACCCCTACAGGGTCAATTTTTACCTCTCGCCAATTTTATGTTAGAGTACACAGCGAAAAAACAAAAACAGGTGCTTCTTCCTCAAGCTCCGAACTACATCTGACTTAATCTTATTGTTGTTACATCAAAGAGATCACAGTAACACCAACCTGTGCATTGTTATGAAACGTGGAACCAACCAGTTTAACAACGCAGATAGTGGAATTTTGCGAAAGTCTTTGAACGCGTAAATCAGAAATAACTGTTTGGGTCGGTGCAGTAAAAGAAGACGTGAAAGAAGCATGAATGGCATAGTCTGATATACCAGACAGAAAAAAGGAGAAAACTCACATCTGGACAGCTGGCCTGCCGGAAGAACGTACTAAGACAGAAACTTGGTCTGACGAGCAGAAAAGGGCCCATTCTGAGAGAATGAATGTAATATGGTTACAACGAATGTTGCAACAACACTGTGAAAATGCCCTGTGTTGTACGTACACAGTCCAGGCACGTTAATGAGACCACCTGTCAAAAGACTGAATAACCACATTTTGCAGCGCGGATCGCTGAGGCATGCAGGAAGAGACACAGTGAGCTTTCGCAACTTATCGACAGAGATGTGGAGCCATGCCAACTCCAGCGGCGTGGTCAGCTGCGCTAGGCTTCTCCGTTCAGGATCCATGGCGCGAACAGCCCGTTCGAGGTGGTCCCACGGTTTCTGTATTGGGATAAATCCGGTTAGTTTGGTGGCCAAGGGAGTACGGTAAACTCATCTTGGTGCTCTTCGAATCACGGACGTACTCTTTCACTGCGAGCTGTGTGACTCGTTGCATCGTCCTGCTGATGGATGCCGTCGTGCCGATGAAAAAGAAACATTGGGTTAGGATGAACAAGCACCCCAAGGATAGGTGCATATTTATGTCGATCCATTGTGCCTTCCAGAAAGACGAAATCACCCAGGGAATGCCACGAAAACATTCCCCAGATCATAACGCTCCCTCATCCGGTCTGTACCCTTCCGACGATTGTTGCAGTGTGTTTGCTTTCAGACGTTTCACGCCGCACCTGCCAACGGTGATCTGTCCGTTCGAGCATAAAACGTGACTCATCTGAAAAGGCAACCTTTCGTCACTGAGTTGACGTCCAGGTACGGTACTGGCCTGCAAATTCCTGTCTTCGTCGCCGAAGAACAGCTGTCAGCATAGGTGCTGTAGCAGGACTATGAATTTCGCCGCGCTACGCTCGTTCCCTCAGATATAAATTATACCGTCGCAGCTGTATGAGCTCTCGACGGCAGAGAAAATATTTATAAGAAAATGAAGGTACAAAAATTGTAACTCTCTTTGTTTTCTACCCGCTATTGTCTCTCGAGAGCGAAAGCTTAACTTCACTTATTCGGTAGTCTTGGTATGATTCAGACGTAAAAACTTATTCGTTAGTCTAGGTCTGATTAAGACGTAAAAACTTATTGATGTGCAGACATATAGTATTGTGGAAGCTTGTATGAAATTTGGAGGATGGAAGCAGCGGTAAAATACATTGCATTCAATATCAAGATGGCATTCATTCGTAGACATTAGTAATTGCTGGACGATGAAATTTACTGCAAGGTTTCGGAGCAGCTACGACATTTTCATGCAGAAATGAAGCAGGAGATTGTTGGAGAACAATACCTGAACGCCGCACGAAAGAAGACATATTAAGATGGTAATGAATGTACTCTTATCTACGCCATTTCCCCTGTTAATCACATTTTGTTATTCTCTGTTCTCTTTCAAATAATGTTTGTAGTGGAAATTGATTTGACTTTTGTTCAGAAACACCACAAGGACCACCCCAACAATAGCTTTTACGAATCACGAAGTCCAATAGTTTTTCTGTAATACGAAGTCCGATTTGCATTTCATTCTTTCCCTTTTTCACGGTCATTAACGATTTTAAAACCCCCTTTTTATTCACCATTTCTTCTCACATTTTCAACCTTTTCTTTTCTTTTGTGGTGTGCGTACTGTAAGACCTTCAGTACACACACCATCAGATTATTGGACTTCTCGCTCTAATGAAGTAGGTGAGTGTCAGCAATATGTCTTGTGGTCTTATTGTGGCGTATTTATCTTCTGCCGTTAGGTCAGACGATAGAAATGCCACTTGCACCCTTAGTATACCAGATTGATGGTGACCAACTTTAAACAGAACTTGATTAATTTTCACACACATTTATTAAAATAATAACAAACATAAAAATTACTTAACTTGGTTCAGGATGCTATTTACAATTGACAATCCGAAGTTCCTTTGGTATTGGTACATCAATCTTATTCTCACATATATCTCTGATACTTGACAAAAGTGTCTATTCATTTATCTTCATGGCTGTGTACAGGAATATGGTAATCTTATTTGGCGCTGACAGAAACTTGACTATAGACTGGTGCAGACCAATGTAGAACTCGTACAGACTGGTACAGACAAATGCAGACTGGTTAGGACTGGTGCAGACAAATGCAGACTGACCAATCGGAGGTCTGTACACTCGTTATAATACCTCGCGCGTTCATGTATCACTGCGCGAGTGTGATCTGTGAGGAGAAAAGGTTCTACGTTAGCAGCAATCTCATTGGCTGCGTTACATACTAATACGCGGATCGGCGGAAGCAGAATTTGGTCCGTCTCTATGGCAGCGCCATCTCGTAGTGCGGAGACGGACGAGCTCTGCGCCTGCGCTGTTGTGCTTAGCGGGGCGCGCTCTGGTGGGAAAGTTGTGTATGCGCTGACTACGCGGAGCTATGTACACAACATCTTTTCTTCTCTTTTTCTTTTTTATTAACCACTACAGTGCATGAGCCAGCCACCTGCTGTGGAGGCCCATATGCAGCAACGTTCGTCGAACGGTCATTGAGGAGATACTGTTGGTAGTCCCATGGTTCATTTGGGCATTGGGCACTCAGTTTCTCAACAGTTGCACGTGGTCGTTGCTAACTCCTGTCATCTATGACCAGTGGTTCACCCCAGTTGCCTCGGCGTCGGTTTTCGATATCACCATTTTGCCATGCGTGGTATACTTTAACCACGGTGTCAAGCGAACAGCTTACAGACTTAGCCATCTTTGACCCGAAAGCCAATGATCATGCCCTTTTGGGCGTCAAATAAATCGCTCTGTTATGACAACGACTGCACTGATCATGTCGACACTTTGACACGTTTTATACACCCTCCTCGGTTATTGCTGCCACCGGCCGACTGTGACTGGTTATTGGACATTGTTGTCGAAGAAAGATGGTGACTGAAGCATTTAGCACGGTCGGGTAGGTCCGGGATGTGAATAATAATAATAACAATCATTACAGTAACAAATTGGTGAGACACTGCCTCCGTACCACCGTCCTACTGACAACACAGGGGCTATTAACAGAAGAGTGTCTCGACATGTAAGCACTACACGGCTGAAAACTGTACTACTTTGCAGAGCGAGGCCGGGATATGCAGCGTTGCATTAAATGTTTCAGCGGTGCCCACCTAGCGGCATTCCGCAGCTCACTTATCATATTAATAGCCGTTACCAGGAGTGACTAATCAGCGATTTAAGTCAACAGGCCTGTTACACGGAACCAGTACCCAGGCCGGTACTTTCGCGCTGTGGGTCACAGCCCCCCAATTAGGCTGGCGTAATTCTCGTGCACAAAACGTGCAGTTCCGCGGCACGGCGCTAACCGCTGCCAGCTGCAACAACCAGTCTTGAAGCAGCTGCAAAAACTGCTACCGTCTTCTGATAGCAGTCACTGGAAGTCGACCGCTAGGTGCACAGTTAAATCACAATACTCACATTTATTGGTGAAGACAGAGAATTTTGCGACAATAAGGAAGAAAGATTAGAGTTTATCGCCCCGTCAGTGACGTGACAGCAGACACGGGGGACTAATTCGAATAATAACGATTGTGACCTCACCAGCATTCGCCTGAAATGGTTAGCGGAAATCTAGGTCAAGATGCTTGCACAAAAATTCAGGTCATGGTCCTTCCGAAAGCGATGACACTGCTATAACTACTATGCAATTTGCCTTGGAATTCGTGACTACGATGGTTCTCTAGTGAAAATGGAACGCATATTTAGAACGTAATGAATATTTAGAACATCACACCGTGAAACGAACTGATAGAGCCTATGCTTTGGATTCGTCTCTTAGGAAAAAACCTAAAAATAACTTGACGCATGGTTCCTGCTAAGCCCGCAAGTCTTGGCGTTTCTTCTTCGTGCATCCCCTTAGCGCCCCAACAACAGACGACCAATTCCTTAAAAGTAAGCTAAATTCTGACTAATATTGCAACTTTGTCTCTATTTCTCTTGTTAACAAACTTCTATATTTCTATATTAATAACGAACTACGCGCATGTGTTTAAGATAACACTTCCGTAAGATTCTTCCAGTAAATTCCAGCCTGGAAATCAGATTCTCTCACCACTGGTTTTATGTCTTCCTTCTGCTTTAGGCCACACCGAATGGGTACTCCTTGGCATTTTAAAGCAGTTACTGCTTCCAGTGACTAACAGTCTTCCTCCATTTACGTGCAATACATGACTTCTATTTTCGTTCTGGGTCAAGTGCAAGTCTCCCCTGGCCGCAAACTCACCAGATCTCAACATTATTGCGCCGCTGGGGAGGAGGGTGCATGATCGCTGTCCATTTCCATCATCGTTGCCTCTTCTTGCGACTATTTTGCAGGTAGAATGGTATATGATTCCCTTGAAAACCACGCAGGACCTGTATTTATCCATTCCGAGACGAATGGCAGCTGTTTTGAATGCCAACGGTTTTCCTGCTGTGATTTTGGCATTGGCGTGTATTGTGTTTTTGGTGTTTCCACACACTTGTCTACCCCCTGTACGATAAACTGCTGCTAGAGGTAAACCAAAGTAGCCTGTATTATCTCTGTAGAATGTCAGAGTATCTCATCTTGTCCATATGCCTTTCCACTGTTGAGAGATTTTGGCTAATTTTCTATTCCTCGATCACTTATTCCCGATATTTGCCATTTCTCCTCCAAGCGATACCTGAAAGGATGAATTGTATTACTATCCTCAGTAATTCCCAAAGACTGAAATCCCTACTTCGGCCTTCTCTCTGTCATTTTCTGTTAGTCCACTGAGTGACTGGATGGATGATTTATATCCGGCTTCTGACATCTGCAAAAGCCATCTGAGCTCCCTATCTTGAATCTTACACGGAAGGGAGGAAAACAGAAGGAATATTACGAGGGTTGTGCAGAAAGTAATGCACCGCATTTTTTTATCTGTCGAAAACAATGCTATGAATGCGAAACGTTACAATGTATTACGAGGGTGGTTTGAAAAGTTCTCGGAACGGAATAGAAAAAAAAGTACTTACATCACTGAAACTTTTTTTTTATTTTTCAATGTAGTCTCCTTGTAGATTAATGCACTTGGTTCAACGATGTTCCAGTGCCTTGATCCCATCTTGAGAATGAGTTTCCTCCAGGCCTGCAAAATAGTTGTCAACTCCGGCTATCAATTCTTCGTTTGAAATGAATCTTTGTCCACCAAGAAAAATTTTCAGTTTGGAAAGAGATGGAAGTCTGACGGAGCCGTTATCAGGTGAATAAGATGGGTGCGGCAACAATTCATACCTTAGTTCGTGTAATTTTGCCATGGCGACGGCACATGTGTGCTGGTGCGCATTACCTTTTTTTCATTTCTAATTTTCAGTTAAAATGTGATATGCCCTTTCAGATGACATCTGGCAAGCGTGTGCAATTTCACACACTTTCAATCGGCGATCCTCCATGACCATTTTGTGCAATTTTGCAATGATTTCTGGAGTTGTGACACATCTTGGCCGACCACTGCGCGGATCATCATCTAAGCTCTCCCGACCAAATTTAAATTCATTTGTCCACTTGGCAAGAGTTGAATATGAAGGAGCAGAGTCCCTCAGTGTATTCCGGAAAACGGCATAAATGTCCTTTGCTTTCATACCTTTCTTTACGAAGTACTTAATCACTGCTCGAATCTCGATTTTTTCCATCTTCGCAAATCACTACTCTGGAACAACAGAGCCACGTCACCGCTACAGCTCTTTTCCAAGACCACTGACGTGGCACGTGTTTACAGGCAACAGTCCAATGAATATCACGTGAACAACTCCTTGCGATAGTGCTGACCTCTCGTGGTGATTCCGAGAATTCTTCAAACCACTCGCGTATTTGTTTCCGTTACTTCCGACAAATAGCGTAGCTGCAGGACAGTTTCAAAATGGCGTCTGTAGGTGACGTACGTTACAAGCAACGTGCCGTCACTGAATTTCTCACTGCAGAGAAAGAAACTGTGAGGAATATTCACAAACTCCTGTGCAAAGTCTATGGAGCATGTGCTGTCGACAGAAGTACAGTTGCAGAGGTGAAAACACCGCTTCAGTTGTAAATTACTTTATTTTCACACGACTGCTTTCGGACTGTTATAAGCCAATCCTCAGGTGTCTTAGCTGTGCTGTGGTCCCCGAGCCCCGCTTGTACCAGGTGCGGTGTGCTAGAAGTACTGTTAGTCGCTGGGCACGGAGGGTGAGGTCATCAGAAGGCGGTGCGGCGGAGCTCCACCATTTGCAGTGGTCGGGGAGACCATCCACGGCTGTCACACCTGTCATGTTGCAGCGAACTGATGTTGCCATTCGGGGAGACAGACGCGTTACAACTCTGCAGTTGGCGCTGCATATGTCAATCGGCAAAGGAAGTGTGGATGCAAACCAGGGTTGGACAGTGTTACCCCATCCACCCTACTGTCCTGACCTAGCCCCGTCGGACTTCCACTTGTTTGGGTCATTAAACGATGCCGTTGTTGGAAGAAATTTTGGGGACGATGAGGAGGTGATTCACCAGGACAAGGCTTGGTACCGACGGGGCATACACGCCGTTGATTCGCGCTGGAGGAAGGCCGTAGAACTGGATGGAGATTACGTGGAAAAATGGGGCGTGTAGATAAAACACCATTCGTTAGAGTGTGTAGTTCTCATTGTGTTCAATAAAGAATTGTTGAAGAAAAAATGCAGTGCATTTCTTTCTGGGCAACCCTCTTATAACATCATATCAATAACGAGGATGAAATGTAAGCTATCGCTGGACATCAGTGGGGAATATAAATCGATCCTGTTATTTTCAAAGGAACCCCCCAGCTTTCGCTTTAAGCGGTTTAGGGAAACTCATGTACACAGTCTAGGGTTAATCTCGTACAGCAGACTAAACGGGGTCCCGCGTCCGGCCATCCTGATTTAGGTTTTCCGCGATTTCCCTAAATCGCTCCAGGCAAATGCCGGAATGGTTCCTTTGAACGGGCACGGCCGACTTTCTTCCCCGTCCTTCCTTAATCCGATGAGACCGATGACCTCGCTGTCTGGTCTCCTCCCCCAAAATAATCCAAAACTAAACGGGGACAGGCACGCTACAATGGGTTAGTAATTCGTTTCCGAGGCGGAGAAACTGCAGCCTCACAATTTGTTGAGGACTATGTATTTGGCAGAAACGTCGCCCACCGACGTCTTTTGGGCTTTGCTTAACCTCGTCCCGCATATCGTATACGACACACGGAAATGGTGACATTTATCTGCATAAAGAATCCTTGTAACGCCAAAGAAACGAGCACCAACAGTTTGTTCACCTTCCGCAAGCTGTCATTACCTACTGCAACAAGTTTCAACGCTCTGTGTCGTCAGTTACATGTAACAGAAATATTATACGGAGAACATACTTTTCTGCTAGTGGAACTGCAGAGTATAGTCGCCGAACGACCCGTTAACGAAGCTCTGTTGCTCCACGGCAACAAAGTAGTTACCACCTGAGGACGTTGCTCTAAATACGGGAGAGCCGAGAGAGCGGCGTCCGCCATTCAGTTTCTTCTGCTCCGGCGCTCACTATTACGTAAGTACGTCGTTCTTATTGCAGCCTGCTCTCTGTCGCTCACAACTGAAACGCTGTTTCCTGATGGTCGCAAAGTTCGCCACGCGTGTACCACGCTAGGTGTGGCATTAACAGCCGTTTTAACGATGCAGTGCGCAACCATGTTGTCTTCGACCTAGATATTTCCGTGTACACAAATAATCTTGGTTATGCATTCATAAGTACAGAAGAATAACATATAAGTTTCTGAAGTGTAATAAAAACACTGTAAGCAATAACGAAGAAATTAAAACTAATTCCTCAGAGCATTAAGCTCGTTCTATACTAGTGACTTTCTGGTCAGAATTGACTATTCGAATTGTGTGCGCCTTTTGTGCCTACGTATAAATCAAAAACCAATCACGGCGCGAGTGTGTTTATGGCGTTAATAATCTGTAGATTGTGCCAAGTGTGCAGTTCTAACTTTCCGAGCATGCTTCATACTGCGCATGCGCAGAACAGGAGCTATGGTGGCGTCTGGTAACATCGTAAGCTACGCTATTTTGGACGAGTTCAGCCCTATTACAAAAACGGATTTTGTGCTTTCGTGCCTTCTTAGCCTTTAGTGTGTTGTTTGCTTTGTTTTCGTGAGACACTGATGAGTTACACAAAGCCCTGGTATTTTTTCCTACTATTGTTCTGCCACAAGAAAAACGAAATATCTGAAAGCAAAAAGGACAAGTTGAGTTTCGCACGAACGATGATTTCTAAATCCGTGCTGATTTGTGGACAGCAGTTTTTCTGTCTCACTAAAGTTTGTTGCATTCGAATTCAGAATGTATTCAAGGATTCTGCAATGTTAAGGATATTGGTCTGTAATTATACGGGTCAGTTCTTGTACCTATTTCGGGCTGCAGCTACACTGGCTACTGGACGAGTATGTAGAGGAAGGTCACCGAAGAGTAAAATCCAATAGCTGGCAAGTTAGTTGAATGGGCTGGCTATCGGAATGGTGTATTTAGCGTATAAGTAAAAGACAAAAATGGTTCAAATGGCTCTGAGCACTATGGGACTTAACTTCTGATGTCATCAGTCCCCTAGAACCTAGAACTACTTAAACCTAACTAACCTAAGGACATCACACACATCCATGCCCGAGGCAGGATTCGAACCTGCGACCGTAGCGGTCGCGCGGTTCCAGACTGTAGCGCCTAGAGCCGCTCGGCCACCTCGGCCGGCTAAGTAAAAGACACTGACTCGTAGAGGTCCCCCGCGATGGGATAGACTTTTTGAAACCACGTATACAGTGATATAGGTTAAGATCCCAGGTGTCACACTCTGCAGCCATTCACGCTGGTGGGCCCTCGTTTGCGACTAATTGACCAAAAAAATTTAAGAATTTTATGCGACACTCAGTCGCTTTAAAAAAAAGCGTTAGAAAGTTCTGTGGTTGTGTGGTGTAGTGGTTAGAATATCTGCTTCAGATGCGGGAGCTTATGGACAGAGAAAAGGGATAGGAGGAGATGGACAAAGAGAGGGGGAACAGGAGATAGAATTAGAGTGGCGGAGAAGGATATGTACAGAGGGAGAAGGAAGAGATGGACAGAGGAGAAGTAGCAGACGGATAGAGAGAGGGGGGATCAACAGTGGAGGGGTAGTAAGAGATGGACAGAGAGGGGAGGAGGAGAATGTCTGCCGCAACCATACAAAATGAGCAGCAAAGTGGTAAGGATATTACGATACTGTAACGTGAACTGCAGTTTAATAGAAAATGTACGAAGGAATTCAATTCTGAATTTCAGAGCTGTTGTTGGCGCGTGCCGGTAACGATGAATCGACAATGTCAAAAATGTTCAAATGTGTGTGAAATGTTATGGGACTTAACCCTCAAATGGATCTGAGCACTATGGGACTTAACTGCTGAGGTCATCAGTCCCCTAGAACTTAGAACTACTTAAACCTAACTAACCTAAAGACATCACACACATCCATGCCCGAGGCAGGATTCGAACCTGCGACCGTAGCGATCGCGCGGTTCCAGACTGTAGCGCCTAGAAGCGCTCGGCCATTCCGGCCGGCGGGACTTAACTGATAATCAGCTTACACACTACTTAACCTAAATTATCCTAAGGACAAACACACACACACACATGCCCGAGGGAGGACTCGAACCTCCGACGGGAGCAGCCGCACAGTCCATGACTGCAGCGCCCCAGACCGCTCGGCTAATCCCGCGCGGGCCGACAACGTCGCCCATTGGCCTATCGCCTTATTTATCTCATCCGTAGGTGGTTCTTATCCCCACAGTTATTGTTTCGAGGCAGTATCTAATATGTGTACGAGGTCTGGTTGAAATCGGTCCAGTGGTATAGGAGGAGACGAACTCATGTACTTAATTTTTTGTAGTATGTGCGGATGATAGCGTGTCCCTTGATCCATATCATTTTTATATTCTTACCGACCCTTCGTTTTACTTGGTGACTTTCATAATGATGGATTAGTTTTCCTGACAAGAGTTAGGATCTACTTATCTCTTTGAAAAAAGGTAACCGATGCATAATTTGGAGACAAAATGCAGCTAGCGATGTCCCTGGTTCTCGTTTGGGGACGCTCCTATGAACACAAAGTAGACTGCTGCCCTCACCTCAATAGCTCCACTCGTTCACAGCCGTGTCGAGGGTGGAAGAACGCTTGTTCTGGTTTGAGAATTGAGTGATCGCACAGCGCAGCGGAGGCCGCTGGAGTGCCGTTACTATTTACGTGCAGCGCGGCGCAGCAAAGCTCCCGGGACGCGGCAGCCCGGTAGCCTGGTAGAGCGCGTTGCACAACTGAAGGCGTGGCCGCCTCGCCGCACTGTCACCGCATCGCCGCGCCGGCGCGTTGGGTAACGGACCGCGGGAACACGGCCCTGGCGTCTCCCACCAGACAGAGGGGTGGGTAGCATCGGGACTGCCGCAGGTGAACACTGAGGTGACAGGAGTCATGGGATAGCCATATGCACATATACAGATGACGGCGGGATCGCATACACGAGGTATAAAAGGGCAGTGCATTGGCGGAGCTATCGTTTGTACTCAGATCATTCGTGTAAACAGGTTTCCGACGTCGTTATGGCTGCACGACGGGAATTAACAGACTCTGTACGCGGAATGGTAGTTGGAGCTGGACGCATGCGTCATTCCATTTCGGAAATTGTGAGGGCATTCAATATTCTGAGATCCGCAGTGTCAAGACTGAGCTGAAAATAAATTTCAATTTTTACCACGGACAATACAGTGGCTGACGGCGTTCACTTAACAATCGAGAGTTGGGTTGTTTGGTTCAAATGGCTCTGAGCACTATGGGACTTAACTTATAAGGTCATCAGTCCCCTAGAATTTAGAACTACTTAAACCTAACTAACCTAAGGACACCACACACATCCATGCCCGAGGCAAGATTTGAACCTGCGACCGTAGCGGTCGCGCGGTTCCAGACTGTAGCGCCTAGAACCGTTCGACCACTCCGTCCGGCGGTTGTTAGGAGAAGAGACCAAACAGCGAGATCATCGGTCTCATCGGATTAGGGAAGGAAGGGGAAAGAAGTCGGCCGTGCCCTTGCAAAGGAACTATCCCGACATTTGCCTGGAGCGATTTAGGGAAATCACGGAAAACCTAAATCCGGATGGCCGGACGCGGGATTGGACCGTCGTCCTCCTGAATGCGAGTCCAATGTGCTAACCACTGCGCCAACTCGCTCGGTTTAACAACCGAGAGCAGCGGTGTTTGCGTAGAGTAGTCAGTGCTAACAGACAAGTAACACTTCGTGAAATAGCCACAAAAATGAATATGGCACGTACGGCGAACGTATGCGTTAGGTACAGTGCGGAAAAATCTGGTGGTAATAGACTATGGCAGCAGACGACCTCTGATATGAGCACATCACCTGCAGCGCCTCTCTTGGTCTCGTGACCATATCGGTTGGACATTAGACGACTGGAAAACCGTGGCCTGGCCAAATGAGTCCCAATTTCAGTTGGTAAGGACATCCATAATGGTGCAGGCAGCATTTACATGGAATGGACCGGGTCCCCTGGTCCAATTCAATCTATCATAGTCGCCCGTTGTGGCCGTGCGGTTAAAGGCGCTTCAGTCTGGAACCGCGTGACCGCTACGGTCGCAGGTTCGAATCCTGCCTCGGGCATGAATGTATGTGATGTCCTTAGGTTAGTTAGGTTTAAGTAGTTCTAAGTTCTAGGGGACTGATGACCATAGATGTTAAGTCCCATAGTGCTCAGAGCCATTTGAACCATTTGGAGTCCTCCCTCGGACATGGATGTATGTGTTGTCATTAGCGTAAGTTATTTTAAGTTAGATTAAGTAGTTCGTAAGCTTAGGGACCGATGACCTCAGCAGTTTGGTCCCATAAGACCTTACGAAAAACTCCCAAATTTTCGAATTAGCTAAGTACGCAACGTTGCCCTGGTATATTTTTATTCCAGTTCCATTAGTCCATCTCCTCCTCTCCCCCATTCTCTGTCCCTCTCCTCCTCTTTCTTTTTTTGTCGATTTCCCCCTCCTCCTCTTTCTGTCCATCTCCTACTCCCTCATATCTGCATCCATGTCTTTCTTCCACCTCTCTATCTGGCCATCTCTTCCACCCCCCTTCTCTCTCCGCGTTACCACTCCCACCCAATAGGAGGTTGCTGGCTCTTACCCCCACAGCATTTCTTTCCAGATACTAAGTGATATATGATCAAGTTTCGTTGAAATTGCGGCAAGGTTTAAGGAAGAGATTTTTACACGCGGCTTTGTCTGCATATGCACATCTTGCATACATTTAATGTATTTCACACATATTTGTAAGCATATTTCATCTGTATCTCCAGCGAATTTAGCCCTGCATTTTCGTTTTCATGCAGCTCAATTTCTTTGACGTCATATCTCCTGAACTTTGTGTTGTACAACGATATAACTTTGTAGGTACATTCAGCGACACATGTGGGTACTTTTGCGGAATGTGTTCGAATAGAATTAGTATCAAAGAAGTAATACATTTAAACGTCATGCATGACGCAGTAGTTTTCCGCGCATCTCAGTGTTTTTGAGGTCGTACCTCCTGAAATACGTGTTGTACAGCGATACAATATTGCAGGTCCATTGAGTGCTGTATGTGAATACTGTCTGCAAAATGTATCACCAGTTAGCAGTAAACAAGTAATGCACTGAAGCGCCAAAGAAACTGGTATAGGCATGCGTATTCAAATACAGAGATATGTAAACAAGCAGAATACGACTCTGCGGTCGGCAATGGCTATATAAGACAAGAAGTGTCTGGCTCAGTTGTTAGATCGGTTACTGCTGCTACAGTGGCAGGTTATCAATATTTAAGTGAGTTTGAACGTGGTGTTATAGCCGACGCACAAGCAATGGGACACAGCGTCACTCAAATAGCGATGAAGTGGGGATTTTCCCGTACGACCATTTCACGAGTGTACCGTGAATATCAGGAATCCTGTAAAACAACAAATCTCCGACACTTCTGCGGCTGGAAAAAGATCCTGCAAGAACGGGACCAACGACGACTGGTGACAATCGTTCAACGTGACAGAAGTGCAAACCTTCCGCAAATTGCCGCAAATTTCAATGCTAGGCCATCAACAAGTGTCAGCGTGTGACATATTCAGCGAAACATCATCGGTATGGGCTGTGGGAGACGAAGGCCCACTCGTATACCCTTGATGACCGCGCAACACAGAGCTTTATGCCTCGCCAGGGGTCATCAACACCGACACTGGACTCTTGATGACTGAAACATGTTGCCTGTCGGACGAGTCTAGTTTGAAATTGTATCGAGAGGATGGACGTGTATGAGTTTTGACACAATCTCATGAATTCATGGACCCTGCATGTCAGCAGGGGACTCTTCAAGCCGGTGGAGGCTCTGTTATGGTGTGGGTCGCGTGCAGTTGGAGTGATATGGGACCCCTGATACGTCTACATATGACTCTGACAGGTGACTCGCACATAAGCATCCTGTCTGTTCATCTGCATCCATTCATGTCCATTGTGCATTCCGACTGATGGGCAATTCCAGCAGGACAATGCCACATTCCACACCTCCAGAATTGCTACAGAGTGGCTCCAGGATCACTGTTTTGAGTTTAAACACTTCCGCTGGCCACCAAACTCCCCAGACATGAACATTATTGAGCATATCTGCAAAGCCTTGCAATGTGGTGTTCAGAAGATCAGAAGAGAGCTCCACCCGCTCGTACTCTTAACGGATTTATGGACAGCCCTGCAGGATGAATGGTATCAATTCCTTCCAGCACTACTTCAGACATTAGTCAAGTCCATGCCACGCCGTGTTACGGCACTTCCGCGTGCTCGCGGAAGCCCTACATGATATTAGGCAGGTGTACCAGTTTCTTTGGCTCTTCAGTGTAAATTAAAACGTCATGCACGATGCGGCAGCTTTAATGCGTGAAAATCGAAAATGTAGTATTCGATAAATTTTCGGTAAATTTTTATCATTTTCAGAGATACAGAGGTTCGAAGTTACCCTACTCGCGCGTAAAATCCAGTGTGAGGCAAAAACGTAATCAATAAAGTGCCGACCACGGATAAGCATGCTGTAAAGGATCTCCGCTATCATCAGAAGAGTTCTGGGAAGCTCATGTCGTAGTACTGAAGTGCATGCAGAATCTTTCTGCACATAAAATCCGGTTGAGGTATGAAGTTATATAGCTCTGCGTCATTTAAGTTTCATACAAGTAAACTATCAAACTTTTTCTGGCCCACAAAGTTCTTTTCATATGAGTGACATATCCCACTACAGCAGGGAAAAGGGAACCAGCTGAATAATGCTCCTACCGGAGCACAAAAAATGTGAACGTGTTCCTGTTTATTAAAAGACACTGACTGAAAAGCGCCTTCAAGTAATGTAGTGCGCCATTCGATACTACGTAGGCTTGTTCGTACACAATGAGACGTTTATTGTGGCACCTTTCAAAAGCAAATCCCACAAGACAGAAATTTTTTGTCCCTGTTTCCTGTTGGTGTTGAAGTCCACTTCCATGAAATAAAATCTATAAAGGTCGAGCCTTTGCCCAGCAGATAGCTTTTCCTGCCATGAAGTTTCAGAAGCTGTTGGCTAAAGTTTTCGCAAAGTTGATATTTCGTGGCATTGTTCATACTTCGCTTCTTCTTTGGGGCAGGTATTGATTCCCATTCCGCTCCGCATCGTGACACCTCTTCGTAAATTGTAAACCATCAATTTACCCAACTTTAACATGCTGCTTGTTTTCGGTCAGCTCTTCACTGTCACTCAGCTCACCTTCTCGTCACCATTAAATTTAATAACATTCACAACAAGCCATCGTAGCTGCTCGCTAAGGCATTATGCACTTTCACTTTTAGTGCATGGAGTGAGAGACAAAAGCCAAGTATTACTCTGAACGTGGCTGTGCCTAGTCACAGGCCAATTTTGTTTCCTACAGCCGGGTCTGTTGCTCTCTTTGTCGGGTAATACATTCTATGTAGGGCGTTCCAAACCTTCGTCAACTGGACGGTTGCTTTGAAAACCAGAGTGCTTAACGAGACGTGATCCTATCGAAGGTGATATGCCGTAGTCTTCCTCCGATCTTTAAATTGTTTTACCCAGCCAGTTATAGGAAAATCTACGACTGAGGGTCGATTCAGAACCATACTGCGACTTAGCGTCTTACCAAATCAACATACACTGCATGATAAAAATTGAAGCATTAGGAAAACATGGTCGCATGTCAGAGTAACTTCGTACACGCGCACAGCATCACCGGATATGTAAATGATTATAGAGCAGCAATCCTCTATGACAGGTAGAACGGCCACCAGTGAATTGCTGTTGGTCGTGTTTCGTGTTGTTATACAATATAAGGTGCGTGAACGGCGTCAGATGTCAAGTGATCGCTGTGAAGGACATGAAGATGCCACATAATCTTGTGAGACAGCGTTATCAGCTCCTGATAGTGTTGTAAGCAGCCTCATTGTTAGTCTCCCATTGGTGTCTGGTAGAATCGTGTAATATTCAATTTGTGGGGCGTTCGGATGTGACAGTGGCCCGATGTTGGACTGCATAGGAACGTGACGGCGGGCATACTCGTCGTCAAGCTCCTGGTCGACCACTCTGACGACCACAAGGGTAGATCGCCGTACTGTGCACCAGCGACATCGTAACCGCTTCACATCTGCGCCTGCTGTCCAAGAATAAGTAACGGACTCCCTGCAACGTCGTGTGTGATCCCACGCCACTCGTCAGAGACTAGAACTAACCAGACTAGGGAATTACCGTCCTATGTATAGTCTGCCGATAACACCACACCACAAACGGCTGCTTTTGGAGTGGTGCTCCGACTGGGAAGTATGGACTGTTGGCGAATGGCGTCTCGTGTTCAGCGATGAATCGCGGTTCTGTTCTACCCCTGATGACCATCGTCGGCAAGTAAGATGGCGGACAGCTGCCCCATTTTTCCAATGTCTTGCAGAAGCACATGGCGTGGAAAGCCATCGGGTATGACTTCTGGTCACCGCTGGTAGTGACTGAGGAAAATTTGACAGCACAACTGTACGTCACGAACTTCGTGTGTCCTCATGCATTACCTTTCATGCTGCAGTACGATGATGCGATTTTTCAACAGGCTGACGCTCATCCATACGTAGCATGTGTCTACAAACTATCTGTGTTACGTTGGGGTACTCCTGTGATCAGCAAGATCCCCAGATCTATTCCCTTTAGAACATGTGTGCGACCAGCTCGGACGTCAAATCCATTCCAGTGCCAGTATCTAGGATATCAAGGGAAAGATAATAGAGTTCTGGACCAGTTTGCCTCAGTAGAGGATACATCGGCCTTATGACACCTTACCCAACTGAATAAATGCGCGCATCATAGCTAGAGCGGGTGCAACGTTATACTGATAAATGGGCTCATAATTACACAAGGCCTCGTAGCCCGTGAAGTTTCATTTCGTTTCCTCCTCTTCTACTGGCTGCTTCACTTTCTTTGTCGAGCCGTGTATCATTGCCAGAGGTGACAGAAGCGATAAGTAACAGAAAATGTCCTAGGACCGACTGGGGATTGAATACTGAAACTTTGTACTTGTAATCTCATATTTACGCACCGAGTAACCTTTAGTGACAAAATCATGCAGACTGCAGAGGATGTAAACTGACGACTCTAAAATGAGAAATTATGGATAGAAATGAATATCCACTATTCTTTTGACATTTACAACTTACACCTTACAACAACAAGTTAAACTTAAAACAGTTATTCAGAGTAACAACTGCCAATCTGAGTGCAAGGTTTACAACAGAAGAATTTAGATCCACTCTCAGGCATCCCTGTTGGCTGTGGTACGATACATGCAGGTAAGACCCTACCGAACGTCTATTCTTCAGCTTCACAAAATAGTTTCGTGACTTCTCTTTTTATTACTAAGTAGAGAAGATGGAGAAACATAAGCCTGTGATTTCTTCGATAGTTTGCTGACGACGAAGTCACCTTGAACCACGGCCAAGGATGACGAGCAAAAACAAGAAAGACGTCGATGTGGCTCCCAGAGAACATAGCGGATTCTACTACGAGTGGTAAGTTCCAACGATACTGAGGTCTTCTCGTCCTGTATACGAATGAAATTTAAACCAATTAACATCAAAATATGGTTCAAATAGCTCTGAGCACTATGGGACTTAACTTCTGAGGTCATCAGTCCCCTAGAACTTAGAGCTACTTAAACCTAACTAACCTAAGGACATCACACACATCCATGCCCGAAGCAGGATTCGAACCTGCGACCGTAGCGGTCGCACGGTTCCAGACTGTAGCGCCTAGAACCGCTCGGCCACTCAATTAACATCACTGATCGCCAAAACCCGATTCGTGATGTGCGAATTACACAGCTTCCTTTCGTTCTGATAATTGCTCTCGCTTTTAGTCGTTATAAGATTTTCTTTACGTGTAACTGACACAAAAATAAATTATCCGCCGCAGGCGGTCAAAAAGTAAAGGCCCAGGTACGCTTTGAATACCAAGTTTATTTAAATTAAGAGAACGCAAAGGTCTTGTCTCACTTACTGCAGAAACAAAATCTTGAAGGGACTAGTTAGAGAAATCTTCTAAGCCCAGTGAAACCGTGTTAAGGACAAACATCAAAATATTACAAATCCACTAGTCATCACGTCGGGCAACATCTTTTTCTGGAAGGTCATGTTGCGTGTTCCAGGACCAGAAGGCTGGCTCGGACGGCAGTGACAGCATAGCGACGGCTCCATGGTGAGCTTCTGACTGAAGGAATGCATAAGCATTCGGCGCTTGGCCCAAAAGCCCACTCTGATTGAACTGGCCTCTCAGGCCCCGTGCGTCGGGTTAAGTAAAGCTCTCGGGGCCAGGATACAGTCGGTCTTGATTCTTGTTAGATGGCCAGTGTAGGAAAGACGTTCATGTGGCTAATAGCTCCTCTTGGTGCTTCGGCCGCCATCCGATGGCCGTATGTAGAGTGGCAGCCTTCGGATTTTGTCTCTGAGGAAGCTGGTTGCCTGTGTAATTTGGATGTAACGTGTGTTGCTGGCAGGATGGGCGGAAGCCCTTAGTACAGCAGAAACAATGTCTAAGTTGCCAGCCGACCATAGCCCTGATACGACATAAATCAACATCTTAACATATCGCTACAAAAACGGCGATGTTTCTCTCACACATGCAACGCTCCTAACCACCTCTATCGTTTATCACTCAAAAATTTGGTCGAAGTGCTAAATCGTATTTTCAATGAGTGACGTTGGTGGAACAAAATACCTCATTCCACTGAGAAAATATCCACACTTTACACATAGCCATCATTATATTTTCGTTTACATCTTCACTATTCTCTATTAAACTATAAAATTATTTCTCCCAATTGTAGTAAAGTTTCTTCGCAGAAAAAGGATCGGCATGTAACATTTTATACCCATGAACGTTTTTATTATCATTATAAGCTATGAAAAGAAAACTGCAGTCTGGAACCGCAAGACCGCTACGGTCGCAGGTTCGAATCCTGCCTCGGGCATGGATGTTTGTGATGTCCTTAGGTTAGTTAGGTTTAACTAGTTCTAAGTTCTAGGGGACTAATGACCTCAGCAGTTGAGTCCCATAGTGCTCAGCGCCATTTGAGCCAAAAGAAAACTGATCCAACCTTTTAGTTGCACAAAACACGAATCAGAAATACCAATAACGAGCGTAATATTTTGAATTATTGTAAGTTGATATATTTTTACTAATTGAAGGAGTGTAACGTGCCATGAACATCTGTGATAAGTTACAAATGTTTGTCAGATCGGGATTCGAATATAGATTTCAACAGTCTAGCCCGTGCCTATCATACTTTTAACGTGTCAGAAATTCTCGTTATAGAGACTGTTCTACACTGAATCAAGCATTAGATTTGAGACATAATACTTCTGTCAACGTTCTTGCTATCGTTGCAAGTATCTTTCACTGGTGTTACATGAGTTTCGATACTACTCATAAGTCCTATAATCCTTATCTAGATTTCCCATTATAATTAAAGGAAAATTCCCCGATAGATTACTGTAAAAAAGTCACGTATAGTTATTAACGTCGCGTGAAATATTGCAGCTATACATGCAGTGGTTATTCCCTATTCGCGAGAGTGCCAGTTTCGAATTCCGATCCCCCAACCTGTTTTAGAATTCCGTTGTAACCTAAATGACATAAAGTGAAAACCGTGATGTGAGCATAAGTATGTAGTGGCATTTATGTACCAAGACTGTGTGGGGCATGTATTTGTCAATTTTAGATGGTGATCATTAAGATCAGGCATCTGTATTGCACCCTCAATAGGTCTTTGAGAATGAACCAGTCGGTTCGAAACTAATCGCCAAAATACCTGTACTGCAACTGTGACAGATTTGTAATATACTCTTCATTCTGTGTACAGCGTAAAAATGTAGCGCGGCTTCCCGTTATAAAATCTCCATCCTGATTTCTTAATACGTCGGACTGAAGCATGCATTACTATAAATGGACATCTTATTAAGCACCTATTTTTACTATGGCTTAGAAGTTCAGATCGTGTGAAGTAGCTAGTAGATTACTTCAGCACTCTGTTATTACACAATAATAGAATAGTGTGTTCTCATCTGTTTACTGAATTATGTAGGTCATTCGTAATAGCAAAGAGCTTGCAGTAGAGGAGATTTGTTCACAGAAGAAAAGATGACGGGTGCTCATAGCTTTTAAGGTATGTACATTAGAGTCCATGTCTGCCGACCATTTTTTTTTTTTTTTTTTTTTGTCCATAACACCACCTCTCGAAATAGGGAATACCTTTTTCTAACACCTTGGATAAGCCAAAATCGCCATTTTTGCACATTCGCGGTTCTGGTATAATAGGGACATGAAGACACACTGAGTGAGAAAGTAATTTAATGTTTTGTTCTCAATTACTGCCATTAAATTAGAGTCGACCATACGAGTTCGAAGAAATGAAGTTTTCACGTCGCACTTGCACGTCACCAACGAACACCTTGTGACAATGAGGGCCGCGAGTCAACTTGCATGACGTTACTACGGCCACGCTGATGCCATATTTTCAGCCGACATATCTATGTAGCTCACGAGCCTCTTCTGACGGGAATCCGTGGCGGAGGTCGTCCGGTATAGTCTGCTTGAAGGGCACATAACAGTGTCGGTGAAGGCCACGTAAAGGCATTTCCGTGACGCTGGCTGAAAAATGTTTATTGAAGCACAAACCGCAAAGACTACTACAGGCGACATATTTGTGCAACAATGAGCTTGACTCTGCTACTTGTTCTCGTATCTCTATTGACACACAAAGGAAATAATTTCCAACACTTAGAAGCTACTAACAAGTCATAGTTAACATTAACAGCACACTGTACATATGTCAAGACCAGAAAACGGCATAGTTTACCCGAAGTTCCACATGGACAGACGTGAACAAGAATTCCATAAACAAAACCTTCGGCTAAAATATGTGCAGAGGCATTTGAACAGTCATTCTCCCCGCGATCCATATGCGAATGGAACGGGAATGAACCCCGACACGCGAAGCTTCTTTATTTAAATGTGTGAATCTGTACTTAAATTGCTGAATAACTGAGAAGATGAAACTTCAACGTTATTTGGTTCTGAAACAGCTGAGTAAAACTGAACGTACTGAGCCTACTTTCTCTTTACTTTTTCTTATCATGTCAGCACTGATCCACAATATTCTAGTGCAACGCAATCTGACTGCTCAAAAAATTACAACCTGACTTCCAATAATTAATACAAAAAAATGGCCCTGAATAAGAAACAATCCTGACAACAACCTATACATTTCATTAAGCACTTACCTCACAAAAATGTTCATTACGCGGACTACTGCAATACAGCGAGCGTCAATATTGCCAGCTAAATAAAAGATTCTAACTACTAAAACCACTAACTACTAATAGGCATGTGGTTAGCACAGGAAAGATTTTGTTGCAAACCAAATAATGTATTTTTTATCTTAATAATGTGACATCCAGTTGAAACAAGAATATAAATCGTCATTGACATCCCGTACAAAAAAACAGAATCATGATTAATTGTCAATCTCCAAGTCGGATACTTCCAGATCGTTAGCCTACGCTAACACTTCAGGCCTCTAACCTCCATCAATGCTAACTTCTCACATTTAACATCCATCACTGCTGGCTGTTCACCTCCAGCTGCCCAACAGTACTTCCATCACTGCTGGCGACTAACTTCTAACTGCCCAAGAATACTGGTGATTAACTTCCAACAACGAGTCCCACCAGCCACAGAGTCTCTTACAAAGAAAAGTGCAGTCAGAGATCCAATGCAAAGCGCTACACAGCCCTGCCAACACAGAAGCAGCCCACTTACACGCGTAGTACAATATCAAGTACGCTCTGCCATGCACTTCACAGTGGCTATTAGAGTACAGATGTGGTGTAAAAACAATCAGGCAATTCGATACTTTCCTAGAAACGTTGAACAAAAGGTGTACAAACATACAAATCAATATGAAATAGTGTGCTTAACAAATTCCTGAGCATTAATATAGCCTTTTTTACCTCAGGAGATGTCTCCCGCAGTTGGAGACTAAACAACAGGGAGCAGTTTTATATATCGACCTTGGCCTCTCATCCCGAAAGTTTTTACTGAAGAAGACACCGGCCTTGAAAGCGTATATTGTTTGACTAATATATATGGTTCTATCAGATTAATGTCACCACCGCATATGTTCGACATCAATGTGAAATGACCACTCACAGACGGCAGGTGGCAGCACTAGCAGTGGTGAGTATTACAAAGCATGCCGGGGGGGGGGGGGGGGGGGGGGGCAAACGGTGCGGTCGGAACCGAGCGATTTATCTGACGTCAAAAAGGGCACGATCAGTAGCTTTCGGGACAAGCATTTTCTAAACTGTTAAGTTCGTAAACTATTCGCGTGCAGCCGTGGTTAAAGTATACTGCCAACGGCTGAATGGAGCTACTTAGAACCGGCGAGGCAACTGTGATGCACCACAGGCCATAGACGACAGGTGTAAACGACGGCTGCGGAGATTACGGGCGAGTAGACGTTCAACTGTTGACCAACTGACCGCCCAGATGAACCAAGGGGCTACTAACAGTGCCCCCTTCGCAGCACATTACTGATTGATGCTACCATGCTGATTGCTGTTCATCGGCGACCCTGGCTGAAATTTGGACGTCCGTGCCGCAACCGGGCGTCCGCAACGGATAGATGGCCTTTGGCATGTACGGCGTGAAACCTCTGAAAGCAAAAACCCCACGACCAGGCGGGAATGCTATGGCCTGGACAATGGTTTTGAGACATTTCCTGGTAGACCTCTTCATTCTGGAAGGTACAATGGATCAACATAAATATGCATGTATCGTTAGGGACCATGTCCAATCCTACCATGCAGATTCTTTTTCCTCAGTACGATGACTTCTACCAGCAGGACAACGCAATGTGTCTAACAGTTCACAGTTTAAGTGTACGTGTGTAGTCTGAAGAGCACCAGGGTCAGTTTTTACCGTACTCACCTGGCCACCAAACTCCCCGGATTAATCCCAGTGGAGAATTTCTGTGGGACCACCACTATCAGGCTGTTCGCGCCATGGAAACTGAACAGAGAAACCTACCGCAGCTGGCCACGGCAGTGGAGCCGGCATGGTTCCACATCCCCGTTGGTACATTCCAGAACGTTATTGACTTCCTGCACCTCTCGTGCTGCAAAAGGTGGTTATTCAGGATTTCGGCAGTTTGTCTCATTAATGTGACTGGACAGTGTAAATATACAGCGAGGTGGTGACAAGTTTAAAATTATACAGAAAGAACACATTCGCAAACTCCTTGATTCCGCTTTCGTCAGAGCGTCTGGTTCATTACAAACATTCGCATTTCACTAAATGGTTCAAATGGCTTTAAGCACTATGGGAATAAACATCTGAGGTCATCAGTCCCCTAGAACTTAGAACTACTTAAACCTAACTAACCTAAGGACATCACACACATCCATGCCCGAGGCAGGATTCGAACCTGCGACCCTAGCAGGCGCGCGGTTCCGGACTGAAACACCTAGAACCGCTCATCCACAGCGGCCGGCCCTCGTATTTCACTCTTATTGTAAATCCTTGGCTGTCACTCCCTATAAACACAACTAATTTTGCCTTATAACTGTGCATTATCAAAACAATAACCGTAAAAATGGATTGCAGTCCACTTTCACCGGCATTATACTCCAGGGGCAGAATATTAGATAACTGAAGGCAATAAATAGTATAATCCACAATAACTTCCCAAATTACAGACAAGAAAAGATATTTACTGCCGTGTGTTGAAAACTGTCCATCAGAATAGAAATTATTCAGTGGCGTGCTACACTGCGGAAGTAAATAATTACTTGTTCAGTTTCAGTAGCATGCAACATCCCTGTGATTACGAGTGGAAGCGTATAATATCAGTTTCCAAGAGTGTACTGTACAGGAAATACAGGGTGATCTGTCCACATAAGACTGAAGGTATATCAAGGACCCTGGAAATTGCAGACTCCACCTTGGCACAGCATCGCCTACAAATCGGCTAAAAATGTTCCGCAGGTGCCGAAATACTAAAATCGGAACAGACAGCGGAGATACTCAGAGGGATTCGAAATACACCGTCCAGTCGCATTAATGTGATCCCCTACCAAAAGCCTCAATAACCTCTTTTCGCGACGTGGACTGCTGCCATATGTGCAGAAAGAGAATAAATGAGGTCTAGAAGATACCGACAGGTGGGGCTATGCCGACTCCAGTGCCGTGGTATGCTGAGCTAGATCTCTCGGTGGAGCATCCATCGCGCGAAAAGCCCGTTAGAGGTGTTCCCACAGATTCTCGATTGGGTTTAAATCCGGGGAGTTTGGTGGCCAGGAGGATACGGTAAACTCAACCTAGTGCTCTTCAAACCAAGCACGTACACTGTAATGCGTGTGGCACTTTGCACTGTCCTGCTGGCATATGTCGTCGTGCCGAGGGAAAACAAGATGCACGTAGGAGTAGGCGTGATCCTCAAGGATATATGTACTTGTGTTGATCCATTGTGCCTTTCAGAATGACGAGATCACCTAGGGAATGCCACGAAAACATTCCCCGTACCATAACGTTTCCTCCTTTGGGCTGGACCCTTCGGACGATCCAACGGCCACCTATCCGAGAGAGCATAAAACGTGATTCATGTGAAGAGGCCACCTGTCGCCAATCAGTGGACTCTAGCTGCGGTATTGGCGTCCAGATTCCAGTATTTGTCGCTGTTGAACAGCAGTCAACATTGGTGCATGAACCAGGCACCTGCTCCAGAGGTCTACTCGGAACAATGTTCATTGAATGGTCGTTGAGCAGACGCATGTGGTAGCCCCTTGATTCATCTCGGCGGGCAGCTGCCCAACAGTTGCACGTCTTTTCTCCCGTACATGTCTCCGCAGACTTGGATCACCCTTATCATTTTTAGGGCCTGTGGTGTACCACAGTTGCCTCGGCGCCGGTTTTGGATCGCACCATTTTGCCGTGCACGATACAGTTCACCATGGCACCACGCGTGCAGTTTACAAACTTAGCCGCTTCGGAATTGATTCCTCCCTTGGCCCAAGAGCCAGGGATCATGCCCTTCTGGACATAAGATAAATCGTCCCGTTTCCGCTTTGTGACAAGAACTGTACTGGTTTCGCTGACCTCCCCGACGCGCTTGATATACCCTCAACTAATGGTGCTGCGACCTGAACATAGATGATGGTCACACTAATTTGACTGTAGTGTGTTCATAAACTAGAAAACTCAGTCCCATAAGGACCGCTCAGAACCGCTACTGAATGACCCAAAAGATATCGCTTTTTTAAACACCTCCACATAGTGTGAGAAAAGTTAAAAATTACCTGTTGATCTATCTCTTCATACCCCTCCTACCCTCCGCTCTTCTGTTAATTTTTAACAAAAGAACCCTCCTTAAATACAATGGGAATTACTGAGCGACTCTGATTTTCTGTTTTGTAGTAAATGAGCTCACTGTGCTAAGTATTAGTCACACTGTTAAAAGAAAACACTGGTCCCTTTGGAGCACTATAGATGCTGCAGATCTGATACCAGGGGTTCACTCGACCTACTACCAGTAGTATAAGTCGTGGCATTGAGGTGGTGTGTATGGGCCAGTCAGTGGTATGGAACCTGCAAAAAAAGATGTGTTGAGGTGAGCACAGGTGGAAAAGAGCTGTTGTGTTTTGACGCGCTCATGACCACACTGTGAATGTAGTTGCCCCAGTTGTTGGTGTATCAACATAAACAGCCACTCTAATGTATCGGCAAGCAATGGCGCTCTTGTCGCAGCCATGTAACACGATCGAAGTACAGTGACCGTGAAAAGATCCCAACCGACAGGGACTGGAGCGGGTGTTAGACCTTGTCAATGGCAATCGGTTCCAAACCCGACAGGAATTTTTGCTTGTCAGTGAATGCAGGTCAACCTCAGCCCGTTTCCAAGGGAATATTTCGAATCGGAGTGTATGAAATGTAAAGTGTTGGCAGAAGAGCCAACACCGTGTTGCTAGAGGAGGCCGAAATGCACGCTTTTAGCTCACGCAGACTGGCGTGAGGTCTGGAACATTACAAGGAAATGAGAACTTAGAAAAACGGACGCAGTTGCTGTAATACTTAACTTTAATCCATAATTGTAGAACATCTCTCTTGACTGTACATTAATATGATCTCGATACAACAGGTAATGGCGCCTTGCTAGGTCGTAGCAAATGACGTAGCTGAAGGCTATGCTAACTATCGTCTCGGCAAATGAGAGCGTAAGGTGTCAGTGAACCATTGCTAGTAACGTCGGCTGTACAACTGGGGCGAGTGCTAGTACGTCTCTCTAGACCTGCCGTGTGGTGGCGCTCGGTCTGCAATCACTAACAGTGGCGACACGCGGGTCCGACGTATACTAATGGACCGCGGCCGATTTAAAGGCTACCACCTAGCAAGTGTGGTGTCTGGCGGTGACACCACAAAATGGACGTGTGGTGACGAGTTCCTCGCGAGACGCCATTGCTCACAGCAGCACACGAAGCTGTACGTCTTCAGTGGCCAAAGAACACAGCAAATTGCAGGCGAATAGTATAGTTCTAAGAGCTGCGGTGTTGAGATGCAACGGACATAGCGCAAGATGCACAAACGGCCCAATGGGATATTTAATCCGCAGTGTGCGTGTGAAGGGTGCACAACTGGGCGGGGTGGTTCCGTAATATTTGGGGATGTTTTTCGCACCAAGCAAAAGGAAGGCTGTAGTCGGACGCCGTTAGAGCAAAGCACAACTGAAAAACGGATTTCGATTAATTTGTCAGATCATTCTCGCTTTTGGCTGATACTGTATCTCGTGACTTCCAACTTGAACTGATAGATGACCGTGTAGCTCCAAACTCAACGACTTGTTTGTCCAATCCAGGAATTTGGAAGACTTTTATAAAATGTACCCCGGGGACAATATCATTGACTACACAGGCAAACTGCTGAAGTTATTTAATGTTTCGTTCAACCCGTGGTTTGAAAGTTTTTGTTCTGTTATGAAACTGACAAATTCCAGCCATAGTTCAGGATTAATAGATTTTAATCTGCGCAATTCTATGTGTTTGCCAGTATCAAGAACTAAAGTTCTAGGGACATTACTTACCGTACAATCGAAATGTGTATAGATTTATAAACATCACAGCTTAATGTTAAATCCCTGTATGTAATAAAGTTTTCTGTAGTTCCGTCCACCGATGTACTTATTTATTGCTTTGGCGGAAAAAGATAAAGTTGAAAATAAACACACGTGACAAACACCTGCTTATACATGTATGCTGCAATATTAGACTCTTAGAAATAGCTGCACTGTGTTGCAAACACGTTTTCCTAAGTTTCCCACGTGCGCAGCCTTCGGCATGTAGCCGTCTTACTCACACACCCGTTCGGAACAACACAGTGGTGGGGGAAGCGGGACCGCTGAGCAGACTTAGCCGTGCTCGCCGAGTGCAAATCTTGGCCAGGCCCGATTTAAACACTGTCAGTGATCAAGTGTTGTCATTTATTCTACATCTTAATGGTGAACGTACCGCTGTGGAAACATCTGTCTTCCAAGAGCGTAACGACCGTGTGCAAGTGGCTGCACACATACGTTCCTGCTTTGACCAACGCTCGGGAATCTCATTCTGCCTCGAATGGACCGCAAATCACACATTCTTGATTCCTTAGAAAATGTCTCAAACGTGGTAGTCAGCATCCTGCAAATCTGGTAGTTCTACATGATGTATTCATCAGTGAGTTGCTAAGTCCCTAAAGAAACTTGTGGAGTCTCTTCCTCGCCGAATTGGTACCGTAATCAAGGTTAGAAGCAGTGTTATACGGTGTTGGCTTGTTGTCTACTAGGGGTGACAAATACTTTTGCAGTGTGCTTGGTACCAAAACGAGAATATGATGTAATGTTGTATACTGATGTCGACGTATTTCGAACTACCTCTTTATTATCTGGTGGTTGCGTATTCTTTGTTTCACAGTACATCGTAAATGTATGGCTATTCCAGCTTCTTGCTCACGATAAATGGCTTTGACATGTAGCTAATGAGTGCTATCGTTGATGTGCTTGTTTTCAACGAAAGTATGGTCATTTGAGGACCTGCCTTACTTGTTTTTCTCAGTATGCATTCCAATTGCGTGCTGCTAAAGTATGTTTCCATACATCCAAACGAGTTCTTCCATACAAACAGATTTCTTACACGCTTTGGTCACGCAACAATGTCGAAGAAATATGGAGATTATGCAACAGTTGTCGAAAATGTCGGATTTGCTTAACAAAGCATGTTTCGGGACTACATTATCCCCATATTAAGTTTTATAAAACAAGCAAAACTCAAATCATTACTTCGCATTATTACACATACTAACATACATGTATTGGAAGCTGCTATTTAGTATTACGTACCTTAAAATTAATATGCCATTAGGCACAGTCAAAAATAATGAGCAAGCATTAAACATGTATCGTGAAATACATAAGACTCTTCCTGATACATCTCACAGTATAACAATCTTAATTATCGGTGGCGCATAACACTCTCATAGTGTTCTGTTCGTTAACGAAAGTCAACTGCCAACCACCTACCAAAGAGTTTAATATCTTTTTCATCTGACCTCGGTTATACACTCCTGAGTATAAATTACAAGCATAATATTCACTCCTCTTGAAATAAATTAAACTTTAGTTTCCCTTGAAAAGTAGTATCGACCTTCACGTTTTGATATTTCCAGTGCACAAAAATTCGATTGCGATCTTTTAGGGTTTTATATCGGATGCATATAACAGAGACTTAACTGAAATTGGCTGCGGTATATCATTAGCAATGATCGATATTTGTTTGTATATATCAGAGCCACCATCGATGTTGCTATCGACAGTAAAATCTTTGAACGTCTATGTTTCATATCACAGGAAATTCTTAAAACAATTTTACATGTATGGTACAAGGTTTTTATCTATTGAGAATTGAGGGAACATGCTATACGTTAATGTATCTTCCCACATACACAATCTTTGGCAGTCAATGAAAACTCATGACTAATGCTTGAGTCACGATCAAAAATATGCTCACTACATACATTATAAATTACAAACAGAAAACAAAACATTAAAACTTAAGTGTCAGTTAGAAGACTAGCTCGTTAGCTGCTTTTCACAAGATCATCGCTGAAGTAGGCCGAGAAATGCCCACTGGATACGTCCGTCTCTTCCTTTAATATGTTGACATGTTCATCTCTTAAAGTGCAAATTTCTGTTTCCTCTTGATCTGACAGCAAGCAGACTTCTTCCTCTAAATTCAATGTATTCAAGCTGTTTGTGATGCTTCCTAACTAATGCTCCTCAGTCTTCATGTGTTTTGCTAACGCCGATAAACCATTCTCTTTGCTATTGTGTTCTTTGACCAGTATTTTAAAGTATCCTTCCTCCTGATCCACGTACTTCATATACTCCCCCCACCCCCCTATTCCAACCCTTCCGCTAATCTTACATTTCAGCCGTTGCTTCAGTTTGTTATCCGTCCATAAAGCAACCTTAACTTTTTTTAACTTCCCTGTTGTTGAATAATCTCGCCAGTTTATATGAGAAGATTCCCCTATATGTCTTTTCATTGGATTAATTTCGTTTTGTTGGTTTTTTTTGTCCAACCGTTACATTAATCGTATTAAACCGGCGCCATAACCATTTCTACAGCTATTTGTCTGTTTTCGTTTCTTCATATGGTTCTTTAGGCTTAACGGGATGATGTAAGTCCTATGCACTACAAACTAAAACATGCGATTTTGTGTTTGAGGGTGGCGTGAGTTCTTATCATTTACTGGATCTGTGAACTTTGGTTTCCTATATATGCACATTTCTGTCTTTAGTCGGTATTGTTGTTCTGGATCAACAAATCAAGATAATTTAAAATTCCCTGTTTCTGATGCTTTACACCACTGTAAATCCGACATTCTTATGCATCCTGTTAAGGTCACTAGCTAACTTATTTATTTCATCCTCGATCCTTGAAACATTATGTCATCAACATACCTGCAGTAAATTCGTAGTAAATCGCTGTACGTAATATTTTCCTTCACAAAAGCTGTTTTATATGCGTTCAAAAAGATGTTCGCCAAGTGCCCTGTTGATGTATGTACGCAAGACTTTTCATTCAACTTAAAACAGTCATCAGTCTTATGAATTCATCTATTTTTATCTCAGATATTTTTTCATGTTGTTGTAAGCTGTTTTCTGGGATGTGTATCGTTTCCTCAAATGGAAGTTACAAATGTAAATTAGTTAAATCTAATAAAGCCAACCTCGCACATTCGTTTAATCTGCACTCTTCTATCAATTGCGCCACCTCCGTAGGATTTTTTACCAAAAATATTTCGCTATAACTATACAATTTACGAAGTAACTCACCTAACATTTAATTACTTTTGCTCCCAGGACTGTTTGCGATGGACCTCACTGGTTCCCCGGATGCATAGTAATCTCTATATCGGACAATTCCTTTTCATCTTTTCGCTGTAAGAATTACTGGCTAATTCCATACAAATTCAGTTTCATATATTAGTTGTTACTTATGGACAATTTGGTTGGCAACATTATTTACAACCTACTCAGGAATCAGGATATCTGAATACAAAGAGAAGGTCCATATCTACAGCCTTGTTGCCCTAATATCAGTATTTACAGGACACTTTAAAAACCCAGAAATTCTCGTGTACCGTCTCCACCTCTGTCTTCCTTTTGGCAGCTTTATACAGATTGAGAGAATTCGGACAATGTTTCGCTGTGAAATAGATCACGCCTGTATTTGTTTTCTCGTACTGTAATTTCTTTCTTTTTCCAATGTCTGGGAATAGTTCGTAGACACGATGGCCAGTGTCATTACCGTACTAATCTCTTTGCTATATACCGTTTCCTCAGGGCATGATTTGGTGTCCAGTGATCCGCTTCACTCCTCATTGTCGTCTTTCCGAAAGCAACAGCGTCCAGCTTTGTATCTGACGATTCTGTCAGGTCCATTCCCAGAACTGCTAGTCTTGTAAGTTCTGCTATGATAACACGCTTACTACGAATCCAGTAATTTGAAGAAAAACATTCGCGCTGTCGATTGCACGGTCTTCAGCTTCATCACTGAAAAGTGTCTGTTAAGCGCAGCGTCGCTACTGTTTCCAGGACAGTGCTTAGACAAACATTACTAACTTGGCCGCTTGTTTCATTTATAAAGACTATAGTACAGCATCACTGCTGGCAATGAGAGTTAATACGTCCCAGTTCTAAAGTAAAATGCACTTCTGTAATGCCCGCTAAAGCCTTAGCCGTTACCTGGTGCTGTGGAAACATTATGTGGTCCTGTATTCACGCGTCGCTGCCTACAACCCCCTTCTACCCATTGTTTCGACACACATATCACTGTTAGTGTAACACGCCATTTACGACTCAGAATTTTACATCATGGCAAAACCATTTCTCGGAAAACTTATTCCTGTGTTGAAGTGCACTTTGGCGCTGACTATGCATACAGACGCTTAAAGTATGTCCACACGACACCTCTTTCCTCATGCGCAGTCGGAGACGCACGAGAGTAGAAGGACATGCACAAAAATTTGTCTAAAGGGCGCATGTACACATGAATGTTCGCGTGTCGACACGTTGTTTCATTGCCCAAGAAGCCTGCTATGGCTCTCCTTCTTTGCTTGGGAGCTTCCGCTGATTTTATTGTAATGAAAAGGCGACAGAAATAGAAAACTCAAAAACGACTGCAGGTAAAGAAGTATTCAAATAACAGAGCTACGAGAAATGCAAATTGATGACAACGTAATGTTTGCTAATTTCAGAAAGACATCATAGCGAGATCTTAGATTTTCTGCCTGAGAAACTGCAGCAATAAGATTGGCTATAACACTTCATTAGCTAGTATGCGGCGACTTATACATTATAAGACACAGAGAAGACGCACCACGTAGGTTTTATTCGAATGGGACGGGAATGAGCCTGAAATCTCATTGACTGGAGCAGAATTCTCTTCAGTGATGAGCGCTGAAGACCAGAGAAGACGTGATGGAGACGTACCACCTTGACTATCGCCCACCGAATCTGGCACACCATTTTCTTTCATAGCAGGACGTCTCTGGTTGTCAACCGTGGCATCCTTCCTTACAGCACAGTAGTACGTCGACTATACTCTAAGCCCCGTGTTGCTGCCTTTCAATGGCAAGCCATCCTCGGTTTAAATTTCAGCAAGATAATGCCGGTCCGCACACGGCGAGAGTTTCTACTGCTTGTCAAATCCTACCCTGGCGAGCAAGGTTGCTGGATCTCTCCCCAGTTGAGAACGTTGGGGCCATTATGGACAGCTCGGGATTCTGATTATCTAATGCGCCAATTGGACAGAATTTGGCACGATATACGTCAGGGTGACAGCCAATAACTCTGTCAATCAATGTCAAGCCCAATAACTGCTTCCATAAGGACCAGAAAGGGTCCTAGGCATATATATATATATATATATATATATATATATATATATATATATATATATATATATATATAATTTAGGGTTTACATCACCTTGAACTATTCATTTCGCATTTCAACACGAAGCATTTCAGTGATTATTCCTGAAACTGAGAAATACTTAAGGGAGGTTCTTAGTCGTTATGCAAAGGATCATCAACTTTCAGAACGTCATTTGTATTTTTGGTCACAATAAAAGTTGTTTATACAACTTTAGCCACAAAAGATTACATGTAGATTAACATCCTCGGACTCGAGGAGTCTGGGAATTTCATAGACGCCAGAATCCACTAGACAGGGAACTGTGCATGCACAAGTCCGCATGCGTAGTTGTGTCGTTGGAAATTTAGGCCCAAAGCTGAACAGAGAAAAGGCGTCCTGTGGATGTACCTCTAGTTCCATATCCCCGCTTCGTCTGACAGCTTTTCTACATCTACATCCATACTCTGCAAGCCACCTGCCGGCGTGTGGCGGAGGGTACTTTGAGTACCTCTATCGGTTCTCCCTTCTATTCCAGTCTGGTATTGTTCGTGGAAAGAAAGATTGTCGGTATGCCTCTGTGTGGGCTCTAATCTCTCTGATTTTATCCTCATGGTCTCTTCGCGTGATATACGTAGGAGGGAGCAATATACTGCTTGACTCCTCGGTGAAGGTATGTTCTCGAAACTTCAACAAAAGCCCGTACCGAGCTACTTAGCGTCTATCTTGCAAATTCTTCCACTGGAGTTTATCTGTCATCTCCGTAATGCTTTCGCGATTACTAAATGATCCTGTAACGAAGCGCGCTGCTCTCCGTTGATCTTCTCTATCTCTTCTATCAACCCTATCTGGTACGGATCCCACATCGGTGACCAATATTCAAGCAGTGGGCGAACAAGTGTACTGTAACCTACTTCCATTGTTTTCGGATTGCATTTCCTTAGGATTCTTCCAATGAATCTCAGTCTGGCATCTGCTTTACCGGCGATCAACTTTATATGATTATTCCATTTTAAATCACTTCTAATGCCTACTCCCAGATAATTTATGGAATTAACTGCTTCCAGTTGCTGACCTGCTATATTGTAGCTAAATGATATGATTTTCGTAGAACGTGGTCTAAGTCTGACCTTTCCGGTCGTACTGTTGCTGTTGTGGTCTTCAGTCCTGAGACTGGTTTGATACAGCTCTCCATGCTACTCTATCCTGTGCAAGCTTCTTCATCTCCCAGTACTTACTGCAACCTACAGCCTTCTGAATCTGCTTAGTGTATTCATCTCTTGGTCTCCCTCTACGATTTTTACCCTCCACGCTGCCCTCCAATGCTAAATTTGTGATCCCTTGATGCCTCAGAACATGCCCTAGCAACCGATCCCTTCTTCTAGTCAAGTTGTGTCACAAACTCCTCTTCTCCCCTATTCTATTCAATACCTCCATAGTTACGTGATTTACCCATCTAATCCTCAGCATTCTTCTGTAGCACCACATTTCGAAAGCTTCTATTCTCTTCTTGTCTAAACTATTTATCGTCCACGTTTCACTTCCAAACATGGCTACACTCCATACAAATACTTTCAGAAACGACTTCCTGACACTTAAATCTATATTCTATGTTAACAAATTTCTCTTCTTCAGAAACGCTTTCCTTGCCATTGCCAGTCTACATGTTATATCCTCTCTACTTCGACCATCATCAGTTATTTTGCTCCCCAAATAGCAAAACTCCTTTACTACTTTAAGTGTCTCATTTCCTAATCTAATTCCCTCAGCCTCACCTGATTTAATTCGACTACATTCCATTATCCTCGTTTTGCTTTTGTTGATGTTCATCTCATACCCTCCTTTCAAGACACTGTTCATTCCGTTCAACTGCTCTTCCAAGTCCTTTGCTGTCTCTGACAGAATTACAATGTCATCGGCGAACCTCAAAGTTTTTATTTTTTCTCCATGGATTTTAATACCTACTCCGAATTTTTCTTTCGTTTCCTTTACTGCTTGCTCAATATACAGATTGAATAGCATCGGGGAGAGGCTACAACCCTGTCTCACTCCCTTCCGAACCACTGCTTCCCTTTCATGTCCCTCGACTCTTATAACTGCCATCTGGTTTCTGTACAAATTGTAAATAGCCTTTCGCTCCCTGTATTTTACCCCTGCCACCTTTAGAACTTGAAAGAGAGTATTGCAGTGAACATTGTCAAAAGCTTTCTCGGAGTCTACAAATGCTAGAAACGTGGGTTTGCCTTTCCTTAATCTTTCTTCTAAGATAAGGCGTAAGGTTAGTATTGCCTCACGTGTTCCGGTCATACAAGAACATATCTCTGCAATTGAATCACGTATCGCTGGTACACTGCTCTGCATACCCTCCGAGCTCGGATTCAATCAGGCCACTCTTGCCTCGAGTGTTCGTGACTGAATATGACACGCGACAAATCACAGGTTAGTGATGTGCTCCCTGACAGCTACGTAACGCTACGGAGGCTTCCGCTAGCCTTCGGCGGGACACGCGACGTTTTTCCACAAAGCGGCCGCGTCTGGCTGTGGGGCGTGCAGCTGCCAGCCCAGCCCGTTATTCCGCCACCAAGGCTGCTCGCCACGAAGGACGTACCACGCCGTGTCCGCGCCAGCCGGTCGCTTCGCCTCACGTCGCGGATCTTCTCCCACCAGCCGAAGCATCTTGTAAACAGCCGTGCTGTGGACCGGTTCCAGGAGCTCAGGATTGCAGCTTTGGTCTCAGACGCTCTAGCCAACTATCGATATCATCTGAAAATGTGTGCAGATACCTTCACGTTGGAGCTGTGGACGTAAATCAGAATATGCTGCACTCTTCCGCTATCGAACGTCTCCGGAAGAGCTACTGTCGTCCATCGTCGTCTGGGATCTTGCGAAGCACAGTTCCCGATGACAGCATTCTATATCTGTTTCCAACAGTGGTTTCAACTCATCTCAGTGGGCACAGGATCATCAATGAATTGCTCCTTTGTGAAGGAGGTCGATCGGCAAAAATAGTGTTCCGAGACACAACCAGCGATGTCAATAAATCTTTGGTGCTTGTATTCCACAAAACCATACATAGTCTCCTGCATCATACTGTGGAACTTTTAATAACTATCTTCTTATAAAGGAGATGCTACGGAATGATGTTTAAGTGCTCTCGCACAATGGCAATAGTAACGGTATTTTTATTTATCATATCACTGAGATCCGTCGATTTCCTGACGAAAAACTTAAGATGACTTTATAGTTGATGTTACACTGCTTTCTGGGTAGACCTAAGGGCACGCCTGCTCAAATGGCTCAAATGGCTCTGAGCACTATGGGACTTAACTTCTAAGGTCATCAGTCCCCTAGAACTTGGAACTACTTAAACCTAACTAACCTAAGGACATCACACACATCCATGCCCGAGGCAGGATTCGAACCTGCGACTGTAGGGGTCGCGCGGTTCCTGACTGTAGCGCCTAGAACCGCTCGGCCTCTCTGGCCAGTGGCACGCCTGCAACTTAAGTATCTCATAGGCGCAGTGAAACAGTTGAGCAGGTGGCTGTGCGTTGTTTTGTAGTCCTAGACTAAGTAACTCCAGAAAAACTTAAGAGAATAGCCACGTATCAATCAGACTGCCTCCACAGCAGTGATCAGCGCAGCCACTTGAAAATATGCTACCCCAATGGCTCGATCATTCCATAACAAAGGTCTCTTCATTTCCACACTCAACAGTCCCATTAAGCTCTTCGAGCAATTACCACTTAATAAACCAAAGGCGACAAAATTATCCGAAATTAAAATATTCTCCGTTATGGACTGCACATTTTCAGATTTGCACTGTCCAGTAATGTTAATGTGACGTATGACAAAAGCCTGAATAACCCTCTTTTGCAGCGTGGACCACTGCGAGACATGCAGGAAGAGAGTGATGTTCTGGTAGATATCTACAGGGATGTGAAGCCACGAAAACTCCAGTGCCGTGGACAACTGTGCAACCACGGCGCGTACATTCCGATCGAGGCGGTCCCACTGATCCTCGACAGAACTTAAATCTCGAGAGTTTGGTGGCCAGGAGAGTACGTTTCGTCCTGGTGCTCTCCGAACAGCGCACGTACACTGTGAGGTGTCCTGCTGTTAGATGTCACGTGCCGAGGAAAAACAGACTGCGTTTTGGGATGGCCATGATAGCAAAGGATAGCTGCATACTTTTACGTTGATCCATTGTACCTTCCTGAATAACAACACAACCCAGGGAATGCCACGAAAATATTCCCCAGACCATAAGGCCCCTCCTCCGGTGTGGACACTTCCGACGTTTGATGGAGTACACGCCAAAGGCCATCTGCCCAGTGAAGCATAAAACGTGATTCATCTTAAAACGCCCACCTGCCACCACTCAGTAGACATCCAGTTCCGGTATTGGCCTGCAGATTCCATCCTTCGTCGCCGATGAACGGCAGTCAGCACTGGTGCATGAACCAGCCGCATGCTGTCGAGGCTCATGCGCAGGAACGTTCGCTGAACGGTCGTTGAGAAGACACTGTTGGCAGCCCTTAGTTTCATCCAGGCGGTCAGTTGGTTAACAGTGGCACGTCTATTCATCCGTACACATCTACAGACCTGTCGTTCATCCGCATCTTCTGCGGCCTGCAGGGCACCGCAACTGCCTTGATAATAGTTTTGGGTTGCACCGTTTTGCCATGGACGGCATACTTTTGCCACGGCGGCACACCAACAGTTAACAAAGTTAGCCATTTCGGAAATCCTTCCATCCTTGACACGAAAACCATGCGCTTTTGGACGTCAGATAAATCGCTCCGTTTCCGCATTACGATAACGATTTCGCTGTTTAACACCACGCCCCCCCCCCACCCCCACCCCCCACCCCCCAAGTTTTATATACCATCCAATGCTAGTGTCAGCGACCGTCTGTGAGTGGTTACTTCAAGGAGACGTCGAACATAGATGGTGGTCATATTAATGTGACTGGACAGTGCATATCGATGTTGTGGAAACACGTGAAAACAAAAAAAAAACGATAAAAATATTATTATCGGTGAAATAATCGTATGGCATTTATTGGCCGGGATATCCCCTTCGGGGTTCGACCGCCGCATTGCAAGTCATTTTAGTTCACGCCACTTCGGCGACTTGCATGTCAGTGACAATGAAAATGATGACGAAGGACACGCAGCACTCAGTCCCCTTCTGGGAATCGAACCCGGGCCTCCTTGCGTGGTTAGCAGTAAGGCTACCGCTGCGATGCGGAGGCGGACTATCAGCGGTGCAGCAAATCCAACATTGCAACCTCTTCGGTTGCTTGCACCACTCGAGGCTTAGGGCGCTCGCCATCACTTTTGCTCGTACGACCACAACTGAATTCAATAAACGACTTGTCCACGGTGTACAATCTCACTAGTAAATTTTCTCATCATATTTCTCCAAATTTTCAAATTTTATGATCGCTTTTCCGATCTGGTAGTGGTTTACCAACATTTTGAGTTGTTTACTTCTCGGCAACTTTTTTCCGTTTCCGTAAAGAAACACGGACTCATGACGACAGTATCAAACCGAAAGTCTGAAGTCCCACTCAGAAATAAAACGAAGCATGTGATTCCTGTTTAATTTTGCACCAAATTCACTAACTTACCAAACATTTTCTTACCGCAAAAAAAAAAAAAAATGTACATACGCGACAAGACAGTGCCTCGATAGCGAATGTCAAGCTGCCATTGTTCTGTCGTGCTCACGTGTAGCTGTCGAAAAAATTTTTTATCATGACATCAAGAGATTATTTTCGAATGTAGTGCAATCCAGAACGCAAGAATTTACAAATGGAAAACACAGATTTAGGATATTCATTGGTATGCACCTGCTGTGTTTCATCATACCATAAATAATTCCTATGAGTCAGTCTTCGTTAAACGAAGTTGGGCATTCGCCATCCAACAAAATATTTGTTCTGTCAGTCAAAAATCCTTAGAACCAATTACACATTTGTGAAGACACTTTTTAATGACCGTATTTTAGTTATCAATCGATAACTTGATACAGCGTAGACTGCCTTTCGGGTATCTAGTGTATGAAGACGGGCGCCACCAGTTCAACTGCATGGCAACCAGTGAATGGCTCAAACTGGTCACTATTACAAGCGTATTACTGTGGTTATGTCCAAGAGAAGATTTACAAAATTATAATTCGTGTCAACGCCCATTAACAGAGTGCCGTCTCTTTCCCATGACTTAACGCTGACTTGGTTATGGGATTTGAAAGGATAAATTCTCAACGCTGGCAAGAAAAATCAGAGACAGCGTTCAATGCATCGTACGGGTCCTGTTACGGGAAAAAAGATGAATCCTGCAAGCCATAATCATCACTATGCATTTCAGCATAGAGGCGACGATGCGAAATCACCTGCTACTACGACTTTCATCAACCTTCACATTATACGGACGTTTGAGATTTCTGTCATGCAATTTACAGTCCGTGGGTTTGTCACGAGTCCAGAGTTACAGGGGGTATTTTGTTTCTAGCTTCGAAATGAGCCAGAGTAAAAAGGTTAGTGGCTACGTGACAAAAATTACTGAACGTGCATTTGAGTACTGTCTCGTGCTTTTGCGTACACTCTCAGCAAAAGATCTCACATCGTGAGAATTGTTACAATGCGGTAAAAGAGATCACGTCATTGTTTTGATACGTAGCAGTTCTCGATGTCTGTAACCTGGATTACAAATTCACTAAGTGGCAAGGCTATAATAATAATTTAATACCGCGGTGCAGGTCAAGAAAAAATATTTGAGAAGACAGCATGCGCAATGGCGAAGGCCGTGTATCTGTAACCACCACCGCGCAGTCTCCGGATAACGCCATGAATAATGAAAACAGCAAACTTTTTCCCGAAGGGCAGACTGAGCGCTTTGACGATTCACGAGAAGTGCCGTTTGGCATTTATTCCCATGCGTGCCAAAGAGTCCACACCCGGACCTTGAGAAGGATGTCTGAAGTATTTGCTGTCACTCGTGTTTTTGGTTGCTTACGCATTCGATGTGGCTATTTCGAACGGTATGTGAATTTTCATCGAAGCTGAAAGCATTTGTATGTTTTTTTACTTCATTATATAACAAGTATCGACGAATAATTCTTCACTACGTGCTCCTTTCTTACTATCAATCTTAAGAGACGTCTCTAGCGGCCACTCTGACTCCTAATTGGCACTACAGTAGCCGAATCTACTGTCGATTTCCCACTTTTTCTATTTGTATGGAACATTTCTGTGAATTACAATAAAAAGTCTTTACTGATACTGCTAACACCGGATTCTTCGAATTTTCTTAGAGAGGAGAAATAGCTACACAAACTTTTGAGGTAACTTAATAGTTAACCCCTACTTGCTGCTACAGTCAAGCGCTTATTTTTATCAGTGGTTTCCAGCTGGTTTTAAATTACATTCTCAAATTATGTAATCTTGGATAAAATCAAATACAGCTTACCAATACCCAGCCAGTTCTCCAGTTCTGTTCATTCACACGTGTTCGTCTGGTGTTGTGAATGCAAATCTTTTATTTTTATTTTATTTTATTTTATTTATTTATTTATTTTTTGTCATTTGGTGGTCAACAATTAAAATTAAAGATATGGGAGTTATTCCATCTTTTGCGATTGTAGATCGTCTTATTTTTATCGAATGAGGAATGAGTTTTGCTTTATTTAAAGCATTACCCGTGGTCACTGTAACAACATGGTTTTGTTTACAAATCGGTTCAACAAGATCACAAACAGTTCTCACGTTTACAATTGTTTTTTTGTTACGATTTTCGGCTTCCATTTTACTTCGATGTGCTCTTCTATGAATGGGCGTTCGATTTTAACACACGGCACTACATTTACACACTATACCTTCTCGTTCCAAAAAACGTGAGTAATAACAATGTAGTCGAATGTATGGCCAGCATATCTTATGTAGCTAACATTTCTCAAAAAGTACGAAACCTACTTAGATGACATAAAGTGAAAGTAGCTTTCTTCACGAACAACAAACTATAACATAAATTAGTCCACACCTTAAATAAAAAAAAGATAAATTCTCAGACTTAGGATCACACAAAATCACAACCTACTAGTTAGTATAAACTGGCAGGAACTTCAGACTAGATACACTGAAACAATGACACTCTCTCAGATGGCGAAAACATCAAGTTCCATCTAAGCCGCGAAAGCAGAAGGCCACCGAAGAAGACAAGAAGAAGATGGCGTCTTTCCGTTATGTGGCTCAATAACAGGAAAATTAACCAGCTCCCGAAGAAACATAATATCGACACAGTCTTCAGGCCCCAAGCAAAGATTCCGCAATTAATGAAACCTAGTGAAAGACGTTGTAGGTCTCAGAACACCTGGACTAAACAAAATACTTTGTGGAATTGGGTAGTCTGATGTGCGTCAAACTGTCCGTAGAACATGAGATGTGTTCCCGCCTACGCTATCCCGAAAAATCAGTTGTAACGCAGCATGCACTGGAAAACAGGCACCGAATTGCTTTCGACGATACTTCTATTATTAAACGGACCAACGGCTTCTGAGACGACGTAATAAGCGAAGCAATAGAGATCAAAATATCGTGCATAGTGGACACGGTGGCACAGTGGTTAAGGCACTGAACTGATGTTTTAGAGCAACCGGGCTCAATACTTTAGGCCAGTTGTCTCCATTTCTGTTTCCCAGCATCACCTCAGCCGAATGCTGGATGGTTTCTATACTAAGACTCTCGGCGAGCACCTATTTCTCGCCAAACAAGTCAGAGCTGTGTCAAACGATCTCACCAGTAGAGGTTGTAACACGGAAAATGCAGATAAAATACCTTCCCCACCATCCAAACTTTTTCGCCGGTTAGTTTCTTTTGTTAACTTTTACTGTATTAATTCTGAATCTGTGAGCTTTGTTACAGAAATTATATTTAATAAGTAATTGATGTAATAGTGTATTTAATTGCGAATATATATAATTGATTGTAATTATAATGTAAATTTTGTAAATCGGTGGGTGATAGCCAAGGGAACTTTATTTAAATGATTCGATAGCAACGACGAAATGGCAGTAGCTGTGCCGTTGTTTATCTTTGCGTATGGAGAGTCTGTGTCGCGCTGCGAGCAGAGTTGAAGCAGAGCAGCTTGAGCTTTGAAAAAGTGCGAAAGTGTTTGTTGGGCGATGTGCAATTACCTACTTCGTTAACCGCGAGTATTGAGAAAACGATAGGAGTGGACAGACGGAGGAATCTGCGATTCTAACTATTGCCTGTCCCATAATTATCCGTGGCTCTGGAAACGACTCGTGGTTCGCTACCAGCAACAACAGCAGCAGCTCAGCATTGTCGTCGGCTACATTCTCCGTCGACCGCACAGCTACAACATCGTAAGACAGTTAACTGACAGAGTATAACTAATACTGTACAGGCATTACCCAATGGCATTTCTTTCCCAAACTTTGACTAACTTTCTCGAATAATAACCTGCAATAGTTAAAACTCGTTGGGCATCAGACATTATTGCCAAGCAGGGGCTGTTTCCTTTCCATGCAATCACCGAGTATCGTAAAAATACGAAAATGATTAACTGTTCACTGCTAGTTTTGTTTGTTTGCTAATGACCAGTTTCAGTCTAAATTTTGCTGCCTCGGCAACTGTTCATTCTTGTATTGCGTAACAGGGGCTTAACGGATTTGCAATTTCGAGTATTAACTTTACTGACTTAAAGTAACGTAAACTTTCAGTGGCAACACTAATAACCAAAGATACAGCACAGATTAAGACCGCACAATTTCATTTACTGTGTATTTAGCTTAGCGAGTGACTTCTGCTGGCTTGGTACGTACTTTATTGTTCTTACGTTAAAAGTAAAATCGGTTGCTCATTTGCTTAATTCAGACTTTCTATAATTAAAAATAAATTGCTTGCCTTTTCTCAAATTTTCCATTAATTTACGATAAGGTTACTAAAAATCGTTTTTTTACGTAACAAAGTTTCAGTTACAACCAGTCATTTATTCAACCAGTAAATTCATTTAACTTTACTTTCAAAATTTAGTAACTGCAAACTCAATGTTCTCTGATTCATTTATTTTCTCGTTAACTGTTGTGTTGTGGAAAAGCGTGACAACCTTTCTAGTGTGCTGGCGACCGTTTAATTATCCTTTTTTTTCAAATCAGTACTTTTTTTGTATTAAATATTACGTGGTACCCTTTCCCCCCTCTGCATGTTTCGTGAGCGATTGCATTATATTCCACACGTGTCAAAATTATTATCAGTATTTAGAATTGATTTTTCCTTCAGAAGAGTCTGTTATAAGCTTTTCTCCTGTTAACCGGCATTATTTTCCTTCCGTAACGATAGCCTCACTCACTGTAAAATGTCAATAGGTATACACCATCACGGTCATTTATATCGCAATCCAATAGGCCGATTAGGAAGGGGGAGGTTACAAGGTGGTTCAATGGTTGCAGCATTGGTCTCGCAGTAGGGATGGACGGTGTTCGAAACAGTTCCGACCACCATATTCAGGTTATCGTGATTTTCATCCATTAAACGCTTAAGGAGAATGCTGCAATGGTTCGGTTTCCTTCTATAAGATATAAATCGTCCTATTCCCAAAGTGTTCTTAAAAGTATTCAACTCCGAAAATGGAATAAAACTACCAACCCTAATATTTTGGATATGGCACTCAAATATATTCGCTGTAAACAGAGAGGACAAGGCAATCATTTTGCTGTGGGAGCAGTCTCACGCTGACATCCGCTATAATGAGGAAATTGACGTCTTAGGGAAGCAAGCTGCATCTACAAGAACTGTTCTCGATGTGAAATTTGCGTACACAGACTACTTGCGTGAAGTCAAAAGCCACGGAAAACAGCGATGGCAAAAGATGTGGAATGTGTTACCAACAAATGAAAGGTGGATATTATGCGGCATTACAACCTCAAATTACAACAACGCCGTGGTTTAAGAGAACGCATTTGAACCAATCTACGATATCCACCACCATTTGACTGCACTTTTGCCGTGCCTCGTTTTCTCCTCATCCGTGTAGAATCAAACTTCACTATTTCCTAGCATGTGAATGTGATTCGGAGTCAGAATCTGATGTAAACCACATCTTATTTTCGTGTTCCAATTTTGACAATAAACGATCGAAATCATTTCATAAAGTGACTCGTAGTTGATCTACCACAACATTAAATATAACTGTATTTCTATGTGGCAGGTCTTCGCACGGCAATTGCCTTTGAATTAAATTGAGACTACGAAGGCTACCGGGAGTTCTACCACTGTTAAACGTCGCCGCAGGACATGAGGTGCAACCGACACTGTACTGGCTGAAGGTAAAGGCCCCGTTCCAATTTCACGGCTCTGATATCCGAGTGATTGCTATTACAGCGGAAAGGCGGCGAACTGCTCGCCACGGATCAGGAAATGAAAGTCTGTGTTCTGCGCAGAACGACCCTTGACTCCCAGCTGCCCAGCTGTTTAGCACAAGGAGTTCTTTACTTGTTGGCACACACAAATGGAAGCTTATAAAAGGAGACCCGGGAAAACTGCAGAACGGCACAAGCGTCCTAAATGACGAAACTACGTAGATGACATTGCGTCGATGAATAGGACTAGCTGAAAGTTATTTTAGAAATCATCACGCAACAGGCTGCGAAAGTAGGTTGCTGGTGAGTGAAAAGTGAGACGAATACTCCTCGGCGTCGAGACTGAAACAGGATCTGATCTTAATGGCTCCAAGTGGATTAAGATACAAATCAGTGGAAAATTTCTGGCGCCTGGGAGTATGATTCACAGTCCAGCAGGGAGTTACAAACTACTGCCAAAAAATGACGAAGATTACGTTCTGCGACACCATCCTTCGTCAAATTGTACTTTACTGATCCGGACACCGACAGCTAGTAAGCAATCTTTGAAAGAACGAGGATGACGCTGCTCCTTCGACATGCCGAAGACAGAAATACAGAGAATAATATCATACAATTGGACAGGGTTTACGAAGAACATAAGATAGGAAGAACGATTTCAATCGGGTACTCGTGTGTCAATGACGTCTGAAAAGGCACAGCTATGATGGAAAGAACTCCACAGCAAACCCATCCGCTTGGTCGATCGACACTGTATTTGGCGGAGTGAGCAGGAAATCAACCTAAAGCTATCAAAGAAAAGGAGCCTCTCCATTGACAGAGATGGGGTTCTCAAGGCCAATGATCTATGAACGATGAAAATAATTATGATCATGATCTTAATTATCCTCACACCTATACTTAGCCGGCCGCGGTGGCCGTGCGGTTCTGGCGCTGCAGTCCGGAACCGCGGGACTGCTACGGCCGCAGGTTCGAATCCTGCCTCGGGCATGGGTGTGTGTGATGTCCCTAGGTTAGTTAGGTTTAAGTAGTTCTAAGTTCTAGGGGACTTATGACCTAAGATGTTGAGTCCCATAGTGCTCAGAGCCATTTGAACCACCCATACTTAACCTATCTTTGGGCGCTGCAGGTACTAAGGAAATAACAGTGCGCTTTAGAAGAGATGTAACACAATACAAAATACATTCTAAGACAAGAAAAAACGATGCACTACGAAGGAATTATCCGAAACGGACGGAATTGGGCATATGTGATATACAGGGTGGTCGATTGATAGTGACTGGGCCAAACATATCACAAAATAAGCGTCAAACGAAAAAACTACAAAGAACGAAACTTGTCTAGCTTGATGGGGGGAAACCATATGGCGCTATGGTTGGCCCGCTAGATGGCGCTGCCATAGGTCAAACGGATATCAACTGCGTTTTTTTAAAATAGGAACCCCCATTTTATTACATATTCTTGTAGTACGTAAAGAAATATGAATGTTTTAGTTGGAGCACTTTTTCGCTTTGTGATAGATGGCGCTGTAATAGTCACAAACGTATAAGTCCGTGGTATCACGTAACATTCCGCCAGTGCGGACGGTATTTGCTTGGTGATACATTACCCGTGTTAAAATTGACCGTTTACCAATTGCGGAAAAGGTCGATATCGTGTTGATGTATGGCCCAACGGGCGTGTCCTATGTATGTTGCTCGGTATCCTGGACGACATCATCCAAGTGTCTGGACCGTTCGCCGGATAGTTACGTTATTTAAGGAAACAAGAAGTGTTCATCCACATGTGAAACGTCAACCACGACCTCCAACAAATGATGATGCCCAAGTTGGTGTTTTAGCTGCTGTCGCGGCTAATCCGCACATCAGTAGCAAACAAATTGCGCGAGAATCGGGAATCTCAAAAACGTCGGTGTTGAGAATGCTACATCAACATCGATTGCACCCGTACCATATTTCTATGCACCAGGAATTGCATGGCAACGACTTTGAACGTCGTGTACAGTTCTGCGACTGGGCTCAAGAGAAATTACTGAATGGCATGTTTCATGACAGGTGTATTGGTCGTCGAAGCACGTTCACCGGATATGACGTCCCCGGATTTCTTTCTGTGGGGAACGTTGAAGGATATTTGGTATCGTGATCCACCGACAACGCCTAACAACATGCGTCAGCGCATTGTAAATGCATGTGCGAACATTACGGAAGGCGAACTACTCGCTGTTGAGAGGAATGTCGTTACACGTATTGCCAAATGCATTGAGGTTGACGGACATTATTTTGAGCATTTATTGCATTAATGTGGTATTTACAGGTAATCATGGTGTAACAGCATGCGTTCTCAGAAATGATAAGATCACAAAGGTAAATGTATCACATTGGAACAACCGAAATAAAATGTTCAAACGTACCTACGTTCTGTATTATAATTTAAAAAACCTAACTGTTACCAACTGTTCGTCTAAAATTGTGAGCCATATGTTTGTAACTATTACAGCGCTATCTATCACAAAGCGAAAAAAGTGATCCGACTAAAACATTCATATTTCTTTACGTACTACACGAATTTGTAATAAAAAATGGGTGTTCCTGTTTAAAAAAACGCAGTTGATATTCGTTTGACCTATGGCAGCGTCATATAGCGAGCCAACCATAGCGCCATCTGGTTTCCCCCTTCAAGCTAAACAAGTTCGGTTCTTTGTAGTTTTTTCGTTTGACGCTTATTTCGTGAGGTATTTGGTCCGGTCACGATCAATGGACCACCCTGTATATGAACAGACAAACAAATGATTACAATTTCAGAAAAATTGGATGATCTATTCAAGGAAAAGAGCTTCAAAAATTGAGCAAATCAATAAAGCGTAGGTCCTCCTCTGTCTCTCACGGAAGCTGTTATTCGGCTTGGCATTGGTTGATAGAGATGTTGGATGTCCTCAGAGTTATCGTGTCAAGTTCTGTCCAACTGGTGCGATAGATCGTCAAAATTACCGACGCTGGCCAAAATAGGGTTTAGCAACCACAAAGACAGCCAGTAGAAACTCACGCCGTGTGCAGGGGTATTACACTGCTGAAATGTAACCGCAGGACGGTCTGCCACGAACGGCAACAAAACGGGGCGTAGAATATTTTCAACTTACCTTTGTGCTGTAAGGGTGCCACGGATGGCAATCACTTGAGTCCTGCTACGGAGAGAAATGGCTCCCCAGACAACCACTCATGGTTGTCTGGCCGTATGGCAGGCGACAGTCAGTTTCGTATCCCACTGCTGCCCGGGGCGTCTCAAGACACGTCTTGGCTGCTCTTCGGGACTCATGACAATTCTACTCCAGTCAATGAGAGTTCAGGTCGAATGTTTCAGACACCACTGCAAACGGACTTGTTGGCGTACAGATGTCAACAGCAGTAGGCACAAGGAGACTGTGAGCTCGGCTCCTTTTCTGTGAGACTCTGTTAGTGGTCCTTGTGGACTCTGAAGTACCAGTTGCACGTCGTATCAATGGTAATGGTGAATCCGGAGCGGTGAGTGCCTCTCGGTCCTTATTTCCTGTCGTATCTCTTGGCCGGCCGCTTCCTTCTTGACACTGTGTTCGGCCATGGTTCACCCATTCCTGCCAACATCGTCAAATAGTGGCTTCCTTCCTACTCAAATGTGAGCAATTAACCAATTACTCCAACCAGGGCCGGCCGGTGTGGCCTTGCGGTTCTAGGCGCTTCAGTCTGGAACCGGGTGACCGCTACGGTCGCAGGTTCGAATCCTGCCTCGGGCATGGATGTGTGTGATGTCCTTAGGTTAGTTAGGATTAAGTAGTTCTAAGTTCTAGGGGACTGATGACCACAGATGTTATAGTGCTCAGAGCCATTTGAACCATTTTTGAACTCCAACCAGCTGCTTTGAGTGCATCTACCCGTTCTTTCTTATAGGCTTTCATCTGCACTTATTATTCACGCGCCTGTCTACGAGGCATAGTTATTGTCCAACTCAGTACGCGGAATGAATATCAATTTGTGACCAATTTGCATTACTCCTTCGTGGTGCGTCATTTTTTATTTTTTTTTTTTGTGTAGAGTGCTATATGCCTATGAACAATGTACGTAGACTCATAGATGTAAAGCATGCAGGTTACAGAACAATGATCCCAACGTGGTACGCCTATTGGATCTCTTTTTGACGAACAAAAGGTCCTGGTCAACATATGGCAACGTGTAGCCCGCGAGCGGATGCAGTGGTGGTGAACGTTTCCAAAAACCTGCTCACAAGTGCCTCAGGGGAGGAAAGGTAAGCCATGGACGTGGATCTCACCAAGCAGAATAATGCTGACGTAAGATCAGTATCCTCGAACTGCTTCGGTAACAACATTGAACGGGAGGAGGGTGGGGCGGAAGGGGAACCTGAATTAGTTCTCTTAAGGCCACTTCGACTAATGGAAGAAGAGGCTGTGTCATCTACAGCACAAAAGACTCTACTACTTGGCTCTGCCGATCAAAACTGGTGATACACTCCTTACAACAATCGTAGTTCGTTGTCATATTGCGACAAAATCAAATATTAGACTAGGGTTACAGAGACTGCAACTGGAGGGGCCGGAAGGGTTTGGAGGTCCAAAACTGTACAATGCTGTTTGTAACCAAATAAAACAGAAATGACACTCTTATAGCGTCCATAATTCCAGTGGGTTGACATTCTGGTGTGTATGGGTTATGAGAGATGCACTGAGACAAAAATTGTGCCAAACAGCTCTAAGTTGAAATAAATTTGTTGCGCAGTGTATGTTTAGAGGGCTACATCTCATTATCGTGTCGTTGTTTCAGTCCGAGTTTTGCCACCATACAGATCCTAACAATAGAATACTAGCCATAGTTAAATATTTAACCCAGCGTGTGCTTCGGACCTTCCCATGTGACACTGTGGTCATATTCCTATAGAGTGGAATTTTAGTCGGTGTGTAGCCATCTTGACATACCCTTTCTCTCTAGTTTCCCTAAAATCACATAAAGCTAATGTCGGGATGGTTTGTTAATAAATGCAGTTTATGGCTGCTTACACTAACCTCATGCAGCTGAGCTAGCGTTTCGTCTCTAATTACCTCGACGTCAGCCAGACGCTAAATTCTTGCATCATATTGCCTCTTCCTTCCTTTCACACAGGTGAAAGTCACCTGTATGTTACACTTGCTCGTCGCTACTCTGTCTCTGACGGCCGTAGTATAACGTTCTCCGGAAGGACCATTCAGCACGAATAATATACAGAACTTCAGGTACCAAAGGTCTGTTCGGAAAGCATTCTTTACTGTAGGAAGGATCACGTGTTAAGCTAAGTGAATGATATTATTTAGGAAAATAGCCGCCTTAGTTGCCGACAGCAGTCGGAGAACTGTCACCTCTAACTCCATTGCTTCCTTCAGAGTTGCCGCTAAGCACCTTTATCATGATCCTCTAAAATTCCGAGAAGTTAACTTTGAAAATACTTTGTAGTGCTGGCACTTTCACATCTGCTTAGTTTGAAATAGAAAAATATGGGACACTGCTCACCAGCTCCTTCTGAACGTACGTTAAAATTCTTCTTCGAAGTAAACCCAAAGAAGTTTTCCCTAGAGTCGGATAACAAAGATATCATATTCATGTTCATGTGCTATTGGTAATATTGAAACGACAAGTTGTAGATTTAAAAAGGGATAAGCGCTGGATTTTGTTTTGCAGCGACAGCCAAAATATTAGGAACGGTAGGTACGTATTAAGTCCGATTTTACAGTGAAAATGTTGGTACTGGCTGAAAATACTCTAACAAGGTGGAAAAGTGTACAAGTAAATAATCGTGGGAAGTGCAATGTGGTGTTGCAGCAGTGTAAAGTGATTTTCGACCATAAAAAACAGGATAATGTTAAGCGCTGGTATTGCACTACACGTACAATAAGTAAAGACAAGCTACCAAGTGAAGACATGAGTGAAATTGGCATAAGAAGAAGAACGACAACACAGTATTCAAGCGACTGTACACTGTGATGGTTACGAGACACGTGCCTCAGAATCTAAATGGGTTGCTTTGTGTCAGCAATAACACACTAATGACATACGTCACATATCATAGGAATAACAAATAACATTACGAGAAATATAAGAAATATTTCGAAACATGTCTCAGCAGAAGAGAGAGTAGAGTACCTATGCAAACTGAAGCTTGCTTTCAGCACGTTCTAAAAAACACATCTTTAACAAATCACTTACAGATTACTGAGTGTTTTGAAGTGCCATCCTCTTCTTGGAGCAGGCCGGTGTGGCAGAGCGGTTCTAGGCGCTTCAGTCTGGAACCGCGCGACCGCTGCCGTCGCAGGTTCGAATTTTGCCTCGGGCATGGATGTGTGCCATGTCCTTAGGTTAGTTAGGTTTAAGCAGTTCTAAGTGTAGGAGACTGATGACCTCAGATGTTAAGTCCCATAGCGCTCAGAGCCATTTGAACCATTTGAATTACGAAAGCCCGAGATCCATGTGTATTATCAGATTTGTGCATCTCTAACCTCCCATTCAGTCACTGCTGTTTCAGCAGCTATAAATGAAAGCACCTCTACGGTCTGAAATAGTATACGGAATGTCAGTTTTGGTACACTTTTTGCTTAGAGAATGAATTTTTCACAGCTGGCAACTCTCCAAATTCTAACAGTCCCATTCAACCACTATTAAGTATTGGTAGTCTTCCCATATTTGCTACCGGATCCTAAAATCAACATGACTCGATATTCTGACGATCCATCTGTCCACCATTTGACCTTGAGTCCTGCTGAAAACATGCAAAGGCTGCAAATCTTCGTCCTATACAGGCCTCCGATGAGAGTATCAGGAATTCTTATGCCGGGATAGCCTGTGAAGTCATACAATTAAGTACGTTTTGTCCTAAAGAACTGTACTTTGTGACAGAATTCTAATACCACTTAATACGACGATTACACTACATTCTAATACATACAGTGACGACACCCCCACACATTTTTGTTCTATATCGTGACAGCAGCGCTCCAAGCGGACAGAAAGCTACACTTCTGAATGCTGAATGCCATACCGAATGAGCTGGAGATATATCGGTCATACTGATTTGCAAGATACTTTTTCAATGACGGACGTTATGTAATGCCGTAAAAGTCGGCACTAACTAAAAAACTACACCTTATTTGTCTTTCTTTAGTTCCTTAAGGGCCCTGGTAGGTATGAAGCGGAACATTACAGGGCAGTTTATTTACGATCCGCTTCCAACCGGCAGATATTTAATGAAGGATGTCGTTTTCTTTTAAGAACAAAAAAATAGTCAGTAAGCAGCAGAAGACCTGACCTTTTGCAGAAAGACATCATATATCTACTCAACAACGTGAATTTTTTGCACTACACTTCCCGTCAAATCAGTGAATGTAGAACTCAGGGAGTCAAACAATGGAAAATCCAGGACGGACTATATCAATAGTATGAAAAGGCTGAGATGCTGAGTCACAGATAGAAACGATAAAAAGATTGTCACAAATCAAGTTGAGCGCGCGCGCTTGTGTGTGTGTATGTGTGTGTGTGTGTGTGTGTGTGTGTGCGTCGTCTAATTTTTTTCAAGAAAGAGTAATTGCTGCAGTGGGGTAGCCCCCGTGGTGTCTTTCTAAATAATAATGATAATAGTTGGTGGGCTAGTGACCGTAAGTTTATTTATTATTCAGAATATGTTAATTTTAACAAAGTATTTGCTGTAGTGGGATGGCCCACATAAATTTTACTTTGGGGAAAGTTCTTAAAATAACTGTTGCTCAATGACAGATTTTTTGTAACTTCATTTGTTAATAAATTGTTGTTCTAAAGGTCCAGTGGCTTTCACTCCTTGTGTCCTAGCTTACCAGTTCTAATGCACTTCCGTCTTTTCATCCTGCGTGCAAAGGTGGTATGAGTGTGGTACCATCTACATGCCTGCCAACAATGATCACAATTCGTCTTGCCCTCTTTTATGACGATCGGTGAACGTCGTGTATGTTTTGTGTATGCTGTTCCTTACTTTGTGAAAGTCACCTCGTTCTGTTCTGCCATAAGATCCAGAACACAATAGATAACGCAACAGAGGTTGCGGCCGAGTTCCTCGTGTCCGGAAGGCATTCGAGACGGTTCCGCGCTGTCGCTCAGGGAACAAAATACGAGATTACGGAATATCCGACCAGATGACTGAATTCAAGTCTTTCTAGAAGATAGAACCAAAAACGTCGTTCTTAACGGGCCGAAACTGCCACGTGTAAGAGTAATTTCGAGCTTTCCAAAGGAACTGTTATAGGGTCATCACTGTTTACGACACATGTAAATGATTGGATAATAGAGGAAGCTCTGTGAGGTTGTTTTCTGTAGAGAATGCTGCCTTCAATAAGAAATGCAGAAAGGACTGCAGGGGATTGACTTTTGATGTAGAAACCCGCAGTTGACCCACAACATAAATGTAAGGTATTGCGTAAACATCGGTAAAAAGAGTCACAATTGTTTGAAAGCACAATTATAGATCAATCACTGTAAACATCAAGAACTATGAAACGTGTATAAGCATGGTTGCTGAACAGTTTCAAGTGGGAAGACCTCGTAAGATGAGTTGTAGCAAATGCTCGTGACGGATTGAGATTCATTGCGAGAATCTTAGGAACGTAATTCACTCACGTAATCGAGCCCTGGTCTGAGCAATTCTTGACTGTTGCTCGTCTGTTTGGGACCCTTATCAGACTGGACTGATGATGATTCTTGAAGTAAGCGCGAGAGTATCTCCGTCCTCAAGTAGCAAGTGTTACAAAGACGTTTTATGTCAGGGAGAGGTTTACTGACAAAACTCAAAACATGTGCATTCCAAGAAGAGTCAGGCAACAAACTGCTCCCCCCAAGACACTTCTCATAAGGTCTTCGTAATGGGGAAATAGACGTTCGGAGATTTACTGATAGACGATCTTTCCGTGCTCCATTCGTGAAATGGAGAGGACACTCCAGGAAATGGCAGCGACAACAGACGTACCCTCGGCCACACACTGTGAGTTGGCTTGTGGAGTACAGGTTTCTAGTAGCCGACATATAATAAGATCATCGAACAAAAAATTAGTCACCCCTAGACAAATCATTACAACCATCACTAAATACCGTGTAATTCCGCTCCTGGACCTGATAATCACCTCTGTTCGGTAAGAAAGTGGGTCCACAAGATTGCGCCGGTACGTCGCATCCAGGTTAAGCCATTCGCTAAGGATATGACCGCGCAATTACACAAATTGTGAGGATGCTGATGTCAGCGTTTTACCCAGTGTTTCAACATGTCTTGCTGATTTTCTATGGGTTATGTCAGGTGATTTTGCAGGCCAATCGAGATGTAATAAGGCGGGGAGTGTTTAGAAAACCACTGGCATATTATTCCAGTCGGATGAACTTCGCTGTTGTCGTCTTTATGTTCCTGTGTGAGCAATGGACTCTTGCGGGGTGACCGACTTCAAATGTTCATTACATGCAGTTCCCGTCGCAATGTTCTCTCGCTAACAGGTTGTGACGGACCTCCATTATCTGCCTGCAGCAATTCCTGTCGGCTCTGAAAGCGATTTTGATCCACAGGCCGTGAGACGCACCTCCGGTCACTCTATTAGGACCTTCTTCCAACCTCATTTTTAGCGTCGTGTTTCGAGGCGACGTATGCTACACCACTGTTAGTGGGTACGTTGAACAGTCCGCCGCAAAGCACCTACAAAGCTTGGAACTTCGCGCAGATTCTCATTCTGGAAACATCCCCCAGGCTGTGGCTAAGCCATGTCTCCGCAGTATCCTTTCTTTCAGGAGTGCTAGTTCTGCAAGGTTCGCAGGAGAGCTTCTGTAAAGTTTGGAAGGTAGGAGACGAGGCACTGGCAGAAGTAAAGCTGTGAGACCGGGCGTGAGTCGTGCTTCGGTAGCTCAGATGGTAGAGCACTTGCCCGCGAAAGGCAAAGGTCCTGAGTTCGAGTCTCGGTCGGCGCACACAGTTTTAATCTGCCAGGAAGTTTCATATCAGCGCACACTCCGCTGCAGAGTGGAAATCTCATTCCAGTGCTTCTCGTGTCCCCTCGCATGTGGAAAAGCGTAACCGACCCTGTCGTTGACTTTCGATCTGTCCGTCTATGAAGTGTGGCTCGGTGGGCGCCGGCGCGATAGCTCAGCGTATTCGGTCAGGGGATTGCCACACTGTGTAATAAAAAAAATAATAAAAGAAACTGAACGAAGTTTTCATCGATGGAAGACGAAAGAAGTCATGCGACATTCGTACAGAACTGGTGTGGATAAAGAGGCGAATAAACGACAGAAGGAAGAAACAAAAAAAGGTGATCCAGTGACTGATTAAGGATCCAAAGGTGTGGGGTTCGATCCTCAGTCAGTCGCAGTATTTTTTTTATTCTGTCACTTATCGCTAAGTTTCACCTCTCGCACTGTTTCTTAAATGTGAAAAATATTGAAGTTCACACTCTCTCCCCCGTGTAACTGGCTGCAGTTAGGATTTCAAAGGCAAGGGCGTACAACATCCATTACGACCATGCACAGTAAAGCACAGAGGTGTTCAAACCAACCTTCAGGTTGACGACAGCTTTACCTTTACTCCGTATTAAACGCAGCCGTCTCTTATGTAGCAGTGGACCTCTTGTTAGAAGCAAATAATCTTCTTTAAAGCTCTCTGCCTTTTAGTAGTAAGTTAACGTTTATTTCCTAGGGCCATGAGCAGCTTAGGTTAGATACAACAGTCATACCTGTCGTGAATGCAGTAAGTCGTCATCGAAGATCTTTACTAGGCCACTGGACATTGAAATAGCAGTAGTATAAGACGGAGTGCAACAAACATCAAATTGGCATGAAGTGTACTACATGCTTGGATGCGCAAATGATTATGAGGTTTAGCACTAGCACAAAGTAGGTAGGAGTAGCGCCATCTACATTGTGTACGCAAAGAAATGTTACACTGTGGGTTCCTCATTCATAAATCGCATCTGAATGTTGTGTGACGGTTGAAGTTATCCTTCGCATAACAAGTAAAAGCGTCTACCAGTACGTGTCTGAATTCGACAGTGGCAGGATCGTCGTGTATCGAGACATCGATTTATCCTACCATGAGACTGCTTCTAGCTTTGGTTGGTATTCGACGAATATCGTGGTAATATGGATTCAGGAGGGCTATAGCGAACACGATGTTGGATATAAACATGCCCATGCCCGAGAGGATGGACATCGTTCGTTCGTCCATGCGGGACCGTGCAGCCTAGTCACGAAATGGGTTCGTTTCTAGCAGGACAAGTATCCACGCGGACACTTTTTATTTTTTAGCTTTATTAATACATACATAACCCGCTTTCTAACACTTTTGAGTGGGTGTATTAACACTAAACTTTTCTATTAGTTTTACAAAAGTGGTTTATTAGTATGACCACACTTACAAGCAAATAAACGAACTAATAGTATGTATCAATGAACGGCCTCTTAGCCTCTCTGGAATCCTCCCAGAGAGTTGCCCGTCCCTAGCCACGTGGAGGCGGGCCGCTACTACTAGAAAAAACCACCCCATTTATACCATTCTTGTATTCTCTCCACCATATTGAACTAACTGCAGCTACAAGCTACTACACGTCAGAGACTTAAACAAACAATTTATTTACATATTTACATTTGCGCAGTAGATCTTGAGCGCACATACGCTTTTAACCTCCCCCAAGGTAGGCTCGCTGAGCCTCCCTTGAGATTTTGTTTACCAACTTTGCCAAATTGTTCAACAATTCGCCATTCGTCAATATTTCTTCAACATTCCTTGCTTGTAGAAGCTGCCTCTCAACTGAGACAGCCTGCTCGTATGTTGGACAGTCAAACACTGTATATTCAGGCGATCCCTCGTGGTCACCACAATCACACTCTGGTATTGGCCTTTTCCGTATTCGATGTAGGTACGTGGGATAGGGACCATAACCTGTAAGGAAATGAACTAGGCCGTGCGAGGGCTTCATTACCTTGTTCTTCAGTCTTTCCCTTACCGTAGGTAGAAACCTATGAACTCCACGGCCCGTATTAGACCCATCCCATTCTCCCTGCCAAATGTCAAGCATTCTTTCTTTAATAGCCTTAACACTTATCAGAGGAGTGCCCATAATATTTTGCACTTTGTCAATGTTTTGTTTATGCAGCGAACAGAAGGCTGCGTGCTGCCTTATTATCAAGTCTAGTGGGCATAGACCCATGATTACCAACAGTGCATCTGTGGGACGTGTTGAATGCCCCAACACATCTCATGAAAACATTCCTCTGTATTCGCCTGACAGCAGCGGCAGGCCGCACCAGAGCTAACCTGTGGGTCCACACACTGGATGCGTGCCCTACTATTGGATAAATATTGATTGCCTTTGACGCCAAATGGAATCTTCTTTGTCCGATTGATATTAATGTGTTGAACAGAGCTAAGGACTTAGTCGTTATTTGCTCGATATGCGGAATGAAACTCCATGTCTCATGTAGATATAGCCCTAAGTAACGGGCATATCTCTGTTGCGATACTATCTGGCCATTAATTCTGTCTATTGGGTCCCTATTTAACTTGCCTTTCAAGAGCAAATATAGTGATTTCTGTGGCGCAATAGACATTTAGTCTTCTGACACCAATCTGTTAACAGACCAGTAGCCAGCCGCGAGCGATCCTCGATCGCATTGCGAGTGTCACCTTCTCCTAGAAGCGCGATGATGTCTGGAGCACCACGGGCTATCAGCACGGCAACCATTGTTGCGGTTCCCGTTGATGCAGCAGGATTGAAAGGCACGCCAGCACTGGGTCGTCGAAAGATGACAATGGACGCACGTGTGGCTCGCATTTTTAGATGAGTCCACCTTCAGCGTGGAGCATCATGGTAGACGCACCCTTGTGTGAAGGCTCCGAGGAGAAAGAACTTTGCCAAAATTGCTGAAAAAACGGAACTGGCGAGGGCTTGAAGATAGACGTATACTATCCCGAAAAAGTGTACTCAGAAAAAGCCATGAAGTGTCGTCTCTAGGACTAAACTACGATCCTCCACACCACTCGGCGGGTTAGTAAATGGTTCAAATGGCTCTGAGCACTATGGGACTTAACTTCTGAGGTCATGTCACCTAGAACTTCGAACTACTTAAACCTAACTAACCTAAGGACAACACACACATCCATGCCCGAGGCAGGATTCGAACATGCGACCGTAGTGGTCGCGCGGTTCCAGACTGAAGCGCCTAGAACCGCTCGGCCACTCAGGCCGGCCCGGGTTAGAATAATTACAACGCACGCAGAGACATTTGGGCTTCTTCAGACGTAGCTCCAATAAGCAACGCTGTCGATGGCGAATACTGCATGTATGTGAGCGGTTTCACAAGCAACCACAGCTTCTGAACGGTGGCGCTGCTGGCTGTCTCGGCGGTCTGCTACGGCGCGGGTGGCGACCACAAAAAGTGACTCCACTCGTGACTATACAAGCCACGTAGTGGTAGCCTTCAGACTGCGCCACAGCCACACCACTGTTTCAAACGCGGGAGCAAAGCGCTGCTGGCGCACGAGTCCTGGACCACTTTGTTCCTAGCCCAGTAAGTACTGTAAAAAGGAACTGGTTGGTTTGCACTGTAGCGGGCAGTGGCTTCGGATACGGGAACACACGGACTAAACATCAACGAGGTATAAGAACGTAGGCTTCCGCGGCCGGTGTCATAGTGATTAAAATTCTTCTGGGCATTATGCCGCGTCATTGCTAAAAACTAACAACAATAATAAACTAAAACTGACGTTTCGGCCGAATTGCAACGGCCTTCCTCAGGGCACGACTGGTTTTGCATGGGGATAGGTGCTTCTATCTCAGTCCAAGGGGCCGCGAACGGTCGCGGGGCAGAAGCTACTCGGGACACGGACGTATCTGCACAAACAGCTGTAGAGCAACTATCAGTCCACTTCCGCGCACACCAGGAGGAAAACTTGCCAACCAGGAGCCGAACGCTGATTGGCGGACAGCTACCAATCGTTGACGACATGGGCATCCACGAATAGCCTCTTTCTCTCCATCTTCCCTTACGTCAGGACTAGCCAATCATATTAGAGAGCCATTAAAAGTTTTACAACAGTGACGTCAGACATCGACAGTCTGTAATAAATAGTAGCACCTATCCCCATGCAAAACCAGTCGTGCCCTGAGAAAGCCCGTTGCAACTCGGCCGAAACGTCGGTTTTAGTTTATTATTGTTGTTAGTTTTTAGCAATGACGCGGCATAATACCCAGAATAATTTTAATCACTATCAACGAGGTAGTTTTGCCATTGAGACTGAAAAGTAACCTGCCTTATGGGATTTGAAACACAACGATTATAGCAAAAGGATCGCAAAGAAGAATGCATGGTAGTCCATCGTAGCGAAATTCGAAATAAATTTCACTGGAATTTCCACATCGATAGGAAAAGCAATGTTTATTTTAATCAGATATTAGTAACACAGGAAATACTGTAGTAGCGTATTTCAAGCAAACATTTCAGTTGCATGTTAATCTTGACCTCAAATTTGATGTAGATTTAAGGCATTACCATGCCCCTTAATTTAAGAAGTAATCGCCAAATGCTGTTCGGATGGGTTTAGTAGCGGTTCCAGGTAGAGAGTTGTCTACTGGCATCTCATCCTCTGATCCAACAACACAAAGCGTGTCCTCAAACATATGCCCATCTATTTCCCTGACGAAGTTATGCAGAAGGTAACAAGTTTCTATAGTAATTTTTGCCAAATCTTGTTGAACATTTAATGAAATGTTCTCCACTTGTTGCTCAGTATTTAACACGAGGTGAGCAGAGATTGCAGCACCACTAACGTGCCTTTGCACCGATACTAACACGTGTTTGGATCACCACTCACGCTCGTTAGCAGCGTCACTAATGCCAAAGGAAGCGCTGCTTGCGAACCACTGAGTAGTGTTGCAAAGTTGCCAAGTGTGAAGCCGGCCTTTTAAGTATTCGTTCTTCCCGCGCGCCATGCGTGACTGGAATGGGAAGACGCCCTAAAAACTGGTACAATACGAAATTCTGCCATATACTTCATAGTGGTTTGCAGGGTATGGACTTAAATTTTAAATGTACAGTTAACGTAGATTGCATTCTTCACAAGGGGACTGGCATCTGATGTGATGTTACGGGATGCCAATGGATACACCACACAATCACGTTTAGTTGGCGTAGCCAGTGATTTGTATAGGACTCCATACGATTCTCCCGTGTTAAGGCCGGTAGCCACTACCTATCCTCGATGCCTCCGTGATTTTATGTTTCTATAAGATAATGCAAGATTGTATAATTCCTGTTCGGTCTGTGTACCTCAATAGAGAGGGTGGTCGACTGTTATCCACGCCAGCACGTTCTCGCGAACAATTGGCCATTGGTTGCGCAGAGACTGGCACGACTCCATGCACCAACCACTACGATTAATGAACAGCACCACAGAGCTGAAGCAGTATGCTAAGATGTCCCATATCTGTCATCTAATTGAGTCTGATTCGCTCGTGATCGTGTGGTGTATCCAATGGCACCCCATAACATCACAGTTCAGAATCATGCCAGAGGTAAATGCTCTGTATGCTACATACCCCACTGTGGTATCGTTCAAAAATCGCAGAGCCACTCAACAGTCGGCAATGAGCATCGATAGCAAAGAGATTAGCGATGTCTGGCTGTAATCCGCAACGGTGAAAGGGAGAGGCTGAAGAAAACACGCGCCCTCTGTTAGCCCAGCATCGTTCTCGCACGGAGGTCAATATAGAGCCGAGCTCGGAAGCACTCTCACTTGTTCGTGATCTCAGCTGAAGCAGTCAATATCACGGAGTAAGATTAAACTGTGATTCAAATCTTAGATGGAAATGTGCTTTGATAAATGTTGAACACTGTATTTCAAGAGAACAGTTGTAATTGTATGCAACAAGTGACGCTTTAATAGTCAATGGCAGCTGTAAATCATCAAGCAATCCTATGCCAAAGGACTGCACTAAGTAAAACTTTTATTCATTCATATAATAAAGGAAAGTAAGATTTCGTATGTTGTACTACTGAGGTGCCATCTCCTGGAGCAATCAAAGAACCCACAGTTGTGGTCAGACGATTGTTGTTTCGTCTGGTCGTAACAACCGCAAATCACCGACAACTGTATTGTATCGAATGGGCTATATATCCGGAATACGTAAAATTTCGTTCTTTGGTGTGCTTCCTGGTATAGCAGTTTTAAAGACCAGGTGTGTACAAAGTCCAATCAACATAATACCATAGCGACCGTAGCCGTACTGGTGGCTCGTAACAATACATCTTGTAGCGCAGAGGGAAAACACAAGCTGCTGTGACTACATTATAGAGAAGAGAGAAAATGAGCTCAGGTACTCATATCAAAGTGTTCTCGATGGAAAGAATGGCCGACCTGCCCAGGGCTCATTAGTATGAAGCCACAGAAGGCGAGGACCCACAGTAGCGGGTTTTCCAGGCAGCCAGGTGTCCGCCTGTTTGGGGCCAGGCAGGGCGCGCTGGCCGAGAAAGTGAAGGCCAGGCAGCCAGCAGGCTGACGAGGGAGAAACTCCGGCTCCAGCCCACAGCCGCAGCCGTCCAGCCGCTGGAAAGCACCGCGACCTTGGCCTTCGCCCCACCTGCTGCCTCCACGGCGGAGGCTGCGCTGCCCGCCTCCCCACGACCACTCCTGCTACTCCTTCTTTCCTTTTTACATTAGTCATCAGTTTTCTTGTTCACCTCCTCCTACATTGTACTATCTTCCAACCTCTGCATACCAACTATATCCCACGTTCGTTCATATTCGAATTTTCGTCTGCCGCAACAATTTTTCTCTATTACTAGTATTCACAAATCTGACGGGTCTTGGTACATCTTCTTCCAACGACTCTTAGCCCAGCAATCGTTTTTCATTTACATTTTAACTCGCTAATTCTTTCTTGATCTTTCATTGTGTACCACTTAATTTTTAACATCCTTCTTTAGCTCCATGTTTCAGATCTAGCCACTTTTGCTTCCATTGATTTCCTCATCGTCCATACTTTACAACACATTCCAAAACGCCGTGCATGAAATCGGGATATTTCCGAGGCTCATACCTCGGGTTCTATTGACGATACAAAGGTGGGGTCAACTGTTTTGGATAGGCTTTGGATTAGGAACCATTTGTATACCCAATAGAATGATAGTCTTACTACAGTACAGGGTCAATTTTTGAATATTAAATTTTTCTCCAGCTTTGGCAACTGGAGGAAATCTGTTGGTCCTTTTTGCACTAGATATGGTCTATGGTGCACCTTAAGCTGCTTATGGAGAGACCATTCAGTTCATGGTCGGTTCCTGAGAAAACCCGAGAAAGGCTTTTCTCAACATTTTCTCTCAGTCTGCAGCGGATATCTAAATAACTAATCGTAGAATATTGCTCAAATTTTAGCAGCATATTACCGGCTCGGGGACCGAGCGGCTCTAGGCGCTTCCGTCCGGAACCGCGCGACTGCTACGGTCGCAGGTTCGAATCCTGCCTCGGGCATGGATGTGTGTGATGTCCTTAGGTTAGTTTGGTTTAAGTAGTTCTAAGTTCTAGGGGACTGATGACCTCAGATGTTAAGTCCCATAATGCTCAGAGCCATTAGAACCATTTTTTAGCAGCATAGTCTCCAGGCATTTATTTAGAAGTGCCATCTTCCAGTTTTCAAACATCTTTATCCGTTATCGATAAACACACCAAAAACATAGTTTTTGATTACCAAAATCGAGCCGCGGATTCCAAGACGCTTATGCACAGCAAATGGCTGAAATTTTTACGCTATGTTCCTACGAAAACGATCTCGGAAGACTTTAAAAATTTTCTTGATATCTTTATCCGTTTCGAGATAGAGTGGTTCAAATTTACCCTGGCTATACAAATGAAATATGCACGTAAAATCCATCGTGAGACGAAAATATAGTTTATAAAGTGACGTAGCATGGAGAAATATGCTGTAAAGTGTCTCCGCTTAGTAATTACGCACATGCAAAATTTTTGTGCATGTTAACTCCGATATGTGATATAAACACAGTTTTGCGTGATTGCAGTTTCATATAAGAAAACTATATCGAAATTTTACTGACCTATAAAGTTCATTTCATACGAGTTACATGCCCTACTATAGCAGGGAAAAGAATGGAACCAGCAGAAAACTGCTCCTGTCGGAGTACAAAAAAAGGCGAATATGTTCCTGTTCAAAAGGCCAGCTGCCTCATTCTACCTTTCTCAGCAGCTCTAACAATTTTCCCAAAAATTTTTGACATGTAAACATATGTCTATGCTGACAGAGAAGAAGGTAGTGGCGATAGGAAAGAGACGAAAAATTGATAAATACTGGAAGATAATAGGCAGTGGTTGTGGTACAAAAAGAAAAAATGAGACAATGGTCGTGTGAGAGGAAGAAAGGGACATGGTGTCAGTGAAACATAGTTGACAGCGACAGAACAGTGCAAGGAAAAGAATGAAGGAGACACTGCTCAGTGGGAGAGGGATTAAGAGGAGGAGGAAGTGGGAGTGGGTGTGAGCCAGTGATTATGACACAGTCTGTGACAATGACATCGAGGAAGAGAGCGATAATGACAGTGAAAGGGAAAGTAGCAGTGGGAAGGAATCAGTGAGATGGTGGAGTAAGAGAGAGCAAGAGGCAGACAGTGACAGTGAGAGAAGACAGTAGTTGTAGAACAGTACGAAGGAGACTGTAGTCATGAGACAGGGAACAGTGACAATTAGGGAGGCGCAGTGAGTTATTGAAGAGTTGGGCTGAATGAATGAGTCATAAAAGGCATGTGGGAGAGGATAGGTATTGTCTACTTAGGGGTGATGGACTGGTGCGCATGGCGGGTTGCAGTTAGGGGAGCTTGTGGGAGTGAGATGTGAGTTGCATGTTAAAAACAGGTACAGAGGAAGGTAGAATGAGGCAGCTGGTACCCCACATTTCAGTCAGAGTCTTTTAAAAAGGAGCACATTGGTTTTTTTAAATTTTTATTTATTTATTTATTTATTTTTGTACTCGGATGGGAGTATTTTTCCGCTAGTCTATATAATGTAGTGCCCAGGATACACAGTTACAGGAAATCATTTATCAATACTGGAATCCAGAAGGGATCGTTTGCAATAGAAAGTTTTCTTCGCCTGCGTCACTCTGCGTAGGGCACCTAACGCAATCTTACTGCTCTTCTTCTACCGCATGTTTCCCAGTTATTACATTCACCAGATCCCTATTCTCATTTTTACTACTTCTTACTTATGTTTCAATCTAGTATTTTTAAACCCTGATTGTCACTGGCAGCAGCAGTCGTTTGGAAGCTAATTTTTTGTCGTTTGTTATCAGACCAACTCTCTGTCCGCCCATCTGTTAAGACGTCTTTTTCTCAGGAACGGGTAACGTATCCAGTCGAAATTTATATTACATACTAAGGTCTATAGCCCCTTGGCGGTGTAATAATTGTAAGCCTCTGACACAATACAATCAAAAGATACGGCTATTTATGTCACATATTTTGATATTCGAAAACTAACTTGTCAAAGTCTGTAGGGTACTTCCCGTTGACCTAGAATGGTTCAAATGGCTCTGAGCACTATGCGACTTAACTTCTGAGGTCATCAGTCGCCTAGAACTTAGAACTAATTAAACCTAACTAACCTAAGGACATCACATACATCAATGCCCGAGGCAGGATTCGAACCTGCGACCGTAGCGGTCACGCGGTTCCAGACTGAAGCGCCTTCAACCGCACGGCCACACCGGCCGGCCCGTTGACCTAGAATCATGAAATTTGGAAGAAGAGAGGTTTCATGGTGCAAGTAAAGAAAAAAGAAGAAAATTGTTCATTTGTAATTATATCACACGTAACGAATTTTTTTGTCATTTGCTAGCCAACTTCAAACTTAAAATTAAAACTTTCTCGAAAGTCTTTGCAGTATCAATGTAGATAACAGGCAAAAATCGTCGATATTCTCGCTTCTTGGATGAACTGTTTTTATATATAATTAAGTTTGTACGGAACCCTCAGAGTGCGAGTCCTGTTCACACCAGACCCATTTTTTTGTTAACATCCGAGTGCCCAGTCAGTTGTCGCTAGTTGGCCATAAAGACTGACACGATTTTTCACAGGTACCTCTAGTCCGCCGTGCTAGTGAAGTGTCTCGTCTTGGATAACGCCAGTTGAAGAGGCTGATGTGTATGATTGTGTCATTCACCTCGTAAACTGTTGAAAGAGATCAGTGACATCGCTGTCTACTGGGCGTCTGCATAAAATACTTAATATATCTCCAGAATAAGATTTTTCACTTTGCAGCGGAGTGTGCTCTGATATGAAACTTCCTGACAGATTAAAACTGTCTGCCGGACCGAGACTCGAGCTCGGGACCTTTGCCTTTCGCAGGCAAGTGATCTACCAGCTGAGCTACCCAATCACGACTCACGGTTCGTCCTCACAGCATCAATTCTGCCAGTGCCTCGTCTCCTACTTTCCAAACTTCACAGAAGCTCTTCTGCGAACCTTGCAGAACTAGCACTCTTGGAAGAAAGGATATTGTGGAGACATGACTTTGCCACAGCCTGGGGGATGTTTCCAGAATGAGATTTTCACTCTGCAGCGGAGTGTGCGCTGATATGAAACTTCCTGACAGATTAAAACTGTCTGCCGGACCGAGACTCGAACTCGGGACCTTTGGCAAGTCTCCGCAATGTCCTATCTTCCAGGAGTGCTAGTTGTGCAAGGTTCGCAGAAGAGCTTCTGTGAAGTTTGAAAGTTAGGAGAAAAAGTACTGGCAGAATTGAAGCTGTGAGGACGGATAGGGAGTCGTGCTTGGGTAGCTCAGTTGGTAGAGCATTTGCCCGCGAAAAGCAAAGGTCCCGAGTTCGAGTCTCGGTCCGGCACACAGTTTTAATCTGTCAGGAAGTTTAATGTATCTCGTCTAACAAACATGAATTAATATAAATTTAAATGAATTTAAAGGTCTTACATAAACTGTGTGGCTGAAAGGCATGGGACGTCATCATATGGCGCAATAATTAATATACTGGATCCTCATTCAGTAACCGGGATGATTCATTTGAAAGGGCATGACTTATGTCCTTCCTCATGTTCGTCCAATCCGAGATTATGTTGTGCATCTAATGAGGCCATCGTCGACGCGACGATTACTAACGTTCTTTCCCATCTTCGGGGATTGTACTGCATGTGCTTGCAATAACTTCAGGCTATATTATAGCCTTAGACAGAATGCGTCAGCATCACAGTTATGTAATCTGCCAAAATAAATCAATAGAGAGAACCGAGTGAATCCGAATTCGACGTGACTACAAGTTCATATGCTCAAGTAGACTACCAGCTATCACATTTTGAAGTGGAAGTGTTATGTGAGCACTAAATTGAAACATTGTTCATTTGGGTTTAAGAAATTAACTGACAAAACAAAACATCGAAAGACGATAGGTGGTTTTTGTCCAATAGCGTGCTTCCCACAATGCTCAAAATCGGACCTTTTCTGGTAAAAGAACGATAATGCTCCTATCCTTAAGGTAAGGAGCATGGTGATTCGATGAGAATCTGATGGACTTACAAAACAGGCCTGTACATATTACAGCTGCGCGGGATTAGCCGAGCGGCCTGAGGCGCTGCAGTCATGGACTGTGCAGCTGGTCCCGGCGGAGGTTCGAGTCCTCCCTCGGTCATGGGTGTGTGTGTGTGTTTGTCCTTAGGATAATTTAGGTTAAGTAGTGTGTAAGCTTAGGGTCTGATGACCTTAGCAGTTAAGTCCCATAAGATTTCACAAACTTTTTTTTTTTTTGTACATATTACAGATGAACTATAAAGCACGTTGTGGGCGCGAGCAGTATCCGATAATCACTGTGCTTAAGAAAACAAAGAAAACATACTCCACCCTTGAAGCCAACAGGAAGGCTTTTTCCACAAACTACATCTACATTTATACTCCGCAAGCCACCCAACGGTATGTGGCGGAGGGCACTTTACGTGCCACTGTCATTACCTCTCTTTTCTGTTCCAGTCGCGTATGGTTCGCGGGAAGGACGACTGCCGGAAAGCCTCCGTGCGCGCTCGAATCTCTCTAATTTTACATTCGTGATCTCCTCGGGAGGTATAAGTAGGGGGAAGCAATATATTCCAGAGAAAAACGTGTCGCAGTACAAAATTAAACAAGGTTAAATTTGCTACAAAAAAATTCCTACTTAATTTTTCTCTTTGCTAATGGTTTACGCGATGAGAATTTGAGAGTATCGAAAATCTCGCTCAACTAACCGTTGTAGTAGAAGCGAAAGAATGTTCTACACACCATTGGTTCCACGGCTGACGTCTTTGGTTTCTGGAGACTTCTGGTCTCACAATTAACATCCTAATCACTTTCGAATCTCTAAATGGTTTTTTCTCTTTCATTATGCTTACTACGGGGCAACGACTGCCAAACTCTGCTGTATTAGTGCAAAATGCGATATTCCCAACGAACACCGACACTAAGAGAGGGTTTTGTAGCGTTGCTCTTGAAATTTTTTTCTCCTAGTCATATGGTTAAGTTACACATTAAAACGAGCACTACGAGAAGCGCATTTTCGAGGCTTGATATCACAGAAATTGGCCATTTTCCCCACGGCTACAGCTTTTATTGAAGTCTAAAGAGAATCTTAATGTCGGATTCGCCTATGTGTCAAGGAATTACAACCCTGCCAGCGAAGGAGTACATTTTGCGACTGTGCGCGAATGAACTGTGCGCTAGACAGGACATTAGCTACGTACGGAGAAATCGCCGGAAGAAACTTCCCCAGTGAATTACGTGTCAGAAAGCAAGAAGCGGCAGAAGGAAGAGTGAGGTGGAAGTGCATTTGGCCACAGCGACTCCTTTCTCCGAACGGTCGATGCTGCGCGGTAATGCTTGCTGGCGGTCAACGCCACGGGAGAGAAAGAGCGCCCATGACGGGCTCGCTACGGGGAAACTCGCGAGCTACGCAGTGGAGGGGACGAGAGATGTAACTCCTTGTACCTCATCCGCAAATAATCTTGCTCGCGTCAGCACGCGAACAATGGTACTGTGCAGCGATCATGAAAAGTCTTACTGAATTGCGTTAACATCTGAAATAGGTAATAATTTTATAACAATTTGAGCTAGATTCACTGAAGTTATGTTAATGGGCTGTCGAGAATGAAATAATAAATATGTAATGACATGAAATAATATCTGTGAACAACGGTGAGAAATGCTAAGCCACCAATTAATGAACTGAGGACAACAATACAGTGAACGTCTCTTGAAATAACGTAGTGTCAGATGGTCCTATCCTCCTACATGCTTCTATCTCGTTGATGAAAAGACACGTTACGAGTTAAATGGAAGAAATAGTCTCAAGTAGAATCCGTTGCCATAAATCGTACTTTGCGGGGGGGTGGGGGGCGGGGGGGGAGGGGGAGGGAAGGGATAGTATTAGTGATTCTGAACAAAAAAGTGTCTTAAGGTCATGTACCCTGTTCAGAACGGTTTCCGAGATAAGACACGTGTAATATCAGTTTCGTACGTTTCCCTCGAATAACTCGAAAACCGCACCCTCCAGAGAAAACGTGTCGCAGTACAAAATTAAACTAGATTAAATTTGCTACAAAAAAAATTCTACTCATTTCTTCTGTAGGCTAATGGTTTACGCGATGAGAATTTGAGAATATGGAAAATCTCGCACAACGCGCATGCGCTGTGGCCAAATAGTTTTTGTAGGCCCGTTTGAGGCAGTTTCCCGCCTTGAGAGACCACAAGTGTACTGCATCAAATTGTTCGTCTAAGCTTTCTCTACACTACTGTGGTACGCTGTAAACAATGACAAAGTTTGAATAATTCAGAAAATAAATAACAACGCACATTAAATGTGTTCTACCTCGGAATCCATTAGGAATAGGACGTATATTTATACGACGTTTTTTTTCAGATTAACTAATGTTATCACCCCTCAAGGCACGTACCTTTCCTCCTGACTCACTCCGTATACTTTCCTCGTGGCAGCCTCGGCCTTCCACCGACTCCGTTCCACAGCGGCATTACTACCATTTGCCCATTGTGAGACTCTCTCGTACTACCATTCGGAAAGCGTAGGTGGTATCAGCACTTACAGTGGAAGACAGATAGCCTAATTGTTAACAGCCGTAGACAGTCACCTAAGAAAAGTTATAATTTCAATTTCATGGCGAAGTTTTAGTGTCCGAGAAGATTTAGTGTTTCAAGAACAGTAGTTCCTGGAGGATGTATTATTAAGGATGGCCATAGGCTTGACACTGGCGACATTTGAAGAATATTTCGCTTTTACAGTAGTAATTAGTTCAGGAGGAATTTTCAATTCTAATGAGGCAATTACAATTAGTACATGAAGAGTCGAAGATTTTAGTTTCCAAGAGATACGAGTTTCATTGATTAATGGGATATCATGTTTTCGTTGGTTTCGCAGCAATAAAGCATCAGGAGTGAAGAACCTGTTTTGCTTTGTGCTTCAATTCATGTTTTCTCCTCTCTGTTCGTTCTAGTGGAAAAAGCCTTTGAAAAAGGCCAGAAATGAGGCCAAAGAGCTTGTGCTGTTGAAGGTAGTTATGGAGTGAGATATGGCTATAACGGGACGTAAAAAATCAAGTTAAGGTGTCTCGCAAAAAGCAAGAAATCCAGGTTTGAGTCTCAGCCAGGCACAAATTTTCCTCAGTAGCCATGTACTCAATATCGTTATCATTAAAGTTACTTTCTTTTTCCCCTCTGTGCTATTGTTCAAGAATTCAATTTCTAACTCTTCATGGACTAGTCCAGTGCTCTTTTGATCACTGGAATTTTTTACGAGCTTATGTGTATCGACATTCTTTTAATGTGATTCTGAAGATGGCTTGATAGCCGAAACGCATTTAATCGTAAAGTTTGTAATAATTATAAATCGATAGGATGATTACATTGCCTTTTGCAAGAGAGGGTTTTTACGAGTGAATACGTGAGGAAAATGTGTAGTTATCACAACACTAGTTTAACAGGAAATAAAAATGTCTGCTATATTGAAAAGCAATAAAAGAGAAAGTAGCTTTCGCGCTTCTTATATTATTTTAAGTTATTTCTGGGACCACCCAATACTAAGGAGATGCTGAAAACAGAACAACTGTTTTCTAGGAACTTAACGAACAAAACTCCTGAAGACAACTGAGAGATTTAGAACTTCGTTACACTCACCCCTGAAGTAGACTTAAACTGTAAAATTACTACGGCCAGAATGGAAGTTCTTATTGCAGGCTCATCCCTGTAATATGCGGGAAGATCAGACAGTTCCAGCGACAACAAAGCTCGTTGATGAAGCAAGCTCACAGTAATACATCGTATACACGCCAAAAAGACAACTACACTGTCGTGGCACATTAAAATATTGTCGGAAGACTCAATTCGACCAGAAGAGGCTGTCTTGAAATATACGTTCATGTTAGCTAACATCACCTCAGTCCCTTTGATTACGATTGCTATGGTGACTGACGTGACCATGATACAGACTAGGTTCATTCATGTGATGTAACTCCACAAAACTCTTACAGACGACCATATAACTCCATCGTGAGGACATTTATCTGATTGCCCTAGTTCACGCTGTCATTCTAAGCGATTGGATCTCTGTCGCGAATGTCAGTCGTGACTCGTTACTGCCGTATACGAGCGTATACGACTCGGCTTGTCTCCGGACTTCGATAATAATTTTAATGGTATCTGCCACTCACACTGCCACGTGTGAATGTCCATCAAGGTTGCACCAGACATCGCGCTGATCTGTTAGATATTCGTTACATAAAATATTGTTTTCGTCATTTACAGCTTTCGTCTACCATTACACGTAACTGCTTGACTGCAGATACCACACATGTACACTAAAGCGCCAAAGAAACTGGTATGGGCATCCGTATTCAAATACAGAGATATGTAAACAAGAAGAATACGGCGCAGCGGTCGACAACGCCTATACAAGACAACAAGTGTCTGGCGCAGTTGTTAGATCTGTTGTGACTTGGCAAGACAGCCAAGTCACTATGAGAGGAAGCCGAAAGGCACGCGTTAAGCTCACGCAGACTGGCGTGAGGTCTGGAACAGTTAAGGGAATTTTTATTAGCAAATAAAGTACGTAGTTGATGTAATACTTAACTTTAATCCATAAGTGGTGTACATCGGTCTGACGGTACAGGCATCACCAGTTAAATATCTATTGATAATGGCGCCTTGCTAGGTCGTAGCAAATGACGTAGCCGAAGGCTATGCTAACTATCGTCTCGGCAAATGAGAGCGTATTTGTCAGTTAACCGTCGCTAGCAAAGTCGGCTGTACAACTGGGGCGAGTGCTAGGAAGTCTCTCTAGACCTGCCGTGTGGCGGCGCTCGGTCTGCAATCACTGACAGTGGCGACACGCGGGTCCGGCGTATACTAATGGACCGCGGCCGATTTAAAGGCTACCACCTAGCAAGTGTGGTGTCTGGCGGTGACACCACAAGATCGGTTACTGCAGATTCAATGTCAAGTTCACCAGATTTAAGTGAATTTGAACGTGGTGTAATAGTCGGCGAACGAGCGATGGGACACAGCATATCCGAGGCAGCGATGAAGCGGGCATTTTCCCGTACGACCATTTCACGAGTGTACAGTGAATATCAGGAATCCGGTAAAACATCAAATCTCCAACATCGCTGCGGCCGGAAAAAGATCCTGGAAGAACGGGACCAACGACGACTGAAGAGAATCGTTCAACGTAACAGAAGTGCAACCCTTCCGCAAATTGCTCCAGATTCAGCGAAACTTTCGGAGCCGAAGGCCCCCTCGTGTACGCTTGATGACTGCACGACACAAAGCTTTACGCCTCGCCTGGACCCGCCAACACCTTCACTGGACGTTTGATGACTGGAAACATATTGCCTGGTCGGAAGAGTCTCGTTTCAAGTTGCATTGAGCGGATGGGCGTGTACGGGTATGGAGACAACCTCATGAATCCATGGATTCTGCTTGTCAGCAGGAGACTGTTCAAGCTGGTGGAGGCTTTTTAATGGTATGAGGCGCGTGCAGTTGGGGTGATATGGGACCCCTGATACGTCTAGATACACATATATGTAAGCATCCTGTCTGATCACCTGCATCCATTCATGTCCATTGTGATTTCAGACGGACTTGGGCAATTCCAGAAGGGCAATGCGACACTCCACACGTCCAGAATTGTTGCGGAGTGGCTACAGGAACACTGGTCTGAGTTCAAACATTTCCGCTGGCCACCAAACTCCCGAGACATGAACATTATTGAGCATATCTGGGATGCCTTGCAACGCGCTGTTCAGAAGAGATCTCTACCCCCTCGCTCTCTTACTGATTTATGGAGAGCCCTGCAAAGAATTCATGGATGTGAGTCCCCTCCAGAACTACTTCAGACATTAGTCGAGTCCATGCCAAGTCGTGTTGCGGTACTTCTGCGAAGTTCTCGGGGACCCTACACGATATTAGACAGGTGTATCAGTTTACCTGGCTCTTGAGTGTGTGTCCATTGAGTCGGAACTGGCAAAGAAGTTAGTTGCCGAACATGAGTTATTGGAGCTTGTGGCGGATCCTCCAGCAACAGTAGCAGGTAGAAAGAAGATTATACGATTCAAAGTGTACACATCTCGTCAGCCTTACAGAGCTTATAGTATTCAGAGTGTACTCAATTCGACACTCTTTCAGGGTAGGCACTATCCATGCACATTATAAAGATGACTGAATATATGTATGCATGAATGTGTGTGTGTGTGTGTGTGTGTGTGTGTGTGTGTGTGTGTGTGTGTGTGAGTGTGTTCCCATCTCCTCGCGAACTACTGGACCGATTTCAACCAAACTTGGCACACACATCCCTTATTGTCCGGCAATAATAGCTGTCGGGGTAATAACCACCTACAGTTCAGGAGATATGACGTCATAGACAATGAGATGCGTGAAAAATTGTAGCATTGTGCATGAAGTTTAAATTTATTACTTCTGTGCTAGTACCTCTGTTCACAATAAATTTGTCAGTCGGTATCTAACATGCCGCTAAATGCGTGTACAAAATTATATGTTGGCACCATACATAGTTCGGGAGATATGGCGTCACAAACGCGGAGATACATGAAAACTGCCGAATTGTGCACAATGTTTAAATTTATTACTTCTTTGATACTAAGTCTATTTGGAACACATTTTGGAGACAGAATCCACAAATGCCACTGAATGTACCTGCAAAATTGTATTGTTGTGTGACACATAGATCAGGAGATATGACGTCATAAAGAATGAGACGCCTGAAAAACAGCAGCATCAGACATGACGTTTAAATTTAATACTTCTTTGCCAATAACTCTGTTGCAATTACTTACTTTATAATAGCTCTATTCGCAATGTATTCCGCAGACCGTATCCACGTATGCCGTTGAATGTACCTACATAAATATATCATTGTGCGATGCATAGTTCAAGGATCATGGTGTCATAAACACTGAGATGCGTGAAAAAATGCTGCATCACGCATGAAGTCTTAACAGACTTATTGTTTGTTACTAAGATAGCCCTGCAGTCGAGTCAACTTAGGGAAATACCTGACACAGCACTTTTGACAACTTTCAACTGCGAAGCGCAAACGGCTGTAGGCGAAAACAATCGCCGTTCATAGAGTTATGAAGAGGCGTGCGAAAACAATAACCGTTTATAGAGCTATGAAAAGACGTTGCCATACAGACGTTTACCGAACCTCGCTCAGAGTACAGACACTGTCTGGCGTATTACAGCGCAAAAACAGGTCTTTTTTTCGTTTCTAATAGAAAATTAATAAAATGAATACCTGGATAATGCCGCGTTTCTCATAGAAGACCGATCAATCGAGCAGAAACATCGGCAGTTTTTAAAGCAGCTTTAATTGTGTTTCTCCGGCGGAAAATGTTCCTAATATTTAATAACAGTGGGTCGCAGATTTCTTGAACACAGTAACAAAATCTTGCACTTCCAGATTTTCACGGCTTAATGAATAATACACTAAATTTCGGGCATGCAGCCGTGTAAATTCCATCTCATCGACTGATATTTCTTCCACGAACTTTCCGATCATCCTCGGAATGAGTCGAGAGCCAGTCTCTTGACACGGCCGCATTTCCGAAATTTAAGTGATTAACCTACATCAGCTTCTTATAATTTTATGCATTTCTTGCAGCATAGCTCAGAACTTTTTAAGATAGTGAGTTTCACATTTCTGAAAGAATGGTATCAGAAATACTAAAAAGTCCCCACCATCCGCACCATAAGCTCAGAAAACTTACAGACTTATGCAGCTCCGCAAGACTGTTCCACCTCGTACCACATCACTAACAATTTCCGTAAATTCCTTTTAGCGTTATGCACTATGACGGACCGCGCCACACCATATCCCTCACTCCCTTCTCCCAGCATCAAATAACCTTCCACTAAAACACTCTTCATTATATCTCTCAACATACTGTATTATTGGCACTTCGCCATACTTTCCTTTCATGCTTCTTTACATTAACGTGCTTTTACAGATATAAGAGTTATTGAAATTATAACTGTTGTCATTTTCTGATACCGGTTTGCAACTTTTTTGATATTAGTACACATGTTTCAATTATCACTGTTGAAATACTTGTTATTGTAGTAACTACGAACATGACTGCATAAAAATTCAGAATCTGAATAAATGAAATGTATCAGTAATGGGTATAATAAATTATGTTGCAATTATTCAGTTATTACTCAATATGGCAGTTCATACGAAAACCAGTGGAAGAGCGAAAATAATGCGTACTGCTATTCTTTTCTTTTATGTATATTGCAGAGGAACATCAGAGCCAAGACCAGGATGTAGTATAGTTATAACTTATAAGCAATAATGATTTAAGTTCCCTACTACAAATTGCTTCGCTGACACCAAACTGTATTTCATCAGAGAGAGTGGTTGTATTTAGCTACAGGGAATGATAGAAATTAAAAGCTAGTTTACTTGTCGTTCGTGTTACACGACTAGCCTCCGCACTTCCTGTAAGAGGCGCCGCATGTAACAACACTTTTGTCGTTAATAATGCAATCTTCCACTCTTCCCTGAGCAACAGTTACGTAATCGAAACGCTGTTGCACACATAACCTTTTTCTGGGACTTTTTAAGTCGAATAATTATCTATGACGTTCACTTAGCTAAGACAATGAACTATTGAGCTGAGAATCTCTTTACGTCGTCAAGGAAAATCCCTTGTTTCCCTACAGATCGTGAACTAGGAAGAAGAAACGTAGATTAATTTAAGTAGGTTCTCAAGCGTATGAAGTTTATAGAAGTTCCTGGCAATGGTACATTTAAGCAGTTCATCTTACGAATTCGATTGAAGTTACAGGTATAAACTCCCATTTCTTACGAAAAGTAAGAGAATGGCGACTGAGTGTTATTATTTACACCAATGACACGACTGCGTAATATTTATTCTATGGTGGTACGAAAGGGTATTAACGGGATTGCAACTTCCTCAAAACTTCCTTCCTTCATCCACTAGATGTTCAATGTGTGATGAAATAAAATCATAACTTATTTCGAAATTTATTCACACAAGAGGGATAAAATGGTTGTATACTACACAAAGTTAATTTTGATTATGGGCCAAAGATCGAAGAATCTTAGTTATCGGGGGATACGTTTGCCCCTAGCAGCCATACAGGTTGACAAGTTCTCTATCAGGCGGTAAAAGACCTGTAGCTGCAGTCGATACCATTACTGAGAAAGATCTGTGTTCTTCCTTCATGAAGGAGTTCCTGCACAGTCTACCCGTTAGGTAATATGTCATACAAAATGTATAAATGTGTCACGTAATGATTCTTCAACCACCGAATTCAACCAAATTGTCAATGTTGGTGATTTGCCTGTGGGCATGGAAGAAAAACTAAGTTTAAGAAATAAGTAAAAATAGGAGATGAATCAGTCCCTCTTATTACATGTCCTTGAATGTATTCTTGTTGAGGTGAGATACATTTTTTTTAAAATTGAACTGATGTTGTTTATGCGAGAAATTGTTTTTCTTATTAATATCTTCTTGGCGATGTGATCCATCTACGAGTCTGATAAAGGGCTGTTTGTTTTTTTGCTATACCCGTTTGGCTTCTTATTATCTGTGACGCACCCTCTATGGCTGTTTTTTGGAATCTTGCTATCACCTATGTTTCGCGCTGGAATTGTACCTCGTTTTGGTATTGGCGATTTTTGGCATTTATGAGCACATTTCACCTATAAACTTCAGTTTCCGAGTGCATATAGGATATCCTGGTATGTGGAGGACAACGATATACAATTCCAGAGCGACACCAAAGTGATATCAAGATCGGAAAAAATAGCCACTGAAATGCGTGTGGCATGAGAACAGTCTTTCATTTAGTTGTATAGACGGATCACATCTCTGAGAAAATGTAGAAACGAAAATAATTAATACCAATTTTGGCCACCAGGTGCAAATCTGGCGCTGTGACTGCCGGAAAGACTTGGCAGGAAATGTCAAACACGTGAGACAGGCATAATGTTGATTTTATTATTAACCATCGCTTACATAATTTGTTCATTATGAGCTATAGAGTCGTGTTCAGCAGTTGCTCGCAGTAATTCTGGTCGAGTCTGAGCAACGTGTTCCTGTATACTGGCGTTCAGATCAGGTAGAGACCGAACGTGGTAAACGCGTTCTTTTAGATATCTCCAGAGCCAAAAGTCACATGTTTCAGACCAGGTGATCTTGCAGGTCATCCGTTTGGGAAACGTCTGGAGATAACACGTCAGTGGAAGACTGCATTAATCAGATCTTTCACTGGGTGATATGCATCAGGTGTTGTCCCATTTACATGAAAACAGTTGTTTCCATACAGTTGAGCTTTTCCAAAGTAGGAATCACATGCTGTACAAAGAGATCACGATAACGTGCATACGTAAAGCTGTACAAAGAGATCACAGCTGTACAAAGAGATCACGATAACGTGCATACGTAAAGGTACACGTAACAGGTCCTCTAAGAGTAATCTCTTCAAAGAAAACAGACCGAGAATAAAGGTGCTTGTGAATCCACATCACACAGTCACATGCGGCGAGCTGCGCAGAGTGGCCGTGCGGTCTGAGGCGCCATGTCACGGAGTGCGCGCCCCTCCCGTCGGAGGTTCGAGTCTACATCTACATCTACATCTACGTCCATACTCCGTAAGCCACCTGACGGTGTGTGGCGGAGGGTACTTTGAGTACCTCTATCGGATCTCTCTTCTATTCCAGTCTGGTATTGTTCGTGGAAAGAAAGACTGCCGGTATGCCTCTGTGTGGGCTCTAATCTCTCTGATTTTATCCTCATGGTCTCTTCGCGAGATATACGTAGGAGGGAGTAATATACTGTTTGACTCCTCGGTGAAGGTATGTTCTCGAAACTTCAACAAAAGCCCGTACCGAGCTACTGAGCGTCTCTCTTGCAGAGACTTCCACTGAGTTTATCTATCATCTCCGTAACGCTTTCGCGATTACTAAATGATCCTGTAACGAAGCGCGCTGCCCTCCGTCGGATCTTCTCTGTCTCGTCTATCAACCCTATCTGGTACGGATTCCACACTGGTGAGCAGTATGCAAGCAGTGGGCGAACAAGTGTACGGTAACCAACTTCCTTTGTTTTCGGATTGCATCTCCTTAGGAATCTTCCAATGAATCTCAGTCTGGCATCTGCTTTACCGACGATCAACTTTATAAGATCATTCCATTTTAAATCACTCCTAATGCCTACCCCCAGATGCTTTATGGAATTAACTTCTTCCAGTTGCTGACCTGCTATATTGTAGTTAAATGATAAAGGGTCTTTCTTTCTATGTATTCGCAGCACATTACACTTGTCTACATTGAGATTCAATTACCATTCCCTGCACCACGCGTCAAACCGTTGCAGATCCTCCTGCATTTCAGTACAATTTTCCATTGTTACCACCTCTCGATATACTACAGCATCATCCGCAAAAAGTCTCAGTGAACTTTCGATGTTATCCACAAGGTCATTTATGTATATCGTGAATAGCAACGGTCCTACGACACTCCCCTGCGGCACACTTGAAATCATTCTTGCTTCGGAAGACTTCTCTCCATTGAGAATGACATGCTGCGTTCTGATATCTAGGAACTCTTCAATCCAATCACACAATTGGTCTGATAGTCCATATGCTCTTACTTTGTTCATGAAACGACTGTGGGCGTTTCACACGATCGTCTTTTTCGAAACCCAAGCTGATTCCTACAGAGTAGATTTCTAGTCTCCAGAAAAGTCCTCCCTCGGACATGGGTGTCTGTGTTGTTCTTAGCATAAGTTAGTTCAAGTAGTGTGTAAGTCTAGGGACCGACGACCTTAGCAGTTTGGTCCCTTAGGAAATCACACACATTTGAACATACGGCGAGTGCAGTGACTCTTCGAGCACAACACGCGGTTTGACAGAATCCCAGATTCAACAGTTCTGTATATTCACTGCACCCTGTTGTGTAAAATGTGCCTCGTCACTGCACAGAACATTTCCCGGCTACATATCATCAACGTTGATCCGTGCCATAAACCAATGAGCAAATTCAGCACGTAGCTGCACCATCTGAGTCTTGTACAGGTACTAATATAAAATAGATCGAAAAACTCTCCGTCATGGGACAGATAATTCTCGTAACACTGCAGCCCGTCGGTTACAGCACAACCAACCTCGTTAATAACTTCCAGAGGGAAGGACGCCTTCCTGTTCCAGGTGCCACACCAAGCTCACTTGTGTTTTCTAATTTCATTACCATCCTCTTTAAACCATTTAATGACATCATGCCTGTCTTCAAACTTTTCAGTCGGCCATTCTCAAACCAGCACTGTAATTGCTGGCGTTCACATAAAACAGTTTTACTATCAGCGCACGATCTCTATTCTCGATAGCCATACTGTTCACTCACGTTATGGCTTTTCATATGACAGCATGGATGTCTTAACGTCATACAAACAGTGTACAGCGTCAGATTTGCGCCTGGTGGTCACAATAGGAACTAATTTTTCCGGCTTAAATAGGTTTCACATTAACGCATTATGCATATCTATCAAATTTCGCTGTCATACGATAATTATAGCTCACACTATACCTCCCTGAGTAGCTGCATTTTAATTAATTATAACGACACGGTAGAATCAATTAAGGAACGACAAAAAGATAAAAAAGACGAAATTGTTCTTTTATTTTATTTGCATGCCCTTAAGGATTTCTGTGATGCTTCTTATATGTGCATCAATCGAAGTGCCATTTAAGACTGGTAAGATCTTTAGACGAGCTTTATGTATTTGCACTTGTCCAAAATACCGCTGACTGAAATGTTGATCGCCTTCCTGGAACATATTATACGGACTTGTCGGTGGGAGGGAAACTGCAAGTGGGAACGGAAACATCGATCAGAAACGTATAGCATGTGACATGGGTCACGGCCGGCGGTAATCGTGTGAATGTGTGCCGCGGGCTTGAGAAGAGAGCAAAGGCGCCGTCAGCGTCAGCGCGGCTGGAAAGTATTTCAAGAGGCTTCGCGCCGACCAGCATGGTATACTGGGACGCTTTCTTCGCCTGTCACACTTCGGCGCTTTCCTGCCCATGCCTTGTCGTTTGGCCTGTACGAATCTCTCCGTCAACGAACGCCTGTCTTGGACAGCGCTGGTTATTAACTGCCAAGTCGGGATCCACCGCCCGTACTGCATCCGTATAATTTATCAAATTCTGTTGTTACTTAAAATACAAAAACAACTGTAACTAGTCATTTTATTGACCTTCTCACTATGTGTTTCGAATTAATAGATTTACATACATTAACGAAGAGTAGATCATTTGCACATATGACTTCTCAGAGAAACTTGTGGTACTGTCTGGCAGCAGGAGACGGAAAACTATTTTACGACTTCGTTAAAAGTGTGGAAGCCTTGATTGCATAGGTTACCGTTAGCAGGAACACATATACACTGACGGAGAAAAGTCGAAACACCAAAAATTAAGTAATTCAAGATCATGAAATTTAGGGAATACATTTGTCTAGGTAACATGTTTAAGTGATTAACATTCCACGATCGGTCAACGTAAATGCGAGACAAGCCATTGCAAATAGAAATGCAGGTACATTACTAAGCCGTTTAACCGCCAAAATGTTGAATGCAAGCATGCCAACGTGCATGCATTGTGTTGAACGGGTCCAGGAAGTCACTTTGTGGGATGGAAGTTGTGGTGCCACCGCCAGACACCACACTTGCTAGGTGGTAGCCTTTAAATCGGCCGCGGTCCATTAGTATACGTCGGACCCGCGTGTCGCCACTGTCAGTGATAGCAGACCGAGCGCCACCACACGGCAGGTCTAGAGAGACGTACTGGCACTCGCTCCAGTTGTACAGCCGACTTAGCCAGAGATGGATCACTGACAACTACGCTCTCATTTGCCGAGACGATAGTTAGCATAGCCTTCAGCTACGTCATTTGCTACGACCTAGCAAGGCGCCATAGCATTTGATATTATTTTATATTGTGGTTATAACATGTACCGTCAAGAGAGATGTTCTAAAATTGTGGATTAAAGTTAAGTATTACATCAACTACGTACTTTATTTGCTACTATTAATTCCTTTAACTGTTCCAGAACTCGCGCCAATCTGCGTGAGCTTAACGCGTGCCTTTCGGCTTCCTCTCATTGTGACTTGGCTGCCTTGCCAAGTCACAACAGAAGTTCACTGTCTGTTGTACTTGGTCTGTCAATACAGGTACGGTTAATGCTGGTTGTGGATGACGCTTGTTGTCGTCCGATAATGTCCAGTACGCGTTAGACTGGAGACAGATATGGCGATCGGGCAGGCCGAGGTAACATGCCGAAACTCTGTAGAGCATGATGGGTTAGAACAGCGATATTTGGGCGAGCGTTATCCTGTTGGGAAACACCCCTTGGAATGCTGTTCATGAATGGCAGCATAACAGGTAGAATCACAATACTGACGTACAAATTTGTAGCCAGGGTGAGCAGAATAACCAAGAGAGTGCTCCTGCTGGCAAAAGAAATCCTTCCCAGACCATAACTCCATGTGCAGTTCCAGAGTGTCTAGCACGCAGACAGGTTGGTTGCAGGCCCTAAACTATCCTCCATCTAACCAACACACGGCCATCACTGTCACCGTGGCAGAACCAGCTTTCATCAGAAAACACAACAGACCTCCACCCTGCCCTCCAACGAGTTCTCGTTTGGTACCAAATGACGTTGGTTTGGGTCAATCAAATGCACGCTACCGTGCGTCTGTGATGAAGTAACCAATTTCTAACAGTTCACTGGGTCACTGCGGTGCCAACTGCTGCTAAAATTGCTGTTACAGATGCTGTACGGGGGACGTTTGAAAAGTCCGTGCAAAGTCCGAGAGATGGCACCACCAGCGAGTATAGAAGTCACGTTTACTTAGTAGCATCTTTGGAAAGAACGCACACCAAGTTTCAGCCATATTGGTCTATTTCTTTGCGTTTGGCATTCGTGTGAATCAAGGAAGTCGAGTAATTGTCAAAAAATGGACGAAGAAGAATTTCGTGTGGTGATTAAACATTACTTTATGAAAGGCAAAACGCCTCAGGAGACTAAAGAGAAGCTTGATAAATATTATGGTGACTCTGAACCTTCGATTAGAACAGTTTATAAGTGGTTTCAAAATTTTCGGAGTGGCCATATGGACACAAATGATGCTGAACGTTCTGGACGGCCTGTGGAGTTTACGACTCCAGAAATCATTGATAAAATCCATGATATAGTGATGGATGACAGAAGAGTTGAGGTGCGTGAGATTGCTAGTGCTGTGGGCATCTCGAATGAATGGGTACATAATATTTTGCATAAACATTTGGACATAAGAACGCTATCTGCAAGATGGGTTGCGCGATTGCTTACGCTTGACCAAAAACGGAATCGTATGAAGTTTTTCAAGGATTGTTTGCAGATGTTCAGGAAGAATCCTCAGGACTTTAAGCATCGTTTCGTCACTGTGGATGAAAGATGGATACATTACTATACGCCTGAGACCAAACAACAATCTAAACAATGGGTTAACGAGGCAGAATCTGCACCAAAAACGTCGAAGACCATTCCTTCGGCCGGAAAGGTTATGGCGACTGTCTTTTGGTATTCGCAAGGGATAATCCTCATCGACTATTACATGTGCATATTATTCATCGGTATTGAACTGTTTGATAACCGAGCTGCAAGAAAGTACATGCTACTGAACACCGCTGCCAGCAGCCAAGTCTTTCTGCAGTATGGCTCAAATGGCTCTGAGCACTATGGGACTCAACATCTTAGGTCATAAGTCCCCTAGAACTTAGAACTACTTAAACCTAACTAACCTAAGGACATCACACACACCCATGGCCGAGGCAGGATTCGAACCTGCGACCGTAGCAGCCTCGCGGTTCCGGACTGCAGCGCCAGAACCGCACGGCCACCGCGGCCGGAGTTTCTGCAGTATCGCAGGAAGTACATCCACCTTCTCTTAGCCCCATGACATGAGTTCGTTCAAACTCAGTGACATGTTGATACTGGCGTCTTTGTCGCATTAAAGGTATACTTGACTAATATCAACTCACCACATCCAATCCCAAAGGTAACTAACTCTCGCACCCATTTTTAAAGCGAAAATGATTTGTATCCTCATAGGTCGCTACTAGCGCCACTCTCATGCGACTGGTGCGAAATCTGAATAGATATCATCTTTCAGATGTAGAAACACACTTGTCGATTTTCGTTCATGTCGCAAAATTCCTTCTGGGTGTTGCGATTTTTTCCCGACGGTGTCATTCAATAGATACATCTATTTTTTGAGAAATATTTACATCACAAAAACTTCTATAAATATAAATAAGCAAAGATAGCGCATGACGGTCTAACGAATACAGGCAATATACTTAGGGTTATTCGGAAATTAAGGTCTGAATCGCCGTAGCTAATCGAACGTCGCGCGAACATTGAGATTCACGTGTAGACGGACTACCGACATGTCTTGCTCGTGAAACGACGCCATTTGCATTGGTATTATCGCAGTGTGCTGTTTACAGAGTCAGATCAATACGTTTAAAGCAATTGATCGGTCTGCCAACTGCGCAATACAGTCAGTGATTCGGTTTTTGACAGCTAGGAGCGGTGCTGCAGCCGAAATTCATTGACAGGTAAGTGAGGTGTATGACCCCAGTGTGATGAGTAGCAGCAAAGTTAGTAAGTGGGTGAGAACTTTCAAAGACGGACGAGAAAATGTCCATGATAAACCGCGATCAAGCCCCCAATCAGTGATCTCATAAGATTTGGTCAAATCTGCGGACGGAAAGATTCGTGAAGACGGGCAATTCACAGTATCAGTTTTTCCGAATATTGGTAGAACAACTTTGCACAAAACCGTCTCTGAAAAGTTACAATTTCGCAAACTGTGCGCACGTGGTTTCCCAGGTTGCTTACGAGAAAAATAAAATGGAAAGAACGGCTGTTTGGACCAACATTGTAAAGAACGTGGCAAATTTTTTCAGACCGTTGTCACAGGGGACGACACGGGGGTTTCTCAAAGCCGGCCGCGGTGGTCTCGCGGTTCTAGGCGCTCAGTCCGGAACCGTGCGACTGCTACGGTCGCAGGTTCGAATCCTGCCTCGGGCATGGATGTGTGTGATGTCCTTAGGTTAGTTAGATTTAAGTAGTTCTAAGTTCTAGGGGACTGATGACCTAATATGTTAAGTCCCACAGTGCTCGGAACCATTTGAACCATTTTTTTTTTTTTTTTTTTTTTTGGTTTCTCAAATAAGCCTATAGTCTAATAGTCTAAACGTTAGTCGTGGCAATCAGTGAGCAATAAAGAATAAGTGGCGTGACTCTGACAACTGGAATTTTGTTGTTGCATGACGGAGCCAGACACCATTTTGCTCTTCACATCCCAAGTCTTATCAGATCTGGTGGATGGGAAAAGATTGTCCATCCATCGTACGGTCCAGACTTGGTACAGAGCGATTTTCACTTGTACCGCTACCTCAAGGAGTTTCTCGGCGGTAAGAGCTTCGCAACATATGACGAGCTCAAAGAAGTAGTCAAAGACCGGGTATCCACGCAGACGGCAGAAATCTGTTGTTTAGGGATACAAAAGCTGTAGGACGTTATGATAAATGTTTAAATAGACAGAGAAACATGTAAGGGATTAAGTAAAAACAGTTTGTTGACAAAAAGTGTGATGGGTTATGTTTTATAAGAAATTGAACATTACTTTCTGAATTTAACCCTCGTACAACATCATGATGCTGCCAGGAAAAGCCGCTTCTATAGAACATTTTAAACATTTTCAAAAACATTAATTTCAGTGATGTTTACGCTGTGTGTGTGTGTGTGTGTGTGTGTGTGTGTGTGTGTGTGTGTGTGTCAGAGAGAGAAGTGTTAGTGTGAGGAGGAGAAGGAGGGGCTAGATGGGGGGAATGACAATTTTAGTGTTGGGGCAGGACGGATGAGGACGGTTAGTGTGTTTGTCTGGGAAGGAGGGGGGGGGGGGGGCAGAGGCGGAAGAGAGAGGGCAGGACTCAGAGAGAGACAAGAGAAGAGATAAAATACTGCAGTAAAAGAGTTCCACAGAAACTTTAAATTCGCAGTTCCTGGACAGCAAGCATCAATAGTGAACTTCGAAGGATAGAGACTGGGCGTGAGCGTGGGGGAGGGGGGGGGGGGGCGCAGTTCGTCCACACATGGACCACGTTTTTCTTCGGCACGACAGTGCTAAACTATACGAGCGTTGCGGTATCTGCAGCAATCCAACACCTCGGCTTCACTGTCATCGATCATCCTCCATACAATCCTGACTTGACCCCCATCCGATTTTCATCTGTTTCCACAACTTAAAGAACACCTTTGAAGACTTCACTTTGATTGCGATGAAGCGGTGCAACCAGAAGTGAGGCTGTGACTTCGCCAACGAAGTCAAATATTCAACAGTGATGGCATCAACAAACTGGTCACTCGTTGAGAGGAATGTGTTCGTCGCCAGCGAGATTAGGGTGAGAAATAAATACATCGAGATGAAAAATAAAGATGTACTAGAATATTAATAACGTTTGTGTTACGTAAAAAGCATTAAGAGATTTGAAATAAGAAACTTTGGAGGAATTAATTTGTAGCACGCAGTCGTGAATTACAGTAGTATTCGATAATGTATACAACTTTCTTATAGAGTGCAAGTAAACATAGTAATATTCGCCAGCACAAGTGCAGCTGCAGGTAAACGCATTCCAGCGCCCAGAACGTCCTTGTTCACCTACGACCATGCTCAGATAGCGACATGGAAGAAGGAGAACTAGAACGCACCGGCGTCGCTCTGGTAGTTCATATAGCCTCCATTCCAAGTAAAATCCCGCGCGTAACACTCATCGAGAACCAGTTAGCGAGTGGCATTTCTCTGAAAGTTGCCCCATATACGAGTCTCCGGCAACAGAATTTGTCTCTCGCGGTGTCGTTTCCTTTAACGGGATTCGAGACCGGTAAATGCGTGATCCATATCCTAGAAGAACAATATGTAACACATGCCGCGAGAGACGTAGCTCTACTCGAAGACGCACAAGTATAGCGAGTAGCGACTATCGTCAAAGACTGGTTTTTGTTCAGCGGATTCAAGGCGTAGGAGAATCCCACAACATTCAGTAACTTTTAACAGCAGTGTGAAAATAATTCTGGCTTTGGGACGAATCATTAACATCGAATTTCATACTTAGGACCCTCTCTGCTATACACAACTTAGATTTTCATTTACAACATCAATAACGGTTAGACTTATCACAATGTGACGTTGTTCTCGAGCGTTTACAGCAAAATTCGAACAAAGTTTCTAAGAGTCAGTTTACTTCTAGTCATGTAGCTTCCCTGCGAAGTATTTTCTTGTCTATGTGGAATGGCATAGTAATACTTAAAAGTAAGTGACTAAGGCTGGGAGATCCAAAAATATTACAGAACATGAAATATACCGTTACCAGTAAATCCCCCCCCCCCCCCCCCCCCAATTCTTTAAAGTATCGAGCCCCCATGTTTAAAACTTCGTATCTCCCTAAGTATTTGTCGTACACTGATGTAATTCAGCGGGCACACTCAGTGATAATTGTAGATACTGTCTGCATATGCTGCGAACAGAATTACTAGTAAGTAAATAATAAATTAAAATGTTATCCTGATGCTGCAGTTTAATTATATGAACAGTAAAAATGTAGTAAGCGATAAACTCTTTTCCTGTTGTCATTTTGTCGAGAGTGACATACACACAGCTTCTAACTCTAATCCTAGAATTATTGTGTTAAACGTTTCACATAAGACCTTAGCGCTTAATAAGAAGATTATTACGGCATTTTAAATTTTTAACCCGATCAATAAATGGAAATCAAATACACTCTAAGACAATTTTCTTTTTTTTTTAATTTAATCGTATGGCTAGGGTTCCCCGTCGGGCAGACCGTTCGCCCGGTGCCGTTCTTTCAATTTGACGCCACTTCGGCGACCTGCAGTTGATGATGATAGGATGATGAGGAGGACAACACAACACCCAGTCCCTGGCCGGAGAATATTCCCCGACCCAGCCGGAAATCTAACCCGGGCCCAGAGGATTGACAATCCGTCAAGCTGATCACACAGCTACCGAGGGCGGAAAAAAAAGACACACCACGAAAGAACTATCCAAACGTACAGTCGTGGACAAAACGAGCGAGACCCCTCACCTTTTCGTCATGCTGATCCGCACAGATTTAAAGTCTGCTACACAGCATAACAGGCAAGGCGACGAAGTGCTACCAACATACTATGCACAGGCGAAAAATAGAAAAACCATCCGAACTTTGTCAGACTGTTAGCAATCATGTGTAAGACTATATTAATGCTAATTGGTGTGTTGAACACAACACGTAAATGTAAGATATAAATGAAAGAAAAAACGCTAATTAATATGAACTGTACTAATAAAAATGAATTGCAGCTTATCGAGATAACATAACTGTTTTAATAAGACAAAGTACTCCAGATGGTTACGAATTACCAAAATATTATGCGCATTCGGCCGCAAAACGGTCTGTGTCAACGTTCAGACCAGTCATACTGGATTACCGTTGCTGACTTACCATGAAAGTGTGCAAATTTAGCAATGTGTGAAGATTCACAACGAAATTCAGTTAAAAATCGTTCAGTGCCACACTTAAGTCAATTCATTTATTGACAGAAGTGGAAAAACTAGGCAGTAGCAAGTATGATATTCTACAAGATTTTCATATTTACATCCACAGGGCGCCGGTACACAATACAGGTAGCAGTAAAACGTATTTGGGGCGCGAGAATTTCTTACAATTGCTTTACTGATAGTCTATCTGCCTACATCGAGATTAGAAACGAAAACAAACCAGACCTCCCTTGCAGTAGCAAACACCTTTCACTACACTAGCAGACAACCCAGGCAAACAGCCCTCTATTATTACCCCACACATGAATAAGCTGGCAGTTTCGCAATGAAAATGGCAAAATGATCTACAGTTTCTCTTGCATAGAGCTTTCTGGACTCAAAAACATGAATTTTCTACCTTTATGCCACAGCTCATGTGACAATTATTCGGGATGTTTATCGAAATAACAAAATACTGTTATTAGCGAGTAAATTTAGTAGGATAATTCTGCACCACCGCTTCTGCCAAACATAATCTACAATGTTTCGAATTCTCCATTAGACTCGCTACAGCCAGAAAACGTTCATTAGCCGAAATGTTTCTTAAGCTAGCAATGGTAATGCTCGCACTTCCAAAACGCGGTGGCATTAATACTGGGATCTGAATTACCACGTGTATAGGCAAATGGATTTTATTTGCATTCCTGTAAACGTGATTTGGTTCGAAAGCGTCGCTACGATTAATATACTGACGTATCGACTGCAACTAGAACATTTCGAATAAAGAGTAGCGGCAATTATTTATGCGGACCTCATCTTCAGTAAGTGTTGTAGCAATTTTCGTAGTTAGGATTTAGTCACCTAAATCGGTAAAAATTGGACCCTACTAGTCTCACTTTCTTGATCGTCTATCTGTCTACCCAACCCTTAAAACCCGTTTACCTCGAGTACAGGAAGACCTCACAAGCGGCAATGCATCGCAATCCCTGCGGTATATGGTCCGTTGGTGGTGTAAAAAATTCATTTTTATTAGTACAGTTCATGCTAATTAGCGTTACTTCTTTCATTTACATCTCATATTTACGTGTTTTCAACACACTAATCAGCATTAATATAGTCTTACACGTGATTGAAAACAGTCTGACAAAGTTCGTATAGGTTTTCAATTTCACGCCTGTGCATAGTATGTTGGTAGCACATCGTCGCCTTGCCTTGTATGCTGTGTAGCAGACTCTAAAGTTGTGCGGATCAGCATAACGAAAAGGCGAGGGGTCTCGCTCGTTTTGTCCACGACTGTACATCGGTACATGTGATGTCCATGTGCAGACAAATGAATGATTACAACTTCAGAAAAATTGGATGATTTATTCAAAAGAATGAACTTCGCATTGGCCCATCTCCCGCCCTTATGGAAGCAGTTATTCGGCATCGCATTGCTTGATAGAGTTATTGGATGTCGTCCTGAGGGATATCGCGCCAAATTCTATCCAATTATCCCATTATATCGTCAAAATTCTGCCCATAATTCACTCAAAGTTCTCAGCTGGGGAGAGATTCGGCAACCTTGATAGCCAAGGTGCGGTTTGGCAGACACGAAGACAGGCATTAGAAACTCTCGTTGTGTGCGGAGGGGGCACGGGGGAGGGGGGTAACTGCCTTGCTAAAAATTTAAGTCTACGACGGCTTCGCATGAAGGGCAATAAAACAGAGCACAGTATATCGTCGACGTACCGTTGTGCTGCAAGGGTGCAGCGGATGACAAGCAAAGGGGTCCCGCTACGAAACGAGATGACACCCCAGACTATCGGTCCTGGTTGTCGGGCAGTATGACGGGCGACAGGTTGGTATCCTACCGCTGTACGGAGCGTTTCCTTTATATGTTTCTGGCCTGGAATCTCCCAGACGGGAGTAGAATTATCTTGAGCTTGCTGCACCATCCTTGTCCTACGAGATAGTGTGGTCCATCTCTGATAGCTCCGTCGTCAAGGGGCGTTACATCCTACTGTAACTTGTTTTATTCACTGTATCATCTGAGAGTGGGTTTCTCAAACGATTTCCCTGCATGCTTGAGATCCTAAATCAACACCCGGCTTTGACTGTCTTGTGACAATCTCTCGTCAAACACAGAAAGGTGTTCCTCCTGTCGGGAGGCTTCAGGGACTTCCGTTACACAGAAGCTCATTGTGAGCAGCGAGACGCTAAGATAATGCACCGTTCGTTCCACTGTTGCGTCAGACACGTGCGGCAGGCGTTAGCTGTTGTTGCTCTGCGACCCGGTGCACGACCTGCGCGGGGCGCGACCGTTGTGCTGTGGGGGCAACACACTGATTAACACACAAACGAGCGCGCGCCCAGCCGGGGACACGTAAAGCGAGGGCGACGAGTGAAAGTGCGCCGGCGGGCTTCTCCAGACGAGTTGGGTTTCCAGGATCCGCGGCAGAAAGCAGCGCCACCTGGGGGAGACGGAATTCACTTCGGAAGTGGGGCGCGCAATGTTTGGCCTGCCGGCGCCGAGCAGGCAAACACGGCCACTGCGGCTGGAACACGCGCCATCGCACGCCGTTGTGAAAGTGTTTGCCGTGGAGCAGACTGGAAGCTCTGCTGATTTTAGCCCACCTGTCTTAAATGAGCACACTCGTCGCTTTGGGACGACGCAAATGGAGTAGAACTGGTATTAGGCGGTCATACGAGCCTGCTACCAGCAGAGCCCTTTTTATAGAAGAAAACTCTCTTCGCCTGTGCCAATCGGCTTTTGATATATTCCTTTTTTGGGCCATCCCATGTAGCCGGCCGTTGTGGCCGAGCGGCTCTAGGCGCTTTAGTCCGGTTTAAGTAGTTCTAAGTCTAGAGGACTGATGACCTCAGATGTTAAGTCCCATAGTGCTCAGAGCCATTTTCACCATTTGAACCATCCCATGAAATCTCCATTCCTAGACAGGATTGTTTATCCGTTTTCAAAAAAATGGTTGAAATGGCTCTGAGCACTATGGGACAACTGCTGAGGTCATCAGTCCCCTAGTACTTAGAACTACTTAAATCCAACTAACCTAAGGACATCACACACATCCATGCCCGAGACAGGATTCGAACCTCCGACCGTATATCCTTTTTCACTACCGTGTCATTCCCAATTTTGATGGTAACATTAGAATAGATGTAAGGTAAAGGAAGGTATTTTCCTGATACTGGAAATTTCGCGGTATTTGTTAACTCACTGCTACCATACCTATTTGAGGGGCAACGCGTGACGTTGACTTGTAGTTCCTCCGGACACCATTATCTTCATCACCAGATATTGTTGACCTAGCTGCTGGCTCTCAGTCGCAAGCGAAAAGAGTTAACACTTAAGTCGTTGTTCCCCATAAGGTTCAATATTTGTAGCAGTGTGTGTACCATATCTAAAAATTTGAGATAGCCACTGAAAGCAAGAACAAACATTACATATCATTTTCTTAACCTAGAATATGCTAATTCGTTTGTAGCGCACTTATTTACGTGAGAAAAGTTACAGCTCAAGTTTTTTAAGGAAATTCACTGCTCTTTAACATTTGTAACGGTAAAGTTTATGCGCGGTTTTGCTCTACAGAGTGTTTCCGTAAGAGCGTGCAAAAATGTAACAGGACATAGAGAGCCGGCCACTGTGACCGAGCAGTTCTAGGCGCTTCAGTCTGGAACCGCGTGGCTGCTACGGTCGCAGGTACGAATCCTGCCACGGGCATGGATGTGTGTGATGTCCTTAGGTTAGTTAGATTTAAGTAGTTCTAAGTCTAGGGGACTGATGACCTCAGATGTTAAGTCCCATAGTGCTTAGAGCCATTTGAACCATTTGACATAGAGAACGCTTCACTAAATAATCTGAGACAGGGAACCTAGGGTCGGAGAAGCTAGCTTAAGGAAATATGGAAATAAACTTGTCTACTGCTTTGTTTAGCATTAATGTTTCCCAGCTTATTTAAGACTACGAACAAGTGCTATTTATTTACATGTAATTCTTTATTTTCTGTAAGGAAACAAGGAGGACGAGCCTGATTACCAGGAAGTCATGATGCTGGTTTTCTTACTTTACTTGTCGGTATGTTGGCTCTGTTGCATCGTTACAATACGGTAAAAAAAGACAGCACACCTAGTCGGTGCAAAGATTTTGTAAAGTAAAGTCACAGCAAATATGAGATGACAGTTATAAGGGAAATAATAATCAGAACACAAACGTATTTTTTGGAGGAAAAACAATTAAATATCCCTAAGCATAATTTTTGGTGATGAAATTTCGTGATTTGGGTGGTGTTAAATAACTACTTATCTTTCGGTTACCGACGAAAGAAACAAATCCAATTTCATAGGATAATTAACGTTTCCAAAACTGACACGAAAGTCAATGAAATTATTTTCAAAAAGAAAATAACAAATATAGAATGATGAATAAAACAGTCGCCAAAATGGTTCAAATGGCTCTGAGCACTATGGGACTTAACATCTGAGGATATCAGACTTAGAACTACTTGAACCTAACTAACCTAAGGACGCCACACACATCCATGACAGAGGCAGGATTCGAACCTGCGACCGTAGCTGTCGCGCGGTTTCAGACTGAAGCACCTAGAACCGGTCGGCCACGCCGGCCGGCTTAACAGTCGCCAAACAAGACAGCACACCTAGTCGGTGCAAAGATTTTGTAAAGTAACGTTACAGGCAAATATGAGATGACAATTGTAAAGGATTCTTAATGATCCCGGAACCACACTTCTGATAGGGTGGCACAGTGGTACGGATTCGTTTCAGTTGGCATAAATTGTTTAAATGCTAGACCAAGTTCAACTGATTAGTCGCTACCAACAGCCCACAAATACTTGCTACCTGATCTCTGCGTCAATAACGTTTCCATGAGGCTCCTACTAGATGAGTTAAATATGAGTCTCATGAGAATCTTGACTCCTAGAATACTTTACGCAGCCATTGGCTAAAAAATATTTATGAGCCCTTGATAATTACTAGTCAGTCGGCCTCGGTATTTCCATTAAACAGTTTATATGAGCATCAACTGCAATAAACTTTATACTTAATGATATATTTTTCGTTTCAAAGATTTTGGACTATAGAGTCTTCGAACAATAACATTTTGATCGCCTCTTATACGAGGGGCGCTCAATAAGTAATACAAGACATTTTTTTCTGAAAGTAGGTTAGTTTTATTCAGGAATCCAGTACACCATATTATTCCCCATTCTTTTGGCTACAAAACGCTATTTTTGAACATAATCTCAGTTCAATGCGACGACCTTACGCCACCTTCCTGAGACGGCCTGTATTCGCTTATGTTATCATTCTACTACCCGACGTCCGAGCCAACGCCTTTCTGCATCAATAAGCTCCACACCATCCACATACTGCCTCAGGCGGAGTGCATGCTTCATTGGGTCAAACAGATGAAAGTGGGAAGGCGTGAGATCGGGGATTTGGGATGAATGAGGTAGAACAGTCCAATGAAGTTTTGTGAACTCCTTTCGGGTGACAAGACTTGTATGAGGCCTTGCGATGTCATGGAGAAGGAAAAGTGGGTTGCATTTTTGTGGCGACGAACACGCTGAAGTCGTTTCTTCAGTTTCTTGTGGGATAGCACAATATACTCCTAAATTGATCGTTGCACCATAAGGGAGGATATCAAACAGAGTAATCCCTTCAGAGTCCCGGAGGACAGTAGCGGTGACTTTAGTGGCTGAGGGCGCGGCTTTCATCTTTTTCTTCGGAGGAGAGGTGAAGCGTCGCCACTCCATAGATTGCCATTTTGTTTCCGGTTCTAAATTATGAACGGCCTGTTACGATGATCGACAAAAAATTGTCACTATCGGTCTCGTGACGCGCAAGCGATTCCGCACAGATGGCCTTTCGTTGCTCTTTATAGTCGTGTTCAAATGGTTCAAATGGCTCTAAGCACTATGGGACTCAACATCTGAGGTTATCAGTCCCCTAGACTTAGAACTACTTAAACCTAACTAACCTAAGGACATCACACACATCCATGCCCTAGGCCGGATTCGAACCTGCGACCGTAGCAGCAGCGCGGTTCCGTACTGAAACGCCTAGAACTTCTCGGCCACAGCGGCCGGCTATAGTCGTGTGTTATGTGGCGAGGAACCCAATGGTCACACACCTTTGAGGGCTCCAACTACTGGATGAGTGTGTCAGCACTACCAACAGAGACTGCCAGTTGTGCAGCGACGTGTTTGATTGTGATCCGTCGATCGCCTTGAATGAGAGTGTCCACACGTTCGAAGTCACCGCTATGTGCGGCTGATCGGCACTGGGAGATCGGAAAGCTTTGTGCAGCCTTGTGGCAATGATGACAGACGCCTCGCCCAAGGACTCGACGTGCTTTTGTTCACTGGTAGGTCTCCGTAGACATTCTGCAAGCGTTTACGAATACCTGCAATGCTCTGGTTTTCCGCCAAAATAAACCCAGTGACAGCTCTCTGCTTGGATCGCACCTCTGCTAGAGACGCCATTTTGAAGGCAACGTATAGTGCAGCCACCTATGGGTACTTTATGAACCGAGTTGGGCATTTTTTCAATAAAAACTGACCGAGAAAAGAAAAGTATTGCATTACGTTCTGGACCCCCATCGTACTTCTCTTTCGAGATCTGCAACACATTAAACGCGGTAATCCCAACACTTGCTCGCAGAACAATGCGGTATGACACGTACTAGCCGTTCGATTGCCACTACAGATCGGCGTGCCATTCAGGCGCGCAGCGAGTTTGGCACGCTGTCGGTGTCGCTATCCGGATCAGGGCCACCGGCGAGGCGGGCTGCAGGCGGCAGGGCGCTCCGGACGGTAGCTCAGTGGGCAGCCGCCACAGCCGCCTCCGCCTCCGGAGGCCGAAAGAAGCGGGCCGAGGACGCGCCCGGCTCCCAGAAGGCGGCCGGGTTCCGCTTCCAGTTGAGCAACGCGCCGCCGCCGCTGCAGCTCGCCTTCTGGAAATCTTTACATTCCTAGAGAGCGAGCTATTTGTGCAAAAGGTACCTAGCGACTGGAACAGAGCGCAGGTCATTCCCGTTTTCAGAAAGGGTCGTAGGACAGATGCAGTGCATCAGTTCGTAGCGTTTTTCAAAAAAATGGTTCAAATGGCTCTGAGCACTATGGGACTTAACATCTGAGATCATCAGTCCCTTAGAACTACTTAAACCTAACTAAGCGAAGGACATCACACACATCTATGCCCGAGGCAGGATTCGAACCTGCGACCGTAGCTGTCGCGCGGTTCCAGATTCTAACGCCTAGAACCGCTAGGCCACCCCGGCCGGCAGCGTTTTTCCATTAGATTAATAAACGCAGTAAGTACACATGACGGAAACTCCTTCACTATTTACAACATGACGCTGGGATTACTTTTCGATTTCGCGACTGTAGAAATCACGCGATTTTGAGAAGAACTCGGCGAGCCACGTTCGGAGCGAATTTTCATCCGGAAAGGAAGTTCTTTGAAGGTTGTTCGATGGAGAGCGGAAAAGGTGAAAATCAGATGGCGCAAGATCAGTTGAATAAGGCGGTTCCGGGATGACTTCCCTACATCTATATAATATTTTTTGCCAGTTATCGTGGAGTGGCATTACTTCACGAAGTCTTCTTGGTCGTTGGTCTCGGACTGCGTCTGCAAGACGTTCAGTTGTTGACAATAAATGTCAGCAGTGGTGGTTACACCTCGGGGAAGCAATTCGTTGTACGCCACAGCGTAGCTGTTCCTCTCAACAGTTCCTTTCTTTTCCTTATATTAGCGTAAAAACATTATTTCTCGTGACAATTAACGGTACCGGTTCGCGTCGTTCACGAGCCATTTGATGGCGAGCAAGCAGAGATGTACATACGGCCACATGCTCGTTTTTGTGATTTTGGATTAGTGCATGCGGTAGCCATACACCCGAGTTTTGGACCTTCCCCATTGCATACAATGTCGCACGATCTTGGAATGATCACAGTTCGTCACATTTGCCAGTGGTCGAGTACACTGACTTGGAACATTTTTGATTACTGCATTTAAAGGATCTTCATCAAATCTCGGAGGTCTTCCTGAACGTGGAGAGTCACTAATGTTAAAATGATCCTCCTCAAAAGGAGAAAACCATTTTCTTGCTGTACTGTGATTGGTTCAGATGGCTCTATGGGACTTAACATATGAGGTCATCAGTCCCCTAGACTTAGAACTACTTAAACCTAACCAGCCTAAGGACATCACACACATCCATGCCCTAGGCAGGATTTGAACCTGCGACCGTAGCAGCAGCGCGGTTCCGGACTGAAGCGCCTAGAACCGCTCGACCACACCGGCCGGCGCTGTGCTCTGTCCAATGGCATTATCTCCATACACGGTGCAAATGTTTCTGGCTGTCTCCGCTGCTGTCAACTCTCTATTGAACTCAAACGTAATAATAAGTCAGAATTGCTCCGATCTCTTCACTTGGCACTACATTTCGTAGCGTCCATAGCTCCACTCACTATCCCAAATGACAAAACGACAAACATAAACTCAAATAGCAACAGTTGACTACAAATAAAAATGACCGTCGATAAATAAACTCATAGTAACGGGAATACCAGCAAGCAAAACAAAAACGCTTCGAACTTGTACACCAACATAACAGTTATGGGCCTACAAAGTTGACGTCAATCTGTCGTCGAAGTATGCAACATGTTTATGCTCAAGAATTACGACTTTTTAGAGAACGAAAAATCTCCTCTGCAAAAATCATCATGGTTTCCGCAAACTGAGATCTTGCGACACACAGCTCGCTCTGTTCCTCCATGAGATACGTAGCGCTGTGGACAACGGGGCTCATGTTGATGCCGTGATCCTTGACTTTAGGAAGGCATTTGCCACCATCCCACAGCGCCGTTTAGTGGGGGGGGGGGGGGGGGGGAACGAGCTTACCAAGTGTCGGACCACATTTGCGACTGGATTTCAGACTTCCTTGCAGATACACCTCAACACGTCGCTCATAACGTAACAAAATCGACAGATGCAAATATAATTTCTGGAGCACCACAAGGAGGTGTGATAGGACCGTTACTGCTTACAATGTATGTAAATGATTTAATAGAAAGTGTCAGAAGCTCTTTAAGGCTGTTCGCAGATAATACCGTTGCCGTTGTTTACAAGAAATTAGTAAGTCCAGAATACAGTATTGAATTGCAGATGACCTGCACAGGATTGATGAATGGTGCAGGTTCTGGCAGTTGACCCTGCAGGTAAATAAATGTAAGATACTGCGCACACATACGAAAAGAAATTCACACTGCACAACTACAATATTGATAACAAATTGCTGGAAACAGTATCTAACGCAAAATATCTGGGAGTATCTATCCAGAGAGTAATGGAATGATAACATAAAGCAAACAGCATGAAAAGTAGATTACTGGAAGGATCTTAAGCAAAAGTAACTCATCCACGAAGAAAATGGCATACAAGGCGCTTGTTCCTCCGATTACTGGGTATTACTCACATATCTGGGATCCTTACCACGTAGGATTGATAGAAGAGACAGAAAGAGAGAGAGAGAGAGAGAAGATCCAACGAAGAGGGGGCTCGTTTCGTCACGAGACCGTCTAGTCGGCGCGAGAGCGTTACAGAGACGTTCGATAAACTCCACTGATAGTCTTTACAAGAAATGATTTGTGTATCACGTAGAAGTTTACTATTGAAATTTCAAGAGAGCAGTCTCCGGGAACAGTTGAACAATATACTACTTATCCATGATGGGTCAACAGAGACATATTACTTTGTCCCACATGCATCTCGCGAAATGATCACAAAGAGAAATTCGAAAAATTAGAGTTAATACGGAAGATTATATACTATACTCCTCCCGAACAGGCTATGAAGACCCAACGGTACCGACCGGCCGTCGTGTCATCCTCAGCCCATAGGTGTCACTGGATGCGGATGTGGAGGGGCATGTGGTCAGCACACCACTCTCTCGGCCGTATGTCAGTTTCCGAGACCGGAGCCGCTACTTCTCAATCAAGTAGCTCCTCAGTTTGCCTCACAAGGGCTGAGTGCACCCTGCTTGCCAACTACGCTCGGTAGACCGGATGGTCACCCATCCAAGTACTAGCCCAGCCCGACAGCGCTTAATACGGAAGCTTACCGGCAGTCATGCTTCCCGCGCTCCATTCGCAAGTGGGACGGGAAAGGAGGGATCAATTAGTCGCATCAGAAGTACTCCCTACCAGACACTGTTGGGTGGTTTGCAGTTGAGCTATTGACTTCCTTTGTCAAGAACAGTGGAGGTATTCGTTGAGAGCTCGAGATTTTACCTAAGTACGACACAAAAAATAAACTGAGGATGTTTTGTACATGGACGACATCGCGAGAAAATGCAATTTCAGAACGAGCCACTTGTTATCACACGCTAGAAACTACACTTCTCTGTAAAACTTACGGACGAGATAGGTAAACATAACATATTAACCACCAGATGGGAATGGATGGAAGTACGGGAGCATGTTGTCAGAGGATTGAGGTCAGCGTGACTACAACGACAAATGAGGCTTGTCCCGCAACATGAAGTAGTTGAAGGAACATAAAAAAAGATCGTGTGTTTATCAGCGGATAGTTAAGGTGCACTGTGGTCGAGGTCTTCATTACAACATGGACCGGAGGCAACATGTAGTTAACTTCAAACGGGGACAATTACTTTTGTGCCTCGATCGCTGCGCCATCTGTACCAATTTGACGATTCATCTGTGCGTGCGTAGGCCTAATGAGTGATTAATTTTTTGTCTGATGAGCTTAACACAATTTACAAACAAATATCAGTTACTAATATTTGTGTTTAAAGCATATCATGCAGCGATTTTTACAGAAAGGTCAGTTTCGTAGGAGGACTCAGAATTATCAGGTGAACGTGTTGTAGTCAAACTGCGACGCCTCCAGAGGATAAAACTGATAAGACTGACGGGTATTTTTAGCATGACGCCTGTCGAGGCACTCCTAGCCTTAATACGCATTTGCCCCAATGACATAAAAGTACAGTATCTAGGAAACTGTCATTGTTATCGTACAAACAATCTGGCAAAAGTGCAGAACTTTCCTGGCCAGAACATAGCTGACGAGAAATAAGCAAACATCCTTGCTGAGTGGCAATGTGAGTGAAAGGCAATGAGCCCGAAAGAGAGTAGAGGAAAGCTAATAACGACCGTTACACAACAAAAGCGAAGACAGGAACAGTGAAATCCATTTCGAGACAAATATTTCATAGAACAAGTATGGAAACAACGTAAACTATAAAAGATGATCTTAAATAATCGCAAATGGAGGGTGACACGTGATTCCTTAGAATATTTTAAACCAAGATAATATGTAACTTTATTGGCCACATAGAGAATAAGAAAACAGCTATATCTGTTGGGGCTGTGTGGTAGATCAATGAAAAAAATGTGCATATAGTCGGTAGTCACGTCACTGCCACTGTAGCTATACACCGGATTGTTGGTAGAAGTTTTACTCTTATTTTTCCCCATGTTATGCCCTGTGCTACATTTCGCGTAGGCTCGCCACGGTGACCAACGCGAAGCAATCACATTGGTAATGAAGGTTACCCAGTGAATGGTAATAAGATCAAACCTTTCCAAATCAGGAGCCTGAGACACTGTGGGACGCATCAGCTAAAAATGCCCGTGAACGTCTGGTTTTTTGTAGTTCTCAAACAGGTCTACACTATAAAACATACGGATCAAAGGCGCTCCTGGAGCTAAGATGTGCTCACGTAAGCTCATCTGACTCACCACTGAGAGACTAAGATAAAAAAAACTGAAAATACCGTTAATTCTGTTCGAAGACGTTGCACAACACATCAAAGGTCACAACGGACATACGGAAACCTCATCGTAGCGAAGGTTACAAACGTACCGAGAGCAGAAGTATCGTGCAATGTATATGACCACGGACAATAAAACAGACGTTTACGTTCTACTTGTAAAGGAGAATCTCCGTTTCATGCAGGACACTGTTTTAAGCACTGGAGTAATAATTTCTTTATGTTTCTGAAGTCACGAATCTAATAAAATATTTTACACTTCGGCAAAATGTATGGCACGAAATCACAGAATGGTAATTTCCATTTCTCTCGTGAAGCTGGAGGACGATAGTGAAGATGGAGAACGATACTATTGACCACGGAAGCTTACGGAAAGCACCATGTGCCATTCGCTTCTGTCTGCATTGATCTCTCGCTTACTGACAACAGAATTATGAGTCAGAGTTGTAAATTCACATAATTAAATCATTCTCCGCTATGTGCAAACCCTCCGATCAGTATTATCAGGAGCTATAGCGCACGGAATTCTGCGTTCAAACTCGACCACCAGCAATTACCTGTCGTTTAGTATTTATCATTTCTGGAAAGTTCTTGAAGTGTCTTACACTCGTAACCCATACATTCATGTTGTTGTTGTTGTGGTCTTTAGTCCAGAGACTGGTTTGATGCAGCTCTCCATGCTACGCTATCCTGTGCAAGCTTCTTCATCTCCAAGTACCCACTGCAACCTAAATCCTTCTAAATCTGCTTAGTGTATTCATCTCTTGGTCTCCCTCTACGATTTTTACCCTCCACGCTGCCCTCCAGTACTAAATTGACGACTCCTTGATGCCTCAGAACAAGTCCTACCAACCGATCCCTTCTTCTAGTCGAGTTCTGCCACAAATTCCTCTTCTCCCCAATTCCATTCAGTACCTATTCATTAGTTACGTGATCTATTCATCTAATCTTCAGCATTCTTCTGTAGCATCACATTCTCTTCTTGTCTAAACTATTTATCGTCCATGTTTCACTTCCATACAAGGCTACACTCCATACAAATACTTTCAGAAAAGGCTTCTCAATGCTTAAATCTATACTCGATGTTAACAAATTTATCTTCTTCAGAAACACTTTCCTTGCCGTTGCCGATCAACATTTTATATCCTCTTCACTACGACCGTCATCAGTAATTTTGCTCCCCAAATAGCAAAACTCATCTACTACTTTAAGTGTCTCATTTCCAAATCTAATTCCCTCAGCATGACGTGATTTAATTCGACTACATTCCATTATCCTCGTTTTGCTTTTGTTGATGTTCATCTTATATCCTCCTTTCAAGACACTGTCCATTCCGTTCAACTGCTCTTCCAAGTCCTTTGCTGTCTCTGACAGAATTACAATGTCATCGGCGAACCTCAAAGTTTTTATTTCTTCTCCCTGGATTTCAATTCCTACGCCAAATTTTTCTTTAGAGTGCTTTACTGCTTGCTCAGTGTACAGATTGAATAACATCGGGAATAGGCTACAACCCTGTCTCACTCCCTTCCCAACCATCGCTTCCCTTTCATGCCCCTCGAGTCTTGCAACTTCCACCTGGTTTCTGTACATATTGTAAATAACCTTTCGTTCCTTGTATTTGACCCCTGCCACCTTCAGAATTTGAAAGAGAATATTCCAGTGAACATTGTCAAACGCTTTCTCTAAGTCTACAAATGCTAGAAACATAGGTTTGCCTTTGCTTTATCTATCTTCTAAGTTAAATCGTAGGGTCGGTATTGCCTCACGTGTTCCAACATTTCTACTGAATCCCAAATGATCTTCCCCAAGGTCGGCTTCTACTAGTTTTTCCATTCGTCTGTAAGGAATTCGTGTTAGTATTTTGCAACCGTGACTTACTAAACTGATTGTTAGGTAATTTTCACACCTGTCAACATCTGCTTTCTTTGGGATTGTAATTATTATATTCTTCTTGAAGTCTGAGGGTATTTCGCCTGTCTCATGCATGTTGCTCATCAGATGGTAGAGTTTTGTCAGGGGCGACTCTCCCAAGGCTATCAATAGTTCTAACGGAATGTTATCTACTCCCGGGGCACTGTTTCGACTCAGTTATACCAGTGCTCTGTCAAACTCTTTAGGCAGTATCATATCTTCCATTTCATCCTTATCTACGTCCTCTTCCACTTCCATAATATTGTCCTCCAGTACATCACCCATGTATATACTCTCTATATATTCCTTCCACCTTCCTGCTTTCCCTTCTTTCCTATGGACTGGTTTTTCATCTGAGCTCTTGATATTCATACAGGTGGTTCTCTTTTCTCCAAAGGTCTCTTTAATGTTCCTGTAGGCAGTATCTATCTTACCCCTGGTGACATATCCCTTTGCATCCTTACATTTGTCCTCTAGCCATCCCTACTTAGCCATTTTGCGCTTCTTGTTGATCTCATTTTTGAGACGTTTGTATTCCTTTTTGCCTAATTCATTTACTGCATTTTTATATTTTCTCTTTCACCAATTAAATTCAATATCTCTTCTGTTTTCCATACATCCATACATATCATAAATCATAAAAATTGATGTGTGTGTGTGTGTGTGTGTGTGTGTGTGTTCTACGTATCCTCCTAGACTACTGAAACAATTTCATCCATACTTGGTACACACGTGACTTACTGTCAAGCAGCAATTGCTCTGTCGGTAAAAACCACCTACCTGTGAAAGGGTTGGGGGCGAAAAAGAATCGTAGCTCGCAATGCGTGGAGTCACCGACTTTATTCACCCAGTATTTGAGAATGAGAGCAATTAGCGACTTCCAACAAACTTTACACATAATATCAAATCTTTACGAAAATTTTTTTCTCGCTTGCAACCCCTACAAAATGCCGGAAGGAAAAAAGTTTATCGCTTACTACTTTTCCGTGTTCACGTAGTAAAATACCGCTTGAGACATGACGTTATAATTTATTACTTCTTTACTGTTAACTGTATTAGCAACACATTTTTAAGACAGTATGCACAAATAACACTGAATGTACCAAAAAAATTATGTCATTGTATGACGAGTAGTTCAGGAGATATGACGTCATAAACAGTGAGATGCGTGGAAGACTGCTGCATCGTGCATGACATTTAAATTTGTTCCTTCGTTGCTACTGACTCCGTTTTGCAGACAGTGTGCACATGTGCCGCCGAATGTGCGTACAACATATCATCATTGTAAGACCCGTAGTTCAGGAGATGACTCATAAACATTACGCACAAGGCCACACGCTGCTTGGTACGGGCGTGGACGCGCATGTATAAATAAATACCTAGTCAACGCCTAGTTTCTCTGCTAGAGTATGTATATTCTGGAGTATTCGATATTAGTTTGAATACGAACATTCTGGAACATTCGATGTTTGTCTCCGTACAGGAGATCAGTTCTATTCTGACTGTACATTGGTGTGAGCAATACAACAGCTGTCAGTTCTAAGTGTTGTCTCTCACTGATGGCCCTGCCTTCGAATTTGGACTTGATTGCAGTTTCGAGGTGTAAGTACCCTTAGAACGATATCGTCTTGCTAATGTGGTATGAAATCAATATTACCGTGAGAAATAGCACAAAAAGCAGATGATGTTAAAATAATTTTCGGGTAAGAAGTTTAGATCTGCAACTCGGATGTTGTAGTAAGCAGGCGTTTACTTCACGACAAAGCGTTACTAAAATCCTCGTAATCTCCATTGGCAGACGCTGTAAGAGAAGAGTTGTGCATTACGAAGAGGTTTCCCATTGGAATTTCGAGAGCTTATGTTCCCAGCAGAGTCGGCCAACGTATGAGTTTCTTTCACACATGTGTCGCAAAATGACAACGGCGAAATCACGAGCTTATTACGGAGGTTTACCGAGAATCATTATTCATAAGCACTATTCGCGAATAGTACAGGGGAAAATACAGTGTTAATAAGACGTACCACTCGCTATAGTTCATGCGCTGTATGTCACTCAATTCTCACAGCATAATATGCAGTCGTACTGGCGAATACGCAGTTGCCTGCTACATATGGATTACGCAAACTGAAACCAATGCCACTGGTGTGTGCGTGGCAGTTTTGTGCACTGTTACTGCAGTAATAATGTACTTAAATATTACTTTATATATGTGGTGTGTTGTTTCGGACATGTCCGAAAGAACAGACATTTCACGCTCATGATTCCGCGGTCGCATATATACATAATTAGTGAAAAATACCCGTGTCAGCCGCCTGAGGACACTGAAGCAGTTCAATAGCGACAAGTGAAAATCAGTTCCGGATCGGACTCGAACTCGGCTTTCCCGATATATGCGAGAGGTCACCTTAACAGCTTCCTCTATCTGACCATGCATCAGAGCCAACCGAAATTCCCAACATGCTGCGCACTACTTCCGTAGCGTCCCCCAGCCCATTTTCTTCACTGCTTGCAGTATCTGGCATGATTCCCGGAATAGGTCGGACCTAGGGTGCATCCACACTAAAGATATCACGAAATGCTGTCGAGACGTATATATTACTATCATACGTGTGGTGTCTGTTCTTTCGGACATTTCGTGATATCTTCAGTGTGGATGCACTCTAGGTCTTATATCGTGGGAATCATGCGAGATTCTGTGAGCAAAGTGGAAAATGGCTCGGGGAGGGGGGGGGGGGGGGGGGGGTGGAAGAGCGGGGAAGGGGGTACTACTGAAGTAGTGTTTGACAAGTTGGGAATTTGGCTTGTACTGGATATGTACTCGGATAACCAAGTTGTTAAGGCGACCGCTCGCGTAAAGTGGAAAATTAGGGTTCGAGTCCCGGTCGGGCATCAATTTTCACTTGTAGCCATCGAATTACTTCAATCCCCTCATGCGGCTGACGTGAGTATTTCTCTTTCGTCAAGTATACTAAAATGTCATGACACCCAATTCATGTATTCCCTGGCTATCACTCTTTTTATAGTTTTCTCGTAATCTGGAGTAACCAGTGTATAAGGAAAAACGAGTATGCAGAAATGGAGCAACTTCCAAATTATTCCTGTCATTTCAAAAGATCAAGCCAAAGAAAGATCTTTTGTCATTCGAAACCTATTTAGTATTTTCTACTTACTGTAAATCATCAACAAAAACGAAATTTACTACTATGCTATATTTGCTTTTAAATGATACACAAAACCTCTCCCCACATACCCGTAGGTAACTGCCGTGCCTAAATGACACTCGGTTCCAACTAAAGGGACTGTATTCACAGAACTGAAGGCGATTTTCTTCAAAGTTACGCCCAACATGTCAGGAAGTCCTAGGACAAAGCGAACACAAAGCAAATCCACTTAAAATAGTCTGTACTGACTCAAATAAGAAATAGCTTTCACATTACATGCCAGCTGACGTGATTGCGAATGTATTTTCTTCGCAGTGTTGGAACAGAGGCTGCGCTCGTGACATCTTCAATAGACGTCAAAATGAGAAGCGACAATGGAAGGCAAAGCTTGCACACAGTTATACGTCTCCTTTTTACTCTTGGCATCGCTACCACATTGTGAATAGTGTAACTGCTGTAGCATTTCCAGATAGCTCTCTGCAAGGCAGTTAACCTTGAAGCAAAGAAAACGCCTTTTTTGTTATGTGTTAACATGTACGCGATCACAGGACTACGAAAGATGTACCGGTGTGCTGGTGTACTGGTATGCTAGCCAGCTTGAATGTGCATAACTGCTGGGTTTCCGCCCAGTTACTGCCAGTGTTCTGTTTTCTACTAGTATTACATGTGTTGTCCTGACCATCATTCCATCCTCATCACCGGCCGCAAGTCGCCCAATGTGGTGCCGACTGAAATAAGACATGCACTTGGCGGCCGAACCTGAATGGAATCTCCCGGCCAGCAATGCCATACGAACATTTCATTTTTTTATCGACTGCATTCATAAATATGTACACCTCTAATTTTTATAAATAAAAAGTAGTTTTTTCTACAAGTGATAGTAGGGAGAGAGTAAGGAATAATTACCATTCTTAACATTTTTATCGATCGAAATACTGAAGTGAATAGATTTTCTCTTAATAGAACGATGGTACTGACGGATTTCGATAACTTGAAAAAAATAATAAGTGCACGAATTAACGCAAGTCAATATTGACAATGAAACTTGTCACTTACATGCGAAATGCTCTGAATCCGAGAAGCTGCCTACACAGCATGGTCTCGGTTACACTGACTTGAGAGCGTACCAAGAAGGAGCTAAAAGTCCGTAGCGCCAGCAGTTTACACGTCTCAATCGGAAGTTTCACTGAGAACACAGACGTTCTCTGGTCTTCACGAGGTATCGAATGTCACTGCAGATGCATATATTTTCATTTAAAAACGTAAATATTCACGGCTTCCGACTACCATGCATACAAACGAAATGGGTAAGTAAATGACAATGAAACAAGTAAATAATCCTAGCAAACATAGGTCCGGGAAGCATGGTTTCCCCGATACGACGATCACGACTCAGTACGTGAACAGTTTAAAAATTTTATAACAGAGTCCCCGAGGATCCAAAGTGCAGATATTCGCTTGAGGACAAACACATCACAACAACAAATGTTTCACATGATCACAGTTCATGTGAAAGCAGGGTTCATCTGTCTCTTCACTGATGCCAGTGCACGTTTCAAAATCCGGGGCGTCTTCCGAACGCATTGAAAATCGTCCCGCAGTTTATCACACAGTCAAAAGGGCTGGAATACGTATACCAAAGCTTTTACATCTCCTGCCCCCCTCCACCCCCCCACCCCCAGAAAAAAAATAAAAAGAGTTCAAGTCCCGGAATCTGGGAGTCGATGGCTACATTTATTCTCGAAACGTTATCTACTAGTAATTAGCTACCCAGAATCATGATAAAATCAAACGAGGGCAATTTATCACTTTGCAATTTACCCCTCACTTGCTGTGTTTCGAAATAAATGTATCATTGGACATTAACAGCGTTGCACTTGTGCATTCGCCGATTTATGTTTATTAGGATTATTTGCTTGTTTCGTTGACCTTTACTCGCCTTTTTTTTTTTTTTTTTGCATAAAAGCCAAAGACCTGTATACTGCAATGTTTCGGTAGACCATACTGGTTCAAGTATTACACATACTACAATATACTCACACTTTCATATACTATCATGTGTGGCAAACCTTGTTTCTGTATATTGAAGTTTTTCAGAAGTTCTAGTGTAATAGAAGTAAAAGCTCTAGTGTAGTCGAAGTAACGAGCATAATCCAACAAGCGCGCAAGCTTCTACGTGTAACTATTAGGTAATAGAAAACTTTATTGTTCGATATCAGATCGAATGAACTGTTCTCTGACGCCCATCACATAAAAAATTAAATAGTAGTCATTTTATCTGGCATCCAATTTGTACTAATTCCCGAGCTAAGCGACGACGAGGATGTGTAGTGGTTCTTCTGTTCTGAAAAATTGTCAAGTTCTTGAATGACTGACTGAATGAATTTGTAAGATCTTTAAGCTAAAGGATTTAGTCGTTAATGTTTGAAATTCAAGAGCTTCGACGCTCGAGAAGCCGCTAAATAGGCGGCAGGCACCGTTCATGAAAATCGCGGCCTCATTGTATTGCCGTGTTGCATCTGTAAGGTAGTTGTCGTGCATGATACGATCACTGAACTGCCGTTTTATGAGAACATTAAAGAAATTAGGTCACGCGCCGCGTTAATTAAACGGTGAGAGAACGGGTGGGGACGGGAGGCACAATGTTATTGCACTCTTTGAATCACGAAATCTGTAAATCCTCACCTTTCTTGACGTAATTACTCGCTTCTTTTTGTCATACACATAAAACACCACATAAATGCCCAGGAATATGTTGTTATTATCTTCAGTAGCCCTCAAGCGGGAGGGGGGGTGGGGGGAAGGAATGTAAATACGGGCATGAAAGTAAAAACAAAGGAATGCTGTCGAAGAGAGGTTATTTGCTTGGCAGTGTGAAGGATGAGGGACTTAAGTTTTAGTGACTGTCGATTAGAATCATTCCTTCATTTTCCCCATAATTTCGCAGAGATACTAGTGAGTCGACGTCCCTAAGTAACAATACACAGAATGTCCCATCCATTTAGGGGCAACGTTATGTTGGCGGTAGAGAATCCTAAACTGCGTACCCTTAGATAAGGATATAATGATTCAAAATGATTCTTCCGTCATAAAAAAACTTACACCATATAGCCACAACTTAATCCCACAGTAACAGTTCAAAGTCACGATAACCAGTTTCGATGTATGTGTTACTGGCCAAACCCGATTTTAGAATTAACTTGTTTCGCCTATGTCAAAACTCGTTCATCCTGTTACCGATAGGATAAAACGTTTAGCCTAGGTCGAATCGGTTTATCCTAGTTAGAATTTACATGCTAATTTTGCCTAGTGAGAACGGGAACACATGTTGCTGCCTGTACGAAAGGCGATCCCTCCTCCCCCCCCCCCCCCCCCCTCCTGAATCATCTCTGGCTCACCTCTCGCGCCTCTCAACCGCTCTTCGTTCGCACTGTTCTTTGTTTTGAACGGTATTTTGCATCGACAAGTGAGAGTGTTAAGTTGCTGGTTGCGTTTAAAAGATTGTATTATAATCCTAGTATGATTATTGTAAGGCGCTTGCCGGCCGTTGTGGCCGAGCGGTTCTAGGCGTTTCAGCCCGGAACCTCGCTGCTGCTACGGTCGCAGGTTCGAATCCTGCCTTGGGCATGGATGTGTGTGATGTCGTTAGGTTGGTTAATGTGTCATTAGTAGACGAATATGCACATTTGGTTAAACAAGTAGAAGACGCGGAAAAGTTGGAAAAAAGAACATCATTACAAAAAAGAAGATTGAAACGATTGGCTGTCCTGAACATTGGTGATGTGAAAAAACTCATTGCACGGTGAGAAGGAACTTTCAACTGTCCTCGTTGATATTTATCAACGCCTGTAAGCAGCGAAAGGTCTAGATTTCATTATAACTTCATTCTTCGAGAGCTGCAAGATCACCAATGATATCTGTACAGATACCAGCTTAATATAAAATACTTTTTTCCAGCTGATGAACTTCATGATGAAATTGACGCAGTTCATGTAGCTGTGGTTCATGGTCGTCGCGATAGGATGTTTGCTGAGACATCAAAAAAATATGCCAATATCACAACGGAAATGACATGCCTCTATTTATCAATGTGTGATGTTTGTCAACAAAAGAAGACAAAAAAGACAAGAGGGCTAGTTTCAAAGCCAATTCTCCAATCGGAAATGAATAGCAGATGTCAAGTCGATTTGACTGATTTCCAAACACAACCAGACGGGAATTTAAAATTCATTCTAGTTTACCAAGATATGACAAAGGAAATGATATGTCTCTATTTATCAACGTGTGATGTTTGTCAACAAAACAAGACAAAAAAGAAAAGAGAGCTAGTTTCAAAGGCAATTCTCCATTCGGAAATGAATAGCAGATGCCAAGTCGATTTGATTGATTTCCAAACACAGCCAGACAGGAATTTAAAATTCATTCTGGTTTACCAAGACCATCTCACAAAATTTGTTCTCATTCGTGCATTAACATCAAAGAGGGCTGAAGAAGTGGGTTATCATCTAAATGACATATTCCTAACTGCAGGGGCGCCATGGATTCTTCAATCTGACAGTGGCCGTCCTCGATGGATTACCAGAGAGACACACAGAAAGTGATAGGGGTTACCGCGTTCTTCCTGATCTGCCATCGACTGGCCCATGCGTTCCATCTCTAGCGAAGCTTAAATTTTTTCACTAGCTGTCTAACACTGCCCAGTAAATCCTTATCCGAATATCATATCTAGTTTCGGAAGCCACGCTGTTCATATTACCCAAGAAAAGAAGTCCAGCTGGTTATTCCACATTTTCGTTGTTCTATGATGTTGCAGGACACCAATCCCCGCCAGTAACTTTTCGCTCCAGACGGCCTTTCACAACATCTTGATAATCCTCAGTTTATCATGTTTATCGCTCCGTTATCAATCGTCCTCAGCGCCCTCGATGACTACTGACAGCCTGTATGTTTAATGTACACTACTGGCCATTAAAATTGCTACACCACGAAGATGACGTGCTACAGACGCGAAATTTTACCGACAGGAAGAAGATGCTGTGACATGCAAACGACTAGCTTTTCAGAGCATTCACACAAGGTTGGCGCCGGTGGCGACACCTATAACGTGCTGACATGAGGAAAGTTTCCAACCGATTTCTCATACACAAACAATAGTTGACCGGCGTTGCCTGGTGAAACGTTGTTGTGAAGCCTCGTGTAAAGAGGAGAAATGCGTTCCATCATGTTTCCGACTTTGATAAAGGTCGGATTGTAGCCTATCGCGATTGCGGTTATCGTATCGCGACATTGCTGCTCGCGTTGGTCAAGATCCAATGGCTGTTAGCAGAATATGGAATCGGTGGGTTCAGGAGGGTAATACGGAACGCCGTGCTGGATCCCAACGCCCTCTTATCACTAGCAGTCGAGATGACAGGCATCTTATCCGCATGGCTTAATGGATCGTGCAGCCACGTCTCGATCCCTGAGTCAACAGATGGGGACGTTTGCAAGACAACAACCTTCTGCACGAACATTTCGACGACGTTTGTAGCAGCATGGACTATCAGCTCGGAGACCATGGCTGCGGTTAACCTTCACGCTGCATCACATACAGAAGCGCCTGCGATGGTGTACTCAACGACGAACCTAGGTGCACGAATGGCAAAACGTCATTTTTTCGAATGAATCCAGGTTCTGTTTACAGCATCATGATGGTCGTATCCGTGTTTGGCGACATCGCGGTGAACGCACATTGCAAGCGTGTATTCGTCATGGCCATACTGGCGTATCACCCGGAGTGATGGTATGGGGTGCCATCGGTTACACGTCTCGGTCACCTCTTGTTCGCATTGACGGCACTTTGAACAGTGGACGTTACATTTCAGATGTGTTACGATCCGTGGCTCTACCCTTCATTCGATCCCTGCGAAACCCTAAATTTCAGCAGGATAATGCACGACCGTATGTTGCAGGTCCTGTACGTGCCTTTCTGGATACAGAAAATGTTCGAATTCTGCCCTGCCAAGCACATTCTCCAGATCTCTCACCAATTGAAACGTCTGGTCAATGGCGGCCAAGCAACTGGCTCGTCACAATACGCCAGTCACTACTCTTGATGAACTGTGGTATCGTGTTGAAGCTGCATGGACAGCTGTACCTGTACACGCCATCCAAGCTCTGTTTGACCCAATGCCCATGCGTATCAAGGCCGTTATTACGGCCAGAGGTTGTTATGGGTACTGATTTCTCAGGATTATGTACCCAAATTGCATGAAAATGTAATCACATTTCAATTCTAGTATAATATATTTGTCCAATGAATACCCGTTTATCATCTGAATTTCTTCTTGGTGTAGCAATTTCAATGGCTAGTAGTGTACGCAGGCTTGTCTTCAATCTTCGTGGTGGCCTTCGTGAGACCCTCGTTGACTTTGCATAACCTGTGTACAATTGAGGGCACCATCTGACGAGTAGTAGGACGAGCGTTATGTCAAACGGCAGAGCGCTGGGTTCGAAGTGGGGACTCCACCTGCGGCCGCCCGTCGGGACGGACACAACAGCAGTAGCGGCAACGGCAACAGCAGCTTTCTCGGCAGGCATGTAGTCCGACCCGCCGCGCCGCGCAAGCCTGTTAGATGTTCCCGCGCCGGAGAAAGTGGCAGAGCCACGCCGCAAACGGTACCTCCCTCCACCGCCGAGGGCCGCTTGCTGCTCTTCAGCAGCGAGTCCAAAGACCGAGCGTTCCGGCCTCGGAAAGCTCTGCTGGCTGTCGGTTTCTCATGCCGCACAACTGAACTTAACGGGTACAGTACTACCAACGGAAAACGGCTCCTATCGGAGCAATAAAAAGGTGAACATGCCCCTGTTTAAAAGATTCTGAAAAGTGGGATAACGGCTGCCTCATTCTACCTTCCGCAGCACCTTTAAAAATATTCCCAAAAATTTTGGCGTGAGAACGTATTCGGACTCTTTTTAACATGCAGCTCATCTCTCTGTCCCACAAGCTCCCCTAACTGTAACTGGTTCACACCTGCTAGTCCACAGCTGTAAGTTGCACATACCAATCCAATCCCATTTGCCCATTCTCATTTACTCACTCAGCCCAACTCGTTCTCATTATCTCTTTGTGTCTCTCTGTCGCTGTCCCCTGGCACACAACCAGAACCAGAGTCTCCTTCATTCTCTCCAACTAACACTGTCTCCTCCCAATGTCACTGTCTCCCTCTTGCTCTCTCTTACTGCAGCTATCTCATTCATTCCTTCCCACTGCTATCGTCTCTCCTCACTGTCACTATGTCTCCCTTCCTGATTGTCAGAGACTTACTCTACTATTATAACTGGTTCTCGCCCACTTTCACTTTCTCCTTCTCTTTATTCCTCTCCCACTGGCATGTCTCCTTCACTCTTTTCCTAACACTGTTCTGTCACTGCCAACTACGTTCCACTGCCACTGTGTCCCTCTCCTTCTCTCACTCTGTCAGTGTCTTCTTCACTCCTTCTATACCACAGCCACTGCCTACTATCTCCACTATTTACTACTTTCCCATTACTACTGTCCCCTTCTCTCTCAGAATAAAAAAAGAGCGAGTATGTTCGCAAGCCAATATCTGGTGTAGCTAAGATTGTGCTAAAAGATATTTTCAGGTTTTGTACATTATTGATATATCACCACCTATTTAAAAAGGATGTTGTTAATAAGAATTAAACACACTTATCAAAATTTTCATTAGGTATATTTGGTGGTGGCTACAAGTTAAGGAAATGGAAATGGAAATGAAATGAGCGTATGCCATCGTTGGTCGGGAGGCCTCCTCCAGGGAAATTCGGTCGCCAAGCCGATTGCAGTTGACGCCATATTGGGCGACCTGCGCGCCGGTGATGAGGATAAAATGATGATGACAACAACACCAGTCCATGACCAGAGAAAATCACCAAACCGGCCGGGAATCGAACCCGAGGCAAGCACGTAACCACTCAGATAAGCAGGTGGACACGTTAAGGAAAATGCGTTGGTACTGCTAGGGTTAAGGCGCAAAGTAGACCATATCTAACGCATAAAGAAACAACCGATTTGCTCCGCTTATCTAAGCTGGAGGAAGTGTGTGATATTCAAAGTTTGACCCTATACTGTAGGATTGTTACAGTAAGACGATCCTTCTGTTGGGTATACAAATGGTCCCTAGCGCGAGGGCTATCCAAAACATTTGATCCTATCTTTCTGTCACCACCAGAACCCGAGGTATGAGCCCCGGAGAAATCTCCGCTGGTAGTATAGTTTTCGGATAAAACATGCCGCTTAATAAGGGTCCAGTTTTTATTGGTTACAAATATACAGCTGTTAGAATGTAACCCGAAGTAACAATCATGCAAGGTGTTAAGCAAAGGCAAATTATTTAGTTAAAATGTTGATTTTTCATAAATTCCACCTCTGATTAGCAAGGCAAGTTTGAGTTCTCTTGAAAACACTACGTGCAGATCGACTGAGGTCATCTTGGCGTTCTTTTCATGGGGGCATCGCTTTTCATAATCCGAATGACCAGTTCGTCTTTTGTGTCTACTTTTTCTTTGTATAATACACCTTTCATCCATCCCACCAGGCAAAAAGTCTAGAGGAATATGATCTGGGGACCTTGATGGCCAAGTAACACGACCAATACTACCGATCCAGTTTACGGGAAATGTTAGGTTTACATGATGAGCCGGCCAGGGTGGCCGAGCTGTTCCAGGCGCTGCAGTCCGGAACCGCGTGACCGCTGCGGTCGCAGGTTCGAATCCTGCCTCGGGCATGGATGTGTGTGATGTCCTTAGGTTAGTTAGGTTTAAGTAGTTCTAAGTTCTAGGCGACTGATGACCTCAGAAGTTAAGTCCCATAGTGCTCAGAGCCATTTGAACCATTTAGATGATGAGCAGCCTAAAGAGTCGTCATGCTGGTGGAATACACACATCTTTGTGGCCAAAGCAGCCCCATCCAGTTATGATGAAAGCTCGTTTTCGAGGAAGTCGAGGTAGACGGGCCCTCGAAGGAGATACGGTACAACAACATGCCTAGTCAACTGATTGCCTATCATGCCACGCCACAGCACACATTTAGAAAGAAGCGATCTCGAAAATGTGTCTCCACAAAGACATACGGGTTTTAGTCGGAGCACCGATGTGATACCGTCAAGAGTCAACGTATCTTCATCGCTAAACGGTATCAACGGGATTACTCGGCGATTTGCAATTAGCCCGCGACCAGATTCCAAGAGTCTACTTTCGTCTCTTTCTGGAAGGCGTTGAACCCACTGTAGATATTCAGGATAGAGGCCATGCATATGTAATCTCCGCCATATACACTCCTGGAAATTGAAATAAGAACACCGTGAATTCATTGTCCCAGGAAGGGAAAACTCTATTGACACATTCCTGAGGTCAGATACATCACATGATCACACTGACAGAACCACAGGCACATAGACAGAGGTAACAGAGCATGCACAATGTCGGCACTAGTACAGTGTATATCCACCTTTCGCAGCAATGCAGGCTGCTATTCTCCCATGGAGACGATCGTAGAGATGCTGGATGTAGTCCTGTGGAACGGCTTGCCATGCCATTTCCACCTGGCGCCTCAGTTGGACCAGCGTTCGTGCTGGACGTGCAGACCGCGTGAGACGACGCTTCATCCAGTCCCAAACATGCTCAATGGGGGACAGATCCGGAGATCTTGCTGGCCAGGGTAGTTGACTTACACCTTCTAGAGCACGTTGGGTGGCACGGGATACATGCGGACGTGCATTGTCCTGTTGGAACAGCAAGTTCCCTTGCCGGTCTAGGAATGGTAGAACGATGGGTTCGATGACGGTTTGGATGTACCGTGCACTATTCAGTGTCCCCTCGACGATCACCAGTGGTGTACGGCCAGTGTAGGAGATCGCTCCCCACACCATGATGCCGGGTGTTGGCCCTGTGTGCCTCGGTCGTATGCAGTCCTGATTGTGGCGCTCACCTGCACGGCGCCAAACACGCATACGACCATCATTGGCACCTAGGCAGAAGCGACTCTCATCGCTGAAGACGACACGTCTCCATTCGTCCCTCCATTTACGCCTGTCCCGACACCACTGGAGGCGGGCTGCACGATGTTGGGGCGTGAGCGGAAGACGGCCTAACGGTGTGCGGGACCGTAGCCCAGCTTCATGGAGACGGTTGCGAATGGTCCTCGCCGATACCCCAGGAGCAACAGTGTCCCTAATTTGCTGGGAAGTGGCGGTGCGGTCCCCTACGGCACTGCGTAGGATCCTACGGTCTTGGCGTGCATCCGTGCGTCGCTGCGGTCCGGTCCCAGGTCGACGGGCACGTGCACCTTCCGCCGACCGCTGGCGACAACATCGATGTACTGTGGAGACCTCACGCCCCACGTGTTGAGCAATTCGGCGGTACGTCCACCCGGCCTCCCGCATGCCCACTATACGCCCTCGCTCAAAGTCCGTCAACTGCACATACGGTTCACGTCCACGCTGTCGCGGCATGCTACCAGTGTTAAAGACTGCGATGGAGCTCCGTATGCCACGGCAAACTTGCTGACACTGACGGCGGTGGTGCACAAATGCTGCGCAGCTAGCCCCATTCGACGGCCAACACCGCGGTTCCTGGTGTGTCCGCTGTGCCGTGCGTGTGATCATCGCTTGTACAGCCCTCTCGCAGTGTCCGGAGCAAGTATGGTGGGTCTGACACACCGGTGTCAATGTGTTCTTTTTTCCATTTCCAGGAGTGTATTTCTATGTGGCACACCAATATGTGTAGGAAATTTTGGAGTGCTTGTTAAGTAACAGCGTTCTACCAAATGAATAATGTTGTGTACTTTATCCATACTTTATTCATTTGAACGTTCAGATTACATATGACTGTTGGGCACTACACCAGTTTCCCGCAATACACTGAAAAAACCAGTAAACACTCTTGATCCTGGTACTCTGCAGTTACCAAGTCATCTACGGTATCCTCCACATGAAGCAGAAACGTTTCCATTACCAAACCGCTACACAAATACCAAACTGGCGTATATAGCATTTGCAAGTACGGTATGCTTAAACAGCTTTGTAAAATTGGCCATGAAATTACACAGTTGAAAAACCCAGTTATATTAACTCTAGCACAAGTTCACAACTTGAGATTCTAAACAAAAATGACAATCATTAAATATACCCACAGCAGCTGGTGCACCAACACACGAAATCAAAATTTCTCTCTGTAACCTCGATTAGTTCCACCGGGTTCAAATCACGCAGATTTGGTGGCCGAGACATGAACTTGATTTCAGCATCACGCTCTTCAAAACACTGTGCCGTTGTTCTGGCCTTGTGACACAGACGGTTATCCCGCTGGAAGATGCCACACTCGTCGGGGAAGACTTCAAGCACGGCGGCATACGAGTGGTTACAATAACGTTCTCGTAATCCACAGATACCACACTTCCTTCGATTTCTAGCACAGGTCACAATAAAGCCCGAGTGATTGCATCCCATAGCACAATACTATCCCCATCGGTCGGTGTCCGTAACGCGGTGCACGACCCGAACAGCCCCAGTCACGACCAGCGACCTAGTGAAACAAGTTTCATTCGACCAGACGACACGTTTCCATCGATCCATAGTCCAATCTCCAAAATACTGTGCCCAATGCAATGTAATTTACAATGTCGTGGGGTCAGAGCGGAAGATGTTCAACAAAGCACGCTGAACGGTGTGTTCCGAAACATTTGTGTATGCAACAGCTTTGTATTCTGTCGTCACATCTTTTCACAGATCGCTGCTTATCCTGCTCTACAGAGCGAGCAAGACTCCGACCTCCACGTCCTACGACGAGGCGTGAAATCCAACGCCTTCTTGCCTATTCGTGGTTTCACCGCCCTTCAACCCATTTCCATAGTTGCTGAAGACAGTATCATCCGAACAGCCGAATAGGAACTACACATTTGAATATTGTTGTGTAGTTCCCGCCTGACGCGACCGTTTGCTTACGCATATACATGGATCTGAAGATTACATGCGATCTAAACTAGTGATACTGTAAAAATATGCGCAACTGAGACGGAAAAATAAACGATATATAAATTTTTAGATACTGTATTTGTTAACAATTTCAATTGCAACATTTGTGTTTATGAAGCATGGTGCGGCGTTACGAATATGGTCAGTAACATTGCTGTCTTTCTTGCCTGAGCGGCTATGGGGGAAAGCCACATTAGGAAGTTCAAAACATCCGATTTTTTTATTGTATAAATCGTTAGTTTAACTACCCAAGAATATGATGTCAAAATTTCAAAGCGAAATTCGCTTCCGTTTAGATTTTACGAGCATAGAACCGAGTGCAGATCGGGTACAGGCACGAGCGCATATCAAGGGATGAATTACTGGAGAGATGTTTAGGTGGCCACACACAAAATGCGAATGAAAGTTTTAATTCCATTTGGCGATTAGCTCCTAAACACTTGCACTCCGGACTAAAAGTCGTTGAAGTGGCATCGTATTTAGCAGCGGGCTTTTTCAATGAAGGAAATTCATCCCCTGTGATGGTTATGAAAGAGGCAGGAATTGTAGTACACACGCATTGCTTCACTTATGCCGAACAAATGGATAGCCAGCGCGTGAGCCGGCAGAATCGGCGTAGTTCATTAGAATCGCAGGAACGTCGGAAAGCTCGGAAAGCACTGCTGCAAGCGCAAAACGAAGCCTATGAGAAAGAAGAAGGATTACTGTATGGTGCTGGAATCGCAGATTAATCGGTAAGCATTTTACATTATTGATAACTTCCTTGAATTTCTAGTTTCCGAGAATTTATTTTTCAAACGCGTTTATCTCGAAATGACTCTTTTCACATTTGCGCTCAGTCTAATTCAAAAAGTATACAACCGATCATTATGAAAATTGATAGTGTGATTCTTCATAAAATTACGAATTATGTGAACCAACTCGTGAGATGATATCACGATTTTAAGGGTATTTTTCTTTGCATAATTAGAGAAGAAAATCGTGAAAATCAAAGTAAATTGTTCCAACGCCTGCAAAATTTTAAATTTCATTATTTTCACCTACGTTGAGGTTCATATTCTTAGAAAATAAGTTATTAATGAAAAATTAAAACCTTTTTGATTTCAGATGAAAATCGGAATGGCTACACTGCACGCAATCGGAGAACTATACTCACAACATTCAGCGGACATCACAGCGTAACTTTGTCATTTTTGACCTAAATTACTCAAAAAAATTCACAAAAACTGTTAGAAATATAGATGAAATGATGTCAAAATTTGTTTAAATACTTTAATTCTTCTCACCCAAAAAAAATCCCAAAAAATCAGTGTCAAACAGCCTCGTAATGTCCTTTCCCCCCTTAAGATAAATACTCTTAAGTGCATCTTTCAGTGTATTTGCTTTCACTATATTACAATACATTCACACGAATATGTCTCTTTCTTTGCCTCACGGCGTGTTAGTGGGAACTGATGTCACAGTATAGTTATTCTCAATTGACATAGAGATTTGCATTCCCAGTCACCGTGATGTAATGACCAATGGTCAGCAACAACGAGAATACGGGAGCCGTATTATCACAAGATTTGTTGTAACAACTTAACAAAATGGAATGCACGAACATTATAACTGTCCTATGTAATTCACGCCATGAAGAAGTTTAGTTCTCGTCGGACTGCTGAAAGAGAAATATTGTATTTTATAGCGCGTAATCTGTACAGATACTCTATTGACTAATTTGTAGTGGTTAGTGGATGTAGTTTTTATTATTCCATTTAGTTTATCACAATTACAATGAAATATTAGAAAACTAAATTTATCCAGAGACTGTAACATGCCACATTTATTGTAGAAACGATGGGAAATTATCTTTGACTAAATTACTAAGAACTGTTTGACAAAGAAAATGATTTAGTAACTCTGCAAGTCATTCATTTTCTGTATTGTGAAGTACACACAAACCGGCAAACTGCTAAAATTTAAAAACATGAAAATAATATAGCGCACTATATTTATAAATTTACTGTATTATATTCTGATTTGTGGAGCAATGTTCTCGTTGATTATTGTGAATTCTAGGCAAGAAGGTAATCTCAAATGCGTCTCTCGTACGCAGCGTCAGACACTATTCAAATTTGTAAGCGTATCGTTAATTTCTCTGTGCATCAAATTAAAATTATTGAAGCTGAAGACAGCGCAAAGATGACCGGAACTACTTTAGCACTGACAAATAATTCTCTGACTTCATGACAATAGGGTAATATTTATGATTGGCAAGAAATTTCGGCCATAGCTGATGACTGGTCGAGGGCTTCTTCAGTGAGACACAATTATAAGTTTCATTATGTCGGTGACGAAACTAGCTCATCAGATTATAATTACGAACTGATGAAAGGATTTCATGTTTGCGAGCAATTCTTGACGCCCAGGAAGTAGGAAGCAAGTACAGACGATGTTGTAACGATATCGCGTTCCAAGCCGTTCCTTGTAAAATAAGTGCCGGCGTGCCAGTCAACATTACTGCACGAACGCAAAGATCAGGATCCAAGAAATGAATAAATCAGTCAAGCTTTCCTCTTCCTACTTTTTACTACAGCAACAGAAGAGAAGCGTTATGTAACCTGCAACGTGCAGTTCGAAGCTTCTCTCACAGTATTTTTGAAGTAATTATTTTTTCATTTAGAAACAGCGAGAAAGCACGTAATCAATCTTCTTACATCATTCGGCTCAATGTCCGTATTCGTTTTTGACGTAACTATGATTTGTCTCTGTTATGCCAGTGATCTGAAATAAGACCCGATCAAACCCTACCGAGAACGTGGGAAACGTAAGGCTGTGGAAGCAATTCTTAGCTGTGGAAGTGATGTACAACAGTTTATTAATTCGTTGTTTATACAAAACTTCTGAGGGTTACCATCTTTGTGGCTCTATGGGTTGACTCTCCTGTTGGTTATCAAATTTGATTTCATATTAGTTCTGTGTTGCTAGTACGTGTGGCTCATTTTTGGCTTACGTTATTAATGTATAAGGACTGCTGCCGTGTTCTCATCCAGAAATACCACAATTCACAAAAGTTTTTGATTGGTTTAGTTAACTGTATTCTCAATTTCAAATAAACTTCCTGAAAGGAGTCAATGGGACATGAATTCCAGGAAATATATTGAAATATGATCAAGCAATATTTACTAAATACGGTTTCCTTGCAAGGTTACAACTACTGTGGCCTACAGAAACACAGCAAGATATTCACACTTTTTTGCAAACATACAAAAATCATACCAACATTAATGAGTCCTATATTTTTTACACAATGTGATATTTAATATCAAAGATGAGGACTGTTTGCCATGTTTGTCGTGTCAGCAGATAAAAATAAAGAAGAAATGTATTTCCTTGTGGTCTTCAGTTTCATTTTGCTACCATTGTATGTTCACATTTTACAGTGTTTTTACCAGTTTATTAACACAGGGTGATCTAAAGATAATCAGTACTGATTGAAACTAATAATCAAATTGCATATAGAAATCACTTGAGATCAAAGGCTGATACAAACGCCACAAACTCGTTGAGAAACGCGTAGTGGTAAATAGGAGCATGAGAAAATAGTGTGTGATTATCGCTTGCTCATCTGCTTAAAAGAAGGTTTGAAAATCTTTATGTTTTTAGAAGTTTGTTGCTGATTCTGTTGTTGCCTGTAGAATGGTTACGTGACTTTCGCGTAATTGATCCTCTGTTTCGCAACAAAAATGTAACACGTTTGCTATGTGCTTGTCTGTGTAGACACAACGACATCGCCGGCCGCTGTGATCGAGCTGTTCTAGGCGCTCAGTCCGGAACCGCGCTGCTGCTACGGTCGCAGGTTCGAATCCTGCCTCGGGCATGGATGTGTGTGATGTCCTTAGGTTAGTTAGGTTTAAGTAGTTCTAAGTCTAGGGGACTGATGACGTCAGATGCTACGTCTGATAGTGCTTAGAGCCATCTGAACAATGACATCGTCATTTGCAATTACGGTGGGCACAGGACGATGGGGCTGGAATGTGTCGCAATGGAAACGTGTCGTCTGCTCAAATGAATCGCATTTCTTGTTACACCAGGTCAATGATCGTGTCAGAATCCGGTGGAGTACAGGCGAACGGCCATGTGAGGACAGTTCTGTACTATGGGGGTCTTTCACCAGAGTTTCCATGGGATCTATAAAAAGCGAAGTAAAGTCGTATGATATGAATGTGTGGGAGACCCGGAAGGGTAGGTTCAGTCGCCTAGATGGGAAGGTTTTTTTCTATATTTCACATCTAAAGGCACCTTTCCACCACAAAGTGTGAGAGATGTGTGTGTAAGTGTATTTGGTAAGTGTAGGTGATGGTAATGGGTGTACGTGTAGTGTAGTGTTGCAGATGATGAGAGAAGGAAGAGGGTGAAACGCAATGCCGGCCTCTCGAAAAGCAGCATGGGGCCGCTGGCGTTGCATGTCCTCAGTTCGTAGGACACTACGGAGAGGTTTGAATTTACCCCAGGACATTGATTCAAAGACTCACAGGCTTGAACATCGTCGCGAAAAAACACAGTGACCCGTATATGTAATAAGTTTCCTTTAATTTACGTCTATGGTCACAATCTTTTCTGTTTAACAGATTACCGGTTCCAGTCTTTAATGACCGTCATCAAATCTGTCTCATAAAAACAAAGTCCTAATGTACTGCAGCCATAGTGGCATCGTCAAATGTTAAATACGGAATCAGCACCAGCATCGTCAAATACATATAAATAGCATCACATGCACCGTGTAGGGGATGTGATTTATATGTATTTGACGATGCTGGTGCTGATTCCACATTTAACATTTGACGATGCCACTATGGCTGCAGTACATTAGGACTTTGTTTTTATGAGACAGATCTGATGATGGTCATTAAAGACCGGAACAGGTAATCTGTTAAACAGAAAAGATTGTGACCATAGACGTAAATTAAAGGAAACTGATTCAAAGACTGGTGATCAGAGAATTTGCGCCACCACCATTCCTGTTCCCTCTGCCGTAAAGGCAAAGGGAAAGTGTCATCAGCGCGCGGCCTACCCGGACGGTCACTCATCCGAGTACTGCCCACGCTTGACAGTGCTGAACTTCGGTGATCTGACGGGAATCGATGTATCCACCCCGGCAAGGCCGTTGACATGGGCCCTGCGATAGTAAGTAAAGGCACCAAGACAACTGCCCGATGACGCTAACTTCGGTGCCCTGACGGAAACTGGCGTGTCCACCTAAGCACTGTCGTTGACGTGGGACCTGTGACAGTAACCGAAGGCACCGTGACAACTATAGACTACGTGAACATTATGGCGAACCACCTGCATCCCTTCGGGCTTGACGTCTTCCATAACGGCGATGGCATATTCCAGCAGCACAACTGTCCGTGTCACAAGGGCAGAAACGTGCTACAGTGACTTGAAGAGCATGGTAGTGAATTCACGTTGTCTTGGCCACCAGATTCGCCTGCTATGAGCCCGATGGAATATATCTGGAATGCTACCGATCTCCAGTTCCGCGCCCACAGACCACCAACCCATGATTTACGGGGATTGCGTGACCTGTGTGCAGACATCTGCTGCCACATACCTCTGGACTTTTCGAAGCCCTGACACACTGAACTGCTGCTGTATTGCTATCGAAATGTGGACTGGCACGGTATTATGCAGGTGGTCATCGTGTTTTGCCTCTTAAAGGGTAAGCAGGAGCAGTTAGAAAATATTTTTCCGCACAAGCCAATTATCATTTGGGCCCCTCCACTTTACGCCGTTTTCCCTCGTACACGTTCACTCGCGTCGGTTTTCCTTACTAAGTGTGATACACACTGTGTACAAATCTTGCACTTGGGTACGCCTGACACCCCACTCAGCATGGTGCCCCAAGCAGCGGGGATGTGTCACTTGGTCCTTAATCCGGCCCTGAGTCTAGGTTCAGTTGTAGTTAAAGCAGCTGAAAGAATTCCGTTCACTGTTTGGATACTGGAAAAATGCAGTCGATCTACAAAGGAGATTACTCGTCCGGGTAGCCGTGCACGTTAAAGCAGCGCTTCCGGGACGGGGAAATGCGCCGGCCCCTGATCGAATCCGCCAGGCAAAGCTCGTTGTCCAGGCCACTCTGGATGTGTTTATAGGCGGTTTCCCACATCCCACTAGGTCAATACCGGACTGATACCCAGGAATCGTCTCAGTTACACGATTTAGAAAACTTCCTCTCACTTCCGCAAGAATTTGACTGTACGCAGACAGTTCGGCTGCGCGTAATAGCCGGCCGGAGTGGACGAGCGGTTAAAGGCGCTACAGTCTGGAACCGCACGACCGCTACGGTCGCAGGTTCGAATCCTGCCTCGGGCATGGATGTGTGTGATGTCCTTAGGTTAGTTAGGTTTAAGTAGTTCTAAGTTCTAGGGGACTTATGACCACAGCAGTTAAGTCCCATAGTGCTCAGAGCCATTTGAAACCATTTTTTGCGCGTAACATTCCGTCGCCGGTGGATAACGGGGCGGCTACAGCAAGGGCATCTGGCCACCTCTTAAATTAACAATGCCATATCCGTTAGTAGACATACCGACCCTGCGCAGTGCTGGTCAAAGGCAAAAGAAGAAGAAATCTGTAAAGGAGATTGATTAGAAATATCTCGTTCAACCCGTCCTAGAACATTGCTCAAGTGTGTTGGAGTAAAGAGGGAGATTAGACGTATACCAAGAAGAGCAGCATGAATGGTGACAGATTTGTTTGGACCACGGTAGAGTGCCATAGGAATACAAAACAACTTGAACTGATAGACATATGAAAATAGACGCAAACTATCCCGCAAAAGTGCATCTTCATGTTTCCGTGGCGCAGTGACTGCTCCATTAAACTTCGGGTGCGCAGCCGCTTAAATTCAGCTTCTAATATTTAGGCTGTATATCGTTCAGCGATCTTCAGAGTGAGCCGAAAGACTAAGCTCCAGCACTCGCTTGGTCCTTTTAAACTCACGGACCGCGGCATGCACATGTCGGCCACAGACATACAGCCCACAATATTTTGGCGGTGTGTTGCCGACACGTTTGTAGTGTGGCCTCATGATGAAGATATATTACAAGAATTTTTTAAACCATCTGAACTACATCGGTGTACAAATACAGTTCACAATGGAAATTGAAAAGGAGGGATGTCGTCCATTTCTTGATGTTTTGCTTCGGCACAAAGATGATGGAACTTTGGGACGTACAGTATATCAGAAACCGACACACTCAGTTTTATATTTACTTGCCAACACATGCCACGGCCTTTGCAGACGACGTGCGTTCTCAGAACCTTAGTTCACAGAGCACACATCATTACTGACGAGAGCAGTCTACAGGACGAGCTTCTACACTTAATGAGGATTTTGGAAGCCAGCGGGTACTCTCCACAGCAGATACGTAAGGCACTACGAAAGAAACCAAAGTTGAGCACAGGCAATGCAGAAGAAGACATCCATGGCTTTCCTGCCATACATGGAAAGGCTATTGTCAAAAATATGACGGATCTTCAACAAGCACAAAGTAAAAGTGATTTTTCGTGCTTCACCGGAGACGGCAGCACTCTTGAGTTCCGTTAACGACCATGTGATTCTCCGGAAGAAAGTGGCCTCTCGTACTCGGGCATACGGTTCATACAGTTAAGATGACTGAACAACGCATGTACACTCGCCTCCTACAACCAAATAAATCGACTATGGTAGAACACTGTGTTGACTGTGGTCACTCTATGTTATACGAAAACTTCGAAATTGTAGCGTCCACATCATCTTTGTGGGACTCGGTGGTGAAAGAGCCAACTGAAATTCGCTTAGTGACGAATTTAATTAATAGAGATAGCGGCTTCAGCTTGCATAAGGCGTAAGAATGGCGCTTTCTGTAATGAACGTAATAGACGTCACGACTGTGCAGTTCAGAGTGACACATCGACTTCCCAGCGTGGATCGACTGCGCAGGCACAGATAAAATTGATGTAGATTGCACTTTTTTTACCGCCGATCAGCGTCTCTGGCGCCTTTGTATTTGTGGCAGCATACGCAGTGGCGCGGTCCGCGAATTTAAAAGGACGGAGTGAGTGCCCAACCGTCTATCTTTCGCCTCTCTCCGAAGATGTTTGGACGATATGCAGCCGAAATATTAGAAGTAAAAACTGAATTTATGCGGCTTGATGCCCAAAATTTAGTGGAGCTAACCCGGAAAAGCCTATTTGCAAAGTGCCAAGAACCACAACTAAATAAGGAAACTAAGAATATACTATAACCTCCTATTTGCGTTCCCATAGGGAAGACTACACTAATTATAGCTCGCATAGAGGCATTTATGTAGACATTCTTCTCGCACTCTATACTTGAATGAAGGGGGAAGAAACCCTTATGATGTACATGGTACTAGTGGAAATACCCTCTGCCATGCACTGTGCAGCTTTTTGCAGAATATGGATGTAGACGTAGATACCAGATATCGTGCTGAAGTTTGTGACGGGACGTCCCTAATCGAAGATGACAGATTGCCGGAGGTAGCCTCCGTGACGTCGGCGCGAAAGCGACAAGTGTCGGGTCTCGAACGTCTGTTCCCGGAAGGCATGCGATACGGCCGCGCTGTGCTACGTTGTTGTCGGCCTCGCTTACGAAGAAACGACCGGCGGCAAAACGAACAAAAACAGGGCTTCGCCGCTACAGGAAATGCTCAGGTCGCGCAGCACGCGTTGGCCCGCCGTGAAAGTGCGAGCATAGCTGCGTCACACACTCCTCGAAACGTCCCAGCAACCGTGTCGTTAACCAAATTCCGTTTCACAAGAGTAGCCTTCCGGTCAAAATCGATTACTTACGGCAGGCGCACGTTACGTGGCTGCGTGGAAATTGCCTGCCAGCCAAGCCGCCAGTGGGTCGGCGATGTTGCCGGCCGGGGTGGCCGAGCGGTTCTAGGCGCTACAGTCTGACACCGCGCGACCGCCTCGGGCATGGATGTGTGTGATGTCCTTAGGTTAGTTAGGTTTAAGTATTTCTAAGTTCTAGGGGACTGATGACGTTAGAAGCTAAGTCCCATAGTGCTCAGAGCCATTTGAACCATTTTTTGGTCGGCGATGTCAACGATCAACTGATTGTGACGAGTGTAAAGTCCAAAAATTCTGAGTGACTGCAGACTCCAGGCATGCGTAGATATAGGGGATTGAGACGTCGACTGTTGTTCATCGGAAGTTAACGTATTCTCGCTGCGTTAGATCGTGTTAAAGTAATGGATTTTGTGTCTCCTTAATCTTTATTTTATTATTTGCTTTTTTCCTGGTAAAGGCTGCATAAGGACATTTTTTCCCCCACAAGAGAACCTGGAATTTCATTCTAATACTGGTCTCCCTCAAGAGACGTCAACCATGTGAAAGCAATGAGGTATTTGGACTTTGAAGTACCTAAACACAATAAAAACATGTACTGATCATATGTAAGAACGTAACTAAATGAAATTTTTAAATGTAATTTTAGATGACTCTCGATCCTAGATAATCACTACCCGAAACAGTACAGAGGTCGATATATCACAAAAAAATTATCGATACCACAAGTATCATGAAGTATTGATTCCCTGTGTATATTTGAGGCATTGTTGGGCACGAAATGATTTACTTTAAGTACAAGACGAGATTCGTAAATCATGCTCTGGTTTCATGAATTACACTCTAACACAAAAAAGAAAACTGACGGACCATAAAGGAATTATCCATATGGGACGGAAATCTATAGATGTGATGTACATGAACAGACAAACAAATGTTTACAATTTCAGAAAAAAATGGATGAGTTACCCAGGAGAAAGAGCTTCACAAATTGAGCAAGTCAATAAAGCGTTGGTCCACATCTAGCCCTTAAGCAAGTCGTTATTCGGCTTGAAATTGATTGGTAGAGTTGTGGAACGTCCTCCTGAGGGATATCCTGCCAAATTTGTCCAACTGGCGTTTAGATCGTCAAAATCCCCATCTGGTTGTACGACCCAGTCCGTAATGGTTCAAATGGCTCTAAGCACTATGGGACTTAACTTGTGATGTCATCAGTCCCCTAGACTTAGATCTACTTAAACATAACTAACTTAAGGACATCACACACAGCCATGCCCGAGGAAGGATTCGAACCTGCGACCGTAGCAGCAGCGCGGTTCCAGACTGAAGAGCCTAGAACCGCTAGGCCACAGCGGCCGGCTAGGCCGTAATGCTTCAAACATTCTCAGTGGGGAGAGATTCGGCGAAAACACGTCTTCGCTGATCATCGTAGCTCAGTACGAAGCGGAACTCGTCACGTAAGACAATTCTACTCAAGTTAGTGAGATTCCAGGCCGAAGACGTGTCTGGAGGCGCTCAGGAAAGCGATGGGATACCAACCTGACTGACTGTCGCCCACTATATGGCTCGACAACCGGAAGTGATGGTTTGAGGTGCCATTTCTTTTCGTTTGGTTGTCATCCGCGACGCCCTTACAGCACAGCTTTATGTCGACAGTATTCAAAGCCCCGTTTTGTAGAACTCCTTGACAAGCCGTCCTGGGCTTACATTTCTGTACTATAACGCCCGCCCTCAATATGACGAGAGTTACTCCTTGTCTTCGTGCTTGCCAAATCCTACTTTGGCCAACAAGGTCGTCAGTTCTCTCCAGTTAGAACGTTAGGAGCATTATGGGCAGAGATCTATAACCAGCAAGGGATTTTGACGATCAAACGATCCAATTAGGTCATTCAACAACTCCATCAATCAATGCCAAGCTGAATAACTGCTTGCATAAGGGCCAGAGGTGGACCGTCGCGATATTGACTTCCTCAATTTGTGAAGCTCTTTCTCTTGAATAAATCATCCACTTTTTCTGAAACTGTAGTTATTTGTTTCATCTACATCACATCTACCGATCTGCACCATACGGATAATTCCTTCATGGTGCGTCTTTTTTTATTATTATTACAATTTCTGAAAGGGTTCGCGAGTGCGACATTCAGTTCTGCAGTGACTTTTGCTATTGTTGCCCTCTTCATTTACCATCTGTCACGGCCACTTAAACACACTTTCGTCCGCGTTGTGACTTAGCGGATGATGTTATCCAGCTTTCCCTGTAGGTGGCACTAATTTCCGATACGGTACCTCATGAAACACCAAACACTTCGGCTCCCTTTGCTACGGAAGCAGCCACCACGCCAACACCAACAATTTGGCCGCGTTCGAATTCACTTAGCCCCGACACAACGCAGTGACAACTTCACAGATTACTGTTCCAGCCCCCGCCCCCCTGACTGACAATTGCAACGTACTGAGGCATTTGCGATAGTAATGGATACTCGCAGGCACTTTCACCAAAATATTATCTGTTCTGTTTCAGTAAAATCTTTTTCGTAAGTTTTCTTAGGGGCTAAGAAAATACCGTCCTTCCCGGCATTCATATTTCGATTTTCCAAACCGGGAAAATATTTGCTAATAGAATTTATTAAGGTTCCTTGCAGACTGGCAAGAATTTACTTTATTCCTTTTTAGCCGCAAGGAACTATCTCTAATAGTAGATTAGAGAAGATAAACTTCTTTGCCAAGGTCGCAAATAATAACCTTTATTCTCGATAACAGGTTTCAGTAATCAATGTTACCATCTCCAGATCTCGATCGACAGGTTATTGCATAACTGTAAGAGTATTCTTTCTCGTGAATTGGTAGATATGTAACAGACTAGAAGACTGATGCATCCGCATGTCAAAATTAAAACAAATACGTACATAGTGTCCACGACATACATCTGTACCCTTACAGCTGTTTTAAGAACTACACAATAACCTGTCTGTCAAGATATGAAGATGGTAACATTGATTATCGAAACCGATTATCGAGAATAAAGGTTATTATTTGCGATTTTGGCAAAGAAGATTATCCTCTCCAATCTATTAGAACGAATTGATGGGCGGCAAAAGCAATAAACAGAAGAGTGGATGTCCTCTTGTGGGCTGATACGAAGAATGTTTTGTACTAGACATCTCTCCATTGCGAAGAGGATCTGTGTAAAAGAATTCTCTACGCCTAGGACATTTGATCGAACAAGACTGAGGTTGTTAGGATGGATAAACATCACTTTATGCAATGCCAAGCCTTCACAGAAGCTAGGGGACGGCTCTATGGACAGTGATATGAATGTAGTACCTCGTGTAAGTGATACAGATAAATATGGTTATCACGAAGACGTCTCTATTCCGATTGCTATCGTCGTCAGAAGACCAATCGTAAATTTGAGATATTCTCATTACGCTTATCACTTTTGACTAGGTCGTTCCGTCAGAAGGATCCCCTAATGAAAAATGGTACATTTGCATTTCTCTGTCACCACTGAATAACTGCTTCAGCATCACGGGAACACACTGTAGATTGTAAGGATCCCGTGATCGATATCCTTCAGAGCGAATAATTTTTGGAATCTGTTTCATCACAGTGAATGAGTACGATGCAATTAGGCTTGTCTTCTGTTGTTCGTAAGTGGAATGAAATAAGTTAAAGGACATTATCTTTTGTTTCAGAAGGACGTTACCACCTTTTATGGTCAATTTGACAGTAAATCGTAACAACCACGTCAACTATTGTTAAGCAGTAATTGGGTGTTATGCTATCGTGGCTGAAGTAAGTCTCTCTCCCTATAGTCCGAGAGCCAACCATTAGGAACATAGTCAGATCACTTAAAGTTACGGGAGTGAAAGCTTATAAGGTGGACGAGTTCTGTTCGACAAAAATTACTCTAACATCCAGTTACATCTTTACTAAGTATCGTCGAAAAGTTATGCACGAAATGAAAAAAATGTAATTCCGTTTATTGTACGGTTAAAGAGTCGTAACTAGTCGACCATGTCATACACCTAGGTGTAACAAAACTCACAAAATGTATTTCTCATTAACAGCTGTTAATGGAAAGAATCTTTTAATATCGAGTCTCGTACTAACGTTTAGATATATGAGGTAGAACTATCATCACATATTGTCAGTGTAATTACATAGATGGTAGGCTTCGATTTACTAGTAGGCCCCTGGAAGACTGCAGTATGTCAAGAAAAGAGTTTGCTTTCAAAAGAACTGCACAACGGGCATATGCAATGAGAGGTAACACTAGTTGCCAAAGATATGACTGAGAACGAGAGAGATCTAAAAAATCTTATTTGGCTGACACTCTACCTAGACACAGCAAGAATTTGATTTCAGAGCAGAAACTAATAATGTTCTTCAGCTTCCTACGAATCGATCACGTCGAGGTCGTGATGATTGTATTAGACAAACAATAGCTCGTATGAATATGAAACGATCGTGTGGCGTTATTGTTCGGGAGTCTCAGTCTGGGTAATATCTCGTAAAGAAGTGTCCAAGCAAAGGATGAAGGAGACAATGATGTCGCTGACGGTTGACATCTAGACAAAGACAACAATTTCATACCTTGCTGTTCACAATATCTGTTACCTAATCATGAGTAATGCTACTAGAAAGAAAGTGACATATTGTTTCAGGGAAGCTTTCGAAACGACTCAGTGGTGACACAATCGGAGGAGTCAATCGACCAGTGGACACCAAACGACAATTTAAAAAGATCGAAGCAAGCTTGCGAAGAAAGTATAGTGAATACTAAATAATACACAATAAAACGAGTTTCCAAAATGTCATACCCTACACGCCATGCGGAGGGCATACACGTGTAAAGTAAGAGTTTGGGCGTCATGCGCTGGTGGAAGTTACTTCCTTTCTCCACGCCTCTTCCTTCTTTCTCTTTTCCCAATGTGTAGCAGTTTTGCTGGTTATGTTATTCTCATTGATTGAATATTTGTACAGTTCTTCCGAACATATGCTGATAAGGCAGTATGCTGTCTCGATAATCAGAGTTCAAAATGGTTCAAATGGCTCTGAGCACTATGGGACTTAACATCTGTGGCCATCAGTCCCCTAGAACTTAGAACTGCTTAAACCTAACTAACCTAAGGACATCACACACATCCATGCCCGAGGCAGGATTCGAACCTGCGACCGTAGCAGTCGCGCGGTTCCGGACTGCGCGCCTAGAGCCGCTAGACCACCGTGGCCGGCGATGATCAGAGTCAAAAACATAATTCAGATATTAAGTGAAACAAATACTGCACTCATCTTGTGCCAACGAGCGAAACAGAACGTAAAAAAGGGGTATGCCCAAGAGACTCAATGAAACACGGGCTCCAGAACTGTATAATGTGTGAATGTTGACGTACTTCCATTACAGTGAGAAAGATTTTTTTTTAAAAATCACAAGAAAACATACACAGTCGGAATAAATTTGCTCTGCTTCATGCCCATAACGTCCGTTGATGCTTTACAATTGTTAGAGGTATTTAAAATCCGTCTTTGCTGCTACTAAAAGCTGCGTGTTTATATTACCGCAGTAGTTTCGTTTTATTGATTTAAAAATCTTCAGTGATGGTATTTTTGTCTAATTTCGGTTTATATCTAGAATTGTCGTCTGCTTGCGCGTTTTCCAGGTATTCCTGCGTTTGACACTGATATTTTGCTCTTGTTTCACACTGGTTGCCTGCGATCTTGGCATGAAGTACCATGAAATACACAGAGGTGACAAAAGTATGGGATAGCGATATGCACATATACAGATAACGGTAGTATCGCGTATACAAAGTATAAAAGTGCAGTGCATTGGTGGAGCTGTCATTTGTACTCAGGTGATTCACATGAATCGATTTCTGACGTGACTGTGGTCGCACAACGGGAATTGACACATTTTGAGCGAGGAATGGTAGTTGTAGCTAGACGCATGAGACATTCCATTTCGGAAATCGTTAGGGAGCTCAATATCCCGAGATCTGCTGTGTCAAGAGTGTGCCGAGCATACAAAATTTTAGGCATTACTACTCACCACGGAGAACGCAGTGGGCGATGGCGTTCACTTAACGACCGAGAGCAGCGGCTTTTGTGGAGAGTTGTCAGTACCAACAGACAAGCAATACTGTATGAAATAGCCGCAGAAATTAATGTGAGGCGTACAACGAAGGTATCCATAAGGGCAATGCGGCGAAATCTGGTGTTATTAGGCTATGGCGGTAGACGAACGCCAGGAATGCCTTTGATAACAGGACGACACGGCCTGCAGCGCCTTTCCTGGGCTCATGACCATATCTGTTGGACCCCAGGCGACTGGGAAACCGTGGCATGGTCAGATGAGTCCCGATTTCAGTTGGTAAGAGCTGATGGTAGGGTTCGAGTGTGGCAGAGCTCCCATGAAGTCATGGACCCACATTGTCAACAAGGCATTGTGCCAGCTGGTGGTACCTCCATAACGGTGTGGACTGTGTTTACATGGAGTGGACTGGGTCCTCTAGTGCAAGCGAATCGGTCATCAATAATTTGCAGCCATTTGTGGACTTCATATTCCGAAACAACGACGGAATTTTAATGGATGACAATACGTCATATCACCGGATCTATAACTGATCGCGACTGGTCTGAAGAACATTCTGGACAGTTCGAGCGAATGATTTGGCCACCCAGATCGCCCGACGTGAATCCCAACGAACGTTTCTGAGACACAATCGAGAGGTCTGTTCGTGTACAAAACCCTGCCCGGCAACACCTTCACACTTATGGACGGCTATAGAGGCAGCTTGATCGGCCGCGGTAGCCGAGCGGTTCTAGGCGCTTCAGTCCGGAACCAAGCGGCTGCTACGGTTGCAGGTTAGAATCTTGCTTCGGGCATGGATGTGTGACATGTCTGTAGGTTAGTTAGGTTTATGTAATTCTAAGTCTAGGGGACTGATGACCTCCGAGGTTAAGTCCCATAGTGCTTAGAGCTATTTGAACTATTTGAGGCAGCATGGCTCAATATTTCTGCAGGGGACTTCCAACGACTTGTTGAGACCATGCCACGATGAGTTGCTGCACTACTCCCGGGAAAAGAAGGTCCAACACGATTTTAGTAGATATTCCATGACGTTTGTCACCTCATTGCATAGCACAACTTGCGCTTATTTTCCGTTATTCACTAAATGAGGTGAAAGTCCCGAGTAAAACATATCAGTAACGGAAACGAATGGAATTCATTATGCCGTAGTGATCAGCATACTCAGCACTTTCAACTAATGCGAGAGGAAATTTTCCACTGTGATAGCTCTTACACGAGCCTCAGTTTTCGAGATGGTGGGGTAAGTCAGCACCTTGAAAGGAGAATAGCTGTAGACGCGAATCACGGCAGCGCCCACTTTCTCCCTCACCCGACTAGCGGCTTCGCATTTCCGCTGCCGTAACGTTACACACGAGACTAGACGTCGGGCGTCAGTGTACGCCGAGGGCCAAGAATAACGACGCTATGCGAAACAGTGGGCGGCGCTTGCAAAATGTAGAGGAAGTGGCGAACGAAAAGCAGGATCTCAGCCACTCCGTCCTGGCTTTCCAAGGACGGGAAGAGATGCGCCTTTCACTAGCTCGCTTCAGGAAACCAGTTACACAACTTCACGCCAGCCTCCCGTCATCGCCGCCGCGAGCTGCGAAGCCACGAGTATTGTCATCGGCTTAACTAAATTATTTATCCTTTGCTAAATTACCTCTCTCTGCTATTTTTTTCGTCTGACGGGAAATGCTCGAGTAAAAATATGCCTCAGTTTAAGAAAAACCGTTTTTTCAACAATGTAATGAAAGAGGAAGAATTTCCTTCAGAAAGCTATCCTCGTGAATAATATCTTTTTTTTTTTTTTTTTTTTTTCTTCGAGACGATGCAAAATTGCAACGAACCTGTGAGATCCTTAATTCCGGCATTACGACTTCATCCCATATTCCGAGCCTTGTTTCTAACTTACACAGCTCTTCACCTTGCACATACTGTTTTATCTAGTAATTTTCCTAGACGTCTGTTTTCCCGAGCACTTGCTTCGTCGATTTTTAGGTAACCGAAAGCATAACAGTACTTACCACATACTAACGCAAACAGCATGTAGTGAGTTGAGCAATCACCGAATTCTCTAAATAACTCGAGCTGAATGCTCGACATAGTACCAGGGCTACTCGGAAAGTAAGGTCCGATCGGTCGCGAAACAGAAATCACAGTGAAAATCTGATGAGGCTTTGTATAAATGTGTTGGACAGTGTCTCCAGTATGCCAGTCGATTGCGTCACGTTGCTCTTTTCCAGCTCTGAGCGCACTTCGAGCACGTAAAGATGCCTAGAAGATTAGTGTCTCTCGCCAAGCATGACTGAGAGATTTCGCCTGATTTCATGCAACCCACACAATGTATCTGTCTTGTATTTCCTCCTTCATGACAATTCCTTGCTGCACACTGCAGGGGCAAGGGGGACGCTCCTGTAGTGTTGCCATGGCAAATGTTTGATCACTCACCGTACAACCCGGACTTGGCTCCCTCCGATTTTCACCTCTGCTCGTAAGAACCGCTGGCTATGAAGACAAACGTTTTGGCACAGAGAACAAGCTGCAAATCAGCGCAGAGAATTGGCAGAAAGCACAGGCGGTTGCCTTCTATGACAATGGTATTCGAAAGCTGGTACATTGCTACGACAAATGTCTCAGTCGGTACGGCGACTACGTGGAGAAGTAGCTGGAAGGTGTACTTAGCTGTTACAAATAAACCATTTTTTATTTTCACTGTAATTTCTATTTTGTGAGTGATCAGACCTTAGTTTCCGAACAGCTCCCGTATATTTCCTTCCCTATGCTTATCCATCCTTATGTCTCCTTTCTAATGATTTACATGTCGACGGAATATTAACTCTAGCTTTCTTATCTATAACAATTTCGTTGTTACAGACGGATTTCTTAGCCGTTAACAACTTCAATATCAGCAGTTATTTATTTCAAGCCAAAAGGCCGTCCACAAAAATGCAATCCTGTTTGATGACCAGATTCATCCAAAATGAAATACAGAACAAAGGTACCAAATAACTTTCTTTAAAATGCTCGTGAAACGCCCGTAACACAGCTGCAGTGGGTGATCGGTACCATAAAGTATATTGCTACAGCTTGCTTGTACATTTCAAGGCGATGCTGATTATTTATTTCCGAAGTATCACCAGTACTTTCGTAATAGAGTTACCTTATTGTCGACCTTCCTTGTGACATCGACATAGATTAAACAGACCGCATGTATATCTCTAAAAGTATAATTACTGATTCTAATAGAACATCTGTGTGATGAAAAAAGTCTAACCGTTAGAAAGTTGGAATCACCCAATGTACAAGAGCCAGAATAAAGTTTGACAGACAAGAAGAAATGAATGAACAACATAATGACTGAAAACACAAGGATTTGACGATACGCATCAACAGTTGTAAATAACCAGTGTTACTAACATAGCCTATTCCTGGCCACCGCGGATTGGAACTGATTGCACTAGACTATTCCGAAGCGTTCAAACACTTGCGGGAACTGGAAAACATTAGTAGTCTACGAACCTAAGAAATGTACGGTTCTGGGCAACATAACGCCCAGAAGTCATCTCTACTTGAGCAGAATCATTACATTTTTGTGCGCGGTAGTTAAATGCGGCCGGAAATGGTTATTATCTTTCCTGGCTGCACAGTCACGACTTATGGCGAATGCAAACCTTAATCAATGGAAGGTAATGGTAACTAATGATGTGTTCACTAACAAGCGAGAACAATGGGCAAACCATGAAAGCTTTCGAGCAATAGATGAAATGCACAAAATGTTAAAAGTTAAATCAACTATCCTGGACAACATAAGATTGACAAATTTTGCTGTGTCTCGTCGAAATACATCTCAAGTGGGACGAAAATTGTGAATACCACATGGCTTGCAACCTCAGATCTCCCAACAGTGGTTAGGCACTTTTTTAAGATCCTGAAAAATTCTTGACAGTGAAGAGTTACAATAAACCAGATGCAAGGAATATCTCTTACGAACTACTTTTTTCCAGAATGTCTAACTTCTATGAAAATGCAATACTGCACAATAATCTCCCATCGAGAGGTTATACAATCAATCTGTGCTAGTCTGATAAATTAAATTCCCTGTCATTAATTTGCTCTTGTCAAAACAATTACAACTATTTCCGGTTCAAAAATGGTTCAAATGGCTCTGAGCACTATGGGACTTAACATCTGTGGTCATCAGTCCCCTAGAACTTAGAACTACTTAAACCTAACTAACCTAAGGACATCACACACACCCATGCCCGAGGCAGGATTCGAACCTGCGACCGTAGCAGTCGCGCGAACTATTTCCGGTATTTCACGTGGGACAATCTGGTACATGGGTCCTACCACTTAATTCGATGACTGTATTCTGAGATAATAGGATACATCTCAGAATGTGAGTCACCATGCAGTCGTTGTTGAACGTATCACAATTGATTCATGTTCATCTACTCTTTTTTTTCCACAAGCATGTGTTTAACATCAGTGATGTACACATTTAACTCGTGCTAGTTCGCGACTGATTTATCTCCTTGTTTGTCACGTTTCTCTCAGAAACGGCATCTCGTCTGGACTGTCTATGTGAAGACATCGATATAGATGAAGCAATAACACCATACGTTGCTGAAAATTCTGCAAGTAGAGCGTGCGACTGTGATAAAAGTTATTCCTCAGTAAGAGACGTTCGAGTGTGGAGTGTACAGGAGAACTCCTTCCTTTTCCTCTTACTTCTCTTCGTTTTACTTAGGTGGAAGGTCAAATAAGCGTGGGGTTTCGGTGTAAGTTATCACTTAGCTCTTTGCAGTGCATGATTGCCTTTCCCCAACCGAAAGACAGCAGTTCTGGTTTAGACGGGCTAGTACCAGCAGTTGTTTCTGTTTCGCAGCATCAGGTAGGACAGGAAATTGGCAAATAAAAAAATATTTGGAAACTATATAACCTACAGTAAACACCGTACAGTGACTAATACGCTAAAGACATAGATGTAAAAGTGAAAAAAAAATTGCGCTACTACGACTGCTTCGTCATTTTACTGCCGCCTGTAGATCAACAGTAATGAGGAACGTACGAGCAGGTAGCTACTTAAGTCTGTTTTTTCTTTTTCTTTTTTTTAAAAAAAAATCATAAGAAACATATTATAGCTGTGACTATACTGTCAATGAGTAACAGTTGGAATCGGCGAACTCACACTAATACTTAGGTGTAACAATTTGTAAGGACATGAAATGGATATCACAAAGCTTCAGTTGTAGGTAGAGCAGTGGCAGACTTCGGTTCATTGTAGAGTACGAGGGAAATGCACTCAGTCTACAAAGAAAACTGGTTACAGAACCCACGTGTGATCAAGTGTGTGAGATCCAAACCAAATGGAACCAACAGGAGATACTGAACGTATACAGACAAGGGTAGCAAAAATGGTCACGGCTTTTTCGATGGTGCCGAAAAAACTGAACTGACAGACACTTGAAGACAGACGAAAACTATCCTGTGAAAGCCTACACACAAAATTTCAAGAAGTAGCTTTCAGTGATGAAAGAATACAAGTCCCGACATACTGTTCCCATGAGGATCACACACACAAGATTCTACTAATTAAGTGCGCACAGTGGCAAAAAGCAACAGTTCTCACGCGTTCCATACGTGAATGGAACATGAACAAGCTGACACGATGCAGAGTACCGCATCCCAACATTTCACAGTAGTTTTCCAAAATTTGGCTGTGGATGTAGCGATGCGTTGGACGATAATGTGTACCTCAGTCCCACAATGAGCAGACAGATTAATAGGTTACTCGAGTGTCAGAATTTGTTCCACCTGTCAACGGAGTAACATTATTTCCGGGTCGCCGCCCAACTGGGGAAAACACATCCAGTACTGCACAGAGGTCCCATGCTGTCTGATCACATTGGCACGAGGCAGTTGTTTCTGGGTACCAAAGTCCAAGGGCGCAGCTAAGAACGTGCGAAGGAAGTCAGTGTGGCGGAACTCGGGAGGCCACACACGAGTAGCCGCGCTACCGCCAGACGCGATACGTGGCGTGATAAACGTCGGAAGACGGCTTCCCAGAGTCGGTCATGCGGGGTCGACACGTCTTTAGTGAAGGACGTGACTAAAAAGAGAAGGTGCGACAGCGAGGAGAGGCGCGAACGGGTCGACGGGCGGCTGTACTCACCGGCAGAGACGAGCAGGGCGGCGGCCAGTAGCCGGTACAGCGGTCTCGGCGGCACGACCATGGTGCTCGCAGGAGAACTGGGGACCCCGTCTGCACGGCAGGCGCTCAGCGCGGCTCGGCGCGCCCCACCCTCGCCCGCGACGGCAGAGGTAGGGGCAGGGCGGCTTTCCAGCGGGGGCCTGGACGTGGGTGTGTTCAGGAGGAAGGGGCGGGCTCGCCAGAGAGAGCTTCTGAAGAAAGGCGCACCGCGCGCGACGGCAGCACGCAGCGGAACCTCCATTCAGAACCAACTCGTGTGCGACACTGAACCGGTCCATTTCATTTATCGTATAACTAAGGACCTTATGTATAGGGTGACTAGATGCAATTGTTTAAAAAGGAGAACAAACAGCTTCAAAAAGGAGGACAAAGGAAGAAAAAGAGGACACATCAAACGGGTCAACTGCAGATGAGGATACCATCCGTCAGCTTTGGACAAGTCACGTGCTTGCCGGGAATTACCGGTAAAACTAGTAGTTAACTGTTACTGATGGTCAGGTGATGGTTAACTGAGCAATATGAAAAAAATTAAAAACATTGATTGTGGTGACAAGTGTGGCGTCAATTGTTTTGTTATGTCAACAACACGGAATTGTTTACAAAGCGAAAAACGTAAGACCATTCACCTCCCTTCATTCGACGCACCGCTACCAACATCTACAATTCAAGCAGCACCTGACGACATGTAAACTGCACTTTAACCATCTGAATATAAATAAATTGAGTGACTATGAAACAATGAAGTAAAACCATGACAGTTAATCTGTCAAGTTATTTCTTACCTTTATTGGTCACTGAGACGTACGTTCCAGCTCCACATATCTTACATTCCGTTTCAGATTCATTTCTCCCTTTCTTGAAAGCCGGATATTTGCAGGAAAGGACATCAGAAAATGTACACTTTCGTTGAGGCATAGCCAAATATTTTACGTAACTCACTCGGTTAAAAATTACACTCACAAATTACTCGTGCACTATAGGAAGCCAAGACAATACAAAGCGAAGATACGAGACGAAAATTTTAAATAATCGATATTTGCATTCGCTTATACGTCGATCAACGATAACATCGACGATCCTGGTGCCACCTACTAACACCTCCTTCGCGCGTGTTTATCACGAGGGTTGTGCCAATAGTTAAAGTATTTAAGAAAAGAGCAATAGAACGGGACGAATAGTAAATGAACTGTATTACGCTCAACTTTGCGAAAAAGCCAGACACTGTAAAAATCCGCCCGGACCCCGGACAAATAGCTAAAAAGGAGGACATGTCCAGATTAATCTGGACGTCTGGTCACCCTACTTATGTACAGAATGTTTCAAAATGAATATATGGATTTTAAGGCTTTGTAGCACATATTATACTACTGGCCATTAAAACTGGTACACCAAGAAGAAATGCAGATGATAAACGGGTATTCATTGGACAAATATATTACACTAGAACTGCCATGTGATTACATTTTCACGCAATTTGGGTGCATAGATCCTGAGAAATCAGTACCCAGAACAACCACCTCTGGCCGTAATAACGGCCTTGATACGCCTGGTCATTGAGTCAAACAGAGCTTGGATGGCGTGTACAGGTACAGCAGCCCATCTAGCTTCAACACGATACCACAGTTCATCAAGAGTAGTGACTGGCGTGTTGTGACGAGCCAGTTGCTCAGCCACCATTGACCAGGCGTTTTCAGTTGGTGAGGGATCTGGAGAATGTGCTGGCCAGGGCAGCAGTCGAGCATTTTCTGTATCCAGAAAGGCCCGTAAAGGACCTGCAACATGCGGTCGTGCATTATCCTGCTGAAATGTAGGGTTCCGCAGAGATCGAATGAAGGGTAGAGCCACGGATCGTAACACATCTGAAATGTAACGTCCACTGTTCAAAGACCCGTCAATGGGAACAAGAGGTGATTGAGACGTGTAACCAAAGGCACCCCATATCATCACGCCGGGTGATACGCCAGTATGGCGATGATGAGTACACGCTTCCAATGTGCGTTCACAGCGATGTCGCCAAACACGGATGCGACCATGATGCTGTAAAAAGAACCTCGATTCATCCGAAAAAATGACGTTTTGCCATTCGTGCACCAAGGTTCGCCGTTGAGTACACCATCGCACGCGCTCTTGTCTGTGTTGCAGCGTCAAGGGTAACGGCAGCCATGGTCGCAGAGCTGATAGTCCATGCTGCTGCAAACGTCGTGAAAATGTTCGTGCAGAAGGTTGTTGTCTTGCAAACGTCCCCATCTGTTGACTCAGGGATCGAGACGTGGCTACACGATCCGTTACAGCCATGCGGATAAGATGCTTGTCATCTCGACTGCTAGTGATACGCTGCTGTTGGGATCAAGCACGTCGTTCCGTATTACCCTCCTGAACCCACCGATTCCATATTCTGCTAACAGTCATTGGATCTCGAACAACGCGAGCAGCAATGTCGCGATACGATAAACCGCAATCGCGATAGGCTACAATCCGACCTTCATCAAAGTCGGAAAAGTGATGGTACGCATTTCTCTTTCCTACACGACGCATCACAACAACGTTTCGCCAGGCAACGACGGTCAACTGCTGTTTGTGTATGAGAAATCGGTTGGAAACTTTCCTCATGTCAGCACGTTGTAGGTGTCGCCACCGGCGCCAACCTTGTGTGAATGCTCTGAAAAGTTAATCATTTGCATATCACAGCATCTTCTTCCTGCCAGTTAAATTTCGCGTCTGTAGCACGTCATCTTCGTGGTGTAGCAATTTTAATGACCAGTAGTGTATTACATTCAACTTACAGTTATAAATAATACACCAAATGAAAGAGACACACAAACAGTTTTTCTTACAATCACACATCGAGTCGATAGCCGAGTTGTTCCGAAACCTTGATCAATGTGTCAGGAGTAACTGTTGCAATAACGCTGTTTCTAAAGTCGGATAGATCAGCTGGTATCGGAGGCACATACACATGATTGCGTCATATCGCTTGTGAACATGGTCATGCATAAAATGCTGTGTCAACCGGCCTCTTGCGCCCAATCCACCGCTCGGATACAACGTCGTTTAACCACTCGCCTACTGAGTTATGCCACTGAGGCGGCGCACCATCTCGCTCCCAAATAAAGATGTGTTGTTCAGCTTCTTTCCATTGAGGCACGGGCCATAGCTGTAGCACATCAAGAAAAGAAACATCAGTGACAGTTGATTCAACGAAAAAGAAAGGCCCATAAACTTTCCGGGGCTAACCGTAAAAGACTCGCACTCGTTCAATACGTTTTTCAGTCACTCTTTGTCATTCCATACTCTTCCCACCGCGCACAGCTATACAAACAAAACTGTTTGAGTTGCTCTTTCATTTGCCTTATTATTTACAATTGTAAGTTGGACGCAATAAATGCTACAATGTCTAAAAACCGGTACGTTCCTTTTGAAACACCCTGTTTATAGTAAGCCAAAACGCTGCAATATTTAGACTTGCGTAAACTGTTATTTTCTGGTACTGTCAGATGTTTTCGGCTCCATAGCCTTTATTGAGCTACCTCCAAACACATGGAGTTGCTAGTGCCTATACACTATGTGATCAAAAGTATCCGGATACCCCCAAAAACATACGTTTTTCATATTAGGTGCACTGTGCTGCCACCTACTGCCAGATACTCCATATCAGCGATCTCAGTAGTCATTAGACATGGTGAGAGAGCAGAATGGGGTGCTCCGCGGAACTCACGGACTTCGAACACGGGATGGTGATTGGGTGTCACTTGTCATACGTCTGTATGCGAAATTTCCACACTCCTAAACGTCCCTAGGTCCACTGTTTCCGATGTGATAGTGAAGTGGAAACGTGAAGGGACACGTACAGCACAAAAGCGTACAGGTCGACCTCGTCTGTTGACTGACAAAGACCGCCGACAGTTGAAGAAGCTCGTAATGTGCAGTAGGCAGACGTCTATCCAGACTATTTCACAGGAATTCCAAACTGCATCAGGATCCACTGCAGGTACTATAACAGTTAGGCGGCAGGTGAGAAAACTTGGATTTCATGCTCCAGCGGCTGCCCGTAAGCCACACATCACGCCGGTAAATGTCAAACGACGCCTCACTTGGTGTAAGCAGCGTAAACATTGGACGACTGAACAGTGGAAAAACGTTGTGTGAAGTGACGAATCACGATGCACAATGTGGCGATCCGATGGCAAGGTATGGCTATGGCAAATTCCCGGTGAACGTCACCTGCTAACGTGTGTAGTTCCAATAGTAAAATTCGGAGGCGATGGTGTTATGGTGTGGTCGCGTTTTTTATGGAGGGGGGCCTGCACCCCTTGTTGTTTTCCGTGGCACTATCACACCATAGGCCTATATTAGTGTTTTAAGCACCTTCTTGCCTCCCACTGTTGAAGAGCAATTCGTAGATAGCGATTGCCTCTTCCAACACGATCGAGCACCTGTTCATAATGAACGGTCTGTAACGGAGTGGTTACACGACAATAATATCCCTGTAATGGACTGGCCTGCACCTTTGGGATGTTTCGGAACGCCGAATTAGTGCCAGGCCTCACCGACCGACATCAATACCTCTCCTCAGTGCAGCACTCCGTAATAAATCGGCTGCCATTCCTCAAGAAACCTTCCAGAACCTGACAGCGTATGCCTGCGGGAGCGGAGGCTATTATCAAGGCTAAGGCTGGGCCAACACCATGTTGAATTCCAGCATTACGGATGGAGGGCGCCACGAACTTGTAAGTCATTATCAGCCCGGTGTCCGGATACTTTTGATCACATAGTGTATATACGTCTGTTTATAATTAACAACAGTTTTGTATATACACTCTTAAGAAACAAAAAAAAATCATACCCTGAATAAATTACCCGAATGGCACCGAAACTGGTAGATGTGATCTACAACGTACAGACAAACAAATGATTTCAGTTTCAGAAAAAATTGAACTTTTATTCAAGAGAAAGAGCCTCACAAATTGAGCAAGTCAACAACGCGTTGACTCTAGTGCAAGTGGTTATTCGGCTTCCGATTGGCTGTTAGAGCTGTTGTTTGTACTGATGAGGGATATCGTGCCCAATTTGGCGCTTTGGGTCGTTGAAGTCCCGAAAGGGGTGGTGGGCTCTGCCAGCAATGCTCCAAGCGTTCTCAACTGGGGGGAGTTCTGGCGGCCTTGTATGCCAAGCTAAGCTTTGACAAGCAGTAGAAGCTCTCGTCGTGTACGGGTAGGCATTGTCTTACAGTAATGTAGACCCAGAGTGACTTCCGCCAAGTGGAACAAGGCGGGGCACGGACTGTCGTTCTCATACTAGCGTGGTGTAAGCTATAGATGTGTCTGCAGTCTCAAATCTCCTTGAGTGGAATGGAATTATCTTCAACGTACATATTGCCCTCCGTCATTCGTTGAAGTCGTACCTGACATTGCCACGGATTTTTTTTTTTTTCTTTGTGATATGTTACAATACAGCATCACCGGTCTATTGCGGTCTAACTGTGTTGGTGAGGCAGTAAATTTCCACAGGGCAGTGACTGCGTCACTGCAATTCACTTTGGAGGTGTGGCGGTGGGACTTGTAGTCCCGTACCACCCTCTGACGGTGACAGTACTACATGAGTCAGGCAGAAAAATTTAGCCTAACATGGGCAGGTATGATTGGAAGGTATTGGACGCAGAATGGGGGCTAGTCCCGCCAAAGGATGCGTCCGTGGTGGGCGTGTCAGACCTATCGTTAGCCATGGTCGGAATCCGTTTCCTCTAGGATGGTTAGGGGAACCGGATGTCGATGCCAGCGGCGTGGAAGTGTGGTCCCAACGTGGCGTAACCCATGGACAGTGTCCCGCAAGGCATCCACTTTCTCATAGAGCCGCCGCGCGTTGTTGCGTATGGTCGTCTTTAGGGGGACGATATCCGCTTCCTCGTGGAGAGTAACAATTCTCGTGAGTGGCGGGGCGTGCAGGCTCCACCTGAGCACCTTGTTCTGCAGGCACTGCAACGTCCGCATCCTGGTGACTCTAATCGTGGCCCATGCAGCAGATCCATACGTGAGGGCAGGCAGGATAACTGTTCGGTATTTGCGGAGCTTCGTATGCAGGTGAAGTTCCCTACTGCGAAAGAGCGGGTACAGGGCCCTGGTTGGATTTTGCCCCATGTTGGTGACATACTCCGCATGACAGTGGAGGAGCAACTTGTGGTCCATCTGGGCCCCGAGATAGGTGGATGTCGGCGACCAGGGTACCCGCACTCCCGCAGTCGAGATATTGCGGCGGAGGACTGTGCGCACGGTGTAATGTCCTTACGTAATGTAATATTATTGCAATATCCCGGCTGCGAGTACCAGCGATGATGCGCTACCGTAATTTGATACGACAACGCTCTTTGCTGGAAAAAAGAGGAGCATCTATATTTTCTTGTAATTGTTGGAGATAAGAAATGCCGATTGGACATTGTGCCTTTTGAGGTCAAATAAGTTTGCATATAGAAGTAATATGAAGTGCCGAGGTCAACTTGTAATCGCAATTATCAAGAATAAAAAATTTAATTTGTGAAGAAGGTAAACACCTATACGAACCTTTATTCGATGATGGATCCTCGGACCTCCATAAAAACTATTAGTGTGTTTAGCAATACAGTGCATAGTGATTTCTTCGCGAATTAACAATACGGTCCGAACGACGCGCAGTATTTCGCTGTCAGCTTGTATGTTCAAGACGTTCCCTAAGCGACCAGTTTGTTAGTCAGAAGATACACAGCCACTTTTGTTCAACTTTATCATTCTGAAAGTGTTTCCAGAAAAGAAAATCTTACGGCGACTGAGAATATTGTAGCTGCTAAGGGAGACGGCGCCTTCATCATGAGTTGTAGCAGTTTTCTCCGACTTTGTCTGTCGTTCTTTGGGATTTGGACAAGCAGGGACCTCTGACCGCCGACTCATCCTGTACCTAAACCGTTCTCTCCTTACAGCAACCACGAAGAAAAACGCATTCATCTATAGTCAATTTTTTTCACAGATTGTTTTTATTAGACAAGTAAAAAATTTTTAATGTATGCATCTGGGCAAAAATTCAAAAGAGAGTTTTTTAAAGCAGTACCTGTCTTACCTTTGTCAAAGACAAAAAGTCAAAGAGCAAGTTAGTTAATTAATTAATAATTTTTGTTTTTGCATAGCAGTTTCATCTCAACGGACAGCAGTTTCTACCGAAGCGACTGACGCCCGCCACACGGCCCAAGAACCAGGAGTAATGGTCTGCGGTGTCATTTCTTTTCATAACAGAACCCCTTTGATTGTCATCCTCTGCACCCTTACAGCACAGCGGTACGTCGACGATATTCTTTGCCCCGTTTTCTTGCCTTTCATAGCAAGCCATCCTGGGCTTACACTTCTGCAAGTTAATGTCTACCAGCACACACTGAGATTTTCTATTGCTTGTCTTCTTGCTTACCATCCCTACCTTGGCCAGTAAGGTCGCCGGATCTCTGCCAAGTTGAGAACGTTTCGAGCATTACGGGCAGGTCCCTCCAACCAACTCGTGATTTTGTCTGTTTAACACGCCAATTGGCCACAATTTGGCACGATATCCCTCAGGAGGACAACAAACAAGTCTCTCAATCAATGCCAAGTCAAGTAATTGCTTGCATAAGGGTCAGACGTGGACCAACGCGTTATTGACTTGCTTTATTTGTGAAGCTCTTTCTCTTGAATAAATGATCTAACTTTTTCAGAAATTGGAATCATTTGTTCGTCTGTACACGTACATCACAACTACCGTTTATAATCCCTTTCGAATACTTCGTTCGAGATGCAGCGTTTGTTTTGTCTTTGAGTGTATCTGTCGTAGTACTACTTCCATAAAACATCGTTAACGCTGTCGCTGTCTGATACTTTGTATTGTTGTGTAACTTAGGTGCAGCGCAGACGGAATTGTTATTCTGTAGACATGTAATATGTATGCAGTATACACAATATCTGGTTTTTAAATTTCTGCCCGTATGGCGTCCATAAAATTTTTCACGGTCATTACAATTAAATTCACATACGTCTGGGTATGTGCGCACCGGCATTTTCGTTTCTCTGGTGTGGGGTTTTGATCATAGGTTGTGTGCAGTGCGCTAAGCAAATTTTCCTGTAGTTTTCTTTAGTAATAACATACCAAAAACAGACACAAGCCCATCCACATGCAATCAGAAAACTACAACGTACACCAGTGATGCAAATCCTGCACATCACACCCAATTTTCCAATAGGTAACTTTTTAGAAGACACGGAAAGTTCTTAACGGACAAAGCGACTAAAAACATAAAATTTACACTACTGGCCATTAAAATAGCTACACCAAGTAGAAATGCAGATGATAAACGTGTATTCATTGGACAAATATACAGCTGCCCATGCAGCTTCAACGCGATACCACAGTTCATCAAGAGTAGTGACTGGCGTATTGTGACGAGCCAGTTGATAGGCCACCATTGAACAGGCGTTTTCAGTTGGTGAGAGATATGGAGAACGTGCTGGCCAGGACAGCAGTCGAACATTTCCTGTATCCAGAAAGGCCCGTACAGGACCTGCAACATGCGGTCGTGCATTATCCTGCTGAAATATAGGGTTTCACAAGGATCGAATGAAGGCTAGAGCCACGGGTCGTAACACGTCTGAAATGTAACGTCCACTGTTCAAAGTCCCGTCAATGCGAACAAGAGGTGACCGAGACGTGTAACCAATGGCACCCCATACCATCACGCCGGGTGATACGCCAGTATGGCGATGATGAATACACGCTTCCAATGTGCGTTCACCGCGACGTCGGCAAACACGGATGCGACCATCATGATGCTGTAAACAGAACCTGGATTCATCCGAAAAAAATGACGTTTTCCCATTCGTGCACCCAGGTTCGTCGTTGCGTACACCATCGCACGCGCTCCTGTCTGTGATGCAGCGTCAAGGGTAACCGCAGCCATGGTCGCAGAGCTGATAGTCCATGCTGCTGCAAACGTCGTCGAACTGTTCGTGGAGATGGTTGTTGTCTTGCAAACGTCCCCATCTGTTGACTCAGGGATCGAGACGTGGCTGCACGATCCGTTACAGCCATGCGGATAAGATGCCTGTCATCTCGACTGCTAGTGATACGAGGCCGTTGGGATCCAGCACGGCGTTCCGTATTACCCTCCTGAACCCACCGATTCCATATTCTGCTAACAGTCATTGGATCTCGATCAACGCGAGCAGCAATGTCGCGATACGATAAACTGCAATCGCGATAGGCTACAATCCGACCTTTATCGAAGTCGGAAACGTGGCGGTACCCATTTCTCTTTCTTACACGACGCATCACAACAACGTTTCACCAGGCAACGACGGTCAACTGCTGTTTGTGTATGAGAAATCGGTTGGAAACTTTCCTCATGTCAGCAGTTGTAGGTGTCGCCACCGGCGCCAAACTTGTGTGAATGCTCTGAAAAGTTAATCATTTGCGTATCACAGCATCTTCTTCCTGTCGGTTAAATTTCACGTCTGTAGCACACCATCTTCGTGGCCAGTAGTGTATACTGACATCTTTAATGAAATTATTGATCACGATAACGGATAAAACAAACTTACACCAACATTAGCAAAGACGTTACTACTGCCACAATGACCACCAGACACAGCTCCAAGATGAATAAGCTAACTAGGTAACCATATAACATCGTTGACTTAGCTATCAATTGAAGCTGTCGAACTTACGGACAATGTTAAATAGGTCTTATCGAATATTGCCCAGCAACAAATCCCACCCACGAGACATTACATATCTAGAGAATAACAAATTCGTTTCGCTACACCTACGATATGCAGCAATGCAAGGTATTAAACAGCGACAGCGTTACCGATTCGTTACGGAAGTAAGTACTATGACAGATTTATGCAAAATTGTTATTAATTACCAACAGACGTAGATATCTGCACTAACAACTTCATATGTTGTCAGATAGCTTGATAATGGACGTGGAGCTGAAATAAGCTTATATCACCAGAAAGTATCTTAATAAAAAGTCCTCGAATATAGCTGCGTGTGGCTTACTGAACATATAACGTCCTTACAAGACATCTGTAACCCAGCAGATCCAGAAGAATTCCAATAATAAAGACCTTTTACCTAGTATTTCCTAACACGAATTATTTACGGAAGAATGGAAGAACTGGTAGAAACCAACCTTGGGGAAGATAAGTTTGGATTACGGAAAAATGTAGGAATATGAGAGGTAATACTGACTACACTTCTCTTAGCAGACAGCTTAAGGAAACGCAAACCTACGTTTATAGCATTTGTAGACCTAGCGAAAGCTTTTGACAACGTTGACTGGAATACACTCTTCGAGATTCCGAAGATAGCAGGGGTAAAATATAGGCTTGTCCAAAAAAATTTTACCACTCATATGATACTACATAATTTTAAATTTTCTTTTGTTGCAGACTATAGATGGCCACCAGACTTACTTTTGAAGAAAGAAGGAAGGTAGCAGCTAGGATGGAAGTGTTTGAGCCAGCCTCAATGGTAAGAAAAAAATTTCAGCAATGACTTAGAACTACTTAAACCTAACCAACCTAAGGACATCACACACATACATGCCCGAGGCATGGGGAAAGGGGTGAAAGAAGGCATGTATGCTACAAGACCTACTAACTTTAAAAACGCACAACACAAGTTATCCACCCTATATCTAGGAAAAAGAGTGAACGAGCTGTGGCCTGTATGGTGAAAAGGCTTTGCTTGTACGTTGAGAACCAAGGAGTACAGGTCAAAGAAGTGTACTAGCTTCATTTGGACTTGCGTAAATAGTGTGTGTTTTTATATTAAAATAAATAAAATAAAACAAAAATCAATCCTATATAATTAGGAACATTTTTTGGGACAATCCTGTACATGGAGAAAAGAAAATTGACTGCAGTCACAAGAGTCTATGGGCATGAAAGGGAAAAAGTGGTAGAGAAGAAAGTGAGACGGTGTTGTAGCCTGTCGCTAATGATATTCAATCTGTACACTGAGCAAGCAACAAAGGAAACCACAGAAAAATTTGGAGTAGGAATTAAAGTTCAGGGAGAAGAAACAACAACTTTGAGGTCTGCCGATGTCATTGTAATTCTGTCAGAGACAGCAAAGGACTTGGAAGAGCAGTTGAATGGAATGGACAGTGTCCTGAATGGAGGATACAAGATGAATATCAACAAAAGCAAAACAAGGATAATGGAATGCAGACGAATTAAATCAGGCGATACTGAGGGAATCAGATTAGGAAATGAGACACTCAAAGTAGTACATGAGTTCCGCTAACTGGGCGTAAAATAACTGATGATGGCCGAAATAGAGAGGATAAGAATGTAGACTGGCACCGAGAAGAAATGCGTTTCTGAAGACGAGAAACTTGTTAACATCGAATACACATGTAAGTGTTACAAAGGCTTTTCTTAAGGTATTTGTACGTAGTGTAGCCTTGTATGGAAGTGAAACATGGACGATAAACAGTTCAGAGAGAATAGAAGCTTTTGAAGTGTGGCGCCACAGAAGAATGCCGATGATTAGATGGGTAGATCATGTAACCAACGAGGAGGTAATGAATAAAATTGAAAAGAAAAGATTTGTGGTATAGTTTGACTAAAAGGAAGGGATTGGTTGATAGGACACATTTCAGATATCAACGGATCAGCAGTTTAGTAGTGGAGGGAACTGCGGACGGTAAAAATTATAGAGGAAGACGAAGACATGAATATAGTTCAAAAGGATGTGGCCTACAGTAGTTATTCAGATATGGAGAGGCTCGCACAGGATGGGGTAACATGGAGAGCTGCATTGAAACCAGCCTTCGGACTGAAGATCACAAAAACAACAAATTAGTGTTCAAAACAGGTTGTACGTTTTACAGTTTCCATCATGTAAAACTGTCGCATATCACAAGCAAATGTTATTTCCAGCAAAGAAAATCAGTTTAATAATAGTGAGCTCCGTATGGCTGGTCCTCTGCAGTGATTCACCCACTTCATACGAAAAGTGACGAAATGGACGTAAACTACAATCATGTCATATCTCTTCCCTTGATAATCCACAAGTTTCTTTCCAAAGCGCTTCAGACCAGAGTAGAAAAGCTGTTGGTCTCACAGCCGAGTGAATACCAAGGTGGGATCTGGAAAGGACGCCCATGTGCCGAACAAATTGGTTCAAATGGCTCTAAGAACTATGGGACTTAACATTCGAAGTCATCAGAACTACTTAAACCTAACTAACCTAAGGACAACACACACATCCATGTCCGAGGCAGGATTCGAACCTGCGACCGTAGCAGCAGCGCGGTTCCCGACTGAAGCGCCTAGAACCGCTCGGTCACAGCGGCCGGTGCTGAACAAATCATTAACCTTGAATTCGTTCTCTCTTACCTGAAACGGAGAAGTAGGAAATTCATGGTGACTTTCGTGGATTTCGAAAATGCTCGTGAGTCAATTGACCGAGTAACTCTTGTCAAAATTGCCAAAGAATTTGGCTTATATGATAAAACGAGACTCTAACTGACACCACATACAAAGTGAAGTTTATCTGGACAAATCTCAGATACTTGTGACATCAGGTCGGAAGTAAGGCAAAGGAACCATCAGGTCTGTTAATCACGGATTTTGGTGATTCTTAGGAATGGTGCAGAATAGCGGTAGTCAACCTGATCCCTACCACCACTAGTGGGAGTTCCAGCTTTCATGTTGGGCAGTAGGTAGTAGGAGTTTCAAAAACATTTTCATTATGTACTTCGTCCATCATTGGAAACTCTTTGGACCTGTCCAAATATTTTGAATTTTAACCATGAACTTCATACGAAATATACAGAGTCCGCCATAAAAATGTATGTCGTTCGATTTGAGTTACCAGTATGTTGTATGGTCTTTGGCTCAACGGATGATAGTACTTTCATCTCGGTATTGAGAAAACAAGATGGCTGGAGCACGCTTGACATTCGAACAACGAAAATGTATTGTGAATTTGTTTTTCAAGTTTGATAATGCCACTGAAGTGCGATGTCAGTAGAGGCGGGAGTTTGAAACAGAACTGCCAACCTGCCTTACAATTAGACGCATCATTGACAAGTTTCAGTTGCATGGAACGATTTGTGATATTCACAATGCAAGAAAAGGAAGACAGCATATAGCTACAAGTCCTGCGTCGTCGGCTCCCGTGTTGGAAACGTTTGCTAATTATACACAGAAGTCTGCCGTGATGTGCACCCCTAAGTGGGGGTTAGCAGTGCAAGTGTATGAACAATTGTGAAAGCTGCAAAGCGGGAAGTTTACATTCCACGATTACTGCACGAAATTAATGATAATGATCCTGATGGCCGAATGCAATTTTGCGAATGGTATCAGCAAAGTGTAACTGATGACGAACAATTTGTGACGAAGGTAATGTGGAGTGACGAGGCACAATTTAAACTTAATGGAGCCGTGAATCGGCATAACAGTGTGTTCTGGGCACCGGAAAATCCACATGTTTATGTGGATAAAGCGGTCGATCTATCAGAGGTTCATGTGTAGTGCGGACTATCATCTATGGGCTTAGTATGACCCTTTTTCTTTGATGCTACTGTCACTGGAGAAGTGTACCTGGAAGTGTTACACATATCAATTTTGCCAGGTATAAATGCGCTTTATGGAACTGATGAAGTGGTCATCTACCAACAGGACGGGGCGCCACCACACTACCACCTAGCCCTACGAGCTTTCCTGGATGACAGTTTTCCGTGCATTAGATTGGACAAAGATGGCCCATTGAGTTCCCTCAACAGTCGCCACATCGAACACCTATGGACTTTTACTTGTGGGAAACTGTGAAAGATAATGCGTATCGACGTAAGCCACGTACGCTGGAGAAACTTTGGCACGACATTACAGCGACATATGCAGCGATCTCCATTGTAACAGCCGGCCGCTGTGATCGAGAGGTACTAGGCGCTTCAGTCCGGAACCGCGCTGCTGCTACGGTCACAGGTTCGAATCCTGCCTCGGGCATGGATGTGTGTGATGTCCTTAGGCTAGTTAGATTTAAGTAGTTCTAAGTCTAGGGGACTGATGACCTCAGATGTTAAGTACCATAGTGCTTAAAGCCATTTGAGCCACTTTCCATGTAACACTGACTGACGTATTTGCGGCGACCGCTCGTCGTTCTGTTATCTGTATAGCCGCCAACGGTGAACATTTTGAAAATTTAAATTAACCATGTGCTAAACTGAAGGTTGTACAACATGTGTGATCAATTATTAAATATAAAATAAAAACATAAGTAATACTTTTCGTTCCTTAAAATGTGTATACATTTTTCTGGCGGATTGCGTAGATTTTTAGAAAGTGTGCTGTAATGATCGATTTGTTAATGAAGTTACTACGCCAAAAATGACTATTTTTGAATAATTTTGCAGGAGATGTACCATTCTTTTTAAAGAAGAGGTACACGGGCAGGATGTAAACCCACCAGCATGGTATCCGTGAATCTTATTAGCCCCTGCACCACGTTCGCTCGGTCGAAAGAGAAATGGTTCAAATGGCTCTGAGCACTAAGGGACTTACCTTCTGTGGTCATCAGTCCCCTAGAACTTAGAACTACTTAAACCTAACCAACCTAAGGACATCACACACATCCATGCCCGAGGCAGGATTCGAACTTGCGACCGTAGCGGTCGCCCGGTTCCAGACTGTAGCGCCTAGAACCGCTCGGCCACACCGGCCGGTGCCGTGTCGAAAGAGAATTACCGTTCCGGATATAGTAGGCACGCGTGAAAATTCAGCATCGATTTTCTTGGAAACTAGGTATCGTCGCATGAAAGGCCGCTAGCCAGGTACTCCACAAACTAGGCGTGATCAAACAGTATGGCGAATAACTTTAGTAGAAACAAAGTAATGCGCTTACATGGAATTTTTATTTAATCTCCTTCAAAGTACTGTTCTTGGCTAGCAAAGCACTTATCCCAACGTTGAATCCATGACTGGTAGCATCTTTGGAAGGCTTTGTTTTGAAGGGCGTTCACCTGCTCTGGGGTGGTCCTCAATGTCATGAATGGTGTCTCAAAACACTTTCCTGTAAGCACGGTTTTAATTTTTGGGAAAAGCCAGGAGTTGAACGGTACTAAATTTGGTGAAGAAGGCGGATGTAGGAAGACAGGAACACTTTTCTGACCAAAAACTTGTGAATCGAGAGTGAGGTGTAGCGTGGTATGTTGTGATGAAGGAAGCCACTGGCCCACTTTTTTTGGTTTCTTTCTACGTCCATCATTTCGCAAACGTTGCAGTATGGCCTTATAAAATTCGACGTTTACAGTTGTTCACCTTGCAACAAACTCTGATCGCAATATAATCCCAAAAACGAAAAAAACGATGAGCACGACTTTGATATTCGATTTTGACTATGTTCCTTTTTGGGACAAGGAGATTCATTGGTTTTCCTTTGGGGAGCTCTGAATTTTCTTCTGGGGTCGTACTCATAGACCCAAGTTTCATCTCCAGTTACAATTTTGGACGATCTGAATGAAGTTGATCCTTCAGCTCCGTGCAACTTGACACACAATTTTTCTTCTGTTCGTCACTCAAAATTCTGGGACAAATTTTGCGCTCAGTGTCTCATATGCAAATTATCGGTTAAAATGTTTTGCCCAGACCGCGCTCACTGTCTCATATGCAAATTATTGGTTAAAATATTTTGCTCGGATCCGTATGAGATGCTAAATTCTCCAGTAAACTGAGAATAGCAATTCACCTGTTTGAACGAACAATTTTTTCCACTTTTTGCACGTTTTCTTCTGTTTTTGAGGTTAACTAATGTCCCGAAAGTTGCTCGTCTTCTACCAACTCATTTCCGCTTTTAAATACCTCACACCACTTGTAAACAGCCTTTAGAATTACGGTATTACCGTCATACACCAGTTTCAATATTTGATGAGTTCATTCGGCCCTTTTTTGTAGTTTGAAACAGAATTTGATGTTAACGTGTTGTTCGAAATCCATGATGCGCCACATACACGATAATTACAACCTCATTCTGACGTCTGCGGACGTTGACTGACGAGATTAAATGTGTTACAACATAACGCTGTCTTTCCCAATGGACCAGGCTGTCGGACAACTTACATCAAATCATTGTAGCGTTAGACTTGCGGCTAAAAAAATTTCATTCAACGTGGTTTTCGCTCACATTTCGTACCTAAATGGTTCAAATGGCTCTGAGCACTGTGGGACTTAACTTCTGAAGTCATCAGTCCCCTAGATCTTAGAACTAATTAAACCTAACTAAACTAAGGACATCACACACATCCATGCCCGAGGCAGGATTCGAACCTGCGACCGTAGCGGTCGCGTGGTTCCAGACTGTAACGCCTAGAACCGCTCGGCCACACCGTCCGGCTTTCGTACCTAACTCCTTGGCCTTCGTAGATGTCTTTACAGCTTTTTTTCTGATTCGCTCGATACGGCTTCAGAACAAATCAATGAACGAAAGACACAAGTAGCAAACGCGAGACTCCAGACCTCCTTCGCTAAAAGTGAAATTATTACAAACATCAAGTCACCAGTGAGCATATTAGACGTAGAACAAGGGGAAATCAGATGGACTGAGAAGTGAAAGTAGCTAGAAGAGGAAGAAGTCTTTGCATCGCAGATCACAAAAATGCAAAAAGCATATCGACAAACCGGAAGTGTTCATAAGAAGAAGTTAATATCAATTTACTTAGTTAGGTAATGCAAAGGCATGACATTACTGCACAGGAATACGACTGGAGGCCCTATATGCCGCAGAATACCCTGCTGTGAGTCGAAAAGGTTTGCTCGAGAAATTAGAAATAAAAGAAAGATTTTGAGGAAAAACCTAGACCTGATCAAAAATATTATCAGTTCGCGAGACGACACAGCTGTGAAGTCTACATTCACTCAGAAAAGTTCACAGATACTATTCGTAGGAGGAAGACTGTTTTCTGTGACCGCATTGTCTTTCAACAAGAAAACCAGATATCGTGGTTCACCGAGATAGAAAAGGACCTGTAGGAAGCGGAGGATATCCACAAATGCATTCCGCTCAGGGATAAACTCAAATAGCACCTAAAACTAAAAACTGGCAAAACGTGGACTTAAACGAGGAAGTATCAGCACAAGAAACTAATGCGGGAATACTGGGTTAAAGACCCAGGCGCAGAGAAAGGAGGAAGTGCAAAAAAATTGGGATATTTTTGTTAAGGACTATGGGACTAAACTGCTGAGGTCATCAGTCCCTAGGCTTATGCACTACTTAATCTAAAACTACTTACGCTAAGAACAACACACCCACCCATTCCCGAGGGAGGACTCGAACCTCCGACGGGGGGTGCCGCGCGAACCGTGACAAGACGTCTAAGACCGCACCGCTACCCCGCGTGGCAAAAAAGTGCAGTTTGAAATAGTGTGGTCCGGAGATGGTCAATGCAGAAAGACGAAGATGAGTTACAAAGAAAATTAAGCAAATTATAAGATGCAGACCATTGTTGTAAATGTAGGGTGTTAAGTGAAAAGCCGGCCGGAGTGGCCGAGCGGTTAAGGCGCTACAGTCTGGAACCGCACGACCACTACGGTCGCAGGTTCGAATCCTGCCTCGGGCATGGATGTGCGTGATGTCCTTAGGTTAGTTAGGTTTAAGTAGTTCTAAGTTCTAGGGGACTTATGACCACAGCAGTTGAGTCCCATAGTGCTCAGAGCCATTTGAACCATTTTGTTAAGTGAAAATGTTAGTAATATAGAGGAGAATTGAATAAATATAAGAAGGTATAGAGAACATGGTTGCCGTCAATGATCAGAAGGAAAAGCCTTGGAATTGCATTGAGTCTTTGACTATCTATTTGACACTACAAGTTATCTGTGTAATTGGACTGTATGTTAATGGTACTTAGTATTCTAGGTACTAAGTTGTGCTGATTGACTGCACTGTTTGCATCCTATATTAAAACGTTTTTTAAGTGACCCTTAGGCAACAACATGCTCAATACTATATGCTCAAAACTACATTTTTACAACCAGTTACAGTTGTAAAGTGGCCTTTAGGCAACAATAGCCAGTCACTGTTTACAGACTATTATGAAATACATTTTAAAGACAATTAGCGAATTCAGCAGTGTTTTGCAATTGCTAATTATGGATGGAAACTGGATATACATAATAATCTCCTTATCCTCCCTCTCCCTGTCCAGCGCCTCCACCCCTCTGTCTTTTTCCATCTCCTCCATTGCCTCTAACTCCCTCTGTTCATCACTTCTTCCTCCTCCCCCTTGTCCTCTCTCTAGCTTCTCCTTCCCACTCTCTCAGTCCACATCCTCCTTCCACTTGTCTACAGTCATTTCCTCCCACCTTCTCTGTCGATCTCCTCTCCCTCCCTGTCTCTGACCTTGAGACTTGTTTATTGCTATCGTCAACGAAACCTTGATTGGAAAGTCGCTCAAAATGAATGGGTCAGTCGGTTAGGATAATTGGTATGCAGGAAACGAGAGACCTCTATTGCTGCTCAATCTGTGAGGTTAGTAGCTTCAATGACAGTATTTCGTACTATTTCAATCTAGGAATGGGTAGGATTACAAAGTTTTGGACGACTCAGTGCTCATATCACAAGCAAAACCGCAGTGATCTTGTTTTCTGTTAAGTGTGTGTGTGTGTGTGTGTGTGTGTGTGTGTGTGTGTGTGTGAAATCGTATAGGACTTAACTGCTAAGGTCATCAGTCCCTAAGCTTACACACTACTTAACCTAAATTATCCTAAGGACAAACACACACACACCCATGCCCAAGGGAGGATTCGAAACCTCCGCCGGGAACAGTTTTCTGTTAAGACAAACTGTGAGGAAGAAAACAAAATAGCATGAGTTGTGCTTTCTTGCAGTCGATTTTAACAAAAAACACAGATATTCTTGTTTAAAAAATTTAATTAATGTGTGTCTGAATGTTTATTAAAGTATAGTGTAAAAATTTGAAGTAACTTAGTTAAGAAATTTTTGAGATTTTTGCTAACGACATTTCCCCTTTCTATATTACAAGCCTTTTCCCCATGGCTTCCCTTCCATGTATGTTTAACACATTTATCACACACACCTCTTCTCCCCCTCTCTGTGCTCACTTCTTTTTCTCTCTGTCTATCCATCTCATCCTCCCACCTCTATCTGCCTATCTTCTCTTCCCCACACTCTCCGTCTCTTCATCTCATCCTCCTCTCTCTTAATTTCCTTCATCCCTTCTCTCTGACCATATCTTCCTCCCTCTGACCATATCCTCCTCCCCCTCTCTCTTTCCATCTCCACATCCCCTCTTCCATTTCCACATGCCCACTACCCCTCTATATCTCCCACCTGCCTCATGCATCTCCTACTCCTTCCATCTCCCTGTCCACTTCCTACTCCCCTCATTCTGACCATCGCCTCCTCTGTCCATCCCCACCTGTCCCCAGCCAGGCTGACCAGCATGTGTGGCCCATGCAATACAGTTCAGTACAGCAGATTGATATTACTCCAACAACACACTTGTCATGCAGGGCAGACTACACATTAGGGTCCTTCACACAAAGTAGCTCGATAAACTAAGCTGATACTACTCTTGCACAGCAGGGCAACCTATGACAGGGCCCAGAAAACCATTTCTTACCCCTAACATGTAGGCCACCCTGCAAAGCAGGTTGATTTGGCAGGCTGATACTGTTCCCACACAACATACCTGTCATACAAGGCAGCCTATATAAGAGGGGGCGAAAAAAGTTTTTGCCTGTATCTCCAGTCTTATTGGACCCAGGAGGTTGTAATTCCAAAAGTGCTGATACTTGTGAAGTCTGCTGTTTCTGTACCAAATTTTATTTATATCGATCAAGGGGTCTGGGAGGAGACACTGGATATATGCACGTACACTGACAGACTTAAAGGGGGATGCAGAAGGTGTCTTGAGGATCAAAATGAGGATAAGAACACAGGTCTGGGAACGCCATCAAATAATGCTACAGAGCACTGAAGTTACAGGCACCAGTGCCTGCCACTAGACCATCTCTTTGGCAGCAAACGTAACTTGTCTGCTGATGGACCATAGACAGAACGGGTCGAAATATTGTTTGTTATTTGTTGATGGAAACTGAATGTCACAATCGCCATTGGAGAAGATGGAGATAGCTGATTCTTAGACAGACCTTGTCTTCCACCAATGCAATGCTCTGCTGTTTATTTTTCTCCTGTGTACTATAAACAATGAAGATTTTAGAGGGTTCCAGGAGAAAAACACTGGGGATGGAAACTCATCTCTGAAACTGCCATCCACTGGCAACATGGCATCACACTGATAGGAGATAAGGCTTAACTATGAAGCAACCAGTCTATGTTCTTCACTGGCAGTCATGACAATCTGTTGCAATAACTAAATAATGAAACAATATTGCGAAACCTTCTGACAATGATCTGGCAGCATACAAGTCATGTTTGCTGCCGAAGGAGTGGCCTGGTGGTTGGCGCCGACTCCTATAACTTCGATGCTCTGTAGTGTCGTTGAATGACGTTTCCAGACACGTATTCCTATCCTCATATTGTTCCTGGAGACACCATCTACATCCACTTGACGGTTGTTGATGTAATACTGAAACAACCTGTTGTTGTTGTGCTCTTCAATCCTGGCACTGGATTGATGCAGCTCTCCATGCTACTCTATCCTGTGCAAGCTTCTTCATCTCCCAGTACCTACTGCAGCCTACATCCATCTGAATCTGCTTAGTGTATTCATCTCTCAGTCTCCCTCTACGATTTTTACCCTCCACGCTGCCCTCCAATACTAAATTGGTGATCCCTCGATGTCTCAGAACATGTCCTACCAACCGATCCCTTCTTCTAGTCAAGTGGTGCCACAACCTCCATTTCTCCCCAATTCTATTCAATACCTCCTCATTAGTTATGTGATCTACCCATCTAATCTTGAGCATTATTCTGTAGCACCACATTTCGAAAGCTTCTATTATCTTCTTGTCTAAGCTATTTATCGTCCACGTTTCACTTCCATACATGGCTACACTCCATACAAATTCTTTCAGAAACGACTTCCTGACATTTAAATCTATACTCGATGTTAACAAATTTTTCTTCTTCAGAAACGCTTTCCTTGCCATTGCCAGTCTACATTTTATATCCTCTCTACTTCGACCATCCTCAGTTATTTTGCTCTCCAAATAGCAAAACACCCTTACTACTTCAAGTGTCTCATTTCCTAACCTAATTCCCTCAGCGTCACCCGACTTAATTCGACTACATTCCATTATCCTCGTTTTGCTTTTGTTGATGTTCATCTTATATCCGCCTTTCAAGACACTGTCCATTCCGTCCAACTGCTCTTCAAAGTCCTTTGCTGTCTCTGACAGAATTACAGTGTCATCAGCGAACCTCAAAGTTTTTATTTCTTCTCCCTGGATTTTAATACCTACTCCGAACTTTTCTTTTGTTTCCTTTATTGCTTGCTCAATATACAGATTGAATAACATTGGGGAGAGGCTACAACCCTGTCTCACTCACTTCGCAACCACTGCTTCCCTTTCGTGTCCCTCCACTCTTATAACTGCCATCTGCTTTATGTACAAATTGTAAATAGTCTTTCGCTCTCTGTATTTTACCCCTGCCACCTTCATAATTTGAAAGACAGTATTCCAATCAGCATTGTCAAAAGCTTTCTCTAAGTCTACAAATGCTAGAAATGTAGGTTTTCCTATCCTTAATCTTTCTTCTAAGAAAAGTCGTAGGGTCAGTATTGCCTCACCTGTTCCAACATTTCTACGGAATCCAAACTGATGTTCCCCGAGGTCAGCTTCTGTCAGTTTTTCCATTCGTCTGTAAAGAATTTGCGTTAGTATTTTGCAGCTGTGACTTATTAAACTGATAGTTTGGTAATTTTCACATCTGTCAACTTCTGCTTTCTTTGGGATTGGAATTATTATATTCTTCTTGAAGTCTGAGGGTACTTCGGCTGTCTCATACATCCTCCTCACCAGATGGTAGAGTTTTGTCAGGGCTGGCTCTCCCAAGGCTATCAGTAGTTCTAATGGAATGTTCTCTACTCCCAGGGCCTTGTTTCGACTCAGGTCTTTCAGTGTTCTGTCAAACCCTTCACGCAATATCATATCTCCCATTTCATCTTCATCTACATCCTCTTCTGTTTCCATAATATTGTCCTCAAGGACATCACCCTTGTATAGACCCTCTATATACTCCTTCCACCTTCCTGCTTTCCCTTCTTTGCTTAGAACTGGGTTTCCATCAGAGCTCTTGATATTCATGCAAGTGGCTCTCCTTTCTCCAAAGGTCTCTTTAATTTTCCTGTAGGCAGTATCTACCTTACCCCTAGTGAGATAAGCCTCTACATCCTTACATTTGTCCTCTAGCCATCCCTGCTTAGCCATTTTGAACTGCCTGTCGATATCATTTTTGAGACGTTTGTATTCCTTTTTGCCTGCTTCATTTACTGCATTTTTTTTATTTTCTCCTTTCATCAATTAAATTCAATATTTCTTCTTTTACCCAAGGATTTCTACTAGCCCTCGTCTTTTTACCTATTTGATCCTCTGCTGCCTTCACTATTTCATCCCTCAAAGCTACCCATTCTTCTTCAACTGTATTTCTTTCCCCAATTCCTATCAGTTGTTCCCTTATGCTCTCCCTGAAACTCTGTACAACCTCTGGTTCTTTCAGGTCCCATCTCCTTAAATTCCCACCTTTTTGCAGTTTCTTCAGTTTTAATCTACAGTTCACAACCAATATATTATAGAAATGTCTTACGATTTAAAATCTGGTTCCTAAACCTCTGTCTTACTATTATATAATCTATCTGATACCTACTAGTATCTCCAGGGTTCTTCCATATAGACAACCTTCTTTCATGATTCTTAAACCAAGTGTTAGCTATGATTAAGTTATGCTCTGCGCAAAATTCTACCAGGCGGCTTCCTCTTTCATTTCTTAGCCCCAACCCATATTCACCTACTATGTTTCCTTCTCTCCCTTTTCCTACTCTCGAATTCCAGTCACCCATGACTATTAAATTTTCGTCTCCCTTCACTACCTGAATAGTTTCTTTTATCTCGTCATACATTTCATCAATTTCTTCGTCATCTGCAGAGCTATTTGGCATATAAACTTGTACTACTGTGGTAGGCATGGGCTTCGTGTTTATCTTGGCCACAATAATGCGTTCACTGTGCTGTTTGTAGTCGCTTACCCGCACTCCTATTTTTTTATTCATTATTAAACCTACTCCTGCATTACCCCTATTTGATTTTGTATTTATAACCCTGTATTCACCTGACCAAAAGTCTTGTTCCTCCTGCCACCGAACTTCACTAATTCCCACTATATCTAACTTTAACCTATCCATTTCCCTTTTTAAATTTTCTAACCTACCTGCCCGATTAAGGGATCTGACATTCCACGCTCCGATCGGTAGAACGCCAGTTTTCTTTCTCCTGATAACAACCTGTATAACAGATTATAAGTACTTATTGCCTTTAGTTCTGTATGGGGCTTGCCTCGGGAAGATGTCAACTTATGCATTTATGATAGGAATTTTTCATTCAAATGTTTATATGTAGATGTGCTGTCTATCTCGTAATATTGTTCTAAGTATTTCTACAGTCGTGTAGCTGTGTTTGTGTTATGTATTACCTTGTCTTAGTGTATGCCGCTTCCTCTTCTGTTTCAGTATCGTTATATGGTGTTTCATTCTTTGCATTATTACTGCTGTCATCCAGTATCATGGTTATGTTTAGACTGTGTGCGAGTCTGTACAGTGCCTCCCTTACGTAGCCGTCTTATAATATTATTCAAATAATGTTAACTGAATCACATAAATGTTTGCTGAACCATGTAAATATTTCATAACTTTTTTAAACAATATACAGGGTGAGTCACCTAACATTACCGCTGGATATATTTCGTAAACCACATCAAATACTGACGAATCGATTCCACAGACCGAACGTGAGGAGAGGGGCTAGTGTAATTGGTTAATACAAACCATTAAAAAATGCACGGAAGTATGTTTTTTAACACAAACCTACGTGGTTTTAAATTGAACCCCGTTAGTTTTGTTAGCACATCTGAACATATAAATAAATACGTAATCAGTGCCGTTTGTTACATTGTAAAATGTTAATTACATCCGGAGATATTGTAACCTAAAGTTGACGCTTGAGTACCACTCCTCCGCTGTTCGATCGTGTGTATCGGAGAGCACCGAATTACGTAGGGATCCAAAGGGAACGGTGATGGACCTTAGGTACAGAAGAGACTGGAACAGCACATTACGTTCACATGCTAACACCTTTTTATTGGTCTTTCTCACTGACGCACATGTACATTACCATGAGGGGTGAGGTACACGTACACACGTGGTTTCCGTTTTCAATTACGGAGTGGAATAGAGTGTGTCCCGACATGTCAGGCCAATAGATGTTCAATGTGGTGGCCATCATTTGCTGAACACAATTGCAATCTCTGGCGTAATGAATGTCGTACACGCCGCAGTACTTCTGGTGTAATGTCGCTGCAGGCTGCCACAATACGTTGTTTCATATCCTCTGGGGTTGTAGGCACATCACGGTACACATTCTCCTTTAACGTACCCCACAGAAAGAAGTCCAGAGGTGACCATTGTTAGTTACACCTTCACTTGATGTCCAACAACAACACTAGACACGAGATTGACACCGCAGAATCTTTTTAGACGAGACTCGGTTCTGCATACGGCATCACGATAGACACACCCATCTGTGGGGCAGATGGCATTCGTCTTTGCCATACGGGCCTAGCACCTGCTGCTTCCAACAGGACTGCTGTTCCAACAGGACTGCTGTGACGCTCCTACTACCGAGCGCCGGCGATAAATGTCTGCCGGCCGCACAGTTGAAATGCCCGCGGTTACACTCGAACCGCGACAGGGCCAAGAAGTCAGCTAGTATACCATCAGACGGCGACGCCGGGGGCCACGCCAGAATCTGAATCGTCTCGAGCTGCTAGCATCAGCGTGGGCCGATGAAGACTGTTATGCTTCCGCTACCGAGCCTAGCAGCCAATCAGAAACACGTAGCACTTGCACAGCGAGGATTTAAGCTTGCGCCTGGGCAGCAGAAGGCAGTGACATCGCAGGCCCTGAACCGATGAATGTCACCAGAGCCGTCCACAGCACCGAGACGTTGCGCCCCAAGGACTGGACTCTACCAGCTCGGCGCATCTGGAGTTTCTCATCGCTTCAGTGATTGTAGCTAGGAACATTAACTTTTTCATTACTCGTGTTCGGCATGGACTTAGCGTTCACGACGAGTGTGCTCCGTAGTGGCTTGTCGGAATTTTAACTTTTGTTCTACCAGTCATGTCGTCCAGCAAAGGACTTGATTATCTGTTTTCCAGTTATTGACGATTTGCAAGATTGTGTTGTTTGTCACAATGTTCAAGAATAGCTCTTCTTGCCACAGTAAATTTCGTGAAGAACTATTTAATTTCTGTGGTGTTAATTGATTAGTTTGGAAGACACTTCAGAAAGCAGGTTTTTGTGTTGTTAATATTTAGCTGAAGTACATTCAATATAACTGTGTCAATAAATATTTTTCCAAATTAGGTTCCATGTATCAATTATGGCGAACACAATAAAGATAAATCATGATTTTATGTTGCCCGTGCTGTCCTTTCTTACCTCGATACAGAGGATTTTGACTGCTGGCATGGCCAGCAATCCTCTAGATCTCTCATCTATTGAAAGCATCTGGTCATGGGTTGGTGAGAGACTACAACCCTACCACTCGCGAGCTACTACAACTGATGGATCTGGTGCAGAAGTGAAGTAACATGGAATGACTTGCCCATATGTGTTCAACTTGATGTCCAGAATAAGTATTGAACAAGCACTTAGTCACAACAAAGAAAATCTAATTGACATAGTGGCTCAGTTCAATAAAAGTGTAGAATTTGTAGCAAGAGTGGATGATCAGTGGCGACAGATCCATTTGTTGAACTGGAACAAGCCCAAAGACACAAAAAAATTTTGGAATGAAGTATTGCATTTCAAAGATGCTCAAGAGGAATCCAGATTTGAGGAATGTGCGACTTTTGCGATTACTCTCCTAATACTGCCTCATTCCAATGCCGATGTTGAGAGACTGTTTAGCAGTTTGAATGTAATAAAAAAACAAGCAGAGGAATAGAATGAAGTTAAATCTATATGCAGTGGTTTTAGGTTGGAAAGAAATGTTGCAACGAATATGGAATTCCAATAAACGTTGTAAAAAATCGGTACCGGCTCCAAAGAATCGTATAAATCTAAAACCGATGATGGTGATGATGCAGACAAAAATGATTCATCTAAAGAGGACGAATTCATTCAAATAATTAGCTGTTGTTATACAACTTTTTGTATGTTCCTGACCTTGACTTGCTGATTTATTTATTGTATCTTCATTTAATGATTGTGAATATTTTATTACTTAATAATAAAGGAAACTAATTACAAATATACTTACTGTTTTCTTTCACAATAATAAAAAAAATTGTGAAAATTTTAGCGGTTATGAGAGTATGGGCATTTTTGTTGGTCGTTTTCTGGTGGTTTATGCAGTTGGAACTGGTGGGAGGCTCGTTTTAACTCTTGGCAACTTGCGAGAGGTATCTCCTGATACTTTCCAATGTCGCCTTTCAGGCTTTCTACATTTAAGACATTCAATGACATTTAACCTACAGTTCCTCATTTTTAAAGCTTTCCTACGTGGAAGGGGCTGTTAACAACGATGTTATATAATTTCATTGTAGGGATATCAAAGCCTGTGATATTCGTTTCCGCTCATGCAGCATATGCCATGAGAAATATTGAGATATACAATCTTCCATCACGATTGCATTTTCTCCAAAATACAAACTAATAAAACACATACTTTGGTAATTTGCAATGAAGACTTATTTCAGTGGAATAAAAAGTAATTGGAAATCAGCCTTCCCACACAGATCATGAAACAGTAAGATATCAAACACTTTTCACCTGAGACCCACTTTATCTGTGTGTAGTCTTGTGCCACATACAAACAGAATTTAATTACTCCTACGAGAAGCAGGTTCAATACATGTCGCTGTATTTTACGGTGGCGATGGAGTGTATCCCTGTCACGAGTGCACAGGAAGGAGCGATATAGGCAGCGGGATTCGCGGAGAAAGAGGACAGATCGCAATAATGGAGAGTGGGACAGTGGGGGTGGATGGTTTTAGTAGAAACATGGGCCTCCACAGCGTCAGTAATAACCTTCTGAAGGAAGGACGAGGCATCGTTGATGTTGTCAGGATGGTGATAGGTAAGAGGGTGGCTTTCGACCTGGGTGGCGATGGATTCCTGGTAGGCATCCCAGTTGGCACGACTGTAGTCATGAACGACCTTGGGAGGGGGTACCTGTAGCAGTGACACATTCCATTTTACATATTCGTTTGTTGAGTAATCTACTGTTACACGAATTTATCTGCCGTCACCATATTAAATAAAAAGAAATTGTTTCAGAGTTCCAGATGTATCACCGGCCTCTTGTACTACTACAGAAGTCTGGTATTTTCTGGAATTATGGCGTTAGATCTAGAAGGTACTTCCATCGTCAGTACGCGATACGCAACATGCAACACCACCTGTGAGATGACCTTATCAACCTAAACATGTTGACATAAATAAAACTAACTGAGGCTGCATTTACATGCTGCGCTAACAGATGGCGTTACTTCAGTTTTTGAGCCAAGCTCAAAACAGTATTTTGCAAAATCGGGTCAAAATTGGATCTTGGGATGTCTGGACCAGAAGGTCCGTAACGGTGATGGTCCTGATATATCGGGATAGCCGGCAACCCTATATCTGTGTCATATGTCTGTTGACAACCTCGCAGAAGTAGGTGTAGTCATATGCTTCACGACTACCGAATACATCAGCAACAAAACAAGAGAAAGTCTCTGAACTGACTCAAAGCAACGGTCACTAACATTAATCTGTATTTTGTTCATCATCTCAATATCAAACATGAGGGGGGGGGGGGGGATTACGAAAACAATGAAAAAGCTTGTTAGAAGCCTTATTTATCGTAGATCTGGAAGAGAAAAACGTATGAAAGTTCGCAATAGCACAGTTACCTGCTTCTACTGATTCGTTTCTGATTCAATAGTCACAATTCAGTTTCTTCTTGTGAATCCACAATTTGATTTATTACTCCGTGGCATCGATGTATTAGTCTATTATCCATAATATTTCCTCATTTTGGTGGTATTTCTGACTGAACACAGGTCAACAATGCTAGTTCTTGACATTTTCGACATGATCGTTTTGCAAAGATTTTTCATTTTGTTATAATAAGCTTTCGCCGCATGCCGAACAGGATAAGTACGTAAATCTTTTGTATTTTTTTAGTGGCGTACTCTGTTGTCGGTTTGAAACCATCCCTTAGATCAGTGTCTGGTAGGTCCACTGCGGGCTAGCTGGAGTAGGCTGCAGATAGCAGTTTGGACATTGAGCGCTGTCCATACGTTCTTCATATTGTTAGTGCAGTCAGACTTGACAGTATTGCTGATGATGTTTAGCACCACTCTATCGCTCACTAATTTTTGGGAATGGAGCTGAGTGATCCTGTTAAATTCTCATAATATTCTGTGTTCAGCTGGCTGGTGTGGCGTGCGGTTCTAGGTGCGTCAGTCTGGAACCGCAAGACCGCTGCGGTCGCAGGTTCGAATCCTGCCTTGGGCATGGATGTGTGTGATGTCCTTAGGTTAGTTAGGTTTAAGTAGTTCTAAGTTCTAGGGGACTGATAGCCATAGATGTTGAGTCCCATAGTGCTCAGAGCCATTTGAACCATTTTTATTCTCTGTTCATACTCATGAATCAATCTGAATAGTCATCACGTAAGAACGTAAATTTAATATTTTGGCTTAGGAAAGTCATTCCATGCTTGAATTTCAACTATTTTTGTTTTTCATGTTCTGAAGTGTCTACATTAACTACTACCAGAGCAATGGTAGACAGCTAAACGAGCAATGTCATGTTTGCTCCATGGTGCCATGCTCGTCTCATGATCTAAGGCAACTGTTGTTGCTGGTTGAGATCTAGTTGGACTACCAATGTGTATCCCTTCAGGTCTTTTTCCCCTCTGCAAATAATCTAAACCTAATACGGTGAAAAAAAAAAAGAAAAAAGATAAATGCTAAGAAAACCTTTGCATTGTGCTAAATGAACGATCAGCTTATCTTGTATTTTTAATCATAAACCTTCTTCTGTAATGCAACAAACTTGATTCATTATTAGTTTATTATTTTATTGTTACTATTACTGTTATTATTCATTCACTGGCATGAGCATTGCTATCCCTATTTGGTATCGACACACAAGTCCAGTGTATCTGAAAGAATGGCATGGTGGATGATTTGCCACCCCAAATATACACATTTAACTTGGCATCTTGTTTTCAGGGCTGTAGGAAAAGCTCAATAACAGAAGATCTCAATGGGAGGCCAGTGAAGTAGGCGGAAAATGATAGGACAGGGGTAGGATTCATTGTGAATAGGAAGTAGGCGGAGAGTGAGTTACTGTGAACAGTCCACTAATAGGGGTTGTTCCCATCAGAATCGACAGCAAACCAACACTGACTTCACTAGTTCAGGCTTACATGCCAGTGTCACTAGCTGAAGATGAAGAGGTAGAGAAGGTACATGACTGTACTGAACGGGTAATTCAGTACATAAAAGGACATGAAAATTTAATAGTCATGGGGGTCTGGAATGTGGTTGTAGGGAAGGAGTAGAAGAAAGAGTTAAGGGAGAGTATGGGCTTGGTACTAGAAATGAGAGAGCAGAAAGACTAATTCAGTTCTGCAATAAATTTCAGCTAGTAATAGTGAATACACTGTTCAAGAATCACAAGAGAAGAAGGTACGCTTGGAAAAGGCCAGAAGATAGAGAAAGATTTCAGTTAGATTACATCATAGACAAAGATTCCAAAATCAGATACTGGACTGTAAGGCATACCCAGCAGCAGATATAGACTTGGATTACAATTTAGTAGTGATGAAGAGTAGGTTGAAGTTTAAGAGACTAGTTGGGAAGGATCAATGTGCAAAAAATTGAGTGTAGGAAGTACTAAGGAATGAAGAGATATGCTTGAAGTTCTTTGAGGCTATAGATACTGCAGTAAGGAATAGCTCAGTAGGCAGTTCAGCTGAAGAGGAATGGACATCCCTAGAGCTGGCCAGAGTGGCCAAGCGGTTCTAGGCGCTACAGTCTGGAACCGCGCGACTGCTATGGTCGCAGGTTCGAATCCTGCCTCGGGCATGGATGTGTGTGCTGTCCTTAGGTTAGTTAGGTTTAAGTAGTTCTAAGTTCTAGGGGACTGATGACCTCAGAAGTTAAGTCTCATAGTGCTCAGAGCCATTTGAACCATCTCTAAAAAGGGTGATCACAGAAACTGGAAAGCAAAACATTGGTACAAAGAAGGTAACTGTACAGAAACCATAGGTAACAGAAGAGACACTTCAGATGATCTATGAAAGAAGGAAGTGCAAAAATTTTCAGGAAAATTCAGGCATACAGAAATACAAGTAACTTAGGAATGAAATAAGTAGGAAGTGTAGGGAAGCTAAGGTGAAATGGCTGCCCTAAATGTGTGAGGAAATCAAAAAAGAAATGATTGTTGGAAGGACTGACTCAGCATATACAAAAGTGAAAACATTAGAAGCAAGAGCAGTAATATTAAGAGTGGAATGGGAAATCCACTGTTAAATGCAGAGGAGAGAGCAGATAGGCAGTAAGAGTACATTGAAGGCCTCTATGAGGAGAAAGAATTGTCTGATATGGTAGAAAAAGAAACAGGAGTTGATATAGAAGAGGTAGGTGATCGAGTATTGGAAATAGAATTTAAAAGAGCTTTGAAAGACTTAAGATCAAATAAGGCAAAAGAAATAGATAACATTCCATCAGAATTTCTAAAATCATTGGGGAATATTCCAACAAAAAGACTATTCACATTGGTGTGTAGAATGTATGAGTCTGGTGATACACCATCTGACTTTCCAAAAAATATCATCCACACAATCCCAAAGATTGTAATAGCTAACATGTGTGAAAATTATCAATTAACAGCTGAGGCATTCAATTTACAGAAGGATGGAAAAGAAAATTGAGGAAGTGTTTGATGATGATCAGTTTTCATTTAGGAAAGGTAAAGGCACCAGATAGGCAGTTCAGATATTGAGGTTAATAATAGAAACTAGACAGAAAAAATCAATGCATGTTCAAAGTATTTCTTAAGTTTTTGACAATGTCAAGTGGAGCAAGATGTTCGAAATTCTGAAGAAAATTGAGCTAAGCTGTAGGGAGAGACAAGTAATATACAACATGTGCAAGAATCAAGAGGGAGTATTAAGAGTGGAAGACCAAGAACAATGTGCTCAGATTATAAAGGATATAAAAAAGGGATGTAGTCTTTCTTCCCTAATTTTCAATGTATACATCAAAGAAGCTATGTTGGAAATAAAGAAGAGATTTAAGAGTGGAATTAAAATTGAAGGTGAAAGGATATCAATGATAAAATTCACTGATGACATTGCTATCCTCTCTGAAAGTGAAGAAGAATTATAAGATCTGCTGAATGGAATGAACAGTATAATAAGTAGAGAACATGGATTGAGAGTAAATCGAAGAAAGACAAAAGTAAAGAGGAATAACAGAAATGATAACCACAAGAAACTTAATATCAGGATTTATTGTCATGAGGTAGATGAATTAAGGAATTCTGCTAACAAGGCAGCAAAATAACCCCTAGCAGATGGAGCAAGGAGGACATCAAGAGCGGATTGCAACTGGGAAAAAGGGCATTCTTGGCCAAGAAAATTCTACTAGCATCAAACATTGATCTTAATTTGAGGACAAAATTTCTGAGAATGTACATTCAGGCACAGCACTGTGTGGTAGTGAAACACGGACTGTGTGGAAACTGGAACAGAAGAGAATCAAAGCATTTGAGATGTGGTGCTACAGACAAATGTTCAAAATTAGTTACACTGGTAAAGTGAGGAGTGAGGAGGTTCTACGCAGAACTGGTGAGTAAAGGAATATATGAAAAACACTGACAAGAAGAAGGGACAGGGTGATAGGACATCTATTAAGACATCATGGAATAACTTCCATGGTACTCGTAGCAGGTAAAAATTGTGGAGGAAGACAGAGATTGGAATATGCCCAGCAGATAGTTGTGGATGTAGGTTGCAAGTGCACAGGAGAGGAATTCGTGGCGGTCCACATCAAACCACTCATAAGACTGATGACTCTGAAAGAAAAAAGGAAAGAAAAAAATGTTGCATCAATGGGTGAACACCACTATTAAGATGATAGTGGAATGTTTCATTTGGCTGTCAGTTAGAAAAGATGCTAAAAAATTGGATCATGTCCATGCTGAGATTGGGTATTTTTAATGTCTACCTTCTGACAGTTACAGATTCTTGCTCATACCAGTACACAGATGAACAATATGGGCTGAGGCCCAACCACTACTGGACATACCATTTGGGACAGTTTGCAAAGGCATTCGTTAGACACTGGTTGGCACTCTTTGTATGCACCTGCATATTATGACAAACTGCGGCAGGCAGTTTGAATCCACCCTCTTGAGCTAGCTGGCTACACTGTGTGGCTTCCAGCACCACCATACCCACCAGTTACTTCCCAGCCAGCAGTGGTATGGTGGAGAGATGGTGGCATTGTGTGCACTCATGTGCCACTAACAAAGTTAGACTGAAGCAATCCCTATGGTACTGTTGGGGTTATGGATAGATTACAAGGCTGTTTGTTATCTGTACCTCAGTGGCTGAGATGGTATGTGGATCCCAGTAGAGTTTCTCATTTCTGCACTGCTGTTGGACCAAACAGAGTTACCCTTATTAGTACACAGGACTTGGGGTCATGTGCAAAGATTCAACAAGCACCAGATCACCCCGTTTTCTTCCAAAAGGTGCTAACAGATTGTTCACACATCATGCTCCACACTAATTCCATGTCTCTTCTGCCCCCATACATGGGACCCTACCAGGCTTTGTGGCAAAGTAAATATACATTTGAGATTCTGCAAAATGGGAAGGCCAGCAAAATATAAGTGGAAACATTGAAACCATTGCCTCTTCTGCCCCCATATGCAGGACTCTATCAGGCTTTGGGGCAAAGTAAACACACATTTGAGATTTTGCAAAATAGGAAGGCCAACGAAGTATCAGTGGAAATATTGAAACTAGTGTGGGTAATGCCAGCTGAACCTTCAAGCACTGAGGTGAGCAACATGAGTGGAAGGCACAGGTACACACTCCCACAACTGTCAGCCAGCAGATGACAAACTTTGTCCTGGGAAACTCACACCAGCCTCGCAGATGATCACTCCACTAGCCCAGTGATTGCAGTCAAATATGGTTTGCACAGGAGCTGGCAGAGCTGTCGAGTTCAAGTACCCCTATGTTCCTGGAGCTCCATACTTTAGGGGGAGTGCTGTGTGGGAATAGATAGTGAACTGCAATAAATTCTCTTTGGAATGTGCAAACAGAGAACTATAATCATCCTTTGATTGTGTTGTAGTTCTTAGTTGCTTTCTGTTGGTAATAAAGTCAAGACATTTTATATGTGGGTATTGTAATTTTCCTCCAGAGCTGAACTTTGAATTATTTGGTATAGCCTGTTTATTATCCTATAGGATTTTATCCAGTTGCATCATACTGAAAATATGATGTAACTGGATTTTATTTATCACTTATAGTCACTTAAGACAAACTAGTTCTATCTACTGTTGCGAGGTTCAATAGGTATTTATGAGTTAAATAATTTGTCTTAAAAGTGACAGTGCATGCCCAACCCACTCAACTTATGGAAAGCTAACGTAACGAAGTTTTAGGTCATATCACCCACACACATTAATTTCAGTTAGTTTAAATTGTGGCGAGTTTGTACTGTGAATGACTGAAAGCAATGGGAATCTACAGCCATTATATTTCCTAAGGACATGAAGCACTACTGTATGGGTTAATGTTGATGTCTCCCTCTTTGATAAAATATTCTGGAGGTAAAATAGCCTTACATTCAGATCTCCAAGCAGGAAATATCAGGAGGGCGCTGTCACGAGGAAAACAAAAGTAATGTTCCATGGGTTGGTGTATGGAATATGTTAGATCATTTGGATAGAGTAGAGATTTTAAAAGAGAAATGGGTAAGCTGAAACTAAATATAGTGGGAATTAATAAAGTTCAGTGGCAGCATTAACAGAACTTATGGTCATGTGAGTATTGGTTATAAATACAAAATCAAAAAGAAGTAATGCAGGAGTAATGTAACAATGAATAAGAAAATAGGAATCCAGGTAGGCTACCATGATCATCATAGTGAATGTATTATCATAGCCAAGATAGGCACAAAGCCAACACCCATCACAGTAGTCAAAGTTTATGTGTCAACTAGCTCCACCGATTTTTACAAGATTGGAATGACTTATGATGAGATACAAGAAACAATTCAGATAGTTAATGGAGAGCAAAACTTAATTTTGAAGAATGATTGAAATTTGGTATCAGGAAGAGGAAGAGAAGGAAAAGCAGTAGGAGAACATGGAATGGGGGAAAGGACCATAATTCAATTATCACTAACACTTGGTTTAAGAATCATTACAGAAGATTGTGTAAGTTGAAGAGAGGGTTCCAAATTGATTATTTGGTGGTGGGGTACAAATTTTGAAACCATATTTTAAACTAGAAGACTTTTCAGGGGCAGATGTGGACTCTGATTGTAATTTATTGGTTAAGAACAGTATGAAAACTGAAGAAATTACACAAAAGTAGTAATTTGAAGAAATGGGACTTGAAAAAATTGAAAGAGCCAGAGACTGCTGAACACTTGAAAGACAGCATTAGGCAACAGTTGGATAAAACAGGGGCAGGAATATGACCTGAAACACCTGGTAGCTTTCAGAGATAAATTAGTGAAGGCACTAGAGGATCAAATAGGCAACATGTCAGGGGCCAACACATATCCCTGTATAATGTATTATGTATTACATTTATTTTGTGAAAGGAGAAAATATAAAAATGAAGCAAGCAAAAGGGAATACAGTTGTGAGGAACATGAGCTTGACAGAAAATCCAGAATGGCAAAGTATAGATGGCTAGCTGTGGAAGTATGCATGGCTATGGGAAATACACAGACTGCCTACAGAAATATTTAAGAACCCATTGTAGAAAATCGATACACCTTAACCCTCAAGTGGGTGCACTTCCATTCATTAGGTGAGCAGGTTCGTGGTGCACTCTGTGTGCTGTGGCGCATTTTTCTGTTTCTTACATTATTACGAAAGTGAGCAGTGCACTCACATTTCTTTGTAATGTCTCATTCTGAGTTGACATGTTTAAGTGTTCACATGTGTATCTGATAGTCACATGCCATTTCCAGATGAAATTGGGGCAAAAATCACATTTGATTGTAGTGTTTATGTTTTTAGCACGTCCGCAGCTTTCACATCATCCACGTTTCTTTGAAGATGACTTTCCAACTCTTGCTACTTCTGCTTCTTTGTAATTTCAAAGGAAAGCTGAAATGTCAAATGGTAGAGATGGTATCTTAGCTCTCTGTAGCAGATGCAGTTTCATTAGGATATATGACAAGCCTTTCAGGAATATTCTTCGTGGGGTTTTAGGATGCTTAGAGTTTGCAAGGCAGATTATTTGGGCATTGATACCTGCAATGTCCATCAGTGCAAAAAATATTGCCTAAAGGCCATCTTGTAATTCTTGCTACACAACTGATCAACAATGTCAACTCCTCCTTTTGTGGCATTATAGTCCATAATGATTTCAGGCTTGTCAGCTCCAGCATCATGCATTGTAGATTTTTTTTTTTTTTTACCCAAATAAAGACGTATTTTGTACTCTATCTTTCTTTGGCAGGAATTCTGGCGGTATCTCATGTTTATTTTTCCTCATAGTTCCAATGTATGTGAGTTTCCTGGTCAGTAAGGAGAGTGCTAGTGTATAACTGGTATGCCAATTATCCTTAGCCACATTCTTATTGCTTCCTTCAATACGACTGGTAAGCCTGCTGACCATATCTGAAGGAGAATTTGAAACAGTATATGGCCCTTGAAGTTGCTTGCCACAATTGATCTCCAAGTTGCTGATGTAAAAAGTTTTCACATCACTGAGAGTAAACATTTTTATTCCATATTTTGCTGGTTTATTTGGGATATACTGAATGAAGTTGCAGCATCCTCTAAATGCTTGTAACTTTTCATCCATATTTACAAATTTGCATATGCTGTAACTGTTTTTGCAGTTTTCAATAAACCCATCAAGAATTGTTCTAATAGCAGCGAACTTTTCCATTTCTTGTCTTCCTTGTCTTGTTCTTTTATCATAAAATCTGAGTCACCATAATAGGAACAGAAAAAGCTTGGAGCTACTCACAGCTCTAAGTATCTGCATGCCTGATCCATCAATTGTCCAAAGTTCATTCACATTTTTATGGTTAGCCTTCTTGGTTCCTAAGATGTAGATCAATCCAAACAATGCCATTATTTTATCTCTCATCATGTCTTTGGCATCATTTTCTTTCACACAATTTACACTAGTCTTTTTATGTCGAATATACATATTAGTACATTTGACAACCTCATCGATTATGTCAATGCCAATTATTTTAGTGAATGCATTTATAACATCCTTGGCATCCATGGCTATGGCTTTAGGTCCAGGAAGTATCTTGACAATGTTCTTACTTTTTGTCTTTGTTGCGGCTGTACTGCAAGATTTCTTTCACTTACCGGTACACGTTTTACCCCTTCCAATATAATACTTGTCATCTGAAACAGATTCAACATCACTTTCTTTGGCTTCAGAGGCACATTCTTGCTCACTTGTTGAATCGTGGTCACTCTGTGTGATCACTTCTTCTTCACCCTCATCTTCACAATCATCAAACTCAAAATTTGATACCAGAAAATCTGGATTCTCATTGAGTAGCCACTCAACCTCAGCATCATTAAGGCATCTTTTAGACCTACAAAAGCAAAAATAATTACAAGATATGTAAAACAATTAAGTACTATAACGTTAAGGTTTTGTACAGCACATAAAACAAAAACAAAAAAAAATGACTGGTATCGGGACATCAGCAGGCACGTGACGCACTTTGTGCACCAACTACACACAGGTGGAAGAGATATGAAATACCTCCACTTGTAATAATCACAGACAGAAACAATTGTTCACAGCAGAAGTCAAGACAACAATGCACTCTGTGCGCCAGCATGCCCTCTCGAGGGTTAATACCAATTCTTTATACCACAAATGTTCACACATCAACATTTGTACTTGTTATGCAAATACTAATGTAGTGTGTTTTTATAGTCTTTCAATTGATGTAATTATTTGCATAATGTTATTATGCGATTTACTTCCTTTTGTATATTAAATGTGAGAAACATTTTATGTTACTTCACATGGAGACAGGCACCTCTCTGCAAGGGAGGTGTAATCCCACCAAGGAAAGGGTGGAAAGGCATGGAGTGAGCACACCAGCCATAGGACGGTCACTTGTCTGTGGTGAATCATTTAAGCAGTCACAAACTGGAGTGGAAAGTCAGGCTAAATTAACTGCTAATTATGAGAAATGAGCCTTGGATGTAAATTACATTTATGTATTTCAACGTTACATATTATGGAATGTCAAAATTATTTTTATATGTGGAGTCTTCCCTCACTTCCTGATAGAACAGTTTCATATTTAAGGTTCAATAACAAGTATACTGTTTTTGTTCTACTGATTTTTGTTTATTTCAAACTAGTTTTTGGCTTATTGGGCCATCTTCAAGAAACAACTGACTAGCATTTGGAAGGGACACTAGTTCATAGGTAACCAAACGTTATAAGCAAAGATACAATCCACTTGCATAGAGTGTTGTGCATCACAATTGTTTCTTAAGGTTGAAATTACACTTTACCCAATGAACAATATTAAACACAATAAGTAATTAAACTACTCAATCTTACAGATTGTCTATTGCCTAAAGTTTAATTTGCAATGTTAAAAAATATGTTTGTTGCATAATGTGAATGAAGAGTGCTCAGTTTAATAGTTTCTCAGCCAATGCCATGATGTTACAAACTTTAGCATTTCAACCATTTAACCTGTAATATTGTGTAGTTTAATTATTTGTTATGCTTAATATTGTCCACTGGTTAAACTGTAATTACAACATTAAGAAACAAGTCTGATACAGAATTGTATGCAACTGGGTTGTATCTTTGCTTATAATGTTTGGTTATCTAAGAACTAGAGTCCCTTCCAAATGCTAGTCAGTTGTTTCCTGAAGATGGCCCAATAAACCAAAAACTAGTTTGAAATAACCGAAAATCAGTAGAATAAAAACAGTGTACTTTTCTCCAAACTTAAATATTAAATTATTTTGTCACCACCATAAAAAGATTCCAGTTGGTGTCACTGGATCCAGTCTTGTGGAAATGTTATATCTTCTGATAACACAAATGTCTAGTTTGCAAGTGGTCCATGCACATGCAAAAAGCTGGCCTGTTCTTAATCTCTTCCTCTGTAGGACTGTAAAACATATGCAACCCACCAATCACTGTCATCCATACCAGCAAAAAATCTGTTTATGTCTGTTAACAGCATTTTATTCACCATACCAGTCACTAACTCTTCTCTGTCCACTAATGAAGAGGACTATGTCTTCGTACTTACTAGAACTTTGTTAACAAGTATTACACAGTTAAGCTTATTGTATACATGGAAGAACCCTGGAGATACTAAAAGGTTTCAGATAGATTATATAATGGTATGACAGAGATTTAGGAACCAGATTTTACATTGTAAGACATTTCCAGGGGCAGATGTGGACTCTGACCACAATCTATTGGTTATGAACTGTAGATTAAAACTGAAGAAACTGCAAAAAGTGGGAATTTAAGGAGATGGGACCTGGATAAACTGAAAGAACCAGAGGTTGTAGAGAGTTTCAGGGAGAGCATAAGGGAACAATTGACAGGAATGGGGGAAAGAAATACAGTTGAAGAAGAATGGGTAGCTTTGAGGAATGAAATAGTGAAGGCAGCAGAGGATCAAGTAGGTAAAAAGACGAGGGCTAGTAGAAATCCTTGGTTAATAGAAGAGATACTGAATTTAACTGATGAAAGGAGAAAATACAAAAATGCAGTAAGTGAGGCAGGCAAAAAGGAATACAAACATCCCAAAAATGAGATCGACAGGAAGTGCAAAATGGATAAGCAGGGATGGCTAGAGGACAAATGTAAGGATTTAGAGGCTTATCTCAAGAGAGGTAAGATAGATACCGGCTACAGGAAAATTAAAGAGACCTTTGGAGAAAAGAGAACCACTTGCATAAATATTAAGAGCTCAGATGGAAACCCAGTTCTAAGCAACGAGGGGAAAGCAGAAAGGTGGAAGGAGTACATAGAGGGTCTATACAGGGGTGATGTTCTTGAGGACAATATTATGGAAATGGAAATGGAGGTAGATGAAGATGAAACGGGAGATATGATACTGCGTGAAGAGTTTGACAGAGCACTGAAAGACCTAAGTCGAAACAAGGCCCCGGGAGTAGACAACATTCCATTAGAACTACTGATAGCCTTGGGAGAGCCAGCCCTGATAAAACTCTACCATCTGGTGAGCAAGATGTATGAGACAAGCGAAATACCCTCAGACTTCAAGAAGAATATAATAATTCCAATCCCAAAGAAAGCAGGTGTTGACAGATGTGAAAATTACCAAACTATCAGTTTAATAAGCTACGGCTGCAAAATACTAACACGAATTCATTACAGACGAATGGAAAAAGTGGTAGGAGCTGACATCGGGGAAGATCAGTTTGGATTCCGTAGAAATGTTGGAACACGTGAGGCAATACTGGCACTATGACTTAACTTAGAAGATAGATTAAGGAAAGGCAAACCTACGTTTCTAGCATTTGTAGACTTAGAGAAAGCTTTTGACAATGTTGACTGGAATACTCTCTTTCAAATTCTGAAGGTGGCAGGGGTAAAATACAGGCAGTGAAAGGCTATTTACAATTTGTACAGAAAGCAGATGGCAGTTATAAGAGTCGAGGGGCATGAAAGGGAAGCAGTGGTTGGGAAGGGAGTGAGACAGGGTTGTAGCCTATCCCTGACGTTATTCAGTCTGTATATTGAGCAAGCAGTAAAGAAAACAAAAGAAAAGTTCAGAGTAGGTATTAAAATCCGTGGAGAAGAAATAAAAACTTTGAGGTTGCCGATGACATTGTAATTCTGTCAGAGACAGAAAAGGACTTGGAAGAGCAGTTGAACGGAATGGACAGTGTCTTGAAAGGAGGGTATAAGATGAACATCAATGAAAGCAAAACGAGGATAATGGAATGTAGTTGAATTAAATCAGGTGAGGCTGAGGGAATTAGATTAGGAAATGAGACACTTAAAGTAGTAAAGGAGTTTTGTTATTTGGGGAGCAAAATAACTGATGATGATCGAAGTAGAGAGGATATAAAATGTAGACTGGCAATGGCAAGGAAAGCATTTCTGAAGAAGAGAAATTTGTTAACATCGAGTATAGATTTAAGTGTCAGGAAGTCGTTTCTGAAAGTATTTGTATGGAGTGTAGCCATGTATGGAAGTGAAACATGGACGATAAATAGTTTGGACAAGAAGACAATAGAAGCTTTCGAAATGTGGTGCTACAGAAGAATGCTCAAGATTAGATGGGTAGATCACATAACTAATGAGGAGGTATTGAATAGAGTTGGGGAGAAGAGGAGTTTGTGGCACAACTTGACTAGAAGAAGGGATCGGTTGGTAGGACATGTTCTGAGGCATCAAGGGATCACCAATTTGGTACTGGAGGGCAGCGTGGAGGTAAAAAATCGTAGAGGGACACCAAGAGATGAATACACTAAGCAGATTCAGAAGGATGTAGGCTGCAGTAGTTACTGGGAGATGAAGAAGCTTGCACAGGATAGAGTAGCATGGAGAGCTGCATCAAACCAGTCTCAGGACTGAAGACCACAACAACAAACAACAACAACAAGCTTATTGATAACTGGAATCATTCTTGCTTTCTTGAAATTTTGCTTTGACTTGGCAATGTCTTCATCATGATGAGATGCTGATGTATAGTGGAAGATACATGAAAGAATATTTTATTTGCACCACTGAAACCCCTTTTTTTAAGGTGTCAATGCTGCTTAAGGCTGGCAAGTGTGGCTAATCACTTGACAGTCCCTGCAGCCCCTGTACAAGGTCCTTTACCATGGAATGTAGATAGAAAATGCCATTCAGCTGCAACATCAAAATTTTGATGATGTCAAGACAGATTCATGAAATTATTGCTGTTTTGTGTTGGGTAGCACAACCATCCAAAAAGTATGAAATGTGCTTTGGAATTGGAATGGAGCATTTTAAGAAATTCATGAAATTGAGCTGAAAAAGAACACACAGATGCATGATACTGAAGGCAGTCAGATATTTCCGAATATAACAAATGGCATCTTTCATCATTATTTTCATTAAAAAATAAGATATTCAATTGCCTTTAGTTCTTTAGTTATTTTAGAGAACTGAGACAGGTGTTGCATGATAAATGAGTGTGATAGGAGCTGTTGTATAACTGATGCAAAAACCTCAGTGAAATTGTCTGTTGATTCTGTTATTCTCCCTCAAACTACTGTGCCTGGAGGTAGCTAGCACTTATATGTGATTTTGTCAGTGCCATTCATAGCAAACAGCTCATCAGATAATCAGTCAGCCTTGTCACTCTTAGACAATAGGAAATTGCACCTAAGAAACAATGCTGGAAGAGCAGGATTACATGCAACAAATATTACACAGTGCTTATATGACAGTAATTTGTGTTATTCACACTTTGTCAGTCCTTTTTGAATGTATACCTTTCACTGACGAAATTAAAATTATGATGTGAGATACTTACACAGACAGCACGGATCCCATTGGAATGGGCAAGAACACAGTGGTTTGGCTGCAACTTACAAAATTTTGAGAATCCAATTTATATATCTGGGTATGTGCCTTTCAAATATACTTACAATTCCTAATGCTAGCTGCTTCTTCCCATGCACTCTGACTCTATTTTGTTTCACAGATACACAGTCTGTTCTTCTTGGCATCGCACAGGTCATATTAAGGTCACAGTAAAAATCACACATATCTGTTTTCTCACACAATGTCTCACCTGATTTTGGATTCGTGTCACTAATATACTATGTTCTGCTAATATCTGTTTTGCTGTCCATACCTTGAAACCTGTAGCATAAATTTTTATCATGGGTCTCCCTACACCCCAGCTCTTTGAAAGTACAGTCAAAAATTGTATTTTGTCACATCCACTGTCTGAATTGTGAAACTTATCTTTCAGCTGGGCTATGATTTTGCTTTTTGCTTTTTTCTCAGGCCGCTCTTTTTCCAATTATGCCACATAAGTAAGCTCCAACCTTTCTCAATTTTTGCTTTGGGTACTTTTTCTCACAGGAGGCTAGCATTTACAGAAATCAGTGCCAGATCAAATTCCATTTCATTTTTATTTACATCTTCCATGGATTTAATCACAGCTGATGATACATCTGCTGGATTGATGGGCTTTGTGAATTTTGCATTCTTTGTTTTCTGCAAACTTTCCCACTTAGCAATACAGCAGGACACTCATTTACCATCCACTCTTTAAAATTACTCAAATTCTTCAGTACCCTTGCATTGTAAGAATCCAGATTTCAGAAAACTACTTCACAGCACATGTGCATCATAATTTGAATAGATGTGCCACATCCCTGAAACAAACTAATGATGACTGACTGAGATAAAAGTCTCTCTGATTGGCTGTTCACAGTAAAAAATATTCAACAGTTGGCCAGAATAATAATGACTGCTGTTGGCTGTAGTATTTAGCCTTATTGTTCAGAATTCATGAAACAAACTAATGATGATTACCTGAAATAAAAATGTGTCTGGCTGTTCACAACAAGAAATGTTCATCAACTGGAGAGGATAATAGTGTCTGCTATTGGCTGCTGTTCCCAGCCTTTTTTTGGGTATGTAATAGTCAAACTTGAGAAAATCACTGAGTTTGATTGCATCATGTAAGGACAGGGGAACATAAAACTGGATAGGCTATTTATCTACCTATTGCAGTTTGTTAATGTGGTGTTATCAATGAAATAAATTTCTATACATGCTCTTGGTTTGCTGTATTTATATTTAACATTTTCATGAGAGCATGCATGGTCTATAGGTAGTATCTTAGTGTCTTTGAGCATAAATCAAAATGTCCTGGATTATAGGTTTGAACCATGCCCCTCCTTAAATCTTGAATATAAATCATCAGCAAAGGCAGCTGAAGACTTACAGCAGAAAAAGTCACCCTCATTCTGCTAACAGCCTTCTCAAAGGGGACAGAGGAGCAGACAGAGGTTCAGGACACTCTTTTGCCCTTCGGGTGGGAAACTGACCCTAAAAAGAGGACAAATCTGCAATGGTCAACAGCATGAGGATGCAGAAGGCAGTGCATTAATAACACATAGTGGGTTTCCACAGGACATACGGCCTATAATTGAAAAATTGGCATGATGGTCTCTTCTCTGACAAAAGATTCTGGACTGTCTCCCATAGAGGTGTCTGGGAGGGCACTTTTCATTTACTTATTTATTTATTTATTTATATTTATTTTTTGTTTATTTATTTATCCATCCATAGCCAATAAATATTGTATAGATGTTGTCCAAAACTACATGTAAATTTATGAGAAACAATCTGTGCAAAGGTAGCATACAAAATTTTACATTAAGTAGTACAAAGAATAATACATATAAAAATGTACAAAAATGCACAAAGAAAAATACTTGGTCATATAAGATACATTTATACAACTTTTTATACATGTATAGCTTCTAACAGTACTGTAACTAGATAGCCTGTTTGCCCTAAGGCTTTACTTTTGTCTTCCCTAAACAGGAAGCCCTTATATTGACTACAATGATTTGGTAAAGATTTTACCACACTCAGCAGCTGGCCATCAGATATATAACTTTAATGGATGAAAGACAGGGTTTTCAGTTTTTCCTTAATATAAACATTATCAGAATTATTTATTGGCTTAAATAGTCATTTACTGAGTAAAAACATTGTTCAAGTAGAAATTCTTTAAATTCTATGTTAAATCTATTTTTTCTTCTAACTTTCTGATGTCGGCTGGCAGTATGTTGTAGAGTTTTGTACCAATATGGCTCACATGACTTTGTGTGTGTGTTCTTTTTGTTCGTTTAGTATGGAGTGCTGTGCTATTTCGAGTATTGTAGTTATGCAAGTTGGTATTTGTCTGAAAGTCTGCAAGGTGGGCCCTAACATATAAAACACATTTGTACATATGGAAGGTATTGTTAGAACTTTAAGCTTGTTAAATAAGGGTTTGCATTGTGTCTGTGGATGACTGTGTGTTAGTATTCAGATAGCCCTCTTCTGTAACAGAAAGAATTGCTTTAGATAGCAAGTGGTGGAACCCAAAAAATTATTCCGTATGTTGAAAGAGACTCAAAATAGCCAAAATATGCCAACCTGTCACCCTCTACAGTATAGATATTTGCTATAATTCTAAGAGCAAAACAGGCTGAGTTAAGTTTCTGCACAAGTTTCATTACACGGTCATTAAAATAAAGATTTTCATCTACATGAATCCCCAGCAATTTTGTTGATGCCACTCTGTCTATGGCCTTGTCACCCAACAACAGATCAAGATTTACGTGTTGACATGTTTTCCCAGACTGCATGTAATTTGTTTTATTTGCATTTAATGTCAACTGGTTATTAATTTATTTTATTGTATGATTATATGATAGCGGAACAAACACTGGTAGCAGTTACTTCTGTAAAATATCTGGGAGTATGCGTGCGGAACGATTTGAAGTGGAATGATCATATAAAATTAATTGTTGGTAAGACGGGGACCAGGTTGAGATTCATTGGGAGAGTCCTTAGAAAATGTAGTCCATCAACAAAGGAGGTGGCTTACAAAACACTCGTTCGACCTATACTTGAGTATTGCTCATCAGTATGGGATCCGTACCAGATCGGGTTGACGGAGCAGATAGAGAAGATCCAAAGAAGAGCGGCGCGTTTCGCCACAGGGTTATTTGGTAACCGTGATAGCGTTACGGAGATGTTTAACAAACTCAATTGGCAGACTCTGCAAGAGAGGCGCTCTGCATCGCGGTGTAGCTTGCTCGCCAGGTTTCGAGAGGGTGCGTTTCTGGATGAGCTATCGAATATATTGCTTCCCCCTACTTATACCTCCCGAGGAGATCACGAATGTAAAATTAGAGAGATTAGAGCGCGCACAGAGGCTTTCAGACAGTCGTTCTTCCCGCGAACCATACGCGACTGGAACAGGAAAGGGAGGTAATGACAATGGCACGTAAAGTGCCCTCCGCCACACACCTTTGGGTGGATTGCGGAGTATAAATGTAGATGTAGATGTAGATGTAGATGTAGATGTAGATGTAGATGTTTGCAGTCTTTATTACTTGATCATTAGTTGTTTGCAGCATTTGCTTTGGTGCACCTATTATCACAGTAGTGTCATCTGCAAATAGTATGACCTTTGCTGCTCCATCTAAGGTATGAAAGTCATTTATGTAGACAAGGAACAAAGAGGGACCTAGAATGCTGCCTTGCAGCACTCCTTTTTTTCTCTTTTTTTCATCTGATACTAAATTTATTTTCTGGTTGGAGTAATCTGACATCAGTCCTACAATCTGTTCATTTTGTAGGTATTATTCAAACCACTTTATCCCTGTCCTTTGAATACCTAATGCTTCCAGTTTTTCTAAAAGAATGCCATGATTGACAGTGTCAAATGCTTTGGAGAGATCTAAATTTATTCCTGCTATGCTGTTATCTTTTTCTAGATTTTTGATTATTTGTTCAGTGTAGCACATTAGTGCTGCTTCTTTATTTTTACCTGCCTGGAAGCCGTGCTGATTTCTATTTAGTAACTTAAGGTTATTTAGATATTTGTTGATTCTGTGCTTCATTAATTTTTCTATTATTTTAGAAAATGCTAGAAGTAGGAATATTGGCCAATAGTTTTCTACCTTATGCTTGTCATCATTTTTGAATAATGGCTTCACTTTTGACATTTTCATTCTTTCTGGAAACACTCCTTCACTTAATAATAAGTTGGCTATGTATGCCAAGGGCCTTGCAAGACAAAGATTTCTTGACAGATGAGTAGCAGAGAAATCTATAACAGGGTTAGGATGCATTACAAATAGGAAGGTAGAGCCAAGAGTGAGTTACTGTGAACAGTTCAGTGATAGGGTTGTTCTCATCAAAATTGACAGCAGACCAACACTGACAACAGCATTGCAGGTGTACATGCTGATGTCAGAAGTGTAGGATGAAGAAGGAAAAGAAGTATATGAGGATATTGAACAGGTAACTCAGAGCATAAAGGGAGATGAAAATCGGATGAAGGGTAGAGACCAGAAGAAAAGGTTATTGGAGAATATGTATTTGGTAATAGAACTCAGTACATAAAAGGAGATAAAAATCTAATAACCTGGAGTATTGGAATGTGGTTGAAGGGGAGCGACCAGAAGAAAAGGTTGTGGGAGAGTATGGACTTGGTAATAGAACTAAGAAAGGAGAAAGATTTATTGAGTTCTGCAATACATTTCAGCTAGTAACAGCAAATACTTGAGTCAAGGATCACTTGAGGAGGTAGTGTACTTGGAAACAGCCAGGATACATGGGAGGATTTCAGTTAGATTACATCATCGTCAGGCAGTGATTGCTAAATCAGATATAGGAGTAGACATAGACTCAGATCATAATTTAGTAATGATGAACAGTGGGCTGAAGTCTAAGAGACTAGGCATGAAGAATCAGTGTGCAAAGAGGCAGGATACAGAAGTACTAAGGAAATAAGAGATACATTTGAAGTTCTCTGAGACTATAAATACTGCAGTAAGGAATAGCTCAGTAGGCAGTTCAGTTGAAGACAGATGGACATCTCTAGAAAGGGTCATCACAGATGTTGGTAAGAAAAATTTAGATACAATTAAGATAACTAAGAAGAAAGCATGGGTAGCAGAAGTAATACTTCATTGATCAATAAAGAAGGAAGTACAAAAATGTTCAGGGAAATTCAGGAATACAGAAATACACTTCACTTAGGAATGAAATAAATAGGAAGTGCAAGGAAGATAAGGCAAAATGGCTGCATGAAAAATGTGAAGAAATCAAGAAAGAAATGGTTGTCAGCAAGACTGACTCAGTGCTCAGTAAATTTTAAAGCTATGATGGTAACAATAACAGAGCACTGAGAATTTCACTGCTTATGGCAGAGGAGAGTGGATAGGTGGAAAGAGTACACTGAAGACCTCTATGAGGGGGAGGACTTGTCTGATGGCATGATAGACAAAGAAACAGCAGTCAGCAGAAAAGAGATAGTGGCTCCAATATTAGAATCAAAATTTAAAAAATTTTTGGAAGACTTATGATCAAATAAGACAGAAGGGATAGATAACTATCAATATTAAATATTAATATTAAAATAAATATTAAAAGAAAAATGAAATGTAGTGTAATATCTGTGTGATACGAGTTTTATCATATCTCTGTTACATATGTACAACTGAACCTTTGGACGGTAGAACGCAGAGTGCTCATCTTTGTCACAAAACTGAACCTTTGTGTGTGTGTGTGTGTGTGTGTGTGTGTGTGTGTGTGTGTGTGTGTGTGTATAACTGTTATCTGAAGGGACCACGTTTTTGTAAATCTTTGTAGTCTGTTTTAAATAAATAACCATAACAGGTTATGGCCCCAGACTGCGTGTGAACAACCATGCAGTAATTGTTTCATTCATGACTAAAATAACATTAATTTGCCTGTTGTTTGTGTGTTCAATGAAAATGGCAGCCGGTGGTGATTACAAAATACAAGTGGAAAAACTTGAAGCATCTGAAGACTGGGCGAAGTGGAAGTGGCATGTGTTGATGCTGTTGTGAGCATATGCACTTGAAGGTATTGTAAACAGTATGTACAAATGGCCTGATTTGCTGAATGATGTGACTGCAGAGAAAAGGCTGCACATCAGCTGTGGTTGAAAGATGATGCGAAAGCAGCAATTTTATTAGCAAGTGCGTTAGGAAAATCCGTTGCCGAGCTCATGTTAACATGCACCCATACAAGTGAAATTTGTGATAAGTTACATGTATGATTCAAACAAAGCAGTACACAATTTCTGAACATATTGATAGAAGCATTTTTTCATGTTCAACATGACACCAAAGAGGACATTAGCACACATGTCGCGAAACCGCAGAAGCTTTTCATGGATTTGAATGACGAATTGCAGAAGCACAATAAAAATATTTTGTCTGAAAGAAATTTAAATGGCTGAATTATCTCCACATTAGGCAAAGAATGTAACAATTTCAAGAACCTGTGGGACATGATTCCATCTGAAAATCAAAGTGTGAACCTTTTGATTGAAAAACTGTGTGCAACTGAATTGCGTGATCAAAGTATGGTTCAATCAGCTGTGTTTGTTACACTTAGTTGCCCTAAAAAGAAAAGTCAGTGAAACAAAAGTGACATTATTGGTAGCAAAAAACTGAGAAAGAATATTAAACAAGCAAAATGAAGATTTCCTTGCTGCAAATGTGGGCAGGTAGGCCATAGGGCAGCAGAGTGTCCAATGAAAAAGACAGATAACAAACACATCAGTCATTCTGAAAAGAACATGGAAAAGAATGTCACATTTTTGTCACACATTTTTAGTGCTTCAGTCAAGAACTGTGTTGGAATCGACAGTTGGTACTGTGACAATGGTGCCACAAATCACACCACTGCAAATAAGTGATATTTTATATCATATTTGAAATTCACCATCCCTGAATGAGCATATTGGCTCATGGACAGGGAACTATGAAAATTCAAATGCAGTTGAACAATGTCATAAAAATCAGTGAATTGAAAGATGTACTTTATGTTCCTGAAGTGAGTGCTCACTTGTTCTCTGTCAAAGCAGCTGCATGAAGTGGTTTTTGCACCAGACTTGATGACAAAAGTGTCAAAATTGAAGTCAAAGTGACTGGGCAAACAATGATGACTGGTCATATTAGCCATGATCTCTATGCTCTTGAAATACGTGTCATCAACCCAGTACAGCCAGTTCAAGTGAATTTGGTGACATTGTCAGATATGCTGTAAGTTTACCATGAGAGATTTGGACATCGACACAAACGACAAGTGAAATACATCTTGAAACAGATGAACATCAATGTGGATGGGTGCAAAGAACAATTATGTGATGAATGTGCACTCAGAAAAATGCATAGAACAGAATTCAGGAACAGAATTAATCGATCAATGGTTACAGGTGAACAAATCCATCCTGACATAAATGGACCTTTGTCTACAGAGTCTCTAGGAAAAGCTCACTATTGCTTATGTTTCAAAGATGATTTTAGCAAGTTCCATAAAATTTTCTTTCTTAAGCAGAGAAGTGAAGTCAGCACAGTCCTGTAACAGTTCTTGAATGAAGCCAAGACAAATGGTCATGTTGTCAAACAGTTCAGATGTGATTGAGGAAGAGAGTTTGATAACAAGGAAGTCTCAGAATTGCTGGAAAGCAGAGGCATAGAGCAGTGCATCACTCTACCTTACACACCACAGCAAAATGGTGTTGCAGAAAAATAAAACCACACTACTGTGGAGTGCGCACATTCTATGTTGAACCCCAGTAAATTGCCAAAGTAAGTGTGAGCAGAAGCATGCAGTACTGCTGCATATCTTTTAAATCGCACTAGTAAGTGCTCTACTGAAAACAAACCTCCATATGAACTGCGGTATGGACCCACCAGTAGGCAACCTGGATCATCTGAAGATCTTTGTAACAGAATGTTATGTGCATGTGAATAAGAATTTTCATTCAAAATTTGATGACTGGACATGTATGTAAATGACAGAGATGGCTTTAGGGTCTGGATTCCATCTCAAAGAAAAGTTATGCTAAGTCATAATGTAAAATTCAAGCCTGAAGTTGTTGCAATCTGCATACCAGTGTTGCTGAATTTGAAGTTGCTGATGAAGGCAATGTTCAACAGAGTCAGTCTAATCAGACTTCTGATGATAAAAAGGAACTGGAAGCTGTCAGCCATGACAAGAGAACAGAAAGAGTAAGTGAAGTGTAAGACTTGGAGACAATGTGAAGTTCCAGAGGAAATAGTAAAGAGGAAGAAGATTTGGATATGGTATCAAGCTCTGGAGGAAACAAAGTTCTGAGAAACAGAGAAGCAAATGTGAGAGAAAGAAACCAGAATGGATGACCAGTGGAGCTTATGTGTACATGGCTGAAACTCCTATCATCAGGGACAAGGATCCAAGCTCATATGCAGAAGTTTTACAGTCTAGCAACAAAAATCAGTGGCTGGAGGCCATTCATGAAGAATTAAAGTCTGTGAAAGAGAATAATACTTGGATATTAGTTGAGCATTGTAATGGTACTTGAATTACATAACCATTACGGTACCTCACCTGAACCTCTCGATACCAGTAATATTCTACTGTATTTCTGTTAACTAGTTAACATATTTCTGAGACAACATTCAGATTTGATTTCATTTGTGATACATCGATATGTTTATATTGCAATGATATTATTCTTATGTGTATTCTTTCTTTTGTCACTATGATCTTTGTAACTCTGATTTTTGGGCATGTAAGCGATAGTTAGTTAGTTGTTAAGTTGTTAGAGGGTTGGACCTTGAGAAAGTCAAGTGTTGGATGTCATGTTGGAAAGATGCATAACATAGTCAGCTTATAAAATGTGAACTTTAACAGTGACTGTGAGGAAGATGTTTTCAAGTATGTTTTGTATTGTGAAGTGATGTTTTGTGTGTTAGTGATATTGCAATAAAAGCAATTAAAAGGAAGTTTAACTTAAATTCAGAGTGCTGATTATTTTTTTTACATCACTATTGTACTAACTTTGAAAGGTTTAATCTCCAAGAATGGTTTGTGAAGGGCATCTACAAAAACTTTTGAATATAGCAGAATAAAACATAGGCCTCTTTGCATCCGAGCTTGGAATCATAACCACCTAGATTTTTAACAATTGAGCCATGATTTTATGATGAGACCAGCCTGGGAAACACAAAAAGATGAGTGCCTAGTTTTTAGACTATTACATGAAATAACTTTATTAACTGTGCTCTAATGACACCTGCCACACAATAACGTAGTTGTTGCCCGAAAATGCAGTATTTAGCAGTGTGAGCAACACCACAACCATTAAATTCTGACCTTTGTTGTGGTACGGTTGTTAGAGCATCCAAGTGGTGTACATATTTTGCAAAATCAATGGGTCTTATGGAAGAAAACTGCATAAAATAGGAAAGCTCACTTCAAGGGTCAACTTGTGGTCAAAGGACATCTACAAAGACAAAGAATTGACTTTGAAGAAATGTTCAACCCTGTCATGCGTTATGATACAATTTGAACTCTGTTGGGAGTGGCTGCTGCACAGAAATTGAAGCTCGACCAGTTTGATGTCAAAACAGCTTTTCTAAATGGTGTAATCAAAGAAGATGTATACATGGAACAAACTGAATGTTTTGAAGATTGTACTGGGCATGTTTGTTTGCTGAAGAAAATTCTGTATGGTCTCAAACAGGCACCACATTGTTAGAACAAATGTTTCCTAGACTTCATGATGAAGGCTGTTTCTAAAAAACAGTGTTGCTGATTTGTGTCTCTTCTACCATCAGAGCAACAAGAACTGTCTATATGTTACAATCTATGTTGATGGTGGTAAGTTGTGGGCAGCAACAGAGCAGATACTAAAGAGTTCAAGAAAATGTTGAAGCAGGAGTTTCATACAACTAGAGGGTCTCTCAACAACTTTTTGGGCATGATACAGCAAAATGAAGATGGGTCAATAGCAGTGAACATAAAAGAATACACAAAGGGAATTCTGGAAATATTGGAAATGGCTGAGTTTAATGGAGTTTCTACACCACTTGGACATGAAGAAAATAATGTCAAAGAGAAGATCACAGCCAAAGTTCCATACTGAGAGACAGTGGGTTGTCTGATGTATTTGACTACAGTTTCATATCCAGACATTGCTTTTGCAGTGAACAAAATAGCTGGAATGATGGAATATCCTACAGTTCAAGACTGGAATCAAGTAAAATGAATTTTTAGGTACTAGAAGAATACGGTGGACTATGGAATAAAGTATAACAACAAAGATAGGTTAAAAGTCTATACTGATGCTTATTATGCTGGTGACAAAGACATGAGACGTTCAATGACAGGTGTCGCAATAACTACCAGTCATGGGGCTGTATCATGGACCAGTCAATTACAATAGACAGTGGTAACATCTACTATGGAAGCAGAAATAATATCAGCCATTGAAGGAGCAAAGGAGTTAATCTGGTTAAAAAGGCTGTTGTATGAATTGACTGGAACTTCCAAACAAGTGAAACCTCCTACTGTGTATTGACAATGCAAGTACAGTAAAACTGCCCAAAAAGCCAACATATCATCGAAAATCAAAGCACATAGAAGTCTGTCACTTCTACATCAGGGAAAGATTCTTGAATGGGGATCTTGAATTAGAACACATTAACGGGACCAAACAACCATATGATCTACTAACCAAGCCACTGGAAAGGGTTCAACTCAAGATGCTGTGTGAAAGATTAAATCCATGTGAAAATCAGCACTCATCTTTTATTTTTCTTTGGAGGAAGCATCAACATTAAAAGAAAAATGAAATGTAGTGTAATATCTGTGTGACACGAGTTTTTCATATCTCTGTTATGTGTGTAAAATTGAATCTTTGGGCAGTAGAACAGAGGGTGCTCATCTTTGTCACAAAACTGAACCTGTGTGTGTGTGTAATGGTTATCTGTGAGGAACGATGTTTTTATAAATCTTCATAGTCTGTTTTAAACAAATAATCTTAACAACAACATTCCATAAAAATTTTTAAAATCATTGGGGGAAGAGCCAACAAAAAGACTATTCACATTGGTGTGTAGAATGTATGAAACTGGCAACATATATTCACACTTTCAGAAAAATACCATCCATACAATTCCAAAGATAACAAGAGCCAACAAGTGCAAGAACTATTGCACATTGAGCTTAAGAGTTCATGCATCCCAGTTGCTGACAAGAATAATACACAGAAGAATGGAAAAGAAAATTATGAATCAATTTGGCTTTAGGAAATGTAAAATCATCGTAGGGACAGTTATGGTGCTGCAGTTGATAACAGAAACAATACTGAAGAAAAATCAAGACATATTCATAGGTTTTGTCAACTTGTAAAAAAGCATTTCACACTGTGAAATGGAGTGAGATGTTCAAAATTCTGAGAAAAACAACAATAAGATAGGGAAAGATAGGTAATGTACAAAAACCAAGAGGGAACAACAAGACAGGAAGACCATGAATGAAATGCACAGACTAAAAAGTGTGTAAGAGAGGCATGTAGTCTTTTGTCCCTACTGTTCAATTTATGCATCAAAGAAGCCATGACAGGAATAAAAGAAAAGTCCAAGAGTGGAATTAAAATTCAAGGTGAGAGAATTCTGATGATAAGATCTGCTGATTACATTGCTATCTTCAGTGAAAGTGAAGAAGAATTACAGAATTCATTGAATGGAAGGAACAGTCTAATGAAAATAGAATTTGGGCTGAGAGTAAACTGAAGAAAGATGAAAGTCATGAGAAGTAGCAGAAATGAGAACAGTGAGAAACTTAACATCAAAATTGATGATAATGAAGTGGATGATGTTACGGAATTCTGCTGCTTAGCTAACGAAATAACCCATGATGGAGGGAGTCAGATGAGTGTCAAAAGCAGATTAGCAATGGCAAAAAAGATATTCTTGCCTAAGAAAAGTCTACTAGTACAAACATATGCCTTAATTTGAGGCCAAAATTTTGTGATAATGTATGTTTGGAGCACAACATTATATGGTAGTGAAACATGGATTGTGGATAAAATGGGAGAGAATTGAAGCAGTTGAAATGTGGTACTACAGGTGAATACTGAAAATTAAGTAGACTGCTAAAGTAAGGAATGAGGTTCTCCTCAGAATCAGTGAGGAAAGGGATATATGGAAAACACTGACAAGAAGAAGAGACAGGCTGATAGGACAACTTTTATAAGAGGGAGCTGTAGAGGGTAAAAACTGTAGAGGAAGACAGAGACTGAAATATGTCCAGCAAATAACTGAAGATGTAGGTTGTAATTGTTACTCTAAGATGAAAAGGTTGGCACACAAGAGGAATTCATGTTTGGTGCATCAAATCAGCCAGAAGACTGATGACTAATAAAAAATGTAATGTACTGGAGCAATACAATACATACTGTTTTTTAAAGAATTGAAGGTGTGGTGTTCTCAGATATTCAGATTCAATGACCTCACACACAAAAATTCTGAGAAACCCACCACAATGCATATCAATGTGAAGCACTGCAGATTAGTTTTTCAATGGCATAAGTTTCATTACCGTGTGTGGTTTAGAATCAAAATTACAGTCGTTTATGTTGAACCAGGTGTGTTTAAATTTCATGCCATTTCCATACTTTGCACACCTCTGAAAATTGATGTTTCCCACCTCCTTTCTAAATCGCTGTATGCACCAAATATGAAGGAAATCTAAGTGGGTTGGGTTGAATGGCATGTTGAATTGACTTGGAACTACCTCAGAACTACCTGACATGAAGGGGTGACTAGGCAGTCTGAGGGTGGACACACATGGAACAAAACGTAGACAGTACAGGTCTTGCTGTAAATGGTACTGATTTTAGTTATGTTGTATTTCAGTAGTGTGTGATTATTTTTCTAAGTGATTGTGAATATGAGTAGTACACATTCCACAAGGATAATTCTTGTCATAAATAAAAATTGTATTGGCGTTTTCAAAAAAATATTTGAATAGTCATTGACAGTAGCCAGGCATTACTGTGCCAGTTGTAGCGATCCAAGTTGCAGCCAAGGTGAATATTATCAATGGACCCATGACAGTGTGATATTTTATGCACAAGTGGCTTATCTATAGAAGACCCAAGGTTGATGAAAAGAACATTTGCAAATGTACCTGAGGTTGACAGGACCATCTGCAATTACTGGCTGTTACAATCAGCCTACTTCATTATGTTTCTGATAGTACTTATGAATGGAAACATTGCAAGATGAGTAGGATAGAATAGAGTATTATGCCAACAAAGGTAAAGTAATCTTAGGCACTAATCAATAAACCTTGTAAAACCAGTAACAAGGTGGACATGTTCCGTGGACCATTTGCATGATAACTCATAATGACGAGGAATAAATCATTTTACATTCACATCCCAAATTAATTTACAAATATTGCTGATACAGAACATTTATAAGACTTTTTTAAAAAATAATCAGATAAGAGTCAGTAATTGCTACTCACCACCTTTTACACACTACAATACTAGAAATTGTTCTATACAATAGAAGAAGGTGTTAAAAGGAAATTTTGGCAGCTTGTTTTGTAACTTTATTTTTCTGTCTGTCAGACATATTATATCACTGGGTAAATGATCATAAATTTTAGTTTTAGCATTGTGAACCCCTTCTGGTATTGTAATCATGTACATGATTGTTCATTTTGAACTGCAGTGGATTATGTACAGCAAATTTCATGAGGGAACAAACATAGTGTGAAGCAGAAGTCAGAATGCTCAACTTCTTAAACAGATGTCTACGAGATGATTGTGGGTGACTACTAAATATTATTCTTATAGCACTTTTTTGAACAATGAAGGCATTCTTCCTTAAAGATGAGTTACCCCAGACCATTATTCCATATGACATTATTGAATGAAAATATGTGTAACATCTGAAATTAGTGATTTACCTCTCTCTAAGATTTTCAGTGATTCTAAGTGAAAATGTGATTGAACCAAATTGTTTTAGGAGTTGCAAAATTAACTTTTTCCAGTTTAAATTCTCATCAATATGGACACCCAAAAATTTTGAAGTTTGAACCCTATTTATTATTTTCTCACCATGTGTTACACTTTTCATTGGTGAAGTATTTGCAGATGTGCAGAACTGAATATGTTGCATCTTTTTAAAACTGAAAAGAAGACCATTGGCAGACAACAGGTCAACACTCAAACACCCAGAAGAGTCAAAATGACCTTTTTCAGTTTTTAAGAAGAATGATTCAAGCGACATTTTTTTATTTGGCATGTACTTTCATTATATTAAAAAGCAGTGCATTTTGCCTAATGGATTATCACTTTTTTCCAGTTTTACCTTTAATGCCCAGATGGGTCATATTGACCTAATTTTGTTTAGAGTTATGCCATACATTTATCTCATGGATTCTTGAGCCTCAGCTACTTTGCTCTTACTTTGCTCTGTAGTGCAACAATTTACTTTCATTCGTATTATTGTCATATGAAATGACAACAATGGACTTGGTTCACCACTGTTCATGATTCCCTTGTAAAAATCAGTCTTTCAAAGGTGATCATGAGGTGAAGATTGAAATGAATCGGAAAGAGTATTTACAAGATGAAGAGATTCTTGCAGAGTTACAAAGAGTTACGGAGTGTGATTCAGATTGTGGCGAACTTTTTCTGACAATTCAGAGAAAGAGTTTTAACTGGAGCAGATGGATCATCTAATACTAATGATTATGACCCTTCAGATACAGATAATGGAAGTTTACAGTCTAGTAAGTATGCTATTATTATTGCTACTAATTTATAATCATCATATTATTATCTACGTATAATGTTACTGTACTTAATTTAGATTTTATAGTGGCGTTCTTATATTTGTTCTATTATTCATGCTCTGTAGATCAAGACGAATCATGTAACAGAAGAGGAGATATTCCTGTTCCTTTGAGTGTAGAACATGTGACTGCTTCTTCATCATCTGATGAAAGACATAAAGAAGTTGCTCCTGCTGGAACAGTCTGGGTAGAAACAGTGCCTAATTCACAAGGTGGACGTCTTCCTAATCACAATAGTTTGAGAAAATCTCCTGGACCTACTCCACATGCAAAAAGAAATGTAAGTGATGAACTTGTATCAAGTGCTTGGCATTTGTTCATAGACAGTTACATAATCAAACAAATCTTGAAATGTACTATAACAGAGGCACACAGAGTACTAGGAAATGACAGCTGGTCAGTGACCACGGAGGAACTAGAAGCATTTATTGCAATTATTTGTGAGGAGTGGTTGCTGAAGTACAGACCGTCACAGTTTATGGGAAGATTCCTGAGGCCTATCTTTTTGTGTGGAAACCACACACCCTTGGTTGGTTGGTTTTTGGGGAAGGAGACCAGACAGCGTGGTCATCGGTCTCATCGGATTAGGGAAGGATGGGGAAGGAAGTCGGCCGTGCCCTTTCAGAGGAACCATCCCAGCATTTGCCTGGAGTGATTTAGGGAAATCACGGAAAACCTAAATCAGGATGGCCGGACGCGGGATTGAACCGTCGTCCTTCCGAATGCGAGTCCAGTGTCCACACACCCTTCATCCTAGTGTTACCATAAATACAAATGAGGAAAAAACTCCACAAAGTGTATGTTATTACAACAAAACAAAATCTGGGGTTGACATAGTAGACAAAATGGCAAGGCAGTATTCAGTCAAAGCTTCCTCAAGAAGATGGCCAGTGCACATCTTTTACTATATCCTTGACGTAACAGGAATAAATGCATATGTAGTATTTAGGGCTGTAACTGGGAAGAAGATCAAAAGAAAACATTTTATTCAGCAGCTTGCAGATGACCTACACTCTGAGCATGTGAAGAGTCACTTTCCTCGTATGACCACAGAAAGCATGAAAACAATGAAAATGAGAATGAAGACAAAATGCCACAGAAGCACTGTAACTGTCAAGTTCTCAAACTCTGCAAAAGGAATAAAACTATTGCCAAGTGCAGTGTAAGAAGATGATTTGTGGAAAATGTACAATGGAAACTGAATACAAATGTGTCAGTTGTGTAAAACAATGAAGTACCTGAAATTTCTACACACATGAAAAGTTCAATTTTTTTATGAATTTAGAACAAAGGAAAGCCTGTCACTTGCTTACCTTTGTTTGGGTGTTACCAGGTTCAATGAAATTTATTTCTATGTCAATAAGTAATATAATTTGTGTCGGTTCTTTTTATCCACAACTATGTATCTAAAATGGTTATAAATCTTATAAACATAAAAATATAATAAATACTTAAAATTTTGAAATAATAGTTCCGAAAACTTTTTTTAAATGGTAGGGGCCAAAATTACCCCTCTGGGCATTTAAGAGGTAGGCAAATTTTGGGCATCCCAATGTTAAAGACATTGTTTACTATTTCTTTTGGAGCTGTAATTGTGCCTGAGTTCATTACAGTATTAGTATCCTAATACATACATTTATATTTGAATCAGATTTTCACTCTGCAGCGGAGTGTGCGCTGATATGAAACTTCCTGGCAGATTAAAACTGTGTGCCGGGCCGAGGCTCAAACTCGGGACCTTTGCAGAAGTAAAGCTGTGAGGACGGGGCGTGAGTCATGCTTGGGTAGCTCAGTTGGTAGAGCACTTGCCCACGAAAGGCAAAGGTCCCGAGTTCGAGTCTCAGTCCGGCACACAGTTTTAATCTGCCAGGAAGTTTCATACATTAATACTTGTTCCATAGACCATGAATATGACATTTCATGTTGTTGCTGTTGTGGTCTTCAGTCCAGAGACTGGTTTGATGCAGCTCTCCATGCTACTCTATCCTGTGCAAGCTTCTTCATCTCCCAGCACCTACTGCAACCTACGAGGTGCATTCAAGTTCTAAGGCCTCCGATTTTTTTTCTCCGGACTGGAAAGAGATAGGAACATGCGCATTGTTTTAAAATGAGGCCGCGTTCATTGGCAATACATCCCAGAGATGACAGCCCGTACGGCAGATGGAATTTTACCGCCAGTGGCGAGAATGAGAACTGTTTTAAATAGTTAAAATGGCGATGTTTTCCTTACTTCAACAGCGTGCAATCATTCGTTTTCTGAATTTGCGTGGTGTGAAACCAATTGAAATTCATCGACAGTTGAAGGAGACATGTGGTGATGGAGTTATGGATGTGTCGAAAGTGCATTCGTGGGCGCGACAGTTTAATGAAGGCAGAACATCGTGTGACAACAAACCAAAACAACCTCGAGCTCGCACAAGCCGGTCTGATGACATGATCGAGAAAATGGAGAGAATTGTTTTGGGGGATCGCCGAATGACTGTTGAATAGATCGCCTCCAGAGTTGGCATTCCTGTGGGTTCTGTGCACACAATCCTTCATGACGACCTGAAAATGCAAAAAGTGTCATCCAGGTGGGTGCTACGAATGCTGATGGACGACCACATGGCTGCCCGTGTGCCATGTTGCCAATCAATGTTGACGCGCAACGACAGCATGAATGGGACTTTCTTTTCGTCGGTTGTGACAATGGATGCCATTTTTCAATCCAGAAACAAAGCGCCAGTCAGCTCAATGGAAGCACACAGATTCACCGCCACCAAAAAAATTTCGGGTAACCGCAGGTGCTGAAAAAATGATGGTGTCCATGTTCTGGGACAGCGAGGGAGTAATCCTTACTCATTGCGTTCCAAAGGGCACTACGGTAACAGGTGCATCCTACGAAAATGTTTTGAAGAACAAATTCCTTCCTGCACTGCAACAAAAACGTCCGGGAAGGGCTGCGCGTGTTTCACCAAGACAACGCACCCGCACATCGGGCTAACGTTAGGCAACAGTTTCTTCGTGATAACAACTTTGAAGTGATTCCTCATGCTCCCTACTCACATGACCTTGCTCCTAGTGACTTTTGGCTTTTTCCAACATTGAAAGACACTCTCCGTGGCCGCACATTCACCAGCCGTGCTGCTATTGCCTCAGCGATTTTCCTGTGGTCAAAACAGACTCCTAAAGAAGCCTTCGCCGGTGCCATGGAATCGTGGCGTCAGCATTGTAAAAAATGTGTACGTCTGCAGGGCGATTACGTCGAGAAGTAACGCCAGTTTCATTGATTTCGGGTGAGTAGTTAATTAGAAAAAAATCGGAGACCTTAGAACTTGAATGCACCTCGTACATCCTTCTGAATCTGTTAAGTGTATTCATATCTTGGTCTCCCTCTACGATTTTTACCCTCCACTCTGCCCTCCAATACTAAATTAGTGATCCCTTGATGCCTCAGAATATGCCCTATCTAGATCACTACTGCTAGACTACGAATAGGTTATTCTCAACAAGAGCTCAAGAGGGATTCTACTCTTCTCGTACCGCGTGCTGTGTACCCCAGTGCGACAAAAAAACATGATGCTAACACATGTAAAATTTGGTGGTAGGTTGGACTGAGGTTAGCTTGTAAAGGCTAAGGTGTGGATTCGATTCCTGCTTTGGTGCCAGTTTTTAACAGCCACAAACATACGCTCTTCACCTCCAGTAACAGCAACTAAAGAACGCAGGACTGTGCCATGGTTCCAAATCAACATTAAACATGTCCATTCGCTACTGCCTGGAACAGAGTCAGATTAGTTTTGGCTGTCGGAGGCAGAAGTTGCTGCTTGCACAAACTCTGCCTCTAGTACGCTTTCTTACAATAGCAATGTTATTTTAGTTCACGAAGCAATCGTCATGTAAGGTCGAAGAACCTTCATTTCTTATTTCCTGTTTGTTTTTAATAAAAGGACGAAAGCAGTGGAGGCAATTCGAAACATTTTTGGCGTCACCAGAGAACCAAATTCTGAGATGGCTTTGCACCGCAAATAGCTGTAACATTTATGATGTTTTCATATGATCCGTATCTTGAAGAGCATTGAAAATTTTCTTCATATCTTTGTCATCTTAATGGCCCAGCACTGAAATCTGTAGCAATTTGCGGAAGGGTTGCACTTCTGTCACGTTGAACGATTCTCTTTCCTTGTCGTCGATCCCGTCCTTGCAGTATCTTTTTTGCGGCCGCGGTGATGTCGGGATTTGATGTTTTACCAGATTCCTGATATTCTCGGTACACTCGTGAAATGGTAATACCGGAAAGTCCCCACTCCATCGCTACTTCGGAGATGCTGTGTCCCATCGCTCGTGTGCCGGCTATAACACCACGTTCAAATTCACTTACATCTTGATATCCTGCCATTGTAGCTGTAGTAATCGATCTAACAAATGCGCCAGACACTTGTCTGATATAGGCGTTGTGGACCGCTGCGTCATATTCTGTCTGTTTACCTACCCCTGTTCAAAGGGCTCTGAGCACTATGGGACTTAACTGCTGAGGTCATCAGTCCCCTAGAACTTAGAACTACTTAAACCTAACTAACCTAAGAACATCACACACATTCATGCCCGAGGCAGTATTCGAACCTGCGACCGTAGCAGTCACGCGGTTCGAGACTGTAACGCCTAGAACCGCTCGGCCACCTCGGCCGGCCATATCCCTGTATTTGAATATGCATGCCTACACCAGTTTATTCGGCGCTTCAGTATAAATGTACTGTATGCGTGCGTAAATGCGGAAACATGAAGTATGGCGACAATATTACCAAATGCCTCCAAACAGGACCAACGTGCTGTCATTGTTTTCTTGGTTGCCGAAGGATGAACACTAGCTGACATCCATCGGAGAATGAAGAATGTATGGGGGCTAGCATATCAGTCTGAAACCACCGTTGTGGAATGCTGCACCAAGTTTCGTGGCGGTCGCGATTCGATACAAGGTGTCGGTTGATCTGGGAGACCACCTGCATCCATTACGGAAAACCACAGGCGCGCGGTTGATGATACGATTGGAATGGATCGGAACATAACAATTCGTGTGGTAGTAAAGGATCTCGACATCGGCTTCGGTAGCGTGCAGTTATGCTACCATAAGGTCTGCTGCCAGTGGATACCAAGCGTGGAATGCCGAATGAATAGCAAACCGGAGCACTGTTTACCTGATACAACTGATGGAAGTGAACGTTGAAGGCAACGCATTCTTTGAGCGCATTGCTGCAGGCGGCAAAATCTAGTGCCAAAACTACGAACCGGAGTCGAATGCGTTGACGATACATTGTTGTCATCATCGTCCCTCGGTCTCAAGAAGTTAAAGAGTCAGCCATCTGCTCAACCTTTTGTTTGGTTACCAGAGCCCATAGCTTATTAAACTTAAGGAACATGGTGTCCCTTTCACTGGGTAACGGTACTTCGCAACGCTGGGGAAATTACACCGTATAAGTAAGGCGAAACGTCCGGGAAAACTGATAGAAATGGTGGTGCTACGTCATAATAACGCACTTCCCCCTTTTAAAACGCTGTAACACACAAGTTGCGCCAACTCAAGTAGGAGACACTAGAGCACCTGTCCTATAGTCCAGATCTCGTCCCATAAGATTACCACGCCACCGCTCCGTTAAAATAAGACCCTGGAAAGTCAACGATTTCTGTCGGACGGCAACGTGTAGCAGGTAGTTACTGACTTCTTCAAGCAGCAGGACATGTTGTTTTAACTGACAGTGATCTTATATTTTAGTCACTGCCATCTTGTTAGTGTTCGTTTGTTTAGGTAATCCATTCCAACAGCAACGTTTTATTCAATACAAAGTTTCCACATCTCACATGACTCGCGCCATTAGCAAAGAAGAGCAAAGAACAGAATGAACCATTGGTGTCTTCTATGACAAATATTGCAGTGGACAGCTTTCATCTAGACTTGTGTGAGGCTTTAGTGTCGGCTAATGTGCCATGGAACGTGCCAAAGAACACCAGTTCTTAAGAGCTTCCTGCAATTTACCAGGTAAGTCGACTTCGTGCAAAAATTATTCGAAACAGATGAGTGAAAGGGCTCTTGCTTGTATTAAAATAAACATTTGTGACCACTGTATTTGGCTTTCAGTCGACGATACTACTGGCATGGCTGAACATTTTTGCAGAACATTCTCAGCCTGTAAAACGTTCTGAGAGACGGTAGAAAAAGCTTCACATTACACAGCTTAGAAATGTGGATCACTGTGTACTGCAATACCAAAATGTAATATGATTGTAGTGTTAGGCCACGGATTATGGGCATACTCAGGTACGCATCTCAAGTGTGTGTTTTTATGTGAGTTACATATGAAAGGAAACATTTCTGTAAAAGAAGTCCCATTACAATAGTATGAAAAGAGAAAATAGTTGTAGTGGCGGTAAATATTTCAACTGATTGTGAATTTTTTCGAGTTTCGATGTAGGAAATAAGTAGTTGTTCACTTTGCACAAAGAACTAGAATCACAGTGTCCAAAATATAATAAAAATTTCTATGTTGTTATTGGAGTTCATTATATTTTTCATTAAAGGACTCCAAAAAGGCTAAAATATTTTCCTGGAAGATAAAGTGCTACAATAAATTTTACAAAAACCTAATAATGCGGGCCCAGGTCATTAGCAATGGTCGATGCTTTGCATCGGTCTCAAGCCAGGCTCACAACAACGAAAATATCATCCGGCGTGACGCTACCGTTGCTTAGCAGTAGTCTGCTTCGAGAGCTGAAGTTATTCGGACGTGTATCTGTGTTCTTCGAAAGGAATATAGTGATAAAAAAGTTTGCTGCAGATCTTTGCAAATAGAAGCGAAATAAGACTTTGAAAGAAGGTTAACTACTGAAGAAAAGCAGACTTGTGAGGTAGAAGACTTTAAAGCGAATGGAGGTAAGTGACCAGTAGACATCCGCACTCAGCCATCATACGTCCACGCTGAAATCATATACTGTGGGCAGAAACTTCAAAACCTGCAACTGCTGAATGTCCTAATCAGAATAAGATACAGCGCGAATCCGAGCAACAGCAAAAACGTTTCGGAGGTTTTTTACGGATATTTTCTGAGTATTTTGCTGAGGGAGCCTCGTGTGAATTGTGCATCACTCTCAGTCGACACCTATGTTTCACAAGCCACTTTACGCTGTATGGCGGAGAGTGCTTCACCATTCCTGGCTTTCATCTCGTATTCGCACATGGTGTGTGGGAAGGTCACCTATAAACAAACCATCGAATGGCTCTAATTTTGCTGATTTCCGAGTCGTTAGAGTTGCGTGAGACCTCAGTAGGAGCAAGTAATATGTTGCCCGACTTTCTTCGGCACGTACGCTCTTAGAATTTCTACACTAACCTCGTCGTGATGCAAACGGCCTCTTGTGGCGACCGCATTGGAGTCTGTATGTTGAGCATACCTGTAACGTTCTCGCGCCAATTCAACGATCCTTTGACGAAATATACCGACCTTCGTTGAAACTTCTCAGTCTCATCTATTACTCGAACAAGAAAAATGCTCCACACTGACCAGCAATTCTTAAGAACCGATAGAACAAGATTTTCGTAAACCACTTCTTTCGTGGATGAATTAGATTTCCGTAAGTCTCTTCTAGTGAATTCCAGCCTGGCATCTGCTTTTCCTAGGATTTTTTTTACGACACCAATTCACTTTAGACCGCTTCGGACAGTTAATCCTAGATATTTTACCAAAATAGCTGTTTCCAGGAACTTTTTCCAAATGGCGTGGTCGAACAGTAATGGATTTCTTCGCCTTTTTGTACGCAGTATACTATAATTCACATAGTTTATAGGACCCTGCCAGTCTCTATACTACTAATGGACTATCCCCCAATATTTCTGCGTTCCGCTCACAGTCTTCTGACGTTGCGTCCGTCCTACAGCCACCAGACTCGTCTGCTTGTAGCCTCACTGAGCCTCTGAAGTTATTCATCTCTGTTTGTAGAAGACTCTTCTACAGATTTTCTTTCTCCGAAAACGTAGTAATGTGTGCGCATAAAACATGTTCAACAGTTCTACAACAGACTGACGTCAGTAATATAGGCGTATAATTATGTGCATCTACCCGACGACCCCTCTTGAATACGAGAATGAAGTGCGCTTCTTTTCCAATAGCTTGGTACCCTCAGTTGCTCCAGCGACGTACGATAAACTGATACTTGAAAGGGTGCGACTAACCTGTGTAGAATGTCGCACTATCTCAGCAGTCACAATGTGTTTCCTCTCATGAGCGATTTCAGTTGATTTCCTATTTCGTGATCACTTGCCTCAAAACTAGCTCTTCAGCATTTGTCCGATGACAGAAAGGTGGTCGTATACATGGAAGAAGCCTGGAGATACTGAAAGGTTTCAGATAGATTATATAATGGTAAAATAGAGATTTAGGAACCAGGTTTTAAATTGTAAGACATTTCCAGGGGCAGATGTGGACTCTGACCACAATCTATTAGTTATGAACTGTAGATTAAAACTGAAGAAACTGCAAAAAGGTGGGAATTTAAGGAGATGGGACCTGGATAAACTGACAGAACCAGAAGTTGTAGAGAGTTTCAGAGAGAGCATTAGGGAAAGATTGACAAGAATGGGGGAAAGAAAAACAGTAGAAGAAGAATGGGTAGATTTGAGAGATGGAATAGTGAAGGCAGCAGACGATCAAGTAGGTAAAAAGACGAGGGCTACTAAAAATCCTTGGGTAACAGAAGAAATATTGAATTTAATTGATGAAAGGAGAAAATACAAAAATTCAGTAAATGAAGCAGGCAAACCGGAAAACAAACGTCTCAAAAATGAGATCGACAGGAAGTGCAAAATGGCTAAGCAGGCATGGCTAGAGGACAAATGTAAGGATGTAGAGGCGTATATCACTAGGGATAAGATAGATACTGCTTACAGGAAAATTAAAGAGACCTTTGGAGAAAAGAGAACCACTTGTGTGAATATCAAGAGCTCAGATGGAAACCCAGTTCTAGGCAAAGAAGGGAAAGCAGAAAGGTGGAAGGAGTATATAGAGGGACTACAAAAGGGCGATGTTTTTGAGGACAATATTATGGAAATGGAAGAGGATGTAGATGAAGATGAAATGGGAGATATGATACTGCGTGAAGAGTTCGACAGAGCACTGAAAGACCTAAGTTGAGACAGGCCCCGGGAGTAGACAAAATTCCATTAGAACTACTGATAGCCTTGGGAGAGCCAGCCCTGACAAAACTCTACCATCTGGTGAGCAAGATGTATGAGACAGGCGAAATGCCCTCAGATTTCAAGAAGAATATAATAATTCCAATCCCAAAGAAAGCATATGTTGACAGGTGTGAAAATTACCGAACTATCAGTTTAATAAGCCACGGCTGCAAAATACTAACACGAATTCTTTACAGACGAATGGAAAAACTGGTAGAAGCTAACCTCGGGGAAGATCAGTGTGGATTCCGTAGAAATGTTGGAACACGTGAGTCAATACTGACACTACGACTTATCTTAGAAAATAGATTAAGGAAAGGCGAACCAACGTTTCTAGCATTTGTAGACTTAGAGAAAGCTTTTAACAATGTTGACTGGAATACTCTCTTTCAAATTCTGTAGGTGGCAGGGGTAAAATACAGGCAGTGAAAGGCTATTTACAATTTGTACAGAAACCAGATGGCAGTTATAAGAGTCGAGGGGCATGAAAGGGAAGCAGTGGTTGGAAGGGAGTGAGACAGCGTTGTAGCCTATCCCCGATGTTATTCAGTCTGTATATTGAGCAAGCAGTAAAGAAAACAAAAGAAAAATTCGGAGAAGGAATTAAAATCGATGGAGAAGAAATAAAAACTTTGAGGTTCGCTGATGACATTGTAATTGTGTCAGAGACAGCAAAGGAGGGACTGATGACCTCAGAAGTTAAGTCCCATAGTGCCCAGAGCCATTTGAACAGTAAAGGACTTGGAAGAGCAGCTGAACGGAATGGACAGTGTCTTGAAAGGAGGATACAAGATGAACATCAACAAAAGCAAAACGAGGATAATGGAATGTAATCGAATTAAAGCGGGTGACGCTGAGGGTGTTACATTAGGAAATGAGACGCTTAAAGTAGTAAATGAATTTTGCTATTTGGGGAGCAAAATAACTGATGATGGTCGAAGTACAGAAGATATAAAATGTAGACTGGGAATGGCAAGGAAAGCGTTTCTGAAGAAGAGAAATTTGTTAACATCGACTATAGATTTAAGTGTCAGGAAGTCTTTTCGGAAAGTATTTGTATGGAGTGTAGCCATGTATGGAAGTCAAACGTGGACGATAAATAATTTAGACAAGAAGAGAATAGAAGCTTTCGAAATGTGGTGCTACAGAGGAATGCTGAAGATTAGATGGGTAGATCAAATAACTAATGAGGAGGTATTGAATAGAATTGGGAAGAAGAGAAGTTTGTGGCACAACTTAACTAGCAGAAGGGATCGGTTGGTAGGACATATTCTGAGGCATCATGGAATCACCAATTTAGTATTGGAGGGCAGTGTGGAGGGTAAAAATGGTATAGGGAGACCAAGAGATGATTACACTAAACAGATTCAGAAGGATTTAGGTTGCAGTAGGTACTGGGAGATGAAGAAGCTTGCACAGGATAGAGTAGCATGGAGTGCTGCATCAAACCAGTCTTTTGACTGAAGTCCACAACAACAACAGAAAGGAGCAAGGATTATACGAACTTGGGGTGAAACCTTTTAGGAAAATCAAATACAGCAATACGGCCTTCTCTTTATCGTCTTCTATTTCTGGACCAGTGCGGCTAACGCAGCGACTGATTAGAAGACAGACATCTTCAATGGAGTAACACTTACCGTGGTCCCAGCATGAGTCTGTTTAGTTCCACAAAACCGATGAAACGAACATCGAATACTGCTTGACTAAATCACTTGTAACTAGTTTCATCAGACCATAGTGTAGATGCAGTAACCGAGAACGTACACTGTTAAATTTGAACTCCATCTCAGATGTGTGCATGTTTCTCCAGACAGCATTAAATGTACGTCCGAAGGAAATAGTTCTGTTAACCGCTTTCGAAGATAAATCATTCGTCATGTGTGCTACGCTAACAGATCGCCTTATGCCCATAGTCAACAAAATTAATTTTTGTGAATCAAGAGGTTTACATGTTCAGTAAAGTATCTTGCATATGTTTTTTTAGGCGATAGAAGGTCAAGACTCTGCAACATGCATGTCCAGACTATGTCGTCGTTAGCTGTACGTATTAATCTTCCTCCTTTCGTAGCATTTTGTATGTAAGTACTAGAAATAAGATGACAATTTATATTCTAAACATTTATTTGCGTGTTACTGAAACCATGATCTTCAGTGTTCTTATTCGGACTGAGACCAGACACAAAAAGGTGTAAAATGACTATAATTACTTAAATCTTCATAACTCTGATTTGCATGATTACGCTGCAAGGTCAGCGAATTTCCTCACTCTCCAGCAGCTGCACATTAGGCTCTATTGCAACACTGATAACTATTATTGTTAACGTAACTAGTAGTTATTTTGTGAGCCTGAAGCGTTTGATCACGATTTATTTATCGTCGGATTATTTAAGACTAATGTAGTGAAGGGAACTGTTTAGCGTTGTCGATCATAGCATACGTTCATTACTTGAGGCAGACAACCTAAAACCCGGAAAGACGGTGGATATGGATGCGCACCGTGGCCAATTGACTCTATGAGGCACTGCTAATACTCTTCACTTCAAATGGTTCAAATGGCTCTGACCACTACGGTACTTAACTTCTGAGGCCATCAGTCCCCTAGAACTTAGAACTACTTAAACCTAACTAACCTAAGGACATCACACACATCCATGCCCGAGGGAGGATTCGAACCTGCGGCCGTAGCGATCGCGCGGTACCAGGCTGTAGCGCCTAGAGCCGCTCGGCCACCACCGCCGGCTACTCTTCACTCTTCATCTTTAAATAAAATAATGATTTTAGTAAGCCCCAGGAAGGAAGGAAGATGACGCGTACTTGATTCCTAGGACGCAAACTACCGAGTAAGGATTCGGATCCAAAAACTTACCACCTGATTAAAAGAATTTCTGGAGCTGTGTTGGAACTTGAGCCACCGCTGCGAAGCTGTAGATGCCAGACGGGGGAAATTTGGTTTTGACATCTCGTCGATGTTCGGAACAAGCAAAAATGTGCCATTAAATGAATAATAAAGTTTTCGGGTTAACTATTCCGCCATTTGCTTGAAGCGGCTAGAGGGAATGAATTAAATTTCAAGTGAGATCGATGAATGACTATGTGAGTAGCTTTGGACGTATGAAAACGAAACGCGCTAACCACTTCGCCAACTCTTCTTGCTCTTCCTTCTCGTCCATAACACAAAACATACGTCGTTGCTCGTAAAGGAAACGCATATGGGCTGCTGGGCATTAGGTACTTTTGCCACACCTCACATCTTTTCCTTTTGAGGTCGTTAATCTGACGAAAATGCTGGTTGCCCCGTTATACCTGGCGATTCAAAAAGAAAGAACAGATTTCACTTGTTTATTACACATTGCGCATGGCACTGGACAGAGGAAGGTTCGAAGTTTTGAGACAGTTGCGCTGTTTGTTTACAGCAAAATGGCGACTGCACCACAAGAGAAATCATTTTGTCCGTTGGAATTTGCGCGACGTCAGTCCATTGTTCACGTGCAACGTGCATTTCACTGCCAATGAAACAAGAAGACGCCTCTGCTAATGCATATTTATGGCCGGCATATAAAATTCTTGGAAGTTGGTTGCTTGTGCACAGGGAAGAGCACTGGCTGGCTACGCACGTGTGATGAAAAGGTGGAGCGTACCCGAGATGCGTTCACACTGAGGCCTCGGTAGCCCACAAGCCGGCCAGGCCGGGAACTTCAGCTTCCTTAAACAACGACGTGGCACGTTCTGAAACAACATCTGCATAGAAAGTCTTGAAAGTTGCAGTTACTGCAGCAATTGCGTCCCGGCGACTGTAACGGAAGGTAGTAATTTTATGTTTCATTTCCCCAGAATACGGCAGAGGACACTTTTTCCGAGCGACTCAACTCTTCAGACGAATTGCCAGAATGAATGAATTTGCGATCACAAAATCCTGGCGTCGTCGTCGAACACCGAAATTGAATGTGTTTTGCGCCGTTTCTGTTCGAAGTGTTTTTGGACCTTTTCATAATGCGGAGGAAAGTGTGACAGGAACTAAATGCCTGAACATGTTGCAAAATTGGTTGTTTCCTCGACTTCACGAAGATTCCAATGTCTTTGTTTTTATGCATGAGGCGGCGGCCTCGTTTTGATCTTTAGGTTCAGCATTATTTTAACAACAGCGTCCCACAACGTTGGATTAGAAGAGATGGACAACAAGATCTTACTGGTTTTGGCCTCCTAGGTCTCTGGGAATGAATAAAAAAAGAATCTTGTCTCACCGATGGCAGCTACTTTTCAGTGCCTGATAAATTGTTGAAGCTGTCGCTTCATTGAACAGAAATCTGTTGATTCGTGTGTGGAACGAAATGGGCTAACGTTTCAATGTTTCTCGAGCTCATGTTTGAGTGTATGGTATTGCGTCTGTGCGAACGTAAAACTTTCAAGCTTCCTCTATCCAGTGACGTGCGTAAAGTGTTCCACCTTTCATAGTTTGTCTGTAATAAACAACTGAAATCTGTTGTTTCTTTATGAATCACCCTGTATGTTCAGCTGTCAAATCGGCTTTAATCAGCGCACAGTAGGCAAAGTGTATGTGAAGAAGGCATTAGCAAGACAGGCAACACGCAGCTTGGGGCTTTATTTTGTTGCACTTTTAGGATTATTATTATTGTTTGTGTTGGGCTTATTTAGTCATACTAAAAACAGCTTGGTACAAATATAAACTCATATAAGCAGAGAAAACAGGTTATATACAGCGCGTACAGTGGCTTTAAATTATTTAACTATTTCACATAGGTTTAATACATACAGATAAGGAATCTTCACATATCAATTGTAGACAGAATATAAAACAGCTTTGTTAATCTTCCTCGATCCTGAACTTAGATTTTGCAATAAAAATATTGGTGGTCAATTATTTGTTCTGGGACCAAACAAGACCGAAATACCAAATTATAAAAAGTTCTTGTGATTCAACTTGGTGTCCTTTAGTGGAGCATGTAGCGGATAGTCCGCATGATAAATCAACCTCGTTTTTCATTCTAGTAATGACATTTTTCACGGATTACTTTGATGGATTTTATTTGAAAACTGACAACCGAAATACATCAGTACATTTGTGTAAGTACCATAAAATGTTAGTCAGTTATTACATCTGAAAATATTGCCAGAAAACTTCATTATAAGACCTTCAAAAAGTAAGCTACACATTATCATAGCAGGCCAAGTGACGTTTATTAAATGCTGCATTACAGTTCCAACTGACACAGGTGCATTATACGATATTGCAATACAATCATGAAAACCCTGTAAACAACCCTCGGGACGTTTTACCAGTCGTTCAGTTCCCCAAAACCAGCTCCTTGGTCAAGGAGCCATTCCAGAACCGCTGTGTAAATTGCTTCGTCGTCGCAAAATTTTCCATCGCTGTGAATCATTTCCTCGACTTCCTTCACATTGTCGTCTATGGTCGACTTGGAAGTCGATGTCCCACTTTCCCTGTCAGCGATCGGCCACATCTGTGCGGCCTTGCTCAAACTTGCTCGAACTGTCAGCAGCACCTCACTGTGGTTGGACGCAACATTCCCTTTGGCCCACATCCCACCAGAATTCACGGTTAATCTGTGTGCAAATTAGACGCTTTGCCCATTAGAATCGTACTGTCCCGCGTAATTCGACTTTGGAGTTCATTTCTAGTTGCTGCGCCATTTCACTCTCGCACTGTGAGGCACCTGTTATCTGCTCCACTGTGTCTGCAGGACACCCAGAGCGTATACTGTTCTCTAGTAATGCCCCATTCTTCTTGCACAATAATCTTAGCGTGGGACTATATGTGTCTTTCATAGTTCCTTCTGCTATTACTTATGGAATTGCAATAAAATTCATTTTGTCTCCGCAACGAAAACATTTTGCATTTAGTGAACTGCATAAATGTGAAAACCATACAACTGAGCAACGCGCATCAGACTAGACTTTCGTGGGTTTTATTCAGACTTTAATATTTATCTGACACACTTCCAGCGTTTTCGTTTGTGTTGGAAAGTAGTGGATTTTGTGACATTTACGACTTCCTAAACCTGCGTGCTTTAGTAGTTTACTTTTTCAATCTCTGTCTGTTAATTTATTTTATTAGACAAAGTTCTTCCATTTATGTCAGTGTCTGTAGCTGAGTTTCGTAGTGCATGTCGATAGTCGTTTTTTTTGTCTGTGCAGTGTAATTTTCCACCATCTTTAGTATGGACAGGGACTGTGATTTATGTGTGCGGGTGTGAGCTGAGTTGGTGGCACTTCGCTTTCAGCTCCAGGTTGTGTTGGCTTTGATTACACAGCTTTAGGCTACAGTGGATGGGCATCGCTGTTGTGGACCGGCCGTGTGGAGCCAACGGACGTCTAACGACTCCTCCGATTAGGCTGCACCAGTGGCCAGACCAATTACTGCAAGCACTGAGGTTGAGCTCTCATCCGTTGTCTACTGGGAGGTCCTCTGGCGGCGTGGCAGGCTGCAAAAGGCTTCCCAGGGGGCCAAATGTAAGGCCGGTTAGTCAGACAAACCGATTCCAGGCACTATCTGCGGCTGTCAATGTCCCTCGGTCAGATGCAGTCTTTTGTCCTGCCGGAGACAAACTCAACCTAAATTTTTGTGAAGTACCTGATGGTGTTCAGAAAGGTCAGGCTAAATACAGTTACAGTGACGGGTTTATTGCTGTTTGAAGTAGTTTATCTTGTACCTAAAATGAAATACATAGTCCCTGTGAGCTAGCATGGGAAGCTGTCATTGTTGGCAACCAGAATAAAATAATAATTGGATCCTTTTACCGACCTCCGAACTGATATAATACAATTGCTGAAAGATTCAATGAAAACTTGAGTCTAATTTTAAACACGTACCCGAGTCATACGATTATAGTAGGTGGAGAGAAGAAATAAAAACTTTGAGGTTCGCCGATGACATTGTAATTCTGTCAGAGACAGCAAAGGGCCTGGAAGAGCAGCTGAACGGAATGGACAGTGTCTTGAAAGGAGGATATTAGATGAATATCAACAAAAGCAAAACGAAGATAGTGGAATGCAGTCGAATTAAATCGGGTGATACTGCGGGAATTAGATTAGGAAATGAGACATTTAAAGTAGTAAATGAGTTTTGCTATTTGGGGAGCAAAATAACTGATGTTGGTGGAAGTAGAGACGATATAAAATGCAGACTGACGATGGCAAGGAAAGCACATGTTTTAACCCGGAGGTACGTATAAAAACACCACAAGAAATTGTGCTAAACGCATTCTCTGAAAATTATTTCGAGTAATTAGCTGATGAACCCACTCGAATGGTTGTGAAAACACACTTGAATTCTTAGCAACAAATAATCGTGAGCTAATAACTAGCATCGAAACAGATATAGGGATCAGTGAACACAGGGTTGTCGTAGCGAGGCAAAATGCCGTAACTCCCAAATCCACCAAAAATCAACGAAAAATATATCTATTAAAAAAAGCAGATAAAAATTCACTTGACGCTTTCCTGGGAGAGAATTTCCACTCCTTCCTAACTAACAATGTAAGTGTAGGCCACATGTCGCTTAAATTAAAACAAATAGTATCGACAGCAGTTGAGAGAATTGTACCAAATAAATTAACAAAGACGGAACTAATCCCCCATGGTACACAAAACAGGTCAGAATAGTTTTGCAGAAATAACGCAAAGAGGATTTCAAATCTAAACGAAAGCAAAATCCCCAAGATTGGCGATCTTTTACAAAAGCTTGAAATTTAGCGCGGACTTCGCTGCAGGATGCTTGTAATAGTTTCCAAACGAAACTTTCCCTTGAAACCTGCCAGAAAATCCAAGGAGATTCCGGTCGTATATAAAGCACGCTAGCGGCAAGAAACAACCAATGCCTTCTCTGCGCGATAATGATGGAAATACTATCGATGACAGTGCTGCTAACCGAACGGTGTGTGGCGGAGGGTACACTGTACCACTACTTGTCATCTCCTTTGCTGGTCCATTCGCAAGTAGAGCGAGGGTAAAATGACTCTCTATATGCCTCCGTAAGAGCCCTAATTTCTAGTATCTTATCTTCGTGGTCCTTACAGGCAAGGTATGTTGGCGGCAGTATAATCTTTGGGCAGTCAGCTTCAAATGCTGGTTCTCTAAATTTTTTCAATAGTGTTTCTCGAAAACAAGGATACCTTCGCTCTAGGGATTCCCATTTGAGTTCCCGAAGCATCTCCGTAACACGTACGTGTTGTTCGAACCTATCGGTAACAAATCTAGCAGCGCGCCTCCGAATTGCTTCGACGTCTTCCTTCAGTCCGACCTGGTATGGATCCCAAACACACGGGCAGTACTTAAGAACAGGTCGCACCAGCGTCCTATATGCGGTCTCCTTTACAGATGAACCACCCTTTCCTAAAATTCTCCCAATAAACCGCTGTTGACCATTCGTCTTCCCTACCACAATCCTCACATACTCGTTCCACCTCATACCGCTTTTCAACGTTATGCCAGATGTTTAAACGACTTGACTGTGTCAAGCAGGAGATTACTAATGCTGTATCCGGACATTACAGGTTTGATCCTCTTACTCATCCGCATTAACTTACATTTTTCCAAATTTGGGGCTATCTGCCATTCATCACTCTAACTGTAAATTATTTCTAAGTCGTCGTGTGTCTTCCTACAGGCACTCAAATTCGACACCTTACCGTACACCACGACATCACAGCAAAGAATTGCAGATTGCTGCCCACACTGCCAGCCAAATCATTTATGTACTTGGAGAACAACAGCGGTCCTATCAAAGTTCCCTGAGGCACTCCTGACGATACCCTTGTCTCTGATGAACACTCGCCGTCGAAGACAACATGCTGCGTTCTATTACTTAAGAAGTCTTAGAGTCACTCACATATCTGTGAACTTATTCATTGTGCTCGTACCTTCGTTAAAAGCCTGCAATGGGGCACCGTGTCAAATGCTTTCCGGAAATCTAGAAATATGCAATCTGCCTATTGCCCTTAATGCATAGTTCTCAGTAGATCATGTAGGAAAAGAGCAAGCTGAATTTCGCACGAGCGATGCCTTCTAAAACCACGCTCATTCGTGTACATCAGCTTCTCAGTCTCAAGAAAGTTTGTTTTATTCGAACCGAGAATGTCTTCAAGGACTCTGCAGCGAACAGGAGAATTTTGCAGGTCCGTTCTTTTACCTTCCTTGTAAACTGAAGTCCCTACTCTTTTTTCCAGTCGCTTGGCACTTGCGCTGGACGAGAGATTCACAATGAATGCAGACTACGTGGGGGGCCATTGTAGTAGAGTACTCTATGTAAAATCGAACTGGGACTCCTTCGGGATCTGCTGATTTATCTGCTTTCAAATCCTTCAATTGTTTCTCTACGCCAGGAATGCTTACTACTATGTCGTCCATACGGGAATCTGCCCGATGATCAAATTGCGGTATGTTTGTACGATTCTCCTCTGTGAACGATTTCTTGAATGTGAAATTTAAAACTTCAACTTACGTATCGCTTTCTTCATCTGCCACACCAGACTGGTCAACAAAGGACTGCGTGGAAGCCTTATACCCGCTTTGCGATTTTACATACGACCAGAATTTTCTCCGGTTCCCTGCCATATCATTTGCGCATAGATCTCTTCACATACGCACAAATCTCTACAAACCTTTGCTTGTCGACATTTATGCGCTCCCTTTTGAACCGAGAGTACAACAACCTCTACTTCCTCCGCATCCTCCGTATTTCGTTATTAAACCATGATGGGTCTTTTCCATCCTTTATCCTCTTGCTAGACACATAAGTCTCCAGACCACTATTTACAATCTGCTTAAACTTTGCCCATAATTCCTCTACATCCATCTTACTGGAACTGAGTTAATAACTGCTTATCTGCTAGCCGCGCGGGATTAGCCGAGCGGTCTGGGGCGCTGCAGTCATGGACTATGCGGCTGATCCCGGCGGAGGTTGGAGTCCTCCCTCGGGCATGGGTTTGTGTGTTTGTCCTTAGGATAATTTAGGTTAGGTAGTGTGTAAGCTTAGGGACTGATGACCTTAGCAGTTAAGTCCCATAAGATTTCACACAGATTTGAACATTTGCTTATCTGCTCTACCTAGTAGAAACACTCTCCCAGACTCCTTGACTGGTTTATTAACTTCTGTAATCGTAGTTCCTATAATGACATCATTATCGCTAATCCCCGTTTCTATACCGACATTGTCGATAAGGTGCGGCCTATTTGTAACAACAGAGTCTAATATGTTTCCACTTCGTGTGGGCTGCCGAGCTAGCTGCTCAAGACAGTTTTGAGAAAACGTCTTCAAAAGTACTTTCGTGACTCTCTGTCTGCACCCCCGCAATGAATATGCCTATATTGCTGTGATTCTCGTAAAATTTTCACTATTTGAACATTCAGTTTATTGTTCCATTGTAGATTTTGAATCACTGTAATAGGCTTTTTGAGTTCGATACTGCAGTAGGTTCTCGAGCCACGCATGAACACCAAATATGAAAGTCTCGCAAATCGCTACAACTTCCGCAGTAAAAATTGAACAACATGGGGGAGGACGAATGGAATATTTCACCTTCGGGACAAGAACTACACATTCTACTACTGAAGTCTCTTGAAATCGAAAGCTATCAGTATAAACCTGAACTACGTGCGTCATTAAAGTTTAACGCAAATACTGAACCATGACTTTATTGTGCCAAAACAATTTTTCATAAAACTGTAATAGTGAAGGTGGAGGTTTCCCAACTGATGAGAATAATGATTCAACTAGTAGAAGGCGAATGCTCCTCGTTTCCGATGCAGACCTAATGTGCGGAGAACTGCCACTTAGGACGGTGATTAATTTACTGTGTGGATGCTGACTTTTTTGGTGAATAAATTTTCCCCCAAGAAATGATGTCGAAAATACAGTGGATATTCAAGAGCTTCCACTAGTAAGGCATTCGTCAAAGTCGATCACATTCCTCCCAGGCAATCCGGAGGCATGCAAATTGTTCTATATCAAGTTTCTAATAAATGCCTGAACTAGTCGATCGTGTACCATTATGCAGCTGGAGAGAACTACAGAAGGTGTCTCAGTCAAACTGTTAGGTCGTTGGCACTCAACCAGCAGGTTTATGCGTAAATGGCTCTGTTTAATGTTAAGGTAAGAGAGTTGATCTTGATGTTGATATGCATCAAAGAAGACGTAAATCGTCTTCATACTGTAGAGCTTGAACCTCTGAAGTAATGATGTAGTCAATATCTCGTGTATATATTAAACCAGAGGAGTGCTGGGAACTGAACATTGAGGCCGACCTCGTGAGGTTCTATGAGTAATTTGTTCTGGAATATCACGCATAGCATTATGGTTTAGGAGAGTTAGAGCGCCAAATACAAAATCTTTCGCCTGTTGTTGAATGCACGAAAAAGTTCAGAGTGCTGAATAGAAAGACTGTCTAGTGTTCCTTAACGCTTTGGAAATCCAAACTGGGTAACAGAAAGTAAATTCCCGGATTCCAAGCACCATTCCAAACGAGGCTTAATGAAGCATTCAAGTAATTTTCTGGCACACGGCGACAACGAGAACTGCATGAAGGAGTTGGACTTCCACGCAGTGCTTTAGGTTAGGTTGCTAGAGCCATTATTTGAATTGTCCAGTGAGCAAGCAGATTCTAATGCAGGTGTTGATAAAGGTTCGTAGAAATGTCGGCAGTGCACGATTTGGCAGGACAAAGAGCACAGGATAGTGTACATAATCCACTCCAAGGACTGAGTTCATCGAGGGCTTCAGCATTTAAATGTGTGGAATTCCTAAGGGACCAAACTGCTGAGGTCATCGGTCGCTAGACTTACACGCTATTTAAACCAACTTGAACTAACTTATGCTAAGAACAACACACACACAAACCCAAGCCCGAGGGAGGACTCGAAACTCGGGCGGAAGGAGCGGCGCAATCCGTGAATGGCGCCTCAAACCGCGCGGCCACTCCGAGCGGCTTTAGCATTTAATTTAGCTCTTTCAGCAGAGACGAGGATCTCAGGAAACGTTCACGTGCTTTGTCTACTGGGGAAATAGCGGGACTGCAGACTATGAAAAAATCTAGTTGTCAAGCACGGCTTCTAACAAGCTGTCAGCCATTTCTCCCTGGTCTGGGTTCCAGTTACCATTTCTGACCTTGCTTATTGTACTTTACACATCAGGTATCTTGATATCTGTGTTCATTTCTTCACAATAAGCTATCCAGTTAAGATGTTTTTCTTTTTAAACCTATTAGATTTTGTAACTACCTTCCAGTATGCAGGTTTCTCTGTTCGTGTCCTCCTGCCCCTCTACTTGTCCACTTCCTGCTATTCTATTTTTCACCCATTTCCTCCTCATGTCCCTTTGTCCATTTCCTGCTCCACCTTTCTCTGCTCCTCTTCTTTCCCCCTGTCACCGTCCATCTCAACGTGGTTCTTAGCTCCAAAAAGATTCTTTCAACAAACTAAGTGATAGGTATAGCAAACTTAGCGGATATCGGTCGATTAGTTTAGGTAGAAATGTGCAACGTACATACGTACTTACATATGTCGCCCGTTTTTATAATTTGTACGGATCTTGATGTATTATTGCTATTCGACATACTCTTTCCCCAAAGAATTCGTATTTGTCCCCAGTGAAGTCACTGTTCAGTGTGAGATTAAATAGTAGGACCTGTACTACTGCGTAAATTACTGAGATGAAATGAATGGAAAGGAAACGTGAAGGGAAAGAGGCAGGAAGAAAATAATGACTTCCAGCCACACACAGGGCATTGCGGCAATGCAACGGAGGGAGTTAAAAGATTGTATCGGACCGGGACCCGAACCCGGAGCTCCGCTTCTGTAGAACTCCGGCCTTAAACGCTTCTGCCATCGGAAATTCTTTCCGTCAGACGAAAATTCCCAACTTACTTCTCGCCGCACAGCAACGATGCCCACCCACAAATCCCTAGTCGCAGAATTCTGATACATGTAGGAGTTCGGACGTTGAGTCAGAGCTTATATGTTAAGCCAGCAATGATGACGCCTCTAACGTCGACTGCAGACCAGACCAGAGTTGGGAATTTTGTGTGGACTGTCTCTCCACAAGGATTTTACCCTTCCTCAACTTGTGGGAAAAGTCTCTTGCTACTGTACGATCTGGGTACAACACAATTTTTCTCCAAATATAAAGAAAGTAACGCGTTATAAACTTCGATCAGTTCTCCACGTTGACTGGGACTATGGTGAAGTACAATGTCGACCAGACGGGTACGCAAACGTTTTCGAATTGATACTGTGTCACGTCACATGAAGCGCGATGAGACACAATGGAGGTTCACATGACATCCTCCTGCTTCATTTATCCCAGGTGAACTGGATGTCCATCTTGCCAAGTCATAAGACAGAGGCAGTGGGAAAATCTCACTAGTACTGTTTAGGACTTTCACGACTAATGGCAGCTGCAACCAACTCAAAGACAATATCTGCAGTCTCATGTTAACAAGTGATGTACAGTGCCCTATAAAAGCGGAATTACAAAAGAGAGACTTAAAAAATGGATTTTGTAAGCATTATTTCCTATCAAAGTTTTCAGGAACCTTCGGTCAGCCACAGACGACAGAGAGAGCTTGTTAAGAGAACTCCACCTACAAGAAATATCTGTCGCTCACACTTCCGAAACGTGGTTCAGACTAGACAGGCATATCAGCTGCAGAGGGTTCTTTTGTTATCAGGTCGGCCAGACCAGACTGCTTACGTGGTGTCGCTGTCCTGTTGCGGAAAGAAGTTAATTTTTCGGCAGTACACATCAGCTCCCATATTACTGGACTGCAGATAACTGTAGCACGAATTAAATTACGTTGATGTTCGTGGGATATGGCTCCCCGACAAGCGAGATACATGAAGCAGAATGGAACGGACTTTCGCTCCAATTTGAAGCACCTCTGGTATTCTGTGGGGATTTCAACGCTCACAGCACTAGTTGGGGCAATTCGTGTACATAAGGCCCAGGACAAAACTTAGCTAATTTAATGGAAATAGTGACTTCATAGTCCTCAACGATAGCTCTCCTTTCTTGGTGTCTGTTGCCCACAAAAACGGCTGTGTTGTGGATCTTATGTTATGCTGTACTCGGTCGATATTCCATGAAAAATTAGGACCAGGTAACGTCGCTATTATTCTGACGATGCAAGCGGCAACGAGAGAAGTGGGAGACTTTTCTAGTAATCACTGGAACATCAAAATTGCAAACTGGCACTCTTTCAAAAAAGTAATGGAGAGTATTGTTGCTGAAATAGGACTATCAGAAACCGTCTCGGTGCACGCATCTTACTATATGTTATTCAACTTGTTAAATGCGACAGACTTCTATTACCAAAAGCGACATGCCACTTCGTTACAGGTTAGAAACTCCGTGGTATGCTGGAATACGATATGCTCACCAGTGATTACCGAGAGTCGACAAGCACTTAAGCAGCATTACGATCTCCTCATCTTAGGACAGGGAGAGGTGGGGGGAGGTGATCGACAGACAGAGGAGGGGTGAAGAGGTGATAGATTGGAGAAGGTGAGGAGGAGATGGAATGAGAGAGGGAGAAGGAGGAAATAGAATTAGAAGGTGAAGAAGGAGATGGAGAAAGGGGAGATACATAGAGAGGCGACGAGCAGGAGGACAGAGAGATAAGAGGATAATTGGACAGAGAGGGAAAAGGAGCAGATGAATGGGGAGAGGTTTTAGGAGAAGATGGAAAGAGAAAGGGGCAGGAAGACATGGGCCGAGAGTGACGGGTACAAAGCGCCCAATGAATAACGTGTACAAGAAGGCGAAGTAGCAACGAACTTAGATCGTAGAAGCGAGAAGAAAGCATCTTGCGATTCCGTGTGCTGTGCGACAAGTACTCAAATTCTTCCTCTCGAAACAGTTATTGAGAGTAATTCTGACTACCGTAATAATAAAATCCTAGGTGACCAGTTAAAACAAGTGTGATTCCGTAAACAGATTAATTATTTACACGGTTTATATCAAAAAGTGTTAGAGTTAATACTAGCATACGCGAACTATATGGGATAAATCGAGATAAATGTTGCTGTGCTTCATTCGAGCGAACCAGATGTTGTTCACACTTCTATGTACATAGTCTGGTGGACCAAACGACATTCTATTCCTGGTGTACGTCATCGAAAACATCAAAATTACTCTATTTAAGTAAAAGGACCATGAAACGAAGTCGTCAGTATCGGATAGGAAACTGTAACCATAAATACGAAATTATGTTTCTCTGCTCACGAGGTTGAATTTTTTAATGTTGCGTGACTTCCTTCTGTCTCAGGTTGAGCCAGATCTCCGAGATGACCCTGATCTTCTGACGGCATTGCTTGCAGCAGCAGTTATTTTGGAGTTACTCGACCTGAACTGAACGATAGAATGATGACTCAATGATAGAAACAAAGTGGAAACCTTGTACACCAAGGCTTTTTCCTGGCCACACATAACACGCAGCGAGTCGCAAATCTTAAGGCGCGAAGTCTGAAGGTAGCGAACCAGCGAAAAACAAGATTGATAGGCTTAATTCCCTGATTACTCCTTTATCTATGTCTCAGACAAGCATTCTGTGTTACCAAAATTCATTATGTTGTTGTGTTGTGGTCTTCAGTCCTGAGACTGGTTTGATGCAGCTCTCCATGCTACTCTATCCTGTGCAAGCTCCTTCATCTCCCACTACCTACTGCAACCTACATCCTTCTGAATCTGCTTAGTGTATTCATCTCTTGGTCTCCCCTCTACGATTTTTACCCTCCACGCTGCCATCCAATGCTAAACTTGTGATCCCTTGATGCCTCAGGACATGTCCTACCAACCGATCCCTTCTTCTAGTCAAGTTGTGCCACAATCTCTCTTCTAACCAATCCTATTCAATACCTCCTCATTAGTTACGTGATCTACCCACCTAATCTTCAACATTCTTCTGTAGCACCACATTTCGAAAGCTTCTGTTCTCTTCTTGTCCAAACTATTTATTGGCCATGTTTCACTTCCATACATAGCTACACTCCATACAAATACTTTCATAAATGACTTCCTGACACTTAAATCTATAATCGATGTTAACAAATTTCTCTTCTTCAGAAACGCTTTCCTTGCCATTCCCAGTCTACATTTTATATCCTCTCTACTTCGACCACCATCAGTTATTTTGCTCCCCAAATAGCAAAACTCCTTTACTACTTTAAGTGTCTCATTTCCTAATCTAATTCCCTCAGCATCACCCGACTTAATTTGACTACATTCCATTATCCTTGTTTTGCTTTTGTTGATGTCCATCTTACATCCTCCTTTCAGGACACTGTCCATTCCATTTAACTGCTCTTCCAAGTCCTTTGCTGCCTCTGACAGAATTACAATGTCATCGGCAAACCTCAAAGTTTTTATTTCTTCTCCCTGGATTTTAATACCTACTCCAAACTTTTCTTTTGTTTCCTTTACTGCTTGCTCAATATACAGATTGAATAACATCGGGGAGAGGCTACAACCCTGTCTCACTCCCTTCCAACCACTGCTTCCCTTTCATGCCCCTCGACTCTTATAACTGCCATCTGCTTTCTGTACAAATTGTAAATAGCCTTTCGCTCCCTGTATTTTACCCCTGCCACCTTTAGAATTTGAAAGAGAGTATTCCAGTCAACATTGTCAAAAGCTTCCTGTAAGTCTACAAATGCTAGAAACGTAGGTTTGCCTTTCCTTAATCTTTCTTCTAAGATAAGTCGTATGGTCAGTATTGCCTCACGTGTTCCAACATTTCTACGGAATCCACACTGATCTTCCCCTAGTTCGATTTCTACCAGTTTTTCCATTCGTCTGTAAATAATTCGCGTAGTATTTTGCAGCTGTGACTTATTAAACTGATAGTTCGGTAATTTTCACATCTGTCAACATCTGCTTTCTTTGGGATTGGAATTATTATATTCTTCTTGAAGTCTGAGGGTATTTCGCCTGTCTCATACATCTTACTCATCAGATGGTAGAGTTTTGGCAGGGCTGGCTCTCCCAAGGCTATCAATAGTTCGAACGGAATGTTGTCTACTCCCGGGGCATTGTTTCGACTCAGGTCTATCAGAGCTTTTTCAAACTCGTCATGCAGTATCATATCTTCCATTTCATCCTTATCTACGTCCTCTTCCATTTCCATAATATTGTCCTCAAGTACATCGCCCTTGTATAGACCCTCTATATACTCCTTCCACCTTTCTGCTTTCCCTTCTTTGCTTAGAACTGGCTTTCCATCTGAGCTCTTGATATTCACACAAGTGGCTCTCTTTTCTCCAAAGGTCTTTCTAATTTTCCTGTAGGCTGTATCTATCTTACCCCTAGTGAGATAAGCCTCCACATCCTTACATTTGTCCTCTAGCCATGCCTGCTTAGCCATTTTGCACTTCCTGTCGATCTCATTTTTGAGACGTTTGTATTCCTTTTTGTCTGCTTCATTTACTGCATTTTTATATTTTCTCCTTTCATCAATTAAATTCAATATTTCTTCTGTTACCCAAGGATTTCTACTAGCCCTCGTCTTTTTACCTACTTGATCCTCTGCTGCCTTCACGACTTCATCCCTCAGAGCTACCCATTCGTCTTCTACTGTATTTCTTTCCCCCATTCCTGTCAATTGTTCCCTTATGTTGCCCCTGAAACTCTGTACAACCTCTGGTTCTTTCAGTTTATCCAGGTCCCATCTCCTTAAATTCCCACCTTTTTGCAATTTCTTCAGTTTTAATCTACAGTTCATAACCAATAGATTGTGGTCAGAGTCCACATCTACCCCTGGAAATGTCCTACAATTTAAAACCTGGTTCCTAAATCTCTGTCTTACCATTATATAATCTATCTGATACCTTTCAGTATCTCCAGGATTCTTCCATGTATACAACCTTCTTTTATGATTCTTGAACCAAGTGTTAGTTATGATTAAGTTATCCTCTGTGCAAAATTCTAACAGACGGCTTCCTCTTTCATTCCTTAGCCCCAATCCATATTCACCTACTATGTTTCCTTCTCTCCCTTTTCCTACTGTCGAATTCCAGTCACCCATGACTATTAAATTTTCGTCTCCCTTCACTACCTGAATAATTTCTTTTATCTCATCATACATTTCTTCAATTTCTTCATCATCTGCAGAGGTAGTTGGCATATAAACTTGTACTACTGTAGTAGGCATGGGCTTCGCGTCTATCTTGGCCACTATAATACGTTCACTGTGCTGTTTGTAGTAGCTTACCCGTACTCCTATTTTTTTATTCATTATTAAACCCACTCCTGCATTACCCCTATTTGATTTCGTATTTATAACCCTGTATTCACCTGACCAGAAGTCTTGTTCCTCCTGCCACCGAACTTCACTAATTCCCACTATATCTAACTTCAACCTATCCATTTCCCTTTTTACATTTTCTAACCCACCTGCCCGATTGAGGGATCTGACATTCCACGTTCCGATCCGTAGAACGCCAGTTTTCTTTCTCCTGATAACAACGTCCTCTTGAGTAGTCGCCGCCCGGAGATCCGAATGGGGGACTATTTTACCTCCGGGATATTTTACCCAAGAGGACGCCATCATCATTTAACCATACAGTAATGCTGCATGCCCTCGGGAAAAATACGGCTGCAGTTTCCCCTTGCTTTCAGCCGTTCGCAGTACCACAACAGCAAGGCCGTTTTGGTTAATGTTACAAGGCCAGATCAGTCAATCATCCAGACTGTTGCCCCTGCAACTACTGAAAAGGCTGCTGCCCCTCTTCAGGAACCACACGTTTGTCTGGCCGCTCAACTGATACCCCTCCGTTGTGGTTGCACCTACGGTACGGCTACCTGTATCGTTGAGGCACGCAAGCCTCCCCACCAACGGCAAGGTCCGTGGTTCATGGGGGGAGGGAAATTCATCATAAGAATTGTAAATACTGCGAATGTGTCAATGAGCAATAATGACTGCGCGAACAATTTCAGTATTGTCATGATCTATCTAAATGCGATAGACAGTTTATTTCGTCACAAAAAGGAGACTGACTGTTTCAGGCAAAACGTATCCCCATATCGACTCTGTCATTTGTCTATAACGACATCGTCAACTCGTCAACATATGCCCACTTAAGGAGACGCAGGGCGAGTAAAAGCTTAGATTATAGACTTAGACATTACCTTTGATGCGTAGTAGAACACTGATTGTTGGAAATCCTATGGAAATCGAAAGTATCACGGAATGATGGCCTCAGGGACCCATCTATTGGCTAATCGTTCGTGGGATATCCATTAGAACGTTCCTTGGGTTCATCAGAAAGGATTATTTAATTGAAAGCATTATCACTTATGAATACTCACTTGTTGTAGCAGCTGATATCACAGCCACATTGTTCGGTGGACAAATACAGCGTTTGATCCATTGCAGCGGAAGTGCTGGAACTATTAATATGTAAGAACAATTACTAATGAAAAACAGATGTTATTAAAAAATTGTAAACCAAACTGAAAGCGATTCTGTAACTGGTAGAAAAATTAACCTTACTTATGGAGGCACCTAGACGAAAGAATCGTCAGTAACAGAAAAAATATTAAAACGAATAACAATGTGCACAGGGAGAAATGACTCACACACTATACGTGTGAATTACAAAAAAAAAAGCGAGAATTAACCTAGAGCAACTACACAATTTTAGAAACTAATAGAGGACAGCGTGCGATGAATGTATTACATGTGGCTAAATGTATTCCAATAAATAATTTATCGTAACACCTGACATATACACTCCTGGAAATGGAAAAAAGAACACATTGACACCGGTGTGTCAGACCCACCATACTTGCTCCGGACACTGCGGGAGGGCTGTACAAGCAATGATCACACGCACGGCACAGCGGACACACCAGGAACCGCGGTGTTGGCCGTCGAATGGCGCTAGCTGCGCAGCATTTGTGCACCGCCGCCGTCAGTGTCAGCCAGTTTGCCGTGGCATACGGAGCTCCATCGCAGTCTTTAACACTGGTAGCATGCCGCGACAGCGTGGACGTGAACCGTATGTGCAGTTGACGGACTTTGAGCGAGGGCGTATAGTGGGCATGCGGGAGGCCGGGTGGACGTACCGCCGAATTGCTCAACACGTGGGGCGTGAGGTCTCCACAGTACATCGATGTTGTCGCCAGTGGTCGGCGGAAGGTGCACGTGCCCGTCGACCTGGGACCGGACCGCAGCGACGCACGGATGCACGCCAAGACCGTACGATCCTACGCAGTGCCGTAGGGGACCGCACCGCCACTTCCCAGCAAATTAGGGACACTGTTGCTCCTGGGGTATCGGCGAGGACCATTCGCAACCGTCTCCATGAAGCTGGGCTACGGTCACGCACACCGTTAGGCCGTCTTCCGCTCACGCCCCAACATCGTGCAGCCCGCCTCTAGTGGTGTCGCGACAGGCGTGAATGGAGGGACGAATGGAGACGTGTCGTCTTCAGCGATGAGAGTCGCTTCTGCCTTGGTGCCAATGATGGTCGTATGCGTGTTTGGCGCCGTGCAGGTGAGCGCCACAATCAGCACTGCATACGACCGAGGCACACAGGGCCAACACCCGGCATCATGGTGTGGGGAGCGATCTCCTACACTGGCCGTACACCACTGGTGATCGTCGAGGGGACACTGAATAGTGCACGGTACATCCAAACCGTCATCGAACCCATCGTTCTACCATTCCTAGACCGGCAAGGGAACTTGCTGTTCCAACAGGACAATGCACGTCCGCATGTATCCCGTGCCACCCAACGTGCTCTAGAAGGTGTAAGTCAACTACCCTGGCCAGCAATATCTCCGGATCTGTCCCCCATTGAGCATGTTTGGGACTGGATGAAGCGTCGTCTCACGCGGTCTGCACGTCCAGCACGAACGCTGGTCCAACTGAGGCGCCAGGTGGAAATGGCATGGCAAGCCGTTCCACAGGACTACATCCAGCATCTCTACGATCGTCTCCATGGGAGAATAGCAGCCTGCATTGCTGCGAAAGGTGGATATACACTGTACTAGTGCCGACATTGTGCATGCTCTGTTGCCTGTGTCTTTGTGCCTGTGGTTCTGTCAGTGTGATCATGTGATGTATCTGACCCCAGGAATGTGTCAATAAAGTTTCCCCTTCCTGGGACAATGAATTCACCGTGTTCTTATTTCAATTTCCAGGAGTGTATATTGCTAACGGTTACATGTTACGTATGTTAAGCGAATTTAATTTGACAGATAATTTAGCGTAGTATTGTGGCATAAGTTTATATTTTCGATAGCAAGAATCCATGTTTTCAACTGCCTACATAGCTTAATTTGAACTTCCTGTAGATCTCTATGCACATATGTATACTGTCGAAATTAGTAAACAAAAAATCATCACAATAGTTATATACAAATTTGGTCACAGATAATGCATTATGGTTTTAGAACATAATTCTCTTGGCTGGTTTCGTTCTTCTTCATGGGCTAACTTTTTACACCAATACATTTACCACACACTGCATCAGTAATGAACTGCCTTATATATTCTAACCTCTGCAAGTACACAAACTTTTTCCTTTCAAGTGCCATTCCGCTGAGCGTGTTTCATTAAAATCTTACATCTTCTCACTCTTGTACATCTCATTGGTCTACCTTATTCATAACAGTCATCACGTTTCACACACTTTAAACGCTACACTTATGGACTGCTTACGTTACGTAAAATCTGTTCAAGCATGATAAGTCATTTGTCTACAGTACTCCTATTTTTTAGATACATGCCATCCTATCTGAGTTAGTAATGGTAAAAACAAATCACCCAAAGTTTATGGAGTATGTTCGCTTCAGGGAGAGGAGGGAGACCGAATATCCGCCTTTTAGATCTTTCCTTGCCAACTGTCTCGAGATCCTGCTACTCGCATCAAGCAGAGGGAGAAGGAAATGGAAGATATGTGGAAGGGCGGCTATGCAGAGGTAAGCTAACATCAGTACTGCCCTGTAGAGCAAGCAGGACGAAACGGCAAAACAGGAAGAGAGAGAAGAGAGGCCAGCTACATCTCTTACTGTATGCACCCCAGAGCCATCCACTCTCCCAGAAAACTCTCTTATTTTTACATGTAGGACCAAGTAAGGAACCCAATCTATTGTAATCCATTAATACTAACTAGGACTGGTTACAAAATCCCAAGGCAAATGTAAAGTGGAAAGCAATGATATTGCTATGGAAAGTAAGCTTCCGTTGTAAAATTATCAGGGATTCGGAATATACCACTCTTTTGACACACAAGGTAAAAACGCTGGCTAACAGTTGACTTAGTCTTCCATGATTTCCAATGGGCGTTCGACACGCTGCCCCATGTGTCCAGTACACAATATACGATCATACGGAGTGTCAGTTTGAATCCGTTTGCATAAAACTAAGCTCTGCTGTAAACTTCAGTGGGCATATGCCATTTGAAATAATGAAGACGAAAGCAGACTACAATTTCTGTGCTGTAGTTTGAGGAAAACGTGAATGATGCTAGCGCGACGATATGTAGTTCACAGTTCCAGTATTTGTGACCCTTTTTCAAGACCGCATGGAGAAGAAGGCTGAGAAACATGTAGAATCTATACACACAATAAAATTGTAACTAGCTGACGACAGTACATGGGAGATATTTAAGAAATCTTAAACTGAGGGATCTTTTAACAGCAATAGAATCCAAAACTGTTATTTTTAGAATTTTTGTCTGTTTGTCTTTCTGTCCGTGTGTTTGTGCGCGCTTCACACAAAAAGTACTGCACGAAATTGGATGCGGTTTTGACAGTTATGTTGTTTGAGGTTCAAAAAATGGCTGTGAGCACTCTGGGACTTAACATCGGAAGTCATCACTTCCCTAGAACTTAGAACTACTTAAACCTAACTAACCTAAGGCCATCACACACATCCATACCCGAGGCAGGATTCGAACCTGCGACCGTAGCAGACGCGCGGTTCCGGACTGAAGCGCCTAGAACCGCTCGGACACCGCGGCCGGTCTGTTTGAGGTCTACGTTTTATCTTGATACGCTGCCTACAATCCTAGTTGTCTATACATATAGAGTATTTCTTTAACTGGGTCCTGACCGGGAAATCGGAAATGAATAAATTTCTCATTTTTTATGTGGATCGACTGAGTTTCATGTAGAGATTATTTCATTATGCTGGAAGAAAAAAATTGTGAGAGATCTTTTATAAAACTAAACTAAGATAGAAATGATACAACCCATAAAAGTAGTATTTTTGACCGTTTTAACATAATAATAACTATGTTACAGTTTAACTTCGTTATCCATAGACATTCTTGAATTCATTATTGAAACGCTGTAACTATTATCGCTGATAAGTTTGTGGAGTAGGCAGTAATAATCTATTATCGTTGATACATTTGTCGAGTTGACACTAAAAATCACTTTCACACGTTTCCTCAGAGGTTTCCATCGTGTCTTACCGATATAAGTAAAGTGATGCCGTTGTTGTGATTTCGTATTAGTGTCGTCATTCTGTTAACTTCTTTCATTTTAGTTATTCTGCCAGAAAGCCTTTGCGTAGTTGTTCCTTCGATAGAAGAATTCATTCGTTTCGTTTATGGAAGTGTATCCCAAATGAGACGTCACGAGAATTCTTGGCTTTGTGATGACGTCTAAAAATGATTACGAGGCTGCTGTAAACCAAAGCATTTTGGAAAAAAAAATGATGAGAAGGAGGTGGTATATAGGTCCAGAAATACGGTTCTGGACCGGACCGATACTTTACTTGTCGGTTAGAGTTTCTCAACTCCGTCTCCGCATTCGGACTCCCCATCCATATCATCGCTCTGAAAGTTGGTATTCCGATTATGCTGCTTCGGAACTTAACCGCTCCGAAGGTACGAAATGGAATTCGCCTAAAAGTGGAGTCACTTCACAATAATATTACAGAGTCTGAAACTGTTACGGGCTGTGGAGTTGGTGAAACCACGCATACCCTCATTCCCAACAACCTCCCTTTGCAATTCAAACGCTTACGGTTTCCCGTGAGCATATGCTTAGCCATGACCGTCAACAAGTCGCAAGGACAGAAGCTCCCAGCCGTTGTCGATTCAGGATAAACTGTTTCTCAAATGGACAGCTCTGCGTACCTCGCTCGCGGCTCACTAGCTCGGATAATTTGTTTATAATGTCTCCTATTAGCGAAATGTCGAATGTTGTACATGGAGAAATTCTTCCGTTTTCATAATTTATTGAATACGACAGTTCTATTGGTACTTCATGCTTCAAATATCTGTATCTGTGCATACAGACACCTCAATTCTTTACCGTTGCACCCTTTTGACAGCTTCACCTTCAGCTTTTTATATCCATTTTTCTCACTGGTAATAAGCTTCAGTATATTCCAAAATTCATGTGGGTTCGAAATCCACACGGACGAAGTCGCGGGCAAACGCTAGTAGTTGTTAAACTAAGTAAACGGAACAGAACCCACGAAGATATGACAGAGAGTTTTTGGGTGTGGGGACTCTCAAACAAAAGGTGACGATGTCGTCGTGGAGTCTCTTTGCATAGTCTTCCAGAATCGGAATTCCAGGTAGATTGGGCGCATCACGGAGCTTCAAACGTATATTCACGTAACGATGGGGAGGATCAAAGGAGAGAAATTGAGAAGGACAAAGAGATTATTATAAACATACATGTAGGTTCTCGTTAGCGATATCTCTTGTTTGCGATTGCCTGCGCATTTTGCTATTTACGAGGGTTATTCCAAAAGTAAGGTCCGATCGGTCGCGAAATGGAAACTACTATGAAAATCCGATAAAGCTTTGCACAGATGTGTTGGGTAGTGTCTCTAGTATAACCCCAGTTAGCATCACGTCGCTCTTCTCATTTCTGAGCTCGCAGTGAGTGCGTAAAGATGTCTAGAAAATAGTGTCTGCCGCCAAGTACGAGGGCCTGGTGAGAAATTTCGCCTGAAGCTATGCAGCCAACATTACATAACTGTCGTGCTGTTTCGTCTTCACGACAATTCTGAGCCGCATTCTGCAGGGGCAATGAAGATGCTCCTGCATCGTTTTCAAATGGAAATGTGAGATTACCCACAATACAGTCCGCAATTGTCTCCCCCTGAGTTTCATCTCTGGTCACATGAACCGCTGTCTTTGAAGACAACATTTTGACACAGACAACGAGGTGTAGGCCAGCGTGGAGAATTGGCGGAAAGCACTCGCGGCTGCCTTCTATGATGAGGCTATTGAAAAGTTGGTACAACGCTATGACAAAAGTCTAAGTCAGAACGGCGACTACGTAGAGAAGTAGCTGAAAGGTGTAGCTAATTGTTACAAGTAAAACATTTCTGATGTTCACTGTGGTTTCAATTTGGCAATCAATCGGACCTTACTTTTGGAATAACCCTCGTAGCTGCTGTACGTATACATGTGCTGTACTGTCGCAATTAGAGAACAAAGAAACATAACAAACGCTACACACGAGACGGATCACAGACAATGCAATACGTTTTTCAAGTCATAACTCTGTTGACTTGTTTCATCTTCCTGCAAGTGATATCATCTTAAATATTCCTGTGTACTACAAACTGCACGGGCAATAATCTGCTTCTTATAAACGTCCTTTTCGCATCTTCACATTTTTTTCTCTTTGAAGTTCTTGGAACATTATTCCTGGTTGCCTTAACAATAGTCGTGTCATCCTAACCCTTATTCTATTAACTGTGCCGCATAAAAACATTCTCTCGTCTTTTCGCTCGTGTGCCTCTCAATTAATATTAATTTTTAACAGACGTCTATAGCACCGCATTCACATTATTTAAGAGCCACAGTTATGGGCTGCTTAATTAATAGACAGTCTGCTTAACAAAGCTAAGTCAGTTGCCTAAAGTTTCCTATCTGTTAGACATACGTCATCCTAGCTCAATAATTGATGGTAAAATGGAACCATCCACAAGGCCATGTTGTTGGGCGCATCAAGGAGAGAAATGTGGCCGATGAAATACAACCGTCTGATGTCCACGACCGAAAACAGACTGCAAAGCGTCGCCACCGCCGCAAGAGACGTGAGCGAAAACCGCAGGAGTGCCCCGCTGAGGTAAGTCAGTGTCATTACTGCCATGAAGAGCACGATTGACGAAACGGCCACTCAGGGTGAGAGCGGAGGAAGAGCAACTACTTCTCGAACTGTACGCATTGCAGATTCAACCACTCTGTGAGATCATGTCTACAGAGAATTTCTGACACTCCATACATGCCTCCACAACTTTAAATTCAGTCGCCTCTCATGTTTGTAATAAGGACAATTTAAGGGCTTCACTTTATTACAGTTAAATAATACATTGATTACAAGAGCACGAGGTAAATCTTGGGTCATACCGTTTTTTATTGCTGTGGGATAGTAAGGTTCGATGTAAAATAGCCGTGGATTTTGGATATAATACTTGTATGACACAGTACAGCCTCGAACAACTTGGTATCCACAAATTATAGACCCACATCTGTACCAGTCACAAATGACCAACGACTACTGCCGGTTGGAGAGACAGCCATCCATCGCAATTGCAAATTCGAGGGAAGGGTGTAAGATTAGCAAATGACTTTCGGTTTCGATGAAATCATTATCGATGTAGCACGTATTCGAAGTGTGGAACGATGAGGAATGAAAGTGTTTGACACATTGTAGACGCAAGTATGACGGTAAGCGATCTATGAAAACGCCGAGACCCTCAATGCGATTGGCCGAGGTGAATTTAACAGAGCACATACTGATTTCGAGCAGTGTTTCTTACCAACTCGCCACTTTGCTGGATGCAGTTTCTTTATCTTTGTTCAGCTTGTCTCTTGCAGAGGCGGAAAACGTGAAATGCTCAGCAAAAGGTGACCTTTAGTACCTGTAGTCCCAGAGCAGTTACATCCTTATCTATTTCCTAGTACGGAAAGAGGAAGTTAGCTACGTGCAAACCATAGACCGAAGCATCATAGACTCGTCGAGTCAGTCCCAAACTGAACAGAAGTATTAGTGCGAAGACCTATCACATGAACGAAAAAACCATATTTTACGTAAATATACGTATAAGCGATATTAGCCCAAACTTTTAGCGAGAGTGTACAGCCGGCCGCGGTGGTCTAGTGGTTCTAGGCGCGCAGTCCGGAACCGCGGGACTGCTCCGGTCGCAGGTTCGAATCCTGCCTCGGGCATGGATGTGTGTGATATCCTTAGGTTAGTTAGGTTTAAGTAGTTCTAAGTTCTAGGGGACTGATGACCACAGAAGTTAAGTCCCATAGTGCTCAGAGCCATTTGAACCATTTTTTTTGAAAGTGTACACTTAAGTAAGGTATACACACTCCACAACTGCCAGCAATGAACATGTTATGAGGCAGTAGGTAATGAATAAAGCAGTCGGAAACAGTCGCAATACTACAACGATTTATGCCTAAAAGAAAGTAGTGTCTCACATAACGTAAATGGTAGAAAAGGAATGACTGCCGTAACATATCAGAACGCTTGGTAGCGAATTGGGCAAGGTGAATCTGACCTCATAAACATTCCATCCGTATTAATGATAACCTCTGTGACGACACAAAGGGCACAGCGAGAACAACTTCAGGTTTCTTAAAAAAAAACCTGACGCAGTAAGAGGGTCAGTTATACTTTCGAGTGGTCTTTTCTAGTTTATTACAATCCCATGAATATTTCTTCGCGTGATGAGCTATGCGTAACTTTGCAACTAGGTAATTCGTCGAGACTGTTTGTGTGAATTAGTAGTAAAAGCAGTCGGTGAGCAAACACGATATCAATGGCACAAGTCGTGAAAAGCGTTACTGTCTCTCACTGGAGCGAATCAGGGATGAACTAGGAGTCCTGGTGAAGGTTCTGATAGGATTACTATGAGAACCTAACCCGTTGTCATCCCATCTGTACGTCCAGTTCATCCCCGATCAGCATCAATACCGAAGTTCTAGAACCAACAAAAAATTTAAAAAAATAAGAAAGAAGAAGAAGAAGAGTATACATAGGGTCAAAGACTGTAATATAATTGGTGTGAACCAATCAAAAAGTACTGCGTTAATAACCTTAGAACAATTACAGAAGCTCTGATATCATATTAGAACGCAGTGAAACAATTGTTCCGTCGAATCTTGGTAGAAAATTTTATAGATTATAAATGACACACACAGGACACTTGTGTAATATTCTGCAGTATACCGTAGGATATTACAACAGTGTTGTGTGTGTTTCATTCATAATGTAAGAGCAAATGTATTATGTGTCAATAAATATTTCCACTCTAGAGAGTAACATATCATCAGGGAAAGTGACATAAAGATAGTTAATAACTCCACAGGGTTTATTTTTAATTGAACGTAATATTTAACTTCTACACCATATTCAGATTAGTAGTATAAAAATCAATTAACGTTTTATGTAGCAGGTCCCTTCATGAGCTTACGACTAAGCCACCGACTACCGCTGTGGATGTCAGAAAGATCTAAACCGGGTGACCTTATCGTTAAACAGATTGCTTTCTATAGGATCACATGTTTTATATTAAACATGTTGAGGAACTGCTAACTTAATGATTTGAGTTTATAAAAAATGTTTGACCCTAACACATGCGAATCATGGGTGTCGTAATTCACATGATGATAACACGATTGGCTACAGACTTGAAGTTACACTCTAGTGCACAAAGACAGGAAACTGTTGTGTTCGTTATTAAGTTAGGTTACAGTAAATTAAAATATCAGTACCTTGGCGATGACTGTGTGATAGGTTTGAGGGGAATACGTTAGTAGCACAGTGATTGCCGAACGTTAATCAGATATGAATGAAAGAACTGTAATCATGTATGCACCGAATATCTTGATTGAATGCTTGTTGATCTCGTGATTACTAGTGAACGCACTCGGATTAAGAAGATGGAGATCCTAATTTCAATGCAGAATCTTCGCATACACACCATACCTCGCTTAGTGAACTCTGCGGCTGCTCACCATATTTAGCGTCACCGGTGCCCGCGAGTGGCTGCCGTAGTGGCCGCACAATTCACCGTCATCCGACCTGCACTAGAGGCTGCTCTCCCTCAAAGCGCAGAACCTGAGTGCCTCTCCCAACTGATGTGTCCGCTGGCGAGTCTCGGATGGAAGTATGTTCAAGAGCGCTCCCAGCAAGAAGCAGAAATTTTCTACATATTTTTGAGTGTGACGCCTTGTGCATAATTTTAATTACCTTTGACCGTGATGCTTTTGAGCGCTGACCAGTCAGATCGCTTGTGACAGTCTTCCTTCCATACTCGGTTTTAATGTAATTAACCAGCAGTGAGAGTCATTACGCTAGAGCTTAGAAACAGGCAACTTTTCGGTATCACCGTCTGTACTGTTTCCCAGTTCAACCAATCAGCCCTCCAGAATTTACATGCATTGTTCTACAGGAGCCGCTCGTATTGTTTCTTAGCGGAGTCAGCAACAGTCCACTTAGCTTCACACCAGCTGGCGCCGTGCTCTCAAGTACAAAAGATCCAAATGGTCTCTCCTCCCACTTCACTTTAGAGCTTTTTATGTTTGCGTCGTCGTGGGCCTAGCAGTTCCCAGAACGTGGGCTTCCGCAGGGCGCAGGGCGTTCCAAAACCACACACCCTGCATCTGCTAGCTCGTGACGTGTCTCTTTGATGCCACTGGCCACGCCAAGTTAAAACGGTACACACTAACTTCCCATCGTTTAGGATGCAAATACGGACGGCGCCTCTTCCGTGGAGCTTAGCCCGCATGCAATAAACTGGCCCACCTTTTACCTGCCTACTCTTTCCCCCGTAGTAATGCCGATGCCTGTCGGCTGAAGAGATCTGCGGCCCTGCTAATGACCTGACACCGACCCACACTCCCCTATTCTGCTGGCGTGTGTTCACCATTTACTCAATAGCATTCCCAGCTACTCGTCTAAACATGTTTCAGATTAAGAAAATAATACGGAAATTTAGCAGTTAGATACGGCGATCACTTACGTTAATTTCAACAGTATTCAAACACTCATTTCCAACTGGGAATTGATTTAGATTGGCTGGGTCCATGAATTTAACGGAGTTTGCTTATGGCACCAGATGACTAGGTGTTTGGTGTACATAATTATGTGCACTACTGTTGTAAGTAGTAAACAAAAACTCTCACAAACATCACATACAGAACAGACCACGGAAAATGTCTCATGTGTTTAAATTTATCAATCTTATAGCTCGTAGGAGAAGAAATAAAAACTTTGAGGTTCGCCGATGACATTGTAATTCTGTCAGAGACAGCAAAGGACTTGGAAGAGCAGTTGAACGGAATGCAAAGTGTCTTGAAGGGAGGATATAAGATGAACATCAACAAAAGCAAAACGAGGATAATGGAATGTAGTCGAATTAAGTCGGGTGATGCTGAGGGAATTAGATTAGGAAATGAGACACTTAAAGTAGTAAAGGAGTTTTGCTATTTGGGGAGCAAAATAACTGATGATGGTCGTAGTAGAGAGGATATAAAATGTAGACTGGCAATGGCAAGGAAAGTCTTTCTGAAGAAGAGAAATTTGTTAACATCGAGTACAGGTTTAAGTGTCAGGAAGTCGTTTCTGAAAGTATTTGTATGGAGTGTAGCCATGTATGGAAGTGAAACATGGACGATAAATAGTTTGGACAAGAAGAGAATAGAAGCTTTCGAAATGTGGTGCTACAGAAGAATGCTGAAGATTAGATGGGTAGATAACATAACTAATGAGGAGGTATTGAATAGGATTGGTTAGAAGAGAAGTTTGTGGCACAACTTGACTAGAAGAAGGGATCGGTTGGTAGGACATGTTCTGAGGCATCAAGGGATCACCAATTTAGTATTGGAGGGCAGCGTGGAGGGTAAAAATCGTAGAGGGAGACCAAGAGATGAATACACCAAGCAGGTTCAGAAGGATGTAGGTTGCAGTAGGTACTGGGAGATGAAGAAGCTTGCACAGGATAGAGTAGCATCGAGAGCTGCATCAAACCAGTCTCAGGACTGAAGACCACAACAACAACAGCTGGTTTCATTCTTCTGCATGAGCTAATCTTTTTACATCATCGTGGACATTATGCACTACTTCGGCAATAAGTTGCTTCTATATTCCAAACTTTGCATACTGTCTGTCAAGTGCCTGCATAACTGTTCATGGATGCCTTAGAAATAATCGTGTCAACCTACAACTAATACTCGCCCGTTCATTCTTGTATCCCTCAGTCTTTAATTGGCCTCTACAGCACCGTATTACACTTCCTTTCCTACAATTAAGGGCTTCCTGACTGATATATAATATGTGTAAGAATGCTAAGTGGAGTTTCTAAAGTTTTTTTATGATAGTTATATGCCATCCTACCTGAGTAAGTAATGATAAAATCAAACCACCCACAGGTCCACGTTTTTGGGCGCTTCGAGGTGAATAAGGTCGTAGAAGAGAATCCACCGTTTAAGGTTCAAGACAGCGACCTGATTACACAAAGAGAGATTTGCTCCGAGAAACGAGGAATGATACTGCTCGATGTACCGCAAGAAGGGCTCAGGTAAGTCAGTATCATTACCACCATGAAGAGTAAGTAGGAGCAGATAGGATGAGAGTGAAGAAAGACCGGTTACATCTCAGACTGTACACGTTGCAATATTAGCCACTTAGCCAGATGACACTTATCGAGAATATCTCATGATCTGCACATATTTCCATGAATATAAAACTCAGTCGACCCTCATTTTATATGAAGGACTAAGAAAGTGATTCACTTTATACCAATCCAATAATACTAACGTTTGTTGGTTAGATGACCCCGAGGCCAATACGAGGTCGAACGTTTAAAGTTTTCCTTAGGGGATGCGAGGTTCCACTGCAAAATGTCACTGGTCTGGATTATTTCAGTCGTGTGATGCACACCGGCCTAAAAGGATTTAGATAAGCCAATTACAGAACTCCATCCTGGCGAGTCACAACTAATGGAAGGCTATTGCCAGTCGGAGACACATCCGTCTGTCAGTACTGCAGGTGCGAGGCAAAGGTGTAAGACTAGCAGGGGAATTTCAGTTTGGGGAAAAGCCGTTACTGACGTAGCCCAACTTCGTATTGTTGCAGTTTCCTGTGGAATACCATCTCTGTTTAGCTTGTCTCTTACAGAGACACATAGTTTCGTCGAAGCATCCGATCTCGACATAGTTCACATTCCACTGTTCAATGGTTGTAAGTGATTTTAACAATCTATTACTTCACTGAGATTGTATCATTAACCATTTTCTTCCAAACAGAGTGGAAGTTTCGTAGATGCTGATCTGTAACGTAAACAAAGAACGCAGAAGCATAGACGCATCTGGTCGATCACATACTAAACGGTGCGAAGTAATATCACTATCAAAGGAATAAAATTGCTACGCTTTTAAATATATAAAGGAGATTACGAAAACCAATTAGCAGAATTGAACACTTGAGTAGTATACGCGTGTCTCAGTGAATACGAAGTAGGAGCTTGAAATAAATGACGCCATGCATGCCACCAATGAACATGTTATGAAGCAGGAGAGGACGGGTAAGGCACAGAGAAACAATTACAACACTCCAACGATTGATGCCTATGAGAAGGGGATATCTCATCTAACATAGACGACTGAGATGCAATGAGTGCTGCATCTGTTCAGTACGCTTGGCATCGAACACTATGGTTTGATTCTTCGAAACAAACAAGCAGGGTGAATCCGACCTCATGAACATTCCAACTGTATTAATACACTCCTGGAAATGGAAAAAAGAACACATTGACACCGGTGTGTCAGACCCACCATACTTGCTCCGGACACTGCGAGCGGGCTGTACAAGCAATGATCACACGCACGGCACAGCGGACACACCAGGAACCGCGGTGTTGGCCGTCGAATGGCGCTAGCTGCGCAGCATTTGTGCACCGCCGCCGTCAGTGTCAGCCAGTTTGCCGTGGCATACGGAGCTCCATCGCAGTCTTTAACACTGGTAGCATGCCGCGACAGCGTGGACGTGAACCGTATGTGCAGTTGACGGACTTTGAGCGAGGGCGTATAGTGGGCATGCGGGAGGCCGGGTGGACGTACCGCCGAATTGCTCAACACGTGGGGCGTGAGGTCTCCACAGTACATCGATGTTGTCGCCAGTGGTCGGCGGAAGGTGCACGTGCCCGTCGACCTGGGACCGGACCGCAGCGACGCACGGATGCACGCCAAGACCGTAGGATCCTACGCAGTGCCGTAGGGGACCGCACCGCCACTTCCCAGCAAATTAGGGACACTGTTGCTCCTGGGGTATCGGCGAGGACCATTCGCAACCGTCTCCATGAAGCTGGGCTACGGTCCCGCACACCGTTAGGTCGTCTTCCGCTCACGCCCCAACATCGTGCAGCCCGCCTCCAGTGGTGTCGCGACAGGCGTGAATGGAGGGACGAATGGAGACGTGTCGTCTTCAGCGATGAGAGTCGCTTCTGCCTTGGTGCCAATGATGGTCGTATGCGTGTTTGGCGCCGTGCAGGTGAGCGCCACAATCAGGACTGCATACGACCGAGGCACACAGGGCCAACACCCGGCATCATGGTGTGGGGAGCGATCTCCTACACTGGCCGTACACCACTGGTGATCGTCGAGGGGACACTGAATAGTGCACGGTACATCCAAACCGTCATCGAACCCATCGTTCTACCATTCCTAGACCGGCAAGGGAACTTGCTGTTCCAACAGGACAATGCACGTCCGCATGTATCCCGTGCCACCCAACGTGCTCTAGAAGGTGTAAGTCAACTACCCTGGCCAGCAAGATCTCCGGATCTGTCCCCCATTGAGCATGTTTGGGACTGGATGAAGCGTCGTCTCACGCGGTCTGCACGTCCAGCACGAACGCTGGTCCAACTGAGGCGCCAGGTGGAAATGGCATGGCAAGCCGTTCCACAGGACTACATCCAATATCTCTACGATCGTCTCCATGGGAGAATAGCAGCCTGCATTGCTGCGAAAGGTGGATATACACTGTACTAGTGCCGACATTGTGCATGCTCTGTTGCCTGTGTCTATGTGCCTGTGGTTCTGTCAGTGTGATCATGTGATGTATCTGACCCCAGGAATGTGTCAATAAAGTTTCCCCTTCCTGGGACAATGAATTCACGGTGTTCTTATTTCAATTTCCAGGAGTGTATATTATCCCGCAATAGAAACGAAGACATTCTTCGTCTTCCTGCCACCACAGCTCACCCACTGACAGCTTCTGTTGTACTACCGTGGGGTCTGTTTTGCTCTGTAACGACCCTGCCAACGATTCTTCGAATGTTTACAGAAATGTCCGTAATCTCGTAAATAGGTTCTCAGTCCAGACCATTTGTATGAGCTGATGCTAGAGCCCACATGAAATCAGTGACACAGGTTGTGACGAAGTGTTACTGCCTCTTATTGGGGAGAATCAAAGGTCACCTAGGTGTCTCGATATAATTTCTACTAACGACACTGCGAGAATCAAGCTGGAAGTCATCTCACCTGTACGTCCACATCAGTCTCCGTCACCATCAATACCGAAGTTTTTGAACCTAAAGACAGCGAACATGATATTACGATATACTTAATGGATATTAGTCTATAACGTGGAATTAATTTATTTTCTACAAAGAGAAGTATGCTGATTTCGAGTTTAAATGGTTTAAGTTACTTCAAGATAAATAGTGTGGATTTTACTCTGTTCCAGGCTGTGCAACAAGGTTGAAGCAAACCTTATAACTAATGATTCGATGTATTAAAAAACAACAATTAATTTGACACTGCTGTCAGAAAGTTCGCCCTGAATGGAGACCAGCAGAGCAGCATGTGATGGAAAGGTTCACTTCTGCCCTTACGTGAAACGCATGCAAACCACGATGACTCAGATCACATACCCTGTTCCGAAAATTTAAAGCATGTGGACAATATGTGCATCACTTTTAAAACTTATCAAAATCTCCTACTTTTTCTCAGGTTTTCAGTCAGCAGGCAGGTTGTCAGCAGATCGCCTTCCATTTCTGTCTTTGGCCTTCCTCTTGAGAGTGGTGTAGGAGGTGCAGCTGGTGTCGTCCATGATATGACTTATGTATTCTAGTCTCGGTTTGCTTATTATATTCTTCCCTTCTGCTGCCTCTTCGAATGATACTTTAACGATAACATCGTGTCTCAGTAGTTGCCTGGCCGATGTCTCACTTCTTTGTTGAATAGACCTCAAACCGACATGGCTTCTCTTCCTCCTGAATAAGAGCTCCCCTTCGTTTGATACCTTCTCTGCCCAGAAAATCTTGAGCATTATGTGATAGCAACACATCTCGAATGCTATTACACTAACAAACAAAAGAATAAAAAAACAGATACCCCACGAAGAAATTATCCGAATGGGTTGAGAATCAGTAGATGTGATGTACATGTGCAGACAAATGATTACAGTTTCAGAAAAGCTGAACGATTGATTCAAGGGAAAGAGCTTCACAAATTGAGCAGGCCAGTAACTCGATGATCCACCTCTGTTCCTTAGGCAAACAGGTATTCGGCTTTGCATTCATTTATAAGGTTGTTGGAGGTCCTCCTGAGGTATAATTCTGTCCAACTGCCACGTTATATCGTCGAAATACCGAGCTAGCTGGAGGGCCCTGACCATAATGCTCCAAATGTTCTCAATTGCGGAGAGATAAGTCGACGTGTCTGGACAATGTAGGGTTTGACAAGCACGGGGACAAGCAGTGGAAACTCCCGCCGTGTGCTAACAAGTATTATCTGGCATTATGTCCCTGGTAACATCGTCCCCTGTACAAGGACTCTAGGCCTACCACTGAGACGCCAGTTTCATTCATTTGGAAAAGTGGTAATATGTCCTTTAGTTCCTGTAGAAACAGTGTCCACGGAAGAATATACTATTTGAGGTACCATTAGTGTCTCTGGTACAAGTCTCCCGATATCCTTTCCGACGTACCCATTCGCAGCAGATTCCTGTCTCGTGAAAGCAGTCAAGGTGATTTCCAATTGCTTACGGACAACTCATCCTGATCCCATGACCGAGAACTGAATTCACAATGGCGCTGCATTGCGATTGGTACAATGTATACAGAACAGCAAGAAAAACTTTGAGCTGATCCTGCTGATTCTCTTTTAATTTCTGGAACTGAAGCGACTACCATTCAGTAAAGTGATTTCTGTTATGAAACGAGAAAAACGTGGGATAATATCCAATAACCACCTGAAATCACTTGATACGATGAGTCGCGAACTTTTGTTGTTTCGAGGCTATCGTCACTAGAAATCTCATGTAACAAATTCTAAGAAATTATAAAATTAGGATAAAGGTAGACAATGCTGTCGGAAGGTGGAAGCTAAATATATCTGGGTACGATACTTACAGTAAAGACAGAACACGCTACCCGACATAACTGTCGATATGCCCTGCATTTTTGGACCATTTCCCTACTGCTTTCTTTTTCTAGAAGGGCTGGAAAATGCTTTGGGAATCACAGTAAATGATATACCTCTTTCCTTACCTAACCAGCTCCATTGCGTTCATGCCTCATAAAACTTAGCGTAGGTGGGTGGTAAATACACGATGACGAAAACACACTGAGGTGCCACACGCGTTGCCAATTTTGACCAGTACACAGTTTTACAGTAGTGGCGCTTTTCGAAATTATATAGGACCACAGATAAACTTTTTGTATGCTTATCTTCAATCTAAAACAATTGGGAGAATGTTAAGACACCCACGAGGTGATTCAGCATAACTCAGACGTGACATAATAATTTTCACTAAGCCCCTATGCTAAGGGCAACAGATTCCTGGATAAACCCCGGAGAGTCAGATTTCTCACAAACGTCTGTTAGAATCTCGCTCCAATAATGGTAGAGCAACAGCACGACATTCTATGGAGAATGAAATCGCAGCCGCAGGGACTTCAAATACCAATGGACTGCAGAGGATGGTGGTTTCAAACACTGTGGTATAATTTTAGAACTTGAGAGAAAATTATATGAATGAAACAGAGCCTGTGTCCCAATGTGTGTTCATTATTGTGAAGAGACTGTTGGGCACAATTGAAACGCTCTACTCATTTTCCATATGAAAAGCACATGAGGGCGTAGCAGACGGTTTGGAACCCATTACAGGATTTCGAAAAGGTACTCACGTCCACAAAGCGACACAGTAAAAATTCCCTGGACGACAACAGCTAACGTTGTTGGTAACAGCCGGTCAGTGTGGCCGAGCGGTTCTGGACGCTTCAGTCTGGAACCGCGCGACCGCTACGGTCGCAGGTTCGAATCCTGCCTCGGGCATGGATGTGTGTGTTGTCCTTAGGTTAGTTAGGTTTAAGTAGTTCTAAGTTCTAGGGGACTGATGACCTCAGATGTTAAGTACCATAGTGCTCAGAGCCATTTGAACCATTTTTTGTTGGTAACATACAACACTAAATTACAGTAAATGTGTTGTCAACTCTCTTGGTAATATCAATCGACGATAATTAATTTAAAGAAGAATGGGGAATGAAAGTGTGTTGAATGTTAGAGGGGTAATGAAGCTACTGAATGTGAAGCTAAAGGGGCATATTTTTTGTTATTATTACTATTGTTATTATTATTATTATCAGGTGCAAAGCTCCCAGAGTGGAAGCTTTATCCGTTCTTCTTGCCCTTTTTATTTGCCCACCAGTTTTTCATTGTTTGCGAGAATTTAGCTCTTCTTTCTTCGCTCCATTTTGTTCCTGTTCTTCGGGCTTTTGTCTCTGGCTTAACCTCCCATTTTTTACTTTTATTCTAAAATTGTTGCTTTTGTCTATTTCTTCTTTGGTGATTTTGGTTAATTCCAAGTCTTTTTTAATATTTTGGTTCCATTCTCCTCCATTAGCGAGGGAATCCTTTACTACGTATGATCAGTTCGCCACTACATTCATAAAATATCATGACAGAATGTTTTCGTGAGAGGTTACGTCCATTTAATCTTAATCACTCTTTCAGTACGAATATCGTCAGTACGGCCGTAACCTCTTCTAAGTAAGGACCAGGCAACTCTGAAAACCTGCACGTGGTGTTATTGCCCATCTAAAGACTTGTGTGATTCAGGTCGCCACACAAGTCTATCCTGCGAGAGCATTTTTGCTTCTTCCTAACTACTGCAACCCACATTCATTTCAATCTGCTCAAGCTGTCCTCTACTTGTATAATTTCTACTTCCCCACCCCCTCCTCATCCCACTCACACACTCTCATTACCCGATTAACAGAATGACGATCGTCTGATACTGCATGATGTGTACTATAAAGTAATCGCAGCTTTTAGTCAAAAGCGTGTCATAAAAGACTTTTTCTCCATATAGATTCAGTTCCTTCACACAAGTTAGACGCTCTAAGCAATTAATTTTCAGCACTCTCCTGGAGCAGCATATTTCCGAATGGTCCGAATGGCTCTGAGCACTATGGGACTCAACTGCTGTGGTCATCAGTCCCCTAGAACTTAGAACTACTTAAACCTAACCAACCTAAGGACATCACACACACCCATGCCCGAGGCAGGATTCGAACCTGCGACCGTAGCAGCAGCGCGGCTCCGGACTGGAGCGCCTAGAACCGCACGGCCACCGCGGCCGGCGCATATTTCCATATCATATGTTATCTTCTTTCTGAGCTATCTATCGATACCTTTTCACTCACGTACAAGGCTACATTAGTAATCAAAATACCCTGAGAAAAGATTCTAATTCCGAAATTTATATTCTTGGTTGACATATTTCTTTTTTTTCTTTTTCAGGAACGCCTTTCTTACTATAGGCACTCTGATTTTTACATCATCTCTACATTGGCAGTCATCTGTTATTTTTTCACAAGCAGCAAAGTTCAGTTTATTACTTTCAGTGACATCTGGGAACATATTTCCCCCTGTAATTGCTAATTTAATTGTAGTGTGTTTTACTACCCTAATCTTATTTTTGTAGTGTTCTCCTGATCACTTATTTTCAAGAGGTTACTCATTTCGCTCAACTGATAGTCCATGTAAATTGCCGTCTCTGACAGAACTGCTATGTCATCGACTGATCTTGAAGCTTTATTTCTTCTCCCTAAACTTTAATCCCCGTTTCTAAGCTGTGTTCACTTTCCGTACTACTTGAATAACACGGGGAATATGTTAAAGACATATCTCCTTCAGCTGCTGTATGCCTATAAGATGCTTAGACGCTTAAAATCGCATTGTGGTTTTTTTTTTTACCAGTTGTGGATAACCTATCGCTCCCTGTATTTTATCCCTGTTACCTTCAGAAATTCAGATGCCGTAAACATACGGTTGCTTTGCTTGAGTATATCTCCTAAGTCCTAGAGCCGAAATGTCTCACTCGTCCCTACAATCCTGCAGGACTTACTGATCTCCCTCGACGTTCTTCGCTATCAGTACCTTCAGTAGTCCGTGATAGGTTTTTCGTAAACATTCTGTTAACATCACATTTGTCTGAATTTCGGCTCTTTTGGAATGGAATTATTACATGCTTTTAAAAGTCTGAGAGTATTTCTCCAGCCGCGCGTGTCTTATATATCACATGGACGACATTCTTCATAGTTTCCCCGGTGATCTCAATAACTTTGAAGCAATGTTGTCTACTCCAGGTGCCTTTTTTCGACTGGGGCCTTTTACTGCTCTGTGAAATTCTTTTCATTGTATCGTATCACACTTCCAATCATCGCTAGATTCCTCTTCCCATAACATTATTTTCAAGTTGGTTTCCTTTGTAGGACCCATCCATTCGTTATATCCAGCTTTCATACTTGCATCCTTTGCTTCGTACTAGCTTGTCATCTGATCTATTAATGTATCTGAATCTCTTTCCTCTAAAGGTTTCTTTAATTTGCCCATATGTGGTACATATCTTTCCCGTTGTTATACATGCTTGTGTAGTTTCACATTTCTTCTGCATCCAGTCTGCTTTCCGTTTTCAACTTTCTAACAAATTTATTTTTAGATGTGTGTATGAACGTTTGACGGTTTCGTTTGCTGTTTTCTAATTTTTTTTGTTTCCATACATCAATTCAGTACTTGGCGAGCTAACCAGGAATTCCACTGGAATTTGTCTTTTTGCCCATTTTATTCCTTTACTGCTCTCTCTCTATTTCATATCTCCCAGCTACTCATTCGTCTTCTAATGCAATGCTTTGTTCTTCCTCATTCGATCGTTTCCTAATATTCGCAGTGAAACAATCGACAACATGTGGATTTTTTAACTTATCTGGGTCCCATTTTCCAGATTTCCTACCTTTCTGAAGATTCTTCAGTCTCAATAGGCCGCAAATGCGCAGAAAATTATGGGCGGAGTCCATAATTACTCCTGGAAACATTGACCAGTTTAAAATCTGGGTCTCTAATCTCTGTCTTGTTAATACAAAATCAGTCTGAAACCTTTTGATTTTTCGAAGTTTGCCACCTTTCATGATTTTTAAACGATCTAAAATGATCACCATGAACATTCCTTTTCAATTCCTTCTCTTCCTTAACCTATGCTGAATGCTAGCCTCCCACCACAATTAAAATTTCATCTCCTCTTAGGCAATGAATAATTTCTTTTTTATCTCCTTATGCATACTTTCATAGCGCTAAGGATATGAGACTGAGCTTTGTGTTTCTTTCGCTACGATAATACATTCACTATGCGGTTCAGCATCATTCAAGTTTTTTTATTCATAATTAGAACAACTCCTGAGGAATTTCCCTTCGCTTTCAGCTGTTCACTGTACCAATACAGAAATGGTAGCTATTCATTCGGACCGCTACCACTGAAAACGCTGAAAAACCTACAGCAACTGTATATTCGCCCGCCCTATGCAGTCATCCTTTCAGTGAGTTTTCATTTCATCTATGATATCGCCATCTGTATAGTTAGAAACGAAAGTCACACCAATGTGGAAAGGTCATACATAACATACAGAACCATGAATAGTAGTTCATACTATTTGGATGTAATAGCACATGATCATTGTGCCTTATCAGTATAAGAACAAAAGACGCCTTTTTCAAATCATACACTGACTTCATAATCTTTAAAGTTTCTGTTTGGTATTAATAGCGCTGCAACTGATTTATCAGCGCCTAACCATTACCAGTACTGTTCAGATTTTGATATTTTTACTTCTTTTGTATTACTCGCAAAATAATAATGCTCCATACAACTCTTATTTCTAGTTGAATAATGTTGTTTGTAGTATAATAATGCAATTAAACCTATCGTTGTTGCCTAGGTGGATGGTACCAAGATTGATAAAGTCGGTGAAGTGTTGGAGTAAGGTGCATTCAAGAGTCTCGTGTATGCTGTCAAAGTGGACCAAGCCAGTGAAGAGTTAGAGAAGAGTGTAGCTGACAGTGCCGTGGATACTCCCAGGAGGGACCGAAACCCTGAGGATGTGGAGGATGGAGCAGCTGAGAGTCTCGTAGGTGCTGCCAAGATGGACCAAGCCCATGAAAATTTGGAAGACGTTGCAGCTCACAGTCTCACAGATGATGACAGGATGGACCAAGCAGCTGAGAATCTCGATGGTGCCGCGAAGATGGACCAAGCCAGTGAAAAGTTGGAGGAGGGTGCAGCTGACAGTCTCACAGATGATCACAGGATGGACCAAGCCCATGAAGATGTGGAGGAGGGAGCAGCTGAGAGCCTTGTCGGTGCTGCCAAAATGGACCAAGCCTGTGAAGATTTGGAAGATGGTGCAGCTCACAGTCTCACAGATGATGACAGGATGGACCAAGCAGCTGAGAATCTCGATGGTGCCGCGAAGATGGACCAAGCCCGTGAAAAGTTGGAGGAGAGTGCAGCTGACAGTCTCACAGATGATCACAGGATGGACCAAGCCCATGAAGATGTGGAGGAGGGAGCAGCTGAGAGTCTCGTTGGTGCTGTGAAGATGGACCAAGCCCATGAAGATTTGGAAGACGATGCAGGTCACAGTCTCACAGATGATGACAGGATGGACCAAGCAGCTGAGAATCTCGATGGTGCCGCAAAGATGGACTAAGCCTGTGAAGAGTTGGAGGAGGGTGCAGCTGACAGTCTCACAGATGATGACACGATGGACTAAGCCCATGAAGAATTAGAGGAGGGGGCAGCTGAGAGTCGAATGGTTGCTGCCAAGATGCAATTTGCCCATGAAGAAATGGAAGAGAGGGCAGCTGAGAGTCTCAGCAGCCACCCTTCGGGTGCCACTTCCACACTCCGAAAAAAAAGTTTCATTGTTCCTCAAGTTCTTCTTTATTTTCCGTTTCTGTTCTGTTTAAGTTACTGTTTTCCATTTTGTTCAGTGTTTTCGTTTGCTGTTACGTTCACATTAATTTTGCTCATGTTTCTTCATTTTTCAATTTTCGTTAACAAACTTTAGTTTATTTAAAACAAGAAAATAAATTTTGCGTATTTCATCAACTGTTCTCTTGTTTCTTTAGCGTGCACCTGCGACAATAATAGTTGCCGAATCGAAAGTGCGTTTCATTTTCAGTTTATTCTGTTCAAAATGGTTCAAATGGCTCTGAGCACTATGGGACTCAACTGCTGAGGTCATTAGTCCCCTAGAACTTAGAACTAGTTAAACCTAACTAACCTAAGGACATCACAAACATCCATGCCCGAGGCAGGATTCGAACCTGCGACCGTAGCGGTCTTGCGGTTCCAGACTGCAGCGCCTTTAACCGCACGGCCACTTCGGCCGGCTGTTTATTCTGTAACTGACTGTCTCTTCTATCGTTATAAGCAATCAACAACCCACACTACAAAACCCTAAGAGCAGTCTAAGATATTTGAGAAGCTATTTTCAGTGGCTTTGAGAGTTCCGTCTGTGATACATAGACGAGTGCAGTCACCAGTATGTGCTACATTCACTTCTAGATTTCACACTTCACATAGTTCCGAGGGATTCAATCTGATTTTGTTGTTGTTAGAGAGGATTAGACTATAGCCCAATATCTCTAATCGTTCTAGACGATATCATGGGCTTGACAACTGTCCCCACTTACGACCAATCTGTGTGAGGGTATTTAATGGCCACAAGAGGTATAGGAGTGCGCTAGATTAAAGGCGTTTATAGAGCATTGCGAAGATTGCTATGATCTGTCCTCTTCTACGTCTCTTATTTCTTTGTAGTAGAAGCGTACATCGTTATCTGTGAGCGTTGACAGATTTGCAACATATTGTTTATTTTGTATCCCGCCTGGAAGGCGGCGCGTGGGTCTGCTCCTGTAAACTGAAGGGTAGGCCGAATGTAGGAAGCTAGGGGGAGCAGGTGAGGTAGAACTCTCGGTACTGCAATTAAAGTAAAAGTGGTTTTACTATATCACAACACAATATTAAACGAGAATACATAACTTGGTACTGAGGAGCACGTAGGTGCGAAGCTGGACGTATCAAAGCTAACAGACGTACGCAGGCAATATCTGTAGTGGCTCGCGCACTATGAATATGAAACAATGATGGTCGGTCGTCTGCTTGTGAACAACTGGGACGAATCTGGAGCGGCGCTCGTAGAGCTGCACAGCGCCAGCTAGACTGCGCTGTCGTCGGTGTGGTTCAACCGCTCTCGTAGTGCCAACCTAAGAACTTGTACCTACGCCGTGGCATCGTAGTTATCGATACTACAGTTTATGAACCTCCCTGCTTCTCCATTAAGCATCTTTCTAGTTTATTTAAGAATATTGCCATGAAGTCTTAAAATATGCTAACAGAAGTCAAGCTGCCATGGAGAGGATTTGTGTCCCATTATTTTCTGATGTGAATACCTATATGATTCTGTGCGAATAACACTTACGCATTAAGTTGGGTGTTCAGTTTTCCTCTCGTTGCACATCGGGAAAATCTCTAGAGAGCAGAAATAGGGTAGGAGCGGTGCTCGAATCTTGCAGTGGGGAGAACCTGTATTAAGAGGTCCACATTCGAGATCCTTCTCTCATCATGTTCTTATCTGAACAAAACAGTAACATAATCGGCTCTAACGTTACAACATCTAGCAAATCAAGAGCGAAGATATGTTAACGTCAGTGTAATGTTAATGCAGTGCACTGGATACGGACCGGAAATGTCCTCAATAGCTGGGTCGTAATACGTCCACCCCCAAGCTCTTAGAAACCAATTGGGGCATCGTACATCTATCAGCCGTTGTCGGCAAGCATAAAACAGATTGAACATTTACAAACGTTACATACAGAGAGCACAGCTGAGTACTGGTTGCAGATGTCATGTGAGTGGACGTAACAACAAAATGAAGGTAAGCTAGTCGGTATTTCAGTCTAACAGAATGCACACCAACACATAGGCCAAAAACGGAGGAAATTCATTGTCTATGCAGTTGTGATCACGTACAATCATAGTAGAGAAATGACATATATATTACAACGAAATCGTACTTGTATCGACTACAGTCCACACAAAAGCATTCTTATCAAATTCGCATTAACACATGCACACAGCCTAATCTGAAAGCTATTTAAGAACGGCGGAAGCCCATTATCTGTGTAGTCATACCCACGTGGCTTTTGGAAGAGTATGGCATATACATTACTCATCATTTCATAGTTCTTTATTCTGATAAAATTCACAAGCAAATATCGTCTCTCAGTTTATATTAGCGCACACATGTTGTTTAACATGAAAGTCATTCATCAACGGTGAGAGCTCATTGTTTATGTAGCCATGGCCGCGTGGGGCATGGAAAACAGTGCCAAAAATACTGTTGACCGTGAAATCATTCTTCATTGCAAGAACGTTCACGCGATAATATTCTTATAGAGCACACACGAAATTATTCACTATGAAACTGCCAAGAAAGGATGATAGCTTATTGTCTGTGCGGCCATGAACGATGACCCATGGAAAGCAATGACTGGTACATTACTAAAAAAAATCACCAGTCGATCTTAACAAAATTCTTGCAAAAATACGAACGGTGCACCTGTAACCAAATAAAGATAACATCAGCAGTCCTACGGTTTACGGCTTGGACGAATGTTCGTGCTCACTGACGATTCAAAGTCTGAACAAAGGAGCTCTCACCAGTCTATACTCTCTCTACTGATTTTATCAGAAATATAAAAATTAGTGGGTCTTGCAACTCTTCCCTCTCTTAACAGACCGGAAAGAAAACGGATTAATAGGCTTCGTGACCGAATAACTTATTCTTATACTATGTTGGGGCAAAATTAATCATTTCGTGACCAACTACATGACAACACGTTTCGGTATCTTCTATATCCCAGACATATCTGTTCTCTTTGCAGTTTCCGCAGGAACCTAGGTTGGTAACAACATAAAGCTACACATGCATTTATGGATGCCCCATGCAAGGATGTAAGCCTATGGCTCACTCCAAGCCATCTACACGTAAATAAACTGAGGACCCATAAGGGGAAAGGGAAGGACGTGCATTGTTTAATAAATGAACAAGTTATCCCCATTCTTCCTCAAGAGACTATTGATACACTATGGGGTCAAAAGTATCCGGATACCCACAAAAACATGTTTTTCATATTAGGTGCATTGGGCTGCCCCCTACTGCCAGGTACTCCAAATCAGCGACCACAGTAGTCTATAGACATCGTGAAAGAGCAGAATGGGGCGTTCCGTGGAACTCACGAACTTCGAACTCGGGCATGTGACTGGGTGTCACTTGTCATACGTCTGTACACGAGATTTCCACACTTCTAAACGTCCCTTCGTCCACTGTTTCCTATGTGATAGTGAAGTGGAAACGTGAACGGTCACGTACAGCACTAAAGCGTACAGGCCGACCTCGTCTGTTGACTGACAGAGACCGCCGACAGTTGAAGAGGGTCATAATGTGTAATAGGCTGACATCTATCCGGACTATCAAACAGGAATTCCAAACTGCATCAGGACAGTTAGGCGGGAGGTGGTAAAACTTGGATTTCATGCTCGAGCGGCTGCTCGTAAGCCACACATCACGCCTCGCCTGGTGTAAGGAGCGTAAACACTGGACGATTGAACAGTGGAAGAACGCTTTGTGGAGAGACGAATCACGGTGCACGATGTGGCGATCCGATGGCAGGTTATGGGTATGGCGAATGCCCGGTTGTCGTCTGCCAGCGTATATAGCGCCAAAAGTAAAATTCGGGGTTGATAGTGTTATGGTGTGGTCGTGTTTTTCATGGAGGGGGCTTGCATCCCCTGTTGTTTCGCGTGGCACTATCAGAGCACAGGCCTACATTGATGCTTTAAGCACCTCATTGTTCCCCACTGTTGAAGAGCAATTCGAGGATGGCGATTGCATCTTTCAGCACGATCAAGCACCTGTTCATAATGCACGGCCTGTGGCGGAGTGGTTACACGACAATAACACCTCTGTATGGACTGGCCTGCATAGAGTCCTGACGTGAATACTATATAACACCTTTGGGATGTTTTGGAACGTCGACTTCGTGCCAGGCCTCCCCTCAGTGCAGCACTCCGTGAAGAATGGGCTGTCATTCCCCAAGAAACCTGCCTGGAGTGATTTAGGGAAAGCACGGAAATCCTTAATCAGGATGGCCGGATACGTGACGAGTAACGAGTCTGGGCTGAGCAGTGCTGTGGTCAACATCTCGCTAGCTGCAGCGGACCATAGTGGCTCATATTCCTGGAGTTTTGATCCAAGAAGAGCTTAAGAGCAGTATTTATGGGCCTCGGATGCTGAATTTTGTGACACCATTACCGTAGCATTGTTTTTGGCCCTATAAAGGTATTATTTCTACGCCAAGAAAATCAGTAATAGGGCGACACCAATATTACTGCCATGCCTGCGTCGCCGCCAGGTTAATAGCTACTGCAAATTGCGCCACCAGTGCCTCCAGCCTTCCACTAAATTGTTTTATATTTGGCACTCTGTAAATGGACCAGGTATTTGTGAAATTTGCTTAATTTTAATAATAATCATGGTCTTACCAAAAACTCTATCTTACACCAATGATTATCCCAAGTTACAAAGATGGACAGGATTCCTATCCTAGTGAACTTAGTTCCGAGTGTCCTAATATATTATGAGAAAGTGGTTGAACTTGAATTTAACATTGTGTTGTCATTTGCACTGCCAATTATAATTTTGAGTAGTTCAAAAGACTGCTCGTGAAAGGACATTTGTTATTTAAAGAGTTATAGATTGTTGTGCTTTAGTTAACAAATAATTAATGATAAGAATACTTACCTTTTCTCATATAGACTGGTATACTTTTGTTAATGAGCATGGTCCTTCAGACCATGAAAGTTTAAGGGTCCTCATGTACTAGCCTAGTTATTTAATGAAGCAATGCAAAGGCTTCTTGTTAGATTTGCATTCTGTTTTGTATCCTCAAACCGAGTTTAAGAAAGAATTACTTAATGTGTTATCTATTCTAATGCAAATTGGTTAATGCACAGGCATAGAGACCCTGTAATAAGCAATGAAGTAACAGAGTATGAGCATTAGCAGAACCCCTGATTTAAATTCAGAATCATTTCAAGCTTTTCACTGTTCGATATTGCTACTAGTTTCATGTGTGTCGGTATTTTTGTTTTATAAACTCTTGCACCTAGTTCATTTAAAGTATATGTAGTTGAGAGGCATATGTTATCACATTGGCCATTTGCTTATCTCACTTACTAGTTAGTAGCAGATTTATCTGCAAAGTTAGGTTACTGTGTTATAGTGTGAACAAATATGAGGAAAGGTTTTAGTGTGTGTGTCGAGGAAGATTAGGCTAGTCTTAGCACTGCCATGTGCTTTACCTTTTTGCTTGACACAAGAATGCCTAATTAGGCTGTCGACGTTTTTTAATATTTAATGTTACAACTTCTTTTTGTGCTGGGAGAACGTCTGTTCCTGACCCACTGTTTACTGTTGTTTATACCCTGCTGGAGTATTTCAGAAGCAAATCCCAGTTTGATTGCTCTGTTTCCATTAGTTTATCTCACGGTCACAACTACTCAAAAATTCCTTATAGAGGTATAACATTGGCATCGATTGCCATTCAAGGTGGTCGGTGGTAGCGTTACACCATGAAAATCATGAGTCTAGTAAAACATCAAACCTTCAACATCACTGCAGCCGGAAGAAGAACAGGACCAACGACGACTGAAGAGAATCGTTCATCGTGACAGAAGTACAAGCCATCCGCAAGTTGCTGACAATTTGTCAGCGAGCGAACCATTCAACGAAACATAATCAGTATGGACTTTTGGAGCAAAAGGTCCACTCATGTGCCCTTGATGACTGCATGACACAAAGCTTTGACCTCGCCTGGCCCTGTCAACACCGACATTGAGCTGTTCATGACTGGAAACATGTCATTTGGTCAGACTAGTTTCGTTTCAAATTGTGTCGAGCAGATGGACATGTTTGGGTATGGAGACATATTCATGAGGACATGGACCCTGCATATCAGTGCGGGCTGTTCAAGCTGGTGGACGGTCTGTAATGGTGTAGGGCGTGTGCATTTGGAGTGGTTGGGACCCCTGATATATCTAGATACAATTTTGACAGATGAATCCTACGTAAGCATCCTGTCTGATCTGCATTCATTCAATGCATTGAGCATTCCAATGAACCTGGTAAATTCTGGCAAGACAAGTAGCTAGCTGCAGGTAGTCTTGATTTAAGCGATTAGACGCAGTAGCTCCATCCAGTGTCTTCATCATGAGGTCTGGAGTCCCAACTGACCTAGTACACAGTACTGTCATGAGAGGGCACTGTCATCCCTTCCATGATGTAATCCAGGATGGCGGTCTGGGGAGGATAAATGGCGGGAAAAGGACTCACCCTGTGTTGAGCTGGTGGATAGGATGGATGTAAGTCTATATTTTCAGTCTTTATATAAACAATTTGAAACAGTAGCTCCATCCAGTGTATCCACCATAAGGTCAGGAGTTCAATGTGCTTGTGTTTGCAATTCACAGCCTACAGACTTGCAAACTACTCGTAAATCACTGAAATAATGCAGTAAACTGACGTACATACACGCAAACAACTCGTAAATTGTGAAAATAATGCATGTATAATGCTCTGCAAACACGCTTGCTAATTGTAAACTGCCAATGCATCAAACAGCCTACAGAACTGCAAACTACTCATAAATCACCGAAATAATGCAGCTCACCCATGTGCAGACACTCTCACTAATGATAAACTGTCTAAATAATGCATACAATTTATTTAGGGACGGATTTCACCTACTTTATTTATTACACTGATACAAAACATTCACCCTGGTGTGCTTGCGGTCGCAGTAAGTAGTCTACAGACGTGCGAACTACTTGTAAATCACCGAAATAATGCAGTATACTGACGTGCAGAGACGCAAACAACTCTTAAATGCATGTAAAAGAGTCTGCAAACACGCTTGCTAATCGTCAACTGTCGAAATCAGTCATTGCACAGCCTACAGTCCTGTTCACAAAATAATGCGACAGACACGAAAACAACTCCTAAATCACAGAAATAATGCATATATAATACTCTGCCAACACGCTCACAAAGCTTAAACAGCCGAAAAGTAAAGCACTGCACAAACACTCAGTGCACGTAAAAAATGCTTTTGAACTATAGTCAACAGTGGCATATCAGCGAACTGTTCCCCTACAGAACTCCACTGAGCTAGGTGGCGCTGTGGGTAGCACACTAGACTCGCATTCAGCAGGACGACGGTTCAGTTCCATGTCTCGCCATCCTGATTTAGGTTTTCTGTGATTTCCCTAAATTGCTTCAGGCAAATGCCAGGATGATTCCTTTGAAAGGGCACGGCAAACTTCCTTCCCCATCCTTCCATAATCTGATGAGACCAATGACCTTGCTGTCTATACTCCTCCCCCAAAACAAACCCAAACAGAATTCCAAGGCACACACACCAGGAAACGCCTCTGGGCACACGTGTTTACCATTGCTGGCGCGATACCCCTCTACCTATGGATTCTGATGTCACAGGTGGCGCTATAGAAATCTGTTCCAGAGTAACATTGACTGCTTTCTCCATAGCGATCCTAACGAGACATGCGGGGTGTGGCTAGCTGTATATGCGTGCTTTCCTGCCCAGCATGGCTGCTGCATTGCCATAAAATGCGCACGTGGCGACTTGCCATTTAAAAGGTTGTCAATGTTATACGGACATCACATGGCTATGTAAAATAAAAGCCAAGTCAACCTCTCGGAGCCGGCCGGTGTGGCCAAGCGGTTAAAGGCACTACAGTCTGGAACCGCGTGACCGCTACGGTCGCAGGTTCGAATCCTGCATCGGGCATGGATGTGTGTGATGTCCTTAGGTTAGTTAGGTATAAGTAGTTCTAAGTTCTAGGGGACTGATGACCTTCGAAGTTGAGTCCCATAATGCTCAGAGCCATTTTGAACCATTTTTGAACCAACCTCTCGGAAATTGTAAAGTGCTGCAGAAATAGTTAACGATTACTTTTGTAAGAGCTTTCGTAGTGTCTCAGCTTGTCTGCATGGAAATTCTTGTCCTAACAGAACCTATTTATGAAAAATAGAGCAGAATAAAGCTGATTGCATTCATCCTGATAATCATAACATGATACCCCATCTGTCACGTGCTACCCTTCCTGGAAATCGTTAAGTCCTGCTTTCAACAAACATCTCCAAAGCGCAAACGTTCTCACCGCTATGTAGAGGCTCCTATGTCCCGGCACAAGTGATGTCTTGTGAATAAATGGAGAATTATGACTGGCATTCTCGTGAATGAATGGAGCTTGCAGAGTTCTCGCCCATCCAAGTGGACAAAATTTCTCCAGACACGCCCATGTCGAGGAGGTTAGCGCCCCTTACTGGTGTATAGTACCAGATTTGATAGTGTTGTAATAGCAGACAGTTAAGAAGGACAAGAAATGGGTGATTTTTATGCATGATGGAGCTCCAAGAAGACGGAGTTTTTTACATAAATCAACTACACTATTCATTTTAAAGTATTGGCTCAAACTGTTCTAAGCACTATGGGACTTAACATTTGAGGTCATCAATCCCCTAGACTTAGAACTACTTAAACCTAAGGACATCACACATATCCATGCCCCAGGCAGGATTCGAACCTGCCACCATAGCAGCAGTGCAGTTCCGGCCTGAAGTGCCTAGAACCGCTCGGCACAGCAGCCGGCTTTATTGTTCTAGTTTCTAGGGTCAGTACCAGGAGGGTATTGGTAAGAGAGAACATAAACACATACACACCTAAGGCTACACAGTTCTGCTCTTAAACTGGCTATAATGCTATATTACTTGAGTTTCCGACCTATCAATCATGTAGAATGCAGTGCTGTTAATATTCCAGTGTAAGAAATATATCCCCAGCGCATGACATACATCCTTCTTGTATGTTTCTCTATGATAAACTATGGTAACAAACTGTAAAACGAAAAAACTACTTCCTTAAAACAGTGGCTCCGTGTAATGCATGCGCAATGTAGCTCTCCAGATATGTATAGCGTCCACTGTTCACATCCGATCATGGTTCAGAAATTATACTATGCTCGCGTCTGTCCTGTATAAAATGATCGTTAGTAAAAGAGAATACCTCCTACAAGGAAACAGATAAAAGCATAGCAGCGGCATCAGACATGTGAAATTACACGTCATGCCGCCCCTAACTCTGTAAATAGGACATCTGTCTAGCGGATGTATACATGGGGATTGCAGTGTCTCACAAACACCTATCGCTAAACTGGAGTCAGTTATGAAACTGAAGTCTCGATTTTATACCCATGATGCGATAAGGGAATGAAGTACATCGCATAAATCTTCGTTCGTCTAGAGGAATGTGTCGAAACAGGATGGTCACGTTTCATCGCACATGAAATGGAAGTCCTCTGATGATGGAGAGGTTTGCTGTAAACGATAGCAAGTAGACTGTGCTCTAAGTCAAATACAGATTGTATACGAGTCGAATGCAGGCTATGTCACACGACTGATGCATCCTGACAGAACAGCAGAAAAAATGTTCAAATGACCTGCGCCAACATCTCCCTCCCTCTCTAAAATGTATCATCAGTCTGCCATTAAATCATACCTCGTTACAGCTCCATTCAATCGATCACCCCATCCACTCTCTGTTATCCTATAATGTAGATGCATGTAAGTTTAAGAGGCAGATGGTTCTCTATTTTCCTTAAAAGCATCAAATACAGTAGTCAGCTTGCGTGTATCACTGTTACCTCAATAAACATACAGTAGAATGCTGCCTAGACAGAAAAAGGGACTGTTTCCAAGGTTCCCTTCGCTTTCATGTCGACGCTTTCTTGGATTCCTTGTGCTGTCGTATACGTGGTGTGGCTAGAAAAAAACCGGACTAGTACTGGTGAAACAATAAAACAAATGCAATAAGGCTGAAAGTCGCGTGGCCTGTCACGTGACTCTCGCTTCGCCTACTGCTCGAGTTTCATCTGCCTCCTGCACTCAGTCTGCCCGTGGCGTCTGTTTTAAGTAGTTGACGTTTTGTCTGTGCGTCGGAAAATGTTGAGTGTACAGAAAGAACAGCGTGTTAACATCAAATTTTGTTTCAAACTAGGAAAATCTGCAAGTGAAACGTTTGTAATGTTACAACAATTGTACGGCAATGATTGTTTATCGCGAACACAAGTGTTTGAGTGGTTTAAACGATTTAAAGATGGCCGCGAAGACGCCAGTGATGACACTCGCACTGGCAGACCATTGTCAGCAAAAACTGATGCAAACATTGAAAAAATCGGTGAACTTGTTCGACAAGATCAGAGCAGTGTCTGAGTTAACAGGAGTTGACAAGGAAAGTGTTAGGCAGATTCTTGATGAAAGTTTCAACATGAACAAAGTGTGTTCAAAAATGGTTCCAAAGTGTCTCACAATTGAACAGAAGGAACGCCGAAGAATGATTTGTTCTGACATCCTGGAAAACATTGAAAGTGATCCCACCTTCTTACAAAATGTTATTACTTGCGATGAATCGTGGTTTTTTACTTACGATCCCGAAACTAAACGCCAATCGATGCATTGGAAAACTCCTGGTTCTCCACGACAAAAAAAAGCACGAATGTCAAAATCGAAATTCAAGGCAATGATGATTTTTTTTTTTTTTACATCAAAGGGATTGTGCACATTGATTGGGTACCAGAGGGACAAACAGTGAATCAGCATTACTACATTAGCGTCCTGGCTACCCTACGTGAGCGAGTACGGAGAAAACGGAACGATTTGTGGAGAAAAAAGTCATGGATCCTTCACCAAGACAATGCCCCAGCTCACAGTGCGTTGTCAGTGAAGACGTTTTTGGCAAAACACAACATTCCCATCTTAGATCATCCACCCTACTCACCTGATTTGGCCCCCTGTGACTTTTTTCTTTTCCCTAAAGTCAAGTCAGCTTTGGAAGGAACTAGATTTGAGACTGTTGAAGCAGTAAAAGGAAAAGCGACGGAAGTAATGTATGGACTTACCGAAAATGATCTGCAGCATTGCTATGAACAGTGGAAAATTCGTATGGAGCGGTGTAGAGACCGAGGAGGAGAGTACATTGAAGGAGATAACATGAAATTGTAAATAATTGTAAATAAATGTTTTTTCCAGCATCAGTCCGGTTTTTTTCTAGCCGCACCTCGTACTTGTCCCCATGTACAAGAATTGTCCTGCGCCAACCAGAAGACTCACAATTACTTCCTCAATTTCCCCGTATTTCAGCGTATTTTCCCTCAATTTATACGTATTTCCCACGTATTTTCCATCATTTTTCGCAATTCTATCAATTTTTTATGTCAGTTCTATCCACGCGAGCATGACGTAACCTCTCGTTCTGTGTTCTAAAACTGCTTGTAAATGTACTACAGCTGCCAATTCCTAGCGCAAATTCACTATTTTTCTGATCAAGAGGCGTAGTATAGCGATGTCGATTGCATCCAGTCGCCTCCACCCACATATTCCATATTTGCAGTGCGTTTGCTCTATTTTCTGTATGTCTGCATATGCACATGTCTGGCTTCACACTATATGTACGAGTGCCTGGCGGCCGATAGCTATAAAAATGATGTAAAAGAGGCGATTTTGTATGGCACAGGGTTCGAATTGTATGTTTACTATATCGGCAAGGTACGCAGTGATATATTGATATATTGCTGCGTTGAAGATCGGTTTCACACGCTAATATTCAAGCTCCTGTCCTCAGTGGCAGGGCAGTGTAATTGAGTAAGAGTCTTTCCATATTTGATGATCTGTAGGCCACTTTGCAAGGATTAATTGTTGGCATAATATGGTGATCTGTGCAAAATAGTATTTTGCCTCTGAAAGTTTCATCTGCAGAAATAAAAAGAAAAGCGGACAGTGCTTCCACACTGGCGTCATCAGTAATTGGGCAGGTTAATTCAATAAGAGCCAATCATAATGTTCCATTCATTCACAAGACATCATTGGTGCCAGGACGTAGGAGTCTACACAGTGGTGAGAACATTTGCATTTTGGAGATGTTTGTTGAAAACAGGACTTAACGATTTCCAGGAAGGATAACACATGACAAATGGAGTGTCATGTTAGGATCATCAGGATGAATACATTCAGCTTTATTCTGCGCTATTTTTCGTAAATAGGTACTGTTAGGACAAGATTTTCCATGCAGACAAGCTGAGAGATCACGAAAGCTCCTACAAAAGCGATCATTAACTATTTCTCCAGCACTTTACAATTTCCGAGAGGCTGACTTGGCTCTTATTTTACATAGCCATGTGATGTCCGTATAACATTGAGCACCTTTTATGGTGAGTCACCACGCTCGCAATTTTCTATGATGTGTCAGCCACACTGGCAGGTAAGCACATGTGCACAGCTAGACGCAGCTCGCATGTCCCGTTAGGATAGCTAGGGAGAAAGCAGTCGATGTTATTCTGCAACAGATTTTTATAGTGAGACCTGTGATGTCAGTATCGATAGGTAGAGGGGTATCGCGCCAGCAATGGTCAATGGTAAACATGTGTGCCCGGAGGCTTCTCGCATATGGGACCGGCGTGAGCGGGCCGCCCGGTGTGCGCGCCTTCGAGTTCTGTAGGGGAACAGTTCACTGATATGCCGCTGTTGACTATCGTTCGGAAGCATTTTTTACATGCACTGAGTGTTTGTGCAGTGTATTACTTTCTGCTGTTTACGCGTTGTGAGTGCGTTCGCAGAGCATTATATATGCATTATTTCGGTGATTTACGAGTGGTTTGCAGGTCTGTAGACTACTTACTGCGACGTCAAGCACGCCAGGGTGAGTGTTTTGTATCAGTGTAATAAATAAACTACATGAAATCCGACCATAAAAAAGTTGTTCCAAAGTAAATAAAGTACACTCCTTTCTCTCTCCAGCAGCCCAGCACAGGCTGAGTCATTTTCCCGACATTTTTCCCCAGACCGCCATGGGATGAAAGTGCACTCTTGTGGCAGTCTGTGTACTAGGTGAGTTGGTCCTGACCTCATGGTGAAGACACTGGATGGAGCTACTGCATCTAATTGTTTAAGGGGAGACGGAAGGCAAGTGGGCTTCAAAAATGCGATTTTTAGATTTTAGCATATTTGAAATGCCTGGTCTTTTCTGCGTGAAATAGTTTTTGTTTTATATAAATACGACCATTTTTTCGTGAGATATGATATTTTTTCTGATGCTCTGTGCACCTGGCATTTAAATGCCATGCCTTCCTTTTTGCGCCATGCAGAGATAATGTACAGCATTCTTTTACTTCTTGTATATTATTTCATGCTTCTATTCTTTTATCTCTTCAATGTTTCCTACCCTGTATCTACTACTGATACTCGTTTTCCGATCGTGTTTGTTATCTTTTTTCGAGTGTTAATGGTTGTACTTAGTGAAATTTTTTGTGAGTGAAGGAAGTGTTGATTCGTATTTTCTTTGGTATTTTCCATAAAAATGCCACGAATAAAGAAATTCTCGCCGAAATTAAAATTCAATTGGAAATAAATACCTAAAGGTAAATGAGGTTAGTGGGTCAAAGGACCAATGAATGATAGACATAAAGGAAATCAGCACATCAAGAAAGACACTGCTGTGTCTTCAAGGCATTTCCTCTCAGTCAGCTTGTGGAGGTGAACATTCGTTTGGAAATATTATGATGAACCTGAGCATGCTTTGTGCTTTCACTTCTAAAAATACTGTGTGCAGAATATGTGGTGGTGACGTATCTTTGGGTGAAAATCAGCGTCTTTGTAAAGGGATTGTGTCAAAAGTGACTTTGAGTTGTACAAAATGTGGTGCAGTTGCTACAATTATGACATCAAAAATGCCAAATAATAATTTATATAAGAACAACATAGGGCTAGCTTATGGTCTCAGATCTATTGGTAAAGGGATGGAGGCAGGCAAATTATTATGTGCATTACTTGACATTCCAAATCCTCCTGCAAAACTTATGACTCACAATAATGGTATTGGAACTGCTGTTGCTGAAGTTTGTAACATCTCAAGAAAGGGAGCAGCTGAAGAAGCACTCAAGGAAATTGATGTAAGTGAAAGTGGTGATATTTGTGCATATTTTGATGGCAGCTGACAGAAGCGTGGTTACACTTCACTAAATGGTGTTGTGACAGCTACGTAATTTGATACCAGCAAGGTAACTGATGTAGAGATTCTAAGCAACGTAACGTTCCCTGGCAGCACACACACTATTAATAAAATGAAATGACACACAGAATCGCTGAACTCGAGCGTGCACATTTGCAAATGCTTAACGACAACTGTGGCACGCCTGTTAGGAACGTGTACAGTAATGAGAATACTATGTACACTTAATACCAACAAAAAAGCAATTCGTATGTACTGTAATTGTTTAACAAAAAAGTATTATTTAATTTTGTGTAAAGGACGTTGGTTATTATTGTAATATTTTCGGTAATAATATTCTCGATGTATTTATGATTGTAATATTTCTATACTCATAATGTAATTACGAAATATGTTAATATCTGCGATGAAAAAATGTAAAATATAGCCACAGAGGAAAATAATGTTGTAAGATTACAAAGAGATATTCATTATCAGCAATACTATAAAAAGCACTACATAATGTGCATTCTTTGTCGTCTTCCTCGAGAGCTGAGAGAGAGAGGAACCTGTGACGTAGCATTATATGAATGAGTAGACTTCTTTTGTCTGTATCTATCTTTAGCCGCCATTAGAGGAGAAATTATAAAGGTGTGTAATTTTAATTATTGTTATGGTCTAAATACATTATAATTTATCAAAATTGTGTATTACTAATGTAAATTAGCTTGCCCATGTCATCTAGAATATTTCTTTAAAGAATTTTCAGCACTTTTAGCGATTATCGTTGGTGTTGCTGGGCTGTGCCGCGACCGAACGATTTGCAGCGGCGGCACATTTAAAAAATTGTTCCGCTATAAAATTAACCAAACCCGTAAATCGGGAGCAGGTAAAATTAGCAGTGAATTACGAAATATTTTTCTTTTACAGCGATCCTGAGGCTGACTGAATTTATTACTGGTTTTACATTTGTGCATTCATAGGCGGATAATTAACGTTGAAGTTGTTAATCTGTTGGTTCTTTCAATTTCTAAAGCAAATAACGTAAAGGTATAGTGAAGTGTGTTTTGTCAATGATAATTAAACGTTCAGGTCGGCTTGGCAATATTTAACCATTTTATGCTAACAGAGACAGTCTTTTGTTCCATAGCTAACGCTGGGAAAGAATTCAGTAAATATTTAAAAACCCACTGCATCTAGAAAATGTATGCCAAGGCCGAAATACGTAAAAAATTTAATTTAAATAATTTTCAAAGTCATAAATGTTATTAATCAGTTAGTTTGAATTTATCAGCATGAGAGGGTTGCTAAAGTTCACGTAATTTTAAATGTGCTTAATTCTGTCTAAATGAATTTTTATTACCACACGTAAAAAAAAGGGGTTCTACAACAAGGTTCGTACTGAAAGAGTAAATAACAAAAATATTTAAAGCCATTTCTTCCCCATTTTCATCCAATTTATTTTTACATAATAAATATATTTTTTCTCATTAAACTGGCGCCCAACAACGTGGGGCCCGAATAAGCAGTGGCCACAAAATACCCATGAGATAATTAGGGAATTATTGTAGTCGAACTTTGTTGGAGAACAATTACTATTTTTTTATGTATTGTATGTATTGCCTAACCAATATTGTGTGGTAATACCTGTATATGATTTTTTTGCATGAGAACACTATATACCCAGAGGCAAGCTGAAGAAGAGAGCTCATTATATCGAAAAATTAATTACCTACCACAATACCAGGGGGCCGTGCGGTTATAGGCGCTGCAGTCTAGAACCGCGAGACCGCTACGGTCGCAGATTCGAATCCTGCCTCGGGCATGGATGTGTGTGATGTCTTTAGGTTAGTTAGGTTTAACTAGTTCTAAGAGACTAATGTCCTCCGAAGTTGAGTCCCATAGTGCTCAGAGCCATTTGAACCCATTCTGGCCAAATATTGGTCAACATGTATTCAGGAGAGATTACGGAAAGAGGTATATAATCCAGAGCCGTATTCTCCACGATTAGGCAATTTGCGAAAATATTTTGAGAAATCCATTAATAAGACCCGTTACTGGGACGAGTAGATTTCATCCCGGGATTTGATCAGACTTTTGAAATCACACTTGCCGATACACGTATAGGAAAAACTTATACACATACCGGAGAACGACATGGAACATTTCTTGCCTGTTCTGGACTCAATTGACCTGATTCAGCAGGATGTTAAGGCAGCCTCTGAACAGGCTAGAAGTAACGGAAACGGTTACAGAAATGGTCGAAATAGCACGCCTCCACCAAATAATGGAAACGACGGAGGTAACAATAGGAGACAAGATTATGCACATAACGGGAATAGAGGTAGAGACCTAAACGGCAATAGTCCGCCGTTGAACAATGACCGGAAAAGGAGGTTCGATGACCGATATGAAACAGGCCCACCAAGCAATAGTAGATGGAAAAATGCCAGGGGGCCATGGAACACCAATACCTATAACGATGCAAACCGAACTTGGCCACAGAACCAGAGGCCCAGTCCGAACCGGCAAAACAGTGAAAGATATGTCAATAACCGACCGCCACCACAAAATGCGCCAATTGCGCAACCGTGGCGGCCGACGCAACACAACTTACACATAGTGGAGGTCAGCGACACAGAGCAGCCACACCCATCCACCAGTAATAATCTAACAAACTAGATTCACCCGAGATACGCTCTCCATCGTCGGCTGAGGTTTGGAGTGAGAGCAGCTCGACACAGAACAAAACATCGGAAATCTGTATCCTCAGTATAATGACGGGGTACAGTTGGGACATGAATTAATAACTGAACCACCCACGTGTATAAAGGAGCACAAAGACAAAGTAAAAGCGATAATAGAGATCAAAATTAACAATATTGATGTGCAAGCAATCGTAGATACAGGTGCTACTGTCAGTGTCATGAGTATGGACTTATTCAGAGTACTGGGGAAAGAAAAGCGTATGCTGACTTTCCCTGTGAACAATTGCAAAGTCACTGGAGCCATCAGTACACAGCGACAAATAATTAAACTCCAAGTGCGGGTAGAGATGTATATAGGGGGAGAAGCCATAGCGTGCTTGTTCCTGGTAGTAAAGGGTTTAAAGGTAGCCTGCATTTTGGAGGTAGATTTTTTGAGAGAAAGGGACGCATAATCGACCTTTCTCGGGGAAAATTAAGTTTGATGAACACTGGTAGGAGGATAGAATTGTCCATGCTCAGATCTGAAGAGGTACCTGTGCCTAATTGTAATGCTATTAACATAAAATGTAGGACTCAGTGGATACTACATTTAGACAATCATTCTCTAGGACAAAAGCTCTATTATCCAGACGTTCAAGGTGATCAATTAAAAGCAAATACGGACGCACTTGTGAACAAAGTATCACAGTCCGAAAATTTGAACTCAATGCAACAGCAGGATTTGGTACAGTTATTATCTGACTATGCAGATGTATTTTCAGAACGACCAGGAATTTTTAAAGGATATCAATACAATATCGAGGTGAAGCCTCATAAAACCTACTATCGAGCCTCATACTCCATTCCTTGGTCCAAGAAGGAAATAGTAGCTATCTCTTAGCAGATCCCCAATCAGGGAGAGTACAGGGACTGTATCCGCGTAAGGATGTGAAAAAAATTCCTACAGTAAATGGCTAATAGTCCTATGACTTATGTGTAAAAAGGTACACCATTCTTTTGGAAATGAATGAACATTGATGATGTGTGATCTGTAGAGATAATGTACTAGTGTAGAAGTATTTAGTTATAAGAATATGATTGACTTTCTCTTTTGTTTATGATATGTGCGTCAAACTTGAAATATTTCTTGGGACAGTCGTTTCTATTTTATATATATATATATATATATATATATATATATATATATATATATATATATGTGTGTGTGTGTGTGTGTGTGTGTGTGTGTGTGTGTGTGTCTAGCCGTCAGATTGACAGGTTCGAACCCAGAATAATATCAATAATATGAGACCCTGAGAACTTTATTTTCAAACCAGTATTATCAAAGAGGGTAATGCACCCAGTAGTGACCCGAGGGCACCATGGGAGGCAAACTTATTGCAAATTTAAGTAACGCAAAGTTACGCACAAAAAAGCTTCACTTGAAGCATGTGCAGATCGAATCAGTAAAAAAGAGCTAGCCTGATACAGTCGAAGTCAGTTTTAGCCTACAGAGACTACACTGTAGTTACGTAGGACCTTGCAAGTAAAGTGAGACAGAATTTCAAAGGAGTTATTGAACAATATGCCTGAATCCGGCTGGAATGCACAAATAAAATCTACTCGAACATAAATATAGATGATTTTTGGGCAAACTAATACGAAATTTTAATATTTGTTACCATGTACGCAATTATCACACACTTTGGTAAAGAGCGAATGTGCTGTTACAAAAAATTGCACAACGGACATTGTAACTGAAAAAACTTAAACAAAAGTGCAGTATTGTGTGGCAGAGACAGACAGTGACTGTTAAAACTGCAGCAATACGTCACGAGGTTGTTTCGAACAAGCAATAAGAAACTGTATCATTGCCGTGCATGCAAATGGACAAGGAACTAGCACGACACGAACAGTGAGCCGATAATAGACGGTGGACCAAGCTAGTGTCAAACTATAACTTGTACTCTGCGTGTGTACAAAATAAAAAAAATTCGTTGTGTGTCAAGGGACGCCAGGAAAGCGCATTGACTACAGAGATACATTTTGTCCTAAGGTGAAAACTTGCCTGTGACTAATGACAAGTCATGACATGGTGAAAAAATATTGTGTGCCCATAAAACGCGTTACTGTGACAACGAAACATTGTGCAAACCAGACTAGTGAAGGCCTACTGAATAATAACTGACAATAACTGTGTGCGTTCTTTCCAACAGCAGGAAAAATGCCCATAAGGATAGTACACTGTTTGTGAACTTGTTGCATGTTTGCTGGAGCACTGCAAGAAGATGTCACACGGGCGAGCTGATATACAACGCGCATCCGGCTACTTCAGCCATGCAGCGGCCGCAGCAACCCGTAGCAGACCAGACAGCCACACGCCTCTCCGCGCCGTAGCTGTCAACACCGGGGGCGGTGACCTACACGGAGCAGACGCGCCGCGCCGAGCGCCGCTCAACAATCACTCCGCACCGCTCACCAACTAAAGCATTATTGACATATTCCAAAATATTTACATAAACTGCATAACATGTCAATGAACTCGGTTTTTGACAAACATTGAACACTTATTATGTATACCCGTAAATTTACGAGAGAAAATGAACACTAACAAGTGTAGGAGATGGATTTGTAACACGTAGGTAGTGAGAACATTATGAAAAGTGACGTTCTACTAAATGATTTCAAAAAACTAAGTGATATATCCTAGGACAAGTGCCCTTGCAGCATATCGCAAAAAAGATAATTACGAGTTGTTAAACACACACAACAAACTTTCGTTGAACTGTATGTGACTGTGATGTTATGTAACCGTTGATGACAAACTGCTAAATCATTTCAAAACAATTACTAGTAAAGAGACAAGATTAATCATGAACCAACAGGGATGGCTGGGCTCCGGCACAGTTTTGCCCAGGTTTCCAGTCTGCCTTCGCCCAAATGGGGGAGCCATGAACATACATAACCCTGGGGCTACTTAAAAGAGCCATTCCCTAAAAAAAAAAAAAAAAGGACAGAATTGTAAAGAACGTTACTGGCACCATTGTGTCAAAGTATAGAAACTCTTTGCCAAATGCTGCCAGGGGGCAATGTAACGTTCCCTGGCAGCACACACACTATTAATAAAATGAAATGACACACAGAATTGCTCAACTCGAGCGTGCACAATTGCAAATGCTTAACGACAACTGTGGCACGCCTGTTAGGAACGTGTACAGTAATGAGAATACTATGTACAGTTAATACCAACAAAAAAGCAATTCGTATGTACTGTAATTGTTTAACAAAAAAGTATTATTTAATTTTGTGTAAAGGACGTTGGTTATTATTGTAATATTTTCGGTAATAATATTCTCGATGTATTTATGATTGTAATATTTCTATACTCATAATGTAATTACGAAATATGTTAATATCTGCGATGAAAAAATGTAAAATATAGCCACAGAGGAAAATAATGTTGTAAGATTACAAAGAGATATTCATTATCAGCAATACTATAAAAAGCACTACATAATGTGCATTCTTTGTCGTCTTCCTCGAGAGCTGAGAGAGAGAGGAACCTGTGACGTAGCATTATATGAATGAGTAGACTTCTTTTGTCTGTATCTATCTTTAGCCGCCATTAGAGGAGAAATTATAAAGGTGTGTAATTTTAATTATTGTTATGGTCTAAATACATTATAATTTATCAAAATTGTGTATTACTAATGTAAATTAGCTTGCCCATGTCATCTAGAATATTTCTTTAAAGAATTTTCAGCACTTTTAGCGATTATCGTTGGTGTTGCTGGGCTGTGCCGCGACCGAACGATTTGCAGCGGCGGCACATTTAAAAAATTGTTCCGCTATAAAATTAACCAAACCCGTAAATCGGGAGCAGGTAAAATTAGCAGTGAATTACGAAATATTTTTCTTTTACAGCGATCCTGAGGCTGACTGAATTTATTACTGGTTTTACATTTGTGCATTCATAGGCGGATAATTAACGTTGAAGTTGTTAATCTGTTGGTTCTTTCAATTTCTAAAGCAAATAACGTAAAGGTATAGTGAAGTGTGTTTTGTCAATGATAATTAAACGTTCAGGTCGGCTTGGCAATATTTAACCATTTTATGCTAACAGAGACAGTCTTTTGTTCCATAGCTAACGCTGGGAAAGAATTCAGTAAATATTTAAAAACCCACTGCATCTAGAAAATGTATGCCAAGGCCGAAATACGTAAAAAATTTAATTTAAATAATTTTCAAAGTCATAAATGTTATTAATCAGTTAGTTTGAATTTATCAGCATGAGAGGGTTGCTAAAGTTCACGTAATTTTAAATGTGCTTAATTCTGTCTAAATGAATTTTTATTACCACACGTAAAAAAAGGGGTTCTACAACAAGGTTCGTACTGAAAGAGTAAATAACAAAAATATTTAAAGCCATTTCTTCCCCATTTTCATCCAATTTATTTTTACATAATAAATTTTTTTTTTCTCATTAAAGCAAGTACTGTAAAACTTCTGGCAGTGGAACTGAGAAAGAGCATGAACATAACTTCCAGATGAATTATACTGGTCCAAGTGGTGGGAGGAAGTACCAGGAGTTCTCAGTTCAGTGGCAAACAGAGGTGCCAAACACACACAGTATTTAGGGGACAGTGGCAGCAAGCCTTATGACCGGTTATGTGCAGAGCAACTTTATGGTCCTAATGTCATAATTTCTAAATTAGAGTTCATTGGGCATGTCCAGAAGAGAATGGGGTCCAGGTTGAGAAGATTATTGAAAAAAAAGTCAATAATAGTATTGGAAGATAGGTGGTTAAGGTCGCCTGACAAATGTTGAAATAGATAGATTACAGAATTATTATGGCTTGGCCATAAGAAGAAATGTAGGGAATTTAGAAATCATGATGAAAGCTGTATGGGCTATCTTTTTCCATAAGCGTTCCACAATGAAAAACCAGTGCACGGTCTTTGCCCAAATGATGCTGCCACTTAGTGCAAGTACAGGAGAAGTGCCATATATGACCATGAACATTCTTTACCTGCATCAGTAAGGAATGAAAGTAAACCTATGTTTAGAGAACTTTTGTAAAGATACCGTGTTGAAGAAATGTTTTCATGGGAAAACCCAAAATTTAAATGAATGTATGAATTCTGTCATTTGGAACCGGTTACCGAAAACTGTATTAATTCAGCCTACAACCCCTAAATTTGGTGTTTATGATGCTATTTTATGCTTCAATGATGGTGTAATTAGAAAACTAGATCTTTTGGAATTATTGGGCATAAAGTCAAGTGGAAATACTGCAAAATCCTTGGTGTAAATAGATAAAGAGAAAATCCTCAAAGCAGATATTGCTAATTTAAAACGCTCAATAGAATCCAGACAGAAACAAAGAGGGACCAAGAGAAGAAAAGAAGATCAGTATGATTCAGATGATGCTCAGTATGGTGCAGGAAAACATTAGTGGTAAGTAATTCTCATCAATAACTATACTGGAACTGCAATGTTAAACTTTAAATGGATATTTATCAAAACTACATTTTTTTCTTTCAGCTACCATTATTTGATAAACTAAGGGAGTTAGAAACATGAAATTTGCTCAATTTGTACTGCAGATGGTAGTAAGTTATTACAAGTAAATTGAGAACCACCAAACATCAGAAACTGTTTTATAATAATTAATGTACAAAAAAGTTAAATTTTACTAGTGAAAGAATAAATGTTTTTCTTCAAAACCATAAGAGGTACTATGTTCATTTTACTTGTAAATTGAGGAATAAATGTTATATATATGCAGTAAAAGTTTCGTTGTTTTATCACTTATAGTTCTTTTGAAAAGTGTACCCATTCAAAGGGTAAAATAGCATTGGCAGAATAGAGATAAAAATTGCTTTCCATCTCCCCTTAAATAAAGACTGCCTAGAAAATAAAGACTTACATCCTTCCTATCCAGTGCTGGCTGAGTCCTTTTCCCACCAATTACTAGGAAGAGGTGGCAGTTGGATGTCTTAGGTTAGTGGAGGTAGCCCAAGTGAGCTATATCCCCGCCATTTTCTTAGGTTAGTGGAGGCAGCCGTGGTGTGTTTTGTTGTCCTGATGGAATTTAAACTTCCCGCCATTTTCTGGGGGAGGGGAGGGGAGGGGGTGTTAGAGTAGTGGAGGTAGCCCAATTGACCTGTCTTCCCACCAAAATTTGAACTTCCCTCCATGACGTCATTGCGACTTTGCCATATATTTTGCTGCCATCTTGGATCCTCCCACCCGAATAAATTTGGCAACAATGCAACGTGGGGTGATGCTCCCTTTGTTCTACTACTTCCGCTGGCCACCAGACTCCACAAACATGCACATTATTGAGCATATTTGGGATGCCTTGCAATATGGTGTTCAGACGAGACCTCCACCCCCTCATACTCTTAGGGATTTATGCACAGCTCTGCAGGATTCATGGTGTCAGTTCCCTCCAGCACTACTTCAGTCACTATAGTGCGTGTCATTTACGACGGCGACAGAGATTAGGTTCATTCTGACGTCACAAAACACAGTCAGCCAATGAACAGAGAACGAAGTTGCCAGAGCTCGACTGCAGTGCAGAGCACGGACGAGTGTCTTCAGTTTTAGAAACATTCAGTCATAAATAAAGTAATTGAACAAAAGCAATGTCTTTATAGTAGACTTCCTTTTATAGAAAGTTTGGAAAAAGCAGTCTTTATATCAGTTGCTTCATATTCTATTAATTAATTAAACAAAACAAGCAATAAGCCTCCTAATTCAGGCAATAGCAAGGAAAGGTGTTTGTATCATTCTCACGAACTGCTTTTTTGCAATAAAGAACAGTGGTAATTGTTTATTTCCTATTGTACTTGGACGAAACGTGAGTTATTCATAGTCATACCGACAGTGTTCATCAGTATTTTGCGTACTGTTTTAGAGTCCTCCAGGATTTCTCTTACAACACAGGCTGCATTAGCAGAATGGTTAAGGTGTTTGGCTGCTAAGCGAAAGGTTCTGAGTTCAAAGCTTGTTTGGAGCTTAATATTTTCTTTATTAAAAAAGAAACAATATCAAAGTGTCTTACTTTTGAAAATAATTTTTTGAAATATCTAGTGCTTTGTCTCTTCATTATAATCATAATAAGTTTTCGGTTTTTCTAATTTTCTCCTCCAATATTTCTTTTCACAGCAATTAAAAACAATGAAAAGGCTGCCTTGTCTCTTCATTATAATCATAATAACTTTTCGGTTTTTCTAATTTTGTCCTCCAATACTTCTTTTCACAGCAATTAAAAACAATGAAAAGGCACACATAATATATTCATGTTATCTGTTATTTTTATATATCTGCTCTTCCGCAGTCGCTGTTTTACTATTCATATGGAGATATATTCTTTTGGGACAGTATTAAAAGTATTATTTAGAGCAGAATTTCGGCTCGTACATTGCCGAGCTACTTGATTGTCTGACGCAATTCTTTCCTTCGCTGCTTAGGCAACATCATTGTATTCAATGTTTTCGTTGACTGATCTATGTTTTGGCAAGTATTTGTTGTCCGTTGTGACAAACACAAATTGTTTGCGCACTGCACCTCACTGACAATATATTTTAGTTTCTATGTTTTATTACGTCCATAATTAAGTTTTGTGTACTTCGCCAACTTTTTTTAGTCAGAACTTTTTAGAAAAAAGCGAAATGACTCTGGTATAAATAAAACTTTTATTACAGTCACGAAAGACGGAATATTTCTCAATATTACATACGACACCTATCTGGTACTTAAATTAAATGAGAAATAGTTATACAGTAAATTTTATATGAAATTTAGGTATCTTGTCCACATTTCATTCTCAACATTGTGGCAACTAAAATCGACCATACGGAAAGTATACGCTATGGACTTTTACCTCTGCAAACTCTTCAAAATTTCGTGCCATGGTTTACTATATTTAATGCTGCACAATAACTGCATTGAACATCGAAACAAAATTAAGGCATTTATGGGAGGAAGGTATCAGTCAAGAAGAAGTGTAAAAATCAAATTTTTAGGTCAAATAGTTCTTGTGAAATCGAATCATAAGTGTGTCAAAGCAGTGGGAACACCATGTGTCAGCACAGGCGAGCAGTGCAGTGATGACAAAACCGCGCACAGCGCGGAATGCGGGGAGCACGTCTTTGTAGCAGCGAAAGGGTTAATGCGCCAGTGGTGGCTTTACTTCATAAACTGCGCGCTCCCCATTAAACGTAAATTTGCGAACTATACTATACTATAGAGCTGCTTCTCTTGGCGCGTGCGTCGTTTGCAACTGACAACGCAGCAATCTCCCGCGTCTGGGTGTTCATGCGCGAGCCGCCAACATAAAAGAATTGAACTATAGTGGAGCCCATGCCACGTCGTGTTGTATCACTTCTGTTTGCTTGTGGAGGCCCTACACGATATTAGGCACGTGTGCCAGTTTCTTTGGCTCTTCAGTGTACATCTAAATTGTTATACAACTGTAAAAAGCTCATGTTCTGGGCTAAAACAACTTCCTAATAGAGCAGTTGACAGTTAGTGCTTCACTGTAAGAAGCTATACGCAAAAACTAACTTGACCAATCATCATTTTAGGGGCAACGATTACCATCTGTTGACAAGATCTGTAATGCACTGTATCACTTGAACCACAAACTTTTATAATGCAAAAGGATAACTTCGCATTGTTCTGTTATAGGATGTAAACACAACTAACACGGTCAAAGAAAAATATGTTATACATTTCAGAATAAGCGGCAATTTTCAACATGAATAATTCGATTACTCCACCGCGTTCTGCTAGACAAAATTGACCCACAAATTAAGTGTTTCCAAATATGAACTATCTGTATTATTCCTTAAAATACAATTAGCTTATATTTTCGCAGCAATAATATTTCTTTCATGTTAGTCGACGATTTTAGATCGATTTTTGTACTACAGATTAAAGAAACCAAGAATTATCTGCATTATTCATCAAAATACGTAACTTTTGTCGTATAGAAATACAAAACAAACACGATGAAATATCAGTGATGATCTAATTTAATGGTAGAGTGCGTTTGTCAACGAGAGTATATTAATGTTTGTATGAAAGCAAACAGCGTTATCCTCAGAACTAAAACGTCTGCAGTACTTGTAAAAACTATTCTTAGTTCGACTGAAAGCTGTATCAAAGTCAGCAGAACATATTAGAGACCCCTATGCAAGGGAATTGGAAATCTTTCAGCAGATAACATTTGTCTACTGCTATTGATTATAGTCTCTTACAATGCAACACAGCGGCGACTACATGACATTTCGATGAAACAGCATGCTGAACAGTAGTAATACATATTCATAGGTGAGAAACATTGGTTGCTGTATTTTTAGCTACTCTTCAGAGTCAACCAGACTTTATAACGAATCCATGCCAGGTGCTAACTTTATTTTGCAGTACAAAAGTTATTGTTCTTCTGCAGATAATGGTATCTAATGCTATCGCACAGTGGTTGAGGAAATGACATTTTGTCCTCATACCATCGACACTGTACAATGAAACTGTAAAAAATTCTCCGTTACTTCGCATATTTACAGCAAAATTGGTAACTTCCAAGAATGTTTGCCTATCGAAGTCGCGGGGCCCAAACGGTACATATCGAACGTGCGATTGTAAATCGATCATGCGATTCTGGTGGTGGGCGTTATGAGTATGTTTACAGTGATCACTACAGCAACGACAAATCCATGTGATGTGTACGCTACAGGGACAATTCCCTTTTTGCCATAGCCTGGGCACACACTGCCAATATCACACAAGAATATCGGCAGTGTGTCACATACGTTAATTTCTCCCTGCAATAGCAAGTTGTGGAAATACAAGTACTGAAACAAGTACAGTTCTTCTCTTTCTCCTGGACGCCTTTCTCTTTTAATGGAAGACTTCACAGATTTCCATAGCCACTCGATGTTCTGCGTGTGCCCACTGGGGTCATCCAAAGACACGAACTCTAAGAGTGGTTCACGAATCATTCAGCTTTCAGAATCTTGTAGGACTGAAACCCGACTGTAATGACTTTAGTACCAGGCAGTATGGAGTGCTTTATCAGGCCCATTAAAGTGATCTTGTCTGTGGACAATACTCTGACAACGAAACACTTCCGGGGCTCTCTTTCTATTCCACCAAATACCCAAAAATGATCGATTTCAGTCTTTGAAGGTCGTCCTCTCTGGTTCTTCCTTCTAGATATATGTGATTCGTCCACATCCACAACTTTACTCGATCCACCAAATAACGCACTTCTCTGCAGAAACCGAAATAGTCTAGCTATATGACATTCGACCACTTCCACAACTTTACTCAGTCCACCACATAACACACTTCTCTGCAAAACTCGAAATAGTCACTCACGCTATTAACAGTTTCGGGTGCTGTTGCTTGCAAGATGTAGTCTGAATCCAGCAAGATAGAGAATTACGCTGGTGTGGATGGATAGTTTGGAAGAATCGAACCACGTATACGTCCTTATACTCGTTCGTTTTCCGCACTGTTCGCAATGAAATTGTCACGATATTTCAGCATCGAAACTCCTCTTACTAAGTTTTACACACTTCGCACCAGCACAGTTTAGACAGTCCCTTCTTTCATCGTCCGGTAGTACTCCATATTTGCGACAAAAAGTCAAACAATTTTCTACGCTGGATAAGCATGGAATTAGGTTTTTCCATGAGAGAGAATGCGCCGGAGAAACGCCAGGAATTCCAGACATCACAAGCAACTCACAAATAAATCGCGGAGGTATGTGGTTTAGAGCAACTAAAGGAACGACGGAAAACAGATAAAAATGACGATCACAAATAATTGATCGTAACGCCCGCCACCAGAGTCGCATGATCGATTTACAATCGCACGTACGAATTGTATCGTTTGGACCCCGCGACTTCGATAGGCAATCATTCTTGGAAACTATGAAATTATTACAAATAGCTCCAAACTTGTGAAATTTTTACTGTGACAGTACGAATTACGGTATGAGAAGTGTCGTGTAGTCTCCACTATGTGATGGCTTATGTTAGCACTATCACCATAAGTTGTCAAATGTTTGTACTGCAAGATAAAGTTGACACTCCAGCATTTGGGTCACTTTAACGTTTGGATGTCTTTCATATTGAGTTGGAACAGTAGACAAGTAATATAGACGGTTCAAAAATGGGAATAACACTGACCAGTTCTTATAGACGAGTGTACTTTAAAAGTAAATTAGATCAGTAGGTGTCATATGTGTTTGCGATGCTAAAGAAAACTTTTGTTACATACTTTGGAAAATAATACAGATACTCCTTGGATTCATCAATAAGTGGTAGAAAAATCGGACTAAGATCATTTGCTATCATGAAACGTATACAAGCAACATCAAAATGCAAGTCACGTGTATGCCGGAGCTGCAAGAAGCTGTCTATCCTCTTCTCAGTTAAGTTCAGACGCTGCTGCCCCACCTAAATATGTGCAGCCCAGGAGTCAGTAGTTTTACTGCTGAAGACGATGACGGAGACAGCTGCGCTTACTCGCCAGGCCAACCTGTCGCCTCTGCTGCGTCATATTCTGACTCCGTGTATGAAGTGTGTATTTATCCTGTTTCTGTTATTTATAATAAAGTGAAGTGGCAGGTTCAGTGGTTTCAATCATATGTGAAATCACGCCACTTATGAAACCTCGATTATGCTAAGTGAGGATTAAACCAGGGAGTCCGTTCTACAGTGGGGAAAGGAGTCAAACAGGGAAACAGCATCAGCGTTACGCGTAGATATTTAATTGACGTGGCTGTGTCAGGCAGCGCACTACCACGACTGTTTTTCCTACTCGTCTGTATTAATTTACATTTTTCTACGTTTACATCAAGATGCTGTTCATCAAACCAGTTATAAATATACTTGTATCCTCCTACAGTCACTCAACGATGACACCCTCCCGTACAACGCAACACCACCAAAAAACACTCCTGTACAACACAACACCATCAAAAAACAACCATAGACTGCTGCTCACCCTGCCTGCCAAACAATTTACAAGTATGTATGTAGAGGTTATGAGCGTTTCTACCACACTTCCCTGGAACACTGCTGACAATGCCCTTCTCACCGAGAAACGCTCGTTATCGACGACAACGTCAGCGTTCTATCACTTACGAAGTCTTCGAACCACTATTCCGCATGCTCATACCTTCATTATCAGTTTGCAGTTGGTTCCATGTCAAACGTCTTCGGGAAATCTTTGAATATGGAAAGTACCTGTTGCCCTTTACGTTTTCATTTCAGAAAAGGGCAGGTTTCGCATGAGCAATGCTTTCGAAATGTGCCCATATGTGGACTGAAGCTTTTCTGTCTGAAGTAAATTTATTACCTTCGAACTCAGAATAAGTTCAAGAATTCTGCAACAAACCGATGTTCAGGATATTGGTGTGTAATTTTGTGGGTCCGTTCTTGTACCCTTCTTGTATATAGGAGTCACCTGTCCTTTCTTTTAGTCGCTTTGGACTCTCGATAAAGGAGAGCAAAGTAGAGGGCTGATGCCATAGAGCACTGCCTGTAAAACTGAACTGGGTTTCTGTCTGGACCTGGCGACTTTTTTTCTCTTTTTTTGTCTTTGAGTATGTTCTTTACAACAGGAATGCCTATTTCGAAGTTTGGCAGACGAAAGTCAGTGCAACGGTTAAATGACAGTATGTTTGCACGATCCTCCTTTGTGGATAAATTCTTAAACGCTTATTTAACTTAGAATTCAAAAGGTCCTAAGTAGCGTCGTCGATTGCAAGAGGGTTAAATGTAGGTGGATGATGTTGTCGTTGTAACGGAGGAGGGAGAGGAATTTTAAGAAGAAGCAAGGAAAACAGAAATCAACAAGCTGTTTAATGAACTAAATGTGACAGCTGTAATAAAGGGCAGAAGAATTTAATGGCAGAGACATTTACTGAGAGAAGGCGAAAGTATGTTGAAGGTAGAGCTAGAACGGGACTGGAAAACTGAGGTGGATCGATGGTCAAGAAAGACCTAGAGGCTGTGGCAGCCCACAAGAACATGGCCAACGACTTAGAGCTATAGAAGACGCTGAGAACTGAGGCAATGAGTAAGTAAGGGAAAGTAATGAAACATAGAGGTTCTGTCTTGTAGGTGTACATTTTATTGCTATATAACTTTTAACATATCAGTATATGTTGTTTGTGAGAGAAATAATTTGTTGTTAAATATTTATTTGCACCTCATAAATTTTATGGAGCGTTGCCTGCTGAATAATTAGAAAAATCTTAACGATAAGAAAGAATAGAAAATAAGCGTGGTGAGTATTTTAACCCAGCACGAATACCCTGGCGCTTAGTTCTGTCTCTGCTACTTTATTTGCTATTAGGAAAGAGTGTAAGTTGTGACGAATATTTACCACATGGAGCTTTCCAAAACACCGAACGCGACGTGCAAACCACAGGTGCTATCCTTGTCTTCGTCATCTGTGTCAACGTTACCATCGGCATAGGGTGTTCTTACCAAGGAAACAGTGAAGGCAAAGTTTGTTAAAAGATAATTTGTTTTGTATTTTCAAAGAAAAATGGGTTGTCAGCAGCATGGAAATATTATTTGGCTGTAAACTGTCACTGGAAAGAAATCCGGAAACGAATGGAAGAAACAAGGATTCCAAAGACGGCCTTACAGTTCAAACCCCAAGGAAAGAGGCACATAGGATGGAGAGCTAAAAGTTAGGGCTAAGGCCGGAACAGATTCATAGTCCACTCTGTGAAAGGCACAAGAAGAAGAAGAGGAATAAGAAGAGAAGAAGAAGAAAATGATGGTTATGATGATGATGATGATCATGATGATGATGATGTTGATGATGAAGTAACGCTACCTGCTGGAACGATTATGTTGGTTTCGTGTATCACAATTCAAGTGATCCTATTTATTCCTTCAAGAGACACCCCACTAATTTCGTCGTGAACAAAATACAGTATTATTAGTAGTGGCCTTCGGCCTTTCGCCAGGTCCGCACGTTCCACAGTATCGATAACGGTGAAGGTTTCAGGAACCTATGTCAGCACCTCGATCTCAAGCTTCAGGAAGTGGAGCATATGAATGAACTAAGGAACCATTTCCTAACGTAAAACTTTTTGCTTGTAGTAGCCCTAATAGGCTTTTGATATTGGTACTTAGTGAATTATACTCTATCGTGCAATTTATGTAAATGAGATGCATAAAAATGACCATCTGTGCCAAAATAATCTCGCTTGTTTCGTGTGTATTACATCTGCTGCGATATCAGAAAGGCCTATTTTGTTTTATCTAGTAGATAGAGACAAAGTAGACGTCATTGAATAGAGAAACCACACCCATCTTGGGTACTATTTGTATTAATAACTTTTTCAGTTGTAGGCAGCAACATTTTTATTTCTCACGTTGCAATACGTTTCACGAACACTGATGACATTTTATAAAGTTTTTGAAGTCCAGTTTGAAACGCTCGAAGGGGTGGGGGGCCAAGGGGTGGTGGTGGGGGGTACCACTGGCAGGTTTTTGCCCTGGTTCGGAAATATCGTAGATCTGGGGCTGCCTGCATGTATGGGATCGAAAAACTATCAGTGCATCATCAGACTGGGTTCGATAACTATGTGAAATATATTGTTGACAATTTCTCTGGTATTTGTGTCTATTTTGTTCAATAACGTAATGGAAAACGCTATTAATATACACTACTCTAATACAAATGGTGTCTCATCATACTACCATACAATGAATGGCTATCTTAATTAAACATAGTCTTTTGTAATACTCAAGTAGCTTTACCGGACTAAAACGTAAATACAACAGTGTGGCTGTGAGAGTAGTTGCCGAATGAAACATAGTTAACAGAGTATTCAGTGACACGATTTCATTAACAGATCTGTATATTTTCAGTAACACTTCCCGCAGCATTTTACGTTCCATACGTCTAGATCGACTGGCTGCTAAACGTAGCGAGAAGTCTTACAATGGCAAAATTTTTTAAAGATGTCGTTCTCCGTTCGATATAGCTGTTTGTAGTTCTGTCATAGAGGAAGTGAAACGTCACTCTCTCGCCAGTATGGAACTGAGCTATTGACTCTTAATCCTAACAGTGCATCTACATTTTCATGGAGCAAGCGACCAACTGCAGCGTTCATCGCCTCTTCAGTGCCCTTGTGATGGCTGATATATGTAATTCGCAATGTAGACAACGAGACTAGCTGTAGTTGCTGCGTGAAAGTAGTCTCCCCTGTCTCTAAACATATATTTTATGAGTCGATGACACACCAAAGTCGAATTCAATCAGGATCTTTGGTTGGTATACCACGTGTATATCAAATGAATATTGGAAGATAACTCTGTGTCATTCCAGAAGCAACAAAACTATCACAGTGTCACCATACATGTTTCACTGTGTTGTCACGACGCTATCATAGTCGAAGCAGGACGATGCAGCGGCTTAATTACTTCTCCTACGTCGTCACCAGGAATATTCTAGTGTTTATGCTGAGGGAGAAGAATGGAAAGTTGCACAGACGACTGTAATACGTATGAAAGAATATAAACGTAATCCACTCACTTACAGATCCATTTCATTGACATCGACTTGTAGAAAGACGTGTGCACAAATACTTTGAACCAGCGTTATGAAATATCCCGAAATATATTACCTCTTGACATCAAACCTGTGTGGATTTGTAAAGCATCACTCTTGTGAGACACAGCTGGCACTTTATTTACAAGATGTATTGCGTACAAGGGATCTCAATTTGATTCTGTATTTATAGAGTTCCAAAAAGGCTTGTGATATCATGTCTCATAACCGGCTTTCAACTACATTGCTTTCCTGTAGCCTTTCGCCTCAGTTGTGTGACTGGATCAAATGGTTCAAATGGCTCTGAGCACTATGGGACTCAACTGCTGAGGTCATTAGTCCCCTAGAACTTAGAACTAGTTAAACCTAACTAACCTAAGGACATCACAAACATCCATGCCCGAGGCAGGATTCGAACTTGCGACCGTAGCGGTCTTGCGGTTCCAGACTGCAGCGCCTTTAACCGCACGGCCACTTCGGCCGGCGTGACTGGATCCGTGATTCCCTGTCTGAAGGGTTGCAGTTCGCATTAACTGCAGTATGTCACCTAGTGAAACCAAAGTGATGAGTGCGATTCCGCATGCAAAGTGATGTAGACCTTCTCCTATTTCTAATATATATATATATATATATATATATATATATATAAACTGTTTAGCAGAAAATCAGAACATTTTCTCTTACTTTAGTGGCTGGTAATGCTGCCATCTAGTATGTTCCTCAGTAGAGCAAAGCGAATTTCAAAATGACATTTAAAATAGGACTTTACGTTGCAAAACGTGACAATTGATCCTAAACATTAAAATCAGTGAGGGTCAGCACATGATTACTAAGAAGGTTTCGTCAAGCTTCAAGAAATCCGTAAGTAAAACAAACTTGAGTGGTACAGGTCTAATGAAAGCTCTGGGGGTTACTACTATAAACAACATAACAGAGAAATATCATGTTGTGGCGAAGGTGAAAGAAATATTGAGTTATTGACACAGCGCTTAAAAGACCCATGAAATCTACAAAGATGATTACCAGCAACAGGGTTCTTCGACCTCTTCTAGAATATTAATGAGCACTATGCCATAATTATCTGATGGGACTGACTGAGGACATCGAAAGTGTTAGTAGAAGGCACCTGATTTTGTAGTATAGCGAATTAGGGACAGTGTCGCCGATGTTTTACTTTTTTTCCGTTGAGGTTGCAGTGGAGGATGAGGCAGAGGGACGTGTTGCTGAAGCAATATTTAAAAAAAAAAAAGATTTTTCACTGCGGCACATTATTTTCACATTTCAACCACCACCATTCTCCCCGAATGCAAACAGTTCTTATTGTCACCGCCGTACAAAGGATGATATTATAACTATAATAACATAAGAGAAATTAGGATTCACACATAAGGATTTTGGTGATGGTTGTTCTTGAGTTTCGTACGTGAGTGGAACGGCCGAGACATTGGAGAGATTCTATGGACCCTTTACGAAATACTTAACTGTGAATTTCAGAGTAATCGTATATCATTGCGATGTAAATGAAGTGCCTCAACAGTACGTAATTTGCGTCATGCAGCACTTATTCTTTCAGAGACACTGAGTACACTTTATTAGTGCTCAAAATGTGATTGATATACTAAATATACACAATTATTTGGTATGGTTGCCACGAAAACTGTTTCATTTTACAATCCGCTTAGTTATCTTGGTAGAATACATATTTTTTTAAGACAAGATTTAATGCAGAGCGCTTACAAGAAAGAAGTGTTTCTTGTGGCGTGCGATTGCTAGCTATTTGAAACATTTTGTGATAGTGTCTCTCTAACTTATTTTTCGTTAAATATTTGAATGAAACGTCGAAAGTAGATGTGCCTGCTCATATTATAGCAAGATAGCTCTAGCTGTGATTGTTTATACTACAGACTTGGGTAGTGTACATGAAACGTTTGATCCTCCAAGGGGTGAGCGTGGCTTTGCGGCCCTGGCCCTTACTAGCGGAGGCTCACGAGCTACGGGCCAGCCAAACTGGGTGGCTGGCAGGCTGGTCAGCCAGCTACAGCCTGGTGTCAAGGCGAGACTGAGGCGAGCGAATTGGCGGTGGCAGGCCAACAGCCCCCACGATCACCACCTAGGATGGGTCAGCATGGTCGCAGCGCATGGCTCTTCCTCTGCCACTCCTTTTGATGGAAATACGTTTACTTCCTTTCTTGGCATCGCTATAAGAGCTCACTGGGACAGATCAACTTGAGATAGGGTCATCGATCTTATCGAAGAAGGCGAATGTTCCATCAGAGAAGCTGACATAAGGTACGGCATGCCACATACCGCTGCAGCGAGATGGTGGAGGAACAACCTTGAAAGAGGGCTCATGACTCAGGTAGGAAGAGAGTGAGCTCGCAGCAGGAGGACAGAGCGCCAGTGTCTAAGAGCAGAGAAAATCCCTTTCTGACCACGAAGCAGTTGCGGCGGGAGACCGACTTCCCCAGCTCCAGTAACACGATTCGCTGAAGGGTGAGGGACGCTGGACTGCACGCACGATGATCAGCCATGAACAAGTGCTCGGTGTAGACAATGTTTTAGACTGGCTGGCATTTGTCGAGCTCCATCTGAGTGCGTCATGGGAAAACGTCATTTTCACTACCCCCGAAGAGTCGTTTACAGACCGCAAGGGACTCGCCATAGATGCGAATATGTAAGCACCACGAAAATATGTAGGTGATTATCTGTGGATTTCTGCCAGAGGAGCAAGAATTCACGGGATAGAAGGAACCCTCCACACCGAGCAGTAGGCACACTTACTGGAAAATGTGATGCTTCCATCAGTCTGAATGCTGTACAGAGAAGACGACTTCACATTGAAAGAGGACCATTCTCCCAGTCAGCCATCAAAAGGGCACTGAAAAGGCGATGAACGCTGCAGTTGGTCGCTTGCTCCATGAAAATGTTGATGCACTATTAGGATTAAGTGTCAGTTGCTCAGTTACTAACTGGCGAGAGAGTAACACCTCATCCCCTCTATGACAGCGCTACCAACAGCTATATAGATCTGAGAACGACATCTTTAGAAATTTTGCCATCATAAGACTTCTCGCGACGTTTAGTAGCCAGTCGATCTAGAGGTAAGAAACATAAAATGCTGCAGGAGTGTTTTTGAAAATATACAGATCTGTTAATGAAATCGTGTCACTGAATACTCTGTTAACTATGTTTCATTCTGCAACTACTCTCGCAGCCACACTGTTGTATTTATGTTATAGTCCGGTAAAGCTACTTGAGTATGACAAAAGACTTTATGTTTAATTAAGATTGCCACTCATTGAATGGTGTTATGATGAGACACTAATTGTATTACCGTAGTGCATATTAATAGCGTTTTCCGTTACATTATTGAACAAAATAGACACAAATATCAGAGAAATTGTCAACAATATATTCCACCTTATTACCGAACACAATCTAATGATGAATTGATAGCTTTTGGGTCACGCGCATTCAGCCAGCAACGGATCTACGATTCAGACAGATCTTCAAAAACTTTTAAAATCGATTTTTATAAAATCGATTCACTTTGTAGAGCGGATCTTTCTGAACAATTTGATATATAATGTTCGAGGAAATGTAAGATATCTTATTTGGTATTGCCTAAGTGCAGTGCAGCGCCTCTTCACACAGGATTCTTCCATTGCATGTCATTGTATTTCGCTCTGTGGAATTCAAACGTGTATATTTTGTAATGGAAGCCATCAAACCTATATTCAGGACAGTGTGAATTCAAATTGCTTGTGGTGCCTCTCCCACTCCCAGTCAGTGTGACTGACAGCCTACCCTCTCTTAAAAAACTCGTAATTAATACTGGGTAGTATTATGTGTGACCGGCAGAATAAGAACTCTTCATAAAATTTGCACTCTTTGTCGCCTATTAGCTAATAACTCTCTTTTGTTTGGCATAAAATTAAATATGGGAAACTTAAAACCAGTAAAGACAAAATACAGCACACATTTCTTCAGTCCTTAGGTTCCTGCATTTTTTTTTTTTCTCTCTAACCTCTACAGCTTTACATGGCGTGCTTTCCTTTCTGTGAAAGAATATATTACCTCATCAGTGTTTGTCAAACGTATTGCTACATGAGAAAGAAACTGTTATTGTCTACAACCGAAAAAATTATTAATACGAATAGTACCCAAGATGGATGTGGTTTCTCTATTCAATGACGTCTGCTTTGTCTCTGTCTACTAGATAAAGCGAAATAGGCCTTTCTGACATCGCAGCAGATGTAATACACGCCAAACACGCAAGACTATTTTGGCACAAATGGTTATTTTTATGCACCTCGTTTACATAAATTGCACGATAGAGTATAATTCACTAAGTACCAATATCAAATGCCTATTACGGCTACTACAAGCAAAAAGTTTTACGTTAGGAAATAGTTCCTTTAGTTCATTAATATGCTCCACTTTCTGAAGCTTGAGATCGAAAAGTAGTACTGAGAAATTTTTATATACATTTGGAATCGTCATATTCTCCCACATAATTTGTGTATTGTCTCCGTTTCTTCTCCTTCCTTGTTCTGACAAAAGTCATCTTGTCATCACTAATTCTGTAACTTGTCAAAACTTATTCTCCACTTAACTTCGCTAACTCTGCCAGAATCATCGGTTCAGTTATCCCGCGTTTATTCTCCGGTTAAGCGTCATTAAATGTCGGTACAATACGTTTTGCGCGCTTTTCCGAGAACAGAACTTAAGCAGCTGTTAACCAGGGACTTTCCAACTGGTGCTTAGTAGTTTGGTGATCTGTAAAAATTTTCTGTCAAAATTTCATTTTCTCGGCTACACCGAGATGATAATATGCCATATTTTTTACCTTTTATTCCTGTTGCCGGCCGGAGTGGCCGAGCGGTTAAAGGCGCTACAGTCTGGAACCGCACGACCGCTACGGTCGCAGGTTCGAATCCTGCCTCGGGCATGGCTGTGTGTGATGTCCTTAGGTTAGTTAGGTTTAAGTAGTTCGAAGTTCTAGGGGACTTATGACCACAGCAGTTGAGTCCCATAGTGCTCAGAGCCATTTGAACCATTTTTTTAATCCTGTTAATCGTTTGTTTCCAATCCGCTAGTCTCAGTCTATGGATTTCGCTAATAATTAAAAAAACTCTGATCATTCGCACACCCAATCAACCACAGAACCCTCTTTCCTCTTAACTCAATTTCAATTGCAGAACAAAACGAACTGTGAACGCATTGATACTCAGTCCGTAGCTTTCGACAGAATTGCAAGGATATTGTCAATACTGGCCACAGAAGGCACGATATTTCCGAGCAGCGCAAAATTTCAAAACATACACTCCTGGAAATTGAAATAAGAACACCGTGAATTCATTGTCCCAGGAAGGGGAAACTTTATTGACACATTCCTGGGGTCAGGTACATCACATGATCACACTGACAGAACCACAGGCACATAGACACAGGCAACAGAGCATGCACAATGTCGGCACTAGTACAGTGTATATCCACCTTTCGCAGCAATGCAGGCTGCTATTCTCCCATGGAGACGATCGTAGAGATGCTGGATGTAGTCCTGTGGAACGGCTTGCCATGCCATTTCCACCTGGCGCCTCAGTTGGACCAGCGTTCGTGCTGGACGTGCAGACCGCGTGAGACGACGCTTCATCCAGTCCCAAACATGCTCAATGGGGGACAGATCCGGAGATCTTGCTGGCCAGGGTAGTTGACTTACACCTTCTAGAGCACGTTGGGTGGCACGGGATACATGCGGACGTGCATTGTCCTGTTGGAACAGCAAGTTCCCTTGCCGGTCTAGGAATGGTAGAACGATGGGTTCGATGACGGTTTGGATGTACCGTGCACTATTCAGTGTCCCCTCGACGATCACCAGTGGTGTACGGCCAGTGTAGGAGATAGCTCCCCACACCATGATGCCGGGTGTTGGCCCTGTGTGCCTCGGTCGTATGCAGTCCTGATTGTGGCGCTCACCTGCACGGCGCCAAACACGCATACGACCATCATTGGCACCAAGGCAGAAGCGACTCTCATCGCTGAAGACGACACGTCTCCATTCGTCCCTCCATTCACGCCTGTCGCGACACCACTGGAGGCGGGCTGCACGATGTTGGGGCGTGAGCGGAAGACGGCCTAACGGTGTGCGGGACCGTAGCCCAGCTTCATGGAGACGATTGCGAATGGTCCTCGCCCATACCCCAGGAGCAACAGTGTCCCTAATTTGCTGGGAAGTGGCGGTGCGGTCCCCTACGGCACTGCGTAGGATCCTACGGTCGTGGCATGCATCCGTGCGTCGCTGCGGTCCGGTCCCAGGTCGACGGGCACGTGCACCTTCCGCCGACCACTGGCGACAACATCGATGTACTGTGGAGACCTCACGCCCCACGTGTTGAGCAATTCGGCGGTACGTCCACCCGGCCTCCCGCATGCCCACTATACGCCCTCGCTCAAAGTCCGTCAACTGCACATACGGTTCACGTCCACGCTGTCGCGGCATGCTACCAGTGTTAAAGACTGCGATGGAGCTCCGTATGCCACGGCAAACTGGCTGACACTGACGGCGGCGGTGCACAAATGCTGCGCAGCTAGCGCCATTCGACGGCCAACACCGCGGTTCCTGGTGTGTCCGCTGTGCCGTGCGTGTGATCATTGCTTGTACAGCCCTCTCGCAGTGTCCGGAGCAAGTATGGTGGGTCTGACACACCGGTGTCAATGTGTTCTTTTTTCCATTTCCAGGAGTGTATTTATGTTCTCAATATCATTGCACCATCTCTCAATCTCAGCTCTAGACAATCAATATTATTCCGCTTCGCAAAAAATTGTGCTATATTATTGACAGTCTAGCAGGCGCTGTATGTTGCATTAAACTCACACAAACAACACCTAGCAACACACAATACGATTTCTGTGCACTCGTTACGATCACATAGCACAACGAGTTTTTTTGCATTCAGCACGTTGTTGATACAACACAAAACAACTGTTGACTTTCGCCGATTCTCGCTGACGTCACAACTTCAATTCTTGTACGGCCGAAACGTTTAGGTAATGCTGCCACTCATCTTGAAGTTCCATTTGCTATTGATTTTTCCATTCTGTTTGTTTACAGTATTTGCTAACAAAAGAAATGAATAACACTGCTGTTCAATGTGCATTTCTAGCCCTTTGTATCTGTTTGAGTGATGTTTCCCGCCATTAGAATCTGCGGTCTTTGCTGCGTGTTGTCGGTATTGCTGGCTATGCCGTTACCACCGAGAGGGCATAAGGCACGCTTATCAGGTTGGTTGTATTTATAGCCTTTACCTATAGCACATCGCCCTCAGTCCAAGAAAAATATCATTACATTCCACACAAAAACCGACATAATAATCGAGTCACACACTGAAATTCCTGTGGAGATCTATTCTTGGGCGTCTCACACGTGCTAGAAACCAGCATAGAGTTGGTAGCCTCGTAGTTTTTCTTCGGCTATCCGTATATACAGGAAGTAAGCGGTCAGAGCAGCACTTTATATGAGAGTGCACTTAGGGTGTACGCGGCTCTTCGGTGATGTAATTCCTTAATAGTTATTGTTGATCCAATAGAATGATGTATATGTTAAACAATGTTTATCGCTCAATCTTATAAACTCGGTTGTCAGAAATGTTTCGACGTTTCTTCCGCAAATGTCACTAGTTCCGAAGTTGTGGTTAAGTTAAGAGTTAATAGCTTGACTGAATTGCTGTAAGCTACACAAGCAGCGGTGAAATTTATAATTTTCGTTTCAAAAATATTTGCTAGATTTACAGCTCCTCATACCCAAGCAATCCGATTAACTGTGTGCAGTGTGGGACAATAACTGTGATTTTCCACATGCAACAAAAGTAGCGCCACAGCTATGGTGGCACAATTGCCAATACGACAGTGGCACCATGTTCTACCGTTTCCACATAATGTTGGCAAAATTCAACTCACTGTTTTCAATATGGCATCAACTGAAGTTAGTTATATAGTCCGGTCAACAAGGAAAATTACGGGAAAAAATTGTGTAGTCGCAAATTATTTGCACAGTGCTAGGAGGAAGTATCATGAACATAATACAGTACTAAAAACCCTACGAGCGCTGGGATGGTAATGGGTTTGAAGGTCACTTTTTTATGTTTTTCTCGAATGACTCAGAAACCGCAGCTCTGACTGAAGTAGGTCAAACCAGATTGTAAATGGAGGCACCAAATCTAAGTGCAGTGGAGCCATATTAACAGGTAAATTGTGTTCTGGGACTTTGAAAGTGTAGGGTAGAAGTGCGTGGGAAGGTAGGTATCCAGATCGTGTTTGTACCTTTCCCTCCTTAATAAGTCTGCAGACTAAAGGTCGAGAAGGTGATTTCCAACTCCTACTACCACACTACATCACAAGAAATAACTACAGGGAGTTTCACGAAGATATATGGCCCTCATAACACACCTTACGAATCACTGATGACACAGTATGCAGACAAGAGCCTGAGACTATTTTGCACAAAATGCATTCACACTTCATGGAGTGTAGATGTGAACAGTGGCAGACTAATGGGGAGTGAGATGGGGCCGTGAGGGTAGCTGACCCTGGGGATCTGGGTCTGGGGAGCCAGCCTCCACTGCTGCCTTGGAACAGACCATTTTTATTAAATCCCTTACAAGGCCAAAATATGTTCAGTAAATATGAGGCAGTTTGGAATTGGTGGCCCCAATACATATGCGAAATACGAACATATGTCCCTACTTACCTATTTTCAGGCCAAAGCATTTTCAATGGGTCTGTTCAAAATTTTTAGAATTGATTGTAAAATGTTGCTTGAGCTTTAAAACCTGTAGAAACATAACCAGTTATCTAGTAGAAGCAATTATTCTAGATGAAACATTTTTATACCTGTGCCATCTGCAGAGGAATATAATAAATACAGTTTAAAATTACATGCATAAGTTAATGATGAGCCCAAGAGATGGAGAGACATTTTATAGCACCTTTTGGAAATGACACTATTTTTACTCCAGCAGCAAAACCTTGCTTTCAGCTGTCATGAAGATGTTTCATCATAGAACAGAGGAGAGTAAAAACTGTAAACTGAATCAGAGTTACATTAAATTAAAGCAATAAATGAAAATGTGAAAACAATTTTGAACACTGTGAAAGATATCTGCAGCGAGTTCACTCATTTTGGCTTTATATGCTGTTACAGTTTTGACCTACTTCACACACGATACTGGAGGAAGTAAATTATGTCTAGTAATATCTACAATACTAAATCAGGGAAGAACACATCAAACAGTTGCGAATAATCTTTACTTTATTGCAGATCTAGCTAAATTTCACCAATGCTACATCCATCATCATTGCTTTCATTGGCGAATCAAATAGACCAAAAAAGCTTGTATATCCACATGTTGTTAAAACAACCATAAGCTGCCCATAGCCCAATTCAGTGAACTGACAGTTTAAGGTCGTATTGACTAGATTTCTGTATCTATATGAGTTGGTATTAAACAAACTCACTGATGATGGCTGTACTGTACCTGAAATATAGCTTTTTCTGGAACAAAAATACAGAATGATAAGCGATTGTTTTCTTTGCTCATTCCTGATTATAATCATTTCATATTCACTGAGCACAACAAGCCTTAATGGAATTCAGTCTGATGAATAACAACAGTCTCCAAGAGTGACTTTGGATAACAGACTAGTTGAAGGACTTATCAAATTAAAAACCTTGCATGAGTTTTTGGTGATGAAATAACTACAATTATAGATGGTGGTGTTCCTTTTGTCACAATAAAATGCAATGGAAATGGAAATGGCGTGTGGCTAGGGCCTCCCATCGGGTAGACCGTTCGCCTGGTGCAGGTCTTTCGATTTGACGCCACTTCGGCGAGCTGCGCGTCGATGGGGATGAAATGATGATGATTAGGACAACACAACACCCAGTCCCTGAGCGGAGAAAATCTCCGACCCAGCCGGGAATCGAACCCGGGCCCTTAGGATTGACAGTCTGTCACGCTGACCATTCAGCTACCGGGGCGGACTCAATAAAATGCAATGATGTGGACATTAATATTGATCGATGAGGGGGGGGGGGGGGAAAGGGGGGGGAATGCTGGGTCAATCAGCTCTTGATGCCGAGTTATCACTTCAAGAAAAAGTTTGTCAATCAATGTTTGGATGCATATAATGATTTGTACAAGAACTCTCATTACAATAAATGGCTATGAAAGAAGTCAACTACATTTCTAAAATTTTGAAACAAAATTTATGCTAGATGCTTCTGATGTCGTTCTTTTTGTACCACTCAAGCCTCTGATATAAATTTTTGGTAAGTTTGATAAGGAGTAGGTGCTGCAAGAAATAAATAGGTTTTCTAGCCATCTACTTGAAGCTGATACAAATGTGGATGGTGCTGCTAGGTGAACAGCCAAGTACATCACTTATAATCCAGTACTTCTTAACCATTCGTGTCTCAATCCTGTCATGTGAGGGAAGTTATTCTAAACTAAAACTAATAAATAGTATCTTAGTTCTATGATGAATCAAGAATGGCTAGACAATCTGTCCGTTTCCTTACCTGAAAGAAAAGTTTTGTATGGAACAGATGACAAAGACGTTATATAGAATTTCTTTAAATAAAGTCACAAAACCAATACTCTAATAATATTGATAATAACTAGTTCTTGTACTAAGGATTTGAAACCGATGTTATAATTGTACAAGCTTTGTTACCGTACATATAAAAAAAGGTAATTTTCTTTATTATTTCTTTGCACTCTGCAAGGTAGTTGCTGTGATAAAGCTGTTACGGGTTTTAAGCTTCTCATCAAGATATCTGGAGCAAACCTGATGAGAATTTCATTCCAGAACAAGATGCATCAGAATCGGAAGATAACTTTAAAATGAATTCAGAAGAAAGTGACAGTGCCAATAAAAATTCTGATGGGGATTCGTATGAAGGAGATGAGTTCACCGTAAAGTCAAGACAAAAATGGACAATTTTAGTGTCCCCAGTGACTCACTGTCATCAACATAACATTGTCAAAGGATCTTCCGAGTGAATGAATGCAAGTGATCTTGCACCTACAATGTGGGACATTGTCAACACGTTCTTTGAAGACCAGGTTGTAGATATGTTTTGTTCATCATTACTCCCCCCATGAACCATGGACCTTGCCATTGGTGTGGAGGCTTGCGTGCCTCAATGATACAGATAGCCGTACTGTGGGTGCAACCACAACGGAGGGGTATCTGTTGAGAGGCCAGACAAACGTGTGGTTTCTGAAGAGGGGCAGCAGCCTTTTCAGTAGTTGTAGGGGCAACAGTCTGGATGATTTACTGATCTGGACTTGTAACACTAACCAAAACGGCCTTGCTGATGTGGTACTGCGAACGGCTGAAAGCAAGGGAAAACTACAGCCGTTATTTTACCCGAGGGCATGCAGCTTTACTGTATGATTAAATGATGATGGTGTCCTCTTGGGTAAAATATTCCGGAGGTAAAATAGTCCCCCATTCGGATCCCTGGGCAGGGACTACTCAAGTGGACGTCGTTATCAGGAGAAAGAAAACTGGCGTTCTATGGATCGGAGCGTGGAATGTCAGATCCCTCCATCGAGCAGGTAGATTAGAAAATTTAAAAAGGGAAATGGATAGGTTAAAGTTAGATATAGTGGGAATTAGTGAAGTTTGGTGGAAGGAGGAACAAGACTTTTGGTCTTGTGAATACAGGGTTATAAATTCAAAATCAAATAGGGGTAATGCAGGAGTAGGTTTAATAATGAATAAGAAAATAGGAGTGTGGGTAAGCTACTATAAACAGCATAGTGAACGCATTATTGTGGCCAAGATAGACACGAAGCCCACGCCTACTACAGTAGTACAAGTCTATGCCAACTAGCTCTGCAGATGATGAAGAAATTGATGAAATGTATGATGAGATAAAAGAAATCATTGAGGTAGTGAAGGGAGACGAAAATTTAATAGTCATGGGTGACTGGAATTTGACAGTTGGAAAAGGAAGAGAAGGAAACGTAGTAGGTGAATATCGATTGGGGCTAAGAAATGAAAGAGGAAGCCGCCTGGTAGAATTTTGCACAGAGGATAACTTAATCATAGCTAACACTTGGTTCAAGAATCATGAAAGAAGGTTGTATACATGGAAGAACCTTGGAGATACTAAAAGGTTTCAGATAGATTATATAATAGTAAGACAGAGATTTAGGAACCAGGTTTTAAATTGTAAGACATTTCCAGGGGCAGATGTGGACTCTGACCACAATCTATTGGTTATGAACTGTAGATTAAAACTGAAGAAACTGCAAAAAGGTGGGAATTTAAAGATATGGGACCTGGATAACCTGAAAGAACCAGAGGTTGTACAGAGTTTCAGGTAGAGCATACGGGAACAATAGACAGAAATGGGGGAAAGAAATACAGTAGAAGAAGAATGGGTAGCTTTGAAGGATGAAATAGTGAAGGCAGCAGAGGATCAAGTACGTAAAAAGATGAGGGCTAGTAGAAATCCATGGGTAACTGAAGAGATACTTAATTCAATTGATGAAAGGAGAAAATACAAAAATGCAGAAAATGAAGCAGGCAAAAAGGAATACAAACGTCTCAAAAATGAGATCGACAGGAAGTGCAAAATGGCTAAGCAGGGATGGCTAAAGGACAAATGTCTCTGCCTACAGGAAAATTAAAGAGACCTTTGGAGAAAAGAGAACCACTTGCATGAATATCAAGATCTCAGATGGAAACCCAGTTCTAAGCAAAGAAGGGAAAGCAGAAAGGTGGAAGGAGTATATAGAGGTTCTATACAGGGGGCGATGTTCTTGAGGTCAATATTATGGAAATGGAAGAGGATGTAGATGAAGATGGAATGGGAGATACGATACTGTGTGAAGAGTTTGACAGAACACTGAAAGACCTAAGTCGAAACAAGGCCCCGGGAGTAGACAACATTCCATTAGAACTACTGATAGCCTTGTAAGAGCCAGTCCTGATAAAACTCTACCATCTGGTGAGCAAGATGTATGAGACAGGCGAAATTCCCTCAGACTTCAAGAAGAATATAATAATTCCAATCCCAAAGAAAGCAGGTGCTGACAGATGTGAAAATTACCGAACTATCAGTTTAATAAGTCACTGCTGCAAAATACTAACGCGAATTATTTACAGACGAATGGAAAAACTGGTAGAAGCCGACCTAGGGGAAGATCAGTTTGGATTCCATAGAAATGTTGGAACACGTGAGGCAATATTGACCCTACGACTTATCTTAGAAGAAAGATTAAGGAAAGGCAAACCTACATTTCTAGCAGTTGTATACTTAGAGAAAGCTTTTGACAATGTTGACTGGAATATTCTCTTTCAAATTCTGAAGGTGGCAGGGGTAAAATACAGGGAGCGAAAGGCTATTTACAATTTGTACAGAAAGCAGATGGCAGTTATAAGAGTCGAGGGACATGAAAGGGAAGCAGTGGTTGGGAAGGGAGTGAGACAGGGTTGTAGCCTCTCCCCGATGCTATTCAATCTGTATATTGAGCAGGCAGTAAAGAAAACAAAAGAAAAGTTCGGAGTAGGTATTAAAATCCATGGAGAAGAAATAAAAACTTTGAGGTTCACCGATGACATTGTAATTCTGTCAGAGACAGCAAAGGACTTGGAAGAGCAGTTGAACAGAATGGACAGTGTCTTGAAAGGAGGGTATAATATGAACATCAACAAAAGCAAAACGAGGACAATGGAATGTAGTCGAATTGAGTCGGGTGATGCTGAGGGAATTAGATTAGGAAATGAGACACTTAAAGTAGTAAAGGAGTTTTGCTATTTGGGGAGCAAAATAACTGATGATGGTTGAAGTAGAGAGGATATAAAACGTAGACTGGCAATGGCAAGGAAAGCGTTTCTGAAGAAGAGAAATTTGTTAACATCAAGTATTGATTTAAGTGTCAGGAAGTTATTTCTGAAAGTATTTGTATGGAGTGTAGCCATGTATGGAAGTGAAACATGGACGACAAATAGTTTAGACAAGAAGAGAATAGAAGCTTTCGAAATGTGGTGCTACAAAAGAATGCTGAAGATTAGATGGGTAGATCACATAACTAATGAGGAGGTATTGAATAGAATTGGGGAGAAGAGGAGTTTGTGGCACAACTTGACTAGAAGAAGGGATCAGTTTGTAGGACATGTTCTGAGGCATCAAGGGATCACCAATTTAGTATTGGAGGGTAGCGTGGAGGGTAAAAATTGTAGAAGGAGACCAAGAGATGAATACACTAAGCAGATTCAGAGGGATGTAGGTTGCAGTAGGTACTGGGAGATGAAGAAACTTGCACAGGATAGAGTCGCATGGAGAGTTGCATCAAACCAGTCTCAGGACTGAAGACCACAACAACAACATCATTACTATGCAAATGTGCTCTGAACAGGATGAGAATTAGATGAGATATAGATTCTGTTAAACTAAGTATGTTTCTTGGTGTGCTGTTGATTGCTGGAGCTCATTACTGCCAAAAGCAATCAGTTTCAAAAATGTGAACAGTAGATGAAAATATTTGTATTGTTGTTTTTTCTACTGACATGGCACAGAATCGATTTTAGGATGAAGGCTTTCTGACATAACTGCTGATAAACCTTTTGAGCCAAGAAATTTGAAATTCTTCTGTTCCTGACATTTTGTCCAGGATTGCACTTGACATCCTCAGAGGCACTCCTCCACTTAGTCTTGTTGACTGACCTGTCGGATGTCCGGGAGCAACATAAATACTGTAGGAAACGGCGTTTGGTGAAAGTAACATGCAATGAGCAGAGATAATCCTTGTTAGAGATAAAACATTATAACGTGTTACTTTGACCACGCCCCCTTTCCTACAACAGTATTTATGTTGCTCTCGGACATCCGACCGGTCAGTCGGCAAGACTCAGCAGACGAGCACCTCTGAGGATGTCCAGTGCAGTCCTGGACAAAACTTCAGGAACAAAAGAGTATCTTGAACCACAACCTCACATCCCGAAAGGTTTACCAGCAGCTACAGAATTGATTTGCCGTATTTTTCAGTTTATCACGTTTGATGATAATGCAACAAGTGAGTGATACTTACTTAATTTAAATATGCATTTACACATCCAGAGAACCTAATCAGTGTATCGTGCTTCATTACTGTGTTGAGAACTTAAGAATAAGAATGGGGTCTCCAGAAGACGACATGTGGGTAAACAATGTTGATGACTTAGGCTTGGTATGTAAAGGGTTATGTTTGTATATTACGATTATGAGAGTGTACATACAATGTAAATAGTAGGCCTTTCTGTCAGCCATTACATCCATATTAATCATTATTTTTAAAATGTATGCTACAAATACATCAGTTTCTAAGGTTTTCATTTGATTTCACCACCCCAGTCCTCCAACAAGCTTAGTCAACCCCTGGATATGAGTTACTAATAATATCAACACAGGTAATGGATATGGGCAGAATCTACATAATCTCTGCACACTGTTCTACACTGCTAAAGGAGAAATTGATTCTTGGTCATCCAGTACAACAGCTGTATTGTTCTTATGAGAAAGGCAACTCCTCCCACCATGAGCACTGCTCGCTTTTAAGTTTACAAACAGACTGTGCCTCCCCAGCATTTCCTGGCCACTTCTCTTAAGTAAGTAGACAAAGTAACTTCACTGAGCTCATATTTACATGGTGGAGTTATTTTCAGTTTATTACATGAGTACTTATTTGCTGTTGTTAAGTGAGTTATTACATAAGAAAGCTCAGTAGCTGGAGATGTCAACTGTCTCCCACACTAAAGAGTCATTCCCATGTGTAATATGCTGTCAGTATGTATCCAACAATGTTGATTTAATTTTTTCCACTGTCACTGTCTGGTATATTATTCACAAGATGAGGGGTATGAAATGCATCACCCTCAGTTCAGCTCTCGCAAAATCTGAAGAGGATGCTTAAATTTTCTCCCTCTGCAACATGACTGGAGCATGATTAGTTCCATTCCATCAGACATATTCACATTCGTCTTGGAAGATGTACTGTGCATGTGTGATAAGTTAATATTATGATCCTGTTAAAATCAAAGCTGTGTTGTTGGAGTTCAGCACATGCTAGAGTTCCTTGGTACTCACCATACATAATGAAGTAATACTCCCTATCATTTTATCATAATAACAGCTGTGAACTTACCACACAGTATGAAATGATAAATTTTTTGTACTGCCTTAAGTACAGTAATAGCATTATTTTTATTGAAATTTCATGACTACCTCACTTGTACTTCAAAGAAAAACCTGTCTTTTTCTAAAAACTCATAAAAAGTAGCAACAAGTTTCTAAAGTAACGTGTAATTCTTTTTATTTACAATTATACTGTTGCTATGTAATTCTCAGTTCTCCCCCCTCCCCCACCACCACCACCACTCTTTCAAAATTTTAACACTATGTTGTATTCATTGATAAAGACATTGTGACTGCTTCTTGTTTTAGCTTTTGCAACATGTAAATCACAACTGGGAGCATTTTCCCACATATTGCCCACAATTTCAAGCAGTGCTTGATATTTTAAACTACTGTCTTTATAGAACTTGTTTTTGTGTTTCCACAAACAAAGTTGCTTCTTGTGCAGTTCAGTAAACTGTTGTTGCTAGTGGCCACTTTTTTGACATTTTTGGTGCTGCAAAAGTCATAAGGCAAAATTAGTAACATAAAAACCAAAATAGTGTGCTGGTGCACTGAAATGATGCCAAGACTCAGTATTTGAATAACTCTGATTGATGATTGGTGAAGAAGAGTGACTGATGTAGAGTACAGGTCTTACATAAAGATTGATAGTTGTTCAGAGAGTATACATCTGTCTGCAAAATGAAGGTTAAGCTGGAGTTGCCACTGATACTATTAGATTTTGCAGTGAGCAGAATTTTAAGCTTGCACTGTATAGGTAGCAATTCATGGGGCATTCAGAGTAATAATCAAAAAATACACACCTGCAGCTATCAATTTGAATGATTTGCAAAACACATTATCAGAGTTTTTAGCTACTAAACTGAATTAGGTAATTTTAAGTCAACATTTTTATTTAAATGTTCAATGCTTGGTATTCTATAGTTACTTAAGTTTCTCAGCATTTCTTCTAATGTAACTCTCCCATATACATTTTACAAGTGTTATGGAAATCAATACTGCTGTTATTAATAGCACTTCTGTAGACACATTTACACAGCAAAGTCATAGTATAAATATTACTAGTTAAACTACAAAACTACCAGTAATAAATGAAAAAGGAACTGGGAACTTAAAGATGTATTTGAAAAATACAGACTGGAAATACACAGCACACTTGGCACTAATGTTGTTGTGATGGTGGTCTTCAGTCCAAAGACATGCAACTCTCCATGTTACCCTATCCTGTGCAAGACTTTTCATCTCTGAATAACTGCAGCAACCCACATCCATTTCAACCTGCTTACTTTCCTTCCAATGCTGCATTGTCAATTCCTTGATGTCTCAGAATGTTTCTTACCAACCAGTCCTGTCTTCTGGTTAAATTATGTCACAAACTTTTTTTCTCCCCTATTCTATTCAGTACCTCTTCATTAGTTACCAATTGTTCAGTTCTTCTGTGAAAAATTCATGTCAGTATTTTGTAACCATGACTTATCATAGTTCAGTAATGTAAGGAAAAGAAAGACTGCTGCTTACCATGAAGATGACACATAAAGTTGCAGAGAGACACAATTAAAAGACATTTACATATAAGTTTTTGTCCACAGCCTTCACCAGAAAAAGTAAAAGAAACACACATGCAATCAAGTACACCTCACACACCTGTCACTGCCATCCTCAGCAGCTCAGATTGGCATTCTGGTCCAAGCTACTGTAGATGGTGGTCATGTGTGCATGAGGTGTGCTTGCATGTGTAAGAGAATGTGTGTATGTGTGTGTTTCTTTTTGTTTTTTTCTGATGAAGAGTGTGGCTGAAAGTGTATGTGCAAGTGTCTTTTAATTGTGCCTGTCTGCAACATAACATGTCATCTTTACAATAAGTAGCTATCTCTCTTTTTCATACATTGCTGCTATTCCGACCTGGAATTTTCATTGTTTGATAATTTGGTAATATTCACACCTGTCAGCACCAGGTTGCTTTGAAATTTGAAGTATTACCTTCTTCTTTAAATCTGGGGGTATTCTGCCAGTCTACATATCTTGCCCTCCAGGCAGATTTTTGCCCCCCCCCCCCTCCCACACACACACACACACACACACACACACACACACACACACACACACACACACACACATTTCCTTCCATTCCCGACCCTGATGATTTCTTGATATCTCAGAATGTATCATATCTACCAGTCCCCTGTGCTAGTTAAATTGTGCTACAAATTTCTTCTCTCCACAATTCTATTCAGTACCTCGTCATTAGTTACCAGTTTTTCCTTTCTTTTGTAAATAATTCATGTCAGTATTTTGTAACAATGATTCATTAAGCTTACAGTTTGATAAATATTCACATCTGTCAGTACCTGCTTGCTTTGGAATTTAAATTAACACATTGTTCATGAAGCCTGGGGATATTTTGATCTTCTCACTTATCTTTGACTCCAAGTCGAATCCTCTCCCAAGGATACCAGTAGTTCTGAGAGAATTTTATCTGCCCCAGAGGCCGTTCTTTGACTTAGGTCTTTCAATGCTCTGTCAGTTTCTTATTGCAGTATCATATCTCCCATCTCATCTCCATCTACTTCCTCTTCCCTTTCTGTAACATTGCTTTAAGTTCATTTCTTTTGTAAAACCCATCCATATTCCCTCCACATTTCAGCTTTCTGTTCTTCGCTTAGTAATGCTTTTCCATCTGATCTCTTGATATTCATACAGCTGCTTCACTTTTCCCCAAAGGCCCCTGTAATTTTCCTATAGAAGGTATCTATCATTTCCTTAATTATATCAGCTTCTATAAACTTACATTTGCTCTCCAGTCATTCCTAGTTTCTATCAATCTCAGTTTTTTGGATGCTTATATTCCCTTTCACTTGCTTCCTTTGGTGAATTTTTATATTTTCTTCTTTCATCTGCGCAATTCAGTATCTTCTGTGATATACAAGAATTTCTATTAGGCCTTGTCTTTTTACCTCTTTGATTCTCTAATGCCTTAACTGTAGTCAAGATGGTGTAAGATGATCCTTGATTAGCACTGTTGTCAAGCTTTCAACTGCGACGCAGTAATGGTTGCAAATGAAAACAGTAGCAGTCTATGAAGCTGTAATAACATTGTGGTGTTGCTGTACAGACGTTTACAAAATCATGCATTGTTACTGGTTGAGGTAGGCTCGCTAAGCTGCTGCAACTGTTAGGGATCAACTTACACCAACTCAGCTGTAGTTCATCCCTCAAAGCTACCTATTTGCCTTCTACTATATTCCTTTCCCCTGTTTCAATCGATCATTGCCTAATACTCCGTTTGAAACTCTCAGCAACTTCTGGTTCCTTCAACTTATCCAGTTACCATTTCCTTAAGTTCGTATCTTTTCACAATTTCTTCAGTTTTAACGAACAGCCCGTAACCAGTAAATTGTGGTCATAGTCCACATCTGCCCCTGGAAATGTCTCAGAGTTTAATGCTTCCAAAATCTCTGCCTTACCATTATGTAATCAATCTGCACCTTTCTGGGGTCTCCAAGTTTATTCCACATGAAAGATGATGATTCTTAAGCCACTTATCAAATTATGCTTTGTGCAGTCCATATATTCTCATTATTTTTCCTTCTCTTCCTGTTCATACTACTGAATTCCAGTCATTCATCCCAATTACTTTTTTGTTTCCCTTAACAATCTGAATAATTTCTGTTATCTCAACATACTTTCTTTCTGTCTCAGCAACATCTGTGGGGCTAGTTGAAATATGAATTTGTATTACTATGGTGAGTGTTCACTTCATGGCTATCTTGACTGCAATAATGCATTCACTAACTGCACAGTAGCTTACCCGCATTCCTATTTTCTTGTTTACCATTAGACCTATTCCTGCATTATCTCTCACATGACCAGAAGTCCTGTTCATTCTGCCACCAAATTTCTCTAATCCCCCTATATTTGACGTTAACTTATCCATTTCCCCTTTATATTTTCTAATGTACCTACCCAGTTAAGGGATCTAATATCCATGTTCCAGTCCGTAGAATCCCAGTTTTGTTTTTCCTGATGATGACATCCTCCTTAGTAGTTCCTGCCCAGAGATCTCAGCTGGGGAACTATTTTATCTTCACAATATTTTACTCAAGAGGATGCTATCATCATTTAACCATAGCGTAGAGCTGCATGTCCTCAGGGAAAGTAACAGCTGTAGTTTCCCCTTGTTTTCAGTTGTTCACAGTATCAGCACAGCAAAACCATCTTGACTGATGTTACAAGGCGAGATCAGTCATTCATCCAGACTACTGCCCTTCCAACTATTGAAAAGGCCACTGCCCCTCTTCAGGAAACACAAGTTTGTCTTGTCTCTTCACAGATACCCCTTGTGGTTGCACACTACAGTATGGCTATCTGTATTGTCAAGGCATGCAAGCTTCCTCCGCCTTAGCAGTGTGTGTGGTTCATGGGGCTGGAAAAACGTAATATGTGAAGTCTGTTAGAGTAGTATCTGACTATTTTGTTTTGCAAGCACCTGATGGATTTAAAACTAGCGTGGTTGCATGAGCCAACCTTGAACCTTCATGCACATGCATGAACTTTTTTCCACTTGTTGACGGTGTCAGTTCCTGACAAGTAACAGTTGAGTGAGGTAGCGTGTAGTGCCCATTTCAGTTTTTCATTTGGAAGATTCAGACAGGTTTTTGTGATGATTAAGGAGTGGTACAGTTGGTTTAAAGACAGCTGCATGCTGGCGGAGAGCGAGCCGCACTCTGATTGACCATCAACATGCTAAAATAACCAGGTCATTGCCAAAGTGAATGCTGTGGTGATGCGGGACCATCATGTGACTATCAGAGAAATTGCAGAAAATGCGGGCATCAGCACTTTTTCGGACATTTCGTTGTACCAAAGATTTGGCCATGAAAAGAAAGTCGGTAAAATTAATGGTGAAGCTACTGACAGTGGAGCAAAAGCAACTTTTTGTCGAAGTCTTTCAGGACATGCTGAACTCCACAGTGACCTTTACATGAAAACTATAATCACTGTTGATGATCCTGGGTGTACGGATATGACCTGGAAACCAAATCCCAGTCATCTCAGTGAAAGCATTCCTTGTCACCAAGGCCAGTGAAGGCTTGCCAAGTGCTTAGCAATGTGAAAGTGATGCTGACTTTATTCTTCAACTCCCGCAGTGTGTTACATCCATGAGTACACACCACAGGCTCAAACATATACCAAAGACGACTACACGACGTCCTCCATCACCTACATCACCTTGTGTGGCATAAGAGACCAGACTTGTAGTCAACAGGAAATTGGTGCCTCCATCATGATTAACACTCCAGCTTGTTCCTCGCACATGATTCAGACTTTTTTTGGTGAAAAGCCAAATTTAACAGGGTCCCTACTCTCCTGATATGGCCCCTGCAACTTCTGGCTGATCCCCAAACTCAGGAGACCATTGAAAGGAACGTAATTTCAGACAAGAATTATGGCAGCAACGACAGCTGTGATAAACTCCATTCTGAAACAAGCTTTTCAGCATGCTTCCAACAATGGTGGCACTGGGAAAAAATGCATGAAGTGCATCTTGATGGTGATTACATGTCCAACGTTCCACGTTCCATGTAAGTCAGCTTCCACCCAAGCAAAGGTCAGATCAGATACTTTTATAACAGACTTCACACTCTGTAAATTGTGCCACATGCTTTAATATAGTTCCCAAGAATAGAGTTTGAAAATACATTTAGTAAATTTAACACAGTTTTTCTGAAATTTTCTGTGAGTGTTAGTTGATGTAAGCAAATCCAGATCTACTGCTACTAAGGATCATTAATTTTCAATGGTAGAACTTCATGATGCTGTCACAGTTGAAATCCAGCCTAAAATTGATTGGTAAATTACTCATTTGTGGTGGGGTTGATCTGTCACTGGTGTGCAGTGTTTCTTATGAAGCAAAGCGAATTATGAAGGAACAATCTGATTGGCTATACACATCTACCTCTTGATTCATCATGTTTACTTTCCACCATTCTCCACATGAACTGTTACCAAATGCAACATGCAATGGAATAGCCGCAGACATCATAAGTGCACTTTTACTTAGTATTGCCATTGATTGGTATAGGTTTATTTTTATGTATTCATCAACAAACTAGAAAATAATTTGGTAAGCAATTCTTTGACATTTTTCCTAAATTTGTTCTTGTTCTTTCTTTATGACCTTCCTTCTTTGTATCAAATTGCTGCAAATTTTCGTGAATGAAACATATGGTTTCCATGTTATAAATGCAGGGGACTGGCAATACATTTAGTTCCTTAAAAATTGTCTCGTTTTTGTACGTGGGGATTGACTAAGAATTCTGAAAGCATGGCAAAGGCTGCTTATTGTCTTTAGTTGTTTCTCTCCACGTGCATTCCATTGCGATGAGTTGTCAGTCTACACATCCAAGCATTTAGAGAGCTCCATTTCATCCATTTTACTGTCTTTTATTTCTACAGGCTTTATGAGGGTTCAGTGTTGTGTGGATTTATAGAATATCATGTGCCATTTGGTAGTATGTAATAGCAACATTATTTTTTTTAAGTAACCTGGCAATAGCATGCCAATGGTATCCATGATTTCAGTTCCCATTCATTGAGGTGAGGTATCTTGAAACTACAAGTTTGTATCTTCAGCTAACAGTACTGGAGAAGCGTTGGACACATTGAAAGGGATATCATTTGTAAAAACAAGAAACAGAAGGGGTCTCAATACTGAGACCTGTGGTACATAACAACTGATCGGATCTTCTTTTCAGCAAATTTTTCCTTTATGGGGACTGAGATTTCTACCAACTGTTTCCTGTTATAAATATGTGACTGAAACCATGGGCTTCCAGTAACTTTTATACCATGAATCTCAAGTTTCCGTAGTAAATAGTGTATGGTTTACCAAATCAAAAGCTTTAGTCAAATCATTGAAATAGCTGGAGGGGTATTGCTTATTATTGAAGAACTAATATGTTCAGCAAAGTGTATCATTAACAGATGTGTTTAAGTATAATCCAAATACCTGTCAGACAGTTCATTTTTTGCATTCCTGATTTTTGCATATCATGATTACAGATGACTTTCAGTAACACCGCTGATAAATTTGGGAGAATGGATAGTGGGCAGCAGTCATTAACATAGTGCCTACTTCTCTTTTTATGGGATGAGATAACCTTTGAGATTTCAAAGACTTTAGGGAAATTGCCACAGCTTATTGAACTGTTAATAACATCACAAAAAGGTCTGATAATTTGCCCTCAGCCTCACATGTGTATGAGGATTTTGCTCTTCTGATGACAACTGTTCATTCCTCCCCTGTTGCTGGAACGCAGAAGATTGACCCATCAGATATAGGTAGTGCTGTTTAACAAAATCTCCGTTGGTATTTTAATCGTTGACAAGAAGTTATTAGAAGTAGTTAAGAATCACTGGTTAAAAGCTTTATTCATCTGCTGAGGCTCTCAAATGTTCATTTGATTTTGATGCAAATATTCTGAGGGCTCTTGTTTGGGTTTACTTCTGGTAGAATTTCTGATCACTTTCCCAACTGCTTCACTTGTGTTACCAAAACCCATACACATCTCCTCTTGAACCACTCCATCAATTTGAACCAAATTTGGCATACATACAACTTACTATCTGGAAAGATCCACTGTGGTGGTATGAATAACCTGCTTTTCGGAGGGGTAGGATTGAGGATGAAAAAGTTGCATAGCTCACAAACACAAATAGCCGGGCTGTATTCATCCACTATTACAGAATGAGAGTAGTTAGTGACTTGCTATCAATTTTACACATAATTTCAAACCTTTATCAGACTTTTTCTCACTGTTCCCGCCTCCAATCACCTCCCACCCACCCACCCACTAAATGATGAAAGGAAAAAGTTTGTTACCTACTAAATTTTCACTGTTAATGCTACAAAACTGCCACATCAGGCGTGACCATTAATTTGCTACTTTGTTACTATTAACTTATTTTGAAACACATTTTTCAGATGATATTTAAATATACCATTGAATGTACTTGCAACAATGCCACATTGTATGACAAGTTGTAGTAACACGATTCACGTTTCCGTGGCACTTGACCTGGTGTAGACCGGGAACCGTCTGATAGGCATGCCCGATGTGAACTGACTGGGCACGGCCCATGCTGCCTGGGTTGTTGTTGTTCCGCCGGCAGAGGTCGCGGCCGAATTCTCGTGTGCCCTCTGGTGGACGGGACTTTACTTGCGGCAACTACTGTCCGTGACGTGCCGTGCCGATGTGCGCCTCCCGCGATCTTTCTGGTGGCTACTGCACAAATAGTTCTGGAGATATTGTGTCATTAAACCTGAGATGTGTGAAAAGTGCCACATAACGCATAACATTTTAACTTATTACTTACCTGCAACTAACTCTCTTTGTAACACATTTCATACACAGTAGCCACATACACCACTGGATGTATCAGCAAAATTATATTCTTGTATGATATAGTTCAGAAAATATGACATCATAAAGATTAAGTTGTGTGAAAACAAAAGTGCTGGGAAAAATCCCCTAGAGATGCAAATGTGAAATGTGTGTACAAATATTTTAAGTATGTATGAACATATGTGAAAGGTATATGATGTGTGTATGTGGGCAAAGCTATGGGTAAAAAGCCCCACCTAAATCCCTGGACTAATTTCAACCAAACTTGGTACACATATTACTTACTAAATGAAAACAAAAACAATCAATTATTGGCAAAATTATTTAATTGAATAGATAAAAAATCTACTCACCAAGCAGTAGCAGAACACACACATAAAGGACTGTTGTGATTGGCAAGCTTTCGGAGCCAGTGGCTCCTTCTTGAGGCAGAAGGGTTGAAGGGGAAGGAAGGAGGGTGAAGGAAAAGAACTGGAGGGGTCTAGACAATAGATTTAGGGAAAGTCACCCATAACCATGGGTCAAGGGAGACTTATCATATGGGATGAGAAGGAAAGACACACATTTCTGAGCTGCAAAAATATAAGTTACATTTTAAAGAAATTGTCCATAGTTCTTTGTTTTAAAACAGAACCATGTTTTTTAGCAGCAATGTTGCATCATCTTCTAAGAAAGATGGTGTCAGCTGTAGTAGCTTCCACTTGCTGCTCGATATAATGTAATGCCATATCCAGTGCTGCCAAACCCTCGGTGTGAGTGATCAGCGGTACAGTTTCTTCCGGCAGTTCCTTGTTGTCACTGTCTTCAGTGGGTTCACCAACCGTTTCAACAACTGAAAGATTGGTCACTTCAAACTGTTTGTCATGGTTTATCCATTCTGAAACATCACTTGTATCTGCATTTTCACATCCAGCAAGCTTTTTCATCAGTTCTGCCAATGGTAGGCCACCTTCATCCGTACTGCAGGTATCCCTTTCAGTCTATAAAATCTGGTTCCAAGACTTTTTTAGTGTCTCAGCCTTTATTCCAGACCATCCAATAAACTACGTCTTTTACTGTAGTTTTTTTTTTTTTTTTTTTTTTTTTTTTTTTTTTTTTGGAGAAGTGTCTGAATGTAAACGACAGCAGTACCTCTTTTTCAGGAATTGTAAAATGGCTTGGTCCATAAGCTGTAAGCTGTATTAAACTTGTCACATTAGCGGGTAAGAATAATGTGCGAATACTATCACATTGTAATTCTTCCTCATCAGGGTGTGAACCAGCGTTGACAAGTGTTACGTTTGCTTTGGAAAGCAAGCACTTTTTCTTTGAAAAATCACTTCTTAAAAATATTTTGTGCATCCAAGCCGATTTTTGGTTGACATGTCTAGCAGGTAGTGCATAAGTAGTGATACTTTTTAAAACTCTTGGCTTTGTAGACTTTCGACTTTCCTATTACCATCAGCTTCAGTTTATGGTCTCCAGTTGTTGTCAATGCAGTAAGAACTGTTAACCTATCTTTACATTTTTTGTAGCCTGGGGCAACTTTTTCTTCTTTTGAGGCTAGATTTTTAAATAGATGCATTTTATAATTTAGTCCTCTTTCATCACAGTTATACAGTTGATCAGGAGTAACATTTTCTTCTTGTACAATATTTCTTAATTTCTCGCAAAACTGTGTGACAGTTCGAGAATCTGCAGAAAGTTTTTCACCGTATATTTCAAGCTGCCTTATGCCTGTCACTTCTTCCACCTGTCCAAACATCCTGAACTTCTAGTAAAACTGTTCTCACCTTCCTTTTACTCATTTCTAAAAAATACAGATTTTTCTTCCAGCAAAGATCATAAAATTGGATTTCATTTTTGTCTTTGTTGAATAAACCAAATGAACAAAGCTTCACTCTTTTTTTTTATACTCAGACTTCATTTACTTCCATTCAAATGACAAAATAGAACACTTGACTTATGAAAACTTTTCAATTTTGTCTCTGCATCTATGCCAATCTCCAGCTGTCACTTCACCAACTCCAGTGTGCCGTCGTAACTGCCGTCTGCGTCATGCCTGCTGTGCAGCGAGCTACGTTAATTTAAGTATTAACTGTATTTTTCTTACTTGTCATTTCTTCTTCCGTGTGTTTTTGCTTTAAGGAAGCTTTAATTGTCGAGTGCTAGTAATAGTGTTCCATAGATTTCGTGTTTCTTTTCAATACAGTCAGAGAGAGTCCCTTTAGTCAGCCATAGTGCTGATGGCCGTGGTCAGCCATCTTCAGGCTGCTGCCTCAGAGTGTAGCGGCAGTGGGGAGTCTGGTGTGTCACATGGTACACCCCAGGTGTTACATGCTTCACCCACTGTCCCTGCTGTCGAGACATCTTCGCAGGTACCGGGCTCGGTTGGGCCACCATCTCCCCAAGGGTAGTGGCGGGTTCAGCAGTGTTCGTGGTGCACGAGGTGGAGGGTCAAAGTGGAGGCTGGTCGTGTGGCATCGCCCGCTCTGCCTGTGAGTGGACATGTGGCCACTCCTTCAGCAAGGTCCGAGCAGGCACACGGGGGAGGGGGAGGGGGGGTGTTTATTAGTTATTGGGAGCTCCAACGTTAGGTGGGTGATGGAGCCCCTTAGGGAAATAGCAGAAAGGTCGGGGAAGAAGGCCAGTGTTCACTCTGTCTGCTTGCCGGGGGGTCTCGCTGGCAGCGATAGAGAGCACTGGGTGCACCCGACTGCAAATTGTTGCTCATGTCGGCACCAATGACTCCTGCTGTCTGGGTTCAGAGGCCATCCTCAGTTCGTACAGGCGATTGGCGGAGTTGGTGACGGCAGAAAGCCTCGCTTGTGGGGTGGAATCTGAGCTAACCTTTTGTAGTATCGTTCCCAGAACCGATAGCAGTCCTCTGGTTTGGAGCCGAGTAGAAGGCTTAAACCAGAGGCTCAGACGATTCTGCAGAGATCTGTGGTGCAAATTTCTCGACCTCCGCTATCGGGTGGAGAAATGTAGGGTCCCCCTGAATAGGTCAGGCATGCACTACACGCAGGAAGCAGCTACAAGGGTAGCGGAGTATGTGTGGAGTGCACATGTGGGTTTTTTAGGTTAGAGAATTCCATCCCTAGGCCCGACAAGACGCCTTCTGAGATACGGCAAGGTAGGAGTAGGCAAAATGCAACAGGGAATAACAATATTAATCTGCTAATAGTAAACTGCAGGAGCGTCTATAGAAAGGTCTCAGAATTGCTTTCATTAATAAACGGTCACATGCCCACATAGTACTAGGGACAGAAAGTTGGCTGAAACCAGATGTAAAACAGTAATGAAATTCTAAACTCAGATTGGAATGTATACCGCAGAGACAGGCTGGACAGTGAAGGGGGAGGCGTGTTTATAGTGATAAGAAGTGCAATAGTATCAAAGCAAATTGAAGGAGATCCGAAATGTGAAATAATTTGGGTGAAGGTCATGGTTAAAGCAGGCTCAGACATGGTAATTGGATGTCTCTATAGGCCCCATGGCTTAGCAGCTGTTGTGGCTGAGCACCTGAAGGATAATTTGGAAAATATTTTGAGTAGATTTCCCCACCATGTTATAGTTCTGGGTGGAGATTTTAATTTGCCGGATATAGACTGGGTGACTCAAACATTCATAACGGGTGCCAGGGACAAAGAATCCAGTGAAATTTTTTTAAGTGCTTTATCTGAAAACTACCTTCAGCAGTTAAACAGAGAACCGACTCGTGGCGATAACATATTAGACCTTCTGGTGACAAACAGACGCGAACTATTTGAAACAGTTAACGCAGAACAGGGAATCAGCGGTCATAAAGCGGTTACTGCAGTGATGATTTCAGCTGTAAATAGAAATATTAAAAAAGGTAGGAAGATTTTCTGTTTAGCAAAAGTGACAAAAAGCAGATTTCAGAGTACATGACAGCTCAACACAAAAGTTTTGTTTTAAGTACAGATAGTGTTGAGGATCAGTGGACAAAGTTCAAAGCCATCGTACAATATGCGTTAGATGATTGTGTGCCAAGTAAGATTGTAAGAGATGGAAAAGAGCCACCATGGTACAACAACCGAGTTAGAAAACTGCTGCGGAAGCAAAGGGAACTTCACAGCAAACATAAACATAGCCAACACCTTGCAGACAAACAAAAATTATGCAAAGCGAAATGTAATGTGAGGAGGGCCATGCGAGAGGTGTTCAATGAATTCGAAAGTAAAGTTCTATGTACTGACTTGGCAGAAAATCCTAAGAAATTTTGGTCTTATGTCAAAGCGGTAGGTGGATCAAAACAAAATGTCCACACACTCTGTGACCAAAATGGTACTGAAACAGAGGATGACAGACTAAAGGCCGAAATACTAAATGTCTTTTTCCAAAGCTGTTTCACAGAGGAAGACTGCATTGTAGTTCCTTCTCTAGATTGTCGCACAGATGACAAAATGGTAGATATCGAAATAGACAACAGAGGGATAGAGAAACAATTAAAATCGCGCAAAAGAGGAAAGGCCGCTGGACCTGATTGGATACCAATTCGATTTTACACAGAGTACACTAAGGAACTTGCCCCCCTTCTTGCAGTGGTATACCGTAGGTCTCTAAAAGAGCGTAGCATTCCAAAGGATTGGAAAAGGGCACAGGTCATCCCCGTTTTCAAGAAGGGACGTTGAACAGATGTGCAGAACTATAGACCTATATCTCTAACGTCGATCAGTTCTAGAATTTTGGAACTCGTATTATGATCGAGTATAATGACTTTTCTGGAAACTAGAAATCTACTCTGTAGGAATCAGCATGGGTTTCGAAAAAGACGATCGTGTGAAACCCAGCTCGCGCTATTCGTCCACGAGACTCAGAGGGCCATAGACACAGGTTCCCAGGTAGATGCCATGTTTCTTGACTTCTGCAAGGTGTTCGATACAGTTCCCTACAGTCGTTTAATGAACAAAGTAAGAGCATATGGACTATCAGACCAATTGTGTGAATGGATTGAAGAGTTCCTAGATAACAGAACGCAGCATGTCATTCTCAATGGAGAGAAGTCTTCCGAAGTAAGAGTGATTTCAGGTGTGCCGCAGGGGAGTGTTGTAGGACCGTTGCTATCCACAATATACATAAATGACCTTGTGGATGACATCGAAAGTTCACTGAGGCTTTTTTCAGATGATGCTGTGGTATATCTAGAGGTTGTAACAACGGAAAATTGTACTGAAATGCAGGAGGATCTGCAGCGAATTGACGCATGGTGCAGGGAATGGCAATTGAATCTCAATGTAGACAATTGTAATGTGCTGCGAGTACATAGAAAGAAAGATCCCATATCATTTAGCTACAATATAGCCGGTCAGCAACTGGAAGCAGTTAATTCCATAAATTACCTGGGAGTGTGCATTAGGAGTGATTTAAAATGGAATGATCATATAAAGTTGATCGTCGGTAAGGCAGATGCCAGACTGAGATTCATTGGAAGAATCCTAAGGAAACGCAATCTGAAAACAAAGGAAGTAGGTTACAGTGCGCTTGTTCGCCCACTGTTTGAATACTGCTCAGCATAGTGGGATCCGTACCAGATTGGGTCCATAGAAGAGATAGAGAAGATCCAACAGAGAGCAGTGCGCTTCGTTACAGGATCATTTAGTAATCGCGAAAGCGTTACGGAGATGATAGATAAACTCCAGTGGAAGACTCTGCAGGAGAGACGCTCAATAGCTCGGTACGGGCTTTTGTTGAAGTTTGGAGAACATACCTTCAGCGAGGAGTCAAGCAGTATATTGCTCCCTCCTACGTATATCTCGCGATGAGACCATGAGGATAAAATCAGAGAGATTAGAGCCCACACAGAGGCATACCGACACCTTCTTTCCACGAACGATACGAGACTGGAATAGAAGGGTGAGCCGATAGAGGTACTCAAGGTACCCTCCGCCACACACCGTTGGGTGGCTTGAGGAGTATGGATGTAGATGTAGATGTAGATGTAGATACTCAGCAGCAAGTTTTCTTGATGCCACTCCTTTATCTAGTCTTTTCAAATCCTCCAGTTTCACATTCAGTGGCACAAATTTTCTCTTACCCCTACCACTCATTGCAATGTATGAATTAAAATGTTAAAAAACACACATTATATATGTACAGTACTCTGTACATACTTACAACACTTCAAAATTAATGTGACACAGGTGAGTTCACTACAATGCAGACGTTACTACACAACCAACTACAGTACATACAACAATGTTCAGCCAATGTTGTAAAATGGGTACTGTATTGTTACTTAGGCATATTGTATTTTAATGACCACCATTGCTGCTTAGGCACAACAACAGGAGTAACATAAGAATAGTACACACTGTACAGCTGATTGTCAGATGGTCCTGGTTGGTGAAGGGTTGACAAAGAAAGAGCACGCACACTCCCCAAAACCTAGTGGTACCTCTCCATCTGTAATAGAAATGCATTAGCCACTGATGACAGGGTTATTTCCTTGCACTACAAATGAAAACCCTAAGTGGGACAGTTGTAACTGTATTGTTCTTGGAAAATTGAAAGAAAGTCCAAAATGTGACACATTTGAAAGTGCGTAAAATGTACATGTGACAATGTATGAAAACAGTATTTTATTCCAGTTTTTAAGTAAAATTTTAATTTTCTTAAGACCAGCTCTAATCTCATGGAACTTCAAAATGCCGGTGCTCCAATTACTGAGGCTCCACTATATTTCATCAGATGCCCTGTAGATTGAATGATAATGAATATTTGCGATAGCTCGAGGTCAAGTACACAGGTGCCAACCGATCACATGTTGCTTAATCAGCTCGTTCGAGTGTGCGGTGTTAAGATTGGCTGCCAGGAGTTGGCACCTTCAGAGAGTGGTGACAGCCATGCATCTAGAGCAGCACATGCAGGTGCCATCCAGCACCATCCCTAGGAAGCATCTAATGTTTTTCTATTTAACTCCAGAGCAGAGTGGTCTCGCTGTCATTCTGTAATGCTCCAGATGCTGGATAACTTCAATCTGCTTGCATATCACTATTTTTCTAACTGGTAGTGAACTTGCAATGTACAAAGATAATGGATTGAATGCATTTTGGTTTTGGCATTAAAGTGATTGTACTTTTGTTGGCATTTTCAACTGCGCGATTTAATACACGAGTGACAATGAGTAAGGTTCAGTTTTCTCATGTGTTGTTACTGAAGTTACAGTGTTGATGGCGGCAACCTTGGAGGCTATTCTGTAGAGTTTCCTGCAGCAGCAGCATTAGCACAAGACCATGTTTGAGAGAGTATTGACCAGACTGGTAAAATGGTCTCAAGATTTGCCGGCCTACCCGTCTTCTTTCCCTGTCTACAACAACTCTGCTGAGGACTGGGAATCATATGAGAAACACCTGTGGAAACACTTTGTGGCCTTTAAAGTAACAGACGCTGCCTCCATTATAGCTCTTTTGCTGCCCTTGGTCTCTCTCCAGATGTACCACTTGTTATGGAAGCTAGCCCCCATTCAGGATTTGATGATGGCAGAAAGCAACCCCACCAATCATATCAATCTTGGATGATGGAGCTGCTGTGGTTAAGTTGCAAGTGTCATTTTGTTCTACTCAGGCCAAGGAATCGTGTGCAGAGTCCATGGTTCGGGACACTACTGTCCATTCTACTCCTGATTAGGAGTTCCACCAAAGGACATAACAGTTTGAAAACTCCTCCTTAGAAGAAATACTTACAATAATACGATCATTTTAAGTTTCCCATCCCACAGGCTATCAGTTAGATTCTGTGGCTGTCATAGCCACTGTCCATCCTGTTCACCCTGACAGCAACAGGCAGACTTGATCCAATATGCCTTTGGAAGGGAAGGTCGTGACAGTGCAGTATGGCTGGCCACCATGCTCCTCACAAACATGGCCTCAGTGGCAGAGTTCCCATGTGCACCTGCCCTTATGGCCTGCTTGTTTTGTTCAACATGACTGCCTGGGTTGTCCATAACTCTGGGTGTCATCTACCTCTTTCATAAGAAAGGTCACAATCCATCTGTTTGCAGTGCCTGTTAAGCTTTAACTGTGCCTTCCATATCTCAATGTATTTGTCATTAATGTTGTTAGTCACACATGTGTGCAACTGTTTGTAACAAATTGTTCATCAAAGTGTGTATTGATGGGATCCTCTTACATCTCCAAATGGATATGTGCACAGCAACCTCACTTCTGAATTCAAATACTTAGTTGTGTCTTGGTTCCCCTTCACTGTCAGTTACTTCATGCCATCTTGTCAGTTACAGCTGACAGCAGATTCCTATTCTCAACAAATTTATGGCAGCAACAAGGTACAAGACTGTGGTTTGTTCAGTAACATTTCTTGTAGTGAACAGTACATTTACAGAAAATTTGTTTGGTTTGGACACTTTCCAGGCTTGTGGATTTACAGTCTCTGATTCTGTTCACTTAGTGTCAGAGCTTGTGCCTTATGTATAGTTAGAGGGATTGTGCAAGAAATGTTCTGCTCTATTTTTCCGAAACAGCAAGGTTACTAATTCCTTAGTGCGTACCACTATCAGTCGTATGGCGCGACCCTGTTTTTTCCATGATAGCCTGTTACGATCACATTTCAAGCTCAATTGAAGGAAGAATTAAACAAATTAACAGCCTTAGGTTTCATGGAACCTTCTTGTCTAATCAGTGACCCACTCCATTAGCCATTATCAAGAAGCCAACAAGCAAACTCTGTCTTTGCGGTGACTTCCAGGTGACAGTTAATTCACAGTCCATGGTTGATATGCACCCCATTCCTCACCTGGATGAACTTAGGACAAAACTCGTGGGCGGCCAGTATTTGTCAAAACTTGATTTGTCAAAAGCTTATTTACAGCTACTGCTTGATGTAGAATCACATCAGGTTCATGTTGTTAATATGCCGTACAGCCTCTCTGGGTGCAACTGATTGTTTTTTGGCATTGCAAGCATGAATGCCATTAGAAACACCATGGCAGCATGTTCACAGGTCATAAGCAAATGCTCCATAAATTGTGGCTATTTGGAGTCAATCAAGTGTACATCGTGTGGTGAAAATGTGCTAAAAGGTGTTAGATTAAGCTCGGAAGCGCACAGGTGGTGTCATTTACAGTGTGTAGCCTAGGTGGTCTTAAAAAGGTAACATATATGATTGTGAATGTTATTGTAGTGATCATGAAGCAGCAACATAAATGTGCTATTTAGGACCAGAAGAAAATGTGTTAAAATTACTGGAACAGGACATTGCAGCAGTAAGGGCATATATCAGCAACTTGGAACACATGGCACAGTGTTTATCAAAACATGCTTCAGAATCAGAATGTAAGGACAAGTACCAGTGCTTAGAGCAGGAAAAAAAAAAAATTCTTACCCTAACCTTTCAGTGAATCAGTGCTTGCTAACCTGTAGAAAGAGATACAGGTGCCTGAGTGTACACAATGAATCTACAGATGATGTACATCAGGATGCATTAAAAAATAATATGTTAAGTGATCGCTTACATGCCACAAACTGTAATCAGAATACAAGCAGGGAAAATGCTATGGCAAAATTTCTGTTCAAACCACTGTGCCAGAAAATAATACCGTAAACCAAACAAAGTACATGCTCATAAATTTAAAAAAAAATAAAAGCTGTGTTATGTGCAGACAGCCCTGACAGAGGAATTACCGAAATTTTGCACTACCAGTATGGACTGAGAGTTACAGGTTTCATAAAACCAGGCACTCGTATGCAAGAAATCTTAAAAAGTTGTAGGCCAATAAACGAAAATAGCATGACATAGAACCAATGCATTGTAATCCTTGCTGGTGCAAACGATGCCTACAGAAATAAATTAAAAGAAGCAACTCACAGTTTGAGTCTTATTCTAAATCAAATACAGAATGAATCTATTGTTGGCATAGGCATTCCACAGAGGCACGACCTAATTGCTTCATCCCGTGTAAACAAAGAAATTCAGAAAGCAACCAGGATATACAAAAACATTTGCAAATCAACCACAGATGCTTTATTTCTCACCATAGATGACTTAGGAAGAGCTCATTTCACAAAATGCGGGCTGCATCTAAACAAAAAGGGCAAAATACGAGGGCTATTCAGAAAGGAGGGAACATTTTGCCATAAAAAAAAAAATAAGTAGAAGAAATACATTTTATTATATACATCTGAAAGAGTGACTGATATACTACTTTTCCACATAGTCACCAAAACACTTTGAGGCACTTATCATAGTGCTGGACAAGATTTTAAAGACCTCCGTCATAAAATTCTGCCGCCTGAGACTTCAGCCAGTGAGTCACACCTGACTGGATTTCCACATCATCATCAAAGTGCTAGGTTGCAAGCCAATTCTTCATCTTGGGAAACAAGTGGAAGTCGCTTGGTGCAAGATCAGAGCTGTAGGGCCGATGAGGGAAAATTTCCCATTTGAATGAATTAAGGAGGTTTTTTAGTGCAGTTTGCCATGTGAGGTTGGGCTTTGTCGGACAAAAACAAAATTTTGGACGTCAGCTTTCCTTGGCATTTGTTTTGAACTGCTCTTCTAAGGCTGTGCAAAGTTCGACAGTACCAAGCAGAATTTATGGTTGCTCCATGTTTTAGAAAATCAATAAGAAGCACACCTTGCCTGTCCTAAAACACAGTCGCCACCAACTTCCTTGCTGACAAGCTTTGCAAACATTCAAACATTTTCTTGGCTTTTGGGGGGACCTTGTGTGCCCCCACTCCATGGACTGTAATTTTGTCTCACAGTTGACGTGTTTCACCCAAGTCTTATCACCGGTTGCAATTCAATCCAGTAATGAATCACCATGTTTGTGTTAGGCCTCCAGAAATGTCAATGTTGCCCCCATTCGCTGTTCTTTGTGGTGCTCTGTAAGCATTTTGGGAACCCATCTTGCACAAAATTTATGGTAGCCTAGCTTTTGAGTGACAGTTTCAAACTACAGAGTCCATGAAACTTGTGGAAAAGAAAGCGAAAGCTCCGTTATTGTGAAGCGGCGGTTTTCACGAATCATTTCATCAACTTTAGTGACAAGATCGTCAGGCACAATGCTCGGGCGTCCACTCTTCTCTTCATCAAGAAAGTTGGTTCAGCCATTTTTAAACTGAATGCACCATTTCTGGATGGAACATTCACTCATTACATTGTTTCTGTACACTTGCACAGTTCACGATAAATTTCTATAGGTTTTAGTTTTTTTGCCAACAAAAACCGTATCACAGACTGCACCTCACAACTGGGGATTTTCGACTGCAGCACACATTTCATACTTGAATATAAAAAAAACCAGATCCGCAGAGACATTCCTGCTGTCATGGATGAATGCCGACTGAGCTGCCGAGCACGCACATGCCAAAATACACGTGATCGGTGCACGCCTAGCGGCGTCAAATGTAAACATTGCCTACTTTCTGAATAGCCCTCATATACTTGGGCCAAAAAGCCAAGGATTCTCTGAAAACTGCATCAAGTGGTCGGACTGTGGGACCCATTCCTCTACTGCTAGGAGGATCAGCCTCAGAACCTGCAACAGCAGAATCTGGCTTACAAACAGAAGCAGAAATATACGGCAGCTACAATAGCAGCAGCAGCAGCAGGAGAGAGAAACAGTGGCTGATAAAATTATAACAGTAGCAGTACATTCACCAACATTAACAGGAACAACAGCATCAACAACAGTAGCAGCACCTGCAGAAATAGCAATATCACAAAAGGATACCAGCCCATCACAGTGGAGACCACAACTTCAGACCACAACAAGATGAGGAGGAAAATATCAAGAGAATGCAGACTTTCACCTCACAGTGAGGATTATCTGTGGGAACAGAAAAGAAAAACTCACAGGTAAAATATAAAAATATGAACTTGGTTCTTGTTCATCAAAATGTGCAATCACTTAGTAAAGAAAGTGAAATCCAAATTGTTACAAGAGGACAAGTTACTTATTATGTTGCTACCTAACTTTGTGCTAGGTGGTTATTTCTGTAGAAAAATTCTTAAACATGGTGGCAGTTGTATATTCATAAGAAATAATATAAACTGTGTTAAAATAAAATTTCCTGTTGAAATAGTGAAGGAAACAGATGTAGAGCTATCTGGAGTTGAAGTAGTGGACACTAAAATAGCCATTATTTTTTTATACAGAGCTCCAACTGGTGACATAAATACTTTCCTAAAAAGTTTGGAATATTCACTTAACAGACTAACACAAAGAAAATGAAAAGTTATTCTATATGGTGATTTTAATATTGACTTTGAAAAGGACTCGAAAGAAAAGAAAGAATTACTGAATCTCTTGCAAACTTTTAACAGGAAATCTACCACAGAAACAGCAAATCGTATCACAAAGACTTTATCTGCCACCATTGATCAGATATTTCTAAATGTGGAAATCAACTTTAAAATAGGAACACTTAAACGCTGCCTTACAACCACCAGTACCATAATGAAAATATAAATCACTTTCTGCATTACTTGAGCAAAGAAAACTGGAAAGAGTTTTATAACTGCAAACACACAGATGAAAAATCTAATAACTTAACTAGCAACTTTTCCTACTATTTTGAATTGTGCTTCCCTCCAACATAGGAGAAGGTGAAGTATACATTTTCAATGTCTCTTTTGAATTTTGATAGCATAACAAAAGGTATTCAATTTATATGTAATGTATTTTGCATGTTCAATCCTTCTTAGATCTTCTTGGATCTATATTCCAAGAAATTTTGTAGAACTTAGATTTTCAAGGCTTCTAGTAAACAACTCTACGTCTTTTGTTAGCGGACATTTATTTTTCACAGTGTGTAAGTGCACGGTAACTGTTTTTTCTATGTTCATTACTAAACAGTGTCCAGAAAACCACTCTGTAGTGTGGGTGGTATACTTTTTAATCTCATGCAGTAATTCTTCTCTGGGTCTTCCTTTTATTATCACGTTTGTGTCATCTGTGAATTTTATGTAATTATGGCATGGACTGGTCAGTTCCAAGCTCTTCACAAAGAGTAGCTAAACAGAATTTCTCCTAGAATGGAGCCTTGTGGTACGCCATACTTAATGCTCTGCTTTTCTGAGTAGTAGGACTTTTATCTTGTTCCCTTCTCGAATAGCAAGCACAACCAATTGCTCTCTGTTTTGGAGGTGTGGTTTTAGCCATTCATAGACTGGGCCCCTAATACCTACAAATACAAGTTTCTTAAGCAAGGTTTTGTGACTGATGAAATCCAATGCTTTAGAGAGGTCTAGAAATATAGCTGGAGATATGCTCTTTGCTGTCTGTTGTATTTAAGGCTTCATTTAAAGAAGACAAAAAAGCAGTCACAGTAGATTTAGATTTTCGGAATATGTGTTGTGTATTTGAGAACTAATTATTCTTTTCTTTGAAATTTATTAGTCCTTTATAATAATTTTTTTTTTCAGTTGGTATGGAAAAACCACGTAGTAGTGAACTAGGCCCGTAGTTTGATACTTCTGTTTTTATCTCTTTCTTGAACAGGGATTTTACTTTTGCTATCTTTGGTTTTTGTGGGCACACCCCTTCTGATAGAGAACAGTTACAGATATCGACAAGTGGCCTGGCTATAAGGTGAGCGCATGTCTCCAAGATGTAGTCAGGGATATTGTCAGTACCAACAGAGAATTTGGGCTTCAGTTCTTTTATTATAGCGAGATTTCCTTTCCTCTAGTGGAGTTTAGAAAAATAGATTTATTATTTATAGCATATCTGGATTGAGTACACTGTAAATTTTGATTTATAAGATGTTCAGCTATTCATGTAAATTAGGAATTAAATTTATTTGCAATTTTTGTAGGTTCAGTTATCACAGTTGACTTCTCCATTAGGCAGTTAATATTATGGAAATCTGTCTGCTCTGCTGCAGTTTCCTTCCTTTCAATATTCCATATGGCTTTCATCTTATTGGTGGATTTTTTTATGTATGCATCATTTGCCATTATTTTTTCTTGTTTGACAACATTTTTGAAGATCATTTATAGGTTTTGTAGTAAGTATCAAATTCAGGTGACGGGAGTTGTTTGGACAGTCCGTGCAGTAATCTTTTTTTGTTTGAAGATACCAGTATCCCAAAAGGGATCAAGTTATTTTTTTGTTTTCCTTGTGTATATTTTCCTCTATATTGGAGGGAAGCACAATTCAAAATAGTAGGAAAAATTGTCAATGAAGTTATTAAATTTTTCATCTCTGTGTTTGCAGTTATAACCCTCTTTCCAGTTTTCTTTGCTCAAGTAATGGAGAAAGTGATTTATATTTTCAATACTGTAGTTTCTATTGGTGGTTGTTAGTCAGTGTTATAATTTTCTTGGCTGCTTTTTTTGTTTCCCCTGCTGCTGCTACTGCTATTGTAGCTGTTGGCCCTGCAATATGGCATAACAAAAGAGATTGTAAGGGCCACAGAAAATGATGCCTATAGAGGCTCATGCAGACCCTTATTTATGAAACTTCACATCCTTCCACTACCATGTCTATATATATATTACAAGTAATAATATTTATTAGGAAAATCTTAGAAAATAGCAACAATCTTGTATCAACTAACCAGCGTATGCATCTGTATAACACAAGAAGAAAGCAGGATGTACATGTTCAACATGCATACACAACACTAAAACAGAATGAATCAATGCAGACAGGAAACATATTATACAGTAAGCTACCTAATAACATTAAAACAATAAAAGACACTTTAAAAATCAAAATTGCTGTCCATAAATATTTATCACAAAAGTGTTGTTATAGTATAGATGACTGTGTGTGGTCAGCAGTCATTTCATGGTATGGAACTGATATCACAACCAGTGTTGATGAGGAAGTATTCACAAGAGTTGAGATCGAAGTTGTATAACCTGCCTCCTTGATGAGCATGTGAGGAAGTGTGTATTTGTGACACATGTGGCAATTGGTGGTGACTTGATCTAGTTGTGCAAGTGAGCATATCTACAATGGCTCACACTTGCAGTTTGGGAAACTGCTTGGGGCATGGAAATTGCATGCAGTGTTGCTGAACAGGTTGTGGTAGTAACAAAGAACTGGCTGCTGTGGCCTTTTTTATGTTGTGCAGTGCTGGGTTGGTGCTGTGTACAGTCTTTCACTGAGCAGTGTTGCTGATGCCAACATTGGTGGAATTCGGCTGACTCAGGGCTGTCCAGTCAGTGGGGCAGCTTGTCAATCTGAAGAGTGCTGTGGCTTCCTGGCTGCTGTAATAGCATGAATAGCCCATTGGCAAGAGCCAAGCATTTCCACTTCATGTGGTATCAACATCAGTTGTAACTGCTGCAGCAGTTTTGATGATCCAGAGTGTCCACAAAGCAGCGTTGTTCATGAGATTCCTGGCAATTGTGGATCGTAGATATCACTAAACTTGCAACTTGTCTTTGAGGTATTCACCGTACAGGGCTCGTAATTGTTGCTCTGATGTTCTTGACAGTCTCTGCAACAGTACTGTCTAAGCTGTGTTGTATTTATTTCTGGTGGGTGGTGACAATATGATATCACTGATTAAGTCGATATGTTCTGTGAGATTACTGATGAGTACAATGTACTTGGTGTCATCGTCAATGTTGGTGAAGTTAACACACACTCAGCAATGATGAACCATAGTGCTGGCTGTTCTGCTCTGAATGGTAGTAGTCTCAGTGGTATAGACACAATACAGTACTTTTTATTTGTTTTCCTGTTTAAGTGGAATTATTTTTTGTTATCTTTAAGAGCAGATGTAATAGTCTGCCTGTAAAATGTGTTATTTGTAATGATAAAAAAGAAAAAAAGGAGCTTATATATTTTTGCGTAGGTGTTGGTGATGCTCAGTCGAGTCTCTGGAGTAGACAAGTATACCATCTAAATAGCAAAACACCCTGGTGCACCGTGGAGGGTTTTGTCTAAAAATCGCTGCCATATTTGTGTGACATTGCAGATGCCAAATGTCATGAATGCACTCTCGAACAGGTCAAAAGGCGTGATTATAGCTGTTTTTGCAATATTCTCTGAGATACCTTGGATATGTGTATAGGCTTGAGTGCAATCTGTCATACTCAAGACAGTAGCTCCAGAGATGGCATCATTGTAGGTGTGGAGAAGTGGGACCAGATGACGGTCAGAGATGGAGTGGGTGTTGAGTTTACGGTAATTGTTGTAAAGGCACCAGGAACCATCCTTCTTGGGGGCAAGGTGAGGAGCTGAGGCACAGGAGCTTTTGGAAGGGCGAAGTACACCAGCAGTGAGCAGCTCTTCAAACTCCTTTTGTGCAATTTTTGCTTGGGGGGGTGGGAGGGGGGGGGGCAGACATGACAGAAAACAGGGGGCCAGGGGTAGTGGCAGTGTAATGCATAGTGTTGTGCTGAACATGCTAGGGGGACACTGGATGATGAGGGGGAAATCTGCAAGGAGCTGAGCATATGTTCCTGAAATTGCTAACTGTTTCACGGCAAAGCATTTGGTGGGGTGGTGGGAGCTGCACTGGACAGTCTTGCCAGAGGTGCCATCAACTAAACAGTGCTCTGCTACATCAGCCAGTAGGCTGCAATGACCGAGGAAGTCGGAACCCAGAATGGGGTCTGTAACGTCCATGACAGTGAAGATCCCTGGGAGTTTGCGCCTAAGTCAAGCAAGTGGGAATGCACTCTGCAGATAGGGAAGGCTGAGTTGCTGCAGCAGTGATGATGAAGCGAGAGGGGGGCTGGGATTTAGGAATTGTTTGAGGGGGAATATGGATAAATCGGAACAGGTGTCAATGAGGTAACAGGCCAGGGGATTAACGTCATTCAAGTCCCGAATGAATAGGTGCTGTGAAGTGACACAGCAACCTGGCAGGCGTAGTGCTGATTGCTGCTGGGGTTTGAGGACCAGGAGCAAGGAGGTCTGCAGTTGATTGCATTCTCGCCAAACCTCTGGTGCTACAAGCAAGCTGTGCCTAGTTTGTGGTGCTTTTGGTTGTCAGGGGTGGTTGGTGTGAAATAACATCCCGGACTTGGGAGGTGGTGGTCGGGTGGAGATGGCCTATAACCATCCCGAATTTCATTGTGTCACTCATGGTAGAGCAACCTGCAAAAACTACCTCAATGGAAGCAAACCACAAATGTGGGTCTCGCAGTTTGAAGGGGAGCAAATAAGCAGCAGCATGACTTGGGGGAGGGTCTGCAGAGTCAGCTTGTGATTGGCACACTGCATCATTGGTCAGCTGAGTTGAGCAGTTCTGTAGTGCTGACGCTTGCATGTGGAGTTCCAACACCTCTGAAGTGCCCGTGTGTGCTGTGGCAGATGGGGGAACCGGGGAGGTGCTGGTTAGAGAGCCTGTGGGGCATGACCGCCATAGGGGTGGGAACATAACACAGACACATCATGACTTAACTGTGCAGAAAGCATTTCGAAGTATGCGGGAGGGTGCTGGCAGGCAGGGCACACACAGCATGGACTGCACAATATAATCTGTGCAATGTACTGTTTGGGGAAGGGGTCTTCAGTACACCATACGGTTACACTGTGGCTTGTCAGGGCACTTATCTGTCAGCTACGGGAGGGGCATGCTATGTGTGCAGATGGATGGCACACGTGGAGGGGTGAGGGGGGGGGGGGGGCGCTGGTATGCACGAAGGGATGGCGTGCGTGGAGTTGTGGGTGGGAGCGGGGGACAGTGATGCGTGTGGATGGGTGGCATGTATGGAGGGGTGTGAGAGGGCAAGGGGCAGGTGGCGGTGCAAGTGGGATGAATCCAGCCAACCTAATGGGAACTGATTTTGTGACCCCTTGGGTTGTGCTAATCAGAATGTTAAAAAAAACGAAAACCAGCAAGTTTCAGTAATGAGACTTGGTGCTTTGGTTTCGAGGGGTCACCAGTGAAGGAATGAATTATGTTCTCTTCCATCCACTTAAATGGTATGCTAGTTACAAAAACAGCAGTACACCAAGGGGCTCGCCGGAAGAGCCGTGCAGGCTGGTCCTAACATACTACTCTGAAAGTTAATGACTACAGAAACATTGGAAGTGGGCTAATGTGTATTAGTCAAGGCGGGGCAGGACTGGGTGGGTCACGAATGGCTTGCAACCTTTGTTTAGCATTGTCCTGTGGCATGGGAAAAACCGCCTCAATGGTGCTTGGTGGCCAAGGAGCTCCAAGTGGCCAGCGATAGGATAGTAATAAATCGGCCTGGTAGTCCTGTCACACACTGCATTATGTGCACTACACTGCATGCAGTACTCCAATTGCTGATACCGGGGGGATGAACGGGGCATCCAGGATCAGGTTTTGTACTCCTGTAGTCAGTAGAACCACCTCGAGAAGATGCAGCTCAGGAAGGTGGTGTGTAAAACACATGGTAGCATTCCTCTCATTAAACAGACCATGACAGGACAATGGTGACGAATGCAGGGGTACAAGTTATGCAGTTTGCACATACCCTGTCAAAAATTCGGCAGACAATGATGCATGCCGTGTGGCATTGGGTGGACGAGCTGTTGAGAGCACGGCCAGGGATGTTGCTTCATTGGAGCGGAACAAGAGACTGGTCGAGTGACATTTGGCGTGCCTAAAGTCCAGAAAGTGTGGCCATCTATGTTCACACCAGGCAGAAGTGACCAGCGAGGGTGTTGTTGGGCTGGTTTTTGGTCAGCGCAGCCCATCATCTGCTGCTACAGATGGAGGCAAGGGAAGGAGTTGCCACAAGCCCATTCCTTTCCAGATGACATTGATTAAGCCTTCATCTCATCTGAACTGCCCAAGGATGGCATGCTCACTGTTACATGTCTTTGGACCACTAGTCCACAAACAACCAATTCACCCACATCACACAGCACATCAGGTGCATCAGGAAGGAAGACTACACCCGCGACGCCCCTTTCACCTCTCGTGCACCTACCAACTTCTAGATATGGGCACACCTGACGACCCCCTCAACATCTGCAACAGGCCAATTCCACAGCACCTACCACTGAGAAACAGTCCGACTGTGCCCCACATCAACACCAGCCACGGCACATTCACTCACACAATTACACCAACTGTCATTGAGAAACAGACTGACTCTGCCGTGCACCCGGACTACTAAATCCTGTGCTCCAGCCGCTTTCATGCCAACCATCTCATCAGTCATCATCCCCACTGATGTCCTCCTTTTAGTGCACCACATTATGAGGGGGTAGTGGTGGAGGGGGGGGGGGGGGAGAAGGTGGGATATCAATGGTACCAGTGACCTTCTATATCATCTTTCCCATCTGTTACTGGTGTATTCCTACTGCCTTGTAGTGGTTTCCAGCAAAGACCAACAAGCCACAGAATTGCACACAATGTCTGTGAGAGGTATGTAGGACTGGTTTGTCAAAACCATGCATATTTAGCACAATAAATCATACCAGTGACAAAAAGAAGATATTACATTTTCCATTCTTTAGGTTTCCTGAGGATGCAAAGAGATATACCAATACCACATTACAGGACTGCCTTGTTACCATTCCCTTGTAACCCACAAACAATTTGTATTTCTAAGAACAAGGAATGGTTTGTAAATAATAAATGAGAGAACGTTTTGCAGGCAATGTCGTGTGCCTAAAAAATAACAATGAGTTTTATACACTACACTTTTAGCCAAAACAGTTCAAAAATGAGGAAAAGAAAACAATAAACAACGGGTATGGAATGCAGTATCAACGCTGCTTAACACATCATACCAAATATGAAGAGAAAACTGTCCCACAGGTATGATAAGCCAATGGCAAAAGCAATAAACCTGTTTCTGAACACTGTTCTGCAATTGTTGCTGCATCAGAGGCACAAATGTCAGAACTTGAACACAGATTTTTTTTAATATGAAGTAGTTAGGTTAAATAAAATTATTTGTGTGTTGTTAAAATCGAGTGAAATGCGAGAGTGTGCAAATCATTAGATACCATGCAAAATTGTGTGACAATAAAAGTACCTATCATAACCTGTATTACTGATCCTCTATTCTGGGACCTGAAACAAGCTGCAGATTGGCTCCCAGGGGTAACAAAAATTTGACTTTCCATATTTTGATGATTGTTGTCTGAATTTAAAATTCTGTGATAATCTACTCATTAAGAAGTATTATCACATATTAAAAGTTTAATGCAGTAAGACAAGTATTGCAATTAGAAACTGTGTGTTTGTGTTGTGGCACTGTAACTGAGGACAAGCAATTACCTGGACTTTATTCATCCAGTGTTTGAAAATGAATACACTTAGTGACTTTCAACAAATTTTTCACATTATTTCAAACCTTCACAAAATGTTTTTCTCACTGACACCACTCATAAAATGATGAAAGGAACCAAATTTATCGCTTAACTGCACTTTCATTGTTCATGCAGTCAAACTTCAGCACCTCTCATGATGTTTTAATTTATTACTTCTTAGTAGTACTGACTGTTCACAGTGCTGTTTGCAGACGGTATCCCTATATACCACTGAATATACCTGCAAAACCATATCATTCAACGACACACAGTTAAGGACATTTGATGTCATAAACATTGATACGCATGAGAAACCCTCTTTGCTGAAAATGGAATGCAGGTTACACAGACTATATTCATTCAGTGTTTCATAATGAATGCACTTAGTGATTACCAACAAATCTGAAGTGTAATTTCAAGCATTTGCAAAATAATGGTACATTTGAAGTTGTTTTACACTTGGGGAGTTTGATTCATTATAGAATGGAGGGTACTAGTAAGAATAGAAAGCAACAAATTGCTTAGAAACAAAGTGAATAAAGCCAAGCTGTCTGGTATTTAAAGGAAAAAGTATTTGGTCCAGACACTTAAGAAAAGATGAAGGTGGCTCATTTGGGCTGCTAGTTTATTAGGTGTCTATTTATTTTTGTTGCTAGCTGCTGTCTTGCTTCACAATTATTCTTGTCTCTTTTTGCTGGTCATTATGCAATGGCTGGGAATCATTAACATAATATGTACCATACACTTAATGTTAATGGTAACGTAATCCATGGATTATAACAAAGTTTGAATCATACTTCTACCTGTGCTTGGAAGAACCTCAATGCAAAGAGAATAACAAGAGGAAAGAGTGTCCCAATTACTATAAGCCATAACAAAATGTTTCAGTCTTTTCTACACACGGAAGTGCATGTAAATGCTTCTTGTATTATCTTTCTTTGTCATGAAGGGTGCAGCTATCTATAAATATAGTACTGAAATATTGGATTCAGATTTACTTTTCTTGTGAAACAAATACTGTGTGGTTTTATGTTTTTATTAATGCTATGTGTTCCTAAACTTTAAGTGACCCAGACAAATTAGAAGCATACAGTGGCGTGGTTCATCTTAAATATTTCATAGTATCTGAATTTCTGGATCATCAGCTTACTTTCTGTACTCATTTATAGTTCTGTTAATCGTAACTACACTTGTTCTGCAGATGAAGAACAACTGAAGCGATTACATGGGGGACTTTGTGTTCCTGGTTCAGCATACAAAGTTGAGTGCAATACCTGTTGGTGCATGAACAAGGGCATCATGTGCACAATCATTGACTGTGCAAGGAGTAGGTTATGACAAAAACAAGTCCAGAAAAGTAGCATGTCATCAGAAGCCATCTACAGCTGGGCCAAATGAAATGAGTATATCAAGAATGAAGCGGATATGAATATTCTCCAGTGCATACCTTGCCTAAAATATAACTACTTTAGCACAGCTGCAATACAAATGATTACTAAAAACCTGTAGGTTGTCTGAGATGTACATCATTATCAAAATGTATTTCATAAAAAAATATGACATTCACAGCTGCAATTATATTTTATTGGTACTGATTTATGCACATCATGGCATGTAAATTAAAAAGTAGTAAATTTTGTTCAGAATGTGTGATAAATGTCTGAGTTTATTTTTTCTGGGTTTACAAAACCAGTAGCATTTTCCATATATCACTGGTTTTGCTAGTGACATCCAAGCAGCAGATGATCAGCAAGTGTTGCAAAATGTCTGCCAGTGTTGCTGTACACAGAGAACTGAAAATTCCCTTGGCCTGATGGTGGGTTGCATATGGAACATGTTTTCCACCAAAAACATTTTTGTAATTACTCATTATAAAAAAGCTGTGTATTTTCCGATTCCTCGAAAACAACCTACACACTTTTTTGTAAGATGTTGCTCCACTCACTAATATAAGATGCAACAGTCTTGCTGTTTGCTGTCCAAATAATAATACTATCCTCATATGCTTGTTTTGGCCATCAGGAATAACCAAAGAGTGATTAGGTGAAGTAAACATGGTAGATGACTCAGCAGTGACATCCATCTGCTCTACTTAGGGGAACTGAAAGCACGCAAATGGTTTGTCACTTTCAACAATCACTTTACATTGGGAATCCAGAGAAAAAAGTGATAAGATATGATTAAGAAAGTAGCTCCCAGAACATGATTTAAATAACTATTACACATTTAAGTATGCTGCATATCATATCCAGTATTTCCTATGTAGTATAGACCTATACCTAAACAGAGGACATTTAGTTACTACACAAGACCTAACACACTGCAATCAACAAAAATGTAGTGTGTTTGGTATTCAAGTGGATTTAACAATTACATATCATTGAAAATTCATAACAAAATAAATTTAAATGATCCTTTATTATCTTCTAAAAGAATTGAATGTACCAGTCAATGGTCAAAGCTACAGTGACAAATGCATTACATTCTCATAGATACAACATATTATTACCGAATCCACTGCCTAATACAGTACATGTGTTTGATATCCATAAACTAACAGTAAGCAAGGTTGCCAGGTTTTCAAACCAAAAATACTGTACATTTTGTAAATGATGCCCAAAATAGATCCATCATGGCATTATCAGCATGTTTTACCTTTAGAAGGCCATTATATACATTTGTACACAAAACTGTACAAAATAATGAACGTTTCTCAAAAAGTTTATATATTAAAACTTCTTTTACAAAACAGGTTGAAAATTAATGAGAAATTGTCATCGTGTGTGATACGAGGGTAATCCTAAAAGTAAGGTCTCCTATTTTTTTATAAATACATAGACCTGTTTATTTCTACAATGGTTTATATCAGTTTACAGCTTGAACATTTAGCTATTTTTCGACATAATCACCATTTCTGTCAATGCATTTTTGTAGACGCTGTGGCAGTTTTTGTATGCCCATGTCATACCAGCTCGCTGCCATGCTGTTCAGAAAGTTATGAATCTCTTCTTTCACCTCGTCATCAGAGCTGAATCGCTTTCAGGCCAAATGTTCTTTTAACCTAGGGAACAGGTGATAGTCATTGGGCGCCAAATCAGGACTATAGGGTGGGTGGGTGATTATGATCCACTGAAACTGTTGCAGGAGAGCAACAGTTTGCTGAGCGATGTGTGGGCGAGCATTGTCATGGAGAATGTGTGTGCTCTTGCTCATCATTACTCGTCTCCACTTCTGAATTGCCCGATTGAGTTTTTTCACACTCTCACAGTAGCTGTCAGCATTAATTGTGGTCCCAGCAAGTCAGCTCCGATGACGAGGTGAAAGAAGAGGTTCATAACTTTCTGAACAGCATGGCGGCGAGCTGGTATGAAATGGGCCTACAAAAACTGCCACAGCGCCTACAAAAATGCATTGGCAGAAATGGTGAATATGTCGAATAATAGCTAAATGTTCAGGCTGTAGACTGATGTAAACAATTGTAGAAATGAATTGGTCTATGTACTTATAAAAAAATAGGAGACCTTACTTTTGGGATTACCCTCGTACTTAGAAATATTTAATTAAAACAGCTTTCATAGCATTGTAGCACTATTCATACTTACCATAATATTTAATTTCAGCAACTTTCATAGCATCATAGCACTCTCTACAGTTACCAAAATATTTAATTACAGTTTTCATAGGACCATAGCACTATTCATGTTTACCACTTGATTTGCACTCATCCAAAAATGTGACATCTTTTATATATTTGAAAAACTCTCTACAAGATAAGTTGAAATTTGTAACAATTTGTAATTCAGCCTTAATAAGTTGAACAGAATTTTTGTTTTTTACATCAATACAATTGTTAGTCATCAATGAAAACATCGTTTTAGTATGGGCATTGGATCTTGGAATGCTCATTGCAAAATAAAACTTTTTAATTTGGCACAGTAATTCCTTAATTCCTTTGTTTCTACATCCACAAAAACAGCCACCCACTTCTGGCAAACATTACCAACAAGATTAACTGTACAATTCAAAATTCATCATACATTTCATCTTCATTTAGCTTAAATATGAACATGTTCGTAATACCCTGTAATTTGCTGAACTTAATTTCTTTGTGAAGCGAAAGAGGAAGAAAATTATTCACAGACATATTTTGTTCAATATTGAAGTACTTATTTAAGAAAGGGTGCAAAGTGTTATAGAATTCATTGTAATTATTTTCTGTCACTGTCTTAATGTTACCATTTAACATACTCAAAATTGTGTGTGTTGTACTTCCAAAATATTTATCATCCTTTCTTTGGCATATTTCCGTAAAGAGATTTCTTACAGCACAGAAAGTTTCCATGATACCTAAATCAGAATTTTCTACAATCTTAGAAGTCTGGAGGATAATATTACCATTATGAGAGACAAAGATGAAGTAAACCTCACGAAATAAGTCTTTTTTAGGCTCATCATCGTTCAAATATTTCTGTAGAACTTAAGAACAATATTGAACACTTCTTAAATATCTTTTAATGGCTTCCCAATTACATAACACTCAAAAATTCCTGAATGACAACTCTTTCTACTCAGTAGATGAAGTTTTAGATATAAATTAGTAATTTTACAATTATTAAAAAAATTTTGAATTGTGTCATGTTATATTGTGCTTCATAGTTTTTGTAGATTGTAGTTTCTTCAGCAGCCATGATTCTAGCACTTAATGGTGATGTTTTGCCAGCATTCAATAGTTTGTAGGTATTACTGCTTCTCTTTGCACCTCATTCTTTGTTTCTGTCAACCACAATAGTTAAGAGCATACTATTACTAATTTGTTTTATCTGGAAGACTTTCATAAGTTCTTTTACTTTATTAATATAGGCCTAGGCCTAGCATTTAACCAAAAACCTAATACAATTGTTGCATTCTGCCATTCTGCAAGTATAATAAGTTATTACTTTAACTGTAGTTGATGCATATGGGAACAGTCTCTTGCCCCTCCAAGTGCCACGGTGAGTTCCCTTCTGCATAAAAAACAACAGGCTTTATGCTTGTTATTTTTTACTGATATCACCCAAAATAAGTTATATACAAACACACTGTACTGCAATCAAGCTGCATGTCTGCACGTTACCAAACCACAAGATGAAAGTTTAATCATGGAACCTTCACTCTCGCCAACACAAAATTGAAAGATAATAAACTGGAAATATCTACTGTTGATTTGAGAGCGATATTGTCTGAATGGTACAGAAATGTTAGAATAAATTAATAAATAAAACTTTATGAAACGTGAGGGAAAACGTTATCAAATACATGAGTTGAGTGAAATATGGGAAAACCCTTAAAGTACAGGAGATCTGTCAAAAAGACTGTAGAGAGGCAAAAATGTGGATAAAATGCAGGAGATCCCAAAAATATGAGAGACCTGGCAACCCTTACAGTAAGGGTGAAATCAAATTTAAGAAAAAGTTATGTGGCAATCAAATAATGTAAGAACATTGAAGCATAGTACAAGTAAGTGTAACAATCAATAAATATTTAACATACATTGGGTATAATTTCATGTATAAATGAAATAAAATGAAACTATAGGGATCCAGAGACCTTTTTAAGTGTCAGACATTTAAGATGTATATATGCAACAAACAAATGAAAATTTGTACCAAGGGTCTCCTGCTCATTAGGCAGATGCGCTAACCACTATGCCACCCTGGCGCACTTGCTTTGCAGAACTGCACCATCTACCCTAGCATGCCTCCTTCCTGAACGTAAATTCCCATTCATGCTTAAGCCCACTAGGTATTCCCCATAAACTCAAACAGCATTGCAGCAGCTTTCCAATTGTATTGGAATAGCACCTCAGCATTGAACAAAATGGGGATCCTGACCAAAATCCAGGCAGGGTGCTCTCCAGTTGGAGAGCCTCTGCAGTGCAGTTTGAGTTTAGGGGGAATACCAAGTGGGCTGAGGTTGTGAATGGAAATTTGCATTGAGGAAGGAGGCATGTGGTCTGTGCAGTTGTGCAAAGCCACTGTACGAGGTGGCATAGTTGTTAGCACACCTGCCAAGTATGCAGGAGACGTAGGTTAAAATCCTGGCCTTAGTACGACTTTTCATTCTTTGCTTCAGTCTGCATATGTATGTCATAGATGTTTGATACAAGGTCTCTGGAACCCCATAGTTTCATTGGATTTAAGCAACTATTCTTGGTCTTCAGGCAGGATCCCCTACTTTGTTCGATGCTGAGATGCTATTCCAATACTGCTGGAGAACCTCTGCAATGCTGCTCAAGTTTAGGAGGAATACCAAGTGGGTTTAGGCATGAACGGAAACTTGCATTGAGGAGGGAGGCATGCTAGGGTAGTTCGTACAATTGTGGAAAGCCAGTGTCCAGGGTGGTACAGTGTTTAGCGCATCTGCCTGGCAAGCAGGAGATCAACGTTTGAATCCTGGCCCTGGTACAAATTTTCATTTCTTGCTTCAGATTGCATGTATACATTATAAATTACATGTTTTAGACTGTTAGTAATAATAATTTGTAACATATTTTACACTCTGTCAAACAACTGAAACTTAAATAATTAATTTGAAGATATTAGATGGTAATGCGGCAATCTCTTGCTAGTTTCTACACCTGCTGAAGAGTGTTTCTAAATAAATAAATTAATTAAGAAGACAGTGAAAAATATTAAAGAGGAGTGTTTGTCGCAACCACAGGAAGGTATTATTTTTTTTAAACAAATTATGATTGAGTATTGTGATTGGTCATTTCTCAGAATAATTCGTTATGCAGATTTAAGGTGAATTGAAAAGCTAGTATCTATTTTACTCACCTCTGTAGTGGTTGCTTACATTGTTATTGGGTAGCACTCCATAAACTCAGTATGGCTCCTTCCATTCGAATATATTGGCTGCTGTACTTGAAATGGTGACTACTGCCAGTGACTATTATTCCTTTACTATACCAGCTCCTTCCCCCAATGACTAATTTAAACAATGTAATTCAATGCCCATTCTAATACTCTTAACATGACTTACATTTTAATAAAGAAAAAAGATATTCAGTTCCAAACATTAAACATATTTTTTGATGCAATAAAGAATATCTCAACACTTGAGAATATTTTTCTGACAGCTCAGTGTTTCCTCGTCACTTCTGTTTCAAAATGTATGGAGAGAGGATCATACGACTCTTACAAACTCACATAATAAAAATATGACAGTCTCTTCAATCACGTGTGATAGGTAACAGCAACTATCTTCCACATTCAGACCTCTTCTTATAACAGAGCAGTACCACATTCAAAGCTTACACTGCAAGGTATATATCTCAAAATGTAGTTTATTTGTAATGCATTTTTTATTCCTTTTATCATTGCCAGGAGGAAACTCTCCATTAATTGTTGATGTGTTATTTCTGCTGCCAGTGAATGCTCTTTCACAGTCCAGCAATACTGCTCTTACAGCTATTTATGCTTTGAATGTGCTAAAAAGCTTAGCACTACATTCATACACACTACCAGGACATCCCAAAATTTCATCTCACAACAGCAACAATCAGATGAATGTCAAATATGCTTTTTTTGTCATCAGCCATGGTGAACAATTGTTGCTGAATATAACCTTGCTAATGCAACTGACAATGTGTAAGGCTCGTGAGTTGTTGCTGAATTTCTTGGAAATTTGACCTGACATGCAACCCACACTTTGTTGGCCTCAAAAATGTTTATTGTGTTCAGATTGGAATTTTCAGAAGGCTAGCCCATAAATTCGTCAGTTTGTTTAAACCAATTGTGTAGTTGCCTTTGTTTTGTGGAGAAGGGAATTATCATGCTTATACAGAAAGTTTTCACTGTGCGTTAAGGAGACTCTCATCTAAAACATTTTCATAAACATCTGGGTTTACTTCGAAATAGATCAAAACTGATGGTTCAGTCCCAAATAAGTATAAATAGCCATCAATATATCATCTAAAAACAAAGATGATGTGACTTACCAAACGAAAGCGCTGGCACGTCGATAGACACACAAACAAACACAAACATACACACAAAATTCAAGCTTTCGCAACAAACTGTTGCCTCATCAGGAAAGAGGGAAGGAGAGGGAAAGACGAAAGGATGTGGGTTTTAAGGGAGAGGGTAAGGAGTCATTCCTCTTTGTCTTTAAATATGTCTGCTTGTGTCTGTATATGTGTGGATGGATATGTGTGTGTGTGTGTGTGCGAGTGTATACCTGTCCTTTTTTCCCCCTAAGGTAAATCTTTCCGCTCCCGGGATTGGAATGACTCCTTACCCTCCTTGTAATGGGTACAGGATCAAAGCGAACAGTTTAACAATGTTCAACATTGTTAAACTGTTCGCTTTGATCCTGTACCCATTACACATGTCGTACAAATGGAGATGATATTTTAATTACTGACGACGCCTTTTGGCATAATTGTTTCATTATTCTCCAGTGCATGATGTAATTTTAGAAATGTACTTCTGATGAAGGTATATTTATATGTACCGAAACCTTGGTCAAGAATTTTAATAAAAAAAATTCTATCCTGCAACTGTTTTTGGCTGCCATCCTTTATTGTGAAGAATTTTAACAGTTGCTGCTGCAGCCATGTTTAAAATCTTGAGAGTTATTGTTACTACTTATCCCTCCTCACTTGTGTAACTGAAGAGAGTTGTAGTTAATCTGAGTACCTACACACTGACAACCTTCACTGCAATTAAAAAGTTATTTTCATATCGGTCCTAATCTGCGTGATCCTCTTTTATGGAAATAAGAATAGATACTAAGAAAATAACTGAAATTAATTTCAAAATATAGTTATAAACTATTTTTACACAACTAAATTACATTTATAGGTGAAGAGTTTTGTTCACTTGTCAACTAGACTCACAATAACATCATTTCATTGTATAGAAAAAGCCGTAAAAAAGGTAAAGTAGTATGTGAGACCAACCAATTTTTTGCTCTTCTTCACAGTACATTCAAATGTTACATTTAAGATAAATAAGCTGCTATCTTTAGCTGTGGTACATAAAGCTACAGTGATCATTTGGAAGGCAAGCAGATAGTGATCCTGGCCATGCCATATTATTGGTTGGGCAAGGAATTGAACAATGCATGAGAGCTTATCTATCATTGCAGTCATAGATGATGGAGACCACCCAAAATTTGGGCATGAAACAAGTACTTTTACTGTATCAAATGTCAACATGTTGAACATTGTTAAACTGTTCGCTTTGATCCTGTACCCATTACACATGTCGTACAAATGGAGATGATATTTTAATTACTGACGACGCCTTTTGGCATAATTGTTTCATTATTCTCCAGTGCATGATGTAATTTTAGAAATGTACTTCTGATGAAGGTATATTTATATGTACCGAAACCTTGGTCAAGAATTTTAATAAAAAAAATTCTATCCTGCAACTGTTTTTGGCTGCCATCCTTTATTGTGAAGAATTTTAACAGTTGCTGCTGCAGCCATGTTTAAAATCTTGAGAATTATTGTTACTACTTATCCCTCCTCACTTGTGTAACTGAAGAGAGTTGTAGTTAATCTGAGTACCTACACACTGACAACCTTCACTGCAATTAAAAAGTTATTTTCATATCGGTCCTAATCTGCATGATCCTCTTTTATGGAAATAAGAATAGATACTAAGAAAATAACTGAAATTAATTTCAAAATATAGTTATAAACTATTTTTACACAACTAAATTACATTTATAGGTGAAGAGTTTTGTTCACTTGTCAACTAGACTCACAATAACATCATTTCATTGTATAGAAAAAGCCGTAAAAAATGTAAAGTAGTATGTGAGACCAACCAATTTTTTGCTCTTCTTCACAGTACATTCAAATGTTACATTTAAGATAAATAAGCTGCTATCTTTAGCTGTGGTACATAAAGCTACAGTGATCATTTGGAAGGCAAGCAGATAGTGATCCTGGCCATGCCATATTATTGGTTGGGCAAGGAATTGAACAATGCATGAGAGCTTATCTATCATTGCAGTCATAGATGATGGAGACCACCCAAAATTTGGGCATGAAACAAGTACTTTTACTGTATCAAATGTCAAATATTAGAATCCACTTTTAACATAATAAATGCTAAAGCCAGTCTAAGAGTCATTAAAGCTTCTATACTATTATTACACTCTGCAGTAAACTAATTGTAGTTAGAAACAAATGATGATGAATATGCTACCAACAAACTACGAATCCTTTCAACGTCATATGAAGTTTGCTAGTCATTCTTACTGTATGTGAAGTAAATCACTCAACATTAGGATGTACATCTGTTCTGATCTCCATATCAACCACTCCTTTGATTTTCAATCTTCTATGAAATACAGTACATCAAACAGAGTAATTGTGAATATTTGAGGGTTTTTATCAATAAATGCATTGTAATGGCATCCTGGAATATTATCTAAAGTAGATTTGGCACCCACACATTCACTAGTAACCTCATAATTAGACATTTTGCAGCTCCATATGTTTCACATATGCTGCAATATCTGCCATGAAGGGTGACAACAATGAGAGCACTTCACAGAACACGTAGGAGGAAGTCCTACACGTCAATTTGTACAAGATCCAAAGAAAGATTTATATTTATCGTAGACATCTCAGATGGACAGGGAAGATCAGTTTCACTCGACATGCCCTATGTCACTTCTAACTCCTTAGACCAAGGGGAGGGGTGGGGAGGAGGGTGTATATGGCAAGGCCATACAGAACCTAAAATTCAAGAAAGCTTGCCAGTCACAGCAGTCTTTTATGTGTGTGTTATGCAGCCACTCGGTGAGTAGATTTTTTATCTATACAATTAAATAACTTTATCAATAACTGATTGTTTCTACAAAATAGTTCACTTCACAAAATGAAAAAAACTTAATATCCTATGAACATATCAGTTAATCAGAGTTGGAATCAGTACACACTTACAAATATGTGGGTTTAACACTTAGTAGGGACAGGACATAGAATGATTACATAGGCTCAGTTGTGGGTAAGGCAGGTAGCAGACTTTGATTTAATGGTAGAATACTATAGAAATGCAATCAGTCTACAAAGGAGATTGCTTACCAGTCACTCATGTGACCCATCCCCGAAAATTGCTCAAGTGTGAGAAACCTGTACCAAATATTTGCTTCAATTCTTATAGGGAATTAAGCACAATTTAGCTAAACAGATGAATAGATAATCAGTGGGCTTAATTAAAAGTTATTTGTTCACTGCCCAGTAATACCAGCCAAAATGCAGCCCCAGTGTGAATGCTGTTCTTGAACAAAGGATGAGTTGGTGACGTTTGTAAGCAACTTGATCACACTGACTACTGTCAAATGATTAGCAGCTGCTGCAAATCAGAGAAGAGGTACCTCAAGTACTATTCTCTCATGTGCATCCTGTCTCCTCTGCAGAAAGTACAGAATCTGTTATTACTTGTCAGCTTGACTGTGAGTGGCCTGTTAACGATATATCTATCGTCCTATACAGGGTGGACAGGGGACCAGGGAGGACTAACTCAGGCACAAAGGCCGTGACCAGTTGGGAAAATTTGAATACTATTTACAATATAAGTGAGGAAGCATGGAATAAACTGTGGTCCTGTAACAAAACAGCAAGAAAATGCGTGAGTTGTGTAAAGTGTAACAGGAAATTCCATTATTCGTGTGTAAATGCAACTACCGGTAATAGAGTGAAAAGTTGGAAATGTAGTGATTGTTGTCGTACTGAATGTGGCGATATGGATGAAATCAAAACACCCCCATTAAAAATGTATGTGTGTGAAAATTTAAAGAACAAACTCAGACTAGTAAGAAAGGAACTTAAGTATTCGAAAACAATTAAATGTGTACTAACGAACGAACTCCAGAAGCGAGAATCAGCCAAGAAAGAAATGTGTAAAAACTACAGATTTGAAGCATCCAAAATAAAGCACAATTCGCATCACAGTGTGCAAATCACAACACAGAATGCAGTTGTAAAGGGAAATCAATGCAAGGGTGCAGCAATGAAAATGCAAACCATTGCTTCTGAGAGTCTGTTAGTGTGTAGCAGACCCGATAGCCGTGGCAGAGACTGTGCAAGAAACATTTTAAATTTAGCTTCAAATAAATATGACATTGAAGAGAAGATGATACCAGGTGCCCCTCCTACTGTAATATTACAAAAATGCAATGACCTCCATAATCTGACAAATGAAGATTTTGCAGTTATTTGACGTAGCAAAGAATGAAGCCAACTTAGCAATTCATTCATTACAAAAAGCCTTGTCAGCATTACAAAATACAAATGTGATTGTAAGTGGAGTACCACACAGGCATGACCTGCCTGAATGGTCATGTGTAAACCAAGAAATTCAACCAACAAACAGAAAACTAAAAAAAAAAAAAAAAAAATTGTGAAACGTGTCCAGAACACTTGTTTTATTAATACTCCTAGTAACAAGGAGATATATACAGCACATGGACAGCACCTAAATGCAACTGGTAAAGAGCTCATGGCCACAAGGATTCATGAATCAGTGTAAACAAACAGGGAAGTGTACAAAACAGTAATAGAGCTTAAATGGAAGGGTACTGCAGTCTCAGATAAAGAATCAGTGAGAATGGTTACTGACACAGCTCCTGCACAAATAACAACAGAATCCTTAAAAGTGAATACTGTGCCTGTGGAGAGCACAATTACTCAAAAAATAAACATACCCAAGAGATCAGTGCAAAGGTTAGAAGAAGCAGCAAATGATGTGGCAGGAAAGAAGACAGACCTACCTGCAGAAAGAAGAATAGCAACTCAAGCTTAAGGAGTGAGAATACCAACAGGTGGAATACGGCAGTCAACCCAAAGAAAGAAACCACTACCAAGGGACCAGGATTTTTGTTGGATCAGCGGTGATTTCACAGAAGGAAGCAGTTAACAAACTGAGTCATCAGATGGATGAACAGGTATGTGACTACTATAACACAGATGATCACAGTGCACCAAGATTAAAGACATTAACTGAGCCTACAACTTAAATATAGAGTCAAATTGCTCTTGGAGGAATGCAAACAGAGACAAACTACATACTTTTCTGCAAGTTGACATATGCTGTATTAAAAATAAGATTTAAGAATTGGAATATTTATGTAACACTGAGCATGTAGGTATTATATGTGTATCTGAGCACTGGTTAAGCAAAGAACAAGTAAATATACACTCCTGGAAATTGAAATAAGAACACCGTGAATTCATTGTCCCAGGAAGGGGAAACTTTATTGACACATTCCTGGGGTCAGATACATCACATGATCACACTGAGAGCCACAGGCACATAGACACAGGCAACAGAGCATGCACAATGTCGGCACTAGTACAGTGTATATCCACCTTTCGCAGCAATGCAGGCTGCTATTCTCCCATGGAGACGATCGTAGAGATGCTGGATGTAGTCCTGTGGAATGGCTTGCCATGCCATTTCCACCTGGCGCCTCAGTTGGACCAGCGTTCGTGCTGGACGTGCAGACCGCGTGAGACGACGCTTCATCCAGTCCCAAACATGCTCAGTGGGGGACAGATCCGGAGATCTTGCTGGCCAGGGTAGTTGACTTACACCTTCTAGAGCACGTTGGGTGGCACGGGATACATGCGGACGTGCATTGTCCTGTTGGAACAGCAAGTTCCCTTGCCGGTCTAGGAATGGTAGAACGATGGGTTCGATGACGGTTTGGATGTACCGTGCACTATTCAGTGTCCCCTCGACGATCACCAGTGGTGTACGGCCAGTGTAGGAGATCGCTCCCCACACCATGATGCCGGGTGTTGGTCCTGTGTGCCTCGGTCGTATGCAGTCCTGATTGTGGCGCTCACCTGCACGGCGCCAAACACGCATACGACCATCATTGGCACCCAGGCAGAAGCGACTCTCATCGCTGAAGACGACACGTCTCCATTCGTCCCTCCATTCACGCCTGTCGCGACACCACTGGAGGCGGGCTGCACGATGTTGGGGCGTGAGCGGAAGACGGCCTAACGGTGTGCGGGACCATAGCCCAGCTTCATGGTGATGGTTGCGAATGGTCCTCGTCGATACCCCAGGAGCAACAGTGTCCCTAATTTGCTGGGAAGTGGCGGTGCGGTCCCCTACGGCACTGCGTAGGATCCTACGGTCTTGGCATGCATCCGTGCGTCGCTGCGGTCCGGTCCCAGGTCGACGGGCACGTGCACCTTCCGCCGACCACTGGCAACAACATCGATGTACTGTGGAGACCTCACGCCCCACGTGTTGAGCAATTCGGCGGTACGTCCACCCGGCCTCCCGCATGCCCACTATACGCCCTCGCTCAAAGTCCGTCAACTGCACATACGGTTCACGTCCACACTGTCGCGGCATGATACCAGTGTTAAAGACTGCGATGGAGCTCCGTATGCCACGGCAAACTGGCTGACACTGACGGCGGCGGTGCACAAATGCTGCGCAGCTAGCGCCATTCGACGGCCAACACCGCGGTTCCTGGTGTGTCCGCTGTGTCGTGCGTGTGATCATTGCTTGTACAGCCCTCTCGCAGTGTCCGGAGCAAGTATGGTGGGTCTGACACACCGGTGTCAATGTGTTCTTTTTTCCATTTCCAGGAGTGTATTTGTTCCCCAAGGGTATGTTGTGGGAGAAATGATATGTAGAAAACAGAGAAAGAATGGTGGAGCTGGAATTTTTGTCAAAGAAGGAATAAAATTGTCCAGAACTGAGGTATCTACATACTCCTCAGAACTAGATGGGCAGCTTAGTTGTGTAAAACTATTGAATGAAAATATAGTGGTAGTTAGTCTATATAGGCCTCCAGATGGTGATGTAAATTTGTTTATTGAAAAATGTGAATTAATATTTAAAAAGATATTGAAGAGTAAGACAAAGATTGCAATCTGTGGTGATTTCATTATAGAAATGGCAAACACACAGAGGCAAGTCACTAGGACGTTCTTGAATATGCTAAGATCTTTATACCTCTATTGTACAAATAACTGTGCCACATGTAACAATGCCTGCCTAGACAATATTGTTGTGAATTTCCATAGGGAAGATTTTACAGTCAGACTTGCAAGAAGTGGACTTGCAGATCATGAGCCACTACTTCGTACATGCTGTAAGAGGCAACCAGTTAAAACTGAAGAACCTACAGTAGTAATGGTATGAGGACAAAAGGAAGAGTGTATAAGTATGTTTACTGATAGATTAGGAAGTGCAGATTGGAACTTTACATAGAACTGTCAATCTGGTAAAAGGGAAGCTGAAATTACCTTTGACAACTTCTATAAAAAATACACGGATTTATGGTATTCTTGCTCACCAGTAAAAAAAATTAGATATCCAAGTGAAATGAGAAAGAAAAGACTGAACTGGTTTACAGAAGAGCTAGCAGAAATCAGAGGAAACATGTGTATGCTGTACCAGATGCACAACCAAGCCTATACCCAAGGGGCAGAACAGAGTGTGAACATTCATAGGTCATATCTGAAATGCAAAAAAGCTCTACAAAGCTAAACTTCTTCTGACAAAAAAGCAAGCAGTGGAAAACTATATACAAGGGCGGTTTGAAAAGTTCTCAGAATCACCACAAGAGGTCAGCATTAGTATAATGAGTTGTTCATGTGATATTCGTTGGACTATTGCCAGTAGATACGTGCCACTTCAGTGCTCTTGGAAGAGAACTGTGGTAGTGACGTGGCTCTGTTGTTCCCGCATAGTGATTTATGAAGGTGGAATTAATTGAGATTAGAGCAGCGATTAAATACTTCGTAAAGAAAGGTATGAAAGAAAAGGACTTTTGTGCCGATTTCCAGAATACACTGGGGGCTCTGCTCCTTCATATTCAACTGTTTCAAAGTGGACAAATGAATTTAAATTTGGTAGGGAGAACTTAGATGATGATCCATGAAGTGATCGACCAAGATGTTTCACTACTCCAGAAATCATTGCAAAAGTGCATAAAATGGTCATGGAGGATCACCAATTGGAAGTGCGTGAAATTGCTCACACTTGCCAGATGGCATCTGGAAGGGTATATCACATTTTAACTGAAAAATTACAGGGTGGAGCATGATAAGTCGCCTGGTTTGTTTCATGAATAACACATTTGTTGTTGACAAGATTTGTAATTTATTGGTGTAGAAGTAAAAAATACAGCTTGGAAATACAGCCTAATGAATCACAAGTGCAATATGACTGCTGTTTTGGTTTACAACTTCTTCAAGTCGCACATGTGTATTTGTGATGCCTCTCCGACACAAATCTTCTGGAATGGCACAGCATAAGTCCACAATGATGGCCCTAAGTTGCAATGCATTTTCGGGTTTCTGTGGTACACCTTCTCTTTAAGGAACCCCAAGGAAGAAGTCACATGGGCTAAGGTTCGGGCTGTGGGGCAGCTGCATCCCTCTTCCTGCATAATGTTCTGGAAATCTGTTTGACAATACCCTAAGGCCAAGACTTTCATGTAGGAAATCAACCACAACATTTGCAGTATGGAGGCATGCTCCAGCCTGCATGAACCATTGTGTCTGCAATGGAAGACATGAGGCCACGAGTTGAGGAAAGAACTGGTTTCGCAGTGTAAATAACATTTGCCGGTTACTGTGGCTACGAAGAAGGATGGATCGATGATTCCATGGGTTGACATCACGACCCAAAAGCACATTTTCTCCCTGTGTGGATTATTCACGGATGCTCACGTGCCCAGAACCAAACATTCTGTTTGTTCACAACACCGTTCACATAAAAATAAGCTTTGGCAGAAAACCACGTGTTGTGTAGCACTGCCTCCTGGTCTTGCATGATTGTCCACCTTGGAAACTGCAGTCTCCGCTCCTTATCTCTCTGTAGGCTTATGCACCACAGTCATCTTGTATGGATACAGGCGAAGGTCGGATTGAATAATTCTTTGTATAGATCAGAATGAAACTCACAATTCAGCACTGGCTCTTCTTGTTGATTTTTCAGACTATAAGTCAAAGCCACTTGAACTGCTTCAATGTTTTGTGGTGAACGTATGGTACATGTGTGTGGCTGCTGACATTCCAATACAGATCCAGTACCTTCAAATTTTTGATGTAATCTGTGTATTGTCTGTGGGCTGGGAGCCTGATGTGTGCCGAAATGAACACTAAACCTTCTCTGTGTCAGTGTAACGCTGTTTCACAATCATCACCTTTTGTGTGATGGTCAACCATCCTTTGTCTGTTTGCCATCACAGAAAACTGAAATGGGTGACGCATAACGGAAACAATGAACTTGCAACGACATCTGGCGTAATTTCCATGAACTGCATGAAGTTGAGTGCACAATTTGAAAGCTATTGCTCCAAATAGTGTACTTGTAGGATCAAAATTATATTGGGTGACATATTGTGCACCACCCTGTAGAACTGAAAAACTTATCTGCAAGATGAGTGCCGCGACTCTTGACGCTGGATCAAAAAGGCTTGAAAATGGACATATCGGAACGATGTTTGACACATTTTAGGAGAAACAAACAAGTTTTTTGTGCCTGTTTGTGACCACATATTAAACCTGGGTGCACTACTATACCCCAGAGACAAAACAACACTCAAAGCAGTGGAAACATGTTTATTCTCTGCCACTAAAGGAAGCAAAGACTATTCCTTCGGTGGGGAAGGCCTTGGCAGCTGTGTTCTGGGATGTGAGGGAACTCTGTTTGTAGATTATCTCCCCACTGGGCAAACAATAACTGGAGAATACTAACCTAACCTCCGCCACACACTCTTAGGTGGCTTGTGTAGTATAAATGTAGATGTAGATGTAGAGAAACTGCAACAGAAGATACGCAAAAAAAGGCCTGGTTTAGCAAGGAAGAAACGAATCTTCCATCAAGACAATGTGCGCCAGCACACATGTGCCATCATCATGGCAAAATTACATGAACTAAGGTATGAATTGTTGCCACACCCATCTTATTCACCTGATATTGTACCGTCAGTCTTCTATCTGTTCCCAATGCTGAAAATTTTTCTTGGTGGACGAAGGTTCACTTCAAACAAAGAATTGATAGCCAGAGTTGACAACTCTTGTTAGGTCTGGAGCAAACTCATTTTCAAGATGGGATCAAGAGCCTGGAACATCGTTGGACCGAGTACATTAATCTACAAGGAGACAACATTGAAAAATAAAAAAAGTTTCAGTGATGTAAGTACTTTTTTCCTGTTCCGTTCTCTGAACTTATCAAACCATCCTCGTAGAAGGGGCTCCCAATAAATGCCAGGGAGCAAGGCAAATAATAAAACAAGGGACTACACCAAAATGCACAGAAACAGCTCTGCTTGAATCTGAGGTATTAAAGCAAAAAATTCATCTGCAATGGACTTCGTGGGGACACCACTGCCTATTAACCTGGTATTTCAATGGAGGGCTGTTACACCTGCTGATATGAAAGCTGTATCCAAATTTTCGGCTTCTAAAAGTATGACTGACTGTTATTGGTTATTGAATAACATTATTAAAAAGACAATACACTCAGTCACCACACCATTAGCTTTTATTTTTAATAAATGTGTGGAATTTGGAGTTTTTACAGAATCACTTAAAGTATCAAAAGTTGTCCCAGTTTATAAAAAAGGGGACAAACATCTTCCCCAGAGCTGCAGACCAGTCTCCATTGTTCCAATATTCTCGAAGATATTTGAGGCAGTGATACACAAATAAGCAGCTTCTTTGAAAAACACAATATCCTATGTAACAATCAGTTTGGTTTCACAAGGGTAGAAACACAACAGGACCCATCTTGGAAATCATTGACCATACCTTAACAACTTTTGAAAACAATGACATGGTATCGCTGGTATTATGTGACCTAAGCAAAGCTTTTGATTGCATTCCTGTTGATGTACTACTGACGAAACTAGAGTTTTATGGAGTGAGAGGGAGGACTTTAGTTGTGATAAGCTCTTATTTAAGTAACAGAAAGCAATTTGTCTCAGTCAGAAATGTAAATTCTTCTGTAATGGAAATCAGCACAGGTGTACCACAAGGGTCTATCCTTGGACCTTCCTCCATCATTGTAGCTATCAATGAGTTACCCAATAACATAGCCCACACTGTCATATTATATGCAGACTGTACAACACTACTTACCACACATCAAAACATTTTACATCTGGATAGCATAACAAAAGAACACTTGATAAGGCCCTGGACTGGTTTGCAGCTAATAAGTTCCTATGCAACCCTGATAAAACCCAACAACTTTTAATGGGAATATCAAACGAAGTAGGCACTAAGTCAGTAGAACTCTTAGGTATTTACATTGACTCAAAACTCTATTGGGAAGAACATGTCAATCGCCTGTGTGAAAAAATATCCCAGGTAGCATACCTTATCTTGAAATTAAGGGAGGTAGTGAGCTTGGAGTACCTTAGGGTGATATGCTTTGGGCTATTCCAGTCACATATTTCATATGATTTAATTATATGGGGGCACTCCCCTCACATCAAGAACATTTTGCAATTACAAAAAAAAAAGTCTGATGGAAAAGAGGTCATTGGGAGCACTGTCGTTCTTTTTCTTCCAGACTCAAAAACTCACAATTAAAAATTTATACATTTATGTGTCTGTACTCTACATTAAAAGTAATATTTCAGAATTTGTTGCCAGAGAGGAAATACATGAACACAACACCAGAGCTACGGGTAATTTAGACATACCACGCCACAGATTAGCAAGAACAGGATATTCCCACAAAGTAAGCCCACTCAAAATGTTCAATAAACTGCCAATTCATGTTCAGTCTATGGATATATATTTTTTTTTTTGAATTAAGTGGTACAGCTGGCTGTCAGATCATCCATTTTATGACATTAAAGAATTCTTTGAGGTGCCTGAGGAAGATATTAGCAGATTAAAAGTTTTCTGTTGTTAAACATATTATTGTGTGCTGTGGTTAAGTCGTGTGTAACTACATAGTGTATACAATACCCAGTACACTTTGTACAGGGTATGCTATGCTATATTATAGCTTATTGCATTATCTTTTAGAAACTATCCTGGTATAATCTGATACACTGCCATGAATATATTGACATTAGTTTATTTTATTATCATGTATGTACTACTACATCCTGTATGACGAAGCCAATATCATTGTAAAATGATCTATGGTGAATAAAAGTCTTGATCACGGCATTTTACTCATCCCTCTAACTATCTAGTCTGAGGTGCTGTCTTGACTGAAACTGAAACTAAGCCAGTGAGACTCACTTCACCTGTTTTGGGGACACCTGTTTTGTCCGGCATCAGCAGAAGTCAAATGCCAAACAGCAGTGGTCTATTAATCATTGGCAGTGCAGATGTGTGGTGAATGACGGGCCCTCTTAAGCAAATGGCAGCTAGGTTCACTCAGTGTATATGCATTGGGGCCTCATTCAGCATGTTTAAGAGGCTATTCCATCAGCCATCGAAGGAATAGGGAGCAACCAACTGCAGATTGTGATGCACATTGGAACAAATTATGCCTGTCATGTGTGTTCCGAGGTCATTCTTGGATCATACCAGTGACTGGCAGAGAAGGGAGAAGACTAGCCTTGCACATGGAGTTTCAATGAAGCTCTCAATTTGCAGCTGTGTCCCCAAAATTCATCGGGGCCCTGAGTTCTGAGTCAAGTGGAAGGACTGAACCAAAGACTTTGAAGGTTCTGCAACAAGCTCGGCCGTGTGTTCTTTGACTTGCGCCATGGGGTTGAGAACTGTAGTGTCCCCCTAAATGATTCGAGTGTGCACTACACGTCAGACGCTGCCACTCAGGTAGTTGTCTGTGTATGGGGTGCATACAATGGTTTTTTGATTAGGCAACTCTCAATGCAATCCAAATAACGACAACTGTGGGAAACCCAGAAGTATCAGTGTAAGAGCGGAAGAAATACCTCTCACAGATGAGAGTATTAATATCCTAATGGTTAACTGCTGAAGCAGCAAAGTGCCAGTGTGTGAAGCATTTCTGAGAAGCAGTGAAGCTCACATTATACTAAGTACAGAAAGCTGGTTAAAATCTGAAATTAATAATAGTGAGATTTTTGGGGGAAATTTGAGTGTATATCGAAAGGACAGGCAAATGGGAAATGGAGATGACGTATTGTCACTGTAGACAAGAATCATAAATCCACAGGGAGAGAAACTGAAGCTGCATTTGGGATCGTTTGGGTGAAACTCGGTATCAGCGTTGGGGATATAATGATAACTGGATACTTCTATCCAGACTCATCGCCCGATGTGACTAAAAACTTTAGAGAAAACCTCAGTTCACTTGTACATAAGTTCCCCAATCATAATGTAATCATCGGTGGAGATTTTAATCATCCAACAATTAATTGAGGAAATTACAGTTCTGTTAGTGGTTGATGTGATGAGAGATCCTGTCAATGACAATAAGTAGACACGACCTCTTTGAGGTGACCTCATCGAACCTGGTATCAGTGACCATGATCCAGTTTTGGCAACAATTATTACCAAAGGCCAACTAAAACTAGCAGAAAAATTTATATGCTGAGTAATTTAGATAAAAAGTCAGTAGCATCATATCTCAACATGGAACTCGAAACTTTCAGCACAGGGCAGGAGCTTGTCGAGAAACTATGGCTCAAGTTTAAAAGAATACTTGACCATGAACTGATTAGACGTGCACTCCAGTAGAACAGTTAATAATGTGAGGCAGCCTCCATGCTATAGAGTCACTGTAAGGAGACTTCTGGAGAAACAGAGATTACTGCGTAATAGGTGTAAAACAAAGCGTAGGGCTATGTATAGAGAGGTATTGAATGAAACATTTGTCTGCCAAGAGAGCAATGGTTGATTCTTCAGTGACTGCAGTAGCAGCATATTGTCAAATGATCTTTTACAAAATCCGAAGAAATTCTGGTCATAGGTAAAGGCTGTTAGTTGCACCAGAATTAGTGACCAGTCCCTAGCAAATAAACGGGAACTGAAATTGAGGGAGGCAAAGCAAAAGATGAAATGCGTAACTCTGTTTTAAAACGTTTCTTTACAAAGCAAAACTCAGGATAATTACCTCAGTGTAATCCTCGTACCACTGAGACGATGAATAAAATAAGTACCAGTGTCAGTGTTTAATATACCGAATTATTAGTTGTCATCTTGCATTGAAAGGGTAGCTCGCCATGGAGCCAAGAGGAGAGCAGATTTTGGCTCCCACTCTCACACAGCTGACGCCAGCTACTGGACCGAGTGAGCCTTTGTACTTGCTTATCGCTATGTGCAATACATTACACATACTCTCTACGAATCCGAAGAAGTACTGTTAAATATGAATCGATCTTTTTCATACCGTGTATACCAAATTCTATGGATAACAGAACCATACTGCTAAAATTTCAAATCAGTGACTTCAATACCGGTACTTTCGGAGGTATAAATTTTTACCTAAAACACTTAATGAATGTGCTGGCATTTTGAAACCGAGTTAGGAACTGTAATGTATTCATCTATAGTATTAGATGAAACTACAACCAAGAAGATAGGTTTATGTAATCTATTTTTCTGGAATTTTCTTTAGTTTCATTGCCACAGATTTCTGATGTAATTAACAGTACATTGGAAAAACATTATTTCATTGTGTTTTGGTTGTGTGAGTGTTTTGGAGAGACTGAGAGAGATGAATAGAGCACATACGTAAAATAAGAATGTGACATTTTATTAAAACTATGTAAATGTGAGAAAGTTGTGGTATAATAGGGGAAATTGTGACATATCTCTGAGTGAGTTTGATTTTTTAAAAGGGTATTAAATTTATTAGTAATTTATTTTGTGGAAAGGATTATTTAGTTTCGGAATTAAGAAATTTCTAGTCTAAATTATGTGTGGTAATCTGATTGGCTGACATTAGAAATACCGCGAGTATACAAGTGCTTGAGATGATCTGATTGGCTGCTTAAAGTAGTATATTCCGTTCATCATAAGAATAAACCTGATGTAAACAAATACAAACGCGATGATTGGTCAGCAGCCTCAGCTCTCGTACACTGGTGTTGTTACGCACTTGGAAGTAGATCCAACTTACGTATTAGACATTTTATTACTACGTCACTGTAAATAAAACTTTAAAACATTCTGATGTATCAAAAGCTATCAACGTTTTTCTGAATCATACTTCAGCTATGTAATTTTTATTTCAAATATCGTATCCAGTCACAGTTTTTGTAAGCGCTACTTGTCTCACTGTTCATATGTACCGCGAAAATGGAGGACACTGCTTCCTACTTCGCAGTGAAAAACGCGCGCAGAACACCGTTAATGGCTAGAAACAAGTTGTTCTTTATGTTTTTCAGAACATTACAGGGAAAAATGAGCTTTGACGTTTGTTGAGAAATCGTGTAATAAATAAGTTGTAACATTAGGGTAATGGGTAACGTCATTGATTGATGATCCATCCAGCGGGCTGGTGGGCGCCGGTTCTAAGCTGACACGGTAGCTCAGCGTGACGCTGGCACAGTAGCTCAGCGTGTTCTGCGTCCTCTCTGAAAAAAAAAAAAAAAAAAAAAAAAACTGAGTCAAGGAATCAACGATCAGCTTGTACGGATGTCTTGTGATGTCCATCCAGACCAAACGCAACGAACTATATCGAACAAAATGAAAAAAAAGCGTGTTCGGTCTGAGAGTTGGCTAGCCTCTGTAATAATAATAATAATAATAATAACTGGGTGAAAGGATCAACAACGAACTTCAACAGGTGTCATGTGACGTCCGCTACGACCAAATATAACGAACAAAATGCAAAAAAAAGAAACTCGATATCAACACTTTTTTCATTTCAATAACTAAATCATTTAAATATGAAATTTATTAATATATGGTAATTAACTCACACTTCACCATAATTTTTTCGAGAAAAATGCACGTCTTCTGGTTTCTAATTACATATCACACTCAGAATTGTGGTTTTCATTGCAAATACACATTATTAATTATCGATATTTATAAAAGTTTGTTACGGATTTTGAAGTCAAAAAAACATTACAAAGTTAAATTTTTTGGAGAAAAATGAAAAATCAAATACTCTTTGTTTGAATGTGCCCACTGTTTTATACGACAGCTGTGGTCTCACACGAGCCAGAGTGATAAGCATAATAGAAACACGGAAAACAATTTTCACGGCTTCGAGCATACTGTACAAATACTGCATTTTTACTGTTGTCACCGTGCTACTACTATCTGAATCCAATAGTACTGATCTGAAGCCAAGTTAAGCGACTTGTCGCGAGAATTAAAAAGATATTTAAGCTGCCAAACTTCTGGAACTAATGCACGAAGCTTTGTGACACGTCACTGCTGAACGATGGTGAAATGCAGAACATCACGTCATAAAAGAGGAGGAAGTGTGGACTTCTTGGTGGCTTGGGATTCCGTTGTTGATCGCCTCGTTATCAGCGTAGCAGCAATGAAATGTACCGCAATTCAAAATGGAAGGAGTTCAAAGATTATCAGACGACTGACTGTAGTACCTTCAGTGGCTTCCATATGTAACTACATGGTTAAATCCCAGTAGTGTGGTGTGCTATCATGTTAGCTAAGATCGAGAGCATGTTTTCCTTCAGATCAACTAAGAAGCGTATCGCCTGAGTTTTACCATTATTTCCTTCTTTTAAAAGATTAAATAACATTTACGTCTTTACTACAACTTTTCACATCACTGTAGGTTAGTTGGACCAGGTGGCTGACCAGTGCTTTCCAGGTTAAATGCGCCGGTAAAACAGTTGTCCCGTATTATCGCTGAGTCGATGTACGCGTAACGCACAGCATAAAACGTATCCTTATTATCGAACTTGACTGTACTCGTGACAATTGGCTTCTGCTTCACGTGAAACGAAACCCAATGAGATTCCAGCAAACGGGGAAGAATACGTAGTGTAATGTTTACATGTGGTTTATTCTTATGATGAACGGAATATAATTGTCATCTTATTGCTAACAAATAGTAATGACCATCTCAGCCTGTGCTACACCTGAAAATTCATTGATACATTTGCTCTTATGATCTCTGACAACTTCCCTCGGTTGTGAAGCAACACATATTTCTGCAATGATGATGAAACCATAGCACTTGCAATGGTAGTAATACTTTGCTCCACAGCTAGCTGACTGACTGTTCTTTCCTGTCGCAGTCACTTAAATGGTGCTGCACTATTCGAATTCGGTTATTCCCTGTATGTAACAATATTTCAATGCATCTATTTGTTTACAGCCTACTGATTGTTAATAAATGAGCTCCAATAATGTGTTTCAATGTACTTCAGAGGTACTTCACTTGCTTCTATTCTCTATCACTGCATTTATGCAGGATGAGCAAAAAACACATTGTTCCACAGCAGTTAACGAGTAGTCTGGATTAGGCATCCTATCCAATCGCTGACAAGCATGTGGAGCATTTGAATATCCAACAACATTACACTCCCCATCTCCAGTTTCCAACAGGCTCTTGCCCGAACCCACAACCTGATCAGTATCTACATTAACTCCTGATCAATTAACATAGAACCAGCATGCCGAAGTGGTCAAACGATATAAATCACATTATTGCATTTTATTTTAATTTTCCCTCCTGTTTAACTCTCTTTAACCATAAAACAAAAAGATTCATATGCCAAGGCAAACAGCTGCTGACTGTGTGCTGAAATTCACAGTTTTTTGGGGGAAAAAAGGTGAAATTATCGTAAAAACTGTTCTGGTACCAATACAAGAAAAATTCACAGTTTTTTGGGATAAAAGGTGAAATTACCGTAAAAACTGTTCTGGTTCCAATACAAGACATTGGTTTGGTGGATGTCAGTACCCACAGGCCTTAAAAAGATATGCACCACATTTCAATACAAAAAGAATTTATGGTCAACATCAATCAGAGTGAAATTAATCAAAGAGTAAGAACTTGCTGAACTGACTAGATAGGTGAAATAACGAACAAGTAATAATACTGAAATTTGAAGAGCATTAAACTGACTGACTCAACTAGTTGAAATGTCGAACACTCAGCATAAAACTAATATTGAAATTTGAAGGGCATTACATGGGTGGCTGTTTGCAGTCAGATTTGCTGAATTTCTGTCTGCACTCTTTAATCAGACTTTTGTCTGGATGACTGAACTCTAACAAATTATTTTATTAACACAATAAAATTGCAAGTGTATTTTCATCGCCTTATTTGTACTGTTTCGAATAGAAAGACTGGCTGATGTGAAGCTCTGAGAAATAGGACAAAATATTTCTATTTCTGTAGAAAAATATGAAATTGCTCTGCTAAATCGAGCTTTCGATGAGAAAAGAGAATGCAAACCAGGGGAAAACGTCTGCTTTGCTACAGGGAAACTAAGACTGAAGGTAGATTGCTTCTCTTCAAATCATTGCATCAGCTCGTGGAGTAGAAATGTATCTAGGGTGAGCATTGCGTTCTGCTCTCTTTGTCGACATTAAACTGAGATTGTCACGTGATCTCGGGACGAAGTTGATTGTTTATGCTTTCGGCAGAATTCTAAACTTCAAATGTTATACGTATTTATTGCATTTTTAACATTTGTTCATTCTTAACTGCAATTGTGAGTTAAAATAGTGGCTACTGGTGCAAACAGAAATACCGATACTTGAAAAGAGAAAAATTTTGTGTTTGATTTACTTTGCTGTTTGGGTGCATTTTGACCAAATGTGTGCAAAATGTGTAGGATTGTTGAGCGAAGTGTTTGGTCATCTGCAGCAGTCATTTCTTGGTATTCATACAAGGCATTTTCTTTTGACAGTGATGAATCTAGAAAAAGACTAGTAGAAGTTGGCGTTTTTCCTCTTTATATACTTCTGCTGTCTTACACCAGCGTAATTTACGGTTAGTTTGTTTTGGCCCTTTCCAACCTGCAAGGGAATTTTTAAGCCTTTATCTGAAATGTAAGAGTTTCCACATATTATGACCTGTAGAACCAGATAAAAATACTGTAAAAGTTCTTATGATGATAGTTTGTTAAAAAAGTCACTAACATGTTCACATTGTTCAAATTATAAACATGTCTAAAAGCCAAGTGGCACTGCATGCATTTGTTTAGACGCCTTACATACATTAAATTAAACATTCCCAATACCAAATAATGCGGAATCGCCTTAAAGCAATGAAATGCAGCAACGTACATTCTATTTATTTTCCGGACAAATGGCTTCGTCTGCTCGTTGAAGTTCGAAATGATCTGTCGCGGCAAGGTTCCTGCATAGAAGGCTGGGCCAATGCGTTTGGCAGCAGTGGCGCGCTTTCGCGTGACGTCACTGTCGAGAAGCTTCATCAGTGCGAGACGTATTCTCACGGTTGCGTATGGTGCTATTCCGCCCAGAATAACATTAATTTACGAAAACTGTAGGTCAATGTAACCAGTCATCGGTTCGACAGAAGTTTACCTATACAGGGACTGAATGTTACTACTTACTACGAGTACGAAATTCTTATATTGTCTTTCTAGAACTGGCGAAACTATTGATTTTGGCCCCCTTAACCGGTATATTCTATCATCCAATATTTTCTATTACATAGCGCATCACCTGGCATCCTTCAGTCCGTTTCCAAATATTATACAATTCTGAATCGTATATAAACGTAACAATCACAACAGCTTTCAATTTAGTAAACATATTTTTTGCGTCACAGTCGGTAATAGTGTATAATACTTTCTCATGCAGATATTAAATAGTAAGGAAAAGCTATAAGTCAGGTTACTTGACACATTACTACGCATAATGATATATAAGCTACACGATTACTTGCTTCATTTTCAACAATTTGAATAAGAATTTAACACGTTAATCCGATCTGGAGTGAACTGCTGAAGCTCTCCACTTGCGTGCTGTTTTCTGCGGCTGCTGTCTGGCCCGCTGTGCCTCTTGCTGATGTGTTGAGGTGTTTTATTCGGATAAAGGTTCCGGTTTTTGCATACAATGAGATGACTCTTGACAAATATCTGGAAACTTCCCAGTTAAAAGGCTCAACAGGTTTCTAATCACATCGACGTCTTTACACAGACTGCTGCCGTGAACATTTAAAAATAGCGCCTCTAACTGCTTAACAACTTAAAACTACTCATCTGGACGGACGATTAAGCCACAACGAGAGAGTTTCTCAATCCACTCACAACTTGTAGGTTCTTCTGACACTTCCATTATTGTGCCACCAGGATGGCCAAGTGATTTGTCTATGGAGGCGCATCTGGAAGCAATATATCCAGCGACGTGGCGGAGACCTAAGAAACACTATGGAGCTTCTATCAACGGTGAAACAGTTAAATCATCTAGTGTACTGTCTCTCATTTATTACTCATCTTCTATCATTAACAAAGCGTCCTCATTGTCCGGCAGAAGTCCTGTTAACAACTTGGAAGTCAGATAGTTCGTATCAGTTGCCGCTGCAACTGGTGAAGAATTACGTAATTGAACGCCAGCAATACTTTTGCTCATAACTGAGATACGAAAATGTCTTTTGAACTCCACTGATAAGGGATGATCATAGGCCCTGTCAACTGCTCTTACCTAGGAAAATGAGTTTTTCAGACAGTCTTGGTTGAACTTTGAGGTCAATAGCCTACATACTTCAAATCGTAGGTAATGCTTCAAATCAGAGAAATAACCCAATAGTGCCTGGACCGACGTGCGTAATCCCTTTTGGAAAGGAAGTAAAGTTTTATGATTTCGTACTCTCAATTTTTTTAACAGAGGGAGTAGAATATGCGAAGAACTTGCTTTTGTGTCGCCATACACAACCCAAAAGCATTTGAAATTGGTCGCTTGCCAACACGTGCTCTCGAATTCTGACATCAAACGTATCGTTCACCAACTTAAAAAATTCTGCAGTATCTTTTTCTTCAGGCGGAACGAAAGAAATTGCCTCTGACAAGGTGTTGTAAACGAGCTGGCAGGCAAGATGAACACACTGTCGAACCTTTCCGGAAACTGTCAGTTGATGAGCAGTAAGTTTAGGGCAGTTTTAACTCGCCGTTATATTTCGAAAACAGCTGCTCGATTACGCGTTTGGTTGTTGTTTTTTCCATCGCTTAATGCAAAAATATCGTCCGAAAAGTGGTTTCCCAAAGTACATCAGTAAATACGCAAACACATTTTGTTTTATCGTTAGGGTCGTTGAATCACGATTCATCGTAGTATCAGAATTATAACACATAGGCTGCTTCCAGGTTCCACATTAATCAAGTGCCATAACAACCTGTACCTGGCTATGTGGCCCTTATATGAAGTCAGTTTCTTGGCAGTAGCATATGTGACTGTCCACATTCATTTCATAAAAACTAAAAACGCACAGCCTCTCTGCTTCGCTTAAGCTCATTACCTGCTTGCTCATTAAGTGTAACACATCCGTTAAAATGGCAGGAAGACAGTGAAAAGAATTAGAAATCCATCATTTTAACATACAAAATTCCGGTAGCCTAAATGTATACACATTACGTTTGTCAAATAAATGTAAGTTTTTCAGAGCAGAGAGCACAGAAGGAATTGTTGGCTTACATATTCCTGACTCCAACGTGTACTCTTCTTGGACTTCATGAAACATTTAGTTTGTGTGTCCGTAAGTACTTTTTGTAAAACTTGCTGTACTTTTGTTATCACTTTAGCGCTTTGTCAACACTGAAGGCCCTGGCACTGCTTCCTCTGCCTGCTTAATGCAGGAGACAGGAATTTGTTTTTCGTCCTTAACGAATTGCTTTCAGCTGTTAAACGCTGGTTTTATCTCTCATAGGTGATAATTCCTTTTCAAGCCTCTTCATTTTATCGTCGACAAGGCCTTTTTCTGTTCCTGGGCTCTGATCTACTTTCTTTCCCTCCGGTGACAAAAGAAGCTAGCACGTTAAGTGCACGTTTACGTGTTTAACAATCTTTTCTTCTGTCACTTCTTTGTTTGATATAGGATGAAACAGCAGCAGCAGAAGTGGCTTTAAGTAAGATGAATGCAGGAGCTGCTGTCGGCTTTAAGAGCTTCTTTGTGTGGTGTCACCGCCAGACACCACACTTGCTAGGTGGTAGCCTTTAAATCGGCCGAGGTCCTTTAGTATACGTCGGACCCGCGTGTCGCCACTGTCAGTGATTGCAGACTGAGCGCCGCCACACGGCAGGTCTAGAGAGACTTCCTAGCACTCGCCCCAGTTGTACAGCCGACTTTGTTAGCGATGGTTCACTGACAAATTACGCTCTCATTTGCCGAGACGATAGTTAGCATAGCCTTCAGCTACGTCATTTGCTACTACCTAGCAAGGCGCCATTATCAATTGCTATTTATCTTGTGATGCATGTACCGTCAGACCGATGTTCACCAATTGTGGATTAAAGTTAAGTATTCCAGCAGCTACGTACGTTATTGGCTATATTAATTACCTTGTCCAGTTCCAGACCTCACGCCAGCCTGCGTGAGCTTAAACGGCTACCCGTCATTGTGGATTGGCTGTCTTGCCAGTCCACAACACTTTGACAAAAGTTTCAACAATTCGACTTGGAGACCACGTAAACTGTCGTCATCTTTAAAATTTGTGCTAGAGATAGTAACATTTTTAATGTTAATACTATCACTTCTTCTACAGAGCCGAACCCACTGAGTACATCTTTCAGGATCTTTGGGGAACTTATGATAGGCAACACTACTGCCTTTAGCCTTCTGATTGTAGATTTCACACACAGCACAGTTCGGCATTGTTAGTACTCTCTTCCATGCATAAGAGCTTGCGCGAATTGAGTTGAGTTTCCCGACGCTGACGTATTGCGCAGAAGGGGTGAAAAATCTCTGTTCTACGCATTGCAATATTCCCCCACCCCCCAACACCCGCCCCTTTCCTGCTGTTGCTCTCTGGTAATCACAATATGTAACTAAAGGGAGGCCAGGAACTCACACAAACAGTAAAGCAATCCGGAATGATGGCGAAAAGTAATTTAGTTGAGCCGTGGAAAATTTAAACCAAACCCTCACGATTGTGTGGACTAGAGTGAAAAGTGTTAAACTGAAATATACTTCCCATGTGATACCACGCAATATGAAGAAATGCTTTCGTGTTTTATTCAAAAGCAAAATGAAGATCTGTGGAATACATGATAGATGGAAAATACACTCCTGGAAATTGAAATAAGAACACCGTGAATTCATTGTCCCAGGAAGGGGAAACTTTATTGACACATTCCTGGGGTCAGATACATCACATGATCACACTGACAGAACCACAGGCACATACACACAGGCAACAGAGCATGCACAATGTCGGCACTAGTACAGTGTATATCCACCTTTCGCTGCAATGCAGGCTGCTATTCTCCCATGGAGACGATCGTAGAGATGCTGGATGTAGTCCTGTGGAATGGCTTGCCATGCCATTTCCACCTGGCGCCTCAGTTGGACCAGCGTTCGTGCTGGACGTGCAGACCGCGTGAGACGACGCTTCATCCAGTCCCAAACATGCTCAATGGGGGACAGATCCGGAGATCTTGCTGGCCAGGGTAGTTGACTTACACCTTCTAGAGCACGTTGGGTGGCACGGGATACATGCGGACGTGCATTGTCCTGTTGGAACAGCAAGTTCCCTTGCCGGTCTAGGAATGGTAGAACGATGGGTTCGATGACGGTTTGGATGTACCGTGCACTATTCAGTGTCCCCTCGACGATCACCAGTGGTGTACGGCCAGTGTAGGAGATCGCTCCCCACACCATGATGCTGGGTGTTGGCCCTGTGTGCCTCGGTGGTATGCAGTCCTGATTGTGGCGCTCACCTGCACGGCGCCAAACACGCATACGACCATCATTGGCACCAAGGCAGAAGCGACTCTCATCGCTGAAGACGACACGTCTCCATTCGTCCCTCCATTCACGCCTGTCGCGACACCACTGGAGGCGGGCTGCACGATGTTGGGGCGTGAGCGGAAGACGGCCTAACGGTGTGCGGGACCGTAGCCCAGCTTCATGGAGACGGTTGCGAATGGTCCTCGCCGATACCCCAGGAGCAACAGTGTCCCTAATTTGCTGGGAAGTGGCGGTGCGGTCCCCTACGGCACTGCGTAGGATCCTACGGTCTTGGCGTGCATCCGTGCGTCGCTGCGGTCCGGTCCCAGGTCGACGGGCACGTGCACCTTCCGCCGACCACTGGCGACAACATCGATGTACTGTGGAGACCTCACGCCCCACGTGTTGAGCAATTCGGCGGTACGTCCACCCGGCCTCCCGCATGCCCACTATACGCCCTTGCTCAAAGTCCGTCAACTGCACATACGGTTCACCTCCACGCTGTCGCGGCATGCTACCAGTGTTAAAGACTGCGATGGAGCTCCGTATGCCACGGCAAACTGGCTGACACTGACGGCGGCGGTGCACAAATGCTGCGCAGCTAGCGCCATTCGACGGCCAACACCGCGGTTCCTGGTGTGTCCGCTGTGCCGTGCGTGTGGTCATTGCTTGTACAGCCCTCTCGCAGTGTCCGGAGCAAGTATGGTGGGTCTGACACACCGGTGTCAATGTGTTCTTTTTTCCATTTCCAGGAGTGTACATCACGCTGTACCGAGTGAAATTTCGTCATTCACCCAAAAAACAATTTTCTGGACAAGTCTCACGCAGAACAGCTCTTTTATTTATTTTTATCACTACCACACATCCTCATCTAGGTTTTATATTCTCCTTTGCAAATAAGTCAATAAGAAATAAACAAAATTAATGCAAATCATAATAATAGGGAAAAATTTAAGACAAAAAAACACACACTGTACTCAAAGTAAAAATTCTGCTGTTCTCTTTAATTTAACTTCAGTTTTTTGCCTCTAACATTTGACTGACAGGCTGATTATATCAGTATACAAGATTCCATTAGGCTCTTCCATCAGTGTCAGTGTCTACTTCTCTACATACTGTTGCTTGGTCTACACCTCAACAGATGACACTGAGGAACTAAAACAATTGCTTTGTTTGCAACTGTATTGTAAGTTCATGCATACTTCTGTGTTGGGGGGGGGGGGGGCGGCAAAAGGAGATTGAAATGTGTCAGATATATATTCAATGTTTGCAGTACACTTAAACTGCGACCGGATTTTTTTCCACTTCTATAGTGGGTGAATGTACATAAAATGTATGTACATAAAAAGTGTATGTACATAAATTATGTTAAATAAACACACCACTATGTTACCAGTAAGCCTACAAGAAAAAGGAAAATAAATATACAAAAACTGAAGAAAAACGACAAAGGATGTGGTGTAACTGCTAACCTGCCGCAAACTCATTATTTTTCAGGACACATTCGAACCAATGGCTTGCTGTAAAGACGTTTTGCAATGCTATCACGGCAAAAATGTACTACAACAGACTCGATAATATGATAAAGTTGCATAAAAAACCGAAAATAGGTGTGGTTGTCCAAGATATCGAAAAAATGAGAGTGCATCTGAGCTGTCACACTTGATGCAAAGAAGCAACAAATCCTCTTAATTTTTCTGTTCAAAACTAAGAGTCCAGTTTGTTCAAAGCATCAAGTGCAAAGTGTTATGATGTTTACCACACTTCGTCTGCAGCTTATGGTCTCGAGAACGCGTTCTCGCTTCCCCAACACAGTGTCCCAGGTTTGATTCCCAGCGAGGTCAGGGATTTTCAACTGCCTTGAGATGAATGGGTGTTTGTATTGTCCTCATCATCATTAATGCAAGTGTCAGGATTCGACTGAGAAAACGTTGGGAATTTGTACGGACGCTGATAACCATGTAGTTGAGTGCCCCATAATCCAAACATCATCATCGTCATTTACCACGCTTCTACAGGAAATTGATAGCACCTATGAAAAGAATCTGCCTGTACAAGCGATGAAATGACATTCTAAATCTTCAAGACACTTTACAGACAAAAACACGGCCAAAGAGCACAAAATATCAGAAGTGTAACACTGGCAGTGTCTTGTGCCAGTAAAACTCCTGGCTGCATTGGCGTTTCAGACCAGAAACCACTTTGTGTGACTGGGTGCTGTACATCGTATCCACCTGGTTGCAATGACTAATGAACAACTGATGCGGGACTCTATGCTCGACTGGAATATTATCGTATATTCGAAGCTATAAAATTCGTGTAGATTTCCTGATTTTGATCCCTCAGTTATTCAAATGAACTAAACGAATTAGCGAGTATTCTAAAATGGCTGACTGCTATGAAACGAAAAAATATAGTGCTAATTACATTGCAGTTGTACTTAAGAACTTTCACCTGACAGAAACAAACCGTGTGATTGCTATTTTTGTAACATGCATTTGACTCCATTGTAGTAACAGATTCAAGATTAAACAGTGGTCAACAAATGTTGTAACATATATGATCACGTTAATTATCATGTTACTTTAAATCCGTCTTGATTGCAAATTTTTTTTATTATTCATATGACCGGTTTCGGTTCATTCAGAACCATCTTCAGATCTGATATTTAAGTTACAGGAGTAACCCGTCCAATTCAGCAACATGCTATGTAGCATGTGAAAGTTGCTGAATTGGACGGGTTACTCCTGTAACTTAAATATCAAATCTGAAGATGGTTCTGAATGAACCAAAACCAGTCATATGAATAATAAAAAAAAAATTTGCAATCAAGACGGATTTAAAGTAACATTATAAAATCACTGATTGCTGTTATCCCATAAGACATTATGTCTGTTTTTGCAACGTTAATTATCATTTTGTGTTAAATATTATTGAGAAGTGTATAATGGTATTGGAGCTTTTCTAGCAAAATTAATACGAGAAGACCACACCATACACTACTTACACATTGGGGATTACTTTAAAGACATTTATATGGATATTTTAAATGTAATTATTACTCTACACCTGTTCATAAATTAATGTATAATTGTTTGTCTACATCAAGTAAGCATCCTTCAAATTTCATAAACTTTTCTCTGTTGGCATTTGTTGTATGACAAGAAACTCATATTTCTCTAGGCATGTGCATAACTGGTAAAGGTAGTTCATTTACATACTGATTGCTACAAAGTTTAAATTATTAAGATTTATTCCATCTAGAAGTGAAATTTATATTACTACCATAAGTAGAGTCAAGTATGTGTACATCACACATTTCTGATAATGACTCACCCAACCTTCATTTGCTTTAGGAGTAAGGCACTTTTTGGCACACAAGGGCCATACAATTAATGTTGTAAATTACTGAAAAAGGTGGCCTATATGTTTCAGTCATATATTCAGTATTCTTTTGATAGCTCTTGTTGTTTTCTTTTGTCACATGAATACTGTCAGTGTATAGTATAGTTTCCACAGAGACTAATACAATAAGAAATATTTTTACAGAAGAAAATGTGGCATGTATGCAACTGTTTTGCACTTACTTGTGAAGGACGAAACCACTTTTAATAGCTTGCTATATATATATATATCTGCTGATTATGTGCCTACCGTGACAATCTGAGATCTAGGTGTATGACTAGCTGCCTGACTGAGCATTCTTATTAATGCTGTCGCTGACTTTGTGATGAAACACACAAACAGGATCACCTTCCATGTTATTTAAAATATGTATGTCATGTGACAAGTAGTTATTATACCTCCTTTCCTTCCCAACTTAAATGTGGGGCTATATTCTAGTGTAATTTGGCAGCAGCTAAGTGAGTTTTCGGAATATAAGAATAAGGCCATTAGAATGATAAAGAATATAAACCTAGAAACTCCTGTAAGTCTCTTTTTAAGAGTTTAGGAATTTTATTTACATATTCTACTTTTAGCATATATGTATATATATATATATATATATATATATATATATATATATATATATAATGGAAGGAAACATTCCACGTGGGAAAAATTATATATAAAAACAAAGATGAGGTGACTTACCGAACAAAAGCGCTGGCAGGTCGATAGACACACAAACAAACACAAACATACACACAAAATTCAAGCTTTCGCAACAGACTGTTGCCTCATCAGGAAAGAGGGAAGGAGAGGGGAAGACGAAAGGAAGTGGGTTTTAAGGGAGAGGGTAAGGAGTCATTCCAATCCTGGGAGCGGAAAGACTTACCTTAGGGGGAAAAAAGGACAGGTATACACTCGCACACACGCACATATCCATCCACACATACAGACACAAGCAGACATATGTGTGTCTGTATGTGTGGATGGATATGTGCGTGTGTGCGAGTGTATACCTGTCCTTTTTTCCCCCTAAGGTAAGTCTTTCCGCTCCCGGGATTGGAATGACTCCTTACCCTCTCCCTTAAAACCCACTTCCTTTCGTCTTCCCCTCTCCTTCCCTCTTTCCTGATGAGGCAACAGTCTGTTGCGAAAGCTTGAATTTTGTGTGTATGTTTGTGTTTGTTTGTGTGTCTATCGACCTGCCAGCGCTTTTGTTCGGTAAGTCACCTCATCTTTGTTTTTATATATATATATATATATATATATATATATATATATATATATATATATATATATATATTATGGAGACACTCGTTTTTTTTTAAACTAGGCTAATGGGCAGGGAAGAGACTATTTAAACAGTGATATTCATCACTATTATAATATTGTCATCGTCCTTCTTGTTCTCATCTTCAGTCCAAAAACTGGTCTGATGCAGCTCTCCACACTATGCTATGTCATGCAAGCCTGTTAATCTCCAAATAACTACTACAACTTATGTCATTTCAAACCTGCTTACTGTATTCATAACATAATTAATAGCATAAACTATACAAAAATAAATAAATCCCAGCAACAAATATAAAAGAACAAACAAAAAATTAAGAAAACAAGCGAAATGACCATAAGCAAGTGATATGGGAGCAGGCGAGCATAGCATACGCCTTAGCAGCCACTTTCAGAATGATAGAACATGCATAGCAAAGTGTTCACTGAAGCAGAATGAGTACTGTCAGGTGACATCAATTTCCAGTCCAAAATGTCAGTGCAGCCAGGCCTTTTACTGGCACAACACACTCCCACTGTAACAACAGGTGAACAACTTGTGTGGAACTCTATGCTCGAGTAGAATGTTATTGTACTTTTGAAACTATAAAATTCGTTTACTCTTCCTCATTCTGATCCCTCAGTTATCTATATGCACTTTACTAATTAGCAAGTGCACATAAATGGTTGACAGCTATTGAAGGGAAAAATCTGGTGGTAATTGTCGGTCAGTTGTCCTTAAGAACCTTTGGAATGACAGAAAGAAACCATGTGTTTGCTATTTTTGTAACACATGTGTGTGCCCCAGTTGTAGAAGTAGGTTCAAGAATAAAAAGTAGAAACATTTGTTGTACATACATGCTCAAGTCAAATATCCTTGTGCATTAAATATTGAGAAAGATAGTATGGTATTGAAGTTTTTCTCCCAAAATTAATACAGGACCGTGTCATATGCTAATGATAGATTGGGGATTACTTCAGATATATTTATAGAAATATTTTCGATGTAATTATTGCCACACAGAGTGGCCGTGCGGTTTGAGATGCCACGTCATGGTGCGGGCAGCCACTCCCGACAGAGGTTCGAGTTCTCCTTCAGGCATGGGTGTGTGTGTTGTCATTAGTGTAAGTTAGTTTAAGTAATGTGATGTCCTCAGCAGTTTGGTCCAATAGGAATTCACATACATTTGAATATTTGATTTGAATGTAATTATTACATTATATTCATAATTTACTTTATTGTTACATAATTTTTTGTCCAGACCAAGTAAACAACCTTCAAGTTTCATAAACACTTCTATCTTAGCGCCTGGTGTATGCCCCAAAACTGTCATATTTTTCTAGGTGTCTGTGTCACTGGTAACAGTAGTTCATTCATACCTGAAACTCAGCGAACTTAAAACTTAAGATTTATTCAGTCTAAAAGCGAAATCTGGATTACTACCATATGTAGGGTCATGTCTGTGTGTGACTTCGTAGTAATGACTACCCCACTTTTGTTTGCTTTTGGAATAAGGCATTTTTCCAACCATGGTAGTTTAAGATCTAGGTGTAGGACTAGCTATCTGACTGAGCATACTTATTAAGTCTGTCACTGAGTTTGTGATGGAAAATGCAAACAGCATTAGCTTCAGTGGCAAATATAGATGACTTGCAAAAAGATTTGTAAAGAGACATATTATGCATACTTTCCATCTCACCTTAAATATGGAGTCATACTCTGGGGTAAAATAGCAGCAACTAAACGAGTTCTCAGAATACAAAAAAAAGGCCATTAGGATCACGAAAGATGTAAACCTAGAAACTCCTACAAGCCACTGTTTGAGAATTCAGGTATTCTACCTTTGCTGTATATTTGCTCTATGGAGATTCTCGTTTTTTAAAATTAATTTGCTGGGCAACGAATAGTAGACGATTTAAAAAGTGACAATGATCAGCAAAAAAACGTCATTCTTGTTGTTATTTTCAGTCTGGAGACTGGTTTGATGCAGCTCTTCACACTACTCTATTCTGTGGAAGTCTCTTCATCTCCAAATAACTACTGCAACTTATATCATTTTGAAGTTGCTTCTTCATCTCTTTGATAGCATAAGCTACAAAAAATAGGTTAAATTCCAGCAGCAAATATAAAACAACAAGGAAAAAATAACAAAGAAAGCAAGTGAAGTGACAATAAACAAATGATATGGGAGTAGGCAAGCGCAGCATACATCTTAGCACCAACTTTCAGAATGGTAGAACACACACAGCCAGGTGCTCTGTGAAGCTGGGTTGGGTCTGGTTACGGGATAACAATTTCTGGTCTGAAACATCAGTGCAGTCTGGTGTGAAATACGTCTCTGCAAAGTTCTTGCCACAATATGGAATTAGAGACCAACATCATTGCTCCGAGTGGCTTGCCAGTCAACTTCGAATTCGGAAAAATATGGTGCTTTGTGGAATACGAGTACTATGTGATTATATTTTTCATTTATGCTTTATGGATGGGTCTCATGGTAAAATGTATGCATTAGTAAAATCCAATATTGCAATTTCGATCATATGTCTGCTATCAATTGGAAATTATGTTATTTCGACCTACTCGTGTGTACTGCACTCTTGGAATTGCATTGTAAACATGTTGCTAGTATTTTGCTTAATTTTTACTCTCATCTGTTGTATTGGATGGGATAAGTTATTCAATATTTGTTTTTGTTTCATATGAAACAGAAGCTGGTTTTGTCTCACTGTATTCTGTTAATTCATATCTATTTGTTAGTGCTTAAGACTTGATGTGTGAATTGCTCTATTTAAATGAATTGCAAATGTATTGATCGTATTCTACATTATTATTGTTACCGTCCATTTTTCATACTCTTGCATTTAATAAAAACCACCAAAACTTTTATTGACTTTCACTTAAATGTGATATTTGTTGTTCCTGTTAATAACATTTGAAAACTTTTGCATGAGTGCTGTTGCATTTTTAGCATTTTCAAGACAGAATGGTCTAGTTACCAAGACTACGAAGTATAGATATCTACATCCATACTCTGCAAGCCACTGCAAAATGCATGACACTCAGTGCCAAGAAGCAACATCATTCGAAGCAGAATTACATACTCATCCTGTGATCAGATATATTAAGGTTGAATGTGATACTGTCAAAACCTGCTGACATGGAGTTCTCCATAAAATGCGAAAAAGTATGGAAAGCAGACACAAACAAAAATATACTTACAATACATTTAAATCAAGCAGTTCACACACAGATTCATAAGAAATAACGAACATACCTAAGTCAACAGAAAACCATTCAATGAAATAAGCTTCTGTTTTATATTAAACAAAAACAAAGGAGGAATCATTTACCCCATCCAATACTATGGATGCTAGCAGAAAGCAGTCAGAATATGAGCAACATATTTATAGTGCATTCCAAAGAGTGTGATACACACCAGAGAAATGATAATCAGAAGCACAATGTGATGAAACTAACTTCTGTAAAATACAAAATGAAAACAAATATGGAAGACTAAACGTTAGCCAACAGGAAAGCGAGATGATGGCTTGATAAACTTGTAGTATGGTAAATGGCTTGACAGCGAACCAAGGTCGTGATAACAGAAGTCCCTGTATGAGTCTCACCCTCATAACAAGAATGCCTATGTATTGATCCCCAATTTAGTTGCATTTTTGTTTTGCTGTGGGTTTATTTATGGAATGTCAGTTTTTATTTTTAGTTCATTGTTGCTACTTGTGATTACATGTTGTTATTTGGGAATAGTGACTGGAGCTGTGGATGCTGGAAAATAGAGTACAAGTGGAGAAGTCAGAACATTTCCGATATATTCTTCTGTTTGAGATCAATACAGGGTTGACAGCAGTGCAGGCAGCCAGAAACATTTGCGCCTTGTATGAGGATAATGTCATTAGACAAAGCATGGCAATAAAATGGTTTTCTCCTTTTAAGGAGGATCGTTTTGACATTAGTGACTCTCAACTTTCAGCAAAGACTTTCCGTGTTTGATGAAGATCGTTTAAACCCACTAATCCACAGTGGTCCACATCACTGTCCTCGATAACTGGTAAATGTGATGAACTGTGATCATTCCACCATTGTACAACGTTTGCATACAGTGGGAAAAGTTCAAAACTTGAGTGTATGGGTACCACACGATCTAAACCAAAATCACAAAAATCAGCAGGTGGCCATAAGCGCATCTCTGCTTGTTCGTCTTCAATTGGCTCAAACACCATCCATCATTCCTATTCTGTATTGTTACTGATGACGAAAAATGGTGTCTTTATGCTAACAAAAGGAAAAGAATGGAATGGTTGATCCTACACAAAGACAATTGGCATCCACAAAAGATAACATTATGCACAATTAGTAGGGAGATGGGGGCTCTCACCCCAATTTTAATATCAAATTGATAGACAAATTAATTAAATTAATTAATTAATCCCCCTCAACCATGCCCACCCCTATCCCTGACCACCCCCAATCCCCCCCAGATGACATCATATATTTTTCTCAGCCTGCATGTAGGCCCCAGCCCCTTCCTACCCCTTCGCCCCTTCGCCATCCACCCTATTGGCTGGAATTTTGAATTTTGGCGGGAATTTCGAATTTTGGTGGGAATTTCTTTGTCCCAGGGCTGTGCTGACATCCTACACCGTCCCCCACCTGCAATTGGCTGCAAATTAAAAATGGCAGTACCCCTTCTGGGATTCGAATCCTGGTCCTGCCCAAGTGTAACCTCTTAACACAATTACACCACCAAAAGTGCTTGGAATTGACAGGAAATTAAAAATGCACCGTCGCTGATTACAGATGATCTGCAGAGACATGTCCATACTGTATAAAGTCAGGAAAAAAAGACTTCCACTATTGTGCTGTGAAAACTACTGATCACAGGAGAATGTCCTCGTTATTTCGAAACCATCATCAGAGTAAAGAAATTGTATGAATTTAAACTCCGATAGGAAAACATCTATAAAAAGCAATTTGTAGGAGTGATAGGCACAGCAGGATGCCATGTTTTGTTGTTATCGTAAACTCTGCTCTTTTATCGATGTGTTGGAAATATGTAGATAACGTCTCCGCATTGGTGTTCGCAGAATTCTTCATTTTGATTTAAAATTTCATCTGTACAAACTACAGATGGTGCAACAATTGAAGGACAATGATTACTGGTTACCATTAGGACTCTTTCCAAATGATAACAAAAATAAACAAAGACGATGAATTTCTAACCAAGCTGTGGATGTCAGATGAGGCACATTTTCATCTCACAGTTTATGCGAATAAACAGAACTACCGTTACTGGGCAAACACAAATCCCAATGACGTTCGTGAGCACGCTTTACATGCTAGTAAAGTGACAGTATGGTGTGGCATTTCACAACATGGGATTATCGGACCACATTTTTTGCAAATGAGCAGGGAAATACAGTAGCTGTCAATGGCGATCGTTATGTTTCGAACTTTAGTTACACCTGCATCGAATTTTCCAAACGTTGAAGAAGCCTAGTTTCAACAGGACAGAGCAACATTACACACTGCATGACAATTAATGGCATATGTGTGAGAATTGTTTGGCAACTGTGTAATCTCATGATTCTATAACATTCCCTAGCCCCCTAGAACGCCAGATTTATCCGTTTGTAATTTTTTCTTGTGGGGCTACCTCAAGAGCAGAGTCTACATGGCTCGAGCAAGAACCCTGGATGAGTTAAAACAGAGAATTCGGGATGCAAATTCACAGTATCCCAGTTGAGATGTTGCAGCGGTCAATGAGGAACCTCAACAGCATATTTCACGAATGTATTTGTACAGGAGGACGCCATCTAAAGGACATAATTTTAAAAAAATGATATATGCCATCAGAGTTTTGTAAATGGCAGAGTGGTAAGGTTTCAAGTACTATGAATGCAGCTTCTTTCCTTCATCACGTCTAGTTTTATTGGATTGTGGAAATGTTCCTGTTTTTCAGTGTCACCCTGTATTTCACGTGCCTGAAATATTTGTAATACAGACATGCATGACAGTTTCCGTACAGACACCGAAAGCGAGAGATGCTCTCTAGTCTTGTAAATTGTCCATCAAGCTGAAAGAAATTGCTTGATTAAGATGTTTTTCCTTCGTAGTATCAATACTGACTTTTTCTTTACTCTGCTAGTGGTTTCGAAATAACGAGGACATTCTGCAGTGGTTGGTAGTTTTCACAGCAAAATAGTCTTAGTTTTTCCTGATTTTACTCAGGATGGACATGTGTCTTCTGATCATCTGTTAATACGCAATGATACACTTTCCTGGATGTTACAAATAATGACATGTGAACTGTGTCCTGCAGTTGAATGTAAAGGTTTCTCGATTTTGCTCATAAAACTAAAAGAAAGTGGATAGCACCTATTTTCGTGGAAAAGGCACATTCATAATCGACCCAGTTGTGTTTTCCATTTTTAATAGGTGTTTGATTACAGGACATGCATTGATGTCAAATACAGTTGTTCTCCATCGCAGAATGGTGGGCGCAGGGGGGAGGGGAGGGGGGGCGAGTTTACTGTGGGCTGTAGCCAGAGACAGCCACGCTTCGACGATGGGCAGAGCGATGGTGAAGGGTTGTCGCCTCAAGGCAGGCTGCGTACCATGAGCAACCACAGAGGATAGCGGAAGGCTTGGTGACACAAACCACTGCAGAGGGGTGGCAGTGGGCTGCAGAAAAGTGCTTGGTGGAGCAGCTAGCCATTTCAAAATGCGATCTGAAACATTCTCCGGTATTTCGTTGTTGTTTCAGAGGGCTCAAGTCATTCCGAGAAATACGCTTAACAGATTACAGGAAAGAGTTGAGTTGAAGATAAATAATTATTCTCCATCGCAGAATGGCGGGATGCTGGAGGCGAGGGGTGTGTGTCTACTGTGGGTGGTCGCCGGACATAGTCTTGCTCTGACCAGTGGGTAGAGAGTGACAAACATACTATTGTGCTGGCGAAGGAGTGTCGCCTCAAGGCAGTTAGCGACCACGGCGATGGAAGGATAGTAGAGTGCAATGCACGGTGGAGCAGCTGGCCATTTGAAAAAGTCTATATCCTCCCCACAGGTGGACGGATGGAGGGAGGGGGGGATGGGAGGGATGAGAGGAGGTAAGAGGGCCTCGATTTTAGGCATTGTGTGGACGCCACTAGAGAAGAACGCACGTTTAACTACCGCCCCCTCTGCAGTCTTTTGGGACGACGATTTTCGCCCATACATGTGTTGCATTATGACCCCTTCATCATGAGTGCAGATTTTTTGACGACAATTTTGACGTGTCATTAGAACTGTGACACATTTTTTCCATTAGTTTTGGTAGTGTGTACTGACTGTGGTTACCTGGTCTGCAGGGTGGTTTTTGAGTAGGGTCTGTAGCAAACTCTGACAACAAACAATGGTAGCCACTGTCCTCAGCTGTATGCTTACAGGTAATACACTTTTTAAACTCCTCTCTGTCTAACACCAGTATTTCGTCAGTTGAACATATTTCCCACCAAAAAGTGTAAATAAAGGTAGTACCTTACATCCTAGCCTTTATGCCCACCACCTTGTAGATGAAGAATAGAGTTTGGGTGTGTCTGTCGCTAGTTTTGAGTGGTATTGTGAATTTTTTCTCAGTAGGATAGCACCAATTGTATGGTCTGCTCAGTTTCTGAGCTGTATTGCGATTTTAGGCAGTCCTTGAGTAGCACTATGCATATAGTTGTGTAATTAGGCTTGATCTTTGTGATTAACTACGTAATTAGGCCTGATCTTTGTGTCAGTTTCCCAACCAAAATAAATCAAGTACACTAACCTAACCTTCCTCTCCTGCATCTAGACAGTTTCCAAGTGTTGGGGGAGAGTTCTTGGGCTTACCATCCAGAAGAACCATGGTTTGAGTCCCAGAAAGGGCGCCGCCATTTTTAATTTTCTGCCAGTTCCAAGCGCCTTTGGTGGTGTAATTGTGTTAGGGGGATGCACTTGGGCAGGACTAGGGTTTGAATCCTGTAAAGTATATCACCATTTTTAATCTGCGGTCCATTCGTGGATAGGGTGGGATGCAGCACAGCCCTGGGACAAAGAAATTCCCACAAAAATTCGAAATTCCCACCAAAATTTGAAATTCCAGCAATTAGGGTGGTTGGGGAAGGAGAGGAGGGAGCTGAAGCCCTCGTGCAGGCTGATAAAAATACATGACATCATCCGGGGTGGGAGTGGGTGTCGTCAGGGCTTGGGGTGGGCGTGGTTGAGAGGTATTAATTGATCAATTTAATTAATTTGTATGTCAAGTTGATATCAAAATTGGGGTGAGATCCCCATCTCCCTACTACGTGCATATGGTGGAAAAGCGACAGTGTGGTGTACTATGATTTGCTTCCATGAGGTGTAAGAATCACGGCTGAAGTATGTTGTAAACAACTGAGACATCTCGCAGACACAATACAAGAATAACGACCAGATGAATGCATGAAGTTATGCTCCTCCATGACAACATCCATCCGCATTCTGCTAGACTGACGAAAAACACTATACAAGAAATGTGTTGGGAAGCCATGCTGCACCAAACTTATTCACCTGATCTTGCGCCATCAGATTTTCATTTGTTCCATATTCTATGTCTGGAGCAAAATCCGCTCCGAACATAGCTCGACGAGTTCTTTGCCTCAAAATCACGTTATTTCTACAGTTGTGGAATCGAAAATTACCCCAGCGTTGGCAGACTGTTGTAAATAATGAAGGAGAATATACTATTGGTGACTAAAGTCTCTGTTATGTATATTTTATGGAAAAACGTTACGCGTCTATGCACCCCCCTTGACAACACAAAATCTGTTGTGTGCCTCTGGGTGATGTTCGTTCTGCACACCCAAATACTCATTCCAGAGATGTTTCTGCTCTGTGTGTCAGCTCCACGAAAGAATACTATGAGCATCTGGGAGAAATATTGAGACTTTAACTCATGTTTCGATATCTGCTGTATGGTTGTATTATCTGTACCATTCGAAATACAGTTTATCTCGTAACGCTTTCAAGAGACATTTGATGGACATTAAATGAAAGTGTTTGTTATTTAATAGTGTGTCTCTAGTATTTCTGACTGGAGTACCCACAAATTGTTTCATAACGAGCTGTAAAAACGAAAACAGTCGGCTTTTGGTCAGTGGGTTGTTGTTAAGCTAGAATATTAAACGAAAGTGATTGCCAGTACTGAACTAAGAGCTATCTCTAGACTCACGAGGATGAGATTTAATCACAACAGTTTTCCTTTGCATTTGTTTCAGCTACAACGAGAAATTCTGACACCTCTGATTCCAACAGCTCAGATCTGGGGGACATTAATCATTTAACCTTCGCCTGCCTGAAATACGATCAATACAGAGAACAATTCCTATCAGATCTTTAAAAAAATCAGGGTTCCATTCCAAAAAAGGAGTCTATTATTTGTTTCAATAATGAATGACAGAGCAATGCTTCGATGTCTGTCAGGATTTATTTTAGTGAGTAATTTTCAAATCTGACCACAAAAACTTAGTCAAGGTGGATAGACCAATAGAAAAACAATGTTTAGTTATGGTAATGAATCACGTTCATATCTTTGTTGAAGAAATTCCAATTTCAACTGTTAGTGACTAAATAGTGTACTCACGCTGTTGGCGAATAAACAATAAATAATAATAATAATAATAATATATTGTGCCATGCTATTACAACAAAGATACGACATTGATGCATTAAGTGTAAAACACGACTTTTGGCGTTTTTACGTCGACTATGAAGGACTGAACTGCCACACCACATCAGACCAATACCCAACATATTAGATTTCACAAGCAGTTTGTGTGGCATAACGTATCGATTCACCCCATGAGCGTCATAGCAACAGAATCGCTAGTTTCCATCTGACACTGACAGGGGTCATGCAGCATCTGGTGGACCCAACAGTATGCACTGTCTGAGGTACACCTCGAGCGACTCTGTACTAGGAACGCACTCTGCCAGCGCAATATAGGATGGCTGGTGCCACCTATGCACCCCACTCGCCCTCAGAACCGCTTGATAATGTCATGCTACGCAGACGCCACCTGTGCGTACAGGGAGACTATTCTTTGTGGACATTGTGATAGCTGAACTCTGTTTCTTGTTGTCATATTTGTATTGACTCTTCGTTTGTTTAGAGAAATACAAGTTAAGTAAATCTTCTGTTTGCTATGTTATTTGCTCTCTACCCATTTCTTCTCCTGTTAAGCTTTCCTGCAATGACAGTTGCCACTCCACTCTGTTGTCCACCTCTCCTTACTGTAGAGTGCTAGGTCACACACAACATATGGCGATGCGTGGTAGTACCTACGGGTGGCAGTCATCTATCTAATTTTTTCCTACTCTGCGGTCTTTTGGCTTATTTTCTACTATTTTCCATTTTTCTGGGTACCCAGTTTTCCCCCCTTTGCTCTTTATGTGTCTATTTTCCACTTTTTTGTTTTCTCTGTGCTACTTTTGCTTTTTGCTTTTTGTAGTTGTCGTTACTTAATTGTCTTGTTCTTTTGCGCCTTGCTTAATTCATAATGGCTACTGTAACGCAATCGCCTGTGCCTCCTGCAGCTGATCTAACTTAGTTCATTCACTTTCACTTCGTGATGGCGCAGATGACTTCACACACAACATCAGACCCAACAGCAGCACCACTGCCTACACCGCCTGCGTACGTGCTGCCATTTCGTGAGATGGTGAGTTGAAGAAAGACTGGGAAGAATACCTTACACAGTTCAACGTGCACATCGCAGTATATCACATAAAGGTGCTCACAAGCATTCTTGTTTCTTGGTCGTGGCAGGAATGACTGTTTATTGCTTGGCCGCCAAACTATTTCCGATGTCCCACTGTGAACTAGTGCCATTTAAGCAACCTATTGCAAGACCTTACGAAGTATTACGAGGACCTTGAGTTGACCTTCATATCCCTGATGCAACACCACCTAGCAACAAACAACAAACAAGCAACAAACAACAAACTTCATATTATAATCCCCGTTGTCCCATGCAACATTTGTCCCACAAACTTCTCAGCTCCTATCATACTTTCTATATATACATTCTTAAACTTGCCTGTCATGTAGGACAGCCTACAAGCCAGAGGCCACAAATTCCATTTCTTTCCCCTGATATGTAGGCTGCCCTGTGAAACAGTTTGATACTGCAGACCAGTACAATTCCTGCTTAACACATGTCAGGTAGGGCAATCTATTGGCAGAGGCCACATGTCAGGAGTAGGAAAGGAACGTTTTTGCCCACATCTCTGCTCCCATTAGAGCTAGAAGATTGTAAACCCCATGATATCAATACTCATGATATCTGCTAATTATATATATATTGCCTCCTGTGATTTTTCTGCAATAATATTTATTTCGTTCCCACGTCAGTTTTGTTATATTTGCGAAGTTCTTCAATTTATTTTTTCACGTTACGTGGCGTACCGCCACAAATTCTCTTGAAGATTCGTCACGTGTGTATCTTTGGCAGCAACATGCCACCTTTGTGTACGATCTTTTGTTTTTATTGTGTTTTTATGCGCTACTTTCCACGTCACATAACTCCGGTCGTAGATGCATCACGTTTATGAAATTAGTGGTTCTCTTGCTGCATTGGAGAACCTCCATATTAACATAAACACTTGAGTGTTACTTCAAATTAAATGAAATGTTTAAGTCCTTCTACCAAAGCTTTGCAAACTGATTTATATCATTTATAACTGAACTTTAAAAACATATATCAAACTAATATGAAACTAGTATACGGTTGCTGAGAAACAGCCATGTTTAAAATTGGTATATCAAACCATTGTATGAATCACCAATAACCAAAAACTGAAAAGTAATCATCTTCCTTGTTGTTACTGGTATACAGTCTTTTATATTGTTATTGACCTTACCAGCTTTTAAACCGTATATTGAAAATCGTGTTTCAGCATTCTTGAAAATCATAAGTTCCCTAATTAAAAGTTTCGGTAGCAGTTCGCTTACTTAAAAAGGAACACATAAACGAGTCCCGATTTCTCCGTTTCTGGCTTTCTGTGGTGCACAAATACAGGGCAGCTGCACCGTGTTCCCGTAGCTCTAGCACATATCGTCACTCTGTGTCCACCTTTCCCTTGTCCCATCCCTCTGTCCACCTCATCCTCCCACCACCTATCAGGTTCCTCCACCTCACTCCTCGTTCATGTCCTCTGCCCCTTCTGTCCGCCATATCTTTTCCACCTTACACTGTCTGTATCTTCCTCCTCCTCCTCTTCCTCCTCTCTCTTGTTTCTCCATCTACCTGTTATCCTATTGCACCTTCCTCTCACCTCTTACATATCCTCCATCTTTCCCTCCCACTACACATCTCCTTATACCCTTCATCCTCTCCATCACCTTCTGCTCACTATCCATCTCCTGCTCCCGTCATTTTATACCATCTCCTTTCGCACAATTTCCCCTTCTGTCTACTCTTGCTGTCATATCTCTATCCATCTCCTGCTTTTCCCTCTCCCTATCCACTTCCACCTCCCCACCACTCCCTAACCATCTCCTTCAGCCCTCTCTCCATATCCACATTTACCAGCCCCCTCCCTAGCCATATCCTCCTCCCTCTCTCTTTAACCCTCTCCTTCTGCAGTTCCTTTTCTTACCCACTCACTGTTCATCCCCCCCTCACTCTGTCCAACATCTGCTGCCTCCTCTCTCCCTTTCCAACCTCTCATGCCACTTCTCTCTGTCCACCTGCTCCTCTATCTATCTCTACATTCCCCCAACCATAGTTATGCACATGTGTAGCCCCTACAACGCAGACAGGTAAAGCAGAAATATACTACTCCCATAGCAAGCCCATTGTACAAAATAGTTTTCTTTAACCTAATGTATAGGTTGCCATGCAGTATCTTGATAAACTGGGCTGATACTACTCCGACACAACATGCCTGTCATTCAGGGCAGCCTACATGTTGGGCCTGCAAACAAGTTTCTAGCCACTGACGTTTGGGCTGCCCTGCAGAGCATGTTAATTTGGCAAGTCGATACTGTTTCCACAAAACACGCTTGTCATGCAGGACAGCCTATATGCCAGGGTCTAAAAAACACACATTTTAGCCCATATCTTCGCTGCTATTGTATCTAAGAGTTTATAAACCCCACAGTGCTGATATTTATGATGCCTTCTGTTTCTGTGCAATATTTGGCTGTAATCGATCTCTGGTTTTGGGAGAAGATTCTGCACACACACACACACACATGCCTACATATGTTCTTCTTTATATATACAGGGTAATTCACAAAGATATGCAAATATTTTAATATGATGTTCTACAAATAAAACTAAAGAAAAATGTTTGTATAAATACAGGTCCACGAATGTGTAGTTATAGAGTTACGGCTAATAAAAGATTTTGCCTGAAATTTAGCAATTTTGCTAATACGAAGCCATCACAAAACCGTACACGGTTAAAATAAAACACGATTTCCGTTTGTTTTGTGGTTATTGGTCTGGTGAATCTAATAAAACATGTCCCAGACGCTTATCTGCGGTAGTTTTCCATAACATCCAGATAAGCAAAGATTATTATACAAGTAAATTTGGTTACTTTTCATTAAGAATGTAGAAACGTTTATGTCATCATGGACAACCGTTAGTGAGTTGATTCAGTCGTTTCCTAACCTTGAACCGAGTTAGTTTTCTGTATTGTTCAGTGATATAACATAATAACAACACTGTATTTAAGTGAAGCCACGTAGTAACTGTTGTGGTTTTAGATTATTTATGAAATAGGAATGCTTTTCAAATTTATGACATAGGAAGCGCCGATATGATGTTTATTTATGGCAAATGTGGTGGTAATGCTATGGATGCAGTTAACAAACATTGCGTACGTTATTCAACTCAGAGGATTCCAAATGCTCGAACCATTAGTGGAGTATTTTGAATGTTGCAGGTGACAGGTTCTCTATCTAGATTCATAATCAGTATGAGCACTCGATATGAGAGAATGATGATGAGGATATTATGGATGCTGTTCAGTGTGGCCCAGGTACCAGTACACAACACATCTCTCAACGATTAGGCGTTTCACAATCTAAGGTATGGCATACACTGAAGCACAATAATCTGTATCATTACCATAAACAAAAAGTGCATCATTTACATGTGAGAGATCCTATCTTTCGCTTGGAATTGTGCAACTGGTTAAATACTAATCGGCAGTTACACAAATACATTTTACTTACTGATGAGCCACAGTTTACTCGAGATGGTATACACAGTTTACATAACGAGCATGTATGGTCTGAAACAAACCCACATGCAACAGTGCAATGCAATTTCATGCAGCGATTTAGCATAAATGTGTGATGTGGTATAATCAACAAGCACTTTATTGGACCATTCATTTTCCCAGGACATCTATCTGGCGAAATGTACTCACACAAGACTTCAAGAAGAAATACTCCACTTGCTCAAAGGTGTTCCACTTGCTACACAATTACAAATGTATTTTCAACATGATAATGCCCCTCCACACTTCACCAACGCCTTTACTTCACATTTAAATGAACATTTCCCCAGAAATTGATTGGTCGTGGTGCTACCACCCAGATCGCCCAATTTAACAACTATGGATATTTGTGTATGGGAAAGTATGAAAGACATAGTTTATGAGGACAACTTCAGTACATGTGAGGCATTACTGGCATTATGAATGCAATAGACGAACTTAAGAACAATTCTGTGAAATTGAAATGAGCAAAAAACTCTGTTCATACACGTGCAGCTAAATGCACTGAACTCAGTGGAGACATTTTCGAACATTTATTGTGAAACTCTATTTGCATTGTAGGACTTCCTTAACACTCAGCTTTTCTTTCCGGTTTAACATGAATTCACGTGTGCTACGAAATTAATAAAAGCCGATTGTGTGACATATTCATATGCTTTCATTTAACGTTATTACCATCATTTTTCCAAAATTAAGTTCTCTACTACTTCTGTTGAAAGCTTTGTGCAATTGTTGGGAATTTAAAAAATAAATTGCGGCAAGTAGTTAATAAATTAAACATTTTACGAAATTACTTCTTTGCTTCTCTGGATGTTCAGGAAAACTGCTGCAGATACATGTCTGGGAAATATTTTATTAGATTCGCCAGATGAGTAACAACAAAACAAATCGAAATCGTACTTTACTTTAACCTCATACAGTTTTGTGATGGCTTCGTGTTAGCGAAGTTGCTAAATTTCATGCAAAATCTTTTTTTAGCCGTAGCTCCATATCTAAACATTTGCAGACCTACGTTTACATGATTTTTTTCTTTAGTTTTACTTGTAGATTAACATATTAAGATATTTGCACATCTCCATGGATCGTTCTGCATATATGCAGGGTGAGTCACATAAGATGTAACACTTCTTTTATTTTGTGAACTACTGCACATATCTAAATCCGGTTTTCGATAAATGTTAGAGCGTCAAGGAGCACGTATTTCTTTGTTTGGTTAACGTTTTTAGCGCTGGTGTCAATGGAGGTATTGAATCAAGCATGTTTTTTTAAATGGAACAGTATATTTTGTTATGTTTGGCAGCTCTATATAAGACAATTACAGTGATATGGCGTTTTGAAACCTGTTGAAAAAAATCGAGAAATGTCCTAGAATTTTGGAGCATGGTGGCCAGAATCAGCATTAATGGTGCCAACATCATTAGGCAGAGCTCTCATGCCACGCTGTGTCAGAATGTCAACACATCTGCCTGTTTACTTGTCTGCACCACAGGCCACTCATTTCTGCTTCAAATTTATGTGTACAGACATGTACACCAATGAGGAGAAGTTCCATACACTACGTTTATATTGTGAGTGTAAAAGAAATGCCATAAAAACAGTACACAGCTATAGCATTATATATCCAGATTGCCAATGTCCAACGTACCAGGCGATAGCACGAATTCTTAAGACGCTAGGGGGAGGGTACTTGAATGTCAAAAAGAGAATAAGAAAGAAGACTGTAACTGACAGAGAACACGAAGAAGCTATTCTGGCTACAACGGGAAGAATGAATCTTCACAGTGGGTATATTTCCAAGGAATCAGCCAGACGTGTGTCATTCGCATCCTGCATCGACAGAATTTCCATCCATGTCATCCGTCACTACATAAGGCACTCGACATCAGTGATTTCGAACATACTACAGAATTTTTTGTTTTGCCATTCAGCAACTGAGAGAGACACTATATTTCTCCAACGTGTGCTCTTTACCGCCAATGTAAATTTGTGTAACAACGCCATTGTAAATTTGCGTAACATGCACTACTGGACAGCTGAAAATCCCGAATGGCTTCGTCAGGTGCAACATCAACGGCTGTGGAGCATAAACGTTTAGTGTGGCATCTTAGGAAATTACACTGTGGGACCTTACTTCATGTCAGGCGTTCTAAATCGACGTTCATACGCACGCTTTCTGCCGGTTCTTCTAGAAGAGGTGCAACTGGATATTCGACAGTGCTTGTGGCTGCAACATGACGGTTGTCCAGCTCGCTCATCCCCTGTTCCAATGCAAATACTGAATGAGAACTTTTCTGGATGTTGGTAAGAAGGAAGTCTGTTGTCAAATGGCTGTGAGGTCCCCCTATTTGACTCCTCTTGATTTCTTTCTTTGGGGAACACTCAAAGATGCAGTCCATGATTAAGCCCCAACTACACCAGCCAGTATGTGTCATCGAATCACTAATACATGCTCTAACGTATCATGCACTGTAATTACATCTGTTCATTCCCCTTTCGAACAGCGACTGTAGATACGTCTTTCAGTCAATGCTCAACAGTTTGAACACATGCTTAAATAAAGAGTAAAGTTATGTTTGGAACACAAAATTTATGTTATGTGATTTGAGTGGTTACTAAATCATTGTTAGTAAACTGTTTATTTCATTTACGTGTGTACGAAATTACACTGCAATGTCAAATAAGTCGACAGCGTCTATTGCACGTAGCTTGTAACAATGTCATTACACGGTTACATTCAGCATAAAACGACATTTCGTTAAGAAGAATATTTATTTTGCGGTGTAAGGTGTAAGATGGTCACCAAAGAATGTCTCCCATACAATATAATTTAGAGCAGTGTAGGTAGAGACAGTTGTCCAGTAGCATGTATTTTACTTCTAAACACGCAGCCACATACAGGAAAAGATAGGTCAAATCTTAATCAAATCTTCTTTCTAAAATTTAAATATCTAATACAGTATTCGCCTTTTGCAATGTATAAGACCTCTTTAGTGTTGAAGAATGAACAGCTGATTTCTCTGTTTCAGCTTAAGTAAATCCGGGAGGATACACACATGTGAACATTTTCCTTTTCCTTTTGTGATACTCTAGATTCTGGCCTATGTCATTTTCCCATGCACAACATTCATAGGTGAACCTGCATCCAGGGTATAAGCTAGTTCACGGGGAAATAAAGCTTTATTGTCCTAATGCTGGCCTACCTTACGGTATACAACTATGCTACCTGGTTCGAGACACCTGCTTGACCGTGCATGGTAGCCACGCAGTCTGAGGCGTCTTGTCACAGTCTGTGTGGGTCCCCCTGTCGGAGGTTGAGTCCTCCCTTGAGCATGAGTGTGTGTGCTGTCCATAGCGTAAGTTCGTTTAAGTTAGATTAAATAGTGTGTAGGCTTAGGGACCGACGAGGTCAGCAGTTTGCTCACATAAAACCTTACCATAAATTTCCAAAATTTACACCTGTGTGGCAGTGCTTGAACCGAAAATGCTGTTTCTGCCCACCACACTCTCACATTCTAGGACAGTTCTTGAATTTTATTTCGACAAGTTTCAACATCTACATCAACATTAACAGACCCAATATCACTGTAATTGTCTCCTCAAGGGCTACCGAATGCAACAATAAAAAGCATACTGTTCCATTTAAAAAACCGTAATTGCTACAATATCTCCATTTATACCAGCGCCAAAAATATTTACCAGACAACAAAATACATGCCCCAAAATACTCTAACATTTGTCAAAAGCCGTGAAGCGATTTCACAGCTCTACAATAACTTTATTATTTGAGATATTTTGACAATGCTTTGCACACACATACAAAAACTCAAAAAGTTTTTTTAGGCATTCACAAATGTTCGATATGTGCCCCTTTAGTGATTCGGCAGACATCAAGCCGATAATCAAGTTCCTCCCACACTCGGCGCAGCATGTCCCCATCAATGAGTTCGAAAGCATCATTGATGCGAGCTCGCAGTTCTGGCACGTTTTTTGGTAGAGGTGGTTTAAACACTGAATCTTTCACATAACCCCACAGAAAGAAATCGCATGGGGTTAAGCCGGGAGAGCGTGGAGGCCATGACATGAATTGCTGATCACGATCTCCACCACGACCGATCCATCGGTTTTCCAATCTCCTGTTTAAGAAATGCCGAACATCATGATGGAAGTGCGGTGGAGCACTATCCTGTTGAAAGATGAAGTCGGCGCTGTCGGTCTCCAGTTGTGGCATGAGCCAATTTTCCAGCATGTCCAGATACACGTGTCCTGTAACGTTTTTTTCGCAGAACAAAAAGGGGCCGTAAACTTTAAACCGTGAGATTGCACAAACCACGTTAACTTTTGGTGAATTGCGAATTTGCTGCACGAATGCGTGAGGATTCTCTACCGCCCAGATTCGCACATTGTGTCTGTTCACTTCACCATTAAGTAAAAATGTTGCTTCATCACTGAAAACAAGTTTCGCACTGAACGCATTCTCTTCCATGAGCTGTTGCAACCGCGCCGAAAATTCAAAGCGTTTGACTTTGTCATCGGGTGCCAGGGCTTGTAGCAATTGTAAATGGTAAGGCTTCTGCTTTAGCCTTTTCCGTAAGATTTTCCAAACCGTCGGCTGTGGTACGTTTAGCTCCCTGCTTGCTTTATTCGTCGACTTCGGCGGTCTACGCGTGAAACTTGCCCGCACGCGTTCAACCGTTTCTTCGCTCACTGCAGGCCGACCCGTTGATTTCCCCTTACAGAGGCATCCAGAAGCTTTAAACTGCACATACCATCGCCGAATGGATTTAGCAGTTGGTGGATCTTTGTTGAACTTCGTCCTGAAGTGTCGTTGCACTGTTATGACTGACTGATGTGAGTGCATTTCAAGCACGACTTACACTTTCTCGGCTCCTGTCACCATTTTGTCTCACTGCGCTCTGGAGCGCTCTGGCGGCAGAAACCTGAAGTGCGGCTTCAGCCGAACAAAACTTTATGAGTTTTTCTACGTATCTGTAGTGTGTCGTGACCATATGTCAATGAATGGAGCTACAGTGAATCTATGAAATCGCTTCAATCATTTGTAATAGCCCTGTATGTGTAACCGCTCACGAAATAAAATGGGTGTTACATCTCATGTGATTTACCACACACACACACACACACACACACACACACACACACACACATATATATATATATATATATATATATATATATATATATATATATATATATATATATATTAGTCTGCAACTTTAATTATATATTCTTTTGCCACATATATTTCACAATTCTCCTGCTCCCCCTCTCTTGGTCCACCTCAGTCTCCCCCTCTCTCTTTCCACTTCATCCTCCTACCTATATCTGCCCATCTTCTCCACCCCCTCTCTCTGACAGTTTCCTCATCCCGTTCTCCCTCTCTTCCCCTATGCATCTCCTTCTCCCCTGCCCCATGGTGTTTCTGTTCCCCCTGCACCCAGTCCATCACTTCCCCTCCTTCCACTGTGAACATTTCCTCCTTCCCTTCTCCCTTTGTCTATATCCTCCTGCCTATATCTCTCTTTCCATCTCCTTCTGCCTTCTCTCCCCATCCATCTTCTCCTCTCTATTCTCTTTATCTATCTTCTTCTCTGCTCTCTCTGTCCCTCCGCTCTTTGACCCCTCCCTGTGCATTCCTCCTCTCCTCGTACATCTCCTCCATCCCCTCCTGCCATCTCACTGTCCATCCCCTCCTCTATACACATCAATCTTCCCCCACATATGCACATCCACATGTGTAGCTCCTGTGCAATAGGTCGATGAGGCATGCTGATACTATACCCACAACATGTCTATCATACAGGGGAGCCTACATATCATGGGCTTGAAAACCATTTTCGTACCTATTGTGTTGGCTGCACTACAAAGTAAGTTGATAAGACAGGCCAATAATACTCAACATGCTTGGGGGTGGAAATCCACTTCTTGTCCCTATCAAGTAAGCTGCCTCACAAAGCAGGTTGGTAAGGCAGGCCGATACTATATCAACACAAGCCTGTCATGCAGGGCAGCTTATATGACAGTGTCTGAAAAACACTTTTCTGCCTCCATTGTTGCTCCTATAGGACCTAGGAGGTTATAAATTCCATACCGCTCACACTCATGAACTTCACTCTTTCTGTGCCAAATTTAGTTTAAATTGATCCAGTGGGTTGACAAGAGATCCTGGACATACATACATCAAACATATACACATACATAAAAACAGTCTACTTTATACAGGGTGATTCAGCTACCTCTATGGATGTCGTTTTATGCAACCTGTCATTTTATATTTGGCCTTGAAAAACCATGGGCGAGATTTTCATATCCTCTCGCTCGCTATGCACCAACTATTAGTTCTATAGAAAAGCGAACAGGATCTATTTGTGAAAATATTATGTACTGGGATGCATTTTCGCTAGAGGCTGTATTTTTCGAGTTATTCAAGAAAACGTTCAAAAATTATCTTCCAATCCGCTCCACTCTCTCACTCAACCCCAACCAGTCAGGATTTCTAGTATATTGTTCATGGCACTTCCTCCTATCACTCTACAAACATTTACAACTGTATGTATTATCTCCCGCTTTCAACCCCCTTGGTCTTCGTTGACTGGCCTTATTACACCACCTGCGTAGTCGAACACCTAGAAACTGAAAAACTGAAGCTTGTGTAAATTTTACCTAACAGTTTTGTGAAATTTGACACCATAAAATAAACAATTACATCATTCTATTCGTTAAGCCTTCTGACTACGATTGTGCTTTTAAGGGTTAAGTTTCGATCAAATTGTCAACAAAATTAGTTTTAGCATAACGCTTACAAAAATAGTTTTCTTTCATTACTCTCATGGGCATGTTTAAATTAATAACATTAACAAAATAGCCGACTATGCTGGTGGCATAATAGCCCAATCAATAGATGCCAAGAAAGGTTGAATATTGAGAAGAGTTCGTGTAGTTTGAACTTTTTGTACAGTAGTAGGAGTGCCACAGACAACATACTATAAATTGTGATGGTGAGGGATGAATGTGGGGATGCAGGTGCGTTTGAAAGTCACTTTTGTACGTTTTTAATGAATAACTCAAAAATCATGGCCTCCAACGAAAACATATGCCAGTACAAAGTTAAACTACATTAAATTTCCTACAAAAAAGACCCATTACGTTTTTCTTTAGGACTAATAGCTAGCGCATAGCGAGCTATAGAACATGAAAATATTGTGTGTGGTTTTTGAAAGCCAGATATAACATTGTGGGTTGCAAATAGGACTTTGGTTGTGGCAGCTGAATCACTCTGGATGTACTACCCTTCTCCCCATGGCTTTTCCCATATGTATGTGTTGCCATATAATACACATACATCTTCCTACCCTATCTTGTCCATCTTGTCCTCACTCTCTCTGCTTTCTCCTCCTGTCCCACTCTCTGTCCATTTCTTCCTCCTCCCTCTCAGACGAGCTGCTCTTCCATCCCTCTATCTGACCATCTCCTTCTACCCCCTTTTTCTATCCATCTCCATCTACCCCTCTCTTTCTGCTCACTTGCTCCTTCCCCTCTCTCCCTATGCATTTCAGTCCCCTTCTCTCCCTGACCTTCTTCTCATCCTCTCTCTTTCTCTGTACCTCTCATCCTCCTCCCTCTCTGTTCACATCCTCCACCATCTTCTCTCTGTCCATCTCTTCATCCCGCTCTCACTGACCACCCCCCCCCCCATGCCATCCCTCTCTCCCTATCTGTCCCTTACTGCTTACTCTCTCTGTCTGCCCATTTCCTCTATCCATCTTTACTTCACCCCACCCATATCCTCCCGGTTGTGCTGACCCTGCAAAAAGGGTTGACAAAGCAGGCTGATACTACTCTCACAACACACCTATCATGCAGTGCAGTCTAAGCATCAAGGCCTTGAAAATCGACTTCGACCATTATGTACAGACTGTTCATATTTCATACAACATGCCTGTTGTACAGGGTAGCCCATATGACAGGGGCAGGAAAGGCTCATTTTTGCCCGTATCTCCACTCCTATGGGAGCCAGGAGCTTATAAACACATAGTGATACTTGTGAAGCCTTCAGTTTGTGCATCATATTTGGTTGGAACTGATCCAGGGGTTTGGTAGGAGATCCCAGATTTACCTGCATTTTTACAGAAATACAGACTGTTTTCATATATATATATATATATATATATATATATATATATATATATATATATATATATATATATACTCTTCTAAAAGTATAATGGAACTCATTAACTTAACCCTAGTACCAAAAGCAACCTCTAATGTGCTGTGCTAACATTCCTTCCTACAGAAAACAGTTAGATACACAGGAACACATATATTCAACAACCTACCAGAGAACAAGTAATGTCATGTAAAATATGTGATGATGTTTAAGACTAATTTATTGAACTTCTTACTGACAACTACTTGTACTCCACAGAAGATTACCTTCACAGAAACTCTTCAACTGCGAGGTGGCACAGTGGTTCCCACTCTGGACTCACAGTTGGGGTTATGACAGTATAGATGTATGTCTGGCCATCCAGATTTAAATTTCTCTAGATGTCCTAAATCGCTCCAGGGCAAATGCTAGGATGGTTCTTTTCAAAAGGACATGGCTTATTTCCATCCCCATTCTTTCATAATCCGAACTTTTGTTCCATTTGTACTGATCTGACTGTGGAAGCGACTTAAAACTGTAATCTTACTTCTTAAACTTTTAAAATTAGTTTTTGGTTAGTTTATAAACAGAATGAGCACTACAATGCAGTAATGTGAAGCCATTTAACTGTCTCACGTTTCAACTAAGTAAAACATTTGTCGAATGCAATTATGCAGTAACAAGCCACAAAAGACAATAAGTAGCTTATAGTACACTAAAATACTCTGAAAGGGGAGCTCTTATATACAGGGCGAATCACCTAAATTTTGCACTGCAGATATTGTGGAAATTGATAGTGCTGTTGATGTGCGGTTTTCACAGAATGGATTGGTAGCCAGGTGCTTGTATTCTTAGCCAATCAACAGATTTTAATATTTTTGTGCAAACATATACTTTTTAAATGTAACAATGGCTACTGACGCTAACAAACTGAAATTAGGGTAAATTAGAATGTCAGTGGTGTTTTTTCCACGATGCTAGTGGGAGTCGTTTATGAAATATCGTATTTTGAAAAGTTTCCATACTGCCGCATGCTTGTGCCTTTCAATCTCTGTAGTTGATAGGTATAATGTTGTTATGTTTGCTTACAGCGTATTGGTGTGTTCACTGAGTGCATTGCGACTTGCTAGTCCATTAGTGTGTGACAATCCAACCAGTGGACGATGGGATTTATCAGTGCAGAAAAAAGCCAATATGCAGTGAGAGTGTAGGAAGAATGCAGTTTGTTCTAGCACAGTGTATGTGGCAAGATCCCCAATAGGCATCAACCATCTCAGTGATTGTCAAGCTCTTCAACCAGTTATGTGAAAGTGGTAGCGTGACACCTAGACAACATATCAGATGGAAACAAGTGACGACAGAAGAGGATAAAATTAATTTTCTTATTGCCGATGCAGCTGATCCGCACATTAGCTCCTGTTTAACCACATGACAAAGTGGAAATAGTCAGACAAGTATCTTATGCGTTCTCCATTGACATAGGTTCCGTCCATATCACATCTATCCCCACCAAGAGTTGCATGGAAATGATTATGAGAATCGTGATAAGTTCTGTACATGGGAATTAAGACAGGATACTCCAGATTTATCATGTACCTGGTTTATTGATGAACCCACATTTACCAATCATGACCAGGTAAACAGCCACATGTACAGTTGGTCTGTTGACAATCCCAATTGGCTTCGTCAGGTGGACTGTCAGTGTCCATGGAATGTGGTGTTGGATAATGAACCATCATTTCATAGACCTGTTCGTCACAGATGGAACAATGAACACCCCCAAGTATCACAGCCTCTTAAGACTACCTTCCATGGATGCTAGAAGACGTCCCTCTGCAGACTAGGAGACACCTGAGATTCCAACATTATGGCTGCCCAGTCCATAGTTCACGAAGTACTACAGCATATCTTCATGAATTGTTTCCAAATCATTAGACTGGAGGCAGAAGGCGTGTACTTTGGCTGGCCTGTTCCCCAGATTTGACACCTGTAACCTATTTACTGTGGGGAAAGGTGAAATACACTATCTTTAAGAACATACCAACCATACCCAATGATATGCAATGACGTATTAGTTAAACCTGCTTGGATATCTCCGCTGAAATGCTAGCACATGTGCAGCAGTTTTTGCATACCAGACTGGAAACGTGTGTTGCCAATGCCGGTGGTCTTTTGAACACTACCTGTGATAGTCAATTGTCTTGTTACTGGTCAGATCCGCATGACCAGTGTATGTACTTGTGTTCTTTAGTGTGTGCTACCATAAGTATTGAACAGATGTCAGTGTGGAAACTTTTCGAAATACATTATCTTGTAAACAATGGCAACAACACCACTGACGTTCTAATTTACCCTTCATTCAGTGCGTTGACCTCAATAGGCATTGTTCCATTTAAAAAGTGTATTTTTACAATCTGTTGATTAGCTGCCAACACAAGCCACTGACTACCAATCCACTCTATGAAAACCACACATCAGTAGCACTTTCCGTTTCAGCAATATTTGTGGTGGAAGTTTGATCTGATTTAACACACACACACACACACACACACACACACACACACACACACACACAGGTATAAGTGTTGGACAAAAACATGGAAGCATCACAAGATATGCATGCTTGAACATAAATGCAGATGCTAGATGCCAGTCAAGCCTGTGAATGGTGCAGTTGCAATTGACTACAAACGACACCTATGCAATGTCGTCAATGCATTGCAAATGCCAGTTATGGTTGGAACAGTATTCTGTATAGTTGTGAGTGTGTTATGCCAGAGCTAAGTGATTCTAATGCGGAAAAACCGTTGTTGCTCACATGATGGGCGCTTCTGTAACCAAGGTAGCTGAAGTTTTTGGTGTTTGAAGAGGCTCCACATTAAAGTTTTATTCCTCTTGGAAGGAAAGTGGAGAAGCATCATCCATCAAGTCACAACGTGGAGGAAACTGTGTGTTGATTGGTCATGATAGACGATCATTGAAGAAGATTGGGACGACAAATAAAAGGAAGACAGCTGTGAAATGTCTCCAGAACTAGATGTCGCACTCACAAACCTGTCAGCAATAAAACAACACGAATGGTGCTCCAGAAGCTGGGAATTGATGGGTGTTCTGGAACTCCAGTACCCCCCACCCCCCAGTAATCCATGTGCCTGTGACAGGAAAACGTGATAGTAAACGCGTAGAACCTGGACTATGAAGCAGTAATTTCGTCTGTCGAATCTTGTTTCGCTCTGCTTTTAACTTCTGGCCGAGTTTACACTCCAAGATTGGAACTTGGTGGGGGTTCAGTGACTATTTGGACCACCATATCATGGTATCCCATGTGCTCTATGATTACTCTTCTTGATCTTTCAAGTCCATGGAGGGGCGAACATAGACTTGGACCATTTTTTAATGAGAATCAAAGTGAAAGTTAGCCTGAAGAAAATTCAAAAGCATACCTACAAAAATTCATCACAAGCAACCTTCAACTGTGAAAAATTTCACACTAAAGTGACACAAAAGACTAAAGACTGAAACCCACTGGAAAGGAATTTCAGACAGCCTCGTGGGTTTATATAATCAGAAAAGCATGTGAACAAGCTTCCCTTAAATATAAAAGTATTTATTTATTATTTGTCCTGAGGATGAAATCAGTACAATAGCTTGTGTAATTGGTATGGGGATAAGTCAATACAAAAATACATATCACATTGAATAAGTTAATACATATTACAACATACACAACATGAATATCATATATCATTCACAAAATTTTACTAAATACTCTTTGTAAACAGCAGGCAGGACCATTGTGATATTGATACTGTTATTTTACCTATATAGCACAGGTTCTAATAGCTATAACTCCTAACAGCTTATTATCTTATTTTCTTATGTGCTGCTTGAGTGGGCAAGATGAATTATACATACTCAAACATTAACATTTTTAATTCATTTACTTTTATTTCTAGAGATAAACACAAGAAAATAAACGAGTCTTATTTAAAATCAGAATTCAAGTGATGAAAACCATCAGACAAAACAAAAGGAAATACATGAAGAACAACTGGATTCTATCCAAGAAAATTTGTGCAACTACAGCAGAAAAGATTTTTTAGGACTTTTGCAGGAATAATAAGAGGATATTTCGCACAAAATTTTTGTTTCAAAAAATCAGATGGAAGCTTCACATTGACGAAGCAGAAAAACTGATGGGAACTGGCGTGATATTTTTCTGAACTCCTCAACTGCCCTGAACCACCCTAAAGAGTCCCTAAGGGAATCTTCACTTTGCCCACGCCAAATCCTTACCTCCCTCACAAGAAGAGATTCACTGGCATGTCCCCAAACTCAAAAATAACAGTGCTTCGAGAAAAGATGATTCACTGCAGAACTGATGAAAATCTTGTACCAAATTCCCTCAAAGAACTCACAGAAAGCACGACAGAGATTTGCCAGAGGAAGTTCCCAAAGATAGGAAATGCGCTTTCATTCATTCACATCATACTGCACAAAAAAAGGCAACACAAAAGATTCAAACAACTGTCGAGGAATCTCCCTTTTGCAAGTTACATACGAAATTCTATTATCATGCCTCCTACAAAGGGTACAGAAGCTACTCAGCCACGAAATTGCTGATTACTAAGCTGTCTTACACGTTGACTGAACCGGTATAAAATAAATATTCCGGTTGAAAACAGCATTGAAATACAAAGTGCTTGGGAACAGACTGTTCATATTCTCCTTTCGGACTTCAAGAAGGCGTGTGGATCAGTCAATTGGCAATCTGTTTTCGTCATCCTCTAACATCAAGGACGTGATCCAAAAACCCTAAATCTCGTCAAACAAACACTCACCAACAGAATTTCCAATGTAGCATTCGTAGGTGAATTGTCATAACCGTTTCGATCAAACTAGTTTTGGTATGACGACGGTATGCCCCCTATCGTCGTTTATCTGATTTTGAGCAGAATCGTCCGAGAATGGGAAAAAGAAACTTAAAAGCCAAAACCTTGTATGTCCTTCCGACTTATAATACCTAAAATTGGCCTCTAAATTTCTTGCCTCATTCTTGCAGATAATCTGACAAGCTGACAACGAGACGACAGTTGCTAAACAGATGTGATCTCTCAAGAAATATCCTTCCAAAGAACCAAGTACATCTGCTCAAAACATCCTATTCAAAAACTGATTACATCATATGGACAAATCGAGAGAGTTCCATAGTTCATTATTTATGCAGCAGAGTCCTTGAACTTACAAGGAGAGAGAAAATGGTACAGAAAATCTAGCTAATGAGGCTTAGGAGAGCTTATGGTAAAATTTATAACATCTACATAAAAAAGTGTGCCCATACACAGAAAATCAGGCACCAAAACACAGTTATCAAGCCTGAAGTCTTGAACGTTAGCAAAACGCTTTTAGGCTAATGATATCCTAAAAGAAGGGTTGGGTTGGGTTTATTTGGTGGAAGAGACCAAGCAGCGAGGTCATCGGTCTAATTGGATTAGGGAAGGATGGGGAAGGAAGTCGGCCATGCCCTTTCAAAGGAACCATTCTAGCATTTGCCTGAAGCGATTTAGGGAAATCACGGGAAACCTAAATCAGGATGGCCGGACGCGGGATTGAACCGTCATACACCCGAATGCGGATCCAGTGTGCTAACCACTGCACCACCTCGCTCGGTCCTAAAAGAAGAACCCGAAGTTCTAATAAAGATACTCGGCTCCATAAGAGTATAAGATGGCGATAGACTACAATCCTGAAAAACAACTGGAAAAACCATGAAATCTCACAGCAGGCATCAGAAAAGAAGACTGAAATTTCATGGAATATCTATATACTGCCAACAATAAGATGCACTCACAAAATTGCGATATACATAGGACAACTCAGAATCGTATCCTGTATCCACCAGGCCAAAAAAGACTTAGAAAAGACTCAGTTCATCCGATATTTTCAACACAGACTTATACAGACAAAAAAAACTATCTGTTCAGTCAATACTGGAGTAGGCTTGTTGGTTGTTCTTCGTGTTTTACAGTCCCTGCTAACACATGTTGATAAAACAGATATCGTTGTAGACTAATTTGGGAGCGCTATAACGAATAACTATGTAAAATTCAACTTTAAAAATTCAGTTTATTTGTAATGAGAAAAGACCGACGCTTTCCGTCGACACTGGACACCGCATGAAAGACGCAGTATTTCAGTGGGCTGATTCCAGCCACATATGCAAAATCGAAATTGCAAGTACCTGCGAAACATCGTAGATCATGCGCCTAACGACTTTTAGGAGTTTGTATATCATGGTGTACACTATAATGTACTTTTTCCTTGTTCTGCATATATGTTCTTCATATCCGGTCGTGCGCAAGATATATGAAATTTGAGTAAATTAATCTTCTTACTAGAGTAGTTTATATATCCAGATCGCAAAATATATATATATATATATATATATATATATATATATATATATATATAGACAACTAGTCTTGGCATGCTAAATTCAAATAATTTTACAGTCTGATTATCGTTATTCTTTATAAAGAAGAAATTCTAATATATGCATTACATACCATCTTCATACGTAGACCACAGTGGCACAATGGTCAATTTATGTAGATGATATGTGACACGTGTATTAAAAGGTCTTCTTTATGACGAATGACGATTACAATACTGTAAAAAATAGCCATACTTTTTATGATCTAAAGATAGCAATTTTTATTGCTGAAACTATTTTTCTGTGTACACATTTATTGCGCTCCGGGCAAATAACTTCTCGAGTAGGAATATTACATCTTTCAGATTCAGTTATTGTTCTCCTGCTCACAATTACAGGTTATCACAAATGACATTTCAAACAACATTGGAAACTCCGCCAGAAGCAACGTGGTTACTGTTTGTGAATTTGGCGACTACGTTGTTGTGGTTGGTGCCACTAACAATTCTGTATGGAATCAGGCCTCAATTTTCGCCTCAGGGCACCAGAGATGTATTTTTCATGTTCGGTTGTTGATTCTGTGATTTTCGCTTCAGAGTTGAGAAGAAGGAACGCCATTTGTGATGACGGAGATGTGGTGGTAGTGTTGTCATTTATAGCTAATTTCTTTTTCGAATTATTTGGTCGGCGTGATATAAAAACATTAAAGAATGGCAGAATACCTTGCGTCAATTTTTGGTACAGAAAAGGACAAGTAAGTTGTTGAGCTGCGTGTTTTACAGTGAAACCAATGTGGAGTGGCGCTTAGAATTTTCAAACTTTACCCCGTAAATTTTTGTGTAAATACGCGTAATTGTTCAGTTATGTTTGGGCCAGTTGGTTTCTTCCTCCATTGATTAGTTTGTTATGCATTACTCCGGTTGATAGTGTACACGATATTTTGACAAATAACGGCACCTCCTTATATAAATAATAGAAGCCATAGAGCGTTGTGTTTTGACTATCAAACTTGTTTGAACTATCGGTTTCCATCACACAGCTACGGGGAGTTCAGTGCGATAGGAATTTAGAGTCGTTATATTTATGTGCATTAACTAGGTGCTTTTGCTCACCGAAGTTCATTTTTTGTATTGTGTCCCTTTTCAGAGTTAATTGTTCATTCTACTTCAAGATAGGGGCATGTCGCCATGGCGATCGGTGTTCCAGAATACACAACAAACCAACATTCAGCCAGGTGAGTTTCGTGTTAAAAGTGAATGCTTACCTGCTTTTGAACTAAAGGCAATTTGTTTTTGGTATTATTGGTTGATTGTGTTTTATTTTCAGACCGTGCTGCTGCAGAACCTATACGTCAATCCTCAGAACTCTGCTAAATCTGCCGATGGTTCGCATCGTAAGTTTGGTTTTCTAAGTTTTAAGTCTCTGCTGTATGTGTGGGAGTTAATAAATGCTATTTTGCGTTTGAGGGAAATTAGATTCTCAGGTTGTTATTTATTGCTCGTTGATGTACTAATGAGTTTTGGGTAAACAGAATAGATAGTATCAGATAGGGAATTAACATTATACATACAGCATATGATCCTGCAATTTAATGAAGGGTGTGATCTTAATGAAGTATCTGTCCAAATGTGACAGCTTGAAATGGTGTATATATCAATTTTTGTGGAAAAGTTAAATTGCAGGATTAAAAACAGTAATTTAACTTCCTAAATAATAATTACAGGTAGTTGTATTGCTAATTTTGATGGTATGAATGCATTTTGATATTAAAATTTCTTGAAGTAAGAAATAGTTTCTCCAGTTTTCTTGGAAAATGGTGAATGTGACAATCCATGCACTCTGTAGAAGGTGGTGCTCTTAGGTACACGATGTATGGTTGGTTGTAGCTTGTATTTAGTTTGGTGAAGGAAGTTAATTTTCCCTCAGTTTTGAACAGAAATTTATAATTTTTATTAATTTACAATATATTTAAAGATAAAAGAAATTTGCAGAGCAATAACTTGCAACATGTAGTATTTAGGTGGAAGCAAATATGGAATTTATATGGTGAAGGAATATTAGATCACTTAGATTCGAAAATATAAAGAAATATAAGGTATGTACATGCAACAGGATATTTTTGTAACTCTTCATTTCAGATATGTATTTACTGTGGTGGTCTTGTGACCAGGAAATACTGATATACAAGTGATCATTGACTTTCCCCTGGCAATTAGGAAATACCAAACTGAAGTTTGAACTTAAAAAAAAAGTGATGTAATACTTTGGGGGAGTATATCTTTGTTTCATTTGCAGGTAAAGGTGTAGAATAGGGTCAGTGATGTACTTGGCCATTTTGTCCAGCAATGTTGTCAGCACTTGCTATGAGGTATGATGGGAACAACATATAAGCTGTTTGTGTTACGTGGCCAGCAGGCAGTTTGTTTTGAAGTAATACATTTGGGAGAAAGGGTGAATAAATTTCATTGTTCCTTGTTTGAGTTACAGCTCCTTAAACTGTGCTGGTATCTGCAAATAAAGGACAGTGCTGCAAATCATCATATACTTGAAAAAGCAATGAGATATTTGTATGCTCTTGTGTTGCTAAGCAGTCGATCTTCGTGGGCCTACTGAATAAATGGATCAGTGTATCTTACTTAAGTCATGGGAGAAGGTATGTGGATGTTTATTAATATATCGAATGTGCAACTATAGTTTGTAAACATTGATCCACCTACCTTCTCCAATGATTGAGGTAAAGAACACAAGATGATTCCATTTGCAGGAACCTTTGACCCTTAGAGTATTTTCACTATCACATTTGATACATTTTGTGTCTCTGCAATTAATCCACCAGACATGCATGAATGGATGATGTCACCGTGCAGCACTAAATCATGTAAATCGGTTCACTTTATAGCTATCACTGCCTTAATCACAAAATATTTCTCTTGGAACTCACTCACACACCAAAAAGAAGCTAAAAGACAATGGCCTTTGTGCAAGAAATATTGTCTCCATTTTGCGCCTCATTGGTTGATATATCAATGAATCATCCCACTTTCTACACAGAACAGATGCATTGCCAACCCATAAGCAGTAGATGAGCACTGCTGTGACTGCCACTGGCCTTGATCTGTATGTAAGCCAAGAAACTTAAATAATGGCAAGATGCACTGACACGCCTTTAGTAAAATTTCGTACAAATGAGTGTCAGTATGGTGAAGTAAAATATAAAGAATACTATAGTACACAAATCAATTTTTATCAGTTACAAACAAGTTTAAAACTTAGATCATTCTTCCGGAAGGATTACTTTGAAACACTTTGTCTGCCTCTTGCTCTCACACTGGCTGTGTAACAGACCTTTTGTTCCCATCTATATAACAGCAAATTATTACAACATTCCTGCATGAAGCACAGAAGCACACCAGTGGCTCTTTTCTGTGTTTTTACCTACGTTCTCTTTGAGAACTATGACTTGCCTTGCTATTGAATTCAGTTCGCTTTTTTGGTCTTCTGAAATTTGACCTGAGGGATTGTTCTTTTGCTGTAAATGCAAGAGTTACTTGAAAGAAGGATAGAAATTGCTTCCAAATTTGTGTTGCAAATTTAATATTGATTTAGGACCACTTATTCATTCTATGAAATGGTCGTAAAGAGAATAAGTAATCTTAACATACAATGCGGAGCAACTAATATGGGGAATTGAACTGGTCATCGATTCTTCCACATCTTTGTTCCCCTCGATAACTGTTAAGGAACCTCCACACAATGTCTCTTTCCTAGTGTGCAGATGCATCGGAATAAGAGCATGCACATAAATTTGTGGAAAGTACGCATGTACGCATTGGCATTCTTGGGTCCACATGTTACCTCATTGTAAAAGCAGTTTGCTGTGGAGTCCCTTCCTTCCGGTGTGTGCTGTATTTGCTGTAATGAAAAGGCAACAGAAAATGGAAATGCAAAAGTGACTATAGGTAAAGAAATATATAAATAGTGGTATGAAAAGTACAAGGTGACAATATTTTGTACGCAAATTTAAAGAGGGAGTCACAATAAGATTTTAGGTTTTCTGCTTGAGACTGCAGCATTAAGGCTGGCAATACGAATATTGTTGGCTAGTAACTGGCAACTTATATACTTGTTTGAATTATTTATTTCATATTTAAAAATAAAGCATTTCAGTGATTATTTCCAAAACTGAGAAATATTTAAGGGCTATTCTTAATTATATAAAGATTAACTTTCAATGCACCATTTGTATTTTAGAAGAAAAGAGGTTTAAACCATTTAATCATTAAATAATATATGTAGATTAACATCCTCAGACTCGCAAATTGGGGGGTTTCATAGCCACCAGAATCGACTAGATCAGATTTTTTTTCGTCTTCCTTCATCTCAATTTTTAGTACCTTTTTTAGGAGCTACAAATACCTCAGCATTTCTTGTGTTTGAATGTCGGGCTTCTCGGTTATTAAATCACGAAAGCATGAATATTCATCCACCCTTCATGAACTTCTTGCATGTTCTTCTCTGTTTTACTACTTCAAAGCTCATGGTATCTTACTTCATACAGCAGTATGGTCAGACTTATTATCTAATACGTGTCAAATTTTAATTCAAATAATCTTCAGAAGTGGCATTCCATACAACTTTGTAATTATGTATAATTTTAAACATGCTTCCTTTTGGAGTCAACAGACATTTTGCACAAAATTCACTTCACAACGTAACCTCAACACACTAAACAATATAACACACATGACACCAGCTACTAAAGATTGTAAATACTCACTCCCAGTGAAGCCGGGAAGCGATGCACTGTATGCATGACTTCAATTTCCAGGAAATTATGCATGCTTAAATAGGCATGTTTAGTTGTACTGTTGAAAAATTATGTTCCTACTCAAAGTTGAACATGAAAAAGACATATGAACATACCTTTACAATGTAATATCTGTTATACCTGCCCTAATGTGGTTTATGAGCCAGTACAAAGCTTGGATTATACAGCTGATGATCAATACAGTAGTGTTTCTTTTTATAAATATTGATGTGATGGCCTTCAGTAAATTCACACAGTTTGTGTGATGGCTTGAGATTTCTGCTGAGGTGTATGGATGTAACATTACGGTGTGATTTTGAAGTATTTTGGATAGTATGATCAAATAGGTGTGTACAATTTGCAAATTTCATTCTGTAACTAACTTGTTTTGCATTAACTATAATAGTCATGCAGAGGTCTCACTGTGTCATTATTCACAGGAGGTCTAAGGTATGACTTGTCAAAGGCTACAGTCAGATTGTCATGATCCCCAAAATTTATGCTGGCCATTGTGTTGCCTTTCACAACAGGTTTTGTGGTGTTGTTTCTCTGTGATCTTCAAAATATCTTGGCATATTCTCTGGAAATGTGGTTGCAACTGTTAAAATGTTTACTATTTTTAGATCTGTACCTGGATTATAAAAACAAAGTTGTCAGCTGCCATAGCAACAACCAATCAGAAAATCTGCTTTGTCTATCTTCCATTCTGTTCAGTTGTAAAATCTCTCTACCAGTATGTCTTAGCTGTCAGTTCTCAGGAGCATAGTCATGATCCATTTTCTTTTATGTAATGTTTTTGCTTGTGGTGTGATTTTAAGTTAATTAGTTAGCATATTTCTGTAAAAGGAATGCTCACTGTGATAAATGGTATTTAATTTATAGAATTCTGGAACATGTCAAAGTGATCAATTGATTAAAGTTAGCAAAATGGATTGTAATTTGTGAGGAGCAGGGCTTGTACCCAGTCTGGCCATACAGAGTTAAGTATTCTGTGTTTACCTTAAATCGATCAAAATGATTGCAAGTATGAATGTATTGCTGAGAATGGCATGGCTGATTCCTAATCTGTCCGTTGTCATTTCATAACTCATGCTCCATCTTTGACATCGCCATTGACGGGACATTAAACCTCCCTTCCATCCTTTTAGGTAATCAGTTACTCAACTTGCAGTACTTCCTGGTTTTGTGTTACTGAACATATTTATTTGAATTTGAGGTGACTCCCTGTGAATGTTGTGATGCCGAAGAGGTTAATGAATGCAGATAGTTGCGTTGTACAAGAAGTACCTGCTTATAATTTCTAAACTTGCAACTTTCATTCTAATATTTGTAAGTACAACCACTGTCTGTTGCACTGTGCGTTGTTGATATTGATTACTTTCCTCCATAGTATCAGTATTGCTAAGATATTGTGTTGTGTGAAATAGTTGACTGACAAATGTATTTGTTTCAGTTGTGGCAAATGTATCAGATGAAGAAATGCAGGAACATTATGACAATTTCTTTGAAGATGTTTTTGTGGAATGTGAAGATAAGGTAAGGAAATTCCATACCTTGACTGGAAGTAATGGTTCCTTCCTCCTCCTCTCTAGCAAGTAGATGTAAAGTAATAGTGTTCAGAACTGTTAGTTTTGTTGAATTTGTTTTCCACTCCTTCCTGATGTTTTCATTCCTCCCTGCATACCTTTTTTTTCTTAAGTGTTTATTTTTCCTTGCAGTATGGTGAAATAGAAGAAATGAATGTATGTGACAACTTGGGAGACCATCTTGTTGGAAACGTGTACATTAAGGTAAGATCAGCAAATAGGTTAAGCTATCACCAGAATATTTTCACATACTGTGTTTTATGTTATGTAGCTACTAGCTGTGCAGATAGTGCTGTGGGGGAGACAACAGTAGGGGTGGCATCCCTTGCAGATGGGGCAGTGGTGTAGGGGAGGTGTAGTTCTAGAGCTTATGCCAACACCCAAATGTGTGTCTCACAGAACTTTTAAGGTAGTTGCAAATGATCAAATTAACAGGTTATGTCAGTATGACAAATTACTTTAGCAGCTGTTTATTATTAAAAATGCAATGGGTACAGGATTAAGCAGAAATTTTAATAGAGGGAGCAATTTATTTTTGCATGTCCTGTACACTTTTCCTTTTATTGTCATGTTAAAATTTGCTTCCCACAAAAGTTTTCACACAATTTCACCTCATTAACATGCTAATGTAATTATAATTGCAACAGAATATTTAAACAGTCTACTAGTAATCGAATAATTGAAGACCAGTAAGATTAGTGTATGAAAAGCTCATGCTTAGTTGAAAAAAGAAAGAAGTATGATTCTGTAGTTTGTTCTTATTGACCCATACAAAAATCAGGTACTATGGGTCTTTGATCCGAACTGTGCAGTAATAGGCATTGAGTCTGTGCAAATATTGTCTGTTCAGTTATTATACAAGTAGATTGGAACTAAGCTTTGAAGAAAGCGTAACAGTAAGTTATAAAAGTCTGCAATATTATGAAATAGATGTATTGCTATGTACCGTAAAGATGACTCATTGGGTTGCAGACACACAATGAAAAGAATGTTCCATGTAAACTTTCGACCAAAGACTTCTTCAGAAAGGAAAAGGAGACAAAATTTTCACAAGAGTCCCCCCCTCTCCCCGCACACACACACCTGCCAGAAGGCAACTGATATGCTGATATGTGTTGAAAGGGAGCTTGATAAGGAAAAGAGTAGAAAAGGGGAAAAAGACTGGTGGATGCACTGGCAGAGTGTAGAGCACAATGGTGGTGGTGAGGGGAGGTGGCAGGACAGATAGTGTGGAAACAGTTGGGTGGAGTGTGTATGGATAGGTTGAAGCTGGGATAATTTTGGGAGTGGAGAATGTGTTGTAAGGATAACTCACATCTGCACTACTGAAAAGCTGTTGGTGGAGGGAAGGATCCAGATGACTCAGTTCGTAAAGCAGCCATTGAAATTGAGAGCAAGTTATGTACAGCTGCATGTTGTGGCACGGGGTGGTCCACTTTACTCTTGGTCAACTCAAATTTTGGTGGTGGCCATTCATTCCGGTGGAGAGAGCTGATTGGTGGTCATACCAATATAAAAAGCGGTGCAATAATTACAGCATAGCTGATTCCAAAGGTATCCCAGCCTCTGATGGGTTAGGATAAGCCTGTGACAGCACTGTAATAGGAATTGCTGCATGGGTGATTGGGCAAGGAGTTAGGATTGGGAATGACAAGGGGATGGACTATGGTGATAAAATTGTAGGTTGGGTGGGTCATGGAACACAAGTTTAGGAGGGTTGGGAATGATCTTCAGTAGGACGTCACTCATCACAGCTCATTATGATTGATAATCAAAAAGCGCTGGCAAAGGATGTTGTTCAGCTGTTCCAAAATGCGGTGGTACTGTATGCCAAAGGGGGTGCCCCTTTGACATATTTTGACAAATGGATCTATGTCGACATTCGTAAAAACGGTGATGGTACATTAGTCCTTACCAATATAAAATTGTAAGTACCAGTCGTAGTTCTCATATTTCTGTAATGCAAGAGCTCTCTAATTTGTGTTAAAATCTATTCTTGACTTAAGTTTCATACTTGTCTAATGTAAGCTATGATGTTCATTGTCCTTAGGCCACCTTCTAAAGAAGCCAATTTATATTTGTTGAAACCTAGGTAAAGAATTCTTTATCCATTGCAACTGGTCGGCTGTTTATAATTTTATTCTTTAGTAATGGTTACAAAAAGCTTTGCATTTTGAAGTCAATAAGTTTTTGTGTGGGATCTGCAAAATTTAGCTTCAAAGAGTGAATGGTTACTGGGGTGACTGGAGACACATTAAACTCTGGAAAGGATTCTTTCTTGACTGTTAGAAATTTTTAAAATAATTTCTCAGAAAAACCAATCCTCCACTTTGGTATCTCTAAAGTTGCGTGTAAGATTATCAAAGATAGGCATTCTGCATTTTATAAACAGTGAAGCTAAATTGACTCTAGCATATTGCTGTTTAATAATATTGTAAAATGTATTCTGATGGCAAGGGAAATTCTAGGCTGTACTGAGCAATTTTAAAACGCCGGTAAAATACCCTTTACATAAATTATCTCAAAAAATTGTCTGCATATTTTTAGTCTAAATGTTAGTATTGTCCATTGCAAGAAAGAGGTTGTTGCTGATACAAGAGGGCTAACTTTTGTTGGTCCACTACCACCTTGAGATATTTGTAGCTTAAAACCAAGAAACCATGCCTGATAGCCAGGCAAGCCCAGCTGTGGGTGGGCCATCTTCTGAAGGTTCCTGTGCCTGTTCATGGCTTGCTTAGAAGAGTGGTAAAGGGTACAGCAATCAGTTGAAAATAAATGTTAATTGCAAATCCAGATTCTGTTGACTGTGACCATCTTCAGTGCTAAGACATATAAAAGCCCAGTTCAAGTAAGGCAACATGCATGTATTACTGTACACACGTAACAAAAGTAATCAAGTCCAGATAATATAAATGAATAGATAAAAAAATCTACTCACTCAGTGGTGGCAGGAACGCGCGCGCGCGCGCACACACACACACACACACACATATTTAACTTTTACAAGCTTTTGGAGCCAGTGGCTCCTTCTGGCAGAAGAGTTGAAGGTCAAGGAAGAGGGGTGAAGGAAAAGGACTGGAGAGGGTTAGGGAAGGGGGTACAGTTCAGAAAAGTCACCCAGAACCCCAGGTCAAGGGAGACTTACCTCTCCCTTCCTTTTCATTCACCACTCTTCCTTTCCCTTCAGTTCTTCTGCCTCGAGATCTCTGTGTGTGTGTGTGTGTGTGTGTGTGTGTGTGTGTGTGTGTGTTTTTTTCCGCTGTCACCACTTGGTGAGTAGATTTTTATCTACCTGTTTGTATCATTATACATAACAGTTGTGTAAGCTTTACGTACGAGTGAGTGATAAAATACATACCAGCAAACGTACAACCACTTATATAGACAAGTTCCTTCCAACTGGACTATTTGTGCCAAAGGCTGAATGAGCACTGAGTTCACTCTTCACGTTTACTACACAGCTGGCTTCATTGTAGGTCATACTAGTCAGCACCCTCAACATGTGTGATGCATTGACAAGGTATATTAACTTTGTTTTACAATTTGCATGTTTTATAATGTTATTGTTTTATACCTTTAAAAACCCCCCATGAGCCACGGACCTTGCCGTTGGTGCGGAGGCTTGCGTGCCTCAGCGATACAGATGGCCGTACCGTAGGTGCAACCACAACGGAGGGGTATCTGTTGAGAGGCCAGACAAACATGTGGTTCCTGAAGAGGGGCAGCAGCCTTTTCAGTAGTTGCAGGGGCAACAGTCTGGATGATTGACTGATCTGGCCTTGTAACATTAACCAAAACGGCCTTGCTGTGCTGGTACTGCGAACGGCTGAAAGCAAGGGGAAACTACAGCCGTAATTTTTCCCGAGGACATGCAGCTTTACTGTATGATTAAATGATGGCGTCCTCTTGGGTAAAATATTCCGGAGGTAAAATAGTCCCCCATTCGGATCTCCGGGCGGGGACTGCTCAGGACGACGTCGTTATCAGGAGAAAGAAAACTGGTGTTCTACGGATCGGAGTGTGGAATGTCAGATCCCTTAATCGCGCAGGTAGGTTAGAAAATTTAAAAAGGGAAATGGATAGGTTGAAGTTAGATATAGTGGGAATTAGTGAAGTTCGGTGGCAGGAGGAACAAGACTTCTGGTCAGGTCACTACAGGGTTATAAACACAAAATCAAATAGGGGTAATGCAGGAGTAGGTTTAATAATGAATAGGAAAATAGGAGTGCGGGTTAGCTACTACAAACAGCATAGTAAACGCATTATTGTGGCCAAGATAGACACAAAGCCCATGCCTACTACAGTAGTACAAGTTTATGTGCCAACTAGCTCTGCAGATGATGAAGAAATAGCTGAAATGTATGACGAGATAAAAGAAATTATTCAGGTAGTGAAGGGTGACGAAAATTTAATAGTCATTGGTGACTGGAATTCGTCAGTAGGAAAAGGGAGAGAAGGAAACATAGTAGGTGAATATGGATTGGGGGGAAGGAATGAAAGAGGAAGCCGCCTTGTAGAATTTTGCACAGAGCATAACTTAATCATAGCTAACACTTAGTTCAAGAATCATAAAAGAAGGTTGTATACCTGGAAGAATCCTGGAGATACTAAAAGGTATCAGATAGATTATATAATGGTAAGACAGAGATTTAGGAACCAGGTTTTAAATTGTAAGACATTTCCTGGGGCAGATGTGGATTCTGACCACAATCTATTGGTTATGAACTGCAGATTGAAACTGAAGAAACTGCAAAAAGGTAGGAATTTAAGGAGATGGGACCTGGATAAACTGAAAGAACCAGAGGTTGTACAGAGTTTCAGGGAGAGCATAAGGGAACAATTGACAGGAATGGGGAAAAAAATACAGTTGAAGAAGAATGGGTAGCTCTGAGGGATGAAGTGGTGAAGGCAGCAGACGATCAAGTAGGTAAAAAGATAAGGGCTAATAGAAATCCTTGGGTAACAGAAGAAATATTGAATTTAATTGATGAAAGGAGAAAATATAAAAATGCACTAAATGAAGTAGGCAAAAAGGAATACAAACGTCTCAAAAATATCGACAGGAAGTGCAAAATGGCTAAGCAGGGATGGCTAGAGGACAAATGTAAGGATGTAGAGGCTTATCTCTCTAGGGGTAAGATAGATACTGCCTACAGGAAAATTAGAGACCTTGGGGAAAAGAGAGCCACTTGTATGAATATCAAGAGCTCAGATGGACACCCAGTTATAAGCAAAGAAGGGAAAGCAGAAAGGTGGAAGGAGTATATAGAGGGTCTATACAAGGGCGATGTACTTGAGGACAATATTATGGAAATGGAAGAGGATGTAGATGAAGATGAAATGGGAAATATGATACTGTGTCTAGAGTTTGACAGAGCACTGAACGACCTGAGTCGAAACAAGGCCCTGGGAGTAGACAACATTCCATTAGAGCTACTGACAGCCTTGGGAGAACCAGTCATGACAAAACTCTACCATCTGGTGAGCAAGATGAATGAGACAGGCGAAATACCCTCAGACTTCAAGAAGAATATAATTATTCCAATCCCAAAGAAAGCAGGTGTTGACAGATGTGAAAATTACCGAACTATCAGTTTAATAAGTCACAGCTGCAAAATACTAACGCGAATTATTTACAGACGAATGGAAAAACTGGTAGAAGCCGACCTCGGCGAAGATCAGTTTGAATTCCACAGAAATGTTGGAACACGTCAGGCAATACTGACCGTATGACTTACATTAGAAAATAGATTAGGGAAAGGCAAACCTACATTTCTAGCATTTGTAGACTTAGAGAAAGCTTTTGACAATGTTGACTGGAATACTCTTTCAAATTCTGAAGGGAGCAGGGGTAAAATACAGGGAGCGAAAGGCTATTTACAATTTGTGCAGAAACCAGATGGCAGTTATAAGAGTCGAGGGCATGAAAGGGAAGCAGTGGTTGGGAAAGGAGTGAGACAGGGTTGTAGCCTGTCCCCGATGTTATTCAATCTGTATATTAAGCAAGCAGTAAAGGAAACAAAAGAAAAATTCGGATTAGGTATTAAAATTCATGGAGAAGAAGTAAAAACTTGAGGTTCGCCGATGACATTGTAATTCTGTCAGACAGCAAAGGACTTGGAAGAGCAGTTGAACGGAATGGACAGTGTCTTGAAAGGTGAATATAAGATGAACATCAACAAAAGCAAAATGAGGATAATGGAATGTAGTCTAATTAAGTCGGGTGATGCTGAGGGAATTAGATTAGGAAATGAGACACTTAAAGTAGTAAAGGAGTTTTGCTATTTAGGGAGTAAAATAACTGATGACGGTCGAAGTAGAGAGGATATAAAATGTAGACTGGCAATGGCAAGTAAAGCGTTTCTGAAGAAGAGTTATTTGTTAACATCGAGTATAGATTTAAGTGTCAGGAAGTTATTTCTGAAAGTATTTGTATGGAGTGTAGCCATGTATGGAAATGAAACATGGACGATAACTAGCTTGGACAAGAAGAGAATAGAAGCTTTCGAAATGTGGTGCTACAGAAGAATGCTCAAGATAAGGTGGGTAGATCACATAACTAATGAGGAGGTATTGAACGGGATTGGGGACAAGAGAAGTTTGTGGCACAACTTGACTAGAAGAAGGGATCGGTTGGTAGGACATGTTTTGAGGCATCAAGGGATCACAAATTTAGCATTGGAGGGCACCGTGGAGGGTAAAAATCGTTGAGGGAGACAAAGAGATGAATACACTAAGCAGATTCAGAAGGATGTAGGTTGCAGTAGGTACTGGGAGATGATGAAGCTTGCACAGGATGGAGTAGCATGGAGAGCTGCATCAAACCAGTCTCAGGACTGAAGACCACAACAACAACAACATCCTTTAAAAAAGATACATACATAAAACAGATAACGTGGTTGTAACTAAAAACAGTATCTAATGTTCCTCCCAGCCAAAATCATTCTGCTTTATAATGTTCTCTCTCATTGGTTTCACATAAAAACACATTATAATTTATACAACCTGGTGTTAAAACTGATAAGCTTTCAAATACTCCATGTATAAATGTGTGAAATAAGAGGTATGTTTGAAAAATTCCAGAACTTTGTCCACAAAATTTTTCAACGTGTACCTTTCACTTACTGTGCATGGTCTTCTTAGACATGATCTCCTCCACAATTTATACATGCTCTCAACACTGTTACCACTTCCAGAAGCAGTCTTGGTATGCCTCTTGCTGGATCACATCAATGCCCTCTTCAAATTTTCTTTTCTCATCTATTGTTGCAAATCTTATAGCTTTCAATGGGATTTTCAACTTTGGAAATTACTCTGCAGGGTTCCAGGTCTGGAGAGAACGGAAGACAAGGCAGCAGAGTGATCTCATTTTTTTTGTGCAAAAGTCACGCAACAACAGGGATGAATGTGCAGGTGCATTATCATGATGAGAGACCCATGAATTCTGTCCACATATCTGGCCGTATCCTTCGCACATTTTCTCGCAGCTGTGGCAGCCCATCACATAGCACCATCAGTTAACTCTTTGTGACACAAATTCATGATGAATTAATCCTTCAATGTCAAACTATTGTTGTGGCTTCGACATTTGACCCGACCTGACAAGCTTTATCAGCATGGTTTTGACATCTGATGTAGAAAGCTGTTTTTGGTCTTGAAGAAACTTTCCCAATCCATTGTGAAGATTGAACCTTGGTCTCGACATCATAAACATACACACGTCTCATCACCAGTTATGATTCTCTTAAGAAACATCTTATTCTCATTTGCGACTTCCTAAAGCTCTTCGCAATTGCGAGGTGAAGAGAGACTCGTGAGCCGTGGGACGAACTTGGTGACAACACAGTGCATTCCAATATATTGTCAGAATTTCATGGCATGATCCAAATGAAATGTTAAATTCATCTGCCATCTCTTGAACAGTCTGTCTTCGATTGGCATGAACAATTTAGTTGACGTTCCTGACATGAGTGTCGAAGGGTTTCCTGAAAGAGGGGCATCTTTAACTTCTGTCCGGCCATTTTTAAACCATGTGAACCATTTGTAACACCAAGTATGGCTTTTCACTCATCGCCATAGGCTTCCTGCATCAGTTGGTGTGTCTCTGTAAAGACAAAATTTAATGCAGACACGTTGGTCCTTTAGCTCCGCCATCTTGAAATTCGCAAACTGTGCAACACAATGTCCTGCTCAGTACAACACTGAACAATAACTGATATACAATAATGAAACTTCCACCCGTTACACATTATTTCATTTTCACACACCATTGGCTTGAAATAATCTTATATGGGTCGTATTGAGATCGGTGTGTCTGTTGGAATTGGCTCATAGTAGCTGAATACCAATGATTTTTAAATAATTCCTAAAAAATGGGAGATTCTCCTGGGCGCCTTCTCATTAAGTAGTGTACCACAGGACAATACCTTGGTGGCAAAAAATTTCGAACTCCTCCGACAGGCCCATAACCCACCCTTTCTCACATAGATGAAACATCTTCATGTGTGAGGACATCTATTTGATTCTCACATGTGAATTTCATTTGACTAAGTAGGTCATTGAACTTTTTGGCAGTTTTAATATCTTCATAATTATCTCTAATCAGTATATCTGAACTAGCATATTAGTGTACTTGTCACGTCTAGATTGTCCTGGGGAAAAAAATTAATTCTCCAAATGATTGATGAAAATATCTGCTATAAGGCCTGGAAGTACTTAAACCATCTTTCTGTGAAATTATAGCAACCTTGAATTTAACAGAATTATACTGTGCAATTAATGTAAGCAACTCGATTTACTACTGATGTTACAGTTGGATAATTTGTTTTGTGTTATAAACCTTAGTTTGATTCCAGTGGTGTCATTAATTGGAATGTTAGTATATAAAATGGTTACATCTAATCCTCTTTCATCTATTTTGCAATTACTTTTTCATGGACTGTTGATAGTTTAAAATACTGCTTTTTTAAAAACCTCAAGGTGTTTCTCTGCTACTTTAGGGGTTACCTCTGCTGTTAAGTTGACATAGTAAGTGTACCTTCCTATGCACTTTTACTTCTTTCTAAGGGTAGGAACATTACTTTACATATGTTGATGATGCTTTGTTATTAATTGAAGGTAATGATGTCAAAACAATTGTAAACAGGTTCAAAGACCTTATAGAGAAATGGAAATCACATGTGCAGTGGAATAAAATAAATCAAACTTTTTTTGATTTGAATGTTATTAATGTAAATAAGAAACATTCATTTGATATTTACAGAAAAGGCACATGCACTGACTGTACCATAAATTTCACCTGAAATCACCAGTCAGCACAAGAAAGCATACTTAAAATTTGCCTTTCGTAGGTTATAAAACCTTGAGCAAGTGCGCTAATCACAAATAATATTCTTATACTGTTCCACTGGTTTACAGTTGAGCCCATACCACATTTGTTACTGCTTCAGCTAATGCAGTTATGAACTGCATTGTCAAACATCCAAGTGAACACCTGTAATATAAAATACAGTGGGCTGTGTGACAAATTTACGATCCATGCAAGAAAATTACGCAGATTATGAGCTAGCAGCACAGTCCCATGATGAGGCATTTGTCTAAAAGATAGTGATCAAATAAGCAGTTGGCTGGGATCTGCTGCAACTGTGCCATTTCGTGCTTTACTGTGAGGTAACACTTGTACGTGGCAACAGTGATGTAATGAAGGTTATTTCAAGGTGTCCAGTATTCTGGATATTTTTTTTGTTCTGGAAAACTCAAGAGAAACTTAGGGAAAATTTTGTATTTTGCCTAAAAATTGTGGAAAAGGCATGGCATCTGATTTGTTTCTGGGCAGAGGCATTTTCTTGCCTTCTGCTTGGCTTGATGCAGTGCTGCTCTCACCGGTCACCCTCTGCTCGATGCTGTGCGACTATCTTCTACTTGGGTTTTAGCATCCTCCAGTCCTTCCACTTGTTCAGTCCAATGCAGCAACCAACCAACCAACCAGCCAGCCTGGCTTGGCAGTCCAGATGAGATGTGCCTTTGCCTTAGATGCCTGCCACTGCAGTTTGGCCGTGCTAACCTAGATTGTTGTTGTGCTGTGGATTTATGTGCTTGTGATGCGACGTGGCCAGGAAGACTCTGTGATGAGTATTTGGTGCTTACATCTCCTCAAATGTAAATATTCCCTTAAAATTTCCTGACAGATTAAAACTGTGTGCCGGACCGAGACTTAAACTCGGGACCTTTGCCTTTCGTGGGCAAGTACTCTTACCAACTGAGCTACCCAAGCAAGACTCATGAGCTGTCCTCACAGCTTTAATTCCACCAGAATTTCCCGCCTTCCAAACTTCACACAAGCTCTCCTGCGAAACTTGCAGAGCACTTGACTGTGAAAGGCAAAGGTCTCGAGTTAGTCTCGGTCCGGCACACAGTTTGTCTGCCAGGTAGTTTCATATCAGTGCATGCTCTGCTAAAGAGTGAAAGTTTCATTCTGTAAATATTGCCTTATTTGCTAACAGAATCTAATCACGATGATTAGGGCTTTCTGTGAGTTTGTGGGCTATTCAAATACATTTATTTTTGTGGCCTATCGAATCCAATTATATTTTGAACCAGAAGTACCAGGGCATTGTAGGTTTGCATGCAGTACATTGTTTTAGATGTATACCGAAAAATATCTATACATGCATACAGACAGCTGTTGATCTGACTGTGTATAAATGATTATAGCTTCTTAGTGGTATGCAAGAAATAGTGTAATTAGAAAACTAACAAGCAGTCATTGGGCTTTGGAGTGCAGTTTTTGGTTTAGTTAACACTGAGGCAGTTTAGGTAAGATTAAGCTAAAAGCTGTAATGGGGACAGTGCAATGCAGGTGGCTGGAGGGTGCTTGGGGACTTATACAGGGTGTTACAAAAAGGTACGGCCAAACTTTCAGGAAACATTCCTCACACACAAAGAAAATATGTAATGTGGACATGTGTCCAGAAACGCTTACTTTCCTTGTTAGAGCTCATTTTATTACTTCTCTTCAAATCACATTAATCATGGAATGGAAACACCCAGCAACAGAACGTACCAGCGTGACTTCAAACACTTTGTTACAGGAAATGTTCAAAATGTCCTCCTTTAGCGAGGATACATGCATCCACCCTCCGCCGCATGGAATCCCTGATGTGCTGATGCAGCCCTGGAGAATGGCGTATTGTATCACAGCTGTCCACAATACGAGCACAAAGAGTCTCTACATTTGGTACCGGGGTTGTGTAGACAGGAGCTTTCAAATGCTCCCATAAATGAAAGTCAAGAGGGTTGAGGTCAGGAGAGCGTGGAGGCCATGGAATTGGTCCGCCTCTACCAATCCATCGGTCACCGAATCTTTGTTTAAGAAGCATACGAACACTTCGACTGAAATGTGCAGGAGCTCCATCGCGCATGAACCACATGTTGTGTTGTACTTGTAAAGGCACATGTTCTAGCAGCACAGATAGAGTATCCGATATGAAATCATGACGGTGAATCGAGGAAGTACAGTACATACTGACGAAACTAAAATGAGCTCTAACATGGAAATTAAGTGTTTCTGGACACATGTCCACATAACATCTTTTCTTTATTTGTGTGTGAGGAATGTGTCCTGAAAGTTTGGCTGTACCTTTTTGTAACACCCTGTATAGATTAGGTGGCTGGGACATGGGGGGCTGAGGCAACTCTAGGCATTTCTATCCTGACTCGCTAACATTTCCAATAACATACTGCATACAATTAAACACACACAAGGAAGAGTGTATTGACTTTCTTTGAACCTAATAGAGAGATGTAGGTGAGGGGATGGGGTGGAAGTTACTCACAAGAAACAAAGAAATTTGGGCCATTATTACACGTTGCAGTGAAGAAAAATAGTATTTCTATTTATCCTCCATATATTTTCAGTCTTCTGTGGTGGAGGCAGGGAATACATCGTTCAATTGTGGTGTCTTAGCAACCAGGTCCTATCCCAATGCACTCATAAAGCACCTACTGCAGGAACTTCTGGCTGATTATCGATGGTGCTTGATTACATGCAGAGGGATGCCATGGTGAAGGTATAGATCCATTTGTCTGGCTGCTGTGAGACACCTGTCTTATCTGGAAATTGGCAGCTTGTTAATCTCTTACCAGATGTGTTTCTGGACAGTAACATTGCCTCATACTGCAGCTTCATAAGCAAACGTAAATTTGAGCATTGTGTTCACACTAGTGCCATTTTTCACTAAACTACTATAGGATATTTTTGATGCCTGTGATGTGATAGTGATTTAATTTGATCTGTTTGTACCTTTTTGGGATAGTGTGTTGGGCCTGGTTCAAGCAGGTATCCCACTTGTGTGTTTTTGAGAAAGTGCTGCAAAAGATTTAGTAGGATTTGAGGCAGGTGTGTCAGAGTCTAAGGTAAATCTGAAAAGGCAGGTTGTTTAGGTGTCCATATATGGCCTTACTGTTAATGACATTCCGAAGAGAGCTGAAAAGCAAACTCAGTCGAGGGTAATCCAGAGGGTGCTGTGTTCCTGGACTTTTGGACATGAAGTGTACATACAGTACATGGTGACAGGTTGTACTAGCATTGGTGGGAATCCTGTTCAGTTTGAGAGCTTTATGTAATCTGTTTAAAAACATTCTCTCCTGCCAAGCTGATTTTGACAATATTACAGGCTCGCATGTTTCCCCACTGAAGTTTTGCACTGTTTGGTGGGTGGAAAATAAAATGTGCTGTCAGTCTGGGCTCAGCAAATATTAATGGCTCCTTAAAAATGTGTAAGGGAAGTATGAACATAAGTACATAAAAATTAAACCTAAGATCAATATTGGAATCTTATGTCATAGCTTCCAAGTAGTCTGCAAATCTTTGAGGAACAAGATCTGATATCTCATCGCCTTCTGAGACTGGCTGCTCAGGATGAGTTCTCTCTGACCAAATTTGTCAGATGCCCCCTTAACTCCATTTTTCTGTGCTTCCCTTAATCTTGTGGTAGAGAATTAATGAGAAAATTTGTCAAACAAGGAGGTTGTAGACACAGACTAAATTCAAAAAGATCTGACAACATTAATTGGTGCAACCTCAGAAAGGCGAAATAGATACGGAACCAAGAAAGATATCGTGGCTGTTCCAAAATGATTCCCTCACTATAATGAAGAATACGATATCTAAAATTCTGGATAAATTGCCCCTGGCATTTTCCTTTATGAAGGGCATTCCATGTTTAGGCCCATAAATGGCAATTAATGCTGACCATGAGAAAAGACAGGCATAGCATTGACAAATCTCACTACTTTAAATCACTTTGGTGCTCATGAAATTGATACCATTACTGATCAGTTCCAAAATCTCGTAGAAATCATGTCAGTGGAAGAAATTCTCAAATAATTGGATGGGATTGTTTGCATCAATCAGTGATCAGTGGACATGAAAATATGAAGAGATTTATCAAGTTTTCTTGAAGTATGTTCCATGGCAATGCCAGCCTTCAGAGAGGTTTCTCTGATGACTCTAGACTGTATTTTGTCAGATCCTGTTATGTTTATTTCTAGGTTGAAATAAACCATGTTCATTCAAGGCTTTTTCCATTCAGATTACAGTCCCCATTGTACTCCTGTACAATGAAAAAATTGTAGGTTTTGTCGCAAAATCAATCAAAATTGGTTGGGATTAAGCACAATATAACCTGGAAAAATAAAAAATTGGTGTGAAAAAACTCTAGGAAATTTGTTATAATTGTCTGATTAAACTTGGCTTTAGATCATAATGTAAGTAAATTATATCGTTGTTGAATTAAACTACTATTTTGCACCTGTGTTTACTTTGATAACGTAAAGACGCGAGGATTAAGAATTTCACTTTCGAATACAAGTCATGAGTCTGAACTGAATACAGTAAAATATATTGCTAAAGTTGGTAACTACCTGCATAATTATATCAATTATGGCTATAACAGCATAGTAAACTGAAGACAAAAAGATAAGTTTAGATGTGGCAGACACTAGCAATAATAAATTTGTTTACCATACTATGGTAAAATTAGTGACAGGGTGGTTTGTTTTCTGAAGTCAAACAGTAAATGTGGCATTTTCTGCGGTGGAGAACTTGAGTAGAATTTTAAAAAATAGTATTGAAAAAGAAACTTTTTCCACAGGCCAAATGTTGGTGCTAAGTTCAATGCTTCGTGTGTGTGTGTGTGTGTGTGTGTGTGTGTGTGTGTGTGTGTGTGTGGGGAGGGGGGACTGGGATATGGCTGAAGCCGGGTCCTGTGAACAGTTTGCTTTAGATTGGAAAAAAGTGGCACAAAAATCTACTCACCTCATCGTAAGTGAGCATAATGTACCAGTTTGTCCTCAATATGAATATACTCAATTTATGTTCTGGTCAGAAGTATTTGAAATTATTTACCATCAGGCATCATCTTGTGGAACACTGCAAGTGGCCATGAGAAGTTCCCATTATTAGGATTTGTCTAGTATCTCTCTCTCTCTCTCTCTCTCTCTCTCTCTCTCTCTCTCTCTCTCTGTGTGTGTGTGTGTGTGTGTGTGTGTGTGTGTGTGTGTGTGTGTGTGTGTGTCGCGCGCTGTTATAAACATTCTCATTTGAAGGGTTGAACTGCTGCACAAATCAGTACTGAATTGGATGAAGTTCACACGGATTCTGCACCATCATTGAAGACCATTTATTTTTGGGGTACTGTATTTAAACATTGTCATACAAGCACTGAAGATGAAATGTGTTCTGGCTGTTGAATTGAGGTCAACACATAGAAAACAGTTGACGAAATCCATGATATGGTATTGCAAGACACTGAGTAAAAATTTGTGAGTTTATTGGGACTGTAGGCATCCTACCTGAGCGAGTGCATAATGTCCTGCATGGAGTCTTGGCTATGAAGAGATCATATGTGAGATTAAGAAAGGCAGACCCGTAACATCATTGAATAGTTTGAAACTTGCATCGGCTGAAAAAGTCAAAGGTTGGTAGGCAAAATGTGCTTTTTCGCCATTGTAGTGCACTATCCCACACATCAGATATAACAATCATGAATGTGTATGAATTGGGCATTGAATTGGCTCCTGAGCCATCCTATTCAGCAGACTTATCCCCAAAATTGCTTATTCCAGTTCCCTAACATAAAACTTTGGCATACTGATAAGAAATAGTCATCAAATGAGGAACGAGTATTTTGCACAGTTTTACAGAACCTATTTGTACGATAGGGTGAAAATGCTGGAGGATTGCTGCCCAATTGTATACCCCTCAAAGGAAACTGTTCAGAAGTAACATGAGTTTTATATGAAACATGTTTTTTGCTTTCCTTTCTTCCAGGCTTATCGGATCATCCTGGTACTTGCGGAGTCGTTAGTAGGATTGATCAAACAAGCAGTGGGGTGCCTAGGAAACTATATTATTTGGAAGGAACAGAGTTCAAATTCATTTAGGGTCAATCTGTTACCAAGTTTTTTGATTACCCTAAATTTGTTAAATGAGTGCTGAAATAGTTCCTTTGAAAATGACACTACACATTACATTCGTCACCATTTTCCTGTCCAGTCTAATCCTAATGACCTTTGTTGGTAGGTGTTAAATCCCAATCTCCCTTCAGAACAGATCATTATTTTCAGACCTGAAGGCTGAAGAAAAAGATTACATAGAGTGAAGTTCAGTACTATTTAATTTTAATAGGACTGATATGAACAGAAGTTATGGATGCCCACCAGGAAGGCACCAACCCTTTCTCCATTGTTAACTAGATTATGTGCTGTATGATAATTTGGTGTGTGTTCAAACTGTATTTCACCAGTAGAGTGAGGGTTGATCTTTGTTGGGTAACACCTATCACGAGATCTTGTGCAGGATAAGCTATATCACCAGCCCCGCTTGTTTCCTATAAAGCTTGATGCAGTGAACAGTAGCTATACTGGCAGTGACTGATAGTAAATGTGGGCATGTAAATAAAAACAAATCAGGTTGGGTTGAGTTTTTCATCTTGGTGCAATTTGAATCAGTACCTTGATTTTATCTTCAACGAGCTGTCAAATTGTAACATTCCGTCTCCTTGTCTGGGAGACAGTGGCAGTCTTTATTAGTATCAAAGACTGTGTTGTTATTGTAGAACTTATGTATCCATAATGACAATGGCTGTGAGCCAGGAATATTCTTTTAAAGGTTCTGTTTTAAAAAATAATGAAGTTGGAATACCTCTTTTTGAACAAAATGAAGCTGGTGGGAGTCAAGACACAACAATCGAAGTTCAAATGCATATCTAGACATACAGATTTAGGTTTTGTTTCTCTAAATCACTTGAGTTGATTACAGGGACAGTTTCTCTGAAAAGAGTACAGCTGATTTCTTTTCTTCATACTTGGCTGATTCAAGCTTGGGGTCAGTCTCCATTGACACTGTTGACAGAAGCCAAACACTAACCTGCATCCTGTTTTTCTTCTTGTGTGTATGCGTGTGCTGCTTTGTGATTCCTGCAGTGAATTATTATTTCTTTACATGTATAGTTGTTTGGCATGTTATTTTGTGTGTTGAACTTGTCTTCACATCAGTTGCAAAATTGAGGTGTGTTAATCAAAATTGCTATTTTGGATATATTAAAAATTCAGTTCTTCCATAGATAGTGTGTAACGTTTTATATACTGACATAATTTTTGTTCATCGGGCAAGTACACGTTCAAAGAAACTTACCAGTTGGCATTTGAAGTGTTCTCTACTTTTAGTTCAGGCGTGAAGAAGATGCAGAGAAAGCTGTTGCTGATTTGAACAACCGTTGGTTTGGAGGGCGTCCTGTGTATGCAGAATTGAGTCCTGTCACAGATTTCCGTGAAGCTTGTTGTCGTCAGTATGAAATGGGGTAAGTACGTAGTTAATATGAAATGCGCACACAAATTAGTTTGAAATTTTTTTATATGTGATTAGGTTCAACTGTTAAAACTGTGTGTGTCTCCAGTGGAACACTTGTTTCTTCTAAGCCATGCTAAGGTAACTCGAATTTGCTGAATTCCTAATGAATTACCTAAATATTTGTGATATAGTATACTCTAAAAATAAGCGTCTTAAAGAAACTATTTCATTTATATTATTTTGTCACTTAGTGGAAAACTTCAGTAATCTGTTGGATGACAGTCATTCTGCTTCCTATTGTGTATCCATTTTAGTGGTTGTACTAGTATAGCTTTATGTACTGTTTCTAAGATAATTGTTGCACCATTTTAATGCTAGTATATTGATAAGACAACAGTTTAATTGAATTGTGTTGGATTGCCTGGACACTGATTGTCGCAATTCTTTTCTGTTCATACATTCTACTTGAAGTGTGCGGCTGTGACTAGCACAGAGACAGTTCAGGAAAAAATTTAATACTTTGAGCCAATATAAAGTAGTGATAGGAAGATTTAATGACAAATTTAAAGGTGTCAGAAGTTTGAGTTGAGGAACAGATGTCTTCAGAATGGGAGCAATAATAGATTGTGGCATTATAAAGAAATTACTGCAGTCATACACATTACTTCAGATGATCATGTGGAAAGCTTTGCAAAAGTAGTTTTTTTCCAGGTGTTTGGAAGGAACTGGAATTGAGGCACAGTATTTTTCATGGTTGTTCTGCCTCCACTATCTTTTTTTAGTTTTCATTTCAGTGTTCTTCCTTGGTATTTCCACATTTTTTATCTCCATATTTTGGCTCATCAGAATCACAAACGCATTTGCTGTTGTAAAGCATATTCAGATTTGTCTAAAGGAGTGTATATATTGTAAACAGTTACTGTCTATTTTTGATTGTATGACACAGATGCAAAAGTAATTTTTTGTCAAATGCCGTGGGAAGTTGCTGAGCTATTGTTCTGCATCAATACATAAGCACCACCCTCTTCATGATAGTCAGGCACCAGCCCACACTTGCTTTGAATTCATTGACAAATGCAGTTTTACAGTTCCAGCTTTTTGAATAAAGCCCTTCATGCATTTCTCTCAGGTATTGAACAACCTGTGGCTCCAGCTTAAGAAGCCTTCCCTGACATGGTCCCCTGAAAGTTTAATGTGTAGAACTGATTATTTTCAATCTGTTCTTATCCTTTGCTTCATTAATCACTGTTAACTTGAAATTTGTGTTGTATTGTCTGCGTGAACCATTTGTGAACTGCAGACTTTTAGATCAAAGTTTCTCAACAGTTGCAGCTGTGATATTTCATTCAGTATCAATAGCTGAAATTTGCTGTCCTTGCAGCATTGACAATCTGATCATACTGAATAGCAGTACTTTATCCTCTGCAGCTCCAAAGTAATGAATTGGCAGAAATTGGACCACTATGGTCTTACAGTGCAAGTCGCCATTCGATGCTAATTTAGGAAATGAACAATGATGTCTAGCAGTACTCACTTCAGTGCTATTGGTTAATCTTGCATTTCATTTGTTGTGCAGTGATTTGAGTGTTCTTTGTAAATGTATTTGTTGGCTGTATTTGTGTTAGAATTAATGTATCTTTTGTAGGAATGTGTACTGCTGCTGAGTTGTTCTTTTGTAAAGACACTTCAGTTCAGGCTGCATTTGGCTTCACGTAAATTGCAGTTTCAATGTTATAGATATTCATAAAAAGCAAGGTATGTGGGTATTTCCACAGTTGGCTGCCTGACGATGCGCTGCCCACTCATCACCACCCTCAGCACATTCATCCAAGCCCATCCCACAGGTCTGAAACCATCAAATTAATTCTGCATCTGACCTAAACTACCAGAGCTTCATCTACAGATGTAAAATGACCCTTACCTATATTGTTAAGCAGCTGTCCCGAAACCCGATACCAGTAGCTGGTTTTGTGTGTGTGTGTGTGTGTGTGTGTGTGTGTGTGTGTGTTTGCTCTTCAAAATAAAAATTTACACACCAATATCTAGGCACTAAAATTTTAAGAGTTTCTAATTAGTTATTGATTTGGAACTCCTGGTACTTTGTTTCAGAGAGTGCACTCGCAGTGGTTTCTGCAATTTCATGCACTTGAAACCAATATCAAGAGAGCTTCGTCGTTATTTGTATAGCAGACGCAGGAGGGGCAGAAGGTAAAAACTTAAATTTCTTCTTTGTGTGTACAAGCTTTTGCACAATATTATACATATAGGGTCATTCCATGTCAATTCAACCAATTTGAGATAATGTTCCAGCTGATAAGTCTCAGATTTGGCTGAAATTTAGCACACCAATGGTACCAAGTGTGGAACACACATGTACAAAATTTTAAGTTCCCCTGCCAAATAGTTTCAGAATTATCGTCGTTATCAGGAGAAAGAAAACTGGCGTTCTACGGATCAGAGTGTGGAATGTCTGATCTCTTAATCGGGCAGGTAGGTTAGGAAATTTAAAAAGGGAAATGGATAGGTTGAAGTTAGATATAGTGGGAATTAGTGAAGTTCGGTGGCAGGAGGAACAAGACTTTTGGTCAGGTGAATGCAGGGTTATAAATACAAAATCAAATAGGGGTAATGCAGGAGTAGGTTTAATAATGAATAAAAAAATAGGAGTGCAGGTAAGCTGTTACCAACATCATAGTGAACGCATTATTGTGACCAAGATATACACAAAGCCCATGCCTACTACAGTAGTACAAGTTTATATGCCAACTAGCTCTGCAAATGATGAAGAAATTGATGAAATGTATGATGAGATAAAAGAAATTATTCAGGTAGTGAAGGGGGATGAAAATTTAATAGTTATGGGTGACTGGAATTCGAGAGTAGGAAAAGGGAGAGAAGGAAACATAGTGGGTGAATATGGATTGGGGGAGAGAAATGAAAGAGGAAGCCGTCTGGTAGAATTTTGCACAGAGCATAACTTAATCATAGCTAACACATATAAATCATAAAAGAAGGTTGTATACACGGAAGAATCCTGGAGATACTAGAAGGTATCAGATAGATTATATAATGGTAAGACAGAGATTTAGGAACCAGGTTTTAAATTGTAAGACATTTCCAGGGGCAGATGTGGACTCTGACCACAATCTATTGGTTATGAACTGTAGATTAAAACTGAAGAAACTGCAAAAAGGTGGGAATTTAAGGATATGGGACCTGGATAAACTGACTAAACCAGAGCTTGTAGAGAGTTTCAGGGAGAGCATAAGTGAACAATTGACAGGAATGGGGAAAAAAATACAGTTGAAGAAGAATGGGTAGCTCTGAGGGATGAAGTGGTGAAGGCAGCAGAGGATCAAGTAGGTAAAAAGACGAGGGCTAGTAGAAATCCTTGGGTAACAGAAGAAATATTGAATTTAATTGGTGAAAGGAGAAAATATAAAAATGCAGTAAATGAAACAGGCAAAAAGGAATACAAACGTCTCAAAAATATCGACAGGAAGTGCAAAATGGCTAAGCAGGGATGGCTAGAGGACAAATGTAAGGATGTAGAGGCTTATCTCTCTAGGGGTAAGATAGATACTGCCTACAGGAAAATTAGAGACCTTGGGGAAAAGAGAGCCACTTGTATGAATATGAAGAGCTCAGATGGACACCCAGTTATAAGCAAAGAAGGGAAAGCAGAAAGGTGGAAGGAGTATATAGAGGGTCTATACAAGGGCGATGTACTTGAGGACAATATTATGGAAATGGAAGAGGATGTAGATGAAGATGAAATGGGAAATATGATACTGTGTCTAGAGTTTGACAGAGCACTGAACGACCTGAGTCGAAACAAGGCCCTGGGAGTAGACAACATTCCATTAGAGCTACTGACAGCCTTGGGAGAACCAGTCATGACAAAACTCTACCATCTGGTGAGCAAGATGAATGAGACAGGCGAAATACCCTCAGACTTCAAGAAGAATATAATTATTCCAATCCCAAAGAAAGCAGGTGTTGACAGCTGTGAAAATTACCGAACTATCAGTTTAATAAGTCACAGCTGCAAAATACTAACGCGAATTATTTACAGACGAATGGAAAAACTGGTAGAAGCCGACCTCGGCGAAGATCAGTTTGAATTCCACAGAAATGTTGGAACACGTCAGGCAATACTGACCGTATGACTTACATTAGAAAATAGATTAGGGAAAGGCAAACCTACATTTCTAGCATTTGTAGACTTAGAGAAAGCTTTTGACAATGTTGACTGGAATACTCTTTCAAATTCTAAAGGTGGCAAGGGTAAAATACAGGGAGTGAAAGGCTATTTACAATTTGTGCAGAAACCAGATGACAGTTATAAAAGCCGAGGGACGTGAAAGGGAAGCAGCGGTTGGGAAGGGATTGAGACAGGGTTGTAGCCTGTCCCCGATGTTATTCAATCTGTATATTGAGCAAGCAGTAAAGGAAACAAAAGAAAAATTCGGAGTAGGTATTAAAGTCCATGGAGAATAAATAAAAACGTTGAGGCTCGCCGATGACATTGTAATTCTGTCAGAGACAGCAAAGGACTTCGAAGAGCAGTTGAACGGAATGGACAGTGTCTTGATAGGAGGATGTAAGATGAACATCAACAAAAGCAAAATGAGGATAATGCAATGTAGTCAAATTAGGTCGGGTGATGCTGAGGGAATTAGATTAGGAAATGAGACACTTAAAGTAATAGATCAGTTTTGCTATTTGGGGAGCAAAATAACTGATGATGGTCGAAGTAGAGAGGGTATAAAATGTAGACTGGCAATGGCAAGGAAAGCGTTTCTGAAGAGAAATTTGTTAACATCGAGTATAGATTTAAGTGTCAGGAATTCGTTTCTGAAAGTATTTGTATGGAATGTAGCCATGTATGGAAGTGAAACATGGACGATAAATAGTTCGGACAAGAAGAGAATAGAAGCTTTCGAAATGTGGTGCTACAGAAGAATGCTAAAGATGAGAGGGGTAGATCACATAACTAATGAGGAGGTATTGAATAGAATTGGGGAGAAGAGGAGTTTGTGGCACAACTTGACAAGAAGAAGGGATCGGTTGGTAGGACATGTTCTGAGGCATCAAGGGATCACAAATTTAGCATTGAAGGGCAGCGTGGAGGGTAAAAATCGTGGATGGAGACCAAGAGATGAATACATTAAGCAGATTCAGAAGGATGTAGGTTGCAGTGAGTACTGGGAGATGAAGAAGCTTGCACAGGATAGAGTAGCATGGAGAGCTGCATCAAACCAGTCTCAGGACTGAAGACAACAACAACAACAACAACAACAACAACAACAACTGGCAACTATCTTCAGACCCAACTTCAGGTCTTAATAACTTTGGTACTATTCCACACAATCCAGTGAAATTTTTACAACCCAGTAACAACCACTTAGAGAACACACTCTATGAATCAAAACACCAACAACAAATTTTTGAGGGAAAATAAAAAAAATCCAAAATGTGATTAAAAAAATGAAATACGTTAAAAGGTACATATTGTAGGTGCTCTGTATGCCAAATATAATTCACTCAAAAAGGGTATAATTTTTTTTTTTCTGGTTAACTTAATGTGGCCTAAACACACACAGAACTCATCTTGCTCGTATCAGTCACACAAACAGAGTTACATGTACACAAAAATACAAAAATTTGAAAAATTACTGGAAAAATATGATCTTCTAAGTGTGGTAGCACAAAAGGGACAAGTGATATACAAGCCAAAATTCAAACACTTCATAAGTAGACCATAATATAATACGTGGCAAAATTTCAACTTGTTACTGCAAGGCATTTGTGTACTATAAAAGTTGACAGAGATGTATTTGGTTACATTTCTTTTAACACGCTTTAGCAAGTAATAGTGATGATGCAGACAGCTTGTTTCAGATAAAGCTGCAGCACTTGTTGGGAACCATTAGGCAACAAAGCTAAACAATGGTAGATTTCAGGGACAGAATGAGTCATTGTTAGGCAGGAACAACAATGGAAACAAGCAACAGTTACAGGTTACTCATGTTTTTTTAAGATTCTAGTTCAGACTTGTCAGTACTGTTGTGGAAAGTCAGTATGGAGGCAGAAGAGTATACTAGTGGTGCTTTTGTTCAAACAAGTTGCAGTGTCGGTAGAGCACAAGCATCTGAATGTCATAAAACAACATATGGAACAAAATGTGGCATTCACTTTGTACAGTATGATCTGGATGAATCGGACAAAGATTTGTTGCTTTGGAGATCCGGGATACACCCTGTGGGCACAAGAAGTAAAGTTCCAGGCAACTTTAGTGTTTATCATAATATGAAAGTGTTTCTGGATAAGTATTCTTTCTTACAAAGAAGTTGTTTTGATTCATTTCGGATTCATAAGAAGACAGTGAAGTGTAGCCTCAGAGAAATTGACATAAAATCAATATTGAAAGTGAATCAGTGCATGGGACTTAACATGAAACCAGGACAAAAGTTATGTTCCAGGTGTGTTACACTGCTAAAAAAATGAAGAATATTCTGATAATTTACATGACAGTGACGAAGAGTATCAGCCACCTACAACCACAGCAGATGAGCAATTAAATACTTAAGTGACTGCTCTTGGTTTGTCTCCCATGAAGACACACAAAGTTGGGAAGAGAGACAGGTAGAAGAAAACTACAAGAAGCTCAAATGGAATTAAAACACAAAATGGCTGACACATTAATGATGGAAGAGGAAGAACTATCTGCTCCAAAGGAACAGAAATCATGCCAGAAATGCTCTGATTTGGACAAAATTATGCATGATTTTAAAGAAAAATGTGCCATATCCACACGCCAGAAAAAAGTAGCTATTCTTACCCTTGTACCTTCCAGCTGGTCTATTGACTACACTGCAGAGGAATTCAGTGTTTCTACATGTATGGTAAAGCAAGCTAGGAAAATAAAAGCAACCAAGGAGTGCTTTCACAACTTCAGAAAGCTCAGGGTAAGCAATTGAGCTCAGAATTAAAGGTGCTAGTGTCAGAGTTTTATGAAAATGACTGCAGCTGAATAATGCTTGGAAAGAAAGATCATTTAACGGTGAAAATGTGAAATGTACATGTACAGATGCAAAAAAGACTGTTGCTATGCAACATATCAGAAATATATGTAGAATTCAAGGAAAAGTATCCCAATACCAAAGTAGGTTTATCATCTTTTTTCAATCTTCGGCCAAAATGGGTTGTGCCTGTAAGTGCAAGGGGCACACACAATGTTTGTGTATGACAGACCCATCAAAATGCTAAGCTGATATTTGCTGCTATAAAGGATTCTGCCTGGATTACAAAGGTGCAAGGAAGCTGCTAGTGTGTGACATCAGTTCCTACCAGTGCATTATACACAGGTGTGAAAAGTGTCCTGGTAAGGCAAATCTTGAACACATGAATAACAAACTGTATGGTGAACTCCTTATGGATGACGAACTAGTTTCTTATAAACAATGGACACACATGGATCGCACAAGTCTTGAAACAAAGTGAAGTACAGTGGAAGATTTTGTTGAAATGTGTTGTCAAAAAAAAAAAAAAAAACGAACAAACTGACCACACACAGCAACAGCACAAACGGCTTATCTCCAGTGTATTAAGGATAATTTGAAAGAAGATGAAATTATAGTAACTTTTCTGAAAATTATGTATTTATAGTTCAAGATGTCATCCAAGGATATCATTGGGACAACAGTCAAGCAACTCTCCAGCCATTTGCGATTTACTATAGAGGTGAATCAGGTGATGTGTCTGTCATGAACCTTTGCATTTTTAGTGACTGTTTAATTCAAGATGCCATTGCAGTTCATGCCCACATTCGCACTGTCATGGCTTATGTGAAAAACAAGCTGCCTCACATACATTTTGCAAAATACTTCAGTGATAGGGCAGTTAGTACAAAAACTGTAAAAATCTCAAAAATTTATGCATACGTTACCATGATTTTCAGATTCATGCAGAATGGAATTTTTTCGCAACAAGTCATGGTAAAAATGTATGTGATGGTATTGGTGCTACCATTAAGCGCATGGCATCACGAGCTAGTCTGCAGCACCCTACAGAAGGTCACAGTCTAACACCTCTTCAATTATTTACCTGGGTACAGAAAAATATCTCTGGCGTACAGTCATTCTATGTTTCGAAAGATGAGGTGAAATCAGTCAGTTGCTAAAAAGCAGACTAGAACACGTTAAAACTGTTGCAGGCACAAGGGGCCATCATCACTTCTCTCCAGCAGACTCTGACAGTGTGCAGATGAGCAGACTGTCCAGTTATAACTATAGGTTCATGCACAATGTGTGTCTTCACAGTATGTCTGACTCAGGACTCACAAGCAAAAGCAGCAACATACAACTAGGTTGCTATGTTATTGCTGTTTATGATGATGACAAATGGTACTGAGGATGTGTTGCAGAGTGCTACGAAGCAGAAGGTGATGTATTTGTGAACTTCAAGGCACCAGCAGGACCAGCAAGATCATTTCATTGGCCATGTTTGGCAGACAGGTGTTGGATTCCTTTTGAACGTATTCTTATGACGGTTCCAGTTCCTACCACAGTGTCAGGAAGACAGTACAGTTTGCCACTCAATGTACAGAGTACAGTAGCTAAAGTGTGGGAGAACTTCTGTTCGAAGCACAATCGACTGGTTTTGAGCAGTTAAGGTGCAGTAAACATTAATGATAGGTTGTGTTAATCTGTCTTGCTTAGTGATTAAACGGTTGTGGGAGAGGATAAGAAGAGGCAGAACAGTTTACAATATGTTTTTACAAAATTGTGTTGTGGAACAATGGCCATATCACCAAATACATCTGTCAACTTCTATTGTACACAAATGTCCTGCAATAACATGCTGAAATTTTGAGATGATATATCATTATGGTCTACTTATGCAGTGTGTGAAATTTGGCTTGGATACCACTTATCCCTTTTGTGCTACCACTCTTCGAAAATCCATGTTTTTCCAGGTAATTTTTCAAATTTTCATATTTTCGTGTGCTTGTAACTCAGTTTTTTTGACTGATATGGGCATGATGAGTTCTGTGTGCGTTTAGGTCACATTAAGCTTACCACAAAAATTTATACCCTTTTTTAGCTAATTATATTTGGCATAGATGGCACCTACATAATGTACCTTTTAACGTATTACATTTTTTAATCACATTTTGGAATTTTTTATTTTCCCTCAGAAATATGTTGGTGTTTTGATCCATGGAGTGTGTTCTCTAAACGGATGTTACTGGGTTGTAAAAAATTCACTGGACTGTGTGTAATAGTTCCAAAGTTATTAAGACCTGAAGTTGGGTCTGAAGATAGATTGCCAGATGTGGGTTGCAATTTCCGGGTCACGCCACCTTCTTTCACGAGTCATACTTCTGGAACTAATTGGTAGGGGAAACTAATACTTTGTACACGAGTGTTCCACACATGGTAGGATTAGTGTACTGAATTTCAGTCAAATCTGAGACTATGAGCTGGAGCCCCTGGTTGAACTGACAAGGAATGACCCTACATATTTTTAAAAAAGTGGAAATGTGGTAAAATATAAGCTGTACTATCCAGCATTATATCACAGTGATCAGTGTGTGATCACAAGCATAAATGAGAATGGTGTATCATGGCAGTAAATGCCACAAAACTTGGTAACTTCTGTTGTGTACAAAAAACATGAGGAGATGGTGACTTCTGCACAATAACAGCAGTTTCAAACATGCACACAAACTTCTGTAGTAGAAGTAGAAACTTTTTAAAGAAGCTGTAGGTTGAGATGAGAAAGTAATTGTGAGAAAAATGGATGATCATGATAATAGTAAGTACACAGGTAAATGTGCAAAAATTCACACAGCATTTTGATAAATGCCTCAAAGTATATTGTATCCTGTACCTACAATTAATTACATTTTCATATTTGCAATTCATTCTTTACTGGTTTTTAGAGTTTTTAAAAATCTACTTCAGGTCCTCGCACTACAATTATTGACAAGTCAGCTTTTTAGTACTACTACTACTGCTGCTGCTGATACTTCTTCTCTCTCTCTCTCTCTCTCTCTCTCTCTCTCTCTCTCTCTCTCTGCACACATTATGACCAGTGAACAGATGCAAGACACAGCCATTAGAGAATGACATGGCACAGGGTTTCCTATAATTCTTTCAAACTATTGACATTGTTGAATATATGACAAGTAGAAAGTGAAGATATGTCTAAGCGTAGTAATTGTATAAGACACATGTACCACAGAATAACTTTTAATATGATGAAAAACATTTGTAAACTGACTTCTGTAGAGTGTCCTGTTTCGCTATGGTCAATCCTGAATCCTGTGGAGTGACCTGTTTCGCTGTGGTCAATCCTGAATCCAGAACTGTTTGAAAGCAAGAGAGGGAGGGGAGGTTTGGAACCCTATTTAGTTCTTCACAAACAATTTTTAAATTTAGTGTAATGCGGATCTCTGTGCGTGCCTAATGGTTGAACATACCTCACCATTTTCAGCAGTGTTAACGGCTCTGCCTGAATGTCTTCCTGTATTTCTTGGGCATAGCTAACCATGGTTATTTATTTCTAGTCAAGTGTTCTGTGTGACTGCTTGGATAACAAGAGATCTTGTTTCCCCCTGTGGGCCCGGGGGTTACAATAGGCCCAAGGTATTCCTGCATGTCGTATGAGGCAACTAAAAGGAGTTTCACATGTTTCAGCCTTTGTGATGGTCCCCTGTAGGGTTTGACCTCCATTCTTCAAAATTTTCCCAAAGGGCGAGCCAATTGGGGAAGGGCACCTTACAAGGTGCATCGTGTCCATTGTGCATTGAGATCTTTACCCCACTTTCTTGTTGTTGCATTGCTGTCTGCCCATTATCCATCTCTTGGCCGGGGACACCTACCTGGGTGCATTTTCCACCATGCACTATGCAGTGTCGATTTTTGTGTCGACGATAACCATGGACTTCTTTGCACCTGATATCCAGCACGGTAGCCAGTCCGTTGTGGTGGGGCCGCCATGTACCCTGTTGGTTGTAGCCCCCTGATCCCACAGGGATCGCTCTGCTGATGCCTGTGCCATTAACTCCGCACATATGCCAAGGGGTATATGCCCATCCCCCTGGTTCATCGGGACTCCAAGCAATGGCCATACTGCCAGGTGGCCTTCGCTGTGGCTGGGTGGTGTCTGGAGAGGGCCCCTGGTCGGAGTGGGTGGCATCAGGGCGGATGACACACAATGAAGCGTAGTCCATTATCTCTTGCTGGTGGTGAAACACCAGCAGTCTCTAAGTGATCACAAGATCAATTCAACACACAGATGTACGACCCCAAATCATTCTCCTCCCTGGCCACACCAATGGAGTAACGTCAGGCTAAGGATGGCAGCGGATCTTGTATGTTAGAGAGCTGATGGGGAATCTTTCATGGCGATGAAGCCTCAGTTTTTTGTTGAGCATCTAGAGAACAAGTTTGGGGAGGTGGAGGTCTTGTCCAAAGTTAGATCTGGGCCAGTCTTGATCAAAACAGCATCCTCTGCCCAGTTGCGGGAGTTGCTTGCGACAAGCTGGGGGATGTTCCTGTAACCATCAGAGCTTAAATATGGTCCAGGGTATCATATTTCACTGTCCAACGATGAGCTGCGCACCAATTTAGAGCGGCGAGGTGTACATTTCATCCGGCGTGTCCACTGGGGTCCGAAGGATAATCAGGTTGCCACTGGTGCCTTCATCTTGGCCTTTCAGAGTGATACATTGCCCGAGAAGGTCAAGGTGATGGTCTATCGGTGTGATGTAAAGCCCTTTATCCCTCCCCTGATGCGGTGCTTTAAGTGTTTGAAGTTTGGCCATATGTCTTCCCGCTGTACTTCCAGTGTCATATGCTGAGATTGCGGACACCCATCACATCCCGATACTCCATGTGCCCTGCCTCCCATCTGTGTCAGCTGCGGAGAGCGCAATTCGCCTTGCTTGCCTGACTGCAGGATTCTCCAGAAAGAAAGGAAAATAATGGAGTAAGAGACCCTGGGCAGACTGACCTACACTAAGGCTAAGAGAAAGTTTGAACGCCTGCATCCTGTGCGCATGACATCGTCTTACACTGCCACTGCAACAGTTCTGGCACCATCAGCTCTGCCAACCCAGGTCACCTCTCAGAGGTGGAAGACTACACCTGCCCCCATGATGGAGGGGGGCATTTCCCTCTCTGTTGCTCTTGCACCACCTACTTCAGGAGCAACCCCCCCTTCTCCCAACCATCAGGGACGTCAGTCCCCACTTCTAAGCTGGAGAAGCGTAAGTCTTCTTTGGCTTCTCTCGCTAGGAAGGCGTCCCTTGCGTAGCTCCCTTCCCAGGTTTCTTCTAGTGGGAAAGACGACAACCGCCAGTGGCTGAAAAGCCCAAAAGCAGCTGGTCGTATGGCTTCATGCTCATCCTCAGTCCCGAAGACTGAGCCAGTGATGTCCTCCCAGCCAGGAAAGTCCAAGAAGCAGTGAGAGAAATCCAGAAAGAAAACCCCTAAGACCAAGGAAGTTGCGGTGACACCCACACCACCGCTACCTACAAGCTCTGCGACTGAGGATGGGGTGGAGATTTTGGCGCCAGACCCTCAATGGATATAGACTGCTCAGGCAATAAATAGGTGGCAGCAGGTGACTCTGAGGCGTAAACTGCCTCATTGAATGTTCCATGCCTTCCCAGTCTCACAGTGTCATCCTCCAATGGAATTGCGGCGGTTTTTTCCACTGTCCGGCTGAGCTATGGCAACTGTTAAGCTTTACACCTGCCATCTGCATTGCCCTCCAGGAAACCTGGTTCCCAGCAATGTGGACCCCTGCCCTCTGTGGCTATAAGGGATATTACAGGAACCGTAGTGACTATAATTGAGTGTCAGGTGGAGTTTGCGTTTGTGTCCTAAACTCGGTCTGTAGTGAACATGTGCCTCTTAAAACCCCTCTTGAAACTGTGGCTGTCAGAATAAGGATGACACAGGAAATAAATGTCTGCAATGTATATCTCCCTCCAGATGGTGCAGTACCCCTGAATGTATTAGGTGCACTTATTGGTCAACTCCCTAAACCTTTCCTACTTCTGGGAGATTTTAATGCCCATAACCCCTTGTGGGGTGGTACCATGCGTACTGACCGAGGCAGAGATGTCGAAATTTTACGTCTCAATTTGACATCTGCCTCTTAAATACTGGGGCCGCCACACATTCCAGTGTGGCTCGTGGTAGTTACTTGGCCATTGATTTATCATTTTACAGCCCAGGACTTCTCCCACCTATCCACTGGAGAGCACATGACAACCTGTGTTGTAGTGACCACTTCCCCATCTTCCTGTCACTGCCCCAGCACCAAGCACACGGACACCTGCCCAGATGGGGTTTAAACAAGGCGGAATGGGGAACTTCCACCTCTGCTGTCACCGCTGAATCTCCCCCACATGGTAACATTGATGTGATGGTTGAACAGGTGACTAGCACAATTGTTTCTGCGGCAGAAAACGTGTTCTCTGCTCTTTAGGGTGCACGAGGCATAAGCCAGTCCCTTGGTGGTTGCCGGAAGTCGCTGAAACAATTACGGAGTGTCGACGAGCTCTACAGTGGCATAAGCAGCACCCTTCCCTGGAGCACCTCATAGCCTTTAAATGGCACCGTGCCCGTGTTCGCTACCTTATCAAAAAATGGAAGGAGGAGTGTTGGGAGAGGTAAGTCTCCACCATTGGGTGCCATACGTCACATTCCCAAGTCTGGGCAAAGATCACACGTTTTTTTCGGTACCAGGCCCCAACAGCTGTCCCCAGTGTTACCCTAAATAGCGAGTTATGTACTGACACAAACACGATTGACCAGTACTTTGCTCGAGCCACTGCGTCGGAGAATTACCCCCCACCCCCCCGCCCCCACCCCCACCCCCTCGCCTTTCACACCCTCAAACGGCAGCTGGAAGGGAACGTCCTTACACCATTCACTACACGTTGCAGTGAATCCTATAACGCCCCATTTACAGAGTGGGAGCTCCTCAGTGCCCTTGCACATTGCCTCGACACAGCTCCTGGGCCTGATCGCCTCCACACCCAGATGATTAAACAATTCTTCCAATCCATATGTGGCATACAGCAAACCAGTGCTTAACAGTATTAGTTAAAAACAGTCTTGGTTGCAATTTCAGTTTTATTTTTCAACTACGCGTTTCGCCATATTTATGCATCATCGGGTTGATCTTAATTTGGTATTTCTTATAACAATCCTTTTGACAGTGTAGCCAATGAGCATCATCGAATACATCAGGCCAACATCACCTTCGTTAAACTTGGTAAAAACTTTTCTAGATGGACGCGAGTGACTCAAAGATCCGCATAACGTGTTCCCGTTCACAGGAACGAGTAACAGTATAAGATGGGCTCTAGCCCACAGCTTTCAGGTTTCAGCCGCAAACTCGTGTGTCATACATTTCTGGATCCACTCACTGTAGTGGAGACATATCAATTCCTAGGACTGGTTTTCGACACTCGATTGACTTGGCTCCCTCAGCTTTGTCAGCTGAAGCACAAGTGCTGGCACCACTTCAATGCCCTCCATTGCCCGAGCAACACCCAGTTGGGGGTGTAGATTGCTGTACGCTGCTGCAGCTCTACAGAGCCCTTGTCCGATCCCGAATTGACTATGGGAGTGTGGTTTATGGTTCGGCAGTGCCTTCAGCATTGCATTTACTCGACCCTGTGCACCACTGTGGGGTTTCATTAGCGACAGGAGCTTTTAGGACAAGTGCGGTGACCAGCGTACTGGTGGAGGCTGGTGTCCCTCCACTGCAGATCAGATGAGCCCAACTGCTCGCCAGTTACGCAGCACACATTCATAGTTCCCCTGAGCATCTGAATTACCATCTCCTTTACTCACCCGCGGCAGTCCGTCTCCTGCATCGGTGGCCCAGATCAGGGCTAACGATTCCGGTTCGCATGCGGTCCCTTCTCTCCGAACTGGAGACCTTCCCTTTACCACCTCTACTTGCGGACCATTCACGTATGCCTCTATGGTGTATGCCTCGGCTGCAGCTTCGTCTGGACCTTTTGCAAGACCCTAAGGACTCCGTTAACCCCACTGCTCTCCGCTGTCACTTCCTCTTGATCCTTGGTGTGTTCCGGGGCTCCGAAGAGGTTTACACCGACAGCTCAATTGCTGATTGTCACGAAGGCTTCGCATATGTTCATGGACGACATATTGAGCAGCACTCCTCGCCAGTTGGCCGCAGTGTTTTCACTGCAGAGCTGGCGGCCATATCTCGTGCTCTTGAGTACATCCGTTCATGCTCTGGCGAGTCATTTCTCCTGTGTGCTGACTCATTGAGCAGCCTACAAGCTATCGACCAGTGCTACCCTCGCCACCCTCTGGTATTGTCCATTCAGAAGTCCATCTATGCCCTGGAACATTCCCACCATTCTGTGGTGTTTGTGTGGACCCCAGGATACATTGGAATGCCCGACAACGATTTTGCTGACAGGCTGGCCGGACAGGCAACGCAGAAACAGCTTCTGGAGTTAGGCATCTCCGAAGCTGACCTGTGTTCTATCTTACACCGCAGGGTTTCCTGGCTTCGGGAGACGGAATGGCATAGCAGCATGTACAACAAACTGTGTGTCATTAAGGAGACTACGAATGTGTGGAAGTCTTCCATGCAGGTCTCTCGCAGGGAATCAGTTGTCCTCTGCCAGCTCTGCATTGGCCATACGTGGCTAACGCATCATTACCTACTCCGTCGCAGGACCCAACTCAGTGTCGCTGCGGCTTCCAAATGACAGTCGTCCACGTCTTGCTGGACTGCCCACTTTTAGCCACTCTGCGGCAGACTTTTAACTTTCCCAGCACCCTGCCTTTGGTGTTGGGCGACAGTGCCTCCACAACAACTTCAGTTTTACATTTTATCCGTGAGAGTGTGGGTTTTATACTTCTATGTAGGTTTTAGCGCATGTCCTTTGCCCTATGTGTCGTCCACCCTAGTGCCTTTAGAGTGGAGGTTTTAATGTGTTGCAGAGTGGCTGGCTTTCCCTTTTTATTCTCGTGGTTGGTCAGCCACTGTAATGTGCTTTCATGTTTTACTCTTTGTTTCTAGTGTTTGTTGTTTCCTTGTCCTCGTTTGTTCCTTTTAGTGTTCATTGCCTTCCCATTGTTCTTGTGGCTTTTCCTTTCTTTCTGTTTTGTGTTATATGTTTCGTCCGTGTATTCTCAAACTTGTGGCAGTGTTTTATTAGGAACAAGGGACCGATGACCTCGTAGTTTGGTCCCTTCTCCCGCATTTAAACCAACCAACCAACCAACCAGATTTTGTTTCAATAATTTCATAAAGCATGTGCTCCACTTACAGGTATAAGCTCTCTCCACTTTTTACATCAAAATGAAACATTTCAGTTCTGTGTGCCATGTGCCAATCCTCTACAGGCTATTAGTTGCGCTTCCCTTACTTTTCCATCCAGTAGTTTACATTATTGTTATACATATTGCATAAATCATAAATAATGCGTGAAACATACCCTAAGAGTATTAAAAGTGAAAGAAGTCATATGTCATCTTAAGTTGTTGCATGTTAGGATTGGACCTTTCACTGAAATGTTTTAGGTTTGGCTGTTTCTAAAAGCCGCCCTACTAATCTTGATACTGAACTATGTCGGTTTTTAATGTTATACTTACGATACTTTGTTAGGCAGTATTATGTGCAGTGTATGTAAGTGTAATGAAAGTGATCAGAGGTATTATGTATGTGTTGGTCTACTCGGATATAATCCAGAAGACCATTCAGGGCATGGTCTTTGTAATATCTACACATTGTAGTAAAATACTGATGACCAGAAGTGGATGATAGCGTTGGGAAAGGGAAATAGCTCCTTGAACATTGTGTTGAATGTAGTTTCATGACAAAATGGAGTTGCCATGAATGGAACCCTTATTATACCAGGGCAAAACTATCTTCACAAGATTCACAGTTTGCAGACTTGACATTTTCACTTAAGTTTGTCTGTAATAGTCTTTTGAAATAATGGAGGTACAATACTAAGAGGTAGGATGACAGCTTCTGTAGACCATTTGAAAGGATATTTAAATGATAAAATAGAAGCTTTTGAAATGTGATTCTACAGAAGAATGCTGAAGATTAGATGGGTAGATATCATAACTAATGAGGTGGTACTGCATAGAATTGAGGAGCAGAGAACTTTGTGCTACAGCTTGACTAAAATAAGAGATTGTTTAGTAGGACACATTCTGAGGCATCGAGGGATCACCATTTTAGTACTGGAGGGAAGTGTCGGGTTTAAAAATCATAGAGGGAGATAGACATGAATACAGCCAGAGAGGTGTAGGTTGCAATAATTACTCGGAGATGATGCTTGCGCAGGCTAGAGTAGCATGAAGAACTGCGTCAAACCAGTCTTTGGACTGAAGACCACAACAGCAACTACTAGTATAGGTGGGGAGAGGGGAAATTCTTATGAACTTTCTCTCTTAAATAACCAGACAGGATATTCAGTTAACATTGTCATCCACTGTGTTCCCTGTTTATGACTTCTTGCAATTTACTTATAATCTACAAAACAATTTGTTTCATATAATGTCAATTATTTTTTCAAAACAGGTGAAAAAAAATCCATAAAGTGTGTGTGCGTGCGTGCGTGCGTGCGTGTCATGGCCTGCAGAAGTTGAAAACATACTGGGTTAGCCTTGCGATATTTCATGGTGCCATGTGAGAAACATTTTTCAGTGACTTAACGTACTTTCTAGTCAAACTTACAAAAACTGATTTATGGTATTACCAATAGTGTAAACAAAGGGGGTCCCTCTGTAGTAGCTCAGTTTTGGAAAATTTGGTAGGAATACACACATCAGGAGTGGCATTTTGTGTGAAATAAAGTTTGTAGATTCATGGACTAATTTCTTAAAGGATAGAACCAGTAGTCCTCTTCATGTCCATGCCGCCGTAATCATCTGGTAAGTGTGTACACAGTAAAAAAATCAAGATTTCAAAAACTTGTGTATTACATTGGTTTATTTCTGTCAATTTATACCAAGCTGTGATAAAATTGCTGTGTATTACTGGAGGTGCACAGGTATTTTAATAGTATGTATGTGTACCAAGGGCATAGCTAGCTTCGTTGCATCACATTGAAGTTAATTGTTATTAAATGGCTTTTTGAAATCTCAACCGATTTCTTAGTGAAGTGTGTTGCTGAGTTAAATATTTAGAATTTTGTTAGTCCGTCTTTGCTCTCAATACAATCTCTAAAAGGCAGTGTGTCGACTGACTGACTCACTCACTCACTCACTCACTCACTCATCCACTCACTCGTCATCTCCCAGCCCAAATCAGTCAGAAATAAAAAACACATTTCAGCCTTTTTAAAAAAAATACAACCAATAAGGGTTTAAAATAGTGGGTGAAATTAAAGAACTTGTAAAGTATTTTTAAAGCTACATCTATGAAAATTGGTATTTGACTTCTTGATCAGAAATTTAAAAAATTGGTCTTTTCTGTTTTTGGAAATTCAATCCCCAAAGGGGTGTGAAATATGGGATGAAAATTTTTAAGAAAATATATTGTTATATAAAAAAGCTAAATCCATGAAAATTGGTATTTCACTTCTCGAATTGATAAAAAGAAATGTGTGTGGGGAGAAGAAATATTCTGTGGAAATACCACCACAGGAACGCAAAAGGCATGATCAACAGAAACCTCAGACTCCAGCTGCCAGAATCGGTTTTTGTTCAGAAGTACGTACAGAAAAGACCATGTCTTAGAACCAGTTGGCTTGAAAAGCTCAGAAGTTTTTACAATTTATGAACTAAATCAAAGAAAGCTATTAGTCGCCACAACAAATTGACTGTCAGAATTGCATAGAAAAAGAAATTGCACATTAATTTCATGATTTTTAGTAGGCCTAATATATGTTTATAAAATTATTTTTGATTTAATTATTACACAAACATGAGCAAAGCAGTGGGCATTGAGCTAGTTGATAATATACTTTTAGTTTACATTTTCAATGGACCTTCAGACTCTACTAAATTTAACTTTTCCCCCACTTTCCAGATCCCGTTCACACAGCCGAAGCCGTGACCGTGATGGAGAAAGGATTGCTGGATATAGACGTTCAAGGTCAAGATCACGAGGCCGTGATAGAGATCGTGACAGGGACCGTAGGAAGAAGGGAGGTGACCGCGGTCGGTCTGACAAGGATCGAGAGGGCCGTTCTGGTCGTTACTAAGTGTAGTCTTAAGTGTCGTGCATTTCCAATGTGAATATTAGGTTCATAAAGACTTTGTGTATGTTCATCTAGTGCACTGAGTATGTTAAGTAAGTTTTAATAAAATAAGTGAGAACCTGATTCATCTGAGCTCCTGGCATGAACAATAATTTAGGTTACAATGTATAATTGTGTTATAAATGGATGACAGATCTTTAGGTAGTAAAGAGAGTTGATTTTGAAGCAAAATACACTAATGTAATTCTCATATGTTTAGAGCACAATCAGCTTTTAACTTCTAAAAATATTTTCCATTGTGGATTGTTAAACAGCCACAATAAATCACACGATGGTAATATTTTGTCACAAAAAGATTTTCTACGATGGCTCGGCACAAATTTAAGTTAGTAATTGTTGGATTTGGTGGACAAAAACGGTTGTGTGGAAAATCCGTATTAAGGCATCACATACTGTGACAATTACCTAAAATCTGCAAATGAACACCAACAAAAACAAAATTAGCGTGAAAACGCATTGAAAGTTTTACTTTGCCGCAGATTTTCAAAGTGAAAGATGACATTCTGTTTGTGTTTGGTATAGCTGTCTTAATTATTTACACGAATAACAATGATATTTTGTTAGCTGCTTCACTGGCTGCCGTCCCAATATTGTAGTTTCGTGTATAGATGGCACTGGACAGATGTTAGTGTAATTCAACCAGTTTTAGTATCTGCTTCCTGCATTCTGGTATACATATTTAACATCTCACCCATACAAAGCAGAAGCCCATATAAATTTTTGTTTGTTGGAAGAAAGTGGTAAATGCAGTGAAAGTAGTGTACTCATAAGTATAAATGCAGAATAATTTATTATAAGAAAATAAATGTTACAAACATGGTAACTGCAACATAATGTGTGACTGTTGTGCAGATTAGTGACGGAAACTGAGACAGCTTAGCTAATGAACTTAATATCCACATATGCAGCATGAAGGTTGAGCTTTAGTCACTTACCAGATGATCAGTATCAGCTTGTAATGACCATCATGTTCTGATCTTTAATCAGAAGACTGGTTTGATGAGAGTTAATCCTGTACAGTTACAACAACATACATAGTCCTGAAACTGGTTTTGGCATTGTCATCTTGGTCTCCTTTAACAAAAATTTTCCTGCACATTACCATTTATTACTAAATTTTAATTGTTCTTGATGCTTCATGATGTCCTGTCGGCTTACTTGTTCTTTTAGTCAAGTTAGTATCTCCTCCCAAGTTTCTCATTTAACTTCATATTTCTTTGATAGCAAAACAAAAACTATACTCGTTTTCTTTATACTGTCACATCTACGTTACATTTCTGTTGAGAACTACTCTACAGCTAGACATTCTAGTGTTTGACGTTTTTAAGTGACTGTTTATTCTAGTATAGCAATGAAATGTCAGCTGTTTTTAAGTGACTGTTTATTCTAGTATAGCAATGAAATGTCAGCTGTTTTTAAAGTAAAACAATCAAAAATGTCAGCATGTACTCTTTGCAAAAGTTTGAGATGTTGACAGATTTGTCTTCAGAAAAAGATTTCTTGGTATTGACAGTCAGCATTTTATACCCTCTTTACTTCAGGCATCAGCAGTTAGTTGCCTAAATAGCAAAACTGTACTACTTTTGCTGTCTCGCTTGACATTGTCTGGTGTAAGTCTACTACATTGTATTACCCTTATCTTACTTTAGTTTATTTTAATCTTATAACCTCTTATAGACACAATACAGTTCATTCAGCTGGTCCTCCTTGTCCTTGCAATCGCTAAAAGAATTAAAAAATTGTCAGAAAACTATAGTTTTTATTTCTCCACCCTGAATTTTAATTCATTTCCCAAACTTCCTTTGGATTTTCTTTGTGTCTTGTACAGATTGAATAACATGGGGATGAACTAAAACCTGTCCCATTCCATCTTGACTTCAGCCTGTCTTGCATGTGCTTAGACTCCTTACAACGGCAGTACATTTACTGGACATGTTGTAAATATGCCTCTGCTACCTATATTTTATTGCTGGTAAATTGAAAGTGTGCTTCAATCAACATTGTCAAGAGCTTTTCACCAGCTCTACAGACACACATGAGTCTGCATTGGCTCAGATGTTCCTAAAATTCTCTGGAAACCAAATCGATCATGGCTGAGGTCAGTTTCCACCAGTGTTTGTTCAATAGATAACTCTTGTTAGTATGTTGCAACGTAGTGCACCTGTCTCATGTCCTGAATTCCAGATGGGAAAGTTTCGTTACGTTGGCTCCCCAATGATCTTAATAATTATGAGGGAATGTTGTCTGCTGCAGGCACTTTATGTAAACTGAAGTGCTACAGTTTTGCCTTACTATTTGCCTTACTGAGAGTACCTACTTCATGCAGAGATTTATCACCCTGATGCTGTTCATAATATTGTTTACCTGTAATATATTCTTAAGATCACTTTTCCACCGATTCTTGATGCATCGGTACTATATGCAGTACAACTAATTGTACTGTGGGACTTCATTTCCAACTGCAGCGGGAAGAGGGCTGTAACAAAGAGCTCTCTAGCAACTAGCTACGTAATCATATAGCCATTTTTTAAAGAACTCTTGTGTATTTGTTTTGTGGACTGGCAAGACAGCCAATCCACTAGGACGGGAGGCCGAAGGGCACACGTTTAAGCTCACGCAGGATGGCGTGAGGTCTGGAACAGGACAAGGTCTTTATAGTAGCAAAAATAGTACGTAGCTTCTGGAATACTTCACTTTAATCCATAATTGGTGAACATCGATCTGACGGTACATGCATCACAAGATAAATAGCAATTGATAATGGCACCTTGCTAGGTCGTAGCAAATGACGTAGCTGAAGGCTATGCCAACTATCGTCTCGGCAAATGAGAGCGTAATTTGTCAGTGAACCATCGCTAGCAAAGTCGGCTGTACAACTGGGGCAAGTGCTAGGACGTCTCTCTAGACCTGCCGTGTGGCGGCGCTCGGTCTGCAATCACTGACAGTGGCGACACGCGAGTCCGACGTATACTAACGGACCGCGGCCGATTTAAAGGCCACCACCTAGCAAGTGTGGTGTCTGGTGGTGACACCACATTTGTTTCTCGTAAACCATATCAACATTGTATGAACAGATCTCACATTTGCAATATACTTGTAGCCAGTGAAGACATAAGACACTGAATGACTGATAGTAAGTAAGAGATCACATAGTAGAGTTTCATATATTTGGAGGTTAGACCATTGTTATCAGGACCCTTCTTCTCTGGAGTTCACAGCATCCCCAAAGTGCAGCTGCAAAGTATAAACTACTTCTCCATTGCAAGTAGACAGTCACTCATCACAGCTTTGGATGCACTTTGCTCATATTTCGCCCTTCATATTTGCATATAAATTCCAAAAATCCACAGACAGTGGGGCATTCTTCTCTTTGGTATGGTAGAGAGAAGTGATGTCACAATATTAAATGCACCACCACTGCATTGTCCCCCCCCCCCCTCCCCCCCCCAAACTAAGATGAAATATGTCGTATAAAATAACTTGTGTAACTAACTACAGTATCTGATTGCTTTGACTGTGTAACAAATAATTAGTCTCGTAGGGCCAAAGCGTTTCATGCAAAATACATACGTTCAGGTGTTTTACATCAGTCATTCTGAATTAATGATTTGTCAAGGATGAGTTTTAATGTCTATATTTCCATTAAGGATGATTGTTATAAAATGTTTGTGGTTTAGAGCTGCTACCTCCTTTTCATATCTTTTTCTCTCGACAATGCACATATCACTGAATATTTATTTAAGCATAGGGATAATTTCATGTGAAATCACCCAGTGGCTGTTGCCCTTATGTCACTGATTTTTATGAAAATTTGGTGTAAGAGTGTATATAATGCATTACGGTATTTTCTGGAATTTTTTAACTAAAATTGTAACTAGGAGACCATTTTGAAATGTGGGCTCCTTCGACCAACCGGCATTGAGAAATGAAGTGCCTTGTAAGTTTGTAACCACTATAACTTTTTTATTTATGAATCATTTTTGTTCAATTTGGTGTCATTGGAAAGTAAAAGAATGGGGCTATAATATAATATATAATATAAAAATTATTAAAGTGCTGTGTTGAAGCAACAAATGTTTGAAAATTTGCAAATTCAGGATTTTTTCCAGCAGAATCACAAGTTTCACCATCTGAATTTTTGTTTAAAGTAATTCCTACTGCCAAACTTTTCAATAATGCTGTAATAATTAATTGCTTCAAATAGCTAATCAACAATACATGAAATGAACAGTAAAAAATTCAGTCTAGCAGCAACACTCACATGCAACACAGGCTGTGTGTGTTAGGTTTAGTGTGTCTGTGCACTTTATATATCTGAAGGACTTTTTTGTTGTGCTTATTACATAAGCAGCCATTCTGTCTCTGCATAATGAGAATATTAGGGATCACTTAATAAAGTGGTCATTAACTCTTTGTCATTTCCCCCTTACAGATTCTTCAGAGTACATTCTTGACTAATTAGAGAACAAGAAAAAGTTTCTAACCATCCAGTTCTTTTCTGGCAACATACACAGTTGTCTAAAAATCACAATGGAAAACAAATGTTCTTTAGGTTTTGTGTCAGCAGTTGTGTGCCAGAAGAAAAGTAGTAGCAGTGAAGAGCTTGATTTAATAGATATGTCAAGCCTGAATCAAGCTGGTATTGAATTATTGATTTATTGAAGCTAAGAAGCACCAGTGAAAATTTTGTGTGTGTTTGTTGTTCTCACAAAAGGCTCTATTTGGGAACATTTGAAGACAAAGAATTTGCTGTGACCCTTTCAAGAAGCCTGGTAAAAAGACTGCTAAGAAATCTTTGAAACCTATTTCTTTAACCATTGCATTGGACTTATCCCACATACCAAGCTGTGCATAACATGCCGTAAGGACATTTTATCTCCTATGGGGGATAATTCCAGGGATGGATTAATGTGAAGTTGAAGATCAAAGATATACACCAGATCCATCTACAGCTCTTCAAAAACTTAATGAAAGTTGTGAATTACTTGAAATTTCACCATTTAAGGTTACCAAGAGAGCACAAAACAGGCGTACAGAATACATTCGATCCAAGTCTCGTTACTTAGCTTTAAAATTCCAGCAAAACAGAAGTGCTACATGTTCCAGTGAAAAATGTCTGAAGAAACTGGCAGTGCTGAATGTACAGACTAATATTTTAATGCAAAAACTTAGAGAAATTCAGCAAAAGTTTTGTTAAAGAAAAACTACAAATACTTACATTAGCACCGGCTTCATGGAGTAAAGAAAAAATCCAAATGTTTAACACTACCGAATACGTGGTAAAGAAATTGTGAGGGTATTGCTAAAAGATGATGATATTTTGTCCAAAGGGAGTTATAAAGTGGGAAACAGAATAGGTAAGGATGTGGAAAAATGTCTAGAATTTTTACTGTGAAGATGATATAAGTCGCATTTCTGCTAATGAAGACTGTCTGTCCCTTCAGAAAATGGCAAAAGAGTGTACAAAACAAAAAACTAATTTTACATAATCTGAAAGATGTATACTTAGCTTTCAGATAAAAATACCCTGAAGATAAAATTGGTTTTACTAAATTTTGTGAACTTAGGCCAAAAGAATGTGTTACTGCAAACAGTCATGGAATGCACGATGTATGAGTATGCACGTATCACCAAAACGTAAAACCGTTAATCCATCCTGCACATGTGAAAGAACCCTACACTGAACTTCTACACAAACTTGTGTGCAATGTGGAAAATGAGAAGTGCATGCTGCATCGCTGTTCTCAGTGTCCTGACAAATATGAACTGAGCAATTTTTTAATGGAGCTGGAGTCCTTACAAGACTGTAAAAATGTTGTATTCAAACAATGGATCCAAACTGATCGACGTACGCTGGAGACATTAATGAAGACAACCGATGAATTTGTTGGGTATCTCATGCAAAAACTTCAAAACTTAACACATCATCATTATGTATCAAAATCTCAAAGTTATTACTTCAAATCTGAGTCACTACCCTCCCCGATACTACACGCATCATCATAGTGGATTTTACAGAGAACTATACGTGTTTGCTTTAGGATGCTGCACAAGGTTTTCGCTGGCAGAACATTCAAGTCACCCTTCATCCAAACACATTCTAGGTTTTCCAGAAAACTGCTGTCACTTATGTATTGGAATAATTACCACACATACAGCATGTTATGTACTTCAGTGATGGCAGTTCTGCACAATATAAAAACTTAAGATCTTTTTAAATTTGTGCCATCACAAGCAAGATCATGTAGTAACTGCAGAATGGATTTTTTTGCCACTAGCCATGGCAAAAATGCATGTGATGGAGTTGGTGGTACTATTTTAAGTCCAAAAGATCTGTTTACATTTGCCAAAAACTCATGTTCTAGTAATAGAAACCTTTTATGTTACAACAGAGGAGATAACAAAGTTCACAAAAATGTTACAAAAACGATGTTAGACTGGTTCTGCCTTTCCTGGGACAAGTGAATCATTTTTTCAAACCACTGAATGAAAACAAGTTACTGGTAGTGTGTTTCATCATCTACTAAATTCATTCCAGTTCCTCTTTGAATTCAAAACACTGCTGCTAACAAAATTAAAGAGGAAACATTTGTAGCAACTATCTACGATAACCAGTAGTGGCTTGGAAAAATTCTAGAGATAAGTGAGGAACACAGAGATGTAAAAGTCAAGTTCATGAATCCAAGTGGCCCTTCCTCAAGTTATTCATGACCACTTCACACTGGTGTATGCTGGACACCTTAGGAAAACATTTTAATGACCTTGCTTGCTCCTAGTGCGAGCACACGTACTGGTCATTTATATACTTTTGAATCAGACAGAATATTGTCCATTGAAAACTTGTTTGAAAGAATGAATGCTTTTTAGAATTTTATGAATGTTTTTTTTATGAGAACTTATAATCATTTGTGACCACTAGGTAAGTCACAAAACGAAATGTATATTATTATTATTTATGTTCTTTCTGTTTTAAATGATTAAACAGAGCAAACACCCTTCCGATTTTTTTGTATGTTGAAATGTATGACAAAAGGAATTGTTAGAGACAAAATTTAAAATGGTGAAACTTGTGATTTTGATGAAAAATCAATGAAGTTTGTATCAAAAATTTTTGAAAAATGACTAATTACAGATTGGCATATTTATGTGCCCAGTTGCAGCATTTTTATAGTTTAGTGGTGTAGTTGGTCCTTTTATCTTTCTAATGACACCAGATTGAATAAAAAACTTTCAACCTGCCTTTCGTACTGACACCAGATGGAGAAAATGCCAGACATTTCAAAATGGCCCCCTGACTACAGTTTTGATCTAAAAAATCTGAAAAAAAATTATTTTATCACTTTCTATTTATGTACTTACTTACACCAAATTTTCACAAATATCTGTGACATGATGGCAGCAAGATTTCTTTATTTTGGGTGATTTGAAATCAAATGAGCCATAGGCCTGATATTCCAGTCTATCTTAATGTCCATGTTTTCAAGTCTTAGATATGTAATCATTCAACAGGTACAGGAAATGTCGTATTAAAAAAAATCAATAATGACCAGGTAAGTCTGTATGTTTTAGACAGAAATTAATTTAACTTATATTCAATTCTGTTTCACATCCTCTGGATAGATACTGCGAATGTATTTGATTGCATTCGTGATCTAAGTGTTCATTTTTTTTTTTTTTTTCCCCCCCTACAAAATCAGTTCAGGTTATTCCTTGTCTGGATTCACATGACTAGACCGTTCCTTATATGGGTCTCCCTATCCTTTACCTCCTAAATCTACATAAAACTGGATACACTCCATCTTAAAACTTATCGTACGTCCAGTTTCTGACCTTTGGCCTTTACAACTACAAATGTTGAAATTCTCTGCATAGCGTAGTGACCTTACCAGGCTATATAAAACATGCTTCCTTCCTCTTCATTTTGTATCATTCCCCTTATTTCAGTTCTGATCCTTCTCTCCTGTGTACTTAAGAACTGGTCATGAAGAATGTTTTACTGTTTTCTGTCACTAGATATAAGATTTCGACGTGTTCGTACTTCCACCATAATTATTTTCTTTTTGCATAGGCGTTACCATGCCATATCATGCTTTAGGGACAAGTACTACTTCCCTTTACTATTTTATCTCTGCTCCCTGTTCACATGACATCACTAACATGTGCATGTAGGAATGCTTACCTAACTTATAAGTCAATTACCAAATAGTAGAGCAAGACGTGGTAGTTGCCACACAAAAAACAATGTTCACACATTCACACACAAAACGATGTTCACACATACTCAAGGAATGCATCTAAATACCATCTACGCAACTGCAAACACATGACGTGGTCTCAGAATTCATAAGTTCTGAAGAGTCATTTGCCGTGCATGGTTGGCGCTGGAAAACGGCGTAGTGCAATAGAAAAAACTGACACTGAGCAAGGTGGCAGTTTTGTTACAGAATTTCACCAAGATGACAATATTCTCAGGTAACAAAGGGAGAAACTCACTGCCTTAGCAGACGGCCATTGCAAGCAAGCGATGTGTAGAACTGCTAAGACAGCTGTGCAGCAAGAGGCCGCCATGTCTCAGTCTAATACTGAATACATCTTTTGTGTTGCACCCTATATCATATCTTGGCCTGTGAAAAAGACTCTTAATTACCTCATTGTGCAAGGATAAAAAAATGGTTTCAGCAATGGGGACATGGTTTAGGCAATGGGGACATGGTTTAGGCCATGGGGACATGGTTTAGGCCATGGGGACATGGTTTAGGCCATGGGGACATGGTTTAGGCCATGGGGACATGGTTTAGGCCATGGGGACATGGTTTAGGCCATGGGGACATGGTTTAGGCCATGGGGACATGGTTTAGGCCATGGGGACATGGTTTAGGCCATGGGGACATGGTTTAGGCCATGGGGACATGGTTTAGGCCATGGGGACATGGTTTAGGCCATGGGGACATGGTTTAGGCCATGGGGACATGGTTTAGGCCATGGGGACATGGTTTAGGCCATGGGGACATGGTTTAGGCCATGGGGACATGGTTTAGGCCATGGGGACATGGTTTAGGCCATGGGGACATGGTTCTGGAAAGAGGGAAGGTAGACTTGGTATCCCTATTGCACAAGGATGGAAGGAAAGAAAAGTATAAGTATATTAAGAGTGAAGAAATGAAGATGACAGACCCCAAAGATAGATTCCCCATCCCACCTCTCTCACCAAGGTATCCTTCCTGATGAGTACCTTGCTCTGATGGCAGTGGTTGAAGTGTGTTAACATAACCTACAGAACAGACTCTCAATGACTTCACTCGTACGGGCCCCAAGAATTGATCTTAACACACCCCGGTTGATACCCAATAAGAAATTTAGCAACCACATATTTTACGTCATTCAGCTTTAGTCGTAATTCTAAATGTCAGTCAAGTCAACATCATGTTGGAAATGTCTGTGGTACATGATTACGCAATTTATTGCGTATGTCATAAATATTTTTGTTCTTAACGATATGAAGTACTCACTTTAGTACCTAATCTCCCATCTAAAAATATATGAAACCCAGCCTTTACGTACTTGAGGGGAATAGAATATCCCATGTACAGAATCACTTACTTATATATGTAAATGAAGGTTTTGGAAATACAAGTCTGTTTCATGTTTTTGCATCCTTGAGTACCTCACTTTGATCCATATCAGAAGTTTTTACTCTTCTGGACAGATGTATGTTGTACTACACTATCACACAATATTTCTTAGTTTCCCAGCAGGTCATAAATTTTACGCTGTTATTCTTGCAAGAGAACAATTGAAATCCCTCTGCGAAAATGTAACTTAAAACTGTCTTTAACTCAATCTGATACAGTAGTGAGATATGTTTGTAGCTGAAAGATAACAGAATAATTGAAGAGGAAGATACTGCACCATGGAAAACAAGGGGAATTAATGAAGCAATTAACTCAGAACCTGGTGGGCGTCAGCAAAGAGGACATGTTCTCCTGAGGTCCTAAATTTCTTAATTGTGTCAATGTTAAGTGTGTCTTTCTTGCCCCATTTTGTGGTTCCTCAAAAACACTGCTTTGACATGTGGTATACCCATTACTTTAAAAGGTCACAGTATCTTGGAAAAAACTTAATCATCTTTTTATTTATGTAGAGTGTCTGATAAGATACTTTCATTAGTTTACAAAGGTACAAAGTAGGTATCTCATCTCTCACAACAAACTTCCAGTATGTACACAGCACCCCATGAACAGAATTAAAACATACAAGTAGTGGCTAAAGATGCAACACTCTCTCTCTAATAAGTGAAACACTGTCTCCAGTCATGATGAAATTATCTATAGCCACCTTGAGGAATGTCCAGTTGCCTACTGCCACCGCATACTATCAAAGAGCTTATCAAGAAATTCTTGCAGAGTGAGAAGCCATGATGGCACTTGAAAAAGGTGACAATTATTTCAAGAAACATGTGGCCCTGATTGAATTGCCCTCATTTTTTATAATCTGCAGCAAAGATTTTAATAAATTTATCTATTATAATCCTGGTTCCTTCATACAAATTTATCAGCGAATGTAAGTATATTGGTAATTTGGTTTTGATAATTGAAATTCACAAACAAAATTTGCATTACATATTTCACATTTAATTACATGCCACACTTCAGTACTGAAAAAAGTAGATATTTTTTGATTACAAAAAAAGTAAAATGAGTTCCACCTCCTTTCTTTTTCACTCTTCTACTTTCATAACTTGCACACCCTCTAGCGGGCTAATTTTGCTGACTCCCTCCAGAGTGCTTTTTTCAGTTTAGCAGAAGAGATTCTTCTCGCACCCCCGTAAATAGATGTTTGTTTTCTTTCTGGTCTATAGTGAATTGATTTTGCATGTTCACTTTAATCACTTCAAGATATCTGGTTTTGTTCCTCTTTCTTGCAGCTGACCCTAGTTTCCTTTTCCTCTCACCTTCTTCCTCAGAAACAGTACAATTTGCATGTGCTTACTGTGCAAACTGAGCAGTGTCAATTGGAACAGAAAGTAAATGGCATTATTGTCCCAGAGTCATCCCTCAGTCAAATCACTGTTTAAAAATCTTTTTCATCGCTATCTTGCCTTCTCCTTATGTGTGTCTCGAAATGCAATACCTTCTCTCTCTGAATGAAGAGTTCTTCTGAGATGTGCTGCTGCAAGTAATTGTGAATACTTGTATCCATAGCTGGGTGATCTTTTTCAAACTGTAGCTTCCACTCATCTAGGTGAACAGCAACATTTTTGCGATAATAGCTATAACTCTTCGATGAAAATCCCTAATTCTGGGAGATCTCTCAAGTCACCGAGGAGAAAGTAAGAATCTAGGGCAATAAAAGAATCTAGGGCAATAAAAGATATGGTTGGACACATCAAACATCATCCAGAGAAACTGGTATATTTTGAATGCAGAAAAAAACAAGAAAACCCACGCGGCATGAGGTGCCACGTCCCCATGTGCCCGAGCAAATGCCAGCAGACTATACCTACAGCGTTTCTGCATTAATGAGATTTGCAGACAGAAGTTTGCACTTCTGATGGCCTTATCACAGACACTGCCATCCTGAACTGAGAAACAGAGTGCAAACTAGGATGATGGCTACTACACTTGTTAGTTAGAAAAGGGACTAAATGTAGCATAGCAGTTCCTTGGGAAATAGCTAAACTAGAAGTGGAGTTCCGGGGCAACTACAGAATTGACAAAGCTGTCATCAAGCGCGTAGGCATTGTCTTCACCTGCAAACAAATAAGTGATAAATGCAGGGAACCAATGTGTGCCAAACTGCTGAAAGAAGGGAGAGCCCAGAGAAATGGAGAAGGAGCAGAACAGATGAGTGGAGCAGGGGCCACCCCTGGGAGGTAAACAGCTGCCTGTACTAAGAGATGCACAAAGGTCAAGCAACCAGGAGTGCAGACAAAACCTAATGACAAGAGTTCGAGAGCACCTCAATAGAGGAGCCTGAACCACAGGTGGCAGAGTTCATCAGGACTATTATAACTGGGACCGCACTTATCGCCGAATACTTGAACTTGATGTTCGCAAGGTACAAGTTGGTCTCTACAAGAAGATATTGGAGTTCTTACAGCTTGCAACAGGTACTGATCAACCCAACATAGAGAGAAAGGGTAGGGGAAGAAATGGACAAGGAAGGAAATCCCACAAGCATTTCCGCTATGCATGGACACCTAACCCACAAATGAAAACCAAACATGTTGGTGGCTCACATGCTTGGAGGTCTGGATCCAATAAAGCCTCAGGAAGAAGCGATGGTGGATGCAGGAGCCATCTGTGAGGAGCTTCCAGCCACCCACTCAAGTTGGATATCCCAGGAAGTGATGGGGGAGGGGGGTAATGAACCATAATTCTCTTTTGAATCCATGTTCCACTTCCAAGAAGTGCTCCAACAAGTCCAGAGGCCCTGTTGGCACCAAACTGTGTCTGAAACAAAATAGGGCTAAATGCAGTGTGTTGAGTGCTGTAATAATGGTGGGCAGAACCCCAAACATCTGGAATACCAACATTGTTGCTGAATTCCAATGTACGTAAAGATCTGAACAATGCCGCCAACGAGAGGCACCTCACGATTAGCAGTACAGTCAGCCGACTGTTCTGGGGACTAACGGACGAGAGGGTCAAAATGACAAAAGATAAACAATAGGCAGAAAGGCTTTGTGGCAGAATCCCACTGCCGTAGCACATGAAAAGGAGCAAGGCATCGGGCAGTCATGTGGCGGTTCGGCTGGACATCTCTAACGCCATCAATATCATACTGCATGGTGCTACAGAACATGCGCTCTGCCTCGAGGCTTTACTACCAGCCTCTGTGGAAATGGTGGGGAGTGCCTAGGCTGAGACTCAAGACAGAGCTCAGCTGCTGGAGAGTGGAGCTTAAGATTCAGCTCTCCTATTTGTTTACCGTGGTGATGAAGCCTTTGCTCTCAACTAAATAATGTACCGGAACTGAAAATGGGAAGAGAGAACTGTGCAGTTTGGCCTTTGCAGACAATACTTTCTTACTGGAGGAATATGTAGAGCATGCTAGTGGTCTTCTATACATCACAGTCCAGTATTAAAGGAATATTGGACTGGTGATATCTACACCAAAAAGTTGTGCATGCCAGATAGAGGCAAACAGGGACATGCTGTGTAAGGGATCCATAACTGCAACTGGCTAGAGGGCTAAAAGTCCCATATGCTGGATCTGACTTTTAAAATTTGACATAACTAGGATTTTAAACATCCCTGTGGTTTGGCAAAGACCAGAAAGGGTCTCTTGAATGGTTAAAAAGATTGGCCTTGGAAATCTAAAAGATCTACCTGAACCCATACTTTAAATATGCCTTCGTAATGGTGGCACCAGGCATAATGTACCTCCGGGGTCTCTATCAGGAATTTGGTGAACGACATCCTAAATCTCAGTCCTTTCACAATGTAGGAGCTTGCACAATATATTGCAAAGCCAGAGGAAGTGGTCTAGGTATCCCATGGCACGAGATGCAGGTGACTTAAGAGTTTAAGGGCAGGACTGCAGCATAGTCAAATGACACAGCTGCTGCAGCCCTGAAACCTGTCATCTTTAGCCACCTTGCTGAAAAAACAGGGAAGGCAGCTCGCCTTAACACACCTTTAGATGTGAAAATGTCCTTACATATAAAAGGGGGCTGCCAGAGAGCAGCTCCAGCATTGGGTGAGTCTCCCCTCACAAGGGAAAGTGGTAAAGTTCCTGACCGCCAGCCATGCGAGCGGCTTTGTGTTAAAATTCCTGAAACCTCAAGCCTTCAACACAGCCAGGAATAGAGGACGAGCAGCTGATGTGACCAACAGGAGATGGAGGCAAGGCACAGGGCTTCCACATCCATTTGCCATGACAAGCTCCACAACCTGCTAACAAATGATGTAGCAGATACATCCATTGAGCCGAGACTTCTAGGCTCTAATGGAGGACTCTTCAATACAGTCTGATAACATGCAAGGGGAGGATCCACGTGATTGACACCAGCATCCGCCATGAGGATAGGGACTGCACCAAGATGCAGAAAGAGTAGTAGTATTCCAGTTCGGTGCCACTGCTCTGTCAGGCCAAAGGGCAGCTCGATGCAAATGTCCTTGCCATTGTGGTGGGAACCAGAAGTGCGATTCCAAGTGACACCATCTGAACAGTGGGCACACTAGGCATACGTAATCAGTGTATCTTTAAACACTGTCACAGCCCTTACATCATTTTATAATGGTTCCTGGACTAAGATGAAGCTCTGCAACTCCCTGATGCCAGTCAACCACACCAGATAGCACAAAACATGATCTAACTCCAACATGGTGAAGCAATACACATAGTCAAATATCTAAATCATTTCTGGCAAAAGTAACTATAACTTAACATAGCCAAGTACCATTGATTCTTGTTGCAGGTCTCGCACCTCACAGCTGAACACTGTCATGTCTGGCTGGGTGCCCCAGTGGATACGCAGTAAATGTGTGCGCAACAAAGGCAAATGAAGGGCCTTGTATACTCCTCCAGTGTCGTCCTTCTGCAGCCTGGCTGCTGCACTGGTGTGTGAGTAGAGCCCTGGTCCACCAGTCTGTTCTTCTCCACGTGTTCTTTGGTTCCCTGTGTTTATCTTGTATTTGTATGCCGGTGAATTCTGTGCCTGCCCGCTTTATGATTGTTTCATTGATTCTGTAGTTGCTGTGGAACTTCACCTCTAGTTTAGCTACTTCTTAGAGAACTTCTGTAGTAAATTTAGCCCCTTTTCTAATAGTAATAAGTGGAGTAGTCATCACCTTAGTTCGCACTCTGTTTTTCAGTTCAGGATGGCAGTGCCTGTGATATTATAAGGTCTTTGTAACTTCTGCCTGCATATCTCGCATTCATACAGCAACACTGCAGGTATAGCCTTCTGGCATTTCCCTGGGCACACGGGAACGTGAAACCTCATGGGATGTAGGTTTTCATTTTGTTTGCCGCATATTGGCATTCAAAATGTACCCCTTTCTCTAGTTGTTGTTCGACAGTGTGTCCGGCTATTTTTTCATCACCCTAAATTCTCACCTTCTCCTCTGATAGCCGAGATGGATCTCACAGAGAGAAGGATTTTCAGTGAAGAGTGATAGTCACATGTAGTTCCAAGTGTGTTGGTATGTCAGTTCTAGCTTCAGTGAGGTTCCCCCTGTAAGGAGATGGAAACATCCTCTGCAAACGCCTATCTCCCCCCCCCCCCCCCCTGTGGGATCTCACTTTTAGCTAATTTTTTCTGAGGTCATTGCACAATCTCCCTGGCTGCTGGTGGACACATTGGCTAGCCACTGGGGTCTCTCTCTGCCTGTAGGGCAATCATGCGTTCCCATGTGTGCACTACCCGGCCTGCCCCAAATAGTAGATAACCACTTCTTATCACAGAGTTACTCTCACGCATCAGGGAATAGCTGAACAGATGCATCTTGGTATTGGCTAGACTTCGACTTTTTCAAGCTAACTTCTCGCCAGTATTGCTGCACTATCTGTGAGGAACCATCTTTGCATTATAGTTACTGGGAGAGTGATGCATGTTACACAGGCCTAGCCCACTTATTCCTTCCTCTCCTGCAGTCTTCCCCACATGGGTCCACTGATTGTGCTAAGTGGGAGACGTGGAAACTGCACTGGAACGTTTCCTGCATTCCCTCACATTACCATATTTAGATGGGGCCACCAATTTAGATAACATGGGCTGTGGTCTTTTTACGTAAGGTGCCACCTCAGCTGCACTGGAAGGTTTCCTGGCCTTCCCTCACATTACCATATTTAGATGGGGGCACCAAGTTAGGTAACATGGGCTGTGGTCTTTTTACATAAGGTGCCACCTCAGCTACTCCAACACCTGCCTGATCAATTGGCCCTTTTGGGGGGTTGTGTGAGAGATGCAGCATTCCACTGCAGTGAATGTGATCACATATTTACATCCAGACTGGCCTTAGAGTTCACCCCCACTGACAACACCAGGCAGTAATGAATGCAAAGACTTACACTGAATGATAAAATGAGGGGTGGATAGAGGAGGAAGAGGCCATCACTCACCCAGGTGGAGACTGAGTTGTTTTTCGTTAACTGGGGCTTGTTCCAACTTTTTTCGTGACAGGCCACGAGAAGCCATTAAGGGCCAAAGTGTAAACCTGTGCACAGACAGAGGGTGCAAGAGTTTATGACCCTTCTGCAGAAGAATAACAAAGAGAGACCTTAGCTGAGCCCAGAGGTGAGGAGGCTGCCACCAGACGCACAAGAAAATGAAGACGCACCAGTGACACCAATGCCGTCATCTCAGAGCATTCCGTGGGGCTACATCTCCATGCTGCAATTTCTCGGTCTTGGACCGTATCATCTGTATGGTATCAGGGTTACAGCCCTCTGGCATCTTGGGCATGCTCCTGTTTGGCTGAGTCACCATCAGCTCAAAGGGGGAGAGGACACAGCAGGTGATGACGACCCACCTGCCATCAAAGCAGCAGAAGACAAAATTACCCCAGCAGTGGTGATGGGGTTTGCCCACATGCAGGAGGCCTTCTGGAGGTATTACGCACGCTGTTTGCAGGGTCTCTTGGACAGCACCCTCTTGGAACTGCCACCCAGCATCCCTGTCCTGCTGGGCTGACCATTTCAAGCAGAAGCTATATGCACCATAAGTGGCCATCTCCTGCTGTGCTCGCAGCCTGGTCACTGCTGGAGAGGTGGTGACTTCCTTGCTGCCCAGGGGTTTGGTGCCAGGGTCTGATGGCCTAACTCCTATCAAACTGCATTTTGTACTCAAGTTGCGGAATCTCTCTCCCCTTGCATGGTCACTATCAAAGTGCCTCCTTCGCACACCCACACCAGTACCCTACAGACATTGTGGTCCACCCAGCCATCAGCAAGTCGTTCTGTCTCCCAGTGGACTTACCCCAGAGCTACTTCCACAACTTTGTGGCCCAGGGAGGACTCAGCATACCACCAGCCTGCAGGATGGGCCCAACCCTCTGGCACTGCATAAAATGGAGACAGCCATGAACGACGCGGCCGTGGCAAGATGCAACCCTAGGTTGCAGTGCTGGGGGCCACATGCTGCAATTGCATTCCATGGGGCAGCCCCTGAGCATCTACCACCTTCGGGGCAGCACCAGTGGATTGCCAACACCAGTCAACTGCTCTCGCACCCCTGTAAATGCCTCACCCACCAAGGCACAAAGGACTCGCCGGCAGATAGCGGACACCAGATACAGATAGCGGACACCAGATGCTACGTGGGCTGCAGGGCTGTCAGAATTTCCAAACGTGATCCAGGCTTGCTTACAGATGCACGGATCCCAAGTGAAGCGTCACAAACCTGCCATGAAGTGTACCTTGTGCACAGACTTCCCCAAAGAGGCTTAGATGTCTTTTGGGAGCCCCAATTTTGCGTACATGAAGGCCTGCAAAAGCCATATATTGTCATGATCAAAGACTGCCAACCCTGCATAGTAGATGCTTAAATAGTCGGCAACCACCTCCAGCTTGACCAGAGCCACAGTGAAAAGGTAGCAGAGTACACACAACTTTCATCCGACAAGCTCTCCTCGGCCTGCGTCCTGGCATCAATGATGTCATACTGACTTCAGCCACACTGAACTCAAGGAGGGGGGAGGGGGGGAGGGGCGTGGTCTCTGCAATCTTCAAATGAATTGCTCCAGTTCAGCTTCAAAATATGAGAATTGTCCACTGCTTTGTCTGTGTCTGCTGGTGTTGTACTGTGTCACCATATCTTTGAGCACACGAGGCACGATGCCAAGTGTTGGCATCGGCTTGTGTGTTGGACTTCTACTCCTCGACTCCAGGGGAAGCTGCAGTTTGAACAAGACATTTTTACTGATCTATGTTTTGTGTTCTAATTTGCGGCAAAATGTTTGGCCTTTTTAGTAGTCATTACATGAACTATGTATTTACATACTAAGAATCAATAAATGTCTCAGCGAATTCTGCTGTATATTCATTCTTTGGGATCTATAAACCTAAAATTTTTCAGTGGTTCACTTGATAAGGAAGACTTTCCCAACATGGTTGTAAGCTGCTATGTAATGTTTTTGGGCATTCTTTAGAAACCACAACTCGGTGCATTCTTCCAGTTTACTCGGGGACGGCCAGCTCGTCCCACGCATCCCCTGATCGGACTACGACTGTGGTTGCCCGGGATACTGCCCGCATTGAGGCTGCTCCCTCACCTGTGGTAGAGTGGGAGGTCGTTTCAAGGTGTGGCAGGGGGCGAAAGACATTCCGGAGGGCTGAACGGAAAGCCTCTCCAGTTTGTCTGACGAACCGGTTTCAGGCTCTGTCTCAGGCTGATACTGATCTTCGGCCTGACATGGCTGCTTGTCCTGTTCCAGTCTGCAAGATCCGGGCAGTCGCAGAGGGTGGGCTTACTGGTAGTTGGGAGCTCCAACGTCAGGCGCGTAATGGGGCCCCTTAGGGAAATGGCAGCAAGAGAGGGGAAGAAAACCAATGTGCACTCCGTGTGCATACCGGGGGGAGTCATTCCAGATGTGGAAAGGGTCCTTCCGGATGCCATGAAGGGTACAGGGTGCACCCATCTGCAGGTGGTCGCTCATGTCGGCACCAATGATGTGTGTCGCTATGGATCGGAGGAAATCCTCTCTGGCTTCCGGCGGCTATCTGATTTGGTGAAGACTGCCAGTCTCGCTAGCGGGATGAAAGCAGAGCTCACCATCTGCAGCATCGTCGACAGGACTGACTGCGGACCTTTGGTACAGAGCCGAGTGGAGGGTCTGAATCAGAGGCTGAGACGGTTCTGCGACCGTGTGGGCTGCAGATTCCTCGACTTGCGCCATAGGGTGGTGGGGTTTCGGGTTCCGCTGGATAGGTCAGGAGTCCACTACACGCAACAAGCGGCTACACGGGTAGCAGGGGTTGTGTGGCGTGGGCTGGGCGGTTTTTTAGGTTAGATGGCCTTGGGCAAGTACAGAAAGGGCAACAGCCTCAACGGGTGCGGGGCAAAGACAGGACATGCGGGGACCAAACAGCAATCGGTATTGTAATTGTCAACTGTCGAAGCTGCGTTGGTAAAGTACCGGAACTTCAAGCGCTGATAGAAAGCACCGAAGCTGAAATAGTTATAGGTACAGAAAGCTGGCTTAAGCCAGAGATAAATTCTGCCGAAATTTTTACAAAGGTACAGACGGTGTTTAAAAAGGATAGATTGCATGCAACTGGTGGTGGAGTGTTCGTCGCTGTTAGTAGTAGTTTATCCTGTAGTGAAGTAGAAGTGGATAGTTCCTGTGAATTATTATGGGTGGAGGTTACACTCAACAACCGAACTAGGTTAATAATTGGCTCCTTTTACCGACCTCCCGACTCAGCAGTATTAGTGGCAGAACAACTGAGAGAAAATTTGGAATACATTTCACATAAATTTTCTCAGCATGTTATAGTCTTAGGTGGAGATTTCAATTTACCAGATATAGGCTGGGACACTCAGATGTTTAGGACGGGTGGTAGGGACAGAGCATCGAGTGACATTATACTGAGTGCACTATCCGAAAATTACCTCGAGCAATTAAACAGAGAACCGACTCGTGGAGATAACGTATTGGACCTACTGATAACAAACAGACCCGAACTTTTCGAATCTGTATGTACAGAACAGGGAATCAGTGATCATAAGGCCGTTGCAGCATCCCTGAATATGGAAGTTAATAGGAATATAAAAAAAGGGAGGAAGGTTTATCTGTTTTGCAAGAGTAATAGAAGGCAGATTTCAGACTACCTAACAGATCAAAACGACAATTTCTGTTCCGACACTGACAATGTTGAGTGTTTATGGAAAAAGTTCAAGGCAATCGTAAAATGCGTTTTAGACAGGTACGTGCCGAGTAAAACTGTGAGGGACGGGAAAAACCCACCGTGGTACAACAACAAAGTTAGGAAACTACTGCGAAAGCAAAGAGAGCTCCACTCCAAGTTTAAACGCAGCCAAAACCTCTCAGACAAACAGAAGCTAAACGATGTCAAAGTTAGCGTAAGGAGGGCTATGCGTGAAGCGTTCATTGAATTCGAAAGTAAAATTCTATGTCCCGACTTGACAGAAAATCCTAGGAAGTTCTGGTCTTACGTTAAATCAGTAAGTGGCTCGAAACAGCATATCCAGACACTACGGGATGATGATGGCATTGAAACAGAGGATGACACGCGTAAAGCTGAAATACTAAACACCTTTTTCCAAAGCTGTTTCACAGAGGAAGACCGCACTGCAGTTCCTTCTCTAAATCCTCGCACAAACGAAAAAATGGCTGACATCGAAATAAGTGTCCAAGGAATAGAAAAGCAACTGGAATCACTCAATAGAGGAAAGTCCACTGGACCTGACGGGATACCAATTCGATTCTACACAGAGTACGCGAAAGAACTTGCCCCCCTTCTAACAGCCGTGCACCGCAAGTCTCTAGAGGAACGGAGGGTTCCAAATGATTGGAAAAGAGGACAGATAGTCCCAGTCTTCAAGAAGGGTCGTCGAGCAGATGCGCAAAACTATAGACCTATATCTCTTACGTCGATCTCTTGTAGAATTTTAGAACATGTTTTTTGCTCGCGTATCATGTCATTTCTGGAAACCCAGAATCTACTATGTAGGAATCAACATGGATTCCGGAAACAGCGATCGTGTGAGACCCACTCGCCTTATTTGTTCATGAGACCCAGAAAATATTAGATACAGGCTCCCAGGTAGATGCTATTTTTCTTGACTTCCGGAAGGCGTTCGATACAGTTCCGCACTGTCGCCTGATAAGCAAAGTAAGAGCCTACGGAATATCAGACCAGCTGTGTGGCTGGATTGAGGAGTTTTTGGCAAACAGAACACAGCATGTTGTTATCAATGGAGAGACGTCTACAGACGTTAAAGTAACCTCTGGCGTGCCACAGGGGAGTGTTATGGGACCATTGCTTTTCACAATATATATAAATGACTTAGTAGATAGTGTCGGAAGTTCCATGCGGCTTTTCGCAGATGATGCTGTAGTATACAGAGAAGTTGCTGCATTAGAAAATTGTAGCGAAATACAGGAAGATCTGCAGCGGATAGGCACTTGGTGCAGGGAGTGGCAACTGACCCTTAACATAGACAAATGTAATGTATTGCGAATACATAGAAAGAAGGATCCTTTATTGTATGATTATATGATAGCGGAACAAACACTGGTAGCAGTTACTTCTGTAAAATATCTGGGAGTATGCGTACGGAACGATTTGAAGTGGAATAATCATATAAAACTAATTGTTGGTAAGGCGGGTGCCAGGTTGAGATTCATTGGGAGAGTGCTTAGAAAATGTAGTCCATCAACAATGGAGGTGGCTTACAAAACACTCGTTCGACCTATACTTGAGTATTGCTCATCAGTGTGGGATCCGTACCAGGTCGGGTTGACGGAGGAGGTAGAGAAGATCCAGAGAAGAGCGGCGCGTTTCGTCACTGGGTTATTTGGTAACCGTGATAGCGTTACGGAGATGTTTAATAAACTCAAGTGGCAGACTCTGCAAGAGAGGCGCTCTGCATCGCGGTGTAGCTTGCTCGCCAGGTTTCGAGAGGGTGCGTTTCTGGATGAGGTATCGAATATATTGCTTCCCCCTACTTATACTTCCCGAGGAGATCACGAATGTAAAATTAGAGAGATTAGAGCGCGCACGGAGGCTTTCAGACAGTCGTTCTTCCCGCGAACCATACGCGACTGGAACAGGAAAGGGAGGTAATGACAGTGGCACGTAAAGTGCCCTCCGCCACACACCGTTGGGTGGCTTGCGGAGTATCAATGTAGATGTAGATGTAGATGTTTACTAAGCTTTCTGGTTTTTTCTGCCAACAATTAGTTGCTCAGCATGAAGCTGATTATCCAGTGCAAAGAGTTCATCATGAAGAACTTCAGAGATACGGTTGATTTTTCTCAAAGCAGAAACCTTCAAAACACAAGCCAAAAAGGTTTGTTAAGTATGTTTTCTATTTCTATATGTGACTTGAGAATCAAAGGCATTTGGTTTTGAAAGTGTATGAACTTACCGGATAGTTCTGTCGATTTTATGAAATTATGTGCTGCTTTCAATAAAGTTTGCTTGGAGGCATTCACAATGACATATCTGATTTGGACCGGACAGTAACAGAATTTGGTTTTGGAGGTATATGCTTAGGAAAGTTGTACTGAATATCATCCCACTGTTCCAAAATCCTGTTGGTTGGTACTAAAGCAGGCCACCTTGTTCTGTGTCTCAAAACCTTGTGATGTGGAGTGTTAGGTTGAATTCTTTGCAGTGAACAGACCATCTGGCAAAATGACCTTAAATATTGTGAGAAAACTAGAGGTTTCTTCACCTAAAGTCCTAAACAGTCCAAAGCCTTTACATAGCCATTATGCATTGTATGAATGTTGCAAGTTCCATTGTTTACAAATTGCCTGCTTTGGGTATCCTGGACAGCACTAATTAAAAGCTTAAATACTTTTGTATTGTTGTTAGGTCCATTTGTGATTCCTAGCATAAGGCATGTTGGCTTCATTTAATTTCTGACGTAATGTTTTACCAACTGCTTTGCTGAAAAAAGAATGTTCTTGGGTAGTGTGTTGATATGTAACACTCTGGTCAAAATGTAATGGTTGTTTGTGGTTCTTTTTTATCTTTAACATTGGTAGTGTCAATGAAACTCAGTGTGTAATATGATGAATATTCTCCTAACATATTTCCCAGAAATATGGTGCCAGTCCATATTCTTAGAGGAAAGTGAAAAATGTTCTTTAAGACTGTCAGAGAACATCTTCCTAAAAATTCCAAAAATATTATTTGACAAACCTATAGAGTAATTGGCAATCACTGATTTCATTGTCCAAATCAGTTCAATGGAACTATCCTTGGTAATTAACAACAATACTGTCAGCACACTTACAGTACATTGTGGTTATGTCTGATCTAAAAGTTCTACGTGTAACTGATGTGGTCTGCATTTCATTTCAAAGCTGTGTTTTGTTGAAAGTGAGTGGTTGAAAACTACCTGGAAACCTTGTCTCAAAATTAGTACAGCAAGAACATACTCTTCAAAATAGTTCATGTTTACTGATTCCCCTCTTGCAGAGACTTTACTTTCTCAGCTGTCATTTCAAGCTGTCACTATGGAATTTGCATTTCTTTGTTTTGAAAAATTTATTCTCAAAATTTAACAGAGTATCAGTAGCAGTTTGGTGTCTATGGCACAAAAATAGAAGCAATTATAGAGGAAATTTGACAGTAATATTTGTGCAAAATATAAAAAAGACTCAAAAGGAACAACTCGCAAATTTCAGAAGCCCCTCAGGTTAGATTATATCTACTTTCATTATTGCATTTCAGAAAGATAAATGAACAAACATGAAACTTGGATAACATAAATAAGTAATTTGCTTTTCTTCCAAAAAGAGCAAAATGGGTTGCCTTTACAATATCACCATCTACTCAAGTTATTACTCAGAACAGTGGAAAACATCAAAAGTTCTGCTCTTCCTAAAACTACGTACTCTTAGCTGATTACGTCCACCTTTTAGCATCCTTTCTTTAGCACTATCCAACCTAAGTTACAATCAACTGTACCTACTCCCACATCTCTCGCCCTACTGCAGGTTTGCATCGACACATTGTCCTGTTCCTCACTCTTCCCCCCCCCCCCCCCCAACTCCTGCAATATGCTGATGACACTAGTCTACCTAGCTGATCACATGTTCCAGCTTTCCGTGTCTCCCACTGCTAGGCAAGTTGGTTTATGAACAGAAATTACAAGTAAACCCATAGAAAAGCCAAGCCACCACCCCTTTGGTTGCACCACTTAGTATTTCTGTTGTCCACAATTCTATCTCCGACCAACCCAGCCCTCTGACAAGTACAATAAAGTATTGAGGACTAACCCTTGATGGAAAACTTAACATGAAATGCCACACCTCATCGTCCAACACAAATCTCAGAACTGACTAAAATATTGACAGGCCACACAGGAGTCAACATCTTTCTCTCGTTATCCACAGCCATAAAATCCTTGTCTGTGCTATCCCATGTAACTGCAGTATTGCTTGGATCTGTGCCTCCCAAAAATTCTACAAATTCCTTTAAATCTTGGAAACACACGTACTCTGCCTCACCTTCTGCATCTGTCTACCTTCCCCAACTCTCAACTCATCCAACTCACACAATCCAATGAAGCCCATTCCCTTATTTCCATCTCTGGTCATAATGCTCCACCTCACTCTGGCCTCCCTCTTTGTCAATGACTTTTAGTAGCTATGTGTGGTTCCACAGTTCCCCATACACATGCTCGTAATTCTACCTCCATCATGAAAAGATCCTTCTCATGAACCATCATAATAGCATCATCACAAGTGATTCAATTTTTATTTTAATACAACATTAAAAAGTTTTAAAATTCATAATAATTGTCAACCAAACTGTTTGTAAAAAATCATTAATTTAAAACTTCTAAAAAAGCTGGTGTGAAAGAGAGGGAGAGTGAGAGAATGTTGGTTATTCTAGTAAGAATACGCACAGCAACTGGGGGAAAGCCATAGCTGGCCAGCAGTTTGTTTGCTAGTGCCATCAGCATTAATAGTGTGTGTTTGAAGGATGATGAAACCGTGAAAAGGCAACAGGTTGTGGGAAATTCACACTTCATCACAGAATGTGCTCATATATAGAGATTTGCCCTCTTCGTAACGCAAGACAGGAGCTGATTGTGCAGACCTGACTGCTGGTGCAGGCACAAATGTTTCAGATCACACCTATCAAAACATGTCAAATGTAGGGCTCCACAGCAGATGATCCCTATATGAACCCCATGTTGGCCCAGTGATGTCGTCAATTATAAGGCTATTGTTATTTTACGTATTCATTACTGTATAATGAATATTTCACAGACAAAGGCACCATTTAGTTATCGCCTGAAACGTTTCATTATGTGCATGATTTCTTTCGTGCAGTATCTGCTTAACTATGGCTGAAGCAAGTTCTTGTATTTCCCCATTTCATTTTCCTCAGTGGATTCTGAGCAATTGAAGCGTTCCATTCTTGCATGTCTTCTTAATTGTAAGGTTTGGACTGATGACCCCAGATGTTAAGTCCCATTGCGCTTAGAGCCATACATTGTACTGTTTGGGCCAACTCCGTAATTTCGAATTTCTCTAGTTTCTTAAGCCTAGTTTACATGACATTAGGTTGCGCCACTTGTTGCGTGGAATGAATTGCACGCAAATGGTTTCATATATGACTGTAGACATGGCGAAACCAGTATACGCTTGTTTTGTCGTTTGGTCCCCGAGTCGTGTCTGAAATGAAAGTTTTGGCAGCTGCACATCGCACGAGTTGTGAGGGAGCTAAAGCTTGTTGCGTGGAATCGCTGCATAAGGGGGGGGGGGGGGGGGGGGGGGGAGAGAGTGTTTCGCTTCGTAACTGGATGAAGAAAAGACGTCAGCTCGGTTAATCAGCATCCTTGCTGAAATAATTTATAATGGACGATCCAAGAAGTTCTTTTAATTATCTTAGAATGTCACCAGAACAGTTCACGTTTCTTCTAAATAGCGTTAATTATACGATAAGGAACAAAGGTAAAGTAATGCATGAAGTTCACTAAGACCAATAATTAATAACATTAACAGTAATAATTATTAACATTAGCAGCAATGATTATTCCATGCAGGCCGCATTTAAGAAGAGAATGGTTTGCAAACTACTCTCTTTAAGATAATCTGCAAATTGACAATGTTTCAAAATTCTAACATGTGTGAATGGGGCGCACCGCAGCGATGTTTTCAATAGATGAATATTGAATAAAGAATGCAGCTTCTTGAATGTGTATAGCCTTTCCTCCTGTCAACAATATTCCTTAGCAAAGAGTTGGCCAACTCGAACGATGGGATTTTAGTCTTGTAGACGAGAGCATTGCCACAGCTAGAATTACACTTGCTTGAATTTTTCTTAATTCAGTTCTATATGTGCTCCTAAGTTAATAAATTTTTGCCCTGCAGCTCAGATATTGTCAAACCATCTGTTATGATTGCACATGAAGGTCTCAGCGGCAGCAATATGTTACTAATTTTTGTAATCAGCATCACTGAAATCCGACAAACACCTATGCAAAGCATAGATATCCAAGAAGCGAACATTATTCTCCGTTCCCTACTTCATATTTCAGTTTGTCTACACTCAATGAACACACACAACCTCAAAACTCAAGCAACTAGTATCGCCAAAGTTAGTTTCACCCAAGGTACGCAAAAAAACGAGTTGCGCAAACGCGCATGCGCAGTGACCGGTAGCGCAGTTGCCTGCAACCTAGTGTCGTGTAAAGTAGGCTTTATTCTCAGTAGACGAAATCGATTGTGACGTGACCGAATCGTTCGCCAATCGCCATTTTCTTTTTTTTTTCTTTTTTTTTCCCTTCACGTGTGTGCAATTTGTGTTTGACTCTTGCAGAGTTGGCAGTATTCGTAATCCTCCAATTCCTTACTATCAGATATGTTTTGCACATGCAGATAGGTGATGTGATTGACTTAACGTGGAATCTGTATGTCTCCAGCATTGCTTAGTGCAATCTACGTGTTTAATTCGATTGTAAAATTAAATTACAGTCTAGGGTGACTGGAGAGGTAAGCTCTATTTTATGTCGACTTGTAATTTTATTTGCATGAGTTTACATAAACGGTAATGTACTACATTTTGTCATTGTGTCGTTCAATCAACTTGAAGCAGTAGTAAACTGTGCGCTTTTTCAGAGCAAAGCTAGGAAACAAAACAGTGTGGTTTATGACTTCTCTGAAAACTACCTAGAACCGCAGTCTAATACATACGGTGACTACACTCGGGTTCGAAAGTCTTTACCTTTTGATAGATGGAGCGACACTAGCACCGCAAATGATGAGGAAGCAGTCAAATGAGTCGTAAGCGCAGTGTTTTTAATTGTTTTCTACTTCATCGATGGATAGTTGTTTTTTGTGTTCCATATGTTAACAAGGTACCATGAGACATGAATTATCGTAAAAGACATGTAAAAACTGCCGAATCACACTGATTCTATGACATTACACGCGTTCATGATAAATACTTTTGAATGTCCAAATTTGCAGCTTATTCCTCGCTGAAAGCAAGAGAATACAACACGTTTCATGCATGAAAGGCCTATATTTCTATCATTATCGTAAAAATTTTCAAAAATTTCTTATGGGATTCAGTGATTTGCCCTTTCTTTCGCTCACCCGACTTTTTAATACATGAATATTTTTGTAAACGTAATTACTCTTGCTTCAAAAACGTAGTGCTAAAGATTCTTGCCGTTTTTGGCTTAGACTATGGAATTGGTTTCTACTATGTCAGGAAATAGTTTTATCGCTTTTGGCAATTTGTCATCACGTCCACGTGATTTTCCCTTAAGCTACAGTTGTAGTGGCGTATTTGGTACGTTAATTCGTGTGGATACTATATTCCACGTAGGTTTCCTATGTTCCACACTCACTGATGTGGCTGAAATGTAGCAACAAAAAAAAACTATGCTTTGTACGGTAGATATACGATGTCTTTCTGCATAAGGTCAAGCCTTTTGGTGCTTACTAGATTTTTTTTGTTATGATAGGTAAACGACATTATTCAGTAAATGTCTGTATATTTCAGAATAATCGTAAATAAACTGTCCTGTAATGTGCTGTTTCGTATCTCCCAGGGTCCTTAGGAAACTAAAGAAAGACGAATGTGGCGTCGTTGTTAATTTTTATTGTATTACATATGCTTCCTATTGTAAAATCGTATCACAATCTAACATAGCAGTGGCCACACATCGCCTCGACTTTGCTGCCTACTGCACCAGCAGCGCGGCAAGTCGCCAGTAAGTAAAACTGTTGAGTTCAGTGCGATCGTGAAAGCGAATAATAGTTGTTTATTTTGGTTTGTATAATGGTTTTTACAGACGGGAGCGTCTGTAGTGCAATAAATTGCACCATCACCAACAGCAAGAAGATACCACATCTGTCTTTTTTTCAGGTTTCCTAAGGACCCTGAGAGGTATATACTCCTTGTTACTAAACTGTATTGTCAGGATTCGCTTTCAAACTAGGTGTATATTAATGATTAATGTTTCATTTTAGCAGCAGAAAATGGCCAGTGAATAGCGAGCGAAAAGATCTCACCAAAGGAGACACTGTTTACCTTTATAATAAGTTTTGATCGCTACACTTCGAACCAAACCAGTTCATGAATACAGACAATAGTAAACTTGCGTGGAATGCTGTACCCACACTGTTTGACATCCCAAATAAGCCACTTCAACTGACGATGGAGTGGAAATTGCCACAAAGGCTCGACAATCCGTCTAAAGCTGTGAAACAGCCCTATGGCACAGAAGCACCAATTCAACTATCCATATATCCAGGGGTAGATACAGCAATACCTCAAGGAGGGGGTGCTAAACATACCTTGAGCTACCTTTACTTGTACCGTAATAAGAAAGTCACATGCAAAGTTTCATTTAAACTGATTATACACATATAAAAAACAATGCCATCTTATGATATCAAAAAGGTTAAAATTTTGGTTCTCTTCCATAAATGATGAAGTCTATGCACCTATTCTTTCTGACAAATTGGTTAATTACAGTGTATTCTCATAGGTATGTGTTAGCTATCTATGTGCCAGACACAAACACGCATGCTACACAGGAAACTACAATTACAACTACTCGGTAATTCGATTCAGTCGAGTCGACTGACGAAAGAAACAAACTAATAGTCTGGGGGCTGACTAGTGGCGAAGGTGCGGGTGGCCTCACGAGGAGAGGGGCGGGTGGGCGCCTCCCATATGTATCCGCCACTGGCAGGTGGGCGCCTCCCATATGTATCCGCCACTGGCAGATTCATGTCAGTCATCAACACAGACGTGCTTTGAGGATGAAGTGGTTAGATTAAGTGCAGTTATCTGTGTCTTGCAAAAGTATGAGAAGTGTCAGAATGTGCAGATCGCTAGACTGTAAAACTACACTCCTGGAAATTGAAATAAGAACACCGTGAATTCATTGTCCCAGGAAGGGGAAACTTTATTGACACATTCCTGGGGTCAGATACATCACATGATCACACTGACAGAACCACAGGCACATAGACACAGGCAACAGAGCATTCACAATGTCGGCACTAGTACAGTGTATATCCACCTTTCGCTGCAATGCAGGCTGCTATTCTCCCATGGAGACGTTCGTAGAGATGCTGGATGTAGTCCTGTGGAACGGCTTGCCATGCCATTTCCACCTGGCGCCTCAGTTGGACCAGCGTTCGTGCTGGACGTGCAGACCGCGTGAGACGACGCTTCATCCAGTCCCAAACATGCTCAATGGGGGACAGATCCGGAGATCTTGCTGGCCAGGGTAGTTGACTTACACCTTCTAGAGCACGTTGGGTGGCACGGGATACATGCGGACGTGCATTGTCCTGTTGGAACAGCAAGTTCCCTTGCCGGTCTAGGAATGGTAGAACGATGGGTTCGATGACGGTTTGGATGTACCGTGCACTATTCAGTGTCCCCTCGACGATCACCAGTGGTGTACGGCCAGTGTAGGAGATCACTCCCCACACCATGATGCTGGGTGTTGGCCCTGTGTGCCTCGGTCGTATGCAGTCCTGATTGTGGCGCTCACCTGCACGGCGCCAAACACGCATACGACCATCATTGGCACCGAGGCAGAAGCGACTCTCATCGCTGAAGACGACACGTCTCCATTCGTCCCTCCATTCCCGCCTGTCGCGACACCACTGGAGGCGGGCTGCACGATGTTGGGGCGTGGGCGGAAGACGGCCTAACGGTGTGCGGGACCGTAGCCTAGCTTCATGGAGACGGTTGCGAATGGTCCTCGCCGATACCCCAGGAGCAACAGTGTCCCTAATTTGCTGGGAAGTGGCGGTGCGGTCCCCTACGGCACTGCATAGGATCCTACGGTCTTGGCGTGCATCCGTGCGTCGCTGCGGTCCGGTCCCAGGTCGACGGGCACGTGCACCTTCCGCCGACCACTGGCGACAACATCGATGTACTGTGGAGACCTCACGCCCCACGTGTTGAGCAATTCGGCGGTACGTCCACCCGGCCTCCCGCATGCCCACTATACGCCCTCGCTCAAAGTCCGTCAACTGCACATACGGTTCACGTCCACGCTCTCGCGGCATGCTACCAGTGTTAAAGACTGCGATGGAGCTCCGTATGCCACGGCAAACTGGCTGACACTGACGGCGGCGGTGCACAAATGCTGCGCAGCTAGCGCCATTCGACGGCCAACACCGCGGTTCCTGGTGTGTCCGCTGTGCCGTGCATGTGATCATTGCTTGTACAGCCCTCTCGCAGTGTCCGGAGCAAGTATGGTGGGTCTGACACACCGGTGTCAATGTGTTCTTTTTTCCATTTCCAGGAGTGTATAATGGGACAAGGAAAGCGCCTATTATTTTAAGTACAAAACTGTATCCAAAGGATCAAATAAAGGACAAATAACTTTTGAAGACTATATGATCACAATATTAAAAAAAAATATGCCTTTCACTTGTTAAGCTGGATTAGCAAGCCACTAAAGGAGAAACGTGCTGCAAGATGGAAAGACTAAAATGAGCTATTTACTCTAAATTTATTACATTACAGCACTGAGGCACACAGATTTTGTCAGAATGTTTTATGCTTCCATCAGTGTGTACATTACAGATATATGTGGAAACCACACAAATAAAATGTGGCGGTAAGTGACAGTATATCCCACCCACCTTTTGAAGTAGGAGGTACAGCATTTCTCCAATACTGGTAAACTAGTTTATCTACTGAATGTGTCATTGGGTAAAAATATGACAGCACTTCTGACAGTGTCATTACCTTCGAGGACTTGGGGTTTACACACACTGCATATTTCTCCCACTATTAGGCAATTGCTTGTCCCACTTACAATTATATAAAGATGAGGGTCATACAGTCGACAATGGTTAAAACGTGATAGTCCTACGGTATGACAAATGAGGCATCAATCCCTTTTGCATGTAGAGATACATACATGTCTGTGCTTCTTATGTGTGAGTTTGTGTGTTTATATTCTTTTGATATCAATATGGTAAGATGTAGTTCTATCCAGTGCCACAAATGTTTCTTCACGAACGTATTCTAGCTTGCCACTGAATTCACGATTTTTACCCCTATTTTGCGCTTATTTTAGAGTCATGTTTAGGAACATCTATGTCTTATGATATTACACAAACTCTTGGAGGCAAAAAAATAAGTCAAATATTTACGAAATCACGTAGGAAAGGGATGATAAACAAAGCGACACATCTGACGTTCTCCTTTCTTGCCACTTGGAGCGCTAATATCACTCCAGCTGTCAAATGGTAACAACGTTTACAGAGTGTCGCGACTGTTATGTTAGACTGTGACCGTATTCAGAAACCTGGGGTGGTGCTATCGCTGTGGGTAACAAAAACGAGACTGTGTCGCGACACTCACTGCTGTAGAAATTATTATACCGTTTGACAGCTGGAGCGACACTATCTCTCTAAGCGGCGAGAAAGGAGAAAGTCAGATGCGTCGTAAGAATAATGTTTGTTTTGTACCTCTTTCCTACGTGTTTTACGAAACATTTTGATTATTTTTTTGCCTCCATGAGTTTTTGTGATATCAGATGATTCTCAAATAAGCGCAAGTAGGACTAAAAATCAGTAATCCAGTGGCTAGCTACAACACATTCATTAAGAAACACCTGTGACATTGGAAAGATCTGCAGCTTACCACGTTGATATCAAAGGAAAATAAACTCACAGATTCACATGTAAGAAGCACAGACATGTATCTCTACATGTAAAAGGAATCGACGCCCCCATTTGTCGTTCCATAGGCCTGCTACGTTTTAGTCATTGTTGCCTGCTGCCACAATTATGACCTTCATCTTTATATTATTCTGGTGTGACAAATAGCTGCCAAATAGCGGAAGAAATGTGCTGTGCATGTAAATCTCAAGTCCTCAAAGCCAATAACACTGTCAGAAGTGCTGTCATATGTTAAATTTACCATTAGAGACGTTTCATCCAATGACATATTCAGTAGTTTATCAGTACCTGCCTTAAAAAATGGAATGTATTGTCACCTATCCCATATTTTATTTGTATGCCTTCCTCATGGCTCTGTAATGTATACACTGACGGAAACACAAAACATTCTCACAAAACCTGTATGCTTGAGAGGCTGAATATAATAAATTTAGATCAAATAGCTTATTTTCATCTTTCCATCTTGCAGCACATTTCTCCTCCAATGGCACGCTAATCTGGCTTAACAACAAGTCAAGGACATCTTTTTTTAAATATTGGGATCCTATATAGTCTTCAAAATTTGTTTGTCCTTCTTCACTTGATCCTTCTGATACAGTTTCTGTTGGTATCTGTACTTAACAATAATAGGCACCTTCCTTATCCCATAATAGTTTTGCACAAAGTCTAGCGATCTGCACATTCTGACACTTCACATGCTTTTGCAATACATGAATAACTGCACTTAATCTAACCACTTCATCATCATCAGAGCAGGTCTGTGTTGACGATTCAGATGAATCTGGTACTGATACACAGAGAGTTGAACTGGCTGCCTCTGTGCCATAGGAGTGTTTTACAGCGCTAGACAGACTGTCGAAGCTTTGTGACAGTTTCTTATTCATCATCAGTTGAGGTGACTTATTTGGGATCTGAAACACTGTGGGTATTGCATTCCACATGAGTTTATTATTGCCTACATGCATGAACTGGTTTTGTCTGAAGCATAGCGAACAAAACTTAACATTATTATAAAGGAGACAGGGTCTTTTTTCATAAGATCTTCTTGTCTGCTATTCACTAGCCATTTTCCAGTCCTAAAACGAAACATTAATCAATAATACACATGATGGTACGTACCTCTCAGGGTCCATAAGAAACGTAAAAAAGATAGATATGATACCTTCTTCTTGCTGTTGCTTCAATTTATTGGTCTGCAGACGTTCCCATTTATAGAACTCATTGTACAAACCAAAATAACTAATATTTGCTTTCGCTTTCACAATCGCCCAGGACTCAACAGTTTTACTTACTGGCCACTTGGCACGTCGCTGGCACTGTAGGCAACAAAAACGTGGCGAAGTGTCGTAACCATGGTCGCGACTGTGCTTTTAGATTGTAGTAGGACACTGATCGTCAAACTGGAGTGCACGGACTGCACACAGCCTGAATCAAAGTATTGATGTCGTCCACAGTTTTCAGCTGTGTTTTCTTGGTGATTCGCATCTAGCAACAACTAACGTTAATAGTTTCTTCAGAGTGTGGTTTTGCTACTCAGTAAGAAACAAAAATACTTACAGAGACAGTAATATTTTACAATGTTCTTAGTTTTAATGGACATTGGTAAATCTGGCCGTGGGCTAACTGAAGATGACCTTGTATCTCCGGAGCAGAGGGTAAGTAGCATGGACACTGCACGATTACATGATGTGAGGGGGAGAATCTGTTGTTGTCTTCCAGTACTGACAACTCACGAGCGAGCACCACTCATACTGATCTGCATTTACATCGTAACACAGACGTACATGACTAGACTGGCAAAGATATCTTTAACTAGAGCCTGAATTTTGGTGAGGTAAGATGGCGGCTTCAGCAAGTTCGTATATGGTACTCAGGCCCCCACAACCGCACGAGTGGTCGGCTGTGAAGAGCAGACAAATTGAATAGCTGGCCGGTGGCCATTAGAGTGGTTAACTGACGCGCTGAGTTCGAATGTTTATACATCGCTTTTGGTTATAAAATGCCTTCCCCTGAGTTAGGTCACAAAAATAATGCATCATTTAAATATGTTACTACAGTATACATCTTAATTTATGAACAAACAGCAACTAGTCACTGTTTATGAATTTATGTACTACATGGAATCTGCCGTAGCTAAAAGTTATGTACTGGACCCCTAGCATTTTTTGCAGTTCATTTACGATAGATGTACGCAAAATGCATCAAAATACTCGAAGATTTGCCCACTATGTTAATAGACATTTTCTGATTCTACCTTGCTTTAGATTTTATGATGAGAAGTGCGTTATATATGGCATAGTCCTTTGGCAACTCACGACCAAATTATCAAGTTTCAACCTAACTTAGACCATGAAAACACTACCGATCACCCAGCTACAACAAACAAGACTTCAGGCAGGCATCCAGCATCGCACTAGTCACAATAGGCTATTTACTTTCGAAGATGTACACTTCAGTTTATATGTGTGGTTTTTTCATCAGTTTCTGAACAACTTCATAGCCCCACAGAATGAAACATGTCAAATAAACAAACATTTGCACAAGTACTGTCAAAAATAACAGTTACTGTCCAAAAATGTAAGGGCAGTAACGTATCACTTCTGAAAATGTAAGTCCCTGATCTAATCTAGAGTTACAGCATGTTGAGTAATTTACACTTTCTGTTATACATGAACATACATTCCCCTCTATGAAAGTTAGACTTACAGCACACAAGCAATATTTACTTTCTACTGTCCCTGAAGAATAGTAATACCCACCTCCCTATGAAGGCTGTCCAATTTTAGCTTATGAAAAATATTCATTTCTTAACTGCATGATAACATCACACTTACCTAGGTAAAAGAAACGTCATCCACAGTAGTAGTCAAACAGTAGTTGATAGTTTTAGAGAAAAAGTAACTGCTCTGAATAATGAATCTAAGATCAACCAGCAAAAAATTAATCTTGCCGTTATTGCTACTAAGTTTAACCAGCAAAGTTTTATTGTATTTTTCAGTCAAAAATTTGTAATATATTCCAGACAAATGCAACAAGCTGTTTAATGAGACTTCAAGATTTTTTATTCAAAGTTTACAAATGAAAATCATTCTAATTTTAAACCTCTTTATTATAGATTAAGGAACAAAACAGATTTATTAAAGTCTTGCCTTAGCATTTCTTTGTGAAGAGTAAAATTGTAACTACCTGCTACATGATGCAATCTGGTTCTCATATAACATGAAATTATGGCCCTTAATAGTTGTACAATATGATTTTCTGGCAGTAAATTGTCTCTCTGACATGGACATTTAATTCTTCAAATACACTGAAGTGCTGTAGTTTCTCCAGTACTTTAATTTCCACTACAAGTTTAATATTGCCTCTAGGTGCCTTTTCTCCATTTACAGCTTGTATTTCTCTTAAAATAATTTCGCACTGAGAACATACTATTACAATGCTATGTGAAGGTATTGTCAAGCCTCCACTATTTTTCCTTCTTAAAAACTTGTTATACATTCAATCATCCTAAGTTCCAAAAAGGGAAGACTCCATGTTGAACACATTACAACCTATTTCAAATGCTGCACAACATAGCCAGCTATGTACACTACAATATTTTCTTAATATTCTGTCAGGATGGAGGGTGACTTATTATAGCCATGGCCTGGTATGTGAGACCAATTTTCATTCAAGTCAGATACAAGGCCTATATCAATATCATTCACTCGACTTTTTGAAAATATGACTGGATCAAACCACATTTCTTGAAACATATCCTTTTTCCAAGATAATAATGGAGTTACAGATTCTGATGAACAGTTCCCAGTGCTTTTAGATTTTATCTCATTCCTCACTAATAGTTGCCTGTAAGCAGAACGATCATTATTCCAACCAAACCTACCTCATATCATGCAGAAAAACATCTCTATATGATCTTGGCTGAATTTATACATTAACAAATGTTTGAGGTAATCAGTCTGAACAAGATCAACAAACCGCCCCCTAATACTGTGGATTATGCATAAGAATCCTATTATTGGAGTTTTACACTGTGTCTTATAGATCTCGTTTCCAGTAATATCTTTCAAACTCAATAAATAAGATTCTGTCTTTGATAGAAAAGGCTCCCAGATGGGACTGTTTGAGACCTGTGAAGCAGATTTGTAACCAACTGCTAATGGACTTTTGCAGTAGCAAATGTCAAATAGCCTATCAAACATTTCACAAAAATCTGCTGTACCTTTAGCATCTTCAAAGGTATCAAGTTGTAGGTCTTCACTTAAGTACCTTAGGCTTGTACAAACTGAGGAACTAGGCGCTTGTACAGCTAATTTTACTTTCATCTTTTGTCTCTGAAATGTAACATGATTTCTTTGCAATCTGTTACCTAGAAGTAGGCCCTCCTGACGCTGTAATTTTTCTAATGCAACTATGTGTTCCCACCTGATGACATTTCCATGCACATCTATCACCACTTTCATATCTGAAAATAAATTTCTTACTAATTTTAACGTATGACAGGCATCAAGCAATATAAATACTCTTTTGGCAGTACTGGGATGCAAAACGTAAGGCTGCAAATGGTTAACATTCGTAATTGCTTTTAGTTTTGAGGCAAGTGTGAAGTTAGTGTTTAGACCATCAAATGTGACGCCCACACACTTCATATTAACTTTGTACAAGAGTGAGTGCATTCTGCACCACACCAAACTTTTCTTCAGAGGACATGCTATTAACTAAAAAATATGCAATTGGGATTTTCCAATTAGCGTTTACACCCACAACAAGAAGCACTAATGCTTCTTTGGCTTCCACTAACTCTTCATTCTGAACCCCAAAACCTCTGTCAACATAGCCAATGAACTGATTCCCATCCCAGTCTAGTCTTTTTTTAATCAGCATTTTATCGAATGTTAAACGTAAACATCACCATTTACCTGCATTGCTCTTTCTGAAATTGCTGAAAATGTTTCAGCAGTAAACCCTGGCTTTCCATCTACAGAGTTGTACCAGCATCTTAGTGTATTTGGATGTGGCAAAGCTAAGTCTTATGAGTCACGCACATATTCATATGCACATGGAGAATAAAAATACAAAGTTAATGAAAACCACTTCAGTTTTTCAGAGTAGTCATTGTTCTTGCCAGAAAACATTCCCCTAAATAATTCTACAGAGACATCGGAAAAAACCTCCTCAATTAGGCCAGCAGTTCTCTCACTGATTAAGTTTTTGGCTTGCAAATCAGTCACAAGCTCCTTTAAACACTTTATTTTCTCTCCTTGTCTTTCACACTTCACTTTCTTTGCATACAATTGTTTTCATATGCTTCTAATCACACAATCCTTCTTTTCTATTATTTCACTACACTGTCTTTTGTATGTCCTTGTACTTTTTTGCAGTGAATAATTGTGATCATTGTTAACACTACCAGTACTTGGTGTGGGTTCTGCTTCCATTTCTTGTTCAGCTGTGGCAGTGGAACTAGCTGCTTTAGTAGAAGTTTTCGAGGTACGTGGTGTATTTGTCTAAAACAGAAATATTTATCAACATTACTAAACTAGGAGAGTGAAGAACAAAACAGTCTTATGATAATTAGTTAGTTGCTTGTTTCATGATTTAAACGCAATAAACATTATGATAAGCACAGTATAAGGTTTATACTACACATATGATTATAACTTCAACTATGCTCCCTGCCGCCGTTGGATAAGCAGCTGCAGCAGCAAGTCGTATACTCCTAGCTCACTCATTTGTTACATAGTTTAATTCCTAATTTCTTTACGTGTTTTTGGTACTTGCATTGTTTAATTCATAAATTTTGGGCGTATTATAGTATTTGAGAGTTGTAGCATCGCGTTTTAGTACCTGAATAGTGTAAATTCGCGTAGTCGTTTGTCTTCTGTTTTTGTTTTGAACGGCCAGTGTCGGTTGGTCACAGTCAGAGTGCTCCCTGCCACCGTTGGATAAGCAGCTGCAGCAGCAAGTCGTATACTCCTAGCTCACTCATTTGTTACATAGTTTAATTCTTAATTTCTTTGCGTGTTTTTGGTACTTGCATTGTTTAATTCATAAATTTCGGGCGTATTATAGTATTTGAGAGTTGTAGCATCGCGTTTTAGTACCTGAATAGTGTAAATTCGCGTAGTCTCCTTCCGCCGCCGAGCAGTGTCAGCAGTGCGCAAGTAGCAGCATTACTGCATTTACTAGGCAATCTTGTATTTTAATAACCGTTTAAATTTTGTCGATTTGTTTGCGCTCTCTGTAGATTAGTTCAGACGTTCTTTGCAAAACAGTTTTTAGCATGGATAGGGACTGCAACTGCTGTGTTCGGATGCAGGCTGAGTTGGCATCCCTTCGCTCCCAGCTTCAGGCAGTGTTGGCTTTGGTCACACAGCTTGAGGCTGTTGCCAATGGGCATCACTGCGGGGGTCCGGATGGGGGTTTGTCGGGGACGGCCAGCTCGTCCCACGCATCCCCTGATCGGACTACAACTGTGGTTGCCCGGGATACTGCCTGCATTGAGGCTGATCCCTCACCTGTGGTAGAGTGGGAGGTCGTCTCAAGGTGTGGCAGGGGGCGAAAGACATTCCGGAGGGCTGAACGGAAAGCCTCTCCAGTTTGTCTGACGAACCGGTTTCAGGCTCTGTCTCAGGCTGATACTGATCTTCGGCCTGACATGGCTGCTTGTCCTGTTCCAGAGGTTGCCCCTCAGTCTGCAAGATCCGGGAAGTCGCAGAGGGTGGGCTTACTGGTAGTTGGGAGCTCCAACGTCAGGCACGTAATGGGGCCCCTTAGGGAAATGGCAGCAAAAGAGGGGAAGAAAACCAATGTGCACTCCGTGTGCATACCGGGGGGAGTCATTCCAGATGTGGAAAGGGTCCTTCCGGATGCCATGAAGGGTACAGGGTGCACCCATCTGCAGGTGGTTGCTCATGTCGGCACCAATGATGTGTGTCGCTGTGGATCGGAGGAAATCCTCTCTGGCTTCTGGCGGCTATCTGATTTGGTGAGGACTGCCAGTCTCGCTAGTGGGATGAAAGCAGAGCTCACCATCTGCAGCATCGTCGACAGGACTGACTGCGGACCTTTGGTACAGAGCCGAGTGGAGGGTCTGAATCAGAGGCTGAGACGGTTCTGCGACCGTGTGGGCTGCAGATTCCTCGACTTGCGCCATAGGGTGGTGGGGTTTCGGGTTCCGCTGGATAGGTCAGGAGTCCACTACACGCAACAAGCAGCTACACGGGTAGCAGGGGTTGTGTGGCGTGGGCTGGGCGGTTTTTTAGGTTAGATGGCCTTGGGCAAGTACAGAAAGGGCAACAGCCTCAACGGGTGTGGGGCAAAGTCAGGACATGCGGGGACCAAGCAGCAATCGGTATTGTAATTGTCAACTGTCGAAGATGCGTTGGTAAAGTACCAGAACTTCAAGCGCTGATAGAAAGCACCGAAGCTGAAATCGTTATAGGTACAGAAAGCTGGCTTAAGCCAGAGATAAATTCTGCCGAAATTTTTACAAAGGTACAGACGGTGTTTAGAAAGGATAGATTGCATGCAACCGGTGGTGGAGTGTTCGTCGCTGTTAGTAGTAGTTTATCCTGTAGTGAAGTAGAAGTGGATAGTTTCTGTGAATTATTATGGGTGGAGGTTACACTCAACAACCGAACTAGGTTAATAATTGGCTCCTTTTACCGACCTCCCGACTCAGCAGTATTAGTGGCAGAACAACTGAGAGAAAATTTGGAATACATTTCACATAAATTTTCTCAGCATGTTATAGTCTTAGGTGGAGATTTCAATTTACCAGATATAGACTGGGACACTCAGATGTTTAGGACGGGTGGTAGGGACAGAGCATCGAGTGACATTATACTGAGTGCACTATCCGAAAATTACCTCGAGCAATTAAACAGAGAACCGACTCGTGGAGATAACATCTTGGACCTACTGATAACAAACAGACCCGGACTTTTCGACTCTGTATGTACAGAACAGGGAATCAGTGATCATAAGGCCATTGCAGCATCCCTGAATATGGAAGTTAATAGGAATATAAAAAAGGGAGGAAGGTTTATCTGTTTAGTAAGAGTAATAGAAGGCAGATTTCAGGCTACCTAACAGATCAAAACGAAAATTTCTGTTCCGACACTGACAATGTTGAGTGTTTATGGAAAAAGTTCAAGGTAATCGTAAAATGCATTTTAGACAGGTACGTGCCGAGTAAAACTGTGAGGGACGGGAAAAACCCACCGTGGTACAACAACAAAGTTAGGAAACTAATGCGAAAGCAAAGAGAGCTCCACTCCAAGTTTAAACGCAGCCAAAACCTCTCAGACAAACAGAAGCTAAACGATGTCAAAGTTAGCGTAAGGAGGGCTATGCGTGAAGCGTTCAGTGAATTCGAAAGTAAAATTCTATGTACCGACTTGACAGAAAATCCTAGGAAGTTCTGGTCTTACGTTAAATCAGTAAGTGGCTCGAAACAGCATATCCAGACACTACGGGATGATGATGGCATTGAAACAGAGGATGACACGCGTCAAGCTGAAATACTAAACACCTTTTTCCAAAGCTGTTTCACAGAGGAAGACCGCACTGCAGTTCCTTCTCTAAATCCTCGCACAAACGAAAAAATGGCTGACATCGAAATAAGTGTCCAAGGAATAGAAAAGCAACTGGAATCACTCAATAGAGGAAAGTCCACTGGACCTGACGGGATACCAATTCGATTCTACACAGAGTACGCGAAAGAACTTGCCCCCCTTCTAACAGTCGTGTACCGCAAGTCTCTAGAGGAACGGAGGGTTCCAAATGATTGGAAAAGAGCACAGGTAGTCCCAGTCTTCAAGAAGGGTCGTCGAGCAGATGCGCAAAACTATAGACCTATATCTCTGACGTCGATCTATTGTAGAATTTTAGAACATGTTTTTTGCTCGAGTATCATGTCGTTTTTGGAAACCCAGAACCTACTCTGTAGGAATCAACATGGATTCCGGAAACAGCGATCGTGTGAGACCCAACTCACTTTATTTGTTCATGAAACCCAGAAAATATTAGATACAGGCTCCCAGGTAGATGCTATTTTTCTTGACTTCCGGAAGGCGTTCGATACAGTTCCGCACCGTCGCCTGATAAACAAAGCAAGAGCCTACGGAATATCAGACCAGCTGTGTGGCTGGATTGAAGAGTTTTTAGCAAACAGAACACAGCATGTTGTTATCAATGGAGAGACGTCTACAGACGTTAAAGTAACCTCTGGCGTGCCACAGGGGAGTGTTATGGGACCATTGCTTTTCACAATATATATAAATGACCTAGTAGATAGTGTCGGAAGTTCCATGCAGCTTTTCGCAGATGATGCTGTAGTATACAGAGAAGTTGCAGCATTAGAAAATTGTTGCGAAATGCAGGAAGATCTGCAGCGGATAGGCACTTAGTGCAGGGAGTGGCAACTGACCCTTAACATAGACAAATGTAATGTATTGCGAATACATAGAAAGAAGGATCCTTTATTGTATGATTATATGATAGCGGAACAAACACTGGTAGCAGTTACTTCTGTAAAATATCTGGGAGTATGCGTGCAGAACGATTTGAAGTGGAATGATCATATAAAATTAATTGTTGGTAAGGCGGGTACCAGGTTGAGATTCATTGGGAGAGTGCTTAGAAAATGTAGTCCATCAACAAAGGAGGTGGCTTACAAAACACTCGTTCGACCTATATTTGAGTATTGCTCATCAGTGTGGGATCCGTACCAGATCGGTTTGACGGAGGAGATAGAGAAGATCCAAAGAAGAGCGGCGCGTTTCGTCACAGGGTTATTTGGTAACCGTGATAGCGTTACGGAGATGTTTAATAAACTCAATTGGCAGACTCTGCAAGAGAGGCGTTCTGCATCGCGGTGTAGCTTGCTCGCCAGGTTTCGAGAGGGTGCGTTTCTGGATGAGGTATCGAATATATTGCTTCCCCCTACTTATACCTCCCGAGGAGATCACGAATGTAAAATTAGAGAGATTAGAGCGCGCACGGAGGCTTTCAGACAGTCGTTCTTCCCGCGAACAATACGCGACTGGAACAGGAAAGGGAGGTAATGACAGTGGCACGTAAAGTGCCCTCCGCCACACACCGTTGGGTGGCTTGCGGAGTATAAATGTAGATGTAGATGTAGATATATGCTGAGTATTTACAGAAAAAAAGCACATTTCAAAACACACACACACACACACACACACACACACACAAGTTAAAATAAAATATGGTTCACAAAGAAAAATTTACCTTCTGCTGTATATGGTTTGGAAAACGAAAGATGGATGGAACAGCATCATCTTTCAGCTTTCTGCGATTTACGTAATTTGCAAGGAAACAACTTTCTTCAAAATGATCGGAACACATAAAATGGTATTTTATCGGTCGGAAATCTTGTCTCCTGACAGCGTGTAACCATTTTTGTGATAGCTGTGGTTTTGAGAAAGGAAACCTGCAAATAGATGCACAGACATTATGCTAATACCGTGTTACAAAAACATTTATTAAGCAAGTGCACTGACATACAGAACAACTTAAAATATCCACATACCTGGGAAATGTAATATTCGTTCCTTTCTCGAATTCATTTGTACAATTAATTGCTGCACAACTCTTCACCATTGTACTTCTTTTGATTGGAACGTACAGACAGTAGAGTTACGAGTAACAAATACTGTATGTATGCCCCAACAAATACACAACGTTGAATCAGGGTCTTCATAAACAACAATACTACACAACACATTAGACTACAACCACTATAATGGCGTCTAGCTGAAGGTTCAAATTATCCCGTGACTGCAGCGCCATCAGTGAGTCTAGTTCATGGAGGTAAGAATTACCTCCATGGTCTAGTTATTTTTTACAAGGTCTTTGATGGTACTACTAGTTTCTTCTGTAAGCAAATGATACTGTAATCTTGACAAGGTGGTCTAATCAAGTTCTGCAGTTGAGCAAATATTTGCGCACTAGTTGAGTTTAACACATACATTGTAGAATTGTGTTATGAGAAGAACATCAAGTTGCATGTACATGGTTTAAAAGCAGGCCATAGTTTTCGTAAGAACACTCAAATGAAGAAAGACACTTGATTAACAAACATGTTCTACTTACAGGAGCACTTTCATAACGGGTATACAATTCGAAGAAATTGATCAAAACTGCTTAAAAACTCAGCATTACGCTATGTCTGATAATACTAGATGTATGTAACCCCGTAAAATTTACATAAACTCTTTGTTCACTGCTAGTATTTCAGATAAGATAAACTGTAATGGAATTATTTTGGATTACATATAACTCAAATACATGACATGTTCCTCTCCTTGTATCTTCTGTCTACTGTACGAGAAATTAGAACCAACCATGATGCATGTATTAATCATTTTGTCAAAACTCTTAAGGTAGCATAGTTATATCACTTTATCCCGATTTCTTATGACTGTTTTATCAATAAATAAACAGCTGTTTACACGTCCTTTGCTCTCACTACCATACTACCATAATTTGCTTACTGAAATACTGGCTTCGGTATCACCTCTATAGGCTATTTGGTAACACTGATGATACTGTACACGTTATTGCCAGTCTAATAATGTACGTCAGTGCATCTGCATGACTATTCTGGAATTCGCATGTAAGTGCTTGGCAGATGGTTCATCGACCCCTCTTCAGATGAATTCTCTGCCGTTCCACTCTCGAACAACGCAAGGAAAGAAAAAACGAAAACACGTCTTTTCTGTGTGAGCTGCGATTTCTCGTGTTTTATCACGATGGGAATTTCGTCTTATAAAGGTGAGTGTCAACAAAATATTTTCGCATTTGGAGGAGAAACATGGTGATTGAAATTTTACGGAAAAGTCCCAGTTAAAGGAAAGGGCCTTTGTTTCAATGATTGATCAGTTGCTATGGCATAAATTCTGACAGAAGTAACATGGCTTTATGAATGCACATTACAGAGATGATCATCTTCAAATGCTGTACTTATCTGTAACAAGAGACATTACATTACGGCTGTTGTAATACAATGCAATGAGTAGAAGACAAATGGCATTCAAAATATTTAATAAACATTTGTGATCATGTCTCATATTACATAACATATTTAAATATAAATGCAATTACTGTTATTAATCATCCACTCACGCAGACTACACTTCAGCAGCCAATTACGATGTCACAATTTTGGGGTCGCTGAGAGTGACAGCAGCTCAAATGAAGAACAGTCGACACAAAGTGTTTAGCAGAGTGCCGACTACTAAGGATCAGTACGTAGGGTGCAGTGGCCAACTAATCGCACCCTTAGCATAGCTAGTCTATTGGGAAGTCAAGCATACTAACTGATGTAGATTAGCAATTAATAACAACATCGGTACATCTGGCAACCAAGGTGGCGCCCCACGATACCTGTATTGACACTCAAGCAAAAACTTTTGTTGATCACTGACCTAGACCAAATAGTGGAGAAGCCCACTCACAATGGAAGTTACGAGTGCAACAGTGAAACAGGCTATTTGGCAACCCTGGAAACAACATGTAACAATAGGAATCAGAAAACGGGAGTAGTGTCATGAGGACAACAAACCTTTGACATTGACCCTTATATTGCTGTTCAGTAGAGATGGTGTCGGACCAGTGAATAACTTGCTGTTGATGTGAAGGTGTATTACAAAAACAGTGATAGTTACGTGGCCATGAAGTGTGTATTTTGTGCTCATTACAGTTTGATGCATCACACCCCAGGCCTGTCAGTACATGCTATCAAGGTGTGGATATGGAACTTTAAGGAAATGGGTGATACAATGTGAAAGAGGGGTGGAAGGGCAAAATACATGTCTGCACCATAGAATGTTGCAGGGATGGGAGAAGCCTTCAGATGAAGTTCCAGGTGTCAAGCAGGCATTGAAACTTAATCTGTTGGATTGTAGTGTGTGGTGATTATTGCACAAGGAACTGCAATACCACTCAAACAAAATTCAGAGAGTGCAAAAACTGAATGCAGACAATCTCCCAAAGGGACTACGTTCTTGCTGAGAATGGTTGGAACGTGTGATTGACAACCCACACTTGTGTGACATTCTAATCATGAATGATAAGCCTAATTTTTGTGCATCACATTTTTTTAACAAGCAAAATTTAGATGCTGGTCATTTGAAAATCCTGAAATGCTTCATGAAATGCCATTTCACAGTCAGAAACTGATATTGTGGTGCAGTGTACCATCATTTGGAAGTGTAGAACTTATTAAGATGATTGCGGCAATATTTTTATTTTTAATGCACAACATTATTTTCACATGTTGAACCATTTACTAGTGCAATAGCCTTCTGATCTTCCTGTAACTGCAAACACTTTCTTACAACAAGATGGGGCCTCATGCCATATTTAGTAGCATTTCATTAACGCACTACAGGATATTTTTCTTGGTCATGTCGTCTCCAAAAATGGGGAAATTCCCCGGCCTCCAAGATCCCCTGAACTTTCAGTGTGTGGTTTCTTCCTTTGGGGTCACTTGAAATCTCAGACCTCCTGGTGTGACCCACCATACACGATCCAGGGGCCTAAGGACCAAATTTGGGAGGACATTAATCCAATTACAGTGCCAGTCCTGCAGGATCTGATGTCTAGCTTCCTCAAAAGACTTGAAATGTGTGTGACGTAAAATGGAGGTCACCTACGAGATGGCACATTCAAGCGATGGGCATTTTAGATTGAAAGCTTTGTAAATTCATGTATTATTTCTCTTATATCTGTGAATAAATTTGTATCACTGGTGGAGATTTCAGAATCGCCCATTTCACTGCCATACCTTTTATTCTGGTCCCAAAAGGTGTAGAAGTAACTTCAGGTGTGCCCCAGGGAAGGACATTGGGACCCTTGCTGTTCATGTTGTACGTTAATCACCTTGTGAAGAATATTAACAGTAAACTCAAACTTCTCACAACTGATGCAGTTACCGACAATGAAGTACAGTCTCAAAGCAGCTGTACAAGTATTTTGTCAAATATTGGTAAGATTTCAAAGTGATACAGTGACTGGCAACTTGCTTTAAATGTTCAAAAATATAAATTTGTGCACTTCACAAACTGAAAACACATAGTATCCTATGGATATCAGTGAGTCACTGTTGGAATCCGTAAACACATTATGAACACACAGTGGAACAATCATATAAGCTCAGTCATGAGTAAAGCAGGTAGCAGAATTAGATTTGTTGGTAGAATACTAGAGAAATGCAAGCAGTCTATAAAGGAGATTGCTTACATGTCACTTTTGTGACCAGTCCTAGTATATTGCTCAAATGCGTGGGACCTGTACCATGTAGGATTAGCAAATGACATTGAATGTCTACAGAGAAGGGCCACACAAATAGCCACAGGTTTATTTGACCTGTGGGAGAGTGTCACTGAGATGTTGAAAGAGCTAAACTTGCAGACTCTTGAAGATAGACAGAAACTATCACAAGCAAGTCTACTAATGAAGTTTCAAGAATCGGCTTTAAATGACGACTATGGGTATATACTATAACCCTCATGAGGATAAGATTAGATTAAAGGGGGGATGTAAAGGATCATGGTCCAAAAGAATCCATTGTTCAAAAACATTATTTTCTTGATCTACACAGTTTAATCTATACTGTGTGTGAATTTTATCGTGATAGCAACTTTAGAAATGCGTTTGAATTGTTAAACTTATTAACTCTGCAGTGGCTGCCACTACCACGTTTTCCGAAATTTGGGAAACTAAATGCTTCAGCGGAATTTTTGTCAGTGTGAACACTATTTTCTTTCAATATCTTAGGCTGACATCTATATCTTTGCCTGAAAACTTTCATGCATGTGGTTTATTTACATTTTGACAATACTAACACGTATTAGTAAGTGAAAGGTTGAATTTGCAAACTTTTACATGGAAGTCAAGTTTTAGGCATAAAGGATGGTGAAAAAACTGTGTTTAGGAAATGGAGGTTTCATGGAAATCAGTTTACCAAAAAAACGAGTAAACAGCTCGAAATGCAGACCATAAGCTCTCAGCTTCTGCATTGACACTTGGGACAGGAGACTTGTTGAGGTGCGTGAATAATGTTGATATGGATTCCACTGGATTCAGACTTATCGATTTAGAGCTTCTCAGCCAGGCTATAAGGTTTTCATGTTCATGTGTTAGCTGTAAAAATACGGAAGTCGTGATTTTTGTTGAAGAAAAAAGAGTCGGAATAGCTTGTGATTTTAAATTAATTTGTGGGGCTATGAATTTTCATGTTCCACCTCCAGAAAAAAAAAGAAATGAGACTGGTACTCTGGTACCTTTGAAAGCAATTTCAGGTTAGAATATGCTCTGAGGTGCCTTGGACAGGGCAGGGAAGGAGGTAATTTATTGTGCGGTTTTCTGAACATGGCTCCACCTTGCACAAGTTTCGAAAATATAAATAAAGAAATGTCTGATACTGTATGCGATGCTGCCAAAGTTTCTATGAAGAAACCAATGGAGGAATTAGTGGAAATAAACCAAAAAGGAATATACCCTGGGGTAGATATTCATGACAGTGAATCTCCTGTAGATGGGACCTGAATGAAAAGGGGTCACACTTCTTCGTATGGAGTTGCGTCTCTTAATGGTATTGACTCAGGTAAAGTTTTAGATGTAGAAATAATGTATAAATACTGCCACCAGCGTGCAACAAGGAAAATGTCCAACGATGTAGGCATGAGAAACGGTGGTAAGGAAAGCATGCAGTCGCATGCTCTAAAAATTATTAACTACATATATATGACGGTAGTATCTGTTCCCGAAAGAACAGTTACCGTGAATGACCATGCAGCTTTGCTAGAAATGAAATGATAATTAAATAGACACCCTAGCTGCAAGCAGGCATTGATACACTTCATTGGGGACATGTTGAAAATGTGTGCCCCGACCAGGACTCGAACTTTTTTTTTTTTAAACGTAATAAACTTTTATTTACAAAATAACAAATACAGTCATGAGATTCCAAGGTATTTTCAATTTCAATTTCTGTTAGTTATCGAGTCTTTTTCTTTTCTTTTCTGATATGTAACTTTGTTGCAATTGTCTGTTTCGTCATATTTTGTGCATTTGCAGGTTGATTTACACTGTTGCACTGATTTGTAAGTTCAGTGGAGCAAAAATACTTCATTTTTCTTCCTGTTTATTTTGCATTTTTGTTAATTTTATGGGTTTGACTCAAATACTTCTAAGTTCTAGACTTTAGGTAGAGTTATTGGTCTGGTGCCATTATGTGGCATGTAACTATTATTAGAGTTGTCTTACTGGCTAAGGCTTACAGCTAGGAGGCAAAGGACAATGACAAATATGTATGAATGAATATTATATATTTATATAGCGAAGGTGTCCACGAGATTGTGGTTGAGAGGAAGAGAGCGAGAGCGGGATAGAGAGAGAGACAGAGAGAGAGAGAGAGAGAGAGAGAGAGAATTATAGTGAGAGGGCGATATGGAACACATTTGAGACCTAATTAAGGAAAAACTCTATAAGTGGACAAATATACTCTACGTAAGCTTAACATGATTAGATAGAAATTGCAGAGAGTTGTTTCTTTTGTTAGTCTACTCACATAGTCATCTTCGGCGTAGCGAGTGATGTTTCGCACATTTTTATGAACGCTACCTGGATATGCGCTATATGTGAAGCCGTAGCACTCATCTAATAATATATACACTTTTTTTTCCGTTGCGGACACTGTGATTGCACTGCACAAATTTTACACCGCACGCACTTTTAACACACAACACTTTGGGGGTGTTGGAGGGTCTGCATCGGCGACGACGGTGGGGTGGAGGACTAGGGGGGGGGGGGGGGCGTGGTGTGGCGGCGGCGGCGGCGGCGGCGGCGGCGGTAGCTGCGGCGGCAGCGCCGCGGCGGCGGCGGAGACGACGGAGGTGGTCGCGGCGTGTGGGGACGGAGGGCGTCCTTGAAGGCGGCGTCCAGCGCTATCTGTAGGTAGTTCTGGAACGTCTGCCTGTAGTTGTTTTTCCGCTTGGCTCGCTTGTGTTCCTCCCAGAGATCGGTGAGGAACTGCACTCCGTCCGTTTGTTTTTTTGCGATTATGGCGTGCGCTGTCATCGCGAACGTCCACATGGTCGCGACGCGTTTGGGTCTTGGGAAACATTTTGCAGCCGGGATCGTGAGGGCTGTGGCTTCTATAGTTCGGTGGTCCGCCCTGTTCATGAGTGCCACCATTTTCCTGCATGTCTCCCATATCACCTGACTTGTCGGACATGTGAAGCGGTGTTCCACGGTGTCGATCTCGTTGCACGCTTCGCAGTGCGGCGACTCGCGCATGCCGATCCGCGCTAGCCGCTCGTTCGTGGGTATCTTGTTGTGTACGACTTTGTACCACGTGTCTCTAGCTTCCGGAGGTATGGCTTTCTCGGAGAGATTCTTCCAGACTTGTGGCCAGTCGTGGTCTGGAAGATTCGTCTCTGTTCTGCTTCTTCCTTGTTTGCCTCTCAGTGCGCGATAGATTTTCGCTGCAGTTCTCATCTCCTTCACTGCTAGAGTGGATGTGATGTAGCTACTGTCCATTATTATTAGCTTCAAGTAACGCATCTTGTAGGGTATTCTACTGACGTCTACCGGCGCTTCCCCGGAATCGGGTCTGTGTTCTTTCAGTAGAGACGACGTGGTACAGTCTACACTTCTGTCCCCCATTTGTAGAGCTCGATGGAGCAACAGTGCCGCGCATTATGTCGTGACATCTATCAGGCCCAGTCCCCCTTCTTCTCTTGGGAGGGTGCTGGTGGCTTGCGACACTTTGAATATTTCCCGCCTCCACAGCAGGTAGTACACAGCGCTTCTTATAGACTTCCCTATTTCTATTGGTACGTTTATGACTTGCGCCATGTACCAAGCCTTCGCCAGGATCGTTTCGTTGATCAGCTGCGTTTTCTGATCCAATGTCAGGTTTCTGTTGGCGTGTGTCCTGACCAGCCCTCTGGTGGTGTTCGGGATGTTCCGCCAGTTCTCTGCGGCCATTTTGAGTGGACAGGCCTGCAGCTGAACACCTAGCACCTTATATCTGTCGGTCACCTGGTACCATGGTCTGGCTTCTCTCAATTTCCCGTTCCCTATAGGGACCAGCACAGTTTTGTTAGGGTTGGTTTTCACCCCAGATGCCTTTCCAAAGGATTCAATTATTGGGAGGACACTGTCAATGTCCTCCTTTCCGTCCACAAAAATGCTCAAGTCATCGACATATGCCATACACGTTACTTTAACGTCCTGTAACTTGTAGCCGTTGATGGTGGCGGCGAGCTTCCTGAGGACTGGGTCGAGGGCTACTGTGAATAGTGCCATCGACAGTGGGCACCCTTGCCTCACAGATTTCCCCAGTTTTATCGGCGTAGATGTCCAGCCATTTACAGTAACTCTTGACGTGGCATTTGTTAACATGTTTTTGATGACTTGAGCGAATTCGGAGCCAAAACCTAGTCTTGCCAAGGTCTTCAGCTGGTACCGGTGACCGATCCTGTCGAAGGCCTTTTGGAAGTCTGCAGAGATGATCGCTGCAGTCGCTCTGTTGGATGCGGCGTGGGCTATAACGTCTCTGTACGTGCAGACGGCGTCGAATATGTTTCTGCCTAACACTGCACATGTCTGCCATGGGCTGATTACTTTTTTGAGGGCGAGCTTCATATTTTCCGCGACGCATTTCGCTACGAGCTTGTAGTCCGCATTTAGGAGGGTAATTGCGCGGAAGTCTGTTAACGTTTTTGGCGCCTTATTTTTCGGTATCAGAGGGATGGTCCCTTCCAGGAACGGAGGTGGTATCTCCTTCCCGTCCAGAATTTCGTTTGACAATTTCTGTTATTATTCCACCTACTTTGTCCCAGCAGGTGGCGTAGAATTCTGACGGTATTCCGTCCGCTCCTGGAGCTTTGCCGTTGGCGCAGGTTTTGAGGACGGCTCTGACTTCGTCCTCAGACACGGCCTCGGTCAGCAACGCGCGATCGGTGTCGTTCAGCCGTCTGCGCGTTCCTTGTAGTATTTTTGCTGTTTCTGCGTCATCTGGTACCTCTCCCTTGAAGAGTTCAGAGAAGTGTTCTTCTATGTGACGCATCATGTCCCTCCTAGTTGTTATTTTGCGGCCAGCTGCGTCACTAAGCTCTCTTACAGTTCTGTTTTGTGCCCTCTTCCTCTCTCTATGCAGGTGGTGCAGTGTGGCAGGTTCATCTTCAGTGGCGCCGTGTGTCTGGCTGCGGACGACGACGCCTTTCATGTAGTGTTGTGGACATGTTGGGAATGTGGATCTCACGGGGAGCGTGCAAGGGAGAAGTCCCTGCAGACGAACTATCCTCTGTGCCCGCGGTGGCTCAGATGGATAGAGTGTCTGCCATGTAAGCAGGAGATCCCGGGTTCGAGTCCCGGTCGGGGCACACGTTTTCAACATGTCCCCAATGAAGTGTATCAACGTCTGCTTGAAGCTAGGGTGTCTATTTAATTATCATTTCATTTCTAAAAATTATAGTGGCTCTAGTGGGGGCATGGCGGCTGCTGCAGTTTGTGATGGTACATCACATAAATTGATATTTTAAAAAAGAAAAGGGTTTTTGCTTGTGTAATGTGTGAACTATAAATTATTTCAAGACTGCGAACATGTATGTGATGTATAATAAATATTAAAGAGTGTAATTATTACCAACAAAGGTCACAGACAGCGATGGGATTAACAACGAACATTTTTTGTCTATAAACTCTGTGTAATGAAAATGAACATGACTGGAGGCAACTGTTTTATTGAACTCTCTCTCCTATTTTGTTTCGTCTAGCGGAAGGCCGCCATTGTATAGCGGTCTGGTATTTAATGTAAGTTTGGCTGTAATTTAGAAAATATACTTATAATTGGTATGGGAAAGCGTGTATTATTGATTTAGTGGGCACCTCTCATGATACTAATTAACAAATTTAATTTTGGAACTTCGTGTTGCAGGGAGCTCATCTCCCCTAGCTGCATTTAGTCGGCCATTACGCTGACGATATTTTATAATTAGAAATTCATGTCATAATATTAAACATAAATGTGAGAGATTTCTCTATTTTGATCTTCGAATAGTTTCAGAGTTAACAAAGTAAAAATAGTTTTCATTTATTAATATTCAGAATACTGAATGAGTTCAGTATGTTTTAAGTTTGGTCACTTAACGGCAAATGAGATTATCTCCAGTTTTGCCTTGTATATAACGACTAATAAATAATGAAAAATATTCCATTCAATGAGCATAACAATAGCTCAGTTACTTTGTAGATTTTGGTACATAGTAATCAGTGCCCCCCCCCCCCTCCGAGAGACCGAATCAATTATTAATTATTGCGTAAAAGCATACATATTTTCTTTTCAAAATAGCAGCGCTCATGCGAACTATCTATTAGAAGGCGTTGTGTTTAAAATATTATTCCGCATGTACTTCGGAATAGCTGAGTTCCATATGCATGTTATTATGTTTATCGTGATATTGGTTTATTTCAAAGTCTCATGCTACCCCACAATATTTAACAAAGTAAATGATATTGCAGTATTTAAGAGATATTTATTTTTATTAAGTACCATGATAAGTAAAAGACCCATGTACCATGATAAGTGTTGCCCAAGAACGTGGGGCACGAATTTTTATTTACCGACATAATATATTGTGCACATAAAGATTATCTGAGGTATAGTTACATTTATGAGAACAATTTGCAAAAACATTGGTAAAATATGTTTATAAGTATGTGATAATGTGTAAAGTGCAAGAACTAATTCGGTATATGTAACATTGTTCCATGTATCCCAATATAAAAATCTTGCACCGAACAAGACTGTACAAGGTTGATGCAGTGAAGATTTCGGACCTGAACCTAACTCAAAATATAGAATTGTCTCAACTGGGATATATGCAGCAGCACACAATACCAATTGCAAAAAGTAACGCTGTAAGTGCATGGGCTTCTGGGCTGGAACAAAGGAGAGGAAGGAATCTGGGGGCCATCCACAGTGCTGACTGTATTGGCATGGATTTGTCACTGCCTAGTAGATAAAGTAAAATCACACTTTTTTTCACAAGTGAGATTTGATCAGATTTATTTGCTATAACGTGATACATGTGAGTCAATCAGTTGCTGAATACCAGGTGCACATAACAGCACCAATCACTGATTTTTTGACTGCACTTATGACACAATTAGATCTAAGAGAGAAGCAATTGGAAGAGAAAGAAAGACAGGAAAGCCTTGGTCGCCAAGAAAAAGAAAGACAAGAGCGCTTTATTCACGAGCAAGCACTAATTTCACAAGTCAAAGATATTTTAGCTGCAGATGAGGTAGAGCATGATGCACAGTTTCTGGCGAAAATGAACGAAATGCTTGAACAACGTGACAAAGTGCTAGTATCATATTTGTCACAGGAGATCGATGTGGTAAAACAACAAGTCTGGGAATTAGTTGATCAAAATAAAGACTTTCCACAAAAGGTGTCACAATTAGACGAAGAGTAAATCAATTAGACAAGAAAAATATCCAGAAAACAGTCGAAGATATTGAGACATAACAATTCATTAAGACCAATTTAAAAAATATTTTGGACAATAAACAGAAAATTTCTGACCTAAATACTGTAGGGGTGCAGATAAACATGTACTTGTGGAATTGTTACTAATAAGATAATTAGTAATTGCAACGATGAGTACATGACCTTAAGTCAAAATAATTCATAGAAACGTTAAAAGTGGTGTATGGAGCTGGGATTCAGAGTAATTCTGTAAACTAATCTTGTAGTTTGTTTCAGGATTTACTTGTAAATACATTCCAGAAATTTCTTTTGTGATGTCTGAACAAAAAGAAAAATGGACAACACTACAAAGAAGAACTTAATGATGCTTATGTAAAACACAATGTGGAAAAACTCACTGTGAGTACAAAATTTAATTAATAGTTTACTTGTGGAAAATTTCGATTGCATCATCAGTATGGAGAATAATAGGGAAGTTGACGATAATGGGGAGCATATTGGAAATATGCAAAGTAGTGTAGATGCTGATATTTGCTCATTGAGCCAGGAAATAAATATTATGGGAGACAATAGTGATCACAATAACAGTAGTTTATGCTCTCCATTTCATGGCTTCGAATCGAATGTATCAGCCTTGGATAGGTTAGTTCAGTTAATGGAAGAAAAAAAAGATCAATGGAAGAACAAAAAAGATCAATGGATGGACACAAAACTTTTCTTCATTCAATCAATAAAAATTAAGACAAGCATGGAACCCAAATTTGCGATACAATAGAGAGTTTAGAAAGATGCTGGGAAAAAGTAGACGAGAATACCAAAAATGTGTCGAGTACAGAAGGGGAAATTGTTACCTTAAAACAGAAACACCAAAAGTTTGAAGAGAGGTTAGAATCTGTGGATAGTTTCGAAAAAATTGCAGCTGCAGAAGTGCAACAATTAAAAAGATTTAGCAAAGAGGTTGTAAAGAAATTTTCAGAAACCGAGAATAGTATACAAAATTTCACCAGCATCGAAAATGACAATTTTCCAGAATTAAAAGAAGATGTAGGTACTTGTTTAGGCCAAATTTCAAACTTCAAGTCAAAATTCCCAGAAATCGAAGATTCTGTTGTTATGAAATCTTTCAGTAATTACAGTTCATTGTGGAACAATGTTAATATTAAAACATTTTCAGGGGAGGGGAATATACATCCAGTTGATTTCAAGTGCCAGATTAAAGACAACTTTGACAGTAAAATGAGCGATAATTTGAAAATCAATTTTTTTAAAAAGGTTTTAGATACAGAGGCTTTGTCACAAGCGAACCTGAAATGTCGTTTAATGGGGTAGAACGTACTTTCATGAAGAAATTTTGGTCAGAAATTAGACAAGCTAGAATTAAGTCAGAATTTCTGAATGGCCCAAATTTCAAGCAGTGTAGTGGTCGCATGAAAAAGTTTTGTGAACAAAAGTTAAGAACTTTAGTACATCTTGATAAATCTCTTGATGAAATGATGCAAATAGACGCCTTAAAACGTAGTTTGCCACGCAGGGTACAGTGGAGTCTGGTCTATGGGCCTGATGACACTATTTAGGAATTTTAAGATTTGTAGACAAATTAGACTTAGCCTGGGAAAGAAATGAAAGATATAATGACAGGCCAGATGATAGTAGAAATAGAAACAGATCTTCCAATGATCATTTTGAACATAGGGGTAGGAGGGGAGATTTTAGAAATGAAAATTATGGGGAAAGAAATGACAGACACAGACCTGAAAACAGAAATTTTGAACCAAAAAATAGGCAGTGGGGACAAGGTCAAGGAAATAATGGTAACAATTGTGAAAACACAAGGAATGCTCCAGAAAACTATGGCCTGCCTCCTTTGGAGCCTGTCAGAGTGAGGCAAAAGAATATCGGGATCATAATCACGCACATTGTGGTAATTTCAGAAGGGCGAAAAGGTAGAACAAATAGGAAAATTTTGTATCCAGAACACAACCTGAAGTGAGGAGAGTGAAGTTTGATACAGCATTTTGGGAAAATTTTTAGGCCTATCTGAAAAACAAAGATGAACAAAAAAGTAGAAGAAAATCTGAATTCAAATTAGAAGAAAACATTGACAAATTTCTTTGACAGTAGTAATGCAGTAGCAGCTACTGATAGTGTTGAAAACAGATTTGATGAGTATGGATTAAGGGGCTCCGGAAAGGCTCAAAATCATGAAAAGTTCAATTTTTACCTTTTTGCGTTTTCTGAATCTGCAGACTATTACCTTTTAATAGATATATAATTTATTCAATTCCGAAGACTACAACTATTTTTAAATTTTTTTTGAAATGTGTTCTACATGGGCGTGACCCACTGTGGCGCTGTTAAACTGCTGTCAAATGGTGTTATTATTAATGTTCGTGTTCATCAGGTACATTTTAGTGATGTGAGATAAAGTATGTGTTGTGGCTAACCTGTGATGGTTCAGTATATATCGCTGGTGTGATTGTCGATTGTTTAATGTTTATTTACTCTGTCGTTATCTCGAAAATATTCGTAATTAATTCTGTTTCTTGAGTCTCTGTTTTGATGAAGTATAATAATGAGTAAAAGTAAAGTTATTAGAAATCGTCTGAAGGCTTTTAAGAAAAGGAGAAATGTTGGAAAGCCAAAGGTATGTGTTATTACTGTAAACAATAAAGACGATAACCAAGTGAGTGAACCTAACGTCTCAAGTACACCTGCCCATAGCAGTCAAAGTGGGAAAGAAAATACTTCACAGAAGAAGCTTGGTTCAATGAGTGAAAACTATGAATGTTTTATGGGTGAATCGGATGTGAATGAAATATTTGATATGTCGGTTCTCAAAGGAATTTTTTCAAACTGTGTAAAATGTATTCATTGTAGTGAAGTTGGTCTGGAACTCTCCATAATAAAGCACGTAGGACTTGCTAGTGAAATACAACTGAAATGTGATAAGTGTTCATACATGACCACCTTTTGGAACAGTGTTGCAGTAACTGCAACTGAAGAAAATGGTAGCAAAATCTACGAACACAACAACGAGCGATGCTTGCTTTAGACAAGGAACGCCTTCGGGCTGCAGACAGGGCTGTAAAGAGTCTAGAAATACAAGCAAGAGTAAACAGGAGGAGGAACAAGACGAAGCTGGAGGAGGAGTTTGCAGAGGATGAAGATAATCCATCCTATGGACCTGGAATGCACTAAAAAGTTAATCCAATCTTTGTCGCTCGATTCCCAAAACTTTTATTTTCTCATACTAATTACATGTTTTCTAAGGATCTTCCAAACATATTTGTTTCAAACTTTCAGTAAATGTTACACAGTACCTTCTGCATAATTTAACACAGCCTTTTTCCAAAAAACTGTATATTTTTGAATGTATAAATAAAAAATTGCAAAAAAATGTTGTGAATTTTCACTACAATTGAAAAAAAATCATCTTTAATAACTGAACTAAAATTTTGTAAAATCCCTGTGTTAAGTTGTAGCCCATATTCCAAAAAATAATCTGTAAAAAGTTCAAATTCCTACCTCAAATACTTTGTGAGGAAAGATGTAATTTATAAGCGTTATTTTAACATTGCAAGTATAGGGCGTTCCGGAGCCCCTTAATGTAAAAGTTGAGTGAATGTGGAATAAGTGAAAAAGCTGATACTGGTGTTGGATGTTTCGAAGTGGAAGATCATGTACTTGGCAATGAAAGTGAGAATGAAAATGTCATTCCATTTAAAATTTCAGTAAGCAATAAACAGGAAAAAGATTATGTGGTACAACAGAACGATCATAGTGTTGAAGTTGTTGGTGTATTTGAAGATGGAAATGAATTTAGTGCTGAGAATAATATTAAGTATGATGGTAATGTTTCTGATTATAATGTTTCTGATGATGATGATGATGAAGTTGATGATACTATATTGCTCACAGAATTGGACGGAATGGTGTATGCTGAAGGTTGATGATTGTGTGCTGACTGATTCTGGAAAATCTGATGTAAGCTTGAGTGATGATTTTGAGACAAGTAGAGAAGCGCATGATAGTTCAATTTTGCCAGTAGACGTTAGTGACATTGTGTGTGAAAATAGTGACTGTAGTAACAGATGCAACCATAGTGACCAAAAGTTTGAAGTCATAAATGAAATTTGTCAAAATGTGTAATTAGGGAAGGAAAGTTGTTTTGGAAATTTGGAACAGGTACCTAAGAGTAATTCAATCAGTGAATGTGTACAAGTAGTGGAGCAAGGGAATGTGTGTGTTAAAATCAGTAGCTTGCAGACAGATTTGAGGGAACTTTGCAAAAACAGTTACCCAGTTAATGAAAGTACCACAAATCCGACTAAACAACCAGCAAATAGTAAACTTGTGTTGAAGAATGTATACTCTATGCCACACAGACAAATCCATGCTGTACACCTTGTTACGACACGTTATGAGTATTCTGACACAGTAATAATGAAAATCTCTTTGAAAGCAAATCACAAATCATAATAGGTGCAATTAATGTTCACTGCTTTCTGTAAATTCAAACACTGAGAATTGAGAAATCAGATAACATAACACATTTGAAGCTAATACTGCAAAATATTTTTTTAGTTTATATTACTATTTCTTTTATGTGTGAATATTTGCATATTTTGACCTATATTTTGTCTATTCATAGAGTGGAGGTGAAAAGCGTATGTTGGAACATTTGTGTATGCTTTTACCTGGCATAGATTGGGGGTGGTTTGATAATTATGTAGGACCATTTGAATTTGTTATTATTTGGAATCAGGAATGTTACACAGCTGAAAATACAGAGACAACATTGATCACTAATGTAACATAACAAGAATTGTTTTTCCTCAGGAAGTTGCAAGCTTTTTGCAATCTGGGGGTGGCGAACCAAGGCTCCAAGCTGGTGTGACGATTTCCTTTTTCAAGTCACATCCTCTCTTACTTTTCTGTCCAAACTGACCTCCTTCCACTGTCCATGTCCTCCAATAGTTAGTAAGTCAATGATTATGTAGTTTAAATGAATACAGGTGATCAGAAAAGGTAATAATGCAACACATGTATCAATTTTGAGGAGAGTTGCTCTGATATTTACTTATGATGTCTGTGAAGTTATAATGAAGTTCTGTTACTTAACATTTTAGATCTGATACTCTCATTGTGCTGATAATGTTATACTCTCATTGTGCTGATGATTTTGTGAAAAGTTGAGAAAATGTTTAGAGTTGGTGTAAAGTTTACCTTTGATGTTTGTGCAGTTATAGTGAAATTCTATCACCTTACATCTTGGATGTGTTTACAATTAGGTTAGACTGTTTATGGTCTCCTATATGAGTTCTGATTTAAACATTAAGACTGAATAGAAGTGCTAGCTTGTCAGACTATTCAATTGAACTACTGTGTACATGGCAAAGGAACGTTTCTCAGAAAGAAATTTATTATGTTTGTATTATTGGAATTTCTCCATCTGTTGAGCATGAAGAAAATGGAAGTTTATGTTGGAGATAGTTATTGTGCAGGAAGTGTTTCTGATTCCCAGGTTTTGAGATTCATACAGGTTTTCTTTTCATTTTATCTCTACTGCTTCAATGAGTATTGTGGTCAGCCATTAGTAGTCTTATTTAATAATTGTTTTACCTTTTAGTACTATAAGATATGGATGTTGTTTTCTACATGTCTGGTATCTGTATATATTATGCTATCTGTTTGATATAGATATAAGGTGTTCTGCATGTTACTTTTGTCATGTCTGCTCAAATCGGCAAACTGCTCAGCTATAAATCTCATGTGATGTAGGATGTTTGAACGGAAAATTTGTAATGGTGAAGAAAGTAAATTAGGTGCTGTCTAATGTTGCTGTATGTTACAGCAAGCCAACCGTTTTCACTAATGTTTTATACTTAATGAAAACCAGTTCAACTTAATGTTATTGTATCATTTGTATTCTGATGGTCATAAACAATTGCTGTGTCATATGCAGCAAAAGGTGAAACTATTGTAAAATAATGTTTCAAAGATTAGGTATTTGTCTGAAGCCCATGATGATTTCTATCCATGGTAATGCTGTCGTCCGTGCAGACATCTACATCCAATTGGAGTCTAGATCATCCATTATTCATTACCTGATAAGGAAAAGTATACATCATACCTTTAGAATGGCTGAACTAAACATTTTTTATAATGTTCAAGCTGTTCAAATGTAACCTGTGATACTTCACTCTTTACCTTAATCTATGTTGGAATTTACCTTTATCTGTGCCCAATTTTATGTGCGGTCTAATCTGATGTTGCTACATCATGTCTAATGTGATGACAATTAACGAGAAGTGTATCAACTTCTTATTGAGCAGTATATATTCTGGAAGTTCTGCTGGTACTTAATTTACCAATGTAAATCTGATTCTACAGTTGCATGTGGCCATGGTGGCTCACAGTCTCTACAAGAAGATGCTGAAAAATTTGGGATGACGACTTTCAAGCTACGAGAACATGGTGCCTTTGACAGTTATTGTGGGCAAATCCCTCTATCTGTCCTTGTGGTTTCCTGACCTGAAATGTTCATGTTGGTTCAGTTACTCTAAAATCTGAGTTTGACCTGTAAAGAAATAAGGACGTTTGGTCCTGTGAGTGGTACACTCATTATGTCTTGTTGCATTTCAGCAGTTGAAAACTGACATAATTTTTCTATGAAAATAGATGTCTGAAAGGCTAACAATTACTGTTTCTTGTAAGTTGCTTGACAACTAACTTTACATGATATGATGCACATGGTAGTCATGTGTTTAATCTGGTCTACCCAGACTTATTACAATGATATACTATTACATGTAATATAATTCTTTATAATCACCCATTGCCAATGTATTCTCGAGTGTTTTACTCATATGTGCTGCTGCTTGAAATATCTTCTACCTCTACTTAACACAGTGATATACTGTCACATGCAACATGGTTCTCAGTAACCACTCATTATCAATGCTCTTTTTCTTTCAAAAGAATTATATTTACTTTAATTAGATATACAACTTATGGGCACAAAGTTAGAACTACCGGTGTATTAACATATATTATACCATGACATAATTCACATGCAACCTGATTCTCTATAATCGCCCATTGTCAAGATATTCTCAAACTCACTTCTGTTTGTTTATATGAGCTGCCACTTGAAATAATTTTGTTACATGCACTGTATGAAATAGTCCTTGGACTTTCATATGCATTTTCAGTTGAAAAGAGAACATACACTCCTGGAAATGGAAAAAAGAACACATTGACACCGGTGTGTCAGACCCACCATACTTGCTCCGGACACTGCGAGAGGGCTGTACAAGCAATGATCACACGCACGGCACAGCGGACACACCAGGAACCGCAGTGTTGGCCGTCGAATGGCGCTAGCTGCGCAGCATTTGTGCACCGCCGCCGTCAGTGTCAGCCAGTTTGCCGTGGCATACGGAGCTCCATCGCAGTCTTTAACACTGGTAGCATGCCGCGACAGCGTGGACGTGAACCGTATGTGCAGTTGACGGACTTTGAGCGAGGGCATATAGTGGGCATGCGGGAGGCCGGGTGGACGTACCGCCGAATTGCTCAACACGTGGGGCGTGAGGTCTCCACAGTACATCGATGTTGTCGCCAGTGGTCGGCGGAAGGTGCACGTGCCCGTCGACCTGGGACCGGACCGCAGCGATGCACGGATGCACGCCAAGACCGTAGGATCCTACGCAGTGCCGTAGGGGACCGCACCGCCACTTCCCAGCAAATTAGGGACACTGTTGCTCCTGGGGTATCGGCGAGGACCATTCGCAACCGTCTCCATGAAGCTGGGCTACGGTCCCGCACACCGTTAGGCCGTCTTCCGCTCACGCCCCAACATCGTGCAGCCCGCCTCCAGTGGTGTCGCGACAGGCGTGAATGGAGGGACGAATGGAGACGTGTCGTCTTCAGCGATGAGAGTCGCTTCTGCCTGGGTGCCAATGATGGTCGTATGCGTGTTTGGCGCCGTGCAGGTGAGCGCCACAATCAGGACTGCATACGACCGAGGCACACAGGGCCAACACCCAGCATCATGGTGTGGGGAGTGATCTCCTACACTGGCCGTACACCACTGGTGATCGTCGAGGGGACACTGAATAGTGCACGGTACATCCAAACCGTCATCGAACCCATCGTTCTACCATTCCTAGACCGGCAAGGGAACTTGCTGTTCCAACAGTACAATGCACGTCCGCATGTATCCCGTGCCACCCAACGTGCTCTAGAAGGTGTAAGTCAACTACCCTGGCCAGCAAAATCTCCGGATCTGTCCCCCATTGAGCATGTTTGGGACTGGATGAAGCGTCGTCTCACGCGGTCTGCACGTCCAGCACGAACGCTGGTCCAACTGAGGCGCCAGGTGGAAATGGCATGGCAAGCCGTTCCACAGGACTACATCCAGCATCTCTACGATCGTCTCCATGGGAGAATAGCAGCCTGCATTGCTGCGAAAGGTGGATATACACTGTACTAGTGCCGGCATTGTGCATGCTCTGTTGCCTGTGTCTATGTGCCTGTGGTTCTGTCAGTGTGATCATGTGATGTATCCGACCCCAGGAATGTGTCAATAAAGTTTCCCCTTCCTGGGACAATGAATTCACGGTGTTCTTATTTCAATTTCCAGGAGTGTATATGATGTTCAGATGAGAACCCAGAAAATTAAATTTTATATCTCAGACATGCTTCCTACTTTGTTTGTTTATCGATATGGGATATGCAGTAATTCAATATGATATTTGTGTAACTTATTTCTATATTTTCATGTTTCTGTACTAATTATGTTTGAGCTGCAACAGACATCAGAGGAACACAGTAATTCTATACCTCGGTTTAGATTTTCTATGTTTGTGTATCAGTTATGTCACAGGTTTCAATATTTTCATATTTATGTAATTAATTATGTTTAATGAAAGCCAGATATTAGAGGGACTGCTTGTAAGACAGCTGGTTGTATCTAGCATTTGTTATTTGAATTAACCAACACAGTGTTAAATATGTCAATTACTCTGTCATGCAAAATGCTAATTGTTCACCCTTCCGCGATCGGTCAATAGGGAGTGTTGGGATTAATTTTCGGGGACTGGGAAGGTGAAGCTGTGGCAAGTTCTGTAGGGAATGCCGAACACACTTCTCCCTCCGGCGCTACAGTGAAGTACTGGAACAGTGGGGGTCGTGGTTGGGGGGGGGGGTTTCCTGTCTGTGGGATCTTTCATCTTTCCTTCTTCAGCTCCAACACTCTGAGAATCTTTTATTTTATTTCTTACTTCTCATCAGAGTACCAAACCGTCCATCCCTCTTTCCATACACATATGTCTCTATTGCTGAGACACTTCTCATTTACTGTGCCAGCTTTAATTAGGTGACTAAAGCCTATTTTATAAGAGGATCTAGGGCACAAGCTAGCATTTCTGTGTTATTAAATCTAACTATGCTCTGTCATACTATATATATATTTATGTCTGGTTTTGATGTGTGTTGACACCCAAGTGGTAAACATTTACTTATGTATTTTTTCAGCCATATATCAGCACTCAAAATTGTGAACACTTACTTATATACAAGTATGCTCTGTCATGTCACTATGTTGTCGTGAGGAATGCCTCATTTATACTACTCTCTGTCACATAAATACGTTTTATATATAATGCACAAACCAACTTACCAGTGTATAAAGCCTAATCATATTTTTGTCATGATGTACCAGTCACTTATGATTCATTATGATGGTGAACACTTACCTATGTATAAGACCCAGCCACATAATTGTTGTGATGTCCAATCACTTATAAAACACAACCAATATGATGTCTTAGTCACTTATTCAAGTTATTCTATATTGTCACTCAGTAATATGTAACTGCACTCTTAAGTATCATTCTGTTATATGCAAGCACTTACTGTGAAGGGAAAAGCAAGAACTGTGTTGCACATATATTCCTGAAAAAATACAGTAATTAATATTTGAATGATTGTAAAGGTGGGAAGGAGGTGTTGGAAGTGTCTAGACAAATGAAAAATAGTAAGATTGGCCATTGGTGTCAGATATTTCATTCAACAAAGCAGTCTGCATACCGCAAACCTCAAGATTTTCTTCAAAGCAGTCTGCATACTGCAAACTTCAAGATTATCCATAAAGAAGTCTGTGTACTGCAAACATCAAGACTATCAACAAAACAGTCAGTGTACCGTAATCTGATATTTTATGTAAAGTACAGAGATTAGTGCATTTACACTTAGGAATTTTATAATAGTTTTGAGACTCAAAGTTACATGTGACTCCATACAGTTAAGAAATAACTTGTTCTTTCCTTGTACTATTGAGTAATCATTTTTGCATAATGTGTCATATTAATTTACATATTTAATCAAACACAGGATTTATCTCATACCACAAGTAAAATGCTTGTTCCTCAGTTTATTGTGTACTGTTACTTAGATCTGTCAGAAAAGGTTCTGTTCAACTTTTAGTTGCACAAATCCTTTTGGGGGTTGTTGAGACGTAACAGTCCATTAAAAACTGATTTAAAAAATATTTTCGACCATAAACAGAAAATTTCTGACGTAAATATTATAGGGATGCAGATAAACATGTACCTCTGGAATAGTTACTAATAAGATGATTAGTACACTGAAATTGTATTGAAGAGTGTACGTCCAGTAGTTGGTAGGAATGTTCACTTCAGTATGAATCTTCTGTAATTAATAAAAACATCCAAAGTATTCTTAATATTTCATATTTGACTATTTTCCCATTTATAAAATATCAAATGGTTTAAGTTTGTTATATGTAAGCAACTCTTAAACAAAGAACTGAAGGAAAAGTAGCCGAATCTTCTTACTTACTTACAATATTAGTTATTAATATTAAGATAAGTTTTAATTTTAATTTTATCAAAACACCCTTTATAAAAATACTGAGGATTTTTTGGATTTATATATATATAGGGGCAGCCATATTGGCAGAGTCAGTCAGTACTTTGTGTCAAGTTGGACCGAAAGCATGTAGCTTGTTGAGTAAGATTCATTTCATTATTGTAAGTATGTTACTACTTATTTGAGTTTCGTAAAGATGTTTTGATTTTCTTTGAGATCGCAATAAATACACTGCTGAAACATAATGCAGGATTAAATATTCATTTAATCAAATAGTTAAATGTTACAGTAACTGTCTAAGAATCCAGGACTACGTCTGTGACAGATCGTTGATGCAATGATGAGTACACGACCTTACGTCAAACTAATTCATAGAAACGTTAAAATATGTCAACCAATTTAGAATAAATGATTGATGATTGTGTCAGACAAGCTGGAGCTCGAGACACAATCATCGACCGGCACGACACCTGGTAGAAAAGTGCAATACAGAAATGTACCACTTGATATGCACAGAGTAGAAAAATCAGATTGCAAGAGAATGTAACTGCTATCTCTGATGAATTATGCAAGGATTGTGGCTGCAAACGAGGCTGGAGTGTTACCAACGGTAGCAGAAGTAAAACACGAAGAATCTTTAATTCAACACCAGCAATTTCAAACCTTTAATGATGAAAAGAAAAGTATACATCCTGTGATTTTTGTCAAAAGTTTTCGAAACGTGATACGATTCTCATTGATGGACCTCCAGAAAATTCAGTTCATGATTTCATTTATTACGGGGGATGCACCACAGCGTGCGATGGAAATTGCGGAACAATGTCCGATGTTCACGGAATTTGAGAACAAATTCCTAGCCATGTACTGGTCTATGTCTGTGCAGGAATGATTGCGTAAACAGGTGTACAACCATAAACCTTTTAACCACTGCTGTGGTAAACTTAGAATTGTTCATGGCAACGATAGATTCTCGGCACTTGATACATGGGGATGCCCAACAGAGCGAGCGAGGGAACTCAAATAATGGTCAAGGGAATAACAAAACCAGAAATCATGGGGATGGTAGCCCTCGTAAAAATGGTTCTGGCGAAAACAATGAATATTTGCATGGAGAAAATTTCCATAAAAAGGCGAACTCAGTGAATAATGGGCCGCCTGCAAATAATAGCTGGAATAGTAATGGGTATAGTGTGAACCAGTATGCCAATATGAACCAGTCTCCACCAAAAAGAGGGGGAGACAATTATAACCAAAAAAGACGAAGCAAAGGGGGAGGAAACTCCAACTTTGTAAATAAAAATATGCGAACAAACAATGAGCAGTGGCGATGGACAGGGACAGGGAATTGGCAAACACAACAAGCCATGCTGACAGGTTATGTGCCTGTTAACCATATCAACGTTATTCCGATGCCACCAACCACACCACAGCCACCGAATAGTCAGCCACATGTGTATGTCGCTCATGGTGTATCGCAAACTGTAACTGATGCGGTGAGAATTACAGACGTGACAGACCAGTTTCGACAGTGTGCGACAGACTGTTAAACTCTGGCTGACCTCTGTAAGCCCTTCCCAGACGGTCGGCAAGGTTAAAGGGGGGGGGGGGGTGGCAGGCAGAATGTGGGTGTACATTCACTCCATTATAATGACAGAAGCGATATTAAAGAAGAATTGATCTGTGGTCGGCAAAACAACAGGAGGTAGATAATGTACAGGCTGTGTTTATAGCAAAGATAAATGGAATAGAAGTGAGAGTAATCCTTGATACAGAGGCGAGGGTCTCTGTCATAGATGAGCAATAATTAAAATGCATCAATCGTTTGAAGAAGTTACACATCTTGCCAGTGGAAGATTGTAAGGTTGTAGGTGCTCTGTGGGGCAGAGTGAAAATGATAAGGAATCAGGTGCAGGTTGAGATCGCCACGGAAAAAGAAGCCATATTATGCTCATTCCTTGTGGTAAGGAATCTTACAGTGCCTTGCATCCTGGGACTTGATGCGCTATGGGAAATGAATGCGAGAATTGACCTCTCCCGGGCCAATTGCACTTTATCCTACCATAACTGGCAAATTGACCTGTCACTGGTTACGACCCTGTCACATATATAAATTATTGCCGAAATGTCTGGGTAACTGTCAGTGATCTAGATACATTTGGTAACAATGACTGTGTCATTAAACAGAGCAGTAATGAACAGGAACCTGATTGGGAGTTGGAAGCTGTCACTCTTAAACAAGAACTGAAGGAAAAGTAGCCGAATCTTCTTACTTAAGCCAGCCACAACAAGCTGACTTCAGACAACTGTTAAATCAATTTGTGCCAACAGCCTTGGTACAGTGGTAACACCAGTTCCCATCAGATCACTGAAGTTAAGTACTGTCGTGCTGGGCTAGCACTTGTATGGGTGACCATCCGGTCTACCGAGTGCTGTTGGCAAGCGGGGTGCACTCAGCCCTTGTGAGGCAAACTGAGGAGCTACTTGATTGAGAAGTAGCGGCTCCAGTCTCGGAAACTGACATAAGGCCGGAAGACCGGTGTGCTGACCACATGCCCCTCCATATCAGCATACAGCGATGCCTGTGGGCTGAGGATGACATGGTGGCCAGTTGGTATATTTGTGCCTTCATGGCCTGTGCGGGAGGAGTTAAGTTTTAAATCAATTTGTGAAAGTATTTTCCGAAAAAACAGGAATCATTAAGGGATATGAATTTGACATGCAAGTGAAGCCCCATCAAACATTCTGTCGTGCTACCTACTGTGTACCGTGGTCTAAAAGGCCAACTGTAGGAATAAAGATGCTGTGTTGGCAGACAATCGAACCTTCGATGTCACCGTATAGTATTCCGCTGTTAGCAGTTATGAAAACAGGCAGTAGTGTTCGATTAGTATTGGACCACGGGGCATTAATAACATAATGATACCCGTTCAGACCAGACCCGAAAATACAGAAAAACAAATCCAGAAATTTCAATGTGTCAAGTATTTAACAAACCTTAATTTAAAAGGTTCTTACTGGCACGTGCCCTTGACTCAAGCTCTGAGGAAATATACCGCGTTTATATTTGCCAGTAGAGGTCACAGTTCCATGTTTTACCATTTGGGTTGAATGTCAGTGCGGGTGTGTTCATTATGACACTGCACAATGTATTAGGGCCTGACCTTTTCTAAAACGTAATGGTATATGTGGATGATATCCTAATAGCAACAGAAGCCTGGTATGAACATTTGGAGATTTTACACCATGTGTTAACAAGATTTGCAGCAGTAGAGTTATGGCCAGGCTTGAAAAATCTAAATTTGGTTGTGAGGAAATAAAGATTGTAGGACACATTTCTCCCATGGGAATCTTACCCAATCCTGAGAAATTAAAAGCAATAGAGGAGATGCCATACCCTAATAACAAAAAGCAACTAAAGGCATTTCTAGAATGGCCTCCTTTTTTAGGCGATTTATACCTGCTCAGTTATTAAACCTTGGATTTTCACTGAAGAATGCAAGAGGGCATCAAATCAAAGAAGCACTAATAAATGTGGAGATATTGCACCATCCTGTCATGTCACAAGATTTTAATCTTGTGACAGAAACATCTTTTTGTGGGTTGGGATGTTGCTTATTTCAAGTGGGATATAAAAGGCAACAAACTGAAATTAAAATAATAGGATTTGCAAGTCGTGTGCTGAATTCCTGCGAGCAGTCCTATTCCACAACAGAACTTGAAGCACTCGCAGTGTTATGGGCACTAAAGAAATTTCATTATTAAGTCTACGGTAAAAAGGTAATAATATTTTGCGACCACCAAGTGCTTAATTATGTGCTGACATGCCGCTTACTGCACAAACGTCTAACAAGGTGGATTTTGGCTTTGCAAGATTACGACTTCCAAATCATACACATAAAGAGAACGGATAATGTGACTGCAGACACATCATCCAGATTACCTAGAGATTTACCTGAGTTTGTGGGCATAGTAGAACAGTCTACTGAGTTTAAAATCCTGTTGCTTACAGATCCCACCACACGGAACAAATATGTACGCATGTGTCGCTAGGTTGTGGTATGGGATAAATATCCCACTGAATAACAATCCAGATGGAGAATTTGGCAAATTATGTAAGATGTAAAATGATATTTTGTATCACAGAATGAAAGAAACCTCAGAAAACATGGTCTGTTAACAGTCTCATATGGTACACTCACGATTGTTGGGGACATCTTGGTGGCAATAAGTGCACCGATCTGTTAATTAGATACTGTTCTTTTTCGAACTTACATCATAAAGTCAAAACACTTGGAAGGTCTTGCCTCATTTGTCAAAAAACTAAACCATGTACTCGTAGTACTAGGAATGAACTACACCAATGGTTACGACAGCTCCATCACAGATGGTTGCTGTCTATGTAACTGGACCATTGCCAATACCAAGAGACAGGGTAAAATATGTGGTAGCTGTGTTTGATACACTCCTGGAAATTGAAATAAGAACACCGTGAATTCATTGTCCCAGGAAGGGGAAACTTTATTGACACATTCCTGGGGTCAGATACATCACATGATCACACTGACAGAACCACAGGCACATAGACACAGGCAACAGAGCATGCACAATGTCGGCACTAGTACAGTGTATATCCACCTTTCGCAACAATGCAGGCTGCTATTCTCCCATGGAGACGATCGTAGAGATGCTGGATGTAGTCCTGTGGAACGGCTTGCCATGCCATTTCCACCTGGCGCCTCAGTTGGACCAGTGTTCGTGCTGGACGTGCAGACCGCGTGAGACGACGCTTCATCCAGTCCCAAACATGCTCAATGGGGGACAGATCCTGAGATCTTGCTGGCCAGGGTAGTTGACTTACACCTTCTAGAGCACGTTGGGTGGCACGGGATACATGCGGACATGCATTGTCCTGTTGGAACAGCAAGTTCCCTTGCCGGTCTAGGAATGGTAGAACGATGGGTTCGATGACGGTTTGGATGTACCGTGCACTATTCAGTGTCCCCTCGACGATTACCAGTGGTGTACGGCCAGTGTAAGAGATCGCTCCCCACACCATGATGCCGGGTGTTGGCCCTGTATGCCTCGGTCGTATGCAGTCCTGATTGTGGTGCTCACCTGTACGGCGCCAAACACGCATACGACCATCATTGGCACCCAGGCAGAAGCGACTCTCATCGCTGAAGACGACACGTCTCCATTCGTCCCTCCATTCACGCCTGTCGCGACACCACTGGAGGCGGGCTGCACGATGTTGGGGCGTGAGCGGAAGACGGCCTAACGGTGTGCGGGACCGTAGCCCAGCTTCATGGAGACGGTTGCGAATGGTCCTCGCCGATACCCAAGGAGCAACAGTGTCCCTAATTTGCTGGGAAGTGGCGGTGCGGTCCCCTACGGCACTGCGTAGGATCCTACGGTCTTGGCGTGCATCCGTGCGTCGCTGCGGTCCGGTCCCAGGTCGACGGGCACGTGCACCTTCCGCCGACCACTGGCGACAACATCGATGTACTGTGGAGACCTCACGCCCCACGTGTTGAGCAATTCGGCGGTACGTCCACCCGGCCTCCCGCATGCCCACTATATGCCCTTGCTCAAAGTCCGTCAACTGTACATACGGTTCACGTCCACGCTGTCGCGGCATGCTACCAGTGTTAAAGACAGCGATGGAGCTCCGTATGCCACGGCAAACTGGCTGACACTGACGGCGGCGGTGCACAGATGCTGCGCAGCTAGCGCCATTCGACGGCCAACACTGCGGTTCCTGGTGTGTCCGCTGTGCCGTGCGTGTGATCATTGCTTGTACAGCCCTCTCGCAGTGTCCGGAGCAAGTATGGTGGGTCTGACACACCGGTGTCAATGTGTTCTTTTTTCCATTTCCAGGAGTGTATTTTCTCAAAACATCTGAAATTGTATCCCACAAGAACCTCCGCTACAATAACTATAGTCTGAAAAATTGTATCAGACTATATACCAGGCGCCAGGAAACCGATGACCTTGCTGACAGACAATGCCAGCTATTTCAAAAGCCAGGACTGGAAAATGTTTCTGCGGGAACACGACACATAATATATTTTGTTGTATCTTTTTTTAATACAAGCGCGAATCACGTGGAACTATGTTTTCGTGATTTTAATTGATTTGTCCGGACATATGCAGCAAATCAACAAACTAAGTGGATTGAGTTGGTACCATATTTTGAGAGAATTCATATCAATGTGCCTCACGAATTGACAGGGTGCACGCCTTGTGGAATCAGGATGCTGAATGTACCTGATGATGAGTGGCTGAAAACTCTGCCACGTATTCCAAGAGTCATGACTAGAGAACAAAAGTGACAACAAGCCCTGTTTGCTCTGCAGCATCATGCAGCAATTAGAATAGAAAAACGTGAGTTTGAACAGACTTTACAGTTACAACAGAGGAGGCTTGGTGATGTTAAAAACCCATCCCAAGCCTTCGAATATCAAAAGGATTAACAAAAAATGGCAGCTTTTATACTCAGGTGCCACACAGAATCATGGAGATACCTCATGACGGGTGTTACCCTCTGGCACACACAAAGACAGGAAAAGTAAACGAATTATATCCCCACAAGGATCTAAAGCCATTCATACCCATGGACGCAGAAGCAGATGCTTGAATGAAAACAAACCTCATCTGGAAAGTGTACAGAGATTAGGTATAAAGTGTAAATACATAATTAATTAAGATTTATTTCGTGTATCTTGAATTTTGTGTGTATGCTTATTTTATATATATATGTGGTAGTTTTTAAGTATCAGTGCGAGTAAGTTTCTAGGGAATGAGAGTTATGTATTTAATTGTGTGTATGTGCACAGAGGACTAGTAAATGAATCCGCTTAATGGCGCCTGGCACAAAATCGGAAACAAAAAAGGCATTGTGCATGGTTGCTGGAAACCAGCCGAAAACCATTAACAGAATGCGAGAAATCTGAGGATTTATTCGCTAAACAGTACAATAACTGAAGGTATGACAGATAACTAATATCTGCATAGATTCCAGCTTGGAAGCGCTTGCAGTTGCACCCAGACAAGCAAGGCAACTGCAAGTGCAACAAACAATAAAAAAAATGAATCAGTATTGAATGGCTATACATACTCCATGTAAAAACCTATTGAACTCACGAGTCCAGGTAGACCAATTGGTCGAAACTTTAAATAAGAGGTGCTAGCTAAATCAGTCACTCGATACACAGTGAAAAGTCGTATATGGGAGTAACTCTGATTTAGCTAATGGATGGAATATTACTGTGTAATTTGAGGACTGTTGACTGTATTTCACAGTGTATAACTGTTGTTCAAATACAGCGAGTTAAGGTACATGGTGGTGCCTTACGCAAAATACATAATTTAATATGCAAAACAGTACGGCCATTTACAGTGTGAAAAAACGTTTCTGTGTATAAGATGAACTTCCTCTGAATGCAGTATTCCCAGTGGACTGTGAAGGGACGCTACAGGTAGCGCACAGCGAACTGCAGATCCCAGAGCCAACAAACACACGCTAGAAGCGACACAGGGCCAACATAGCGAAGTGAGAAAATGTCACAGCTATGTACTCGCATGAACACTCACATCAGTGACAATGTGTAGTGCTGAGTAGTGAACATTTAACAAAAAACAGTAATTAAGTTAAAATAGTGAAATGTATGAGTCCGAGACAGAAACTTATTTAAAGAACTGGATCTCATACGTTCGTACATTATATCAGTGCAAACAAAATTAAATTATACATGAATGTCTGAGGAGTCTTGAAGACTAATAACATTTCTTTTAGCACCTCCAATATGTGTATTTATCCTGTTCTGCCCTTGAACTGATGCTCGGTCCAATTTTTTCATGGTATACGCGACACTAGCGTCCAGCAGACATTACTGACTGCACAGCTGATGTGCAGAGCCTGGCGACTGATTGTCAGCTGTTGGCGTGGACATCACAGCGTAAGTCAACGAACTGTTGCTGATAGCGGCAGGCTGCTGTACATGCTTCCATCGGCGCGAAACAACTACTCGCCGACATCTCAACCACTACACCAGCAGCGATGGCTCTTACCTTGATGCAACATTGAAATGTACCTAATGTTGATGATGAAAAAATAATTACAAACTACAATGTAAACTTATGTTGTTGTTGTTGTTGTGGTCTTCAGTCCTGAGACTGGTTTGATGCAGCTCTCCATGCTACTCTATCCTGTGCAAGCTTTTTCATCTCCCAGTACCTACTGCAACCTACATCCTTCTGAATCTGCTTAGTGTATTCATCTCTTGGTCTCCCTCTACGATTTTTACCCTCCACGTTGCCCTCCAATACTAAATTGGTGATCCCTTGATGCCTCAAAACATGTCCTACCAACCGATCCCTTCTTCTGGTCAAGTTGTGCCACAAACTTCTCTTCTCCCCAATCCTATTCAATACTTCCTCATTAGTTATGTGATCTACCCATCTAATCTTCAGCATTCTTCTGTAGCACCACATTTCGAAAGCTTCTATTCTCTTCTTGTCCAAACTATTTATCGTCCATGTTTCACTTCCATACATGGCTACACTCCATACGAATACTTTCAGAAATGACTTCCTGACACTTAAATCAATACTGGATGTTAACAAATTTCTCTTCTTCAGAAACGCTTTCCTTGCCATTGCCAGCCTACATTTTATATCCTCTCTACTTCGACCATCATCAGTTATTTTGCTCCCCAAATAGCAAAACTCCTTTACTACTTTAAGTGCCTCATTTCCTAATCTAATTCCCTCAGCATCACCCGACTTAATTAGACTACATTCCATTATCCTTGTTTTGCTTTTGTTGATGTTCATCTTATATCCTCCTTTCAAGACACTGTCCATTCCATTCAACTGCTCTTCCAAGTCCTTTGCTGTCTCTGACAGAATTACAATGTCATCGGCGAACCTCAAAGTTTTTATTTCTTCTCCATGAATTTTAATACCTACTCCGAATTTTTCTTTTGTTTCCTTTACTGCTTGCTCAATATACAGATTGAACAACATCGGGGAGAGGCTAGAACCCTGTCTTACTCCCTTCCCAACCACTGCTTCCTTTTCATGTCCCTCGACTCTTATAACTGCCATCTGGTTTCTGTACAAATTGTAAATAGCCTTTCGCTCCCTGTATTTTACCCCTACCACCTTTAGAATTTGAAAGAGAGTATTCCAGTCAACATTGTCAAAAGCTTTCTCTAAGTCTACAAATGCTAGAAACGTAGGTTTGCCTTTCCTTAATCTTTCTTCTAAGATAAGTCGTAAGGTCAGTATTGCCTCACGTGTTCCAGTGTTTCTACGGAATCCAAACTGATCTTCCCCGAGGTTGGCTTCTACTAGTTTTTCCATTCGTCTGTAAAGAATTCGTGTTAGTATTTTGCAGCTGTGACTTATTAAGCTGATAGTTCGGTAATTTTCACATCTGTCAACACCTGCTTTCTTTGGGATTGGAATTATTATATTCTTCTTGAAGTCTGAGGGTATTTCGCCTATTTCATACATCTTGCTCACCAGATGGTAGAGTTTTGTCAGGACTGGCTCTCCCACGGCCGTCAGTAGTACCAATGGAATATTGTCTACTCCGGGGGCCTTGTTTCGACTCAGGTCTTTCAGTGCTCTGTCAAACTCTTCACGCAGTATCATATCTCCCATTTCATCTTCATCTACATCCTCTTCCATTTCCATAATATTGTCCTCAAGTACATCGCCCTTGTACAGACCCTCTATATACTCCTTCCACCTTTCTGCTTTCCCTTCTTTGCTTAGAACTTGGTTTCCATCTGAGCTCTTGATATTCATACAAGTCGTTCTCTTATCTCCAAAGGTCTCTTTAATTTTCCTGTAGGCGGTATCTATCTTACCCCTAGTGAGATATGCCTCTACATCCTTACATTTGTCCTCTAGCCATCCCTGCTTAGCCATTTTGCACTTCCTGTCGATCTCATTTTTGAGACGTTTGTATTCCTTTTTGCCTGTTTCACTTACTGCATTTTTATATTTTCTCTTTTCATCAATTAAATTCAGTATTTCTTCTGTTACCCGAGGATTTCTACTAGCCCTCTTCTTTTTACCTACTTGATCCTCTGCTGCCTTCACTACTTCATCCCTCAAAGCTACCCATTCTTCTTCTACTGTATTTATTTCCCCCATTCCTGTCAATTGCTCCCTTATGCTCTCCCTGAATCTCTGTACAACCTCTGGTTCTTTTAGTTTATCCAGGTCCCATCTCCTTAAATTCCCACCTTTTTGCAGTTTCTTCAGTTTTAATCTACAGGTCATAACCAATAGATTGTGGTCAGAGTCCACATCTGCCCCTGGAAATGTCTTACAATTTAAAACCTGGTTCCTAAATCTCTGTCTTACCATTATATAATCTATCTGATACCTTTTGGTGTCTCCAGGGTTCTTCCATGTATACAACCTTCTTTCATGATTCTTAAACCAAGTGTTAGTTATGATTATGTTGTGCTCTGTGCAAAATTCTACAAGGCGGCTTCCTCTTTCATTTCTGTCTCCCAATCCATATTCACCTACTATGTTTCCTTCTCTCCCTTTTCCTACACTCGAATTCCAGTCACCCATGACTATTAAATTTTCGTCTCCCTTCACAATCTGAATAATTTCTTTTATTTCATCATACATTTCTTCAATTTCTTCGTCATCTGCAGAGCTAGTTGGCATATAAACTTGTACTACTGTAGTAGGTGTGGGCTTCGTATCTATCTTGGCCACAATAATGCGTTCACTATGCTGTTTGTAGTAGCTTACCCGCATTCCTATTTTCCTATTCATTATTAAACCTACTCCTGCATTACCCCTATTTGATTTTGTGTTTATAACCCTGTAGTCACCTGACCAGAAGTCTTGTTCCTCCTGCCACCGAACTTCACTAATTCCCACTATATCTAACTTCAATCTATCCATTTCCCTTTTTAAATTTTCTAACCTACCTGCCCGATTAAGGGATCTGACATTCCACGCTCCGATCCGTAGAACGCCAGTTTTCTTTCTCCTGATAACGACATCCTCTTGAGTAGTCCCCGCCCAGAGATCCGAATGGGGGACTATTTTACCTCCGGAATATTTTACCCAAGAGGACGCCATCATCATGTAATCATACAGTAAAGCTGCGTGCCCTCGGGAAAAATTACGGCTGTAGTTTCCCCTTGCTTTCAGCCGTTCACAGTACCAGCACAGCAAGGCCGTTTTGGTTATTGTTACAAGGCCAGATCAGTCAATCATCCAGACTGTTGCCCTTGCAACTACTGAAAAGGCTGCTGCCCCTCTTCAGGAACCACACGTTTGTCTGGCCTCTCAACAGATACCCCTCCGTTGTGGTTGCACCTACGGTACGGCTATCTGTATCGCTGAGGCACGCAAGCCTCCCCACCAACGGCAAGGTCCATGGTTCATGGGGGGGGGGGGGGGTAAACTTATAACTATCCTAATGTGCAAAGAACACAGAAAGTGAAAAAGTGAGTGCAAATGTTAAGTCTTAACGAATATTCCAAATAACTATATATATATATTTCTTGTTGTGATGTAGATGTGCATGTTATGCAAAACATGTCTCAAGACAATTACAAATAATGCAAGTGCAGACAGACATTTTTCGCAAAGATGACATTTAATAGTTCACGACAAACATACTGTGTACATAATTTCAATTAACATCTATTTTTTGTGGTTTTGTGTGTGTGTCTGTGTATGTGTGTCTATTGAATCAATGGACATATTATCAGCATAACTAATATAAAGAGATACTGAATGTCAACAATTCGAAGGCTCCGGGCGAGGTTTATGACCCCTTTTTAATTGTGCCTGTAATCCAAATGGGGGAGCGTAAGCCAATTAGTACCAGGTCTGTAGGATTCCGGATTGTTCCCATTCCTGGAAAAAAATGTTGGAACTAATAAATGTAATCACCTGTAACAGTGAGATCGAAACATATCTAAAACTCATGAACTATATATGACACATATAATTGTGTATATCACAGTGTATTGAACTAAATGGACCTGCCATATTTATGGGAACATGAACATTGAACTAATGATACAAGACAATAGTAAGACTGTACATGAATATGCAAACAATATTAATTACTCCCGCACTAGGGGGCCCAAGTGACGGTATGTCACATAAATTGACATTTTAAAAAAGAAAAGGGTGTTTGCTTGTGTGATGTGTGAACTATAAATTATTTCAAGACTGTGAATGTATGCACAATGTATAGTAAATATTAAAGAATGTAATTATTACCACCAAAGCTCACAAAAAGCGATGGGATTAACAAAGACCATTTTTGTGTATAATCTCTGTGTAATGAAAATGAGCAGGGAAGCCTAACACACACATCATTGTGGTCCAGAACCACTCGGAAGTGACATCAAAATGATGTATACGCAAAGGCGCTGCACACTTGTCGACTGATCGAGGTCTGTGGTCGAATCAAGTTATCGGGAAAATAGTCTGCTGTGTTCTTCACAATTCACTCAGTAGTGGTGGTGGGCCAAACGGTTATTCTGGAGTAACCGTTATCACATTTCCAGTTATTCTTTGATAACCGTTATTTTTCATATTATATATCCGTAGGTCATCAGTCGCTATTAGAAATATTATTCTCACAGCTGCTATAGAAAGTATGTGGAACATTGCCACAGTACTGTTTAAGTAAAATGTTAACAACGTGCATTTTTAAGTATGAAGTAATATGTAAACTGAATACTGTAGGTTAAATTCGAAGCTTAATTTCTTGTGCTGCTCACTTAATAGAATAAGTGAACAGTCTTGTAATACAACAAAAAATATGCGTAATGTGCTAGATTCGTTTACTCCTGTCCTGTACAAGATAGGCCTATTGGGGAAAGTGTAAGTACGCTAATCCAAGTTTTATGTGAGCTTGGGAACTCTGCTTGATTTCTCCAGCAACAGATATGTGTATAACATATGAAGATAGGTAGATCGAAAATGTTGACAGTGTTAGATTTCTGGGACAACAACTCGATAGTAAATTCAGTTGGGAAGGGCATACCACAGAATTGACGAAGTCCGTATTTGCAGTAAGAATGATGTCATATGTAGGAGACATAAATATAAAAAAGCTTACATGCTTTCATTCTTTGTTTCATTAGGGATCATATTCTGGGGCAACTCATCAAATGGAGCAAAAGTTTTAGTCTGTAAAAGCATGTAATAAAAATCGTTTGTGGTATAAATTCAAAAACATCATGTAGGAACCTGTTCGAGGAACTTTATATTCTAACCACTGCTTCCTAGTATATTTATTCCTTAATGAAATTTGTTGCAATTATTTCCAACCAACAGCTCAATACATAATATCAATACCAAAAATAGGAACAGCAAACCACATAAAGACCTAAAATCATCTACCTTGGTCCAAAAAGGGGTCCAATATTCAGGAACATGCATTTTCAATAACTGTCAGCAAGTCAGCAACCATTGAAAACTAGTTTTCAGATAAAGCACGGTTTACAGAGTGTGTGAACGACTTTTTGATACAGAAGTGTCCGAGTCCACCAGTGTGCTTTGACTCATGACGTCCTCAATATGGTGGAAATGGCTATTTTAAGTGTCTCTATGACGTCACTACATACACACGGCAACAAACATGGAGATACACATAAATAAGACAATAACATCTCCTTCCAAAAATGTAATCAAACTAACGGGACAACTATGGGACGTTGGGTGTTTTAGGGTGAGGCCAAGCTAAATACAATAGTAAAAGAAACACACCATGATCCCAAAACACAAAATGCCGAACAAAAAGAAAAAAATTGCAGCATTCCGCTACACCAACAAAATCTGCAGGAATCGGACACTTCCCTTGAACTGTATATGTCAACCATAAGTGACGATACCAAAACACCAATACCTACAACTAAAACTACAAAATAGGAATCGGAAATTTCCCTTGACCTATATATGTGAACCACCGGTGATGATACCAAAACAGCACCTACAACTAATAAAATGGGAATCGGTCATTTCTGGAGACCTATAGAGATCTACCACAACTATTGATGCCAAAAAACCAACACCTACAACTGCAGAAAATAAAACTAAAACCATAACCTCAAAAATCCACAAATTAAACATCCCTAGATAAATTGAAACACATTCAATACACCATAAATACACAAAACAAGACAACTAGAAAAAAAATGTTACTTACCACCAGCAAATTCCGACACTGCTAACTAGATCAGCCAGCACAACCCCCAACCCCCCCCCCCCCCCCTTTCCTCACATACACACACACACACACACATTAAAATTTTACCACAAATTTTAGTACAAATAACATACCAATAACACCTAATAAAAACGCCAAACACATAAACAGAAAAACTTGATAATTCACTGAAAAAACTTCCAAATCTTACGTTTGGAATTACAATTACTGCCGCCAACGACTTCACACATCCAACGCCAAGGCTCAAATAAACCCAATACAACACACACAACACACACACACACACACACACACAGAGAGAGACAACCAACTCATAAACACCCTGCCGTAATGACATTCACACACCAAAACACCTTTACATCAAAGCAGATGGGTGGAATCAGATGCTTCCATTGACCCCTCCTCCTACTCTGTAGAAGAATATCTTAACAGAGCCTGTTATACCAGCTTAAGTAAAAATTATGCTATATTTCAGTTCTGACAGCACTTGTTCACAACAGTCAATATCAAGTATTCTGTGTATGATAAATTTATTTAAAAAGTGCATAACTGTGTTTTATTCTGAAAGTGTATCAATTCTCTAAATATTAGCAGTTACTGTTATATATTCACATATTTTGACAATCTCCTGACAAATGACAATAATTATTGTATTCAAATGTTTTATGTTATACTTTCTGGTATGTTATTTGTCAATCGCGATGGCCAGCGGCATTTCCGAAGCAGTACGAAAATATTTTTCGCTCCAGTAACTATCCTCTCTGGAAATATCACCGAGTCAGGAAAACAGACATACAGTTATTCCGTTACCAACTTCCAGGTTACTTGTAGTGGTAGCCCAATAACTGCCAGAGAACGAGAACTGTGAGCCAACAACGATAACTGCCAGAGGAAAATACGGATCTCTGACAGTTATTTCCATAGTCGCTAGAATTCCTTATGGTAACTCACTTTGTACTACCCGTCCAAGCTAAATGGACATATAAGGCGGTGGCTCAAGGGAACGACCGTATTTGTTAATGCCTGTACTGCAGCTGCTATCAGCAACCGCTCTGATATTACCTTTATTTAATTGTTTGTGCTAAAAGTAACGAAGGCGCACGTAATAGTACACAGATGGCGTGCAGGTTCACAGTTATTCTCATGACCTATAGAACGCCTTCCAAATGGTCTCTCCCTCTCCTTCGTAGCCAGATCTCCGATGAGATGACGCAAAAGCGTAGTACGATATTCGGTCAACAGATGGCGGGAGGCACTGTTGGCAGTTATTTCAATAACTGCCAGTATCAGATGAACGGTTATCACAGTAACCGTTACTTCTCTGTAACCGGTTATTTCTATCAGTCACGTTAGTTTTTGCTACCCCTAAGGCCAAACATAGCGTCATCTGGTTTCCCCCTTCAAGCTAGACGAGTTTCTTTCTTTGTCACTATCAATGGACCACCGTGTTTATTTTTTGTGTGAGGACTCTATGTTTCATTATTTAGGCACAACACACAAGTATTCTTACTGATTTAACCGTGGTGGAATGAACACAGGAAGAAGTTTTTTAAAGAATTTTATGGTGCCCTTGGAGGTTTCTTTCATGATCCTTTAAAACCGTTTTTGCATGATCAAAATTCATTTGCATGATCATAAAATCTATTATTAATAAACAAGATTAGCTGTCCTGTTTGTAGCCAAACAACCACCACTTAAATGTATAACAAAGGCTGCCGCTTCTGAAAAGTTGTTTAATAATTAACTGAGAAGAATGCAAAAGACATTAATTTCCTGTGAGGCATAATCTAGAAAACATACCTATTTTTTAACACAAGTAACAGCTCTTGGTAAAGCAATATTTCATTATAACTGCATAGGAATCTTACGTATCCCAGAAAATAAAAATTAATGGCCTTAGTGCGATACTATTCTTAAGTTGGTTTTTTCCCATGTATGAGCTGCATACTTGACAACAAATGCTATTTCTCGAAAGCAATGGCAATGTTTAGCTTCCCTCTATGGTTATACAAGATGGTTTATGGGATGTGTTACGGAAATACTGCATTTATTATTTAGGTATATAACATTTTATGCTACCTATTTGGTCCTCGACAGAATAAGCAGATCAATCACAGCAGGGCCAAGAAACAGATCAAATCCGATAAGATGAGAATCCGTATGATTTATTTACTTGTTGTTGTGTTGTTGTTGTCTTCAGTCCTGTGACTGGTTTGATGCAGCTCTCCATGCTACCCTGTCCTGTGCAAGCTTTTTCATCTCCCAGTACTTACTGCAACCAACATCCTTCTGAATCTGCTTAATGTATTCATCTCTTGGTCTCTCTCTACGATTTTTACCCTCCACGCTGCCCTCCAATGCTAAATTTGTGATCTCTTGATGCCTCAGAACATGTCCTACCAACTGGTCCCTTCTTCTTGTCAAGTTGTGCCACAAACACTTCTTCTCCCCAATTCTATTCAATACCTCCTCATTAGTTATGTGATCTACTCATCTAATCTTCAGGATTCTGCTGTAGCACCTCATTTCGAAAGCTTCTATTCTCTTCTTGTCCAAACTATTTATCGTCCATGTTTCACTTCCATACATGGCTACACTCCATACAAATACTTTCAGAAACGAATTCCTGACACTTAAATCTGTACTCGATGTTAACAAATTTCTCTTCAGAAACGCTTTCCTTGCCATTGCCAGTCTACATTTTATATCCTCTCTACTTCGACCATCATCAGTTATTTTGCTCCCCAAATAGCAAAACTCCTTTACTACTTTAAGTGTCTCATTTCCTAATCTAATTCCCTCAGCATCACCCGACCTAATTTGACTACATTCCATTATCCTCATTTTGCTTTTGTTGGTGTTCATCTTATATCCTCCTTTCAAGACACTGTCCATTCTGTTCAACTGCTCTTCCAAGTCCTTTGCTGTCTCTGACAGAATTACAATGTCATCAGCGAACCTGAACGTTTTTATTTATTCTCCATGGACTTTAATACCTACTCTGAATTTTTCTTTTGTTTCCTTTACTGTTTGCTCAATATACAGATTGAATAACATCAGGGACAGGCTACAACCCTGTCTCACTCCCTTCCCAACCGCTGCTTCCCTTTCATGCCCCTCGACTCTTATAACTGTCATCTGGTTTCTGTACAAATTGTAAATAGCCTTTCACTCCCTGTATTGTACCCCTGCCACCTTTAGAATTTGAAAGAGAGTATTCCAGTCAACATTGTTAAAAGCTTTCTCTAAGTCTACAAATGCTAGAAATGTACGTTTGCCTTTCCTTAATCTATTTTCTAAGATAAGTCGTAGGGTCAGTATTGCCTCACGTGTTCCCATATTTCTGCAGAATCCAAACTGATCTTCGCCGAGGTCGGCTTCTACCAGTTTTTCCATTCGTCTGTAAATAATTTGCGTTAGTATTTTGCAGCTGTGACTTATTGTACTGATAGTTCGGTAATTTTCATATCTGTCAACACCTGCTTTCTTTGGGATTGGAATAATTATATTCTTCTTGAAGTCTGAGGATATTTCGCCTGTCTCATACATCTTGCTCACCAGATGGTAGAGTTTTGTCAGGACTGGCTCTCCCAAGGCCATCAGTAGTTCCAATGGAATGTTGTCTACTCCCTTGTTTCGACTGAAGTCTTTCAATGCTCTGTCAAACTCTTCACGCAGTATCATATCTCCCATTTCATCTTCATCTACATCCTCTTCCATTTCCATAATATTGTACTCAAGTACATCGCCCTTGTATAGACCCTCTATATATTCCTTCCACCTTTCTGCTTTCCCTTTTTTGCTTAGAACTGGGTTTCCATCTGAGCTGTTGATATTCATACAAGTGGTTCTCTTTTCTCCACAGGTCTCTTAATTTTCCTGTAGGCAGTATCTATCTTACCCCTAGTGAGATAAGCCTCTACATCCTTACATTTGTCCCCTAGCCATGCCTCTTAGCCATTTTGCACTTCCTGTCGATCTCATTTTTGAGACGTTTGTATTCCCTTTTGCTTGCTTCATTTACTGCGTTTTTATATTTTCTCCTTTCATCAATTAAATTCAATATTTCTTCTGTTACCCAAGGATTTCTACTAGCCCTCATCTTTTTACCTACTTGATCCTCCGCTGCCTTCACTACTTCATCCCTCAAAGCTACCCATTCATCTTCTACTGTATTTCTTTCCCCCATTCCTGTCAATTGTTCCCTTATGCTGTCCCTGAAACACTGTACAACTTCTGATTTAGTCAGTTTATGCAGGTGCTTGTATGTAATTTATAAATACATTTCCATTTCTCCACTACAGTGTAGATGCGATAGCAGCCACATTTCGTTCATATACCAGCGGATCACACTCGTTTCAAGACCACTCAGCAGACACGCACCGACGTGTAACTTAAACTGTTAAACTGACACTTCACACCAACGTGGTCCGAAAAATTTCACCTAACTCGATTCGATCACGGATCTCGATCAGTCCAAAAGTGTGCAGCGCGTTTGCTTATACGTCATTGTGACGTCACTTCCGAGTGGTTCTGGACCACAATGGTGTGTGGGGTAGATTTAATCTCACTCTACGTTAGAGGTGGCAAAAAATAACGTAACTGATAGAAATAACCGGTTACTGAGAAGTAACAGTTACTGCGATAACCGTTCCTCTGATTCTGGCAGTTATTTCAATAACTGTTTAGTGTCAACAGTGCCTCGCGCCATCTGTTGACCGAAGATCGTACTGCGCATTTGGCGGGCGTTCTATAGACCATGGGAATAACTGTGAGACTGCGCGCCATCTGTTGAGAAGAACTGTGTACTATTTCGTGGGCCTTCGTTACTTTTAGCATAAACAATTAAATAAAGTTAATGTCCGAGCCGTGGCTGATAGGAGCTGCAGTACAGGCATTAACAAGTACGGTCGTTCCCTTAAGCCACCGCCTTACGTGTTAATTTACCTTGGACGGGTAGTACAAGGAAAGTTACTAAGGAATTCGAGCGACTATGGAAATAACTGTCAGAGACCTGTATTCTCCTCTGGCAGTTATCGTTATTGGCTCGTAGTTCTAGTTCTCTGGTAGTTATCGGGCTACCACCACAGATAGCCTGGAAGCTGGTAACGGAATAACTGTGTGTCTAGACGTTCCTGACTCGGTGACTCCAGTTAAAGGTCGTAGTTCCAGGTGATATTTCCAGAGAGGATAGTAACTGGAGCGAACAAATATTTTCGTACTGCTACGGAAATAGCCGCTGGCCATCGCGAATGACAAATAACATGTCAGAAAGTATAACATAATACAGTGGAATATAGTAATTATTATCCTCATCATTTGTCAGGAGATTGTCAAAATATGTGAATATATCACAGTAACTGCTAATATTTACAGAATTGGTACACTGACAGAATAAAACACAGTTACGTACTTTTGATAAAATTTATCGTACACAGAATACCTGATCTTGACTGTTGCAACCAAGTGCTGTCAAAACTGAAATATAGCAGACTTTTTACCTAAGCTGGTCTATCAGTCTCTGTTACGATATTCATCTACAGAGTAGAAGGAGGGGTCAATGGAAGCGTCTGATTCCACCCGTTTGCTTCGACGTAAAGGTGTTGTGGTGTGTGAATGTCATTACGGCACGGTGTTTATGAGTTGGTTTGTGTGTGTGTGTGTGTGTGTGTGTGTGTGTGTGTGTGTGGGAGGGGGGGGGGCTGTCGTTCTAGGTTGCAGTGCCGGAATTTGCTGGTGGTAATTAATTTTTTTTTTCTAGCTGTGATGTTTTGTGTATTTATGAAGTATTGAATGTGATTTAATTTATGTAGGAATGATTGATTTGTGGACTTTTGGGATTGTGGTTTTATTTTTCGCAGTTGTAGGTGTTGGTTTTTTGGCATCAGTAGCTGTGGTGGACCTATATAGGTCACCGGAAATGACCGATTCCCATTTTCATAGTTGTGTGTGTTGATGTTTTAGTATCGACATCTGAGGTTGACCTATGTAGGTCAAGGGAAATGTCTTATTCCAATTTTCGTACTTTTAGTTGTGGGTATTGTTGTTTTGGTATGGTCACCTATAGTTGACCTATATTGTTCAAGGGAAGCTTAATACATAATATCAGTACTAGAAATGGGAACAGCAATCTACATAAAGACCTAAAATTACTTACCTTGGTCCAAAAGGGGTCCAATATTCAGGAACATGCATTTTCAATAAACTGCCAGCAAGTCAGCAACCATTAAAAACTTGGTTTCAGATAAGGCACGGTTTACAGTGTGTTTGAAAGACTATTTGATACAGAAGTTTCTGATTCCACCCATCATCAATATGCCGGAAATGGCTATTTTAAGTGTGTCTATGACGTCACTACATACACAAGGCAACGAACACGAAGATACATATAAATAATACAATAACATTTCCCACCAAAAATACAATCAAACCAATGGGACAACTGCGGGAAGTTGGGGGTTTTAGGGTGAGGACAAGCTAGTAAAAAAACACACCATGATCCCAAAACACAAAATGAAGAACAAAAAGAAAAAAAAATACAGCATTCTGCTACACCAACAAAAATCCGCACTCAAAGTATACAAAAGAAAAATAATGACATGTTATAAACTGAGTACATTATACATGATAATCATCAGCAGTAATTTATTTCTGAAGAGCAAAATTTTCTGAGTTGATCTGCAACATGAAGCCAAATTAAAATTCAAGCAACATTCTGAATTATCTTTGGTACCACATTAATTTGTCAGTTTAACGTTTCTGCCCAAGAGAATTATGTACAATCCATTGGCTTTTATAAAAATACGAAACACTTTAATTTCTCTCTGTTTCACGTTTCTATCCATATGATTTATGCACAGTTAATCGGATTTTTTTTTTTTCTAAATGACTAGACGCTATTTTTGACTTTCGGTATTGCTATGATTCCTTCGTTCAGACATTCATTACATCAAGAAACACACAATGACATCCAAAATTGTTGAGATTACAGCTTAATAAGTAATTCAGCTGGTATGAGCATACCACACAACTGCTGTCACATCGTTTGTACACGCCTATTTACATTTACCCAAGGTTATTTAAGGCATTTAGCTTTCACGTTATGGGTGCAACCTCTGTGGTGCAACTGCAAAGATCGATACACGTACTCATGTAGTCGATTTAGGTTATTTATATCATGGTGATGTAGCGTTACGTCACTATGACGTAGGGTTCTCCTCATCTACAGTGAGATGAATGCTACCCTCGTGTGTGTGTTTGACTTCCCAAATCAACATGACCAGAGACTATTGTTTTATTTAACTCTCTCTTCTATTTTGTTTCGTCTAGCAGAAGGCCGCCATTGTATAGGAGTCTGGTATTTAATGTAAGTTTGGCTGAAATTTAGAAAATATACTTATAATTGTTATGAAAAAGTGTGTATTATTGATTTAGTGGGCACCTCTCATGATTGTAATCATTAATTATAATTAACAAATTTATTTTCAGAACTTCATTTTGCAGGGAGCTTATCTCTCCTAGCAGCATTTGGTCAGCCATTATGCTGACGATATTTTATAATTAGAAATTCATGTCATAATATCAAATGTAAATGAGAGAGATTTCTCTACTTTGATCTTCCAATAGTTTCAGGGTTAACAGAGTAAAAATAAATTTCATTACTAATATTTAGGCCGGCCAGAGTGGCCGAGCAGTTCTAGGCGCTACAGTCTATAACTGCGCGACCACTACGGTCACAGGTTCGAATCCTGCCTCGGGCATGGATGTGTGTGATGTCCTTAGGTTAGTTAGGTTTAAGTAGTTCTAAGTTCTAGGGGACTGATGACCTCAGAAGTTAAGTCCCATAGTGCTCAGAGCCATTTGAACCATTTTTTTTCTAATATTTTGAATACTGAATGAGTTCAGTATGTTTTAAGTTTGACCGCTTAATAGCAAATGAGATTCTCTCCAGTTTTGGCTTGCAAATAACGAATAATAAACAGTGAGAAATATTCGTTTCAACGAGCATAACACTATGTGATTGGTACAAAATATCCAGTACCCCCTAAGAACCAAATTAATTGTTACAGGTTGCTTAGAAACATAGACATTTTCTTTTTAAAATAGCAGCACTCACGTGAACTATCTATTAGAAGGCAGTGAGTCACACGTTGTGTTTAAAATATTATTCCGCACTTACTTCGATATAGCTGAGGTCCGTACGTATGTTATCGTGGTATTGGATTATTTCAGAGTCTCATGCTACCCCACAATATTTAACAAAGTAAATGATATTGCAGTATTTAATAGATATTTTATTTCATTAAGTACCGCAGTAAGAAAAAGAGCCAAAAATACCCATGTACTGTGATAAGCTGAGAGGATATTCTCCAGATCTGAAGACCAGTATGGTGTAGATATATTAAATACCTTGGTGATGGGGCTCCAGTTCGTTCGAAGCTCTAACAGATAAAAATCCATACAATACAACAATAGAAAAGTTGGAATGTTTTGGCCACCAAAAGAGGCTTTGTCGCTTGCCGAAAAGAATAAAGGTGAAATACTTGAGGATGAAAACCACTAGGAGGGAAAAGGCACACTTACTCGGAAAGAAATTGTTTCTCTTCAGTTATTTTATGGGAGAGATATCAAGAAAAACACAGAATTTAGAGACAATGAGGCATGCTGTGTGGGCAGTGGTTTTCCACAAACTACCCACTGACCAAACAACAATACACAATCTGTGTCCGAAAGACGATTGGTGTAAGTTCAACAACAGAAATGAGGCGTATTCACATAAACACTCATTATCAGAACCTGTTATGAGTGCAATTAAGCCAATATTCAGGTTTATTGCAAATCCTGAGTTATTGAGAAAGCATCTTCACAGAAAGACACAAAATGCAAATGAAAGCCTCAGTAATTTAATTTGGATTAGATGTTCAAAGACGACATTCTGTGGACTTGAACTACTCGAAATAGGTGTCTATGATGCAGTTTTATGTTACAATGACGGAAATAATGACAGAATTGAAGTGTTGAAGAGAGTTGATATAGATCCTGGTCTGTTTACAATAAAAGCATATTACACTATCAAAGTGAGCAGGGTCAGGAAGGCTAACAGATCAGTGTCTTACCTGCAGATGCAGGCCAGGCAGATTCGAAGAGGAGAGAAGAGAAACCTGGAAGATGAGGAGTATCAATATGGAGGGTTGGGTCAAGGAAAGTGTTCGATTCCAATGTGTCGTCGTACTGTGTTTTGGTTTTGTGACCTGCTGCTAACCCATATAGGTCAAGGGGAGCGTCTGATTCCAACTTTTGTTGTTTTAGGTGTTGGTTTTGTGGTATTGATGGTTGCAGTGTGATTATAATTTCTCATTAGTTCGATTATAAATCTGGAGGGAGATGTGTTTGTTGGTTTTATATGTATTTTCGTGTTTGTTGTCGTGTTTATGTAATGGCGACATAGGCACGATATTGGAGACGTTAAGAACGGTCGTTTCCGCCATATTGGTGACATCATGAGTCAAAGCAGACAGATGTAATCGGGCGCTTCTGTAATCCATAAATATATTAACTACCATTATCTTGCCTTGTAAGTCATAAGCGCAACAGATTCATTACTAATTGTATATCCTAACAAAAAGTTAGTAAACTCTCAACTAATCTTTCCTTAGCCATGGATGGTCAAGAAGTGCTGTAATTAGTTTTCCAGTCTTAGCATCATAAGCTGATGTACTTCTTTCTATATCATGTGGGAGAAAGTGCCAGTCCCAAACCTGTAAAAAATAATAGATTAGGTTAAAATAGAATGACAAAAATGTTTCCATATGTATGTCAAGTAATTAATTAATGCAAAAAATAAATAAGAATATTTAATGGGTTTATTTACTAATCTATAGGTATAAAATTATCTCAGTGAACCGCTCTTACATAAGAATGAACATCAGATTTTTCATCATAAATACACTAAAACTTGAAAATATAGATAACTACCTCACCTTCCTTAAGCCCACATTATATGATGCGCTTAAACCGTAGACCTATGCACCAGTGCCCCAAGTGTGCATATCTGTAACTACAGGCTGGTTCATCATCCACGAAGGATATACCTGGCACTGAAATGCAAACAGAACTGTCTGATCTCTTGTAGGAGTCGTTCGTTCGTTCGTTTTCCCCATGCAACATAAGGGGGACCATGTGACATAAAGGAACGTCATACGTTCGAATTATTTTTGTGACTCAAGGTTCCTATTTCATAAGAAAATGTTTATCATTATTTATTAAGTAATTGTTATTCTCTCATCTAGGTTACTATTGTTCTGAATTACAGACCCAACAGTTAGTTTTATATTACGACACTTCGTAACACAGGTATATGTATTTATACAGCATTTTGCACATGGAGGACCCACTTGTTTTTGGAGCTATTGCCCTGGTAGTGACGGCAAATCTTCGGATTAGGGCAGAACGGCGAAGAAAACAAAAAACCAGACGTTGTTGAGTTCGATCCTGGCTGAAAAGAAGGGACGACGGCAGGGGATTATATTCACTGCTTATGAAAGAACTGGGGCTTGAAGATCGGCATGAATTTTGGAGCTTTGTGATGACGCACAGGGCTTGTTTCGAGAAGCTGCTGTCTATGATAGAAAATGGAATTAGCAAGTGTGACACAGTCATGAGGGAGGCTGTCTCACATTCTCGAAAGTAAGAATTAAATAACATGTTTATATGGTTTGTGATTATACCAGCCTAGATCACAAATAAAATACTGGTAAATGCCCTGTTTCGTTGCAGGCTGGATGTAACATTGCGTTTCCTGGCGACTGGGAAATCTTTTAAGAGTCTGGGTTTTAGCCACAGAATAGCACAGCCCACCATTTCAAAAGTTGTTGCGGATATATGCACTGCAATTTGCTACACTTTAAAGAACCAATACTTAAAGGTGTACTTGTGTTATTTTTCCATAATAAGGTAGTCGGAAATCGTTTCTTTATGAGTAACATGCATATAACGGTATATATATTATGATACAGTGGGTCATACATACACCTTTCCTCGCTGTATGCCTGATTTAAGACGCTTAATGCCTCCTTGCTCCATTTCATTTCTAGAACACAAAGCTATCAATAGCAAAAATCCTTACACAAATAGCTGGTATAAAAGAGTCTACTGAAAAAAAAAGTTTCTTATCTGCATTTGTGAAAACTGCTTACTGAAAAAAATGCGAAAGAACCCCAACGCGATAAATCCCCTACACGAAAATCTGAAATTGGGCACTAGCCGCCTAACAATAACAAAACAACAAGCAGGAAGCACTGTGGTACACCCTTCTGCGCATGCGCGGATTGATGGCAGTTTAGAACTACTCTCTATTCTGGCGTGCGGATAATCTGTCTGCTAATTTTCGTTGTTTCACCCTCGTCCAGTCAAATAGCAGATATACTTTGCAAAAGGTGGGGTAGAAGAGTTTATTTTTCAACTCGTTCATATGGTTGGAAAGATTAGAAAACCGAGTTTTGCCAACAAAATTTCGCTTGGGAAAACTTTCTGCAATCAAAAAAACTTGGAAAATTTCGGCCTTTTTTCAGCTTTTCCAAAATATCTCAGTTTTTTTGCTCCTGTCGCTTTAACGTCTATTTTCTTTTTTAAAGAGCACAAAATTCTCTACAAATTTGATTCTTGACCAGTGCTTCGCGGCGGACCGTCGTGTAATACCCGCTTTAATATCTACTTTGATCATTGTCCCTGCTTTTGAACATTTCCGATCGAAAGCGCACGATTTCGGTGCATCTCGAATGTTGACTTTCATAGCAAATGACATTTCATTTTCCTTCCATCTGCTCTTTTCATCAGAATGTAACATGCAGTGTTTTTTAGCTACGTATTATTCATATGTACACTCAATTCTTAGCTATGGCATTTTTGGGAAACAAATGCACAAAATATGAACACAGTTTTCAAAGTCCAGAAAAGAGCCATAAGAATAATAACCAAAAATACTAGTCGAGCTCATTGTAAAGATCTGTTCAAAACACTGGGGATTTTAACTGCTCCATGTGAATACAATTACGAGTCAGTTATACACATCAAAAATAACATTGGTAATTATTGCACAAACAGTTCTGTCCATGACCATGCAAAAAAAGATACACTCAACTCACATTTACCAGTAAAAAATAAACATAAAACTCAAAACAGCATTTTCTGCCAAGGAATAAAACTGTGCAATAAATTACCAAAAGACATTACAGAAACTGCAAAAATACACTTATTTAAAAAGGCAGCTAAGAAGTACCTGTTATGCAATACATTTTATACATTGAAGAATTACTTAGATAAAACAGAGTAGGGGTTTGATAAAAAAATGTTGTACAAATAAATAATAATAATAATGATTATAAAACATCCAACACTCCACATAACACCTTCACTTTATGTTTTATACTTGGGAGTCACCCAACTTATGCATAGCACAATACTAACACCTCTTCCCGTTTCTGAGCTCAACATCTCACTCCTTATGGAGGGCTGCTGACTCAGTTTTTCAAGATAGCAAATGGGAAGTTGCAGTACAGAAAATGGCCCAGAGATCACCAGTGTGTGTGTGTGTGTGTGTGTGTGTGTGTGTGTGTGTGTGTGTGTGTGTGTTATGAAACAATGTGTGTATAGTATGTGCAGTGACTGATAGTGAGATATGAGTGAACGGTGTGGCATTACATTATTTAATAAGTTATTTGTAAAAAAGGTATTGTATACCAGGAGTAAATCTAATGATTACGTCTAACTAGAAGTCTGTAAATATATGTGTATATGACTTAGCTTATTTTAAATTGGTCTAAACTTGCAAATACTTTGACATGTCCTATAACCTTGTAAAGAGAGATTTACGGATGAATAAAGCTACTACTACTACTACTACTACTACTACTACTAAATTGCAAATCGATGAAATGAAGATTAAACAAACTGTGTGCACTTACACTCTATACAAATATACGGGGTCGTAGTTGTAATTACCTTACTTTTTCCTGCTTCGAATACATAGTAGGTTTTCCATTTGATCCAAAGGTATTACAGAGAACAGCCGGATACTTTTTGCCAAGTTGGTGCTACAATTTGTTGCAGCACACCATCATATTTCAAAATGTTCGATGCCAATAACTCATTCCCTGACGAAATACAACTGCTATACCATCATCAAGTCTATGCAAAGGATCATGGGAGTTTTATCTGACTTCTGCTATGCTGCCATCTGTGAACATCCCCTAGCAAGAGAGTTTTAGTTACATCAAGCTGTTAGAGAGCAGAAACCTAAAATGTTGGCTCAAATGGTTCAAATGGCTCTGAGCACTATGGGACTTAACATCTATGGTCATCAGTCCCCTAGAACTTAGAACTACTTGAACCTAACTATCCTAAGGACCCCATCACATAACACCCAGTCATCACGAGGCAGAGAAAATCCCTGACCCCGCCGGGAATCGAACCCGGGAACCCGGGCGTGGGAAGCGAGAACGCTACCGCACGACCACGAGCTGCGGAGTAAAATGTTGATTTTGATTTTTATTATGTAGTATCATGGGGAAAAAATGTAAAATTTACAATCGCCAAGGCTATATTAAAAACATGTTTATGTATTATAATTATTTTTATCAAAGTTGCTGTAAGTCTTAGCGTCTTTGCATTTGTTTCATACTCACTTCAACTGCCTGTTATGTATCTTCTTTATACCGCTGAATCCTTCATATATCAACATCTTTGGTGGAACTCGTGAGAGTTGCATCCTTTGAGGATTGTTGATCACAACTGTCGAAGCGTTAGGCATTGCAGCAGCAGTCGCAGCAGCAGTTCCAGCTCCAGCAGCCGCTGTAGCGCCAGCAGTTCTGGCAGTGCAGGCACTGGTCCCAGCAGCAGCAGCAGCTCCTTTTTCCGGTAGCGCCAGCACCGGTTCAGCAGCGGCAGCCGTCGCCATCCCCACAGCGCGACACCTGTCACTGGTGCAGCCCTTCCGGCATCCGCTCCTCTGCCCTGCTAGCCACCCTCGTCACTGGCGGGCACTGTCTTCACCATTCATCGCCACCTCCACCAGCTCGCAGCTGATGCCCGTCCTCTGCCGTCGCAACAGCAGGGTGGGGCCCGGCACCCCTCCCCGCTGTCACAGCCAGCATGTCATCATCTGTGTCTTCATGTTAGTCTTCATCTTTGTCTCCGTGTCTTTCATCGTTTCAGTCTCTTCTATCATGTCCAACTCCAGCACCTCTGTGGCCTACATTTCTCCCTCTGCTTCAGCTACCACCATTATGTGGTGTGCACAGGCTAACCCTCCCGTGTCCATCCTCCCACCTCTCATGTCCATCCCCAGTCCCACTCCATTCACTCTCCATTCCACCCCTACAGGCACACCTACTCCCTCTACACAGACTGCTCCTTTTCCTCCCCTTCCTCCTTCCCCTGCCACTCCTGCATCTACAACCCCAGTGCGGGTTGTGGCACGTAGGGCCACAGTACGTGCTGCAGCTTCTCTGTCACCGACACTGCCACCACCACAACCACCAGCAAGGAGACCTTCCACCTCCTGCTGCCTGCCTGTAACTCCCATCCCCCAATCCGCCTCCTACCCTGCTCCCAAGACATGCCCCAATACCATCCCCACCCAGTCCACCAGCTCCAAGAAAACCCTTGCCCCCTCCTCCCTCACCCCTGCCTGAAGATCTCATGGATCTCACCCCTCCCCCTCCAGGTTCTTCTACCACTTCTCCTCCACCTATCCACACCTACATCCTCTCCCACACTGACACCCACCTCCTGGAAGCCTGCAGCCTCACTCTCCTACTTTTTAAATACTATCCTACTGCCTCCATCTCCCTCCTTGTCCTACACCGTCGTGACTCCGTCCTCATCATATCTACCAGCCCTACCCTCCACACTGATATCCTTGCCCGTATCCCAATTATCCACTTCGGTCCCCAGGCCACCCTCACCACTGCCCAGCTCGCTTCCTCCTCTCGCCAGCCCCAACCTCCTCACTGCCCACCAACCCTCACCGCTGTTATCACCAAGATCAGCCCGGTGATCATGGAGGTTGAGATATTGGCGGAGCTCAACTCCCATCCTGACCTGGAGATACGCTTGGCATGCTGTATTAACAGTGCCGCTGGCGCTACCTTCTTGATGGGGGTCTTCAGTGAATCTGCCCTCTCTATCGACCGCCTCCTCAAAGAGGGAGCCCTCATCTACCATTGTAGATATAAAGTCGACCCCTCCCGTTCCCAGCCCCAATCCTACTGGTGTCAGTATTGCTTAAAATACAATTCCCATCTCACCCTCAACTGCCGTGATCCTCCCACCTGCCCCCACTGCAAAGGGTCCCATTTCCTTTGCCAGTGCCCCAACCTAGACTCTCCCCCCTCCTGTAACACCTGCAACCTGCCCCATCCCACATACTCACAGAAATGCAAATCCAAACCTCCCCCCATCCCTCCTGAGCTTACCATTCCTGTCTGCCCTGTCGATGATCCCACTCACCCCGGCAACACCCTTTGCCCACTCCCCACAGCCGAGGATGTTATTCGCTTTGTAACCATCATCCTTCAAAACGTCCATCCCTTCCAGTGCCCCCATAACCCTGCATGAGATCTCCCTTGCCGCCAGATCCATCTTTCACCTCAACATCTATGCCACCTACTCCCACAACCTCGCCCACTTTACCTTCTCCTGTCTTGACATCCTAGTCTAGCCTCAGCACCATATTCTGTTCAACAACATCCACTCCCTCCCCTCCAACAAACATCTCCTACTCCACACCCTCTCCCACCACCGTGTGGGTGCCTTCATCCTCAATGAAACCTTTCTCTGGCCTACTCACACGATTAGCTCCTCCCCGTATACCCTTCACCGCACCAACAATCCCCTCCTGTTGCATGTGGTGGAGTTGCCATTGGCCACCTCCACCATCTCCCTGTTCGACCTCAATCTTTCTTCAATGATCCAACCGAAGACCTGATCCTCATTCTATTCTCCCCTGGCCTTAGTGTCTCCTGTGCTGCTATTTATATCCGCCCTAATACCCCGATCCAATATGATTTCCTCGCCCACATAGACTGTACCATCTCCTCCTACATGATTGCCGCCGACCTCAATATCCACAGCCACACACCCGCCCAGTTACGACGGTAGCATCGGTTTATTGCCACCCTCCAAGGTGATCTCCTCCCTCTCCCTCAACATACCCGCCCAGAATCCAATACCACTCCCGACATAGTCCTTGCCTCCCCAAACCTCCTTGGGTGCATTACTGCAGACGTCCTTGACCCTATAGGTAGTGATCACCTTCCCGTCCTGCGCACCCTATCAGACAGACCTCACCCTCACTCTGCCCACGACCCAGACCCCCCCCTCCCCCCAAGACTCATCCATGATTAATCCCGTGTCAACTGGGATGCCTACTGGGATACCATAGGTGCCCAGGTTGGATGTCACCCTCTCACCTACCAGCCCTGTAATGACATCACCCATGCTGCTTCCTTTCTCCACCGCACTTTGTCGGAGGCCATTGAGATGCACGGCCCCACTAAAGCCATCCACCCTCACCATCCTACCTTACCACCACAGACCGTACTCCGCCTCCACAAATCCCATCACGCTTACCACTCCTTCCTCCATACCCGGGACTGAGACACAATCCTTCACCACTGGCAACTCCAACGCCATATTAGAAACTTGCTCGTGGCAATAAACGCTAGACCTGGCGGCTGACATGCACCCGTCTTAATGTTTCACTCCCTATTAAATCCTCCAAGTACTGGTCAGCCTTCCACCACCTTACTGGCATGAAACCTTATCCCCACTATCCTCTCCTACACGATGACCACCCTTTCCCGGACAATACCAGTAAGGCCAATCATTTTGCCTCCCACCTATTGATGTCCTTTTCATCCCTGATGATCCCCGATTTGATTACTCCCTCTTCCCTGACATCCAGGACCGCACTGACACCTCTCTCCCCCCACTTGCTCCTAGCTTCCAGTACTTGGGGGCACACCACAATCTGATCTCAACACCCCCATCATCACACAAGACATCATCACCACACTATGCACCAAACGCAACACGGCTCCTGGTCATGATTGCATTACATACTGCCACCTCAAAGAAGCCCCCGTTTCCTTCCTTACAGTTGTAGCCAGCCTCTATAATGTTATCCTCTCCACCGGCTTCTACCCTGACCTGTGGAAGACTTCCCAGATCCTTATGTTTCCCAGACCTGCCAAACCCCCTTCTGACACCTCCTCTTATCACCCTATCAGTCTCACTTCAGTCTTCAGCAAGTTCCTGGAGTCCATCGTTACCCACTGCATTCACCACCACCTCCACCAGCACCGCCTCCTTTCCTTGACCCAATGTGGCTTCCAGCTTTCCTTCTCTGCTGATGATCTCCTCCTCCACCTGACACATCTCCTTTCCACTCACCTCAATTCCCATTGCTCTGTCATCTTTGTGTCCCTTGACCTCTAACGCGCCTACGACCGTGTATGGCATCCCAGTCTCCTCTTCAAACTCCAAACTTATGCCCTCCCATCAACTATGTTCACCTGAGAGCCTCCTTCCCCTCTCACCGCCCCTCCTATGTTACCATTCACAGCTCCAACTCTTACACCTTCTACCCCTCCGCAGGTGTGCCCCAAGGCTCCGTCCTTTCCTCTCTCCTCTACCTCATACCCATGACGGACATACTGCAGCCTCCACCACCCGCCCATCTCCTGCAATATGCTGATGACACCGCCTTCCTTGCTCTTGCCCCCTCCCTCCTACATTCACAGCGCCACCTCCAGTCCCACCTTGACCTGTTCACCGCATGGTGCAACCAATGGCTCCTTAAGATCAATTCCTCCAAGACCCAGGCAATCATCGTAGGCCGCACAACCCCCTCTTTCTGCCACCTAGATTTCTGTCTTAACATCTATGGCCGCCCATTGCCCTCACTCCCACCCTCAAGTACCTTGGCATCGCCCTCGACCGCCGCCTTTCCTGGACCCCCCATCTCCTCACAGTCCAAGCGAAGGCACGTAACCATCTCCGTCTCCTCAAACTCCTCTCTGGTCGAACATGGGGATTAGGCCCTTCCACTATCCTACATACCTATAAGTCCCTCATCTGCCCCATCCTATGTTATGCCCACCCCGCTTGGATCTCCGCCCCCCCTCCCCCCCCCCCCCCCACCTACTGCAAACTACTACAAATTGTTGAGTGGCATGCACTCCGCCTCACTTATCGCATCTGTCTCCCGTCCCCCATGTGGATCCTATATGATCTGATTCCCTTCCCCCATCTCCTCCTCTTCCTTGAATGAATACGGATCCTATACATCCCCCGCAAACTGGATCCCCCCCCCCCCCCATCCTTTGGTTTCCCCCATCCTCTCCCACCCTAGTCCGCTGCCGCATCTGTACCACAGTGTCCCGCCTGGTCTCCATCTCCACATGCTCCATACCCTCGCCCAAGGTGGCTTCTGCCAACTCCCCCTCCCAGATGATGTCCTCGTGCTTTCCATCTACTCCTCCTATCAGATGTAATCCCTACTCCTTCCCCCCCTCCTCCTCAGGGCACCCTGTCTCCCTCCCTCTCCCCCTTCCCTTCTTCTTTCTCCTTTTCCCCTGCCAAACACCTTCTTTTTCCTTTTCACCCCCCCTCCCCCAGCTTCCAGCTCCTTTCCTTCTCCCCTCCACTGCCCCCTCCTACCCCCCTCCTAGTTCCCCCCTACCGTCTTTCCCCCCCTTCTACGCCCCCCCCCCCCCCCCCGCCCACCTCCCTTCACCCAGTGGTAGGTCCCCTTTGGTACAGTGATTTTTAACATTTTCGTTGTGGTGTCAGTGTTACTCCAGTACAATGTGCAGTGCTACGTTCCACCAGCACCAGCAGTGTCACCAGCATCATTCATTCGTGTTTCCACTGTGGTGTTTCTTTGTTTTCATGTTGACTTACAGTGTTCAATCTCTGCATGTGTGAGTGGCTCTCGTCTGTGTTGTTTTTAAATCTATCGTTTATACTCATCTATATACTCACTTTGTTCTTGTTTATTCATCACTTTATACCGTTCTGTGTTATGGGTTATTTTCTCATTTAACTATGTTTTTTTCTGTAACTCTCTTGGCTGGAGAGCGGCGTATTGGGCCGCTGCCAGACCGCCCCATTTTGGGGAGTGAAATAACAATAAAGAAAAAAGAATCGTATATCAACCATGCTCTGCTACCATTTGGCAGACTGAATTTTTGGAGGGCTCAGATCCTAAGTGATTCCATGCCGCCTTAATATCTCATACTTAATTTATTTATGAAAGTAGAACATTTCTTATGTTGATTATGTTTTTGCGACCACAAGGAATTGGTGTTAAAATGTGGGTTATCGAAAACCAGAGCCAATTCTTGGATGGCTCGCTTCTTTAGTTATCTCACGCAGTCATAACGCTGATTCTGTGTCTGCGATCTCTAGGAATAGTTGCAAACTTGGGGGTAATCGAAAATCAGGGCCAGTGCTTGGAGGGCTTGGATTTTCAGTGATCTTGTGCCGTCATAACGTAATCGAAATATGTGGAAGAAGTTTATATGGGTGGCATATGTAATGTAGGAGTGTGTTGCAAAAAGTTCATATTTTACAAAATTTTGTGTGTAGAACATTTGTTATGTTGATTCCATGTTTGCGACCTTTAGGAATCGATGCTAACTTGGGGGTAATCGAAAATCAGATTAATTTTGGTATAGTGATCTTTTTTTTTTTTCCTTTTTCTCTCTCTCTCTTACATTATATGATAAGAGGCACTTTGACCTTTCTTCTAGAGCGTTAAAGTTCCTGCAGTATGCATTGGTTGAACGTATTTCTCACCTCATTCTCACCAACAGCTACTTCTTAAATAAAATATTTATTTATTTATTTTTTGCTTTCTACAGTTGGTACATGTACAGTAGTTACTCAAAATATTCAGTTCCGTTTTTAAGCAGAGATTATCAAAAGTTTATTATTCACAGCGTAGTTTCTTGATTAGTGAAAACATTAATATTATTATTTCATTGTTTGTCTTTAAAGAAATGTTAGTGATCTTTCATAAATATGATTCATATGAAGGTGAAAGTTTCAGAGAACAAATAGCTGCATTCTGATTTTTCTGAATTCATATAGTTCATCTGAAAGCCTTCATCTTCCTCTTTTCAACAAATGTTTTACTTTTTTTTCCAAGAGCTCTTCATATTCCGGTTAAAAAAAATGTGTTCCATACTGTTCAAATCTGAATTTGTGATGTGTGCCATAGTTTTGTAGCCTTATTTTATCTGATTCCAAAAATACCCACTTTCATAAAAAGAACTTAGGGACTACAGAAGTGTCCGATTCCACCTGTTTGCTTTGATCCATGATGTCATCAGTATGGCGGAAATGACCATTCTCAGCGTCTCCAATATGGCGCCTATGATGTCACTACATAAACATGACAACAAACACAAAAATACGTATAAATACAATAGCATCTCCCTCCAAAAATATAATCAAACTAATGGGATAAGTGCGGTAAATTGGCGGTTTCAGGGTGGGGGCAAGCTAAATATAAACATATAAAATCGCACACCAAGATCCCAAGCCACGCAAAACGATGAAAAACAACACAAAATTCCCACATTCTGCTATGCAAAACCTAAAACTGTTGTGACTTGGCAAGACAGCCAAGCCACTAGGAGGTAGCTGAAAGGCACGTGTTTGAGCTCACGCAGGCTGGTGTGAGGTCTGGGACAGTTAAAGGAGTTGAGTCTAGTAAAAAAAGTACATAGCTTCTGGAATACTTAACTTTAATCCATAATTGGTGAACATCGGTCTGACGGTACATGCATCACAAGATAAATAGCAATTGATAATGGCTCCTTGCTAGGTCGTAGCAAATGACGTAGCTGAAGGCTATGCTAAATATCGTCTCGGCAAATGAGAGTGTAATTTGTCAGTGAACCATCGCTAGCAAAGTCGGCTGTACAACTGGGGCGAGTGCTAGGAAGTCTCTCTAGACCTGCCGAGTGGCGGCGCTCGGTCTGCAATCACTGATAGTGGTGACACGTGGGTCCAACGTATACTAATGGACCGCGGCCGATTTAAAGGCTACCACCTAGCAAGTGTGGTGTCTGGCGGTGCCACCACAAAAACAACAAAAATTGCAATCAGGCGCTTACCTTAACCTATATAGGTCAATCATAGCTGACGATACGAAAACACACACAGCTACAACTGCAATAAATAAAACCAAACCCACAATACCTTAAAACCCCCACAAAACATCACAACTCATGAACAACAGACCAAGAAAAATGACTACTTACCACCAATCAATTCTGGCACTACACACTAGGTTGGCCGCCCCAACTCTCACACACACACACACACACACACACACACACACACACACACACATCACCACCATCACCACCACCACCACCAGAGGGCACCTTCAAACACAACATGACAACATCTATAAACACAACCAACTCATAAACTAAACTACACACCGTAATGACGTCACACACTGAAACACCCTTACGTCACGGGTCAAAGGAGATGGGCGGAATTGGATCCCTCCATTGACCCAGAATTTGTTAGTTTGATAATTATTCAATTTGTAAAATTTCACCTTCTCAAAACATTTTGATGAGCTTTTGGAATTCCCACATAAATTACCTTCATAAAATAATACCTATAGTTTTTTCATTTTCTAGTTACCCAGCTCATAGTTAAACTGACTTACATTGTTGCCTATTGTATCTTTGTGTCCTCCAGTTTGTCTACCTTTTATGTTATTATTTTATAGATAATAGCAAATTTTGAGTTTTAATCTTATACATGCCTATAAGCACTAATGTTGTACAGAAACTTGTAACTTGGCTAATCTTGTTGTCTGCCTTCAGTTTGTTCTGTTTTTATTTTATTGAATCTTGGTCTTGCTATTAAATGAATAGGGTGCCATTTGTTAAAAAAATATACACTACCTTGCAGCACACAGTTTTCAATGTTTTTGTGCTATTGCAATTCAATTCTATTTTGGGCCCTTATTGCATCAGGATGCCACAAGCAGCTCTCTGGTCCACCTCTATAAGATGACAGAGGAATTTCTTCTGCACTCAATATCAAAATAAATGTAGAAGAACTAGTAGTTTGGAAAAAGAGAATGCAGAAAAAACAAGATGTCTATTGAACATGCAATAAACAGGTTATTTCACACACAGGACAATGATTCAAGAAATTACAGTGTTAATTCTTCAGCTTTGAGAAAATGTTAGTACATTCAGTTGACAAGTTAGTGGATACCTCCAAAGATGAATCAAAGAAAAAGGACACTATTTTAAGGGAAATTATCTTTCCAGAAGAAAAATGTTGGTGACCTATGTAATTAGTATTTATTTATTTAGCCATCTGCAGACATTTTAATATGTATGGGCGTCATCAGTTTGTGTACATTCCCATATTTTTACAGTTTTTTGTATATGTAGCTAAACATTGTGAGACAAAAGTTATTTACAATCATCTTTACTAACAAATTCACTTACAGTGGAAAAACACTGTTTTTGCAAATACAACTTAAGATTTTTCTAAAGCAGTACATGTTATCTGTTTCTTTTATTTTCTGTGGCAGTTTATTATACAATTCTGCACCTTCATACAAGAAACTATTTTAAGTCTTATGTTTATTTTTCCTGTCTAGGTGAAGATAGTGACTTGTTCTTGCACTACAGTTATGAGAACTGCTATTTGTGCTATAATTTTCTATATTTTTCTTGATATTCACTATGGTTTGGAATGTAAATTCACAAGGAACAGTTAGTATTTCTAACATTTTGTAAAGTCCTCTGCAGTGGGTCCACTCACTGCTTTTTGTTATAATTCTTACTGCTCTCTTTTGCATTTTAAATACTATTTGTAAATTCTGTGCACTGTTTCCCCAGAAAATTATACCATAACTAATCACTGAATGTATGTAACTAAAGTATACAGTTCTCAGAAATTCATCATTGAATGTGGATGCAAGGACTCTAAGTGCATAACATGTTGTGGATATCTTTTTTGAGAGTTTCATAGCATGTTCATTCCACTTCATTTGCCTGTCAGTGTGCAACCCTAAGATTTTTGTTGTAGGGACATCATCTATGGAGATGTTATCTAGTTTTAAATTTAAGGGACTTTGTTTCCTATTCATTCTAAAGCATATTGTATTTTTTTTCTTTAGGTTGAGGTTTACTTTGTTTTCCTGTGATCATTTGTAGACATCCCTCAGCACTTCAGTAGAATTTTCCAGCATTTCTGCTGGTGCCTTACTGGTGCTTAATATTTTGCTGTCATCAGCAAATAATATTATCTTCCCTTCATTGCTGATATGTTGTGGGAAATCATTTATATATACCAGAAACAATAATGGGCCTAGTACACTTCCTCAAGGGATCCACATATTGTGGAACTGATATATATTACAAGTAGTTTAAATGTGATTGTAATGTGGATGGGGGGAATTCTTTGAACTGGTCTTCATTTATACATTTATTACTCTCAAGAGCACAAAACCTTCTTCTTCTTCTTTCTCTCTATTTTTTTGTTTCTTTATTTACTTTTTGTGGTTTGAATAGTCTTGAATTGACCCAAATTGCCGGTCTCAATTGAATTCAGCAGATAAAAGAGTCAGGGGTCAAAGCTATCCATAGCGCGCATGTGGAATTTAAAGAGGTGAGTGGCATGTACTGTGTGGCAGCTCTGCTGGTGTACTGATGTGGGGCTGACCATAAACAACCATGCATTCCACTGGCAGGCAGAATATCGCAATACCACTTCTGCAGGTAGAACTGCCACATTCAGATAGATGACAGGTGCAGAGCTCCATTGTATCCCATACATTGTGTCTCTGCCAGCAGAAGCCACTGTGGCATTCTAGTGCAGCATGGTCCTTTCTGACAGTCAGCTTTTTAACAGTCAGGAGTCTCAATATTCACACAAGATTGGTGCGCTGGATTCTTCGATAAACAATCCCACATTTCCTTGGCAGCAGAATACATCACAGAGGCTGTACCAGTATCAAAATTTGAATGTAGTAACTTTTGTATACAGTTTGTTAGTGAAATCTGTGGAAGACTTGTTAAGCGTCATGAAACTATTGTATCTCTTAAATGTCACAATGTAAAGTATGCATTGAAAGATATGTTTTTTCCCTCAGATGTAATGCCAGATGTTATTTTATGTATAGTAAATAATTTTAAGCTCTCTCATATTGTAGACATATATGATCTTTCTAGTAATAAAAAGATATTCGGTTGTATAGTATTTCCCATTACTTATTGTGCTAACAAATGTTTAACTGAAGATGTAGTTTGTGAAGGTACATCACATAAATATTGACATTTTTATCGGTTATAATAAGCAGTGAACAATATTGTGAAGTCTTAAGAGTGAACTAAAAATTATTTGTAAACACGTAACATATTTTATGAACATAATTAGTATAAAAGATACAGTTAATGTTCTTTAATATATATATATATATATATATATATATATATATATATATATATATATATATATATATATATATATATATATAATAGATGGAAACATTCCACGTGGGAAAAATTTATCAAAAAACAAAGATGATGTGACTTACCAAACGAAAGCACTGGCAGGTCGAAAGACACACAAACAAATACAGACATACACACAAAATTCAAGCTTTTGCAACAAACTGTTGCCTCATAAGGAAAGAGAGAAGGAGAGGGAAAGATGAAAGGATGTGGGTTTTAAGGGAGAGGGTAAGGAGTGACTCCACCCCCGGGAGCAGAAAGACTTACCTTAGGGGGAAAAAAGGATGGGTATACACTTGCACACACACACACATATCCATCCACACATATACAGACACAAGCAGACATGTAGGAGGGTGGATGTATTTTATCGTACACACACTGTTTTGTTTCGCGATATGGAAGGCAGCCATTGAGCGGCTACACATATTTTATGTAAGTTATTCTGTATTCTGCTAAAATAAACTAATTATTGTTATCACAAAATTAATTTCTTTGTAATAGTTGTCATCTCAAATGGTCACTGTCGCAAATTATTTTTAATAAGCATTTTTTTCAGTAATTTGTGGTGCGGGAAGCTCATTCTCCAATGCAGTCTCTGGTTGGCCATTACGCGCCAAAGTATTAACTTATTTTTCAAAGTGTTAACAGTAACTAAATGCGGGAGATTTCATTGTAAGAACCTTTCCAGATTGCAACAGATAAGTAACTTAACGTTAAAGTTCATTTTTTTAAATCATACAGATTCCATGAGTTCAGTAAGTTTTATCTTGGCCAATCCATGGCAACAATCGAAATTCTCTTGAGCCTTGCTTTGAAATCAATAAATAGAAATTAACAAAATTACATTCAATTCAGTTAATGGCAACTTTATTTTAGTCATCTTGTTCAAAATCTAAAGTTGGTACATGAATAACAGCGGCCCTTCAAGCACCCGTTTCTTAATTATCTAGAGTTGTGCCCATTTATAAGAAGGGAGAGAGGAACTACCCCTGTAGTTATTGCCCAGTATCTCTGACACCAGTTTTATTTAAAGTATCACAATCCATTATTTATTACCTGTTATGTTATTATTTGGGACGTAATAACATTCTTTCTGCTGCACAATTTGGCTTTAGGAAGGGCAAATCTACTGTTCATGCTACTGAATCTTTGGCAAAAGAGATGCTTAGTGCTTATGAGGAGGAAAACTTTGCTCCGGCTACTTTTTGCAACTGTAGCAAGACCTTCAACTGTATAGAGCGTGGTTTGGTTCTCAAATTGGTTTATTATAGAATCAAAAATAACAAAGTTGGTAAAAATTTTTAATTGTTTCTTAATAACCACAAACAAATTGGGTGCAATGAAAAGGAGAGAGCACAGACAGCTGAATTTTAAGTGCGTTAAGTTCTGGAACATTTGTTATTTATCCTAATGATAAATTATTTGCCATTTACATAAATACTCACTCCATTCTCTACACTGATGATATAACTTTTTACAATGTCAGTTCAGACTTTAATAACCTTCAAACTATGGCTAAATACAGCCTATTGCAAGTGTCAATCCAGTTTCAAACTTATCGATTCTTGCTCAGTGAGAGTAAAGTTCAACAAATTGTATTTTGTCTAAGAGATTTGCCGATAAAAGACTGTTTAGCTAGTGCTAAAGCTTTTAGATATTGTTAAAGATAGTCTTGAGATCCACACATTACATACCACAGTGAAAAGTTATTTTTATTTTGAGGCAATAGCACGCATGTTCATGACACAAAGTTATTAGGATTATTACAAACACAGAGAAAAACTTGCCCACTGCACACCATTGTTTATTGATCTAAAAATAATTACTTATCTTTAAACATTCCCTCCCATACAGCCTTGGTATTCGTGGCAAGTGTATTTGCTCAGATGCACATTCTTTACATTCTCATCTCAGCTTCACTGGATGTAATTACCCCACCTGTCTTGTTCAATAGCAGATTTCCTGGGCCATCACATCCAATCCTGGTACTGCTGATCCCTCCAACAAACAATTTCAGATCACACCACTGATTACTCAATATTATCTGGTCTGGAGAGTGTTAATCAGCTACTTCAACAAGGCCATGACTTCCTAAAATCATGCCCTGATATGAGATCCATTCTGTCCAAGATTTTGCCCACCACACCTAGATAGCTTTTTGCCACCCTCCTAACCTGTACAATATTCTTGTCAGACCCTATGCTCGTTCTGTACCTATCTCCCTACCTCTGTGACCACCCCCACTGCAAGACTTGCCTCTTACCACCACCTATACCAGCCCTGTAAGTGGCGAAACATGTATTGTCAAAGAAAGAACCACCTGTGAGATGACATGTCATATACCAGCTGTTACGTAAACACTGTTCGACCTTTTACATGGGCATGACTACCACCAAATTATAAGTGTGGATGAATGGACATAGGCAGAGAGTGTAAACAGGCAACATACAATATACCGTTGCAGAGCATTCACTACAACATGACAATCATGACCTTGGTGCCTGTTTCACCACATGCACCATCTGGATTCTCCCCCCAGACACTAGTATCTCAGAACCCCCCCAGGTGGAAACTAGCACTACAACATGTCCTTGGTTCTCACCACCCATCTGGCCTTAATTTACATTAATTTTTTACATCCAATCATTTCTTCACAGTAACTGCTCCTTTCTTCACTCCATTTTAGTTTCCTACACCTTTCATTTTCTTACCTATATACACACATCAAAAAAAAGTTTTCCATCACCCCGGTTCCCAGAACTCCTGAAGGTAGATGTTGACTGTGGATATTGTATCACAGACACGGTCCCTTTGACTGTTCAGTGATGTCACTAAACCTGTCCAAAAATGTAAACAACCATGCATGAGCAGTGCCTATGAGACAGAGGGAGTCCGACAGCCAATCAGTTCCAGTCATTCCACCAGGAAGGAGGTACATGGCGTGTGTTGTCTGTAGTTCAACCATGCCTAGATAGTCAATACTGCAATTTGATCATGTCTGCATTGTTAATTTGTGCCAGAAAGGGCTCTCAATGAGGGAAGTGTCCAGGCGTCTCGGAGTGAACCAAATCGATGTTGTTTGGACATGGAGGAGATACAGACAGACAGGAACTGTTGATGACATGTCTCACTCAGCCTGCCCAAGTGCTACTCCTACAGTGGATGACTGTTACCTATGGATTATGGCTTGGAGGAGCCCTGACAGCAATGCCACAATGTGGAATAATGCTTTTCATGCAGCCACAGGACATCGTGTTACGATTCAAACTGTGCACAATAGACTGCATGATGCACAGCTTCACTCCCGACATCCATGGTGAGGTCCAGCTTTGCAACCACGCAGCACAGTACAGATGGCCCCAACAACATGCCAAATGGACCACTCGGGATTGGCATCACATTCTCTTCACCAATGAGTGTAGCTTATGCCTTCAACCAGACAATCATCATAGATGTGTTTGGAGGCAAGACAGTCAGGCTGAATGCTTTAGACATACTGTCCAGCGGGTGCAGCAAGGTGGAGGTTCCCTGCTATTTTGGGGTGGCAGTATGTGGGGCCGACATAAGCCACTGGTGGTCATAGAAGGCACCATAATGGCTGTATGATACATGAATGCCATCCTCCGACTGATGGTGCAACCATATCGGAGCATTTTGGTGAGGCATTCGTCTTCATGGACGACAATTTGTGCCTCCCATTATGCACATCTTGTGAATGACTTCCTTCAGGATAATGACATTGCTCGACTAGAGTGGCCATATGTTCTCCAGACATGAACCTTATCGAACATGCCTGGGACAGATTGAAAAGGGCTGTTTATGGAAGACGTGACCCACCAACCACTCTGAGGGATCTACGCCGAATCAACATTGATGAGTGGGACAATCTGGACCAACAGTGCCTTGATGAACTTGTGGATAGCATGCCACAATGAATACAGGCATGCATCAATGCAAGAGGATGTGCTACTGGGTGTTAGAGGTACTGGTGTGTACAGCAATCTGGACAACCACCTCTGAAGGTCTCACTGAATGGTGGTACAACATGCAATGTGTGGTTTTCATGAGCAATAAAAAGGGCACAAATGATGTTTATGTTGATCTCTATTCCAACTTTCTGTACAGCTTCTGGAACTCTGGGAACTGAGCTGATGCGATACTTTTTTTGATGTATGTATTTTATTTAAGTGGTATGACGCATTTAGGAAGTTCTCTTCCATATACTGAGTCATAAATACAGTGGTGGAAATATTTATTACATCACCTCTTACAATCAACAATTTTTTTACACTCATTGAATACTTGAGCTAAATTTGCCTGATTTCTCTTGATTTCTGTCATAAATGAATATACACAATAATTTTTGTCAATTTGTTTTTATTCTTGATTTTTGTTTCTCTAAAAATGTTTGCTTTTTATAACTTAACACTTTCTTGAAAAGTGAGTGTAAGTGGATATGCCAGCTATTCTGTTTGCTATTCTGAAATATGAATACTAATGTTGAAAGAAAGCTGGCCACAGTGGCACTTCAGTCTGGAACTACACGGCTGCTATGGTTGCAGGTTCGAATCCTGCCTCTGGCATGAATGTGTGTGATGTCCTTCAGTTAGTTAGGTTTAAGCAGTTCTAAGTTTAGGGGACTAATGACCTCAGATGTTAAGTCCGATACTGCTTAGAGCCATTTGAACCATTTGTTGAAAGAAACACTGCATATTAATGTTGTAACATAACACTGATGGATTTTAGTGTTTGTATTGCCTCATATGAACACACAGTTGCATTTATACTTTGTTGCTCCACCATGTGCCTTAATCGCCGCTTGGCATCATGAAGGCATTGAAAGAATTGACTTTTTAATGTGCTCCTCACTCATTTCATGAAACTACACTTGCCCAAGGGTCTCCAACAGCTCCTGTTTATTCCGTGGCTTCTTTTTGGTGAATACCCAAACCCCATTTTGTTGAAGGAAAGATTTTACCTGGAATGTAGAAGTATGTGATGATTAACCAAGAAAGTAATCTGCTTCATGTTTGGCACAAATATTAGTCATAGGACTCACCTTCAAAGCGCTATGGCAAGGAGCGGAGTCATCCTGAAAAATGCAATTGGAAACATCTCCAAACTGGTCTCTAATGGTTGGCATAAGCTTCCTTTCAAGAACGCTTATGTAGAGATATGAATTGACAGTGTCACTGATGAAGTCCAGACGACCTACTTGGTGACTGGAAATACACCCCCAGACCATCTGTCCTTGTGGGTGTTTGTATGTGTTATCGACGTATGAACACTTTTCCATCTGAGACATGCAGATTAAATTTTGACTTGTCTGAAAAGATTACTTTGTTTCACATCTCTGGTGTCCATGTTGCATGTGCCTTTGCCCATTGTAGTCGCTTTTGTTGTATTATCTTGGTCAATAAAGGCTTCCTTCTAGGACGACGGGCTGAGAATCTAGCCTCCAGTAGTCTATTTCTTACAGTTCTACTGGTTACTGAGATGTCGCACATTTCATCCCAGTCTCGCTTTAGTTCAGTTGATGATGGGCAATGATCGTTGAGTGAAAGTCTTTTCAATATCCTGTCCTGTCTGGCAGTAGACGTCCTTTTCCCACCTCTTCCTTTCTCACGATCAACATTTACTTTTTCCCTGTTTTTTTTTCAGTAACCTCGAAATCATTGACTGATTAAATCCTGTCTTAGAGGCTATCTCTCTGGTGCTGAGATCAACAGATGAATAAGTAAGTATAGCAGTTTTCTTTTCTGGCGTTAATTCAAATAACCTGCCCATCTTCTTACTGCAAAGTCTCAACTCAAAATGACAGCATAAACACTGGTTTCATTGTAAAACCAATTGACAACAACAAAGAGTTGTATATTGTTGGAAAACATGCATGAAGAAGTATATTATTAAGGCAAGAATATGTTAACAAAGTTTACCAGCAATGGGACTGGTATAACCTGAAGCAAACTGCTGCAGAAGACAAAAAGACGAAGTAATTCATGGTGATGCAATAAATATTTCTACCACTGTGTATCACATGAACATAGTCAAACAATAAACAGTCCAGGGTGGAATATTGACAATATTGTGAAAAAGATAGATTGCTACTCACTGTAAAGATGGCACGTTGAATTGCAGACAGGCACAATGAAAAGATTGCTACACATTGAGCTTTCAGCCAAAACCTTCTTCAGAAAGGAAACACATACACATTCACACAAGCAAGCACACATCACTATTTCTGACTGCTCTGCCCAGAATACAATTGTCATGTTGAATGAAAGCAGTAATTCAAGGTGGGATGGGAAAGACAGGGGGGGGGGGGGGGGGCGAGGTGGCAGGGAGAGTTGTATAGCAGGGTGCGGGTGAGGGGGAGAGGTCAGCAAAGTCTGCCAGAGTTTGTGGAGACTAGATAGCAGCAGGACAAGGATCCCAGGTGCAGCCTCAGGAGGCTGATGGCTGCTGGGGAGAGGGGGGGGGGGGGGGGAGATAGGGAGTGGGAAACGAGATGAGCATGGTGGGGGCAAAGAGCAGTGGGTGCATTGGCAGAGAGCTGTGCACATTGAGGGTGTGGGGGCATGAACTGGTTGTGGGTGGAGTATGTGGGGTCAGTAGGATACCGTAACTTGAGACCAGGATAATTTTGGGAGTGGAGAATATGTTGTATGGCTAACCCTCATCTGCACAGTTCAGGAAAGCTGGTGGTGGATGGCAAGATTCAGATGGGCCAGGTTGTGAAGCAGGCACTGAAATCAACCACATTATATTCAGCTGCATATTGTGCCACAGGGTGGTCCAATTTTCTCTTGGCCACAATTTGGTGGTTGCTATTCATCCTGGTGGACAGCTGGTTGGTTATCATACCAATATGAAAAGCTGGCAGAGTTGGTACATGACATGGCTGCTTTCATGGATGGCTTGCCTTCTGATGGGGTAGGATAAGACTGTGACATTCCTGGAGTAAGTAGTACTGGGTGGGTGGATTGTGCCTGTCTGGTACCTATGTGTTCCACAGGGATATCATCCACTTGGCAAGGGGTTGGGAGTAGGAGTGTCATAGTGATGGACTAGTATGTTGTGAGTGTTCTGTGGGTGAGAGAGCACCACTTTAGGAGGGGTGGGAAGGATCTTGGGTAGGCTGTCCCTTATTTCAGGGCATGATGATAGATAATCAAAGCCCTGATGAAAGATGTGTTTCAGTTGTTCCAGTTCAGCATGGTATAGGGTGATGAAGGGGACAATCCTTTGTACCGGCTTTTTGGAAGTTCTGGGAGGACTGGGGGTGTGTGGTGACATGACACAGGAAATCTGTTTGTGACCTAGGTCTGGGGTACAGTGCATGTCTATGTAGGCCTTTGTGAGACCTTCAGCATACTGGACAAGGGAGTTCTTGCCACTGCAGATACACCATCCTCATGTGTCCAGGCTGTATGGGAGAGACTTTTTATGTGAAAGATATGGCAGCTGTCAAAATGTGGGTACTGTTGCTTGTTGGTGGGTTTAATGTAGAAAGAGTGAATGGAGTAATCAGAGAGGATGAGATAAATGTTCAGGAGGTTGGTGAAGCAGATGGGAGAGAATATGTTGATGTTGTGAAGGAATGAGGATAGGATATCTTGGCCCCTAGTCCAGATTATGAACATATCATCAATGAACCTAATACAGGCCAGGGTTTGGGGTTTTGAGAGGCTAGGAAAGATTCCGCCAGATGGCCCATAAAGACGTTGGCTTACTAATGTGCCACATGGGTGTCTGTGACTGTGCTGCAGATTTGTGTGTATACCTTCCCTGCAAAGGAGAGGTAATTATGTATTAGGATAAAGTTAGTATGGTGTATGAGGAATGAGGTAATGTGTTTGGAGTCTGAAGGACTCTGGGAGAGGTAACTTTCAGTAGTGGCAAGACCTTGGCCATGAAGGATGTTGTTGCTAAGGGAAGTGGCATCAACAATGACGATAAAGGATCCAGAAGGTGAAGGGGTCTGGGTGGTGGAGAATCAGTGAAGGAAGTGGTTGGTATCTTTGATGTAGGGGGCTATATTTTGGGCAATTGCTTGGAGGTGTTCATCAAAGAGAGTCAAAATTCTTTCAGTGGGAGGCACAATTACTAACTACAGTGGGGTTTCCAGGATTGTTAGGTTTGTAGATTTTGGGGAGCATGTAGAAGGTGGGGGTGTGGGGTGTCATAGGGATGAAGATGGAGATTGGTTCAGGGGAGAGGGTCTGGGAAGGGCGTATGGCTTTGAACAAGGATTGCTAGGATTTTTGGTATGGGATCACTCTGCAGAGTTCATAGATGTAGGAGTCAGACAACTGGTAAAGGCCTTCCACAAGGCAGTCACTGCAGTTCATAACAACTGTGGTGGAACCTTTCTCTGCAGGTAGGATGATTAGGTGAGGGTCCATTTTGAGGCTTTGTATGGCTGTCCTTTCTTCTGCTGAAAGACTGGTGTTCTTAGGAAGGGACCTGTGGAAGGATGGTGGGCCCAAGATGGAAATGAGGAATTCTCTGAAATGTAACCAGGGGTGGTTAAGTGGGAAGGGGGGTGGGGAGGATCATGGTTCGGTGGCAGTGTGAACTGTGTGAGGCAGGGTTCAGTGTTGGGATTAGGGTGACTGTGGTTGGAGGGATTGGTGGCAAAGAAGTGTCTATATTACATGGATTGGCAGAAGGAGAGACAAGTCCAACATGGTTAAATTTGGGTTTAGAGCTGAAAGTGAGGCGTTTGGACAGCATTGAAACTCTTGTGGAGCTAAGGATTTTGTTGAAAAGGTTAACAGCAGTGTTGGGGGATTGTTCTGGAACTGGCTTAGTGGAGTGTTGGTAGGGAGTTTTGGGGTATGTGGCAAGTTGCAAAGGTCAGCTAGGCAGGGTGCTATGAGAGATTGATGAGGAGAAACAGTGAGGGTACAACTGGTGTTGGATTGTGGTGCTCCAAGGTGGCACTTATGGGGGTGGTGTCTGGAATGCTCTTTCAGGTGCTGCAGAGCAAGTGAGTCAATTCCAGAGATGTGATACATGTAGTAGGGACTGCACAGTAGCAGGATCTTTTCCAGGGAGGAAAGCTGGAGATGCCTGTGCCATGGAGATGTGTTTCTGCATTACCAGGTTTGTGGGCGACAGGGACTGGTGTAACCTGAAAAGGTGGAGGTCATTGTGAAAGGAGGGGTGGGATCAAGTGAAAGGAATTTTTGTTAGGCCATTGGGGGAGGGGGGGGGGGGGGTTGGGGCATGGGAAGAAGGGAGGGGGGAATTACATGGTTTAGGCAGTATTTAAGGAACAGTATATGAAACTGGGATTTGAAGTGATGCAAAATGATGGAGAAGGGGTCCATTGTCACAGGGATGGCATTAGGGAAACAGGAAGTTACAGAGGAAATGGGTGAATGAAGGCATTAAATTGTTGTAAAAATATGTACAGACCTACAAAAATATGCACAAATACGTAAAAATACACATAACAATATTATGAAAAGGCAAGTTGCTACTCACCATACAGCGGAGATGCTGAGTAGCAGACAGGCACAACAAAAAGACTGTTCCAAATAAAGATTTTGGCTTATGAGGCCTTCATCAAAAATAGATCTCTCTCTCTCTCTCTCTCTCTCTCTCTCTCTCTCTCTCTCTCTCTCTCTCTCTCTCACACATGCAAACGCAACTCACACTCACATCACTGCAGGTCATTCAGGGTAGCCGCGAGGTCTGGGGGCCTTGCCACGGTTCATGCAGCTCCCCCCATCTGAGGTTCAAGTCCTCCTTTGGGCACGGGTGTGTGTATTGTCCTTAGCGTAAGTTAGATTAAGTAGTGTGTAAGCCTAGGGAATGATGATGTCAGCAGTTTGTTACCATAGGAACTTACCACAAATTTCCATGACTGCCGTCCAAGGCAACTGTAGCCAAACTACAGAGGCCACAGTTGCCTTAGACTGCAGTCATGTGTGTGTGAGTTGCATTTGCAGGTATGTGTGCGTCTGTGTGTGTTTTGTAATATGACAAACCTGTTAGTTCTCCTATTTAATTGAATGACGTAATTAATTTCCAACCATTTAAATGGAGTTGGAAGTTTTGCAGTGATTGAGTGCCATAAGCACTCTACTTTTAATTATTTTATTATTCTTGAAAATCAAGATCGAAAGTAAATTCGAATTCTGGTTAACTTTTTACAAAGAGATTTCTTTTGTGTGGGCAATAAATATGTACCCAATTATTCATTACTTAGTGCACATTTAACCGACAATGCTTTTTAGTCTGAAGATCATTTTTAGTCTTTGTATTAAAGTCACTGAATACAATTTCATTTAAAGTAAAAATAATCAGCACTTACTACAATTTTGGTTACAAATGAGAATAGTTGCTCTTCTCATTTTTATCACCTCTGGATGCTTTTGTTTGAAACTTTATTTGGAAAATTAATCATGTTACACTGAAGTGCCAAAGAAACTGGTATAGGCATACATATTCAAATACAGAGATATGTAAACAGGAAAAATATGGCACTGCGGTTGGCGATGCCTATACAAGGCAACAAGTGTCTGGTGCATTTATTGGATTGGTTACTGCTACAATGGCAGGTTATCAAGATTTAAGTGAATCTGAATGCGGTGATATAGTCTGCACATGAGCAGTGGGTCACAGCATCTCAGAGGTAGCATTGAAGTGGGGATTTTCCTGTATAACCATATCATGAGTCTACTGTGAATATCATGAATCTGGTAAAAGATCAAATCTCCAACATCACTATGGCCGGAAAAAGATCCTGAAAGAACGGGATGAATGATGACTAAAGAGAATCATTCAACATGACAGAAGTACAACCCTTCTGCAAATTGCTGCAGATTTCAATGTTGGGTCATGAACAAGTGTCAGCATGCAGACATTCAACAAAACATTATTGATATGGGCTTTCGGAGCCAAACACCCACTCGTGTACCAATGATGACTGCATGACACGTAGCTTTACAACTCACCTGGGCCCGTCAACACCAACATTGGGCTGTTGATGACTGGAAACATGTTACCTGGTTGGACAAGTCTCGTTTCAAATTGTATTGAGCAAATGGACATGTACTGGTATGGAGACAACCTCATGAATTCAAGGACCCCGCATGTCAACAGGGGGCTGTTCAAGCTGGTGGAGGCTCTTTAATGGTTTGGGGCACATGTAGTTGGAGTGATACGGGACCCCTGATACATCTAGATATGACTCTGACAGATGACACATACGTAAGCATCCTGTCTGATCACCTGTATCCATTCATGTCCATTGAGCATTCCGACAAGTTGGCCAATTCCAACAGCGCAATGCAACATGCCACACATTCAGCACTGCTACAGAGTGAGTTCAGGAACACTCTTTTGAGTTTAAACATTTCCACTGCCCACCAAACTCCCCAGATTTGAACATTATTGAGCATATCTGGGATGCGTTGCACCATGCTGTTCAGAAGAGATCTCAACCCCCCGTACTCTTATGGATCTATGGACAACCCTGCATTTGGATTCATGGTGTCATTTCTCTTCAGCACAACTTCAGACATTAGTCGAGTCCATACCATGTCGTGTTGTGGCACTTCTGCATGCTTGTGGGGTACTACACAATATTAGGCAGTTGTATGAGTTTCTTTGTCTCTTCAGTGTATGTGAAAGGTACCACTTCAGTACTTTAACTTGTTACTTCCTACATGTTTTTAACTTGGTGAGTAAGCTCTTGCAAATGACTTACTCAAAGAAGTTTGCGAACATATTTACATTTTTATAATTAAAAGAGACACTGATTAACCGACACTGATTAACACTTGGATGTTCACATGTTGGTAGCTAAATGAAGACTACAAGACTACATTAAGCACTATCCAGAATAATTATTTACAGATTTATGTAGGAATAATAATTAATTACAGTTTGTTATTATGTTTTAGCAGACATGAAATTATAATGAGGATAACTCAACTCTGTTTGACTATGGGTTGGACGATGGGAAAATGACAAAATTATAAGTACTAACTGATGGAAACAATTTCTTCTCCTGTGGGAATTCCAGTAGCCCACCAAAATGGCTAAAAATGAAATTTTCTAAACCAAATTATTGGCAAACTAACAAGCTTTCCCAGTGAAAGTGGACATTTTTGAAATCAGAAAAATCTGTAACTACAAAATTGAAGAGTAAATTGGTTGCAGAATGTTGTTGCAATCAATAAATTTTAGTTTCAATTAATTTATTCACTTAAGAAAGAACAATACATTAGACACACTTTGCAACACATACATACTCACTCAACGTACAGAACAACATACAGAAGAATTTGCACACCAATACTGCAACTGGATGTCCACTGAGAGGTAACAGGTATTCTTTCCAGATGAATCATGTTTTATGCTCCATCAGACAGATGGCTGTTTATGTGTACAGCATGAAATGTGAAGGCAAATACCTTGCAACAATTGTCAGAGGGGTCCAGACTGGAGGAGGGAGCTTTATGGTATGGGGAATGTTTTTGTGAAATTTCCTGTGTGACGTCATTATTCTGGAAGGTACAATGGATCAACACAAGTATGCATTTATCCTTGGGATTCATATCCACCCCTACATTCTACAACTACATCTCTACATTTACAAAATTCAGTTTGTTCTTTCCTTGGCATGATGGCATCTACCAGCATGTCAATACAACATGCCACACAGCTCGCAGTTTATGTGTGTGGTTGAAAGAGCACCCGGATGAATTTGCTGTACTTTACTAAATGCCTTCTCTGGAAACTACCTAGAGCAGACAGTTAGGAACCCACCCATGAGGTAAATATATTGGATCTATTAGGAACAAATAGACCTGGCGTCTTTGAGGATGTCCGCATCGAAATTGGTATCAGTGACAATGATGCAGTTGTGGCAACAATGGTTACCAAAGAACAAAGTACATCTAAAACAAGCAGAAATTGTCATTGCTATGTTTTCATGTAATAAGTTTTCTGTTTTTGTGCTGAAGAGGAAGTCTGTGCAATCAGAAGACTGATAAGAATTTCGACAATGTTTGTTTGTAGGTCATTTACATATAAGGAATAGCACTTATGCTGGGACTGATCTTTCAAGCACACATTATTTCATCTCTTGGCAATCTGAGAAATGGTTTGTAATTTTGTTGCATTCAGTGTGTTGTATTTCCACTGTTTGGTTAAATCCACAAAGGTATGACCTGATCCAAACATTAGGTGTGCCTCTGATTTAAAACTAAACTGTCTTTCTCTGCCTGAACTATGTTTGTCACATTTATGAGTTTGTTTTACTCTGCATTTTCTGATGACTGAAGCTGTTCCTGTACACACTAAAAACACAGTGTTCTGTTCTGAATCTACTACAGGTTTCTTCTTACAGTTTGCACATTAACTTTCATGCAATTTAAAAAGTCAATCAGTTTATCTTCATCTGTAAAGTATTGCATGTAAGCTATGCATTCTGCCACAGCATTGTTTTCTGAAGAATGATGAAAAGTTGTTCAGTCTTTAAAAATATGCTTTGTTAAACACAGAGCAGAAAAACAAAGTAGAAGTCTTGGATGCTGTTTTTGAAACCACAAGCTTCTCTTGTAGTCATTGCACTAGAATCTGAACTGTCAATTACTTCATTTAAAACCTCAATTAGCCACAGATGGTTTGTGGGGAATGGCAGATATTATTCTGGTATTACAGCAACATCTTGTTTCAGCATTCAAAGGAATGCATTTGACAACAATAGTGCCCAGAATTGCTGTGAGTTTTGAAGACCAGGAGAAGAAACCAGGAATACCATGAAGCATGGAGGAAGATTGGATTAGATTAGATTAGATTCAGTTTTCATTCCATAGACCCAAAAAATGAGATGATTCTCTTGGGTGTGGAACATGTCAGAAAATATAACATAAAAACATAACATTTGAATATAGTACAGGGTGACACAGAATAATGGGCATGTTTGAAACGAAAAGTGGCAGCCATGGGCAGGTGGCAACACAGTGGGTTTGTGACAGTTAGCAAGTAAACAGTCCGCCATTTCAGTAATCATGGATCAGTGGAACAGACAAAAGTGTGCTTTAGACATTAAAATGTTTTATAAAAACCATGATAGTTTGGTAGCAGTACAGAGGGAGTTCCGGCATTTTTATAATTTAGGACATCATGATGCCGTTCCATCAAAACACGCAATAAAATGTTGGATTAATAAACCTGAAGAGATTGGATCTGCCCTCAAGAAGAAACAAACAGGATGTCCAATAAGTGTGCGTTTTTCACAAATGAAAAGAGAAACACAATAACTGTCAATGCCTATCGTTACGTGGAGAAGTTATGAACTTTCGTTACGCCTGCATTGAACAACTTTCAACGTTCAAGAACCCTGGTTTCAGCAGTATGGAGCAACATCACACACTGCACGGCAATCAATGGCATATGTGCAAGAATTGTTTGGCAAACGTGTGATCTCACAATTTGGTAACATTCCATGGGCCCCTAGATCGCCAGATTTATCCGTTTGTGATTTTTTCTTGTGGGGCTACCTCAACAAAAAAGTCTACATGACTCGACCAAGAACCCTGGATGAGTTAAAACAGAAAATTCGGAATGCATTTCACAGTATCCCAGCTGAGATGTTGCAGCGGTCTCAATAGCAGATTTCATGAATGTATTCATACAGGAGGACCCCATCCAAAGGATGTAACTTTTAAAAAATGATAAACACCATCAGTTTTTTGTAATTGGTAAAGTTTTAAGATTTGAATTACTATGAATGCAATTTCTTTCCTTCATCACTTCTAGTTTTATTCGATTGTGGAAATGTTTCCATTTTTCTGTGTCACCTTGTACTCACTACCCTGATCATTTGTCAGGAGATTGCTGAAATAGGTACATACAATGCGATAAACTGGAACAGCTAATATTTACAGAATTAGCATGCTGTCAGAATAAAACATTGTTATTCACTATTAATAAACTTGTCATACAAAAAACACCTAAGCTTGACTGATTGTGACCAAGTGCTGTCAAAACTGAAATCTAACAGATATTTTTACGTAAGTGGTTTAACACTTTCTGTTAAGATATTTGTCTATAGAGTAGGAAGAGTTGCCTATCAAAAAGTCTTTCAAATTCTGTTTAAACCGTGCTTTATCTGAAACCAAGATTTAATAGTTGCTGGCAGTTTATTGAAAATGTGTGTTCCTGAATATTGGACACCTTTTGGATCAAGGTAAGTGATTTTAGGTCTTTATGTATATTGTTCTTATTTCTAGTGTTGATACTATGTATTGAGCTATTGGGTGGAAGTAAAGATACATTACTTGCAACATATTTCATTAAGGAATAAATATACTGAGAATCAATGGTTAGAATACCAAGTTCCTTTAACAAGCTTCTACATGATGTTCTTGAATTCACACCACAAACAATTATTATCGCATGCTTTTGCACCCTAAAAACTTTTGGGTCAAGGGAAGTGTTTGATTCCAATCTGTTGTCATAGCTGTGTTTTGGTATCGTGAGCTGCTGTTGACCTATATAGATCAAGGGAAGTGTCCGATTCCAATATGCCGTAGCTATGTGTGTTTTGGTATCATGAGATGCTGTTGACCTATTTAGGTCAAGGTTATGTCCAATTCCAACTTTTGTTGTTTTAGTTGTCAGTTCTGTGGTATCAATAGTTGCAGTGAGATTATAATTTCCTGTTAGTTTGATTATATTTTTGGATGGAGATGTGTTTGTTGGTTTTATATGTATTGTATGTTTGTTATCATGTTTATGTAATGGCGTCACAGGCGCGATATTGGAGACGTTGAGAATGGTCGTTTCTGCCATATTGGTGACATCATGGGTCAAAGCAGACAGGTGGAATCGGATGCTTCTGTAATCCTGGAGGGTTTTAAAGGTGAGGTAAGATTATTACATGTAGAAGTATTTTACATTTTTTAAGTTATTAGAAGCCTTTTCTCAAAAAGTATACGCTCTAATGCTATGAAATTTTCAGGAACAGTTCACAACGTGTTACTGTCTCCCTAGAACTATAAAATATGAGATCCTGCAATTACATTCTGATTTTTAGATGATTGTATGCAGAAAAAAGTTACTTTTGGATATGCAAAATTAAAAACTCTGTTAATGATACAATTTCTACCATAAATTAATAACTGTATTTCAGTGGTCTTATAACCTTCCAGGACACAACAATAAAATTTTCACATTAATTGCATGATTAGAATTTGAGTTGTGGCTTTTTATAAAAAAGACAGTAAAAAATAAAAAAATCAAATTTCTGGTATAGTATTAATCCTGCATATTTTATTATATTCTTCCTTTAAAACACAGCTCTTTTGCTTCACACATGCAAACTTTTAGATTTGTATGTTAATTAATATGGCTGTCATGATTTTGTAAATAAATGTTTACATTTCCCTTTACATTCCTCCTTAACTACAGCACGCACACAGGTGTTTAAGGACTCACTTTTCCCACACTCTATTTGTGAATGGAATGGGAAAAAGCCCTAATAACTGAAACAGTGGGATGCACCCTCTGCCATGCTCTTCACAGTGGTTTGTAGAGTACGGATGCATATATGGAAAGGTAGCAAATAGGCCTGACCTCTCTGAGGATGACCACATTGTAAATAGTATCAATGAAGAGTACCATAATTCCTCACATCTACATATTTGTAGCCCTCTGACACTAGGCACTCTGTTGCAGAATGTGACATGACATTTTGTAACATAAATATGTAAGTGGGTGAGAAACAGTGAGCTGCAATCAGATTTCAAATTTGAGGAGTTCGTCTACACACGAAGCACCCTCTTCTTGAGCATGACAATGCCAGACTGACCACACATAAGCACTGCAACAATCTGACACCTTGAATTCACCATCATCGATCATTCTCCATACAGTCCTGACTTGGTGCCATCTGATTTTCATCTGCTTCCAGAACTTAAAGCCACCTTTGAGGACTTCACTTAAGCGACGCAAATAGAGAGGAGAGTGTGGCTCCATCAACAAGTTAAACATTCAGCAGTGATGGTATCAACAAAATGGTCTCTTGTTGGAAGAAATGTGTTCATTACCAGGATGGCTTGTTGAGAAATAAATATGCAGACATGAAGAATAAAGATGTTGAATGATAATAACATTTGTTTTATTTAAAAGAGCTTTAAGAGTATTCTATAAAATATTCAGAGGCATTACTTTCCAATATACCCTTGTACAAAGGGCAGCAAGACAGGTAGAAAGATTTATATGTTCAGCAAATTAGATAGAGAAGCGGTAGTGTTATATCTCGGTGAGGAAATTGAAACATTAGCTCTGGACAGGAGCATATAGAAGAGCTGCGACTCAAGTTCAAAAGACTAGTTTACCACATGCTTGACAGTTATTTACCTAGTAGAACAGTTCATGATGGGAAGGGTCCTCCAGCGTAGTGTGGTGAAACTTCTAAAGAATCAGTGACTACTGTATAATAAATGTAAAATAAAGCACAGTGCAACAGGTAGAGAGATGCTGAATGAAAAATGTTTGGCAGTCAAAAGGCAATGTGTGAAACTTTCAACTACCAATACTGTAACAAAATGTTGTCAAAAGATCTCTCACTAAATGAAAAGAAATTGTGGTAATGTGTAAAGGCTGTTAGTAGCATGAAAGTTAATGTCCAGACACTCCTGGACAATGCAGGAACTGAAATTGAGGGCAGCAAAACACAAGCAGAAAAGTTTTTCCTTTACAATGGAAAATTCAAGAGTATTGTTCCAGTTTAATTCTTGCATCATTAAAAAGAGGAGTGCAGTAGATATTAGTGCCAGTGGTACTGAATAACAGTTGAAATCACTAAAATTAAATGAAGCTCCAAGGCCCGATGGAGTCCCTATTAAAGTGCATACCAAATCTGCAGTTGAGTTAGCCTCTCTTTGAACCAAAATATACTGTAGATCCCTCAAACAAAAAATTGTGTCCAGTGATTTGAAGAAAATACAGACCATACCCATCTACAAGAAGGTTAGCACAAGTGACCCAAAAAACTACTGTCCAGTCTCCTTGACGTCCATGTGTCGTAGTATCTTAGAACATATTCTGGGCACAAATGTGATATGATATAATGAACAGAATGATCTTCTCCATGCCAATCAGCATGGATTCTGAAAACATTGACCATGTGAAACACAGTTTGCACTTTTCTCATATGACATCCCAAAAGGTGTGGATCTCGACAGTGACAAACATACATTTTTCCTTTACGTCCAAAAAGCATTTGACTCTGTTCTACACTTATGCTTATTATTGAAAGTTTGATTGTATAAACTACCAAGTGAAATTTGTGATTGGATTGGAGATTTCTTCATAGGGAGGATTCAGCATGTTATCTTGCATGGCGAGTCATTGATGGATATGGAAGTGACTTAGGCGTGTCCTGTGGAAGTGTGTTAGACCCACCTCTTTTTATGCTGTATATTAATGACCTTCTAGACAATATTAACAGTAACCTCTGACTTTTTGCAGAGGATGTTGTTATCTATAGCGAGTTACTGTCCAAGAAGTCTGCACAAATATTCAGTCAGATCTTGATAAGATTGCAAAGTGGTGCAAGTTTTGGCAACTTGCTCTACATGCCAGAAATACAAAACTGCGCATTTCACAAAATGAAAAATAGAGTGGTATTCTACTATGACTACAATATCAATGAGTCTCAACTGGAATTCATCAAGCCATACAAATACCTGGGTATAACTATTTCTAGAATGATCACATACACTCTGTCATAGGTAAAGTTGGTGATAGACTTCAGTTCACTGATAGAATATTAGGGAAATGTAATCAACCTACAAAGGAGAGTGCTTACAAAACACTTGTGCAACCCATCATAGAATATTGCTCAAGTGTGTTAATCAAACATGACTAAAGGGGATAATGAAAGTCTACAAATAAAGACCACACGAATGGTCACAGGTGTGTTTTCACCCATGGGAGAATGTCACGAAGACACCTGAACTAGGACACATTTGAAGAGAGGCACTGTAATTACTGATTCATTACTGTGAATCATGAATTTTGTGCAAGTTCAACCTCCAAAACTTTCTTTATCTTATTAATAAGCTCCTTGACAGCAAATAATCACTAAATTTCTCAACACAGTCAAGTTCAATTTTTCTTTCTTCTCCATTGCATTTATTGCTATAAATTGATGCTTCATATTTAGGAATTTTAACAGTTAATATTTCTCTGATCTTCACTCTGCATAATCCGTGAGCAGCTTAACAGAGTTTCTCAAGTGGTAACACAGATAACGAAAGCAGCAACTTAAACATAACTGTCAAACACTGTCTGAATAGCAACGTTACATAGATGTCCAATTTTGATTATGTAATGCAGAATGACTTTCTAACTACACATTTTGATTGACTGGCACTGACTGACCTCAAAACTGCACATGATACCTATTTATAGAGCCTGTATTACCAAAAATTATAAATTGGTAAAACACTAAACTATTCCATATTAGATATTAATATAAAAGAAATGAAAATTAAAAGGGGCAGAGATAAAATAGATAGTGAAGTAAGTTTGTCTGGCTACTATCTGTATAATTGCAAGATTTTAGGGGACAGCAGTTTAATGTGCATGATGATTCCAGAAGTTTGTAAGAAAGCTTCGAGAAAGTGAAATTTTCCAATTGGAATAATTCACAAACTAACACATTAATTAAGTGAAAGTATATGGTTTCAGAAACAGAAAAAAAGGGGCTGCAAAACTGTCACCTGATTTTGGAAGGAAATAAATTTCAAGGAACATGAAAATTTTGAATGTGGAATCTTTTGAAATATTACGTTTTTGAAAAATGTTTGTTGAAAAGTGGAGACTAATCTGTAAACAAACAATGTTTATTGTTTGATATTGCCCACTCATCTTTTATAGGGTGCCTAAGGGATTCTGTGTTCTCAGAATGCTATACAGCAGTTCAAACAAATAATATTAATAGTTTTATTTCTATAAAGCAGATTAACATTACTTAACATGGAGATTTACAAGGAGTAGTCACAAACAATGGCTGACATGCAAACAGTAATATTCTTGGCTATACACAAGGTTCAACAAGTCTGACCACTAATGTGAGTGCTAATTTATGGCTGAGGCTGGCAGGAGTGGTGCATATATTCATTTCTTACAGGTGTCGCTCCTGTCATGGTGTGGTCGTAATCCATGTATCATTGGCCGACGACATTTCACTGACTTCTCTTCTCTTGTATACTTTGTCTTCGTTCCAGCATTTGTGGTTATACCAGAACATTCCAGCCCTCCAAAGCAACGGACTGTCATCATGTAGGGAGTACGATCACGATGGGCGATGCAGGTGTGTGTGCGCAACATCGTGTTGGAAGATGTGGCTGCAGGGGATGTCAAGCTTCTGGCTGTAACGCACCATCTGGCCTGCGCTCTGGCGGAAACGTCCACTGGAAAGTGACCAGAAGGGTACGCATCCACTTCCTGCTGCCACGAACCAGGTGAAGAATGTGGTTACTGCTGCAGTGCGGATGGGTCCAATTCCATCGGTAGGACGAGAGAAGGTGGAGGAAGCAAAGGTTCCGTCCCCATGGGGTCATCACGCTGTGCCATGATGACACCCTCCGATGGCTGCTGTGGCCACCCTGCCCACTGGACCTGTGATCTGGGGGAAGAGAGACTGAAAGATTGTTGTGTACTTGACAGAGGCAAAGTTGATTTTGACAGCGATGCTCCAAGTCATCTGGACCTGAAAGATGATACATGCAAGTATCAAGTTTAAGGACGATCTTGCCTTGCGCCCACTGTCTGTTGCTGCTAAAAACCTGTAAAAGACAACATCATGTGGCGCAAAGCGATGTTGCAGCCTTCCTTCAGCGGTGGATGCTGAGGAGGATGGAGCAGTGTCTGATGGCGGTGGCCATGAAGCAATTCAGCCAGCGATGGTCCATCTCGTGGTGCGAGCAATATGAGGCAAGAAACAGTTGCAGTGCTTGATCCCTGGTGTGTGTGTGTGTGTGTGTGTGTGTGTGTGTGTGTGTGTGTGTGTGTGTGTGTAGCAAAGTTTGGCCATCTGCTGTTTGAAGGTTCTGACAAAATACCCTGCTTTGCCATTTGACTGTGGACAGAATGGTGCACTAGTCAAATGCTGTATGCCATTGCATTCATAGAATGTTTCAAATTCATTTGACATGAACAGAGGGCCGTTGTCTGACACTGTTACTTCAGGCAAGCCTTCTTGACAAAAAATCGATGACAACACCTGAATTGTACTACATGAAGTAGTTGAGTTCATTGGTATAGTAAAAGGAAACTTATGAGTCAAGAAGGTCCCGCAAAGTCTATGTGTTGCCTTGGTGATTGCAACTTAGGCCAAGCAGAGAATTTTTGTGGCAAAGTGGACTGATTTTCCACACATGCTTGACACTGTCGTGTCATCTGTTCTATTTGGGCATCCATACCCTGCCAAGTACAATTTTGACACTAACTGTTTTGTATGAACAATCCCCTTGTGTCCTTGGTGAAGTAATTGCAACACTTCTTTTTGCAAAGCTTTAGGGATCAACACACATGACTGCCCACAGTAATTTTGAACAAGAATCACCCCTTTCTGTACAGCAAGGCTGTGCTGACACGCAAAGTATCGGCACACTAAGGAGTTTTTTATGCAGCGCAAGGAAAGAGGTGAAATGTGTGAATGTATGTCAGCAAAATGTTCAAATCTGATCAGTTTCCGTGGCCTATGCAATATTCTTATAGTTCAGCAAAAAGGACTGAAGCAAATCAGAATCCTAAGCCTTGGTATGACAACAAGATGCAGCAGAAGTGTCAAAGTCTATATCAGGGCCAATTGGAAGACTTGAAAGTGTGTCCACATTACTATGTTGAGCTGTCGGACGATACACAATCTCGTATTGGTATTAAGACAAAAACTTTGGGCAATTCGTGCAGGAACCGGTTTTGTCAGATGAAACAAGGACTGCAAAGGCTTTTGATCCATTACTAAGTTGAATTTTCTGCCATACAAATAGTTTTGGAATTTCGTGACACCATACACAATAGCCAAAGCCTCTTTCTCAATTTGTGAATAGTTACACTAAGCTTTGAACATCACTTTTGATGTGAAAGCGATAGGTCTGTCTTTATCAACATTTCTGTGCAAAAGCACTGCACCGATTTTGTAAGTGGAAGCATCAACTTGTAATACCACTGTTTTTTCCAGATCAAAGTGAACTACGCATTGATCACTGAGCAATGCATCTTTAAGTTTTTGAAAAGCAACTTGGCTTGTGATGTAAACAATGCAATGGAGCTGTGATCTGCACAGCATTCGGTATGAACCAAATGTAATAGCTCATTTTCCCTAAGACTGACTGCAGTTCTGTGAGACTGCGAGAAACTGGCAAATCTCGTATGGTTAACAAATGCAACTGAAGAGGATGTACACTTTGACTGTTTATGATGTGGCCAAGATACTTCAACTCAGGTTTAAAAATATCACACTTGTCCAGTCTACACTTTAGTCCTGCCTCAGGCAATGCACAAAATAAAGCACGTAAATTTGCAATATGTTCTTCAGGTGTTTGATCTGCTACGACAATGTCGTCCAGATAGTTTTAACAGTTTGGTACTTGCACAGTCAGCTGTTCCAAATACCACTGAATAATGGCGGGTGTGGAAGCCCGCCGAAAGTCAAACACAAAGATTTAAACAAGCCCAAATGAATATTTACTGCACACACATTCTAAGATTCTTCATCTGATGGTATTTGAACATATGCATTGTGCAAATCAGTTTTTGGAAAATAGCGCCCAGTGCATAATTTGTCCATGAAATTCTCTTGGATGGCAATGGATAAGTATCAATGACAGTTTGTGCGTTGACTGTAGACTTAAAGTCAACACAGACACGAATCCGACATGAAGGTTTGGACAGCAAAACCAGTGGACTTGCCCATTGACTAGCTGATATGGGTGTAATAACTCCACTATCTTGCAGTTTTTTAAGTTCAGCCATAACTTTGTCCTGTAACGCAATGGGAACAGTTCTGGTCTGGCAAAATTTTGGCTGAGCATTTTCTTTCAGTGTAATATGTGCAAAACAATTGTTAACTTTGCCTAAACCCTCAGAAAAGAGTTCCGGGAATTCTTTTAGCAAGCTAGCTATGCTGTCTTTTGCATTGAATGCAGACACTGACAACACATTGTCCTGAATGTTAAATTCAAACAAATCAAAAGACTCAAGACCAAATATGTTGTCACACTCATGTGATTGTAGCACTGCAAAAGTCACTATTCGTGTATGTGAGCGATACATGGCAGGCAAACTACATGTTCTGAGAACGGGAATGTCATGTCCATTATAAGCTGTCAGTTGTGTGCTAGTTTTAGACAGGTGTGGGGAGCCTAATAGTTCATATGTGTGATGGCTGAGCAGTATGACAGACACCTGTGTACAACTGAAATTTCACACGTTTCCTACAAATAAGTAATTGAACAAAAAATTTGTTTGACTGACGTAGCACTGGCGAAACTGCATGCTTACTAGTAGCAGATTTGGAATATACTGCATTAATGAGATGGACCTTGTGACTAGATTTTTGTTAGTGAGCTGAATTCTTATGTTTTTTTCCGATGCAAACATATGGATTGCACATGTCCTTTCCTACCTTTCCTGAGCCTGTCAGGAGGGGCAGTCTTGGTGTTTGTGCCATGAATAGCACCTAGGGCAAGACTTAATTCTGTTCACCTGCATAGCCGCCTGTTTAGTGAACACCTTAAGCAGTGTGGCTAGAGCACGCCGTGATTTTGGACTGGAGCATTTGCAACTAAGGGACTCAACCCGACAAATAACTTGCTGCTCAAATGTATGAGCCAACAAGGCACAGGAATCGTACTGATCTAGTATCTGCACTACCTGCTGAAATGATGGATCAGACTGTTTCAAAATTTGTTCTCTGACTTTGACATCAGGTACATTGTACATGATTGCATCCATCACACAATATAACATCTGAAATAAAGCACCGTAAGCACATTTGAATTATGCATTTCCTTGTCATACCCTGCAAATCTGTTACCCACTCATGATAAGTTTGTTCTGACCATTTTTTGTAATTAAAGAATTGATACCTAGCTGCTCCACATTCACTTGTTGGTCATAATAGTTTGTTGGGACTGTGCTAGTTTGTCGGACGGCAGTTCACTCAGAGTGGCATTGGGATATAACTTCTGGATAAATCTGAATACTGCATTTCCTACTGTGGATAATAGATATGGAAGCTTCACAGTACCTGGGACGTTGTAAGCGATGATATGTGATACTAACTGGGACAGCTACCTGAGCCAATAGACAAAAAAAAAAAGCAAAGAAAATTTCTGCAACGACCACCACACTGGTTAGCAAAAATGACAAGAAACTGTTAAAGCAATATGCACCCCTGCAAAGTAAAGACAAGAGAGAATGAAGGCACGAGCACAAAAAACACACAAATTTCTGTGGCCATTGGTGTGTAGTTCACATTGAAGTCTTATCATCAGTTGTTGGGTCTTGCCCACTCGTTTTGTATAGGGTGCTTAAGGGATGCTGCATTCTCGGATGCTATACAACAGTTCTAACAAGTAACATTAATAGTTTTATTCCTATAAAGCAGATTAACAATACTTAATTTGGAGATTTGCAAGCAGTAGTTGCAAATGAAGGGTGACATGCAAACAGTAATATTCTTGGCTATATACAAGGTTCAACAAGTCTGTCCACTAATATCAGTATACTGAGCTGATCTGAGCATTAATGTCTGGCTGAGGCTGGCAGGAGTGGTGCTTATATTTACTTCTTGCAGGTGTTGTGGTGTGGTCCGAATCGGCACACCATTGGCTGACATCATTTCACCGCCCTCTCTTCTCTTTGCATACTTTGTTCTAGTTCCGGCACTTGTGGTTATTCCAGAACATTTATCAACACTGAATTTTGAGTTAGTTAGTGTTCCATTGATCAATCTCACGGAAACTCTTATGATGTGTAACATGCCAAGGGCATAAGAAACACACACATGAATCAAGTTTCTTTTTTTTTTTTAGCTTAGCTTACCGTATTTACTCGAATCTAAGCCGCACTTTTTTCCAGTTTTTGTAATCCAAAAAACCGCCTGCGGCTTAGAATCGAGCGCAAAGCAAGAGGAAGTTCTGAAAAATGTTGGTGGGTGCCGCTACAACTAACTTCTGCCGTCGAATATATGTAGCGCTACACAGGCATGGTTTGTAGGCACAAAGATAAATACTGGCGCCTAGACCTCTGTGTCAGTAAATAAATTTAAAAAAAAAGTGGAAGACGAGCTTTTTTTCCTCCGCCCCGAGTTTCGACCACTGTATTTTCATATATTATCCAACAAAGTAAATACAAATTCCATATTGTTCATCTTCGAATGTAGCAGCATTTCAATGTACTACAAAAATCCGACTGGCAAGACTGTTTGGGATGTTTGTCAATATGGCCAACTCTACGTTCTGAATTTTTTCTTACCTGTGAGAAGAGATGGTTGCTAATAGGAAATTTTATTAATTGTGAATCACATGCAGTATTCTCTTCACCATAAGGATAATACGAATATAAACATTTTGACATGTATTGTTTCGTGTTTGCTGCTATCTCATTTAAATCCTGTCTGCTTAATAAACTACGAAACTAGTGAGACAACAGCAAATGCGGAAGAATATACATATCATGTCATGTTTATATTCGTATTATTCTTACGCCTAATAGTGATACAGTCAGAAATGAAGCACGGAAATTGACTAGATTTTTAAATCTAATTTCTGTGCAGAATGTAATGTACTAAAGAGGCGCCTGCAAAGATTTTCAAACGGAGAAAAATTTTCGCTGAACTCTTGTTCAGAACATTTTCTATCATATGCAGTCTATTATTTGGTTCTTGTTGATCATTATCAAAGAAAACAGCAGTGTAAGTAACAACAAATAGCAGTCTCTTGTCATTGTTTCGCTAATGAGAGGACTCCTCTCATTTTTATTTTTTAACTGTAAGCGGCGGTAGCGCGCACAAAAGCAAGCCATGCCACGAGCGGTGACAGGCCGTAAACATGCACTATCAGAATGCGACAAACAATGCACGACACAGTACAGTAATGCATTTTCAGCTTAGAATGATGTAAACACCTATAACAAAGAAAACGGTGCCTATCAGAGCAAAGAAAAATAAGCAATCAGTTCAAACCAGATGAAGCACGTGAAAAAGGAAGGTATATGGACGGAGCGCCTGACGCATTGCAATGGCTACCTGGTAAAGCTTAACTGCTAAGCTTACAACTCCAACCAAACTAATGTAGCTGTATCGTCATTTATTCGACCTAAATTGTGTCTCATATTACAATGGACCAACTTTGTTTCAATTTGGAGATGTGGCCTAAAACTTTTCTCTCCCCTTGAATTTCGAGTCTCAAATTTTAGGTGCGGCTTAGATTCGGGAAATTTTTTTTTCCTTGATTTCGAGTCCCATTTTTCAGGTGCAGCTTAGGTTCGAGTGCGGCTTAGATTCGAGTAAATACGGTAGCTTAAAATTTTTATTACCTACCACATTCCCTTAAATGGCACAAAATGCATATATTATAACTATAGATTTATTTATTCCTATTCAAGAATTCATCTATGGTATAGATGGAGTTGTCAAGGAGATATGATTTCAATTATTTTTTGAAACGATTACTGCTGTCTGTCAGACATGTTATTTCATTTGGAAATTTATCAAAAAGTTTTACAGCAGCATATTTTACACCATTCTGTGCCAAGGATAGGTTAAGTAGAGGCTAGTATAAGTCTTTCTGTCTTCTGGTATTATAATCATGAATGCCACTGCTGTTTTAAGCTGGTTCTGTTGTTGAAAACAAATTTCATTACTGAGTAAATGTACTGTGAGGTTATTGTAAGAATTCCTAACCTTTTAAACAGATGCCTACAAGATGTGCAACTATGAGCCCCACATATTATTCTAACCACTTTCTATCAGCAGTGAATACTTTTTGCCTAAGAGTTGAGTTACCCCAGAATATTATTTCATATGACATCAGAGAGTAAAAGTATGCAAAGTATGTTAGCGTGCTAATTTCTGTATCCTCAAAATTAGCAATTATTCTGATTGCAAAAGTTGCTGAACCCAGTTCCTTTAGGAGATCCAAAATATGAATTTTCCACTTAAGATTCTCATCAATATGTACACCCAAAAACTTAGTATACTCTACCCTGGCTACTGACTTCTGTTGACGTGTTATGTTTATTGGAAAAACTGTACTCCTTGCAGTAGAAAACTGGATGTACTGTGTTTTTTCAAGGTTCAGAGCAAGCCCATTCACAGAAGACCAATCAATAACTTTTCCAAAGACATTATTTGTATCATTTTCTATTGGAGTTTCTTTTACAGGTTTAATAAGGATGCTTGTATCATCAGCAGACAGTGTCAGTTTAGCTTCTTGTTTCAGATAAGAAGGGAGGTCATTCATATATATCAAGAACAGAAGGGGACCCATGATTGAAGCCTGTGGAACACCTAATGTAATTTCACCCCAGTTAGATGAAATGGGAAAATTCCTTAAATCACTTAAACCATATTAAGAAACTTTTTGCTTCCTGTTCTGTAGGTATGACTTAAACCACTCATATGCTGTTCCATTAATACCACAGAACTATAATTTCTGTAACATAATGTCATGGTACACTCAATCAGACGCTTTGGATAAGTCACAGAAAATTCCTATTGGTGAAATTTTAGTATTTAAAGACTCTGTTATGTGGGCAGTGACACTGTATATTGCTGTTTCAGTGGAACAGCATTTTTAGAATCCAAACTGTGATTTACTAAGTATCCCATTAGTCCTGAGATGGCTAACCACTCTTTAGCACATTACTTTCTTGACAGTTTTTGAAATTGCTGTGAGCAAGGATACTGGCCGGTAATTATTGATTTCCATGGTGTCCCGTTTTTTGTAGATAGGCTTGACAATAGCATATTTTAACCCGTCTGGAAAAATACCTTGAGTTAGTGATGCATTACAGATGTGACTCAGAACATCATCTGCAACTGCTCCATTGTTATAACATCTTGTTAGAGATGCTGTCTACTCCAACAGAACATTTATTTTTCAAGGATTTAAAGATTTTCCTTATTTCACAAGAGGTTGTTAGATGAAAATGTATCTGACAATGATTTTTCAAAACTGACTCTTCCATGTACTGCTTGGCTTTTTTTAAAACTATTCTCACCAAATTTTTCATCTACACTTAGGGACAGAGTTCTTGAAAGTGTTGACAGCACTAAATTTCTGGGACTCTGGCTCAAGAACAACACAAAATGGGAGGTACACATTGAATATTTGCAAAGAAAACTAAGCAAAACCTGTTACATGATACGGATCTTAAAAACTTGTTGCAGCAAAGCCAGCCTGTTAAACGTATACTACACCTATGTGCATTCTTTAATTAAATATGGCATAATCTTCTGGGGCAATACAACAACAAATATTAAACTTTTCAGGATGCAAAAGGGAATATTAAGAGTTATTGAAGGGGTAAACAATTTTATCTACAAAACATCAGTTATCATCAAACAATATATCGATAGACATCCAGATATCTTATTAAAAAATGAAGATGTACATGCACACAATACAAGGCAAAAATCTGACCTTCATATGAAACAGGTGAGAACATCATTGTGCTAAAAAGGCACACTACATACTGGGATAAAGATTTTCAATAATCTACCTAACCATATTAAATCAATGGGTAAACTCTGTAGTTTTAAGGCTGAAGTAAAGGCATATTTAATTTATCATTGCTTTTACAGTCTGACAGAATATATAAAAGCCGAACAACAAAAATAAAGATGCATTATTAATATTCTACTTTGTATGTTGCCTGTAATGTTTGTTGTATGTATGGATAAATGCTAAATTACTTCAATATCTAGTCCTTAGGATTGCAATACAAACTGTATTTTATCTTGTAAATACCTAACCATGTCCAATATCCTTGTATATATTCTATACATATAGGATTTGAAGGACTAAATAAATAAATGGTTGTTAAATACATTAGCTACTTGTGTAGTGTTGGTTAAGATGGTCTTATTCTCTTTAATAGTAATACTACCTACCCCAGGGGTTACTTTTCCTGCCTCTCTTCTAACAACATTCCATATTGATTTGATATTGCCAAAGTTGTTAATTTCAACTCTAATATACATAATTTTTTATTTTCTGACAACTTTTCTCAGTATGTTACAAAAATTTTTATAGTGTAAAATTACTTCTGGGTCTTTACTCATTCTTGCTGTCTAATACTATTTTCTTTTTCTTTCTGAAGACACTTTAATACCTGTAGTTATCCAGGGGTTTTTTGAAAACTGTTTGGTATTACATTTAGTAACTTTTTGGGCAACAGTGTTCAAAAAGGGACATAAATTTATCAAGAAATATGCTGCATTTATCATTAGCATTTGGCTCATTATATACACCTCCCCAATTAACATTTCTTAAACTTTCTCTGAATTGCTTACAGATACTGGGTTGACCAGCCTTACACTTTTACTTAATGGTTTCTGAACTGTACACCCTGCTAGGTTTTGTAAGTTAATCAACTGTGCACCATGGTCTGATAATCCATTTATCACAGGGAAAGCATGTGTTAGGTTTACATCTTCTTGCTGTACAAATACATTATCTATTAGAATGCTACTGTCTTGAGCTATATGTGTAGGGAAGTTGATCACAGATTCTAAGTTATACATCATTAATAACAGAATTGCTTAGAAAGTTTACTTTGAAATCACAACAGATTAATAACTTCTTCTTTTTGTATGACAGACAGCATGATAGGAAGTCAAACTTTTTTATGAATACTGTACACTGTTGCTAATATCAACACTAAATTATCTATCTGTAGTTCACATGCACAAGCTTCAAAATGCTGATTGACACAAAATTTGCTTACTTCTACAGTTTTGTACTTATACCCTTGTTTTGTGTAAATTGCAACTCCTCTTTTACCCATGCTAGATCTGCAAGTGAAAGATGCTAAATTATACCCATTTATTCTGACACTTACCATCCCCACAGTTACATGGTGTTCAGACAGGCAATGTATATCAATCTCATTCTTATTTTTGAGTTCATCTAAACACAGTAACAGTTAATCTACTTTATTTTTTATTTCCCTGATACTTTGATGAAGTAAATTGATACTGCCCTTAGCTTTATCCCTATTTATTGTATATGAGGCTTCTTTTATTCTATTTTTCTTGGTTGTTGTCTGTCTGGACTTTGGCTTTAACCTAAGAATCCTCTCTGCCTGGTCCCATTAACTACAGGGCTCATCCCTTGTGTGACTGTGGCCCCGCTTACAGTATCTGCTAGCAGAGAAGCTAACTTACCTTTCCTCTTCCTATTTAGATGCCAGTCATTGTATCCCCACATATCAATAGCATCAATTTGAGCAACACTTACGTGAGATTTTGCCGGTGTCTGGGGCATTCTGTTCAGCTCAATGATAAAATGCCTTACAGCAGTGTTTACACAGGGCAGATCATGGCACTGAAAGACCTCCACAAACCCCATATTCGTGTGCCCAGTTTCTGCTCATATTTTGTCCAAGTCACTCCTAAACTATATCTTGGATTCATAGCCAGGCTGTTTCCTGCCCCCCCCCCCCAACTATAATTACCTGATCTTCCTTCTCAAAGTCCCTGCATAGCTGACTTAAGTTTTCTGTCACCTGGCAATTAAGACATGTCGCCTGGTCGAGTGACTCATGTTTCTTGCCACACCGCGTCAACAGTCACATCCGGATGTGACATCATCCACACAGATGGGTGCTTGAAACATGGACCACACCATGGGCACAGGCCAGTAGAGGCAGTATTATGCTATGGGGGACATTCAGCTGGGTTTCCATGGGACCCACAGTAATAATGAAAACACTATAACAGCTGTTTACTTTGTGTACTTTACTGTGGACCACCTGCATCCCTTTGTGCTTGATGTCTTCCACAAAGGCAATAGCATCTTCAAGCAGGATAAATGTCCATGTCACAAGGTCAGAATCACTCTACAGTGGTTTGTGGAGTGTGACAATGAACTTACACTGATAGCTTGCCCATCAAATTAGCCTGATTTGGACCCAAAGGAAGATATCCAGGATGCCATCACTTACTAACTCCACATCCACAGACTATCAGCCTGTAATTTATGCCTGGCCGGGGTGGCCGAGCGGTTCTAGGCACTACAGTCTGGAACCGCATGACCGCTATGGTCGCAGGTGAATTATTATGGGTGGAGGTTACTCTCAACAACCGAACTAGGTTAATAATTGGCTCCTTTTACCGACCTCCCGACTCAGCAGTATTAGTGGCAGAACAACTGAGAGAAAATTTGGAATACATTTCACATAAATTTTCTCAGCATGTTATAGTCTTAGGTGGAGATTTCAATTTACCAGATATAGACTGGGACACTCAGATGTTTAGGACGGGTGGTAGGGACAGAGCATCGAGTGACATTATACTGAGTGCACTATCCGAAAATTACCTTGAGCAATTAAACAGAGAAGCGACTCGTGGAGATAACATCTTGGACCTACTGATAACAAACAGACCCGAACTTTTTGACTCTGTATGTACAGAACAGGGAATCAGTGATCATAAGGCCGTTGCAGCATCCCTGAATATGGAAGTTAATAGGAATATAAAAAAAGGGAGGAAGGTTTATCTGTTTAGCAAGAGTAATAGAAGGCAGATTTCAGACTACCTAACAGATCAAAACGAAAATTTCTGTTCTGACACTGACAATGTTGAGTGTTTATGGAAAAAGTTCAAGGCAATCGTAAAATGCGTTTTAGACAGGTACGTGCCGAGTAAAACTGTGAGGGATGGGAAAAACCCACCGTGGTACAACAACAAAGTTAGGAAACTACTGCGAAAGCAAAGAGAGCTTCACTCCAAGTTTAAACGCAGCCAAAACCTCTCAGACAAACAGAAGCTAAACGATGTCAAAGTTAGTGTAAGGAGGGCTATGCGTGAAGCGTTCAGTGAATTCGAAAGTAAAATTCTATGTACCGACTTGACAGAAAATCCTAGGAAGTTCTGGTCTTACGTTAAATCAGTAAGTGGCTCGAAACAGCATATCCAGACACTATGGGATGATGATGGCATTGAAACAGAGGATGACACGCGTAAAGCTGAAATACTAAACACCTTTTTCCAAAGCTGTTTCACAGAGGAAGACCGCACTGCAGTTCCTTCTCTAAACCCTCGCACAAACGAAAAAATGGCTGACATCGAAATAAGTGTCCAAGGAATAGAAAAGTAACTGGAATCACTCAATAGAGGAAAGTCCACTGGACCTGACGGGATACCAATTCGATTCTACACAGAGTACGCGAAAGAACTTGCCCCCCTTCTAACAGCCGTGTACCGCAAGTCTCTAGAGGAACGGAGGGTTCCAAATGATTGGAAAAGAGCACAGGTAGTCCCAGTCTTCAAGAAGGGTCATCAAGCAGATGCGCAAAACTATAGACCTATATCTCTGACGTCGATCTGTTGTAGGATTTTAGAACATGTTTTTTGCTCGAGTATCATGTCGTTTTTGGAAACCCAGAATCTACTATGTAGGAATCAACATGGATTCCGGAAACAGCGATCGTGTGAGACCCAGCTCGTTTTATTTGTTCATGAGACCCAGAAAATATTAGATACAGGCTCCCAGGTAGATGCTATTTTCCTTGACTTCCGTAAGGCGTTTGATACAGTTCCGCACTGTCGCCTGATAAACAAAGTAAGAGCCTACGAAATATCAGACCAGCTGTGTGGCTGGATTGAAGAGTTTTTAGCAAACAGAACACAGCATGTTGTTCTCAATGGAGAGACGTCTACAGACGTTAAAGTAACCTCTGGTGTGCCACAGGGGAATGTTATGGGACCATTGCTTTTCACAATATATATAAATGACCTAGTAGATGGTGTCGGAAGTTCCATGCGGCTTTTTGCGGATGATGCTGTAGTATATAGAGAAGTTGCAGCATTAGAAAATTGTAGCGAAATGCAGGAAGATCTGCACCGGATAGGCACTTGGTGCAGGGAGTGGCAACTGACCCTTAATATAGACAAATGTAATGTATTGCGAATACATCGAAAGAAGGATCCTTTATTGTATGATTATATGATAGCGGAACAAACACTGGTCGCAGTTACTTCTGTAAAATATCTGGGAGTATGCGTGCGGAACGATTTGAAGTGGAATGATCATATAAAATTAATTGTTGGTAAGGCGGGTACCAGGTTGAGATTCATTGGGAGAGTACTTAGAAAATGAAGTCCATCAACAAAGGAGGTGGCTTACAAAACACTCGTTCGACCTATACTTGAGTATTGCTCATCAGTGTGGGATCTGTACCAGATCGGTCTGACGGAGGAGATAGAGAAGATCCAAAGAAGAGCGGCGCGTTTCGTCACAGGGTTATTTGGTAACTGTGATAGCGTTATGGAGATGTTTAATAAACTCAAGTGGCAGACTCTGCAAGAGAGGCGTTCTGCATCGCGGTGTAGCTTGCTCGCCAGGTTTCGAGAGGGTGCGTTTCTGGATGAGGTATCGAATATATTGCTTCCCCCTACTTATACCTCCCAAGGAGATCACGAATGTAAAATTAGAGAGATTAGAGCGCGCACGGAGGCTTTCAGACAGTCGTTCTTCCCGCGAACCATACGCGACTGGAACAGGAAAGGGAGGTAATGACAGTGGCACGTAAAGTGCCCTCCGCCACACACCGTTGGGTGGCTTGCGGAGTATAAATGTAGATGTAGATGTAGGTTGGAATCCTGCCTCTTGCATGGATGTGTGTGATGTTCTTAGGTTAGTTAGATTTAAGTAGTTCTAAGCTCTAGGGGACTGATGACCTCAGAAGTTAAGTCCCATAGTACTCATAGCCATTTGAGCCATTTGTAATTTATGGGTCTTACATGACCTGTGCATACAAGAGTGCCCATATGATAGTTTGTATGGTGTATGGTGGTGGTGGTGGGAGGATGGGGGGAGGCAAACTGGGGGTATGAAGTATTTTCAATATCTTGGAATAAAAATGGTGACTTACAGGTAGCGATAAAAAAGTTCCAGTTCAGATTCCATTAAAAAATACCAACTTTTAAACCATTTTCTTGAAAGAAAAACATCTGATTACACTACATTTCTCTCCTTCCCTGAGAGCTGGGGTGGAGAGGGGGGTGGGGCAGCAGCATGGCCTCCCCTTGCCCCACTTTATGAGGGCCCTTGTGTGCATAGACATGTGGTGTCACGTATCTCCAGAAGCCTACCGTGCCAAATTCATACCACCTAGATTCGCAGCTATATTGCATTCCAGAGGTGGACCAACACACTATTAAGCTGGTGGTCATAATGTTTCCTCTCTTCCATGTATGTAGCACACCAAAACATTTTAGACTCTTAATGTCTTGGCTTTGTCACATTTGATTGGTAAGCACTACATAATACAGTAAAACTTGATTAAATAGGTTTGCATGGGACTAAAATAATTTTCCAAACTGGACAAGTTTCTGAATTATACAAAACTCACTAAAATTTGTCATGTGTCATCCACAAAAGTACAAATTTGTAAATATCCAGCACAGTAGATGTTCATTTACTGTATATTGTTCTCTGATAAATAATAAGATATTTCAGTATTTTTACTCTATTATTCCTGTGTTTATTTGCTTTATATTTCACTTTTTTCGCCACTTATCAAGGAGAGAAACCTGTTCGAATTTCCTGTTCAAAATTGTTTTTTCTATGTAATTTTTTTGCAGTACACAATATTTCCTGAAACATGAGAGAATTTGTATGTGCTGCAAATAGCATAACATCGTTTATGCGTTCATTCGCTTCTTCATGCATATCGATTTTTCAGGGACATCATTTTGCTCCTCTTCTTCTTCCTTTGTTTCTTCTTGATCATCTTCTGTGTTGCAGATTCCTATTAAACCTGTTGCTGAAGTAAAAGTGGAGTGAGTTGACAGAAAGTCGTTAATTAGAATGTAGTCATCTGGGCTACATAAAATGTTTCACAGTTTCTTCAACTTTGGTGGCAAAAGAAGCCTCTTGTTCTTGACTACCAAATCCCGCTTTGTTGAAGCACTTGGTAACAGTTTTTGGCTTTATTTCTCTTATTGCCAAGCCAATCTAATTTACAGCATCCCGGACAAAAACTGATTGTGCAAGAGCAAATGAAGACACGTGCAGAAAAATGGGCTAACCCTCAAATTAAAAGCTCAGAGATAAGTGTTGCTGAGTACGGGAAGTATCAAAATTAACATTGGTCTCACCCCTAATGATATTTAGGGGTGAGACCACAATCAATTTTGATAGTTCCTGTACCCACCAACAGATGGCAACACTTATGTAGCAGCACCACCGTTTACGATAGGGAAGTTAGATTTGGTGCGATATTTCTGAGCGCACAAGTTACAGCCAGGCACAGGCCTGTTGACATTAAGTTATGCTGACCAGCAGTTGCAAAATAGATTGGAGGCCACAGGGCCGTCAAACTGCTGAAAAGAATAAACACCAAGGTTTGCATGGCGCAAGTTACAGGCAGAAGGGGCCCACTGGCACAACCTAGGTTTTATGAGTATGTGACTCGGAGCAGCTCGTTAGCAAAACAAAGGTGTACAGCCATGTATAAATATGTGCCAGTTTCCTAACGAGGGGATTCAAGTGTGGCAACTCTCCTGGATGGCAGGGCGTGTTACACCACCGGCTACACACAGCAGCAGATTGGACGCCAGCGTTCCAGTCCATGGCAGGTTGCTGGTTCAACCCTCTGAAGCTAACGTCGGGTCCATAGCCCGCCAGCAGCAGGCCACCTGATGGCTCGCTACCGCAGGCAGTCTTGTTGGCTCCCAACACGTGCCAGAGGCATTCCGAAGTGAGGGCCATAGATTTGGCTGTCAGATTGCAGGTGCTTGCTGTCGCCGCAATCTTAACCATGACGATGAAGAAGCACGCAGTGGGCCGCCCTGTGATTCCCCGCTAGTGGTGCTGAGGCAACGGGGATGCAGGCCACTGAGATGGCTGCCAGCACATCCTGACATTGTCAAAACTCCACGGCTGTACACAGCCAGCACGCCGCAGTACTTTGCATGGGTCACTGCGGTAGTCCTTCCATGCCAAGCTGATTTGCAGACAGCAAAGTGGGGTCCTCGGCATTGCAGGACCCTGTGACATAGAAAGAGAGGAATGCGGCACTGTAGCTGTGAATAATAAAACGCTTGAAGATCACGGCCGAGTTTTAATATGGCGCATCCTGACAGTTTCCACCCATGTCCAGCATTCCTCCACCGCATGCTAACATCTACATTTGGCAGTGATGGCTACATTTGGCGTCAGAATAGAGTACAATGTTCAAGCCCACCACCTGCATTACAGTCACAAAATGTGGTGAATGTTGACCAATTTTTCTTTTTGAGTGTTGGACATTTTCTTTCTTTCTGTTGTCAGAGTAAGTGTTAGTGTGTTTGGGGCAGTAAGATTTTTTTCTGTCATGGCATTTAATTATTTTTGTATTGGGTTGAGTGTGATGCTTTATTTATCTCCTCCTATTACATCATCACATAAAACGTAAGATGAGATACTGAGCTGTAGGAAGTCAGTTTATTTTTGTAGTTAAACATTTTGTTTCTGTGGGATTTTATAATTTGAAATGGGACTGACTGGGAACGAATGGCAGAGTCAAGGATGCAAGGTGTGTTGGAACCAGAAGTGGTATGGATTTTGTTGGAAAAGGTAGCATAAATAACAGTGGGCAATACACAGCTGAGAAGTGAATTAACATCTAGGAGTGAGCGGGAAACCACATCTGATCAGTTGTTGTTGCCTAGGGTGCCACAGCAGGAGATTGATCCAGCTGCCATGAGTTTGATTATTCCGTTTTCTGGTAAGGCATCTGAGGATGTGTGTCCATTTGTAGAGGACTTGGAAACTTCAGCTGTGATGAATGGTTCGTCTGATGAACAGTTGTTACATGTAGCCAGGATTAGATTAACGGTTGAAGCGAAGACATATGTAAGGTCTTCTCAGGCCTTAAGGAAGGTACGACAGTTTAAGCAGCTGAATGAGGGGCTTTTACAGAGGTACAAGAAACAAAGTAGCACTCAGTACTTTAGGGAGAGATTGAGTACAAATACAAAGAGACGGGGAGAAGGTTTGTGGACAGAATAGGAGAAATTAATGAGTATACTTACGAGATGGGTCAGAGTGGTGAAGAAAATGGTGTCCTGTTGCAGGATGTCGAGAGAAGGGCACTTGATGTATTTTTGAGGGGGTTACCAGAAAGTGCGTGAAGGGACTCTGAAAGATTTGTATTCAGCCATTCAGCTGGCAATCCAATGTGAGGAAATATTTGTGGCAATGGGGATATGTGATAGACAAACAGTGTTTACAGCGGGTATAAAATGTTATGAGTGTGGTCGTATGGGACATGTGTAGAGGCAACATAACCAGTCACCGAGGAATAGAGGAAGGGGTGGAAATCAGCAGCGTAGAGGATAGAGAAGTGTAGTTAATAGAGGTGGACAATAGTTAAATGGCAGAAGGTGCAAGACCCACCAAAGGGAGCTCCTATTTAATTTCAGTGCAACAAATATGTATGCAGAGGTGGAATGTTCATGGTAGGATTCATGGGAACTAAAAATTTAAATTTTGTTGGACACAGGGGCGCAAGTGCCAGTGGCTACTAAGAGTTTAATGGGATGAAGGAAGTTAGACCCACCACATTATAGGTTGGATGGAATGGGGGATGAGGATGTCACACCTTTGGGGTCAGTGATAGTTGACTTTTGCATGGGGAAAGTCCGATTTGATGCTTGCATGGAGGTAGTATCATGGGTAAGCGCGGTATACAACATGATCCTAGGAGTAGATTTCTTGCATTGACATCATGCCAAAATTGACCTTGGACAACAAACTGTGGAACTTGGTGGAATGTTATTTCAGATATGGGAAACTGTTGTTGATGCAGAGCTGTGGTGTTCAAGAGGTAGGCATAGTGATCAGCCACTAACTGTCAATTGAACTGCATTGTGTAACAAAACTAAACATTTGAAAGGAGGAGAAGAAGAGCATAAGGAAGAATTGTTATGGGAATTTAAGGATTTGTTTTTTCCACTAGGGCCATTGCCAGCAACTCCATTAGTTCAACATAGGATACCAACAGGGAACGAAGTACCTGTGTACCATAAACCATACAGAATACCAAGGTATTTGCAGCCAATTGTGGAGGATTTCATTGATCAACAGCTTGCAGATGGTATTACAGAGCATAGTAATAGTTGCTGTGGAGCGGGCATTGTCATTGTGCCTAGAAAATCTATGGATGGAACTAAGAAATACAGGCTCTGTTGTGACTACTGATACCTCAATAACAAGACAATAATGGATGCATACCCCATTCCAAACATATCGGAGACTTTGGATCACTTTGGACAGTGCCACAACTTTTCTACAATGGATTTGACAAGTGGTTATCACCAGTTAGTGGTCGCTCCAGAGGATTTTCCAAAAACTGCTTTCTCTACTCCTGGAGGCCATTAACAGTACATCAGAATGCCATTTGGTTTGAAAAATGCTCCGGCAACATTTCAGAGGTTGCTAGACAGTGCGCTGAGGGGTTTGAGACCATGGCAGTGTCTTGTCTATTTGGATGACATTATAATATTTTCAAGCAGTATGGAACAGCATAGACAGCAGTTAAGGGAAGTCTTTATGAGGTTAAGAGCAACTCGTTTGATGTTGAGCCTGGAGAAGTGTCATTTTGCATTGGAAGAAGTGAAATATTTAGGTCATGTCATCAGTAAGGACCGAGTGAAAACAGATCCAAGGTTGGTACAGGGTGTAAGGGATTTTCAGGAACCGAAAACAGTTAAGGAAGTGCAATCATTTATTGGACTTTGCAATTTCTATTGAAAGTTCATGAAGGGTTTTGCTGATTTAGCACAGCCATTGATGCAATTGTTATGGAAGGGTGTGAAATTTGAGTGGACAGAAGAGTGTCAGAAAGCATTTGACAAACTGAAAGAAGTGTTAATGTCAAGTCCGGTTCTTGTGTTTCCAGATTTTGAAAAGGAATTTATTCTAGCATGCAATGCATTGAATCAAGCATCAGGGTGAGTTCTTAGACAGGAAACTGATGGGAAAGAACATCCTGTAACCTATGTGTCTAGGCAGTGAATGCAGCAGAGAGGAATTACTCAACAACAGAGGGAGATTCTTAGCGTAATCTATGGAATCACATATTTTAAATGTTGCTTATATGAGAGAAAATTTCTGGTAGTGACCGATAATGCTGTGTTGAAGTGGTTGTTGGGGTTGAAGGATCCATCCACTAGACTCGCTAGGTGGGCTGTGAGGCTTAATGAATTCGACTATGAGTAGTGCACAAGCCTGGGAAGAAGTATGGTAATGCAGATGCACTGAGTAGAAAGGTGGCAAAAGTAGAAGTATGGCAAGAATTACAGGATGCTGACAACGATTTTAAATCGTATTGGACACAGCCACAATTTAATATGTACGACAGTCTTCTGTGCAGGGAAACGAAGTTATGGCCAAGGGTAGTAGTGCCATTGAATCTGAGAGATGAGGTTTTAAAAGAAGCACATGATCACATGGTATCTGGTCATGGTGGGAGTAGAACAATGAATAGGAGAGTGGCGGAGAGGTATTTGTGGAGAGGTAGGAAAGTAGATGTGGATCAGTATATCAAGAATTGTATACTATGTGCGCAGAGAGCAGATTTGAGTCGGAAACGGATACAGCTACAATGATTGCCGAAGGCGATGTGTCCAATGTTGGGAATGGATGTCTTAGGACCTTTCAGTCAAACAGATTCATTCTGACAATAATATGCCATTTTTTGAGGTATGTGGAGATGGTGGCTATGCCAAATCAACAGGCAGCAATGGTCGCGCATACGTTAATAAGCAACTGGATTTTGAAGTTTGGTGTACGTGAGACAATAATTATTGACCAAGGGACCAACTTCACGTTGGATTTAAAGGAACTGTGTAAATTGTTGAACATAAAGAAGTTGAGGGCGAGTGCGTTGCATCCATAGGTGAATGGACAGAATGGGTACACAGAACAATTGGGAAGATGTTGAGTTTTTATGTGGATTCTCATCACCGTCAGTGGGACGAGTATTTGAAGCATATTGTAGGCACGTACAATGCAAAATCCCATACCAATACTGGTTTCTCTCTGTTTGCAGTAGTGTACGGGCAAAAAATGCCATCACCATTTGATATAGTGAAGCTACAGAAAGGAAGGACTGGTGAATCTGTACATCAATTCGTGAGGACAATTTAGGATGTTTGGAAATGGGTAAGAAAGGTGAATACAAAGGCTTTGGAAAGGCAGGAAGATGCAGTGAAGCAGAAAGGAGGTTTACAACCTATACTTGAGTTTTGCTCATCAGTGTGGGATCCGTACCAGATCGGTTTGACGGAGGAGATAGAGAAGATCCAAAGAAGAGCGGCGCGTTTCGTCACAAGGTTATTTGGTAACCGTGATAGCGTTACGGAGATGTATAATAAACTCAAGTGGCAGACTCTGCAAGAGAGGCGCTCTGCATCATGGTGTAGATTGCTCGCCAGGTTTTGAGAGGGTGCGTTTCTGGATGAGGTATCGAATATATTGCTTCCCCCTACTTATACCTCCCGAGGAGATCACGAATGTAAAATTAGAGAGATTAGAGCGCGCACGGAGGCTTTCAGACAGTCGTTCTTCCCGCGAACCATACGCGACTGGAACAGGAAAGGGAGGTAATGACAGTGCCATGTAAAGTGCCCTCCGCCACACACCGTTGGGTGGCTTGCAGAGTATAAATGTAGATGTAGATGTATAGAGTAGGTCAATGGGTAATGCTATCCAGCCCCTATACACCAAAAGGGAAAACAAAGAAGTTCATCACGAGGTATCAAGGGCCATACCAAGTAGTTGAAACCACATCCCCCATTAATGTTAAGCTTCAGCTGCCAAGTAGTACAACGATAGTACATAATGGGCAGTTACGGCCATTTAAGGGTTGCCCAGATGTGATTCCAGGCATGTCACAGGAAGGAAAAGAGGAAGAAAGAGAGAGTGGAGAGAGCTGTTAAGCGCAGGGAAAACCAGGAAGATAGAGTACAGCATGATGTACCTTATGCTTTGCGATCCAGAAAGTAGTAGAGTATTTGTAGTTTTTTGTTTTCTTGTTATGTATTATATGGTTTGCGTAGATTAATTAGGCATTGTATTTCATATGTTGTATGTGTTTTCAAGTATTGTGAGTCTGCTGGGGACAGCAGTCTTTTTGAAGAAGGAGGATGGGTGATGGTGATGTGTGGGCAGTCTTGTTGGCTCTCAACAAATGCCGGAGGCATCCCAAGGCGAGGGCCTCAGATTTGACTATCAGATCACAGGCACTTGCTTTGCGATCCAGAAAGTAGTAGAGTATTTGTAGTTTTTTGTTTTCTTGTTATGTATTATATGGTTTGCGTAGATTAATTAGGCATTGTATTTCATATGTTGTATGTGTTTCCAAGTATTGTGAGTCTGCTGGGGACAGCAGTCTTTTTGAAGAAGGAGGATGTGATTCCAGGCATGTCACAGAAAGAAAAAGAGGAAGAAAGAGAGAGTGGAGAGAGCACGCTGCAGGCCACTCTGTGGCTCCCCGCAAGCGGCGCTGAGGAAACAGGAATGGAGGCTGCTGAATCGACTGCCAGCACATCCTGATGTTGTCAGAACTCCATGGCTGTACACGGCTGGCATGCTGCAGTATCTTGCATGGGTCACTGAGGTAGCCCTTCCATGCCAAGCTGTTTTGCAGACAGCGAAGTGGCATCCTCAGCATCACGGGACCCTGTGACCTAGGCAGAGAGGCACTGTAGCTGGGAATAATAAAAAATTTGAAGACCACGGCCGAGTCTTAATACGGTGCATCCTGACAGTTTCCATTCACGTCCAACATTCCTCCACCGCACGCCAACATCTACATTTGGCAGTGATGGCTACACTTATATCTGTTTTTACATTTACGGGTTAGCCTGTTTTTCCGCGTATGTCTTCAAATGCAGTATATTCAACACTAAGAATAAGAAACCGCACCAGTAACCGCCTATAGTGGGTCTTGGATTTGTAAATAATCCCTTAGTCCATGGGTATTGTGAGGCTGGTTGAACCTCATGGGAACTAAACCAATTTCACACCTAATAATTGGCTTCACTACTTCTTATTGCTTCCCCATTTGACTGGAAACTTACTGATGTCTACATTTTTGAAACAATGTGGTTCTGCCACCTTACCAAACACTAGTGGCTTCTCCATTTCACCTAATGTGTTTCCCCACAGTAGTACAGCGAGTCTTTCCTTGCATATCTTCTTCTGCTGGTGTACTTCCCACCTTGAATTGCTGGAGTTTTGAAGGCCGTGCGTGATAAAACAGTCTGGTTTCATTGGCACTGGGCACGTCTTTCAGATCATAATTCACAAGTATGTTGTACAATATTGTCTTACAGTCTGTTGCTATACTTTCCTGTATATACTTAGCTTTCTCACACATTTTATTCTACATGATGCTCTGCCTAGCTCTGAAACTGTCCAGCCATCCTGAGTATGCCTGAAACTCCCTATTTCCAAACTCTTTAGCAATTTGCAGAACATCACTGTGCAACATGGGTCCAGACAAAGGAAAGTTTTTTGTTCACACACTTACGAACCATTCCCACACTATCTCATTAATTTGTTCATTTCCCATGTTCGTCTTTCTATTCACCTGTTTCTTTTGATTTCATACATTCATCCCATATCTTATCCTAGATTCCTTAAGTATCATTAATTTTAGTTTTACCACATTTGAAATGCAACATTATTTCGTGCACAGAGTTTGCCTTTCTCACTTACCTCGATTACCTTAATCTTTTCATTAAGTGCTAGCGACAATACTTTTCTTTCATCATGTTATCACTTAAAATGCTACTAGTCAACTTTAATTCCATAATGAAATCCTTTTAATTTTTATTTCTAAGATGATGTAACAATTCTGTGCAAGACACTTGTATGCACCTATTAACATGTCTTTGCCTTCATCGCTAAGACGTGAGGAAGTACGTTGTAAGTTGGCATTTCTTGAATGTTTCAAAGTAGTATACAAATCATTATAAAAAAAAAAGTTTTAAAGTACTGTATTCAAATGAAGCTCTGTTAGTTAACTTGTAACATAGATTGCATTACTTCCACTGCATGACGTTTACTAAGGCTGCTGTACTTACTGTAAACAACCACCTCAGTTTCCTTCTGCCTATATACCAGTAAGATTGAATGGTGACATGTATGCTGCAAGTTTTTTGGGTTGTAACTCAAATGGTATGTTGACCAGAATGGATAGCTGCTGTTGGATAACATGGGATTTAAAATTTGTGGTAAGTTCCTATGGGACCAAACTGCTGAGGTCATCAGTCCCTAGGCTTACACACTACTTAATCTAACTTATACTAAGGACAACACACACACCCATGTCCAAGGGAGGGCTTGAACCTCCGATGGGGGGAGCCATGCAGACTGTGGCAAGGCGCCTCAGAGTGCGTGGCTACCCCATGCGGCACACGGTGTTTTACTTACTGTTCTACGTAAAGTAAATTACTTCTGATTCTGTAACTTCCTTGTATTTTAGCATTGAAGATGGCTATTTATAGCCAAAATATGCAAGAGTAATAAAAGCTAAGGGGATTGTGACTGATTTCTGTGTGCCTCTCCTTCCTTATGTTACTAGTCAACTAAAACTGGAAGAATATAATGCAGGTAGTGCTTTTGTTTGGAATGCTTGACCTTGCAGGTAAAACCATTGTTTTATGGAACAACACCCACATCTTTCACTGCACTGATTGCAGCAGAGTGGTCATAGATGGGCAACAATGTTCAAGAACACTCATGAACGAACCATTTTCTTTGATGTACTGACACTGCACATAACTTATTCTTTGTTGCACAGAGTGGCAAGGTTTGATGTCTGCACCCATTGTGCGGTGCAGCGCTGAACCTCTTGTTTTGATTTTGTGCGGCTGAACAGTATTGTCAGGGCTGTACAGTCTTTGTGTTAGAAGCAACACCCTTGTAGAGTCATGAATAACTAATGTATACTGTAACGCAGGAATACTGTATAAGCTCTTTTCCACATTATACAATGAATTATTAATTAAGTCTTAAAATTCGCATTCCATTTCTGCATTAGACATGTTCCGCTTTATATAAAAAATTGTTATACAAAAGTGTATTGAATGTGTCAGCACTGAAATACTTGTATGGTATGAGCAATATTCCAGATTATACACTTTCTGCTTTGAACAAGTTTGGCAACATAACACCGAGTTAATTGTCATCCACGGCAAGGTCTCTCAGAAATACAAAATGAAACAATGGAAAATCCAGGTTGGAATGTCTTAGAAATATGTAATTTCATTCACATTTGTCTTCTCTGACATAAATGTCTAGTGCACAGAATAAAGCTTTCAAAGGGCTCATTTCAAAGTAACCAGAAAAATGTGCAAGAAATGTATTCGTAGTGCTCACCATAGTTTCTTATTACAACAAAGTGAATTATCATTGTTTTCCCCCATTAGTAGGTTCCAACAATAATTTACATTTTGTTTTGTTATGTTTATTGTTTGGAATTAGTGATGGCTTCATTTTTTGTAAACAACACCTTTAACTTGTGCACGAATTATTTAGTATTTAGCCACAGTTTGGGACTAGACCATCAGTGGGAAATTTTATACTGGCACTACTCACATCCAAGTTGGTATTGTTTATAATGAGTAGCAACTATTAGCATTGCTTTTGTAAGGGGGAAAATTTGAAAAATGGATGGATAGATGGATGGATGGATGGATGGTTGGATTGATTGATTTATTTAAAATTATTGGGCACTAAACATCTTAGACATCAGCACCCTTTCACAAGAACATGGTATTGGTTAATGAGAAATACTCTTGTTAAAACAGAAACCAAAGGCCTTAATAACGATAGCTATAGCAATGGAAAATGTCAGCTACATGTTCCAGTAGATCTAGTCATACCATTGTCAAATACAGAATTTGAAAGATGAGCTAGCCACTAAAAACACATTAAAACCTCCATCCAATTAAACTGGGCAGAAGTACTAATGCCACAGAAAATGTGAACAGTTGTCGTTCCACTGTTTCGGAACTGCCTAAAATGAAAGGTAAGGATGTTACACAGTGTGTTGAGATGTCGGAAAATATCAGTTAACATTGTAAACATATATTAACAAAGGCCTATAGTATCCTAATGTATTATATTGCTCAATGTTTTCAATTTAACACAAATAGCAAGATTACTGTTCTAAGTATTCATTTACAGAGTAAAAACAGCAACACAACAAATATGACTTCATGGCTTTCCTAAATTTTATGTTGTCTTCGATGGACTTAATACTAGTGGGGAGATTGTTGAACAATTGGAGGCCCATGTGGAAAGCTTCCTTTTTACACAGTTGAGTGTTTGTACATATAACATGCAGATTTGTGTTTTCCTGGTGTTGTGTTCATGTATTTCATTATTTTTTACGACTCTGGGGTCAGTTGGCACTATGTGGTTTCTGAAAAATTTTAGAGTCTTGAGAATGTAGAGGCAAGGCAGTGTAAGGATTTCCAACTTTCTAAAGATGGGTTTGCAGGAGTCTCTGGGTTTGCTCCCAGTAATAATCCTCATTGCTCTCTTCTGGATTCTGAATGTGCTCAGAGCAGTTGGAGAATTTCTCCAGAATATTACACCATATTTTAGGTGGGCTTGTATGTAAGCGTAGTACGCACTGGTTAATGTTTTCAGGCTAGCACATGTTTTCAGTACACTCAATGCATAACAGCCAGTACAAATCCTGGCATTTACCTTTCCTGTATGTGTATTCCATTTCAAGTTATCTTGAACCCATAGACCCAGGAATTTGAAAACAGTGTCGATATATATTGGCTGGTTATTTACAGTGACAAATGGCTGAGAGGAATTTGCATTTTGTGTTGTGTGAAAGTTCATGGAGGCTGTCTTTTTCGTGTTAATCTGTTGATTTTAGCCCAGTTGCTGAGTTGTTCAGTGGCCAAGTTCACAGCTTTTTGCACAGCCTCTGTATTCTCCCCTTTGAGGAGTACAGTTCTGTCATCAGCAAATATTATTGTTTTGTGTGCAAGTCATTAATATACAGGAGGAAAAGTAGGGGTCCCAATACTGAGCCCTGTGGAACACCTTGCTTTACAGTTTTAGTACTTGATAGTATTTTGGTTATTGAGTTGCTTTGTCTATTAGTGTATTTCATGCTGACTCTCTGCATCCAATTGGTTAGGAATGTAGCAATCCAGTTGTTTGCAATTCCTCTGATACCGTAGTGTTCTAATTTTTCCAGTAATATTTTGTGGTCAACAGTGTCAAAAGCCTTTGACAGATCCAGAAATATGCCTGTTATGGGTTGTTTTCTATCTAACAGTTCTAAAAGCGTATTTATGCAATCATGTACTGCAGTTTCAGTAGATTTGTTGCTTCTGAACCCATGTTGAGCTAAACTTAATAAATCTTTTTTTTCAATGAAGTCCATCATTTTTTTGTACATTATTTTTTCAAAAACTTTAGGAAAGCTGGATGAGATTGAGATAGGCCTGTAGTTATTAATATCTTTATTATCACCTTTTTTGAAGACAGGAATTACTTTAGAAAGTTTCAGAGCTTCAGGGAAGATATCTGCCTGGAAAGAACAGTCACAGAGGTGAGTTAATGGTTCAGCAATTGTATGTTCACAATTTTTGATTACAGCTGCTGGGATACCATCAATTCCAGCTGAATATGAATTTTTAACTCTCTGAGGGCTTTTGCAACATCATTTTCAGTGACTTTGGTAATGAAAATTGACTCTGCACATGTGTGATATTTTTGGTTTGCTGGTTGGTAATTTGTGTTACGATTATTTTTGACCAATTTTTCAGCTATGCTCATAAAGAAATTGTTGAAAGAGTTCACCACAACTTCGGGATTAGATATAGATTCATTGTTGAGTTTGATTTCTATGTTCGTGTGTGAAGCTTTCATTTCCCCTCTTTCCCTTTTTATGATATTCCACATTGCTTTTACTTTATTGCTGGATTTGTCAGTGTACTCATCATTTTGCATCCTTTTTGTTTGTCTTATCACTCTTCTTAGGATACATGTGTAGTTTTTATAATATTCTGTTAGTTGGGGGGAGTCACTACTTTGTTTACATAATATGTGAAGTATTCTTTTATGTTTGCAAGAGATTTTTATAGCTGGTGTAATCCAACTCTTGTTTCTATTATTATTATTATTTATGCTTACTGGTTTTTGTGGAAAGCCCTCTTCAAAGTGGTGGATCATTTTGTCAAGAAATATGTTGAATTTCATGTTGACACCATTGGCTGTGTACATCTCTGTCCACTTTTCTTTACTAAGGAGGGCATTTAGCTTGTTCAGGTTCTCTTGGGTGAAAAACCTTCATAAAGTTTTAGGTGGGAGTGGGTTTGAGGTATCTTTGCTAACATCGACCTTTAAAATGACAGCTTGGTGGTCGCTGAATCCTGCATTGTATACTTCTAGATTTGGGTTAAGTTTATTTCTATTTGCAAAAATTTGATCTAGAGCTGTCTTGGATGTGGGTGTTATTTTAGTGGGCTTGTTGACAAGGCCATGCAGATAATAAGTTTTTGCAATGTTAATCAATGTTTCCCTGTTTCTGTTGTGGGTGAGAAAGTCTATATTAAAGTCACCACATATAATCACATCCTATTTCCACTGACTTATTTTGGATTGAAACAAGTCCATCTGTAAATTTAGATCTGTAAGCTTTATGGCTGCACATTCAAAGATCTTGTCTGTTCCTATTTCCTTTAGGGTAGGAAGTGGGCTATATTCAATGGGTTGTTTGATGAAGATGGCAACCCTACCATGTCCATCATTTGATCTGGAGTAGTGTTCACACAATTTGAAGTTTGGTAGTGATATTAACTTAACTACATCAGTGCAGAGCCAGTGCTCTGCTAGGCATACTACTGAGATATCACTGAGTTCACTGGTTAACAAAATGCTTAAGTCATCAGTTTTGTTGCTCAAGGATTGGACATTGTGATAACGGATTTTCAGGTCTGAGTGGGGTTTACTCAAGGGTCTCGAAGTCATATTTAATGTGTCACTGACCTTTAGCTCCTGTCAGTCTACAACACACAGGATGTTAAAATAAAGGGAGTGATAAGTGTGATGCCACAAACACTTAATTCTGATGGGTCTTCTTGCCACAATATATATGCATGTCACTGGGCAGTGGCCAACACAAAGGCGAGTGAGGTCCACTTAGTCTCCTCGTGGAGTTCGAAAGAGTGTGCACCATGGGTGAGTAGTTGGAATGCGGTTTGTTGTTACCCACTTCCACCCACTGCCTTGCCCCTCACGCAATAGATGCTTTGTCACCCATGACACAATGGCTTGTAGGGGGTGTGAAGTTGTAGTGTGACATTTTACTGGCAGGCTGCTTTTGCTACTCTGTCAGCTTTGTCATTCCCCTTGATTCCCATGTGCCCAGGGACCCAGCAGACAGTACAGGAGGTGGAGAGTATCCTGGATCATCTGAACTATGCTGTCTGCTGTGAAAATTTGCTGAATAGCCTGTAGACAACTAAGAGAGTCAGTGCAGACAAAAACTTCCTTCCACCGAGATGGAAGCGCTACATAGTACACTGAGCAGTAGTTTGGTAGGTGGTGTTTAATGACAAAATGAGCAAAGTTAACATGACACTCAACATTGCTCCCTTGGTTCGATCCATTGGTAAAAACCAGCATGTGCTCGAGATACTCTGGTAAAATGCCTTTAGAAACCTGTTTTAAAACTAATGGTGGGGTAGTAAGCATGTTGTACTTTGTCACGTTTAAGTTAAGAATGGGCCTGTCATCATTCAGGGAGGAGATTTGCTCCATCCCTGTTCATGAATTGGTATGTCTGCTACACCAAGTGACTCAAGATACTCCTTCACATGGACAGATAAAGGCTTTGTAGCACTGTGACTGATAAACCTGCACTGTATGGCTTGTTCAACTCCAACACTGACAACAGGATAGTTAGTTGGACTAAACATTATACATATATCCCACCATGAGGAGTTCTTGCCACATGGTAAGAAAGGGCTGCACAGATGCTAGGAATGGGATTAGTTTTGTAGGCACCTAATACCAGCAATGTGGACTACACCCAACATCTTTAAATAAGAATGGCATGCTGATCGTACACTATGCTGCCATAGACAAGCTGTGTTTGAACAAATGTTCTATAGAATATGGGCAACCAATGTTTACCAACATTTGCACTATTTCCCTAGCTGCTTTTCAGATGACAACACTGTTTGATATTGCAGGTATGGGGCCCCAATCTTTATTTCCTAATATTTTCCATATTGAATTCCATACTTCTGCTGGAATGGAATGGCTACTGGAGATTAAAAGTTATCTCCATATGCTCCATTCTCTCTCCTTGATGATTCGCCTAGCTTTAGCCCTTGACTGCCGAAAAGCTGCAAGATTGTCTCCAGTTGGTCTGTTCCTAAACCAATGTAATGCAGCATGCCTGATCCTTATTGCTAAATAACATTCCTCATTCCACCAAAAGTCTGACTAGAAGATGTAGGAATAGAAGAATCAGCCGCATGGTGAATCTCATTCATGATGTGGTCCACCCACTCCTGGGTGCTATCAATGTTGAAATATGGCCAGTTGGCTGTATAGCAGCGAGTTCACCCTGCTGACTGGCCTCTTAGGTGACATCCATTCAGGTGTTGTAGCTGCAGCTAGGTGAAGGCAGATAGGAACATAGTCACTGGACAGAAAATTGTTGGCCAGTTCCTAAGCAATGGCATTTACAATTGCGGGAGAACATAGGGAGAGATCTACTGCATAGAGCAACACAGTTGCTATGCAGAAGTGCGTAATTTCCCTAATATTAAGTATACAGATGTCCTCTGGCACTAGCTGACTTTCAGATGTCTGACTCCATGGACAGACAGTAGAAGAGCCCTACAGCACATGTTGTGCACTGATGTCCCCAAGTAACAGAAAAGGGTGTAGGGAGTTGTTGCATGAGATAAGCAAGTGCTGTGCTATCAAGGAGTTCCTGTACTGGGATGACACAGAGCATACTATAAGGCGATATGACACATATACTGCCACTGCAGCCACTTGTAACTCAGTGGTGAGGGTGGTGGGTGACTAATGGTGTTTCTTGTTGATGAACACAGCTATGTCACCCTGTGTGCAGTCACCACTTAGGTCCTCCTTCCTATCATGGTTAAATCCTGGCAACACAGGATTATCCATGGCCTAGATGTGCATCTCCTGAAGCCAGATGCACTTACGTTGTTTTTGTATGAGTAGTTTAATTCCTCCAAATGTGTCCAATAACTGTTCAAATCCCACTGAAGAATGGGACACATCTTAACCATTTGGTTTAACCCTCACGAAGTCATGTCGTCTGAGGCGAGTTCCAAAGGTTGGGAAGGGGGGCAGATGGGCTCAGTGAATTGCCCAAACACATCTCTAGGTTCATCGGACAGTCATTCCCATCAGAAGTTACTTAAGGACTACTGTTAGAGGGCCTGATGTCATGCTTTTTAAGCTTGGCCTTCCCACCCAATGATTTCCTTTTCTGCGTGGAGGGTGGTAAAGAAATAACCAGAGATGTCTTGTGACCAGACTTCTTTTTTGGAGCAGAATTCAACTGCTTTTCCTGAGAACTCAACACTGTTGGGTCTGGCTAGCTAGTAACTGTGGCAGTGCCTTAGCAGGTGCAGCTACAAACACAGGTGGCAGATGTGCTAGCATTTGTGCTGTGAGTTTGTATCAAAGTGTGTGACATGGCTACTGGTTGCTGCATGGTGGTAGATGTGTTAGCATATGTAATGGCTATTTGTGTTGAGGCACTGTCTTGGCACCTGGTTGTTTGATGACAGTAGAGAATGAGCTTGCATGTCGGAGGTTGCATAGCCCTGAAAATCTTTTTTTCCTCCATGTACAGTAACCACAAGGTGACCCAAAGCACCTGAACCTTCTGTTCCTGTACATAAATAGCACATTCCTTGACCAGAATGGATGTGTACCAGAGCAATTAACACAACATATTCAGGTGTGTGGCCAGCCTGGATCATGCGCGTCTGCACCACATTCTCCACAGGTTGGCTACCCTTTGCACACTAGGACTGTGTTCCCAGATCTCTGGCACTGAAATCAATGCATAGGATTAGGGATATATGGATGGACCAGCCTTTACATATCCAAGTAATGTAGGTGAATTAAAGGCATCAAGTTAGGTGTTTTTTTCCAATTCACCATCCACCCGTTTCAGATATGTTTCTCACCTTGATTATATGTTCTCTTTGCTGTTCTGCTAAAAGTTCATTAGGGTCTAGTTACATAAGGTCACTATTTGACACAGCACCTCTACTGTAATTGAAGGTGTTGTACATTTCATGTACCACAGTATATTTTCCCAGTTTTTTTCTTTGCAGTAACTTATGTGCTTGACTGGATGTCATTGTCACTATAAACAAGGTACCATTCTGTATCCTTTTTACATACATAGGAACTCAAGCAGCTCCACATTCCCTAGTGTGTATACAATGGGGTTATTCACTCAAATGTGCCCTCTTCCCACTTCATAACAATGAATACAATATTATGCATTGACATTGTTCTGTTACTGGTATTCAACACTTAATAATAGCGGAGTAGTCAAGCAAATCCTCCAGTGGTCCACTTCTTCCACTGACAGTTTGAAATTTATTGTTACTGTAAACCATTTGGGTCCCACAACAGAATAATCTGTCTGCCCAGAGAGAACCCTGCTTACCTATGTAAGCCTTTTACAACTGACATGCAGCAGGTTGCCCCCTAATGACTGTTCTGCCTCAACAGTCATGCAGTTTATCAGCATGCAGCATACCTTAAGACTGAGTTTTTTTTATTGAGGTTTCTACCATCCTCATGACTCAGGCAGTGAAGTCAAAGTCCCCATTCCCTGAGATACACAACGTTGTGCTGCATGCTAGTTGCTGAAGAATGCCCAGAGTTTATGGTTTTATGGTTACAGAGGAACATGATAATCACAAGGTAGATTTAAGTAAAGAACACAAAGCAATAAATCATAAATAAAGGTTTTCTGCATCTGGCACCTGTTTAGTGTACCATTAATATGTTTCAGTGTTTCAGATGAGCACATTCATGGCACTACTAAAGAACACAGAGCACAAAAAGCAGCAGGCCTGGTGAAAAACAGGTTATCATTCATCTCTTGAGGTAAAGTAGAACAAGGCAGATGCAGCATACTGTTATTTGTTGCATCTGCTCTTTGCTGTATGTGCTGTTTTACTATTTACGTTATTCTTCATCTGAATATTGTGTGAGCCTCAAAATGTGTAATGCTACAATAAACAAGTGGCTCAAGCAAAATACTATTATGTAATTATTAGTAACAGTTGTCATGATGCTGTCATTTATGTTGATGTTGTTGGTTCAAACGGAGGGGGGGGGAACCAAACTGCGAGGTCATCGGTCCCTTGTTCCCAGTAGAATAATTACTCAAGGGAAAGAAGAAAACAAAGAAGACGTATGGCTCAATAACAGGAGAAAGGAAGAACCAGAAGAATGACAGAAGGACAACAAAACACTACAATGGACAAAACAGGACAAGAAAACCACAGACAGACACAAGAAACAGGGAGAAGAGATTAAAAACAAGAAAGCAGATTACCATGGCTGGCTGACAATGAGAATAAAAAAGGAGAAGCCACCCTCTCTGAAAGACATTAAAACCTCCACCCTAAAAGCCCTAGGATGGAGGACACAGAGGGAAAAAGGACATACACTAAAACTCAGATCAAATGATAAAACCCAACCTCATGAATAAAACGTAAAACTAAAGCTGCTGTTGATACATTGTCCCCAACACCGAAGGCAGGGTGCTGAGAAAGTTAAAAGTCAGCCGCAGAGTGGCTAAAAGTGGGCAATCCAGCAAGAGGTGGACGACTGTCATTTTGAAGCCACAGTGACACTGAGGTGGGTCCTCGCAATGGAGGAAGTAACCATGTGTGAGCCATGTATGGCCAATGCAGAGCCAACAAAGGACAACTGATTCCCTGTGAGAAGCCCGCAGGGAAGACCTCCACACATTCACAGTCTCATTAATGACATGCAGTTTGTTGTGTGTACTGTTATGTCAATCCATCTCACAAAGCCAAAAAAGCTTGCGGCATAAGGCAGAACACAGGTCAGGTTCAGAGATGTCATTCTCCAGGAGCGGATTCGGCGTAGCCTGTTTGGCCAGCCCATCAGCAAGTTCATTTCCTGGCATCCCGAAATGTCCCGGGGTCCACATAAACACCACTGAATGAATGGACCATTCCAGGGCAGAAATGGACTCCTGGATGTCCGCTACCACAGCAAATGGCAAAGGGAAGGACTCCAGTTTTCAGTTTGGAGAGAAGGGATCACATGCAAACCGCAATCATGAGCCCTGATCTGGGCTCCCAATGTGGGAGATAATCTGCTATGGGTGGGAAAACGAGACGGTATTTCAGATGCTAAGGAGAACTATGAATGTGTGTAACATAACTGGTGAGCAGTTGTGCACATCCGATCCGCAACGGAGGGACTCCAGCCTCCACCAGGACACTGGTCACCGGACTCGTTCTAAAAGCCCCTGTCACTGGGTGAACGCCACAGTGTTGCACTGGGTCGAGTAAAGGCAATGCTGAGGATGCCGCCGAACCATAAACCAGATTCCCATAGTGAAGGAGGGATTGAACAAGGGTTCTGTATAACTGCAGCACGGTAGAGCGATCTGCACCCCAGTGGGTGTTGCTCAGGCAGCGGAGAGCATTGAGGTGCTGCCAGCACTCCCACTTAAGCTGATGAAGGTGAGGTAGCCAAATCAATTGGGTATCAAAAATCAGTTCTAAGAATTAGTCTCCACTTTAGTGAGTCGATCATCATTATGCTAAAGTTCAGGTTCTCAATGAATGGTACGACGCTGACAGAAGTGCATGACACACGACTTCACAGCTGAAAACTGGAAGCCCAAGGCTAGATCCCATGACTGCACCTTGTGAATGGCTCCCTGAGGGTATGGTGAGATCTAGGTCCTCAACAGATGCCAGAATCTTCACCTCAACCTCAGACGCAGAGCTTTTAGGGAGCAGTGGTGTGGGTGCCACTGCAATTCTCTTGGTCTTTGGGGTCTTCTTTCTTGATTTCTCTCACTGTCCTTGGGTTTCTCTGGCTGGCAGGGCTTCACTGATTCAATTTCCGGGACTGAGGATGATTGTGAAGCCCTACGACTTATGCTTCTCCAGCTGAGAAGTGGGGATTGGTGTCCCTTATGGTTGGGGAGACTGCTCCTGAGGTAGGTAGTGTGGGAGCAACAGGGAGGGAAGTGCCCCCCACATCAAGGGGACAGATGTAGTCTTCCAGCTCTGAGAGCCGACTGGAACTCATGGAACTGATGAGGGTACAACTGTTCCCTTAGTGGTGGCATAAGAGGTGGTCATAGCCACAGGATGTAGGTGCTCAAATTTCCTCTTGGCCTCAGTGTAGGTCAGTCAGTCCAGGGTTTTGTATTCCATGATTTTCCTTTCTCGCTGTAAAACCCTGCAGTTTGGTGCTCTCTGCAGTTAACACAGATGGGAGGCGGGGCACATGGAGTATTGGCATGGGATGGACGTCCACAATCTCGACATGTGATGCTGGAAGTACAGCAGGAAGACATATGGCTGAACTTCCAGCACTTAAAGCACCACATGGGGAAGGGATATATGGCTTGACATCACAGCAGTAGACCATCACCTTGACCTTGTCGGTTAATATGTGACCCTCGAAGGCCAAGATGAAGACACCTGTGGCAACCTGATCATCCCTCGGACCCCGATGGATGCGCTGGAACTCCTCATCGCTCTAAGTTGGCGTGCAGCTTGTTGTCAGACTTCAAAAGAAGGCCCCTGTGGAATATAAAACCCTGGACCATATTTAAGATCTCATGAGGCGTGATGGTAACAGGAACATCCCCCAGCTTGTCACAAGCGAGTAATGCCCATGACTGGGCAGAGGATGCTGTTTTTATCAAGACTGACCCTGACCACATTTTGGACAGGCCCTCCACCTCCCCAAACTTGTCCTCTAAATGTTCTACAAAAAACTGAGGCTTCATCAAGACAAAGGAGTCCCCATCAGCTCTTGTACATATGAGGACTGGGGGAAATAAGGTTTGCTACCATCCTTAGCCTGGCGTTCCTCTGATGGTGTGGCCAGGGTGGGGAATGATTTAGGATCATACTTCCTTGAATTTTACTGAGACTTGAAATGCTTAGAGATTGCTGGCATTTGATCACCAGCAAGTGATGACATGGTACGCTCCAATGCACGTCATACACCCAGTTGCCACCCACTCCAACCAGGGGCCCTCCCCATGGGTGCCACCCAGCCATGGCAAAGACCACCTCTCAGGATGTCCATTGCCAGGAATCCTGATGCCCCACGGTGACGGGCATCTACTGCTTGGCACACGTGGGGTGTTAATGGCGCAAGCATCAGCAGAGCAATCCCTCTGTAGTCACGGGCCTACAACCAACAAGGTGCATGGCGGCCCCACCACAACAAACTGGCTACCATGCTGGATATGAGGTGCAAAGAATTCCATGGTCATTGTCAGCACAGGAAACAACACTGCATAGTGGGTGGAGGAAAATGCACCCAGAAAGGTGTCCTCGCTCAAGAGATGGAAGACGAGCGGGACTGCAATGCCACGACAAGAAAGTGGCCTGAAGATCTCAATGCGCGAAGGACACGATGCACCATTAAGGCACCCTTGAAAAAAGGAGGTCAAACCTTACAGGGGACCATCACATAAGAGCCGAAAGGTGTGAGACTCCTTTTAGTGGCCTCTTACAACAGGCAGGAATACCTCTGGCCCATTCTAATCCCCAGGCCCGCACGGGGGTGTACTTTATGGATGAAATAATTATAAATAATGCAATGAAATATCAGATTGGCCATATTAAAACCTAAGTAGTGTACATTTCTGTGGTTTAGTTGTTAGTTATTATTAGTAGGTACTGAATGTTGGCACCAAATGTTACTGGAACTGCTGTTCTGAATATAAAAATAAAATCATGAAGAAAATTTTAAACATGAAGTATTATATCTATAGAATCAATTATAACCTGTAAATGTGACTAAATAGTAATCACAAACTGTCTCTGCAATTTTAGTGTCACGTCAGGATGTTTCCCAAAATCCTCTTCCTCTGTTCATTGCTAATAGATCCTGATTGTTTAAGTATTTGAATAAATTTGCTGCTTCTCTTTTGTTTTGTTCCCTTAGCTGAAGACTGAAAGATGTCTCATTATTTTCATTCAGAATATGTTTTCTCTGCAGCTCATTCTAAGTTTCCCTCCAGTCTTTCCCACATACCCACAATTGCAGTCACTGTACTTTAAACAATGTACTGGCTATAAGGAAATTGTTATTTAGCATTATGTGAAATCTGAAATACAGTAGCATTTTTTTCTCTAAATCTGATTTTTAATTTAGTCTTCCAAAATAAATGGCCAGTTTCATCAGATATGTGCCCCAGTATGGTAGTTATTTAGAAGACTCAAATTTATCTATTTATTGTACAATCTGATTACTAAGCATCATGACTTACTGAATTTTGTCACATAAACCACATATTTATGTTCATGACATTACATAGACTAATCATTGTATGAGGTCTGTTAAAAAAGTTTCAGAACATAATTTGGTCGAATGGTGCAGTGAAGTGAAATGCGGTTGCCATGCCTGCACATGCCTGTGTTTAATGTGTAACTGTCGTAAGTTTCATTGTTATATGTTGTTAATTATTGTTCGGTGCTTTATTGAGTAGAACATTGTGTATGGAATACTAAAGATTTGGTATTAGAATTACCATTATTGTGGGGAGTTTAAAATACTAGTTTATTTTTAGTGAAAATCTACATATTTTAATTGTTAATGAGTTTTATTTAATGATATACAGCACAGAAAGGTTTTGCAATTCATGGAATATGTGGTGTCACCGCCAGACACCACACTTGCTAGGTGGTAGCTTTAAATCGGCCGCGGTCCATTTAGTACATGTCGGACCCGCGTGTCGCCACTGTGTGATCGCAGACGGAGCACCACCACAAGGCAGGTCTCGAGATACGGACTAGCACTCGCCCCAGTTGTACGACGACTTTGCTAGCGACTACACTGACGAAGCCTTTCTCTCATTCGCCGAGAGACAGTTAGAATAGCCTTCAGCTAAGTCAATGGCTACGACCTAGCAAGGCGCCATTAACCATTTTTAGATATAGTCTCACTTGTATCATCAAGGAATGCTGTACACAATGCTGTATACAAATGATGGATTAAAAGTTAAGTATTATAGCAGCTACGTACTTTTCTTGCTACCATTCATTACGTATCCTGTTTCAGACCTCTCTCTAGACTACGTGAGATTACGCGTGCCTTTCGGCTACTTCAGTGTGGCGTAGCTGTCTTGTTACGCCACAACAGTTGGCGACGAGTCAACGGAAAGGGTCTTGTTCTTCTAATTGCTTACATTTACTTGTGTCATGGCTTCGCCAGATGTACTGTCCGAATTTTATCGCTTGCAGAATCAGCAGACGCAGGCGTTATTGGATGCCCTTGGACAGCTCGTCCAGGGTCAACGTGCCATTCAAACTGATGCGGCAGCCGCCGCTTCACCGCTACCGCAGCCACAACATGCAGTTGCACCGCCGTTTCGCAAGTTTGACCCAACCCAAGAGACATGGACTGAGTGGTCACGCCAGTTTGGATTTCATCTCACCGCCTACAGAATTCAAGGTAACGAGCGGCAGCCTCATTTATTGTCGTGTGTAGGGGTGCAAACGTACCGTGTGATAGTGAAATTGTTTCCCCGGCGCGACGTAGCAACTCTGTCCTACGAAGAAATTTTGTCGGCATTGGACGCCTATTTCAAAGAAACAGTCAATGTCGTTGCAAAAAGGTATACTTTCTTTCGTACAAAACGTACGGCCGGTCAGACTAATAGGGAGTGGGTTGCAACTTTGCAAGGCCTTACAAGGGATTGTGCTTTTGAGTGTGAATGTAGACTCCCTTATTCAGATACAATGGTACGTGATGCAATAGCACAGAACGTTTCTGATGTTCGCATACGGGAACAGATATTGAAACTAGTCAATCCCTCCCTTCAACAAGTGATAGACATATTGGATAGACAAGACACGCTTGACTTTGCTCAGGAGTCATTTGCAACTTCGCCAGCCGTGTGCAACATTAACCGGCCCGCCGGGCGCACTGCGCGGCCCGGTAAACTGCCCTCGCGCACGTCCACGCAGCTGCCGCCACGCTCTAAACCAGGTGTGCCGCGCCAGCACACAAATGCAGTGAAATCATGCACGCGGTGTGCTACTAGACATTCGCGTGAAAATTGCCCGTCACGCCAGGCTATTTGCTTTTTCTGTAATAAGAAAGGACAATGGCCCACAATTCCTGTCTGCAGAATTTCAGTCATTCTGCCAGGCCAATGGTATTCAACATCTGACATCCGCGCCGTTTTCGCCTCAGTCAAACGGTGCCGCTGAACGATTGGTCCGGACTTTCAAGTCACAGATGTTGAAGTTGAAAGAGTCGCATTCTCGGGAGGACGCGTTGTTGCTCTTTTTGTCATCGTATCGCTCTCAGCCCCGAGATGGTCGCTCGCCGGCTGAGTTGCTCCACGGTTGTCCTCATCGAACCTTGATGTCTTTGCTGCACCCGCCGCATCAGGTTCCTGTGCAGCGGCAGACTCCTGCTTTTGCTCCAGGCGACATTGTATTCTATCGCAACTATCGCGGTTCATGGAGTTGGCTCGCAGGGCGCATTCTTCGCTGCCTCGGCCGCGTGATGTATTTGGTTTTGGGGGCCTCTGGTGAGGTGCGCCGGCATCTCAATCAGCTGCGCCTCTGTCGTCGCACGGGTTCTGCTGCTCCGCGTCTGCTTTCAGCGATGGTGCCGTCCGGTCAGCGCCCTGGGGACCCATCTACTGGCTCGCCTCATCCCCAGGTGTTACCGACGATGCCTTCCATTTTGCCCCATGGCGACGCGCCGCCTCCGCCGCCGCCTGTCCTCCAGCCGGCGCCGCCCGCAGTGGACGCTTCGCTGCAGCCGCCGAGCGCCTCCCTGGGTCCCGCGCCGCCGATCGCTTCCCATGACCAGCTGTCCTTTGCAATGGAACTCTTGCCCGCTCCGGACCACATGACGTCATCGCGCGTCGGGTACCCCGACGCAATGGAGGTCGACCCTTCGGCCCCTCCTGTCTATTTACAGGCGCATACACCGCATGTTGACGTGCACCCTGGACTAGGTTTTCAGGCGTTTCGTAGATCCCCTCAGACCGAATGGCCGGGTGCGGGTGGCACAGCCTCGCCTGTTGTTAGGCTCCCCACCTCATCGCATACGTCAACATGGGGTCCTCCCCACGGTGGGCGGAAGCCTTATAACACGACCGTTTGCCGATTTGCGGGGGAGGAATGTGGTGTCACCGCCAGACACCACACTTGCTAGGTGGTAGCTTTAAATCGGCCGCGGTCCATTTAGTACATGTCGGACCCGCGTGTCGCCACTGTGTGATCGCAGACGGAGCACCACCACAAGGCAGGTCTCGAGATACGGACTAGCACTCGCCCCAGTTGTACGACGACTTTGCTAGCGACTACACTGACGAAGCCTTTCTCTCATTCGCCGAGAGACAGTTAGAATAGCCTTCAGCTAAGTCAATGGCTACGACCTAGCAAGGCGCCATTAACCATTTTAAGATATAGTCTCACTTGTATCATCAAGGAATGCTGTACACAATGCTGTATACAAATGATGGATTAAAAGTTAAGTATTATAGCAGCTACGTACTTTTCTTGCTACCATTCATTATGTATCCTGTTTCAAACCTCTCTCTAGACTACGTGAGATTACGCGTGCCTTTCGGCTACTTCAGTGTGGTGTAGCTGTCTTGTTACGCCACAACAGAATAATCAACTGAAAACAAATTTTTGTTTTCTGTTAACCTCAATGTCACACATGAAATTATTTGTATTAATCTTTTTTCATCTTTAACATAAAGCAATAATGGTAGTACCACTGAAAATACAATGCACTGTTAAGACTTTAAGGGCCATTGTTAGCCCAAAGCAGTTGCCAAGTTAGTTGTTAGTGGTTATGAGAGAGCGACTGTCAGCAGCATATGCAGAAAGTGGTAGTTCTATAAATAAACGAAGAGTGTTGTGAGATAAGGTTACTGAAATACTTACTACCACATAATAATAATAATAATAATAATAATAATAATAATAATTTTATTGTCATTCGGTCATTACAGCAATAGACAATGTCATATACATACTAAAATACAATTAATAGTTTGAAAGAAACAACAGGTTTGTTGTTAACATTATAGTATTATATTACAGTTGATAAATTCTCTTATGTCATAGAATGGGTGGAGGACTAGCCAGTCATGAATTGTTTGTTTGAATAATTGTTCAGGTAATTCTTCAACAGATTGAGGAAGATTATTAAATAATTTGTACCCCATGATTTCGTAGCTGTTGAGTGACTTTGACAATCTGTGGTAAGGAATATAGAGGCACCTATTCCTTCTTGTATTGTGGCTATGTACATTTTCTCTGGTTTTTGTTTCTGGTAATTTCTTCTTCGTATAAATTAGAACATAGTATATGTACAAGTTTATAACAGTCATGATTTTCTGTTCACAGAACAATGGTTTACAGTGTGCCTTATATACAGAACCAGTAATTATCCTAATAGCTTTTTTTGCAGTATTAATATGTCATGTACACAGCTAGAGTTCCCCCACAAAATAATTCCATATGTTATTATACTTAGAAAGAATGAAAAATAGGATGTTCTAACATATTTTTCAGGAACACAATCCATAAGTCGCCTTAACAGGTAAATAACTCTTGACAATTTACCACTAATATGTTGTACATGTTGACCCCAAGATAATTTATCATCAATGTATACCCCCAAAAATTTGACATAACTTGGATCATCTGACTGAAGCTTGTCTCTAAGACTACAGACCATCTGCTGTGTTTTGTTTTCATTCAGCAGGAATCCATTTGCCTTGAACCGATAGGATGCTTGGTCAGTTGTCTTTGCTGCACAAGTTTTAAGGCTATTGAAATCCTCACTAGCATGAAGAAATGTTGTATCATCTGCATACAACACAGTGGTGGACTTGATAAATGACGGCAGATCATTTATCATTATCAGGAACAAAAAGGGGCCCAGCACAGATCCCTGCAGAACACCTACCTTGACTTGTTCTATACTCGACATTTCTCTCCCTACACACAAACAACTTGCTTACGATTCTGAAGATATGGTTATATTAATTTAAGGCTGTTATGTCTAATGCCATAGAATTCCAGTTTTTCTAGGAGTGGCTTATGCTTTACACAGTCAAAAGCTTTGCTTCGATCACAAAATGTGAGTTGAGCATAGCCCTTATCCTCAAACACTTGATGTAAGTATTTGACTACAAAGTCTATAGCATCCACAGTAGACAACTTTTTCCTAAAACCATACTGAGATTCACTAATTATTCCTAATTTTTCAAAATAGACAGATAGCTGTTGGGAAATTATACATTCCAGTATTTTAGAAAAAGCTGGGACTATGGAGATTGGTCTGTAACTGGAAGGTGAGTCCATATCTCCCTTTTTATATATTGGAATTACCCTAGCCACTTTGGGTTCTTCGGGAAAATATCCTTCAGATATGTATTTATTTATACAGAATGTTAAGGGGTACACAATATAGTCTATTACTTTCTTTAGTAAATTACAGGATATGTCATATATATCTACACTGTCTGAAGATTTCATCCGTTTTACAATGCTTAGGACATGACTAGGTGAGACCTCGGAGGACATAAACGTACCTGTGTCTGTTGGTGTTCTGCAAACATTTTTAGAAAGTAACTCTGATGAACTGATATCAAGTCTGATTATAGTATTTCCTACATTTTCAACAGATTTAATAAAGAAATCATTGAATTTTTGGGGAATTATATTAATTTTTTTTGCTTCTTACATCTTTAGCAACACCATTTATTAATTTCCATGCAGCTTTGCACTTATTTGTGGAATTATCAATGGTATTGAAATTATGTGCTTTTTTGGCTTCCACGATGGCTTTTTTATACTCATTCCTGCATTTTATATACGCTAATCTGGCATGTTCTGTTTTCTGATTGCTACATATATTGTGCAACACCATAACTTGGTTTTTCATATTTGATAATTGTTTAGTGAACAATGAATTTTGTCTGTTTGTAGCCCTGTTTGTAAAGCCTTTGTCAGTTAATTTGCCTTTCTTTATGGGGATGTTGTCATTAAATTGTCAGAAATGTTTTAAAAAATCTCTCAAATAATAGTTTCCCTGACAAATCAGCACTAAGGCTATAAATTGTGTCACCATGACATTGGTTGAACCAGTCTCTCTCAGCAAGGGACTTACAGAGCTGAACAATTTTGTCATCTGTGACAGGTCTGGTGATTATAACTTTTGGGACAGGCTTAGGAATATTACTATTATCAATACAGAACCTACTTGTATAGTTTAAAGATACAGAGTCATGATCTGAAAATGGAAATGCTACAACAGCACATGATTCTTCAGTAGTTTTAAAGTTGACAAAAATATTGTCAAGACATGCTTTATCTCTTGTGGGCCTGATATTGATTGAGTGCAAATTGCACTGTCTTAGAAGGTTTTTCAACTGAGTCACAGTACGTTTATGTGTTGTTATATCAAAATCTGGATTCAGATCTCCACCAATTACTATGTCATAATGCAACCATCTGGTCCCTCTTAGTACATCTAACATCATGTCCAATTTTTCTAGAAATACACTGATGATACCCTTAGGTGACCTGTAAAGGGATACTATTACTAACTTAAGACTGTCCATAACTATACCAGTGGCTTCAAAGTTCTGTTCCTCACATAAATAATCTAGGTCCAACTTAACAATGGAGCAGCTGAATGACTGATTAATATATATTGCCACACCATCTCTTATATGCAGTTTTCTACAGTAACTATTTGCTACATTATAGTTATCAAGTTTGACAACTGGAAGTACACTCTCAGTAATCCAATGATCTCAGATTTAAAATAAATTTACATCATAAGTGAAGCAGTTAAAAGCAAAGATTTGTAAGTGAAACAATCATGAGTCTGAAAAAAATGAGCTTCAAAGTTTACATCAAATTTAAAATCCTATGTTCATGTGCTATGTTATCTACAGTAACCATGATTTGCAGTAGTTATTAATATAGCTGTACATATAATGTCAGTGAATTGAATTCAGAATGTTGTGCTCAGTAATGTTTTACTAATAATCTAGTAAGCACCTACACCTCTCTGCCTCTAAGGCTGATACTTCATCCCTTTGACTCTCATCAATATCAGGTTTGGAACTATCCACAACAATGTAATATAATATTTTGCCCCAATTTCGTGTACTAAATTAATCCACAAACATAACTTTCATTGATTATACACCGAGAAACATAATTTTCCATGGGAGCTCTTAGCACATACACATACAAAATACTTCCATTTGTTTTTATTGTGAGAAATGTTTATTTCAAGTCCCACATAGGATCACCAGAAGGCACCACATCATTAGGAGATTGTGTGCTCGGTCCTCCACTTACTGGTGATCTATATAGTTTGGAAACAGATGTTTTGGTGTGTGTGTGTGTGTGTGTGTGTGTGTGTGTGTGTGTGTGTGTGTGTAAGATCTGTATAGAAAGGATGGTTTATTGGCATTTCTCTGTTGTGACAGGTCGTAACAGAACATTCAACTGTATTACCACTGAACTTCAGTGTCTTAGGTTTCTTTGTTTACAGTCAATGGAATCTAAATTCAAAAATTTTCTTCAGGCACTGTCAACATCCTTGATACACTTGGACAAATGTATGACACACAATTGCTGTGTTATATTTATTCACTACCAGTTTCAATCATGAATTGTGATAACTTTACAAGACATACATGCTATTTAACCAGGAAAATATACGCCATTTATGACTTGAAAACATGAGAAAATTTATACTTAACACCAAAATACAGGCTTAAACAAGCAAAAACTATGTTGAAAGCCAGTAAGAGCAATAAGTGCACAACACCATTGCTCAGGCACAACAAGACCCAGTAGCAATTTGGGTCTTCATGTGCCTGAGCAATTGACTACTCTTTCGTGTTTTGGTTGTAGTTTTTGCTTGTTTAAGCCTGTATTTTGGTGTTAAGTATCAATTTTCTTACATTTTCAAGTCAGCAATGATATATATTTTGCTAGTTAAGCTGCATGTATGTCGTGTGAAGTTGTCACTATACATATTTTTCCACTGTGAAGATGGTCTATGATGGAAACTGGTAGTGAATAAACAGACTGTAAGACAGCACAGTGTGTATCATGCATTTCTCCAAGGAACAGAAATTAATGTCATAACTGAAGGCGGTCTTATAAAACATTCCTTCCAGGAGTAGGCTACAATCAGGAACTTGGGGGCCAGTGATCTTCAATTAGATGTACTTTACGTTATACATCCAAAACTTAATGATGATTTTTTTCTTGTTCTGATCTCTGCATTGTTACTAAAGGCAATAAGTGTTCTTACCATCTGAGGCAGTTGTATGTGCCTCAGCAAACAATCATTACCATTTTCATAGCCTGTCTTTTCATTATCTATTCTTCTTATGTTCCACTTCATCCATTATTGTGGAGATGCTGAGTTGCAGAAAGGCACAACAAAACGACTGTCGGAAAATTAGCTTTTAGCAAACAATGCCTTTGTCAAAAATAGACAACATACACACACCCACACATTCATGCAAATGCAACTCTCACACACAACTGCAGTCTCTGGCTCCAGCTGCCAGAGACTGTGGCTCTCTCTCTCTCTCTCTCTCTCTCTCTCTCTCTCTCTCTCTCTCTCTCTCTCTCTGTGTGTGTGTGTGTGTGTGTGTGTGTGTTTTGTCTACTTTTGACAAAGGCCTTGTTGGCCAAAAGCTAACTTTCTGACATTATTTTTGTTGTGCCTTTCTGTGACTCAGCATCTCTGCTATATGGTGAGTAGCAGCTATCCTTTTCATTCTATTGTTACATTCCATCCTGGATTTTCCATTGTTTGATTTTTCCATTATTCTATTTTAATGTTTTGAATGCACAAAAGCCTCTAATCTGCCAAATTCTAATGTATCAAATCAAATGATCACAATGTGCACATTCAGATAATGTTAAAGATTAAAACAACTAAACCACTCAAACGCAATTTGGAGCACCAAACATCGAATATTAATAAAAGAATATGAACATTATGATAATTGGACACAAGTGTTGTGGGCTGTATTGTTTTCTGTCTTAGAAAGAAGTAAAAAGAAAAATATACAAGCTTATTTTTTATTGTTATTCTGTGTTCAGTGAAGAGGAATCTTTTGAAGAAACACTGCATGTGAAATTTCATTATTTTTTATCATGGTAACTAAAGAAATATGAAAATGATGAATACAGAAATTAGAAAGTGAAGCACATAGAAGACAATGGGAAAAACGACTCACACTTTGATCCAAGTTTTGGACGTTCATTTTGAGGTGGAAATTTAATTATTGAATATTTGTTGAGAGAATAGAAAAGATACCAGGCAGTCATAAGACAAAACGTGTAACTGAATAATGGAAAATAACAAGATTGACAAATCAAACAATGAACACCATTACCAGGTAGCAGAAACAAATTACAAAATTTTTCAGTCAATAAATGAAGTAAAATGTGAACTTCAGAATAGTAGCATTCAATTTGCCAAAATTAAATCAGAAATCTGTAAATTAAAAGTTACTGCTGAATCAGCACAAAACAATTAACAGCACAGGTGGAAACTGATTTAGAAGTTGAGAAAAATACTGCATCTAATGTTGAAAGCTTTGATGTACGTGATGTAGTTACAACTGATAACGATATAATTAATTCATGTATTGATTCTGTAGAAGTCAATGTTTTGAGTGAAGTAGATGATGCAGGTGATAGAGAAAATGCTTTCTGTTTTGAAAGTGAGTATTTGTCAGAGGAATTGTTGAGAAACATTAAGAGTGGACATTATTTGAAATTACTGCAAGTGAAGAACCTGTTTGGGAAAAATTATTAAAATTTTGTTGGCTATTGCAGCTCAATTGGTGGGAGAAATATATCAACAAATGTTGTAAACAGTTTAACTTTCCATCAACAAGGAATTACAAATTAAAGATTCCTGTCAGTGCCTTTTTCTACCTTTCCCTCCTCCCTTAACTGAAAACAGTCATTATGCCTGAAGCAAGAAATTAAACAGACACAATGTCAGTCCATGTTCATGCATTCTTGTAAGTCAGTTCTGTCATCAGCTCTTTTACATGATGTATTGCAGGTAAGACAGCGTTTTTCCTTGCAATATTAAAAAATATAAATCATAATGTTTTAAAAGTTGTTTGTTTATTTATTCATTTAGAAAATGGATTTATCCCAATTGTCAAACAATTATGAGCCTTTTTATCAACCAACACTAATTACTGAAAGAAGATTGGTGGATGATGAGCAGCTGTTGAAATGGGATTGCACAATGAAGATTGTGGTGATATAGTCAGTCTTCGAAATTGATCACAACTCTGAGACTGAGTAGTCTTCAGACGAAAGAGATACTACCGATAAATCTAACTTGTATGATTGAAAAGGTGTTACAGAGTGCAGTCATCAGCCTCTAATTCAAAACAGGAGAGCAAGAAGAGTTCAACATAACATTATCAAGCATTTACCTGGGAGTCGCGTGAAGCAAAAAATGTAAATTATCCAATTTACTGTTTGCACCTTTTCTTCACAGATGACAGTTTCGAAGAAATTGTTAGTGGGACTAATATTTACATATATACCATTCATTCTAAATATTCCAGAGAAAGGAATATTGCAGACTATTTTTTGAGTCACCGGTCTTTTGATGCAGCCTGCCCTGAATTCCTCCCTGTGCTAACCTCTTAATTTCAGAGTAGCACTTGCACCCTACACCCTCAATTATTTGTTGGATGTATTCCAACCATGGTCTTTCCATACAGTTTTTACCCTCTACAGGTCCCTCTCGTACCATCCAGGTTATTCCCTGAAGCCTAAAAAACATTCCTATCATCCTGTCCCTTCCTCGCAGTATTTTCCATGTGTACCTTCCTTTGCCAATTCTGTGGAGAACTACCTTATTAGTCCACCTGATTTTCAGCATTCTTCTGTAGCACCACACAGCAAGCACTTCATTTATCTTCTGTTCCAGTTTTCCCAGTGGCCATGATTCACTATCGTACAATGATTCTCAGAATTTTTTTCCTCAAATTTTTGATACCGGTATTCTTCTCCTAGCCAAGAACTTCCTGTTTGCCTTTGCCAGTCAGCTCTTTATGTCCTTGCTTCATCTGTCATGGATAATTTTGCTTCCAAGGAAGCAGAATTCCTTAACTTCATCTACTTCGGGATTGCCTATTCCGATATTAAGTTTCTCGCTGTTGTCATTTCAGATACTTCTCATTACTTTCGTCTTTCTTTAACCTATACATTCAATCCACATTCTGTACTCATTAGATGGTTCATTCCATCCAGAAGATCCTGTAATTCTTCTTCATATTCACTAGGTTGTGAGATAGATTTGTAAGCAGTCTCCATTGTAGAATGATTGCATTTCCCCAGTATTCTATCAATAAACCAAGTCTACAACCTGTTTTATCCACGACTGAGTCTCGTTCATCATTCCACTTCATATTTCTACAAAATGTTACACCCAGGTATTTGTATGAGTTGGTCAATTACAAATGTGTCACTGGAATGCTCTACTATAAGGACTCCTTACCAACCTTGTGGTCTGCATGGGATCACACTGAATAGCACACATAGCTATCCCTGGTGGTCACACACCCTATTATGGTCTATATTTCACCTTTGGTAATGTCAGGCAAACATCATAATTGTGATGACTTCAGTGTAATTATTATCTTTGAATAAAATTCTCATTTCTGTTTCTCTCCTTGACTGTTTCGTTCAGTTACCCTTTTTTTTTTTTTTTTTTAACTGTTGCAGTTCTTTCTATGTATGGTTAAAATGTCACTCAACTATGTTACTTGGTACATGTGAAAGTTACGTTTGTCCCTAAGGTTTGCATACCAGTGTAATATGACCTCATGCTTGCCCCCCCCCCCTCCCCCCCCTCTTCCTTTTGCAGAAATTGAAAACATTATATTTGTTGTGAATGTAGTAAATGAAAACTAATCTTAAACTTTTGATGCTGATTCCATGTTTGTGTTTTTTCGTTTATCATGGTTCCAGTAGAAGTGATAAATATTTAGCATTATGATGATATTTTGCATGGTTGCAACTTATTTGGGTTACATTGGAATAAGTATTATGCTATGTCATATGAAACTACTATCACGATAAAAATCATTAAATGGGAAGATGTGGGTCGGACTTCTTTTTTCTTCAGTCAAGTTATAGTAGTTAACACTTCAGAGTCTGACCACTTAGAAGAATATCGAGCCTAGGAAACCGACCACTTATGCTGTTACATTAAATGAATTTGCAATTGCAAATAAGGACAACTATCAACTGTAGAATGAAATGATGACAATGAAAATTTGAGCTGGACCGGGACTCGAACATGGATTTCCTGATTGTTGTGAGCAGTCGCCTTACCACTTGGTTATTTGTGCAAGGCCAGACCCAAACTTCCATATGTCGTCAACCATGTATCTACGACCTGTACTTGTACATCCATTATGTATATTCCCGTACAGGTCAGACGTTGTACTTGAAAGTCACTCGCCCGGTATCTGCAGATAAACACGATATTGGAGTGCAAGCATGTATGTCCAAAGGAACAGACACTCGGTAACTACAGCCATTACAAAATACATTAAATGATGTATGGGAATATACATAACGGATGAAAGAGTACAGGTCGTAGATGCATGGTTGACAACATATGGAAGTTTAGGTCAGGCTGTGGGTCACGTACAGATAGACAAATGGTAAGGTAGAAAATCCAGGTTCAAGTCACTCTCCGGTACAAATTTTCATTGTCGTCATTCACTTCTACAGCTAATGGTTGTCCTTATTCACAATTGCTATACTTGCCGCAGTGCCTGTTCCTTTGGACATGCATGCATGCATTGGATTATTGTACTTAAGCTGTTATTTAAAGCATTACTGGCACATTTGTAATTGATGTATCTTCAAGAGTAATACATGCAAAAAAAGCACCAATCCTCATGATTTATTTTTCACATTTACTTTAATTTTTTGATACATTACATATTTTAAAATAACGGTGACAGAAAGTATAATCATCCTCCTAAGAAAAAAGTATGAGGTAACTGAGTAATTACTTCCTCTTGAGCTTCCAAAATTTCTTACTCACACAACAAATGTGATGTATTTGTAATACAGTTACGCAAAATGTGAAACCTAACAAGTACATGCACAAAATTATGTCAATGCAATCGTACTGGGCCAGCCATTCGTGACAGCGGCTGTTAAAGTTTGCTAATGTTCCTTTCGAAAAAATTATAGAAATTGATAACAGAAGGCAGTACCAATCGAGGGACAGGTAGCGAGATGTCTGTACATTGCTCTTACACAAAACAAGTCCAGTTTTCAAATGACAGGTGGCTCACACCTTCAGAAAGTCACAGTCCTACCTATACTCGGGCACAGTCCCTTAACACAAAGTTGTGGCCTGAGGTATGCTCAGGCCAGGTCTGTGAAGTGTTAAGTCAACGTATAACGGTCATTCATTTTGTACAGTTAATGTGTTGTGAAGCTTTATGTTGGAAATAGAAATCTGTGTGGAATAATGTTAGTAGAATAGTTTTTACTAATTATGCTACTGAAACTGATAAATATTTGTTAACCATTAGAAAAGAAAAGTTTTGTGTATAGCGAGACCATGTAAATTACTCTCATCATGATCAGGGCAAACTAGGGTTGACTATGCACTATTCATGATGAGAATGTTTTATCTGCAATGAAGTTTTCATGAGATGGATACTGATACACTAATTTCATGATGTTTCAATTACGTGAGAGGTTAGATACTGAGGATATGTTATGAGGTGATATGGTTATGATGTGTTACGGTTCTTCATGAATAACAACAAACAAGATTCTGCTGTATTATGAAAGATGACAAGGGATTATGAGTATTATTGAAGTATTGTGAGGAATATGAGGAGGAGTTTATGAAATGTAGTGGATTAAGATCATTGAGTCATGAGGAGTGTATTTACAGTGAAGTAAAGACAATTTGAAAATATAAGTGACAAGATGAAATGTTACGTGATATTTTTGAATCTGTGGGCTTTGTGATGATAATGAGTAGTAATGCCCAGTTTAGACTTACATATTAATAAGTATGTGGTATAACGAATGATGATTAGATGAGTAATTAATGAAGTAATGATGTTATCTATGTTGAATACCATCCCAGCCCATCAATCTTACCACCTTAAGTAATGTAGAAACATAAGCTGACAGACAAAACAGGAACCACTGATATGTTGACAAGTGAATAAAATAATGATCATTGTTCTTTCTGTTATTAATGAACAAACAATTGTCTATTTTATTTCAGTATGTCAGCCTGTGTACTAAGATGCTTTGCAGTTTTTGTAATAATTACAAACCTATTCCAGCACTGAGAGGAGAATGTTTAAGCATGCTAAAGTGCTGTTTTACGAAATGTTTCAATTCTCATATAAACTTACATCATCTTTCAATAACGTGAATAACTTCGTGGAAAAACATAATTTGTTTGCTCACACAGTTAGTGCTCAGAAACATGTCACCCACAGTTGTATTTGCAATTTAATTATTTTATATATAAGTAAATAAATATAGCAGTACTAATGGAAAAGTAGGTGAGAACTGCTTACTTGAGTTGATGTGCGCATTCTGCTAGCACTATATGTTCATTAATATGTTTAGAGATGTAAGTATATAGCTTTGTTTGTGATCACATTTTAAGTTACCACTTACTGTATTACACAGATTGATAAAGTTTTATTCGACATTCCTGAATACATACATTATCCTACCTATACACCATGTTTATTTTATCTTTTAAGCCCTTGGTTTGATTTGACGCTATTTATACCGCACAATATGAATACAATTTGTAAGACTAAAGACACTTCTGATGTGAAGTCCATGTAAGATGCATGCGAAGGAGATGAAGATGAGAGACTGCCCCCCCCCCCCTCCCCCCACAAAAAAAAAAAAGATGAAACTTAATATTTGATGTGTCATGCACACTACAAACATTTATATAGTTAGTTTTTTTTAGAACAAATACTCTTTGCAGGCATACTTGTAACAAATAAAAACCCTTGCTGATTCAGTATCTACACAACTTATCTACGAGGGCCGTTCAGAAAGTAACCTCCGGTTGATTTAAAAAAATACACCAAGTTAAATAAAAATATTTTAATATATACATCTTACAACTACATCTTTGCACTATTTTTCTACATAGTCTCCATAGCAATTGAGGCACTTATCGTATCTCTTCACAAGCTTTGAAATTCCTTCTGCATAAAAATCACCCGCTTGTGCCTGGAGCCAGCCTGTGACCGCATCTTTGAGCTCTTCGTCGTCATCAAACCGCTGTGACCCGAGCCATTTCTTCAAATGCATGAAGAGGTGATAATCACTTGGCGCCAGGTCTGGGCTGTAAGGTGGATGGCTGATAACGTCCCACTTGAAGGACTCAAGAAGGGCCGTTGTTCTGCGAGCAGAGTGAGGACGGGCGTTATCGTGCAAAAAAACGATACCGGAAGTCAGCATACCACGGCGTTTGTTCTGTATAGCCCGTCGTAACTTTTTTATTGTTTCACAGTACACGTCTTGATTAATGGTCGTACCACGTTCCATGAATTCAACCAACAACACCCCTTTGGCATCCCAAACACCGTTGCCATCAGTTTTCTGGCAGAAAAATCTTGCGAGGCTTTTCTTGGTTTGGTAGGCGAATTTGAATGTGCCCACATCTTTGATTGTTCTTTTGTCTCAGGGTTCACGTACTTAATCCAGGTTTCGTCACCGGTCACGATTCTGTTTAACAATGGTTCTCCTTCGTCCTCATAACGTGACAGAAAGTCTAATGCAGAGGCCATTCTTTGAGTTTTGTGATGGTCGGTAAGAATTTTGGGCACCCATTGTGCACAGAACTTACGGTAACCCAATCTTGCTGTCGCTATCTCGTACAAGAGAGTCTTAGAAATCTGTGGAAAACCAGTAGACAACTCCGACATTGAGAAACGTCGATTTTCACGAACTTTTGCATCATCTGTCTGAACGAGTTCGTCAGTCACCAATGATGGTCTACCACTCCTCTCTTCATCATGAACGTTTTCTCGTCCACTTTTAAATAAACGTACCCATTCACGGACAACTCCTTCACTCATAACTCTTGGTCCGTACACGGCACAAAGCTCACGATGAATAGCTGCTGCAGAATATCCTTTGGCTGTAAAAAACCTTATGACAGCACGCACTTCACATTTGGCGGGGTTTTCTATTGCAGCACACATTTCAAACTGCCACAAAAACTAAACTAGCGCAGGTACGACGTTCACTCGACCACGGCTTGATGCCGACTGACCTGTTGAGTGCGTGAACGCACAGATGGCGTCGCTACTCCCCCCACAACCCGCACTGTGACCAATCGGAGGTTACTTTCTGAACCGCCCTCGTATATTGACTGACCCGTGTGCATGAATTTTACGCACAAAATTTTTGTTGGTGTGTGTAAAGTAAGAGGCAGGATTCACCTACTGTACTATACGACACATCCAATTACTAAACATCAGAATACAGAGTCATTTTGTTATTTAAACACATATTTACGATAATGTCTTACCATACACTAATCATTATATAACAATATTAGAAATACTAATGAATAAATAAGAAAATGTATCCACACAATCCTATTAAAATGACATAATTGTAAACATAAGGAAAGCGTTTCTGAAGAAGAGAAATTTGTTAACATCGAGTATAGATTTAAGTGTCAGGAAGTCGTTTCTTAAAGTATTTGTATGGAGTGTAGCCATGTATGGAAGTGAAACATGGAAGATAAATAATTTGGACAAGAAGAGAATAGAAGCTTTCGAAATTTGGTGCTACAGAAGAATGCTGAAGATTAGATGGGTAGATCACATAACTAATGAGGGGGTATTGAATAGAATTGGGGAGAAGAGGAGTTTGTGGCACAACTTGACAAGAAGAAGGGACCGGTTGGTAGGACATGTTCTGAGGCATCAAGGGATCACAAATTTAGCATTGGAGGGCAGCGTGGAGGGTAAAAAGCGTAGAGGGAGACCAAGAGATGAATACATTAAGCAGATTCAGAAGGCTGTAGGTTGCAGTAGGTACTGGGAGATGAAGAAGCTTGCACAGGATACAGTAGCATGGAGAGCTGCATCAAACCAGTCTCAGGACTGAAGACAACACACACACAAATTGATTGTTGATGATGTAAACTCTCTCACATTACTACAGTTTAGCGTGATTTGGAACATTTTTTGTATGGAATGATAAAAATGTGGAATTAAGAGTTACCATTACTGTGTAGAGTTGAAATACTAATTTATTTTTAGTGAAATTTTACATAATTTAATAATAATTTGTAATGTGCTATAATTTTATGAAATTCAGTATACAAACACTTTGCAATATGTAAAATAATTATTTGTATTATATTTTTCACTGTAATTTTCATAAAATAATAATTGTAATAACACCAAAAATACATTGCATTTTCAGCATTTTATACACTGGCTGGTGTTAGGGCAAAACCATTAGTGTTAGTCTGTTAATGGTAATACGAATGTGATTGTCAGTAGTAAATGTTTGATGATGTTAAAATTTTGGCTGTAAGAAGAGTATTCAAATAGAAACATTCCTACTACCACATACGAATACAAAAAGTCACCCCACGACATTTACAGTGAATAAGAATATTTACCAGTTGAATCAACAATGGTCACCTTCAATTCATCCAAGTATTTACGTGTCAATGAATTGTTTCCTGCTTCAAACCTATTACATATGGCTTTCAAGAAACTTGATATAACTGAAGAGCACAATGCCATGTGTGAGCTGTAATTTACATCATATATGTGTACAGGAATGTTTCACAGTATAGTGAAACTGATATTAGTTACAGTTCATTCTCTGTAAAGTCATCTCCCCTTTTATGTTTAGTATAAATTTCAAATTTTTTTTTAGAATATAATCTCTAATCTACACTCATAGTACAGCTGTCATTCATAACTACACTTTTGTGAAGAATTTAGATCAAATTCTTATGTTGGTTGCATAGCATGTATTTAATTATTCTACTGCCAATTGGAAATATATCTCTTGAGTGTGATTGGAAACGATATGTATGAACACGACATATATTTACATGTTTACATTTTTCAGGTTTTCCTTGTGACAAATTTAAGACTGACAGTTGCTAAACACTATACACAAAATGCCAACTTGGATGTGAATTGTGCCAGTGTGTTTCCTTGTGATAAGCTAGTCCAAAATGCCTGTCAAAAAGTCATTTGTACACAGATAAGATGTCCTTAAAAATATTATTTATCAAGTATATGGAAGACACAGAGTGCCAAGTGCTTGAAATGTGCAAGTAGTTCAGTAGCGCTATCCAACATAGATCCTCTCTGAAATAATAATCATTTTTTGGATGGATATGTGTGTGTGCGCGCGAGTGTATACCCGTCCTTTTTCCCCCCTAAGGTAAGTCTTTCCGCTCCCAGGATTGGAATGACTCCTTACCTTCTCCCTTAAAACCCAAATCCTTTCGTCTTTCCCTCTCCCTCCCTCTTTCCTGATGAGGCAACCGTTGGTTGCGAAAGCTAGAATTTTGTGTGTATGTGTGTGTTTGTTTGTGTTTCTATCGACCTGCCAGCACTTTCGTATGGTAAATCACATCATCTTTGTTTGTAAATATATTTTTCCCGCGTGGAATGTTTCCCTCTATTATATTGAAGTATGTACATGTCTTGACAAAACTAATGATGCGGATAGTAAGATTAAAACAAATATGGGATATTGCCCAATGGGAGACAGGACAACCAGTCAGTGTTTGAGATGCCATAATAATTACACTAAATGGCAATGCTGTAACTGAAAGTCAAAAACTGTGAGTACTTTTAACAATCACTTTCTAAATGCAGCAGCAAAAATAGGATTAAGTGGTTCAATTGGAGAAGCAAGAGAATATAGTAAAAATGTAATCCCACAAAATCTAGAAGTATAACCAACGTCCTTCACTCAAAGAGCCCATGTGGTGGTGGTGGAATTTTAAACAGAATTCTGAAAAGTTGTTCCAACTTAATAAGTAATGTCCTTAGCATTATACGTAATGTGTCACTGGCACAGGGAAATTTTACAAACAAATTAAAATAAGCAATTGTTAACCTCTTCATAAGAAATGACAAAAAAGACATAGTTATCATCCAATTTCTTTGCAGACATAGTTTTCCAAAGTATTTGAAACAGTAATGTACTTAAGAGTAGTCTCGTACTTAAGAGGAAACTTAGCATACTACCGTTTGAATTTCAGAAGGGTTGTCGACTGTCAAAGCTATTTATACACTCGCTCATCAAATAGTACAAGCCATAAATAATAAAATATCATCAGAAGGGATTTATTGTGATCTTTCCATGGCATTTCACTGAGTAGATCATAGTACTCTCTTAGAAAAACCAAAGTTTTATAGAACTGATAGCTTTAAGCACAGTTGGTTTGAACCATACTTAACAAACTGATTGCACAAAGTTGTGCTGAATGATACAAACAATAGTGGAAGACCCATTAAAAAAAATTAGGTAACAGGTGGCAGCATTACTTATAAAAATTACCTGTATAATAAGAATTGTTGAGCATACCAAAGTGTATCATGTCCATTATACACTTCCCCTTAGGACTTCTCATGGTCCAAATACAGTCTCATTTCATTTCCAAAAAGTACCAAAACCCAGAGGTGTTTAACATCCCATCTACAATGTGGGCGTTAAGAGACAGAGCACAAGCTTGGATTTGGGGAGCCTGGGGAAGGAAATTGGCAATGCCCTTTGGCAAAGGAAACATCCTGGAATTTGGCTGTAGTGATTTAGGGCAATCACGGTAAACCTAAATCAGGATGGCCAGACACGGGTTTCAACCGTCGTCCTCCCAAATTTGAGTCCAGTGTGCTAACCACTGCGCCACCTTGCCAGCCAAGACCATAAAATGTATGACATGTGGCAAAATGGATTTTCCATTGTTTGACTTGTAGCAAAGCAAGTTTTAAATCTACCTAGAATAATTTCTCCAAGATGACTCATTCTATTTCATGGACGAATATCTATTTAAAAATTGGCAGTGTGTGTGTGTGTGTGTATGTGTGTGTGTGTGTGTGTATGTGTATGTGTGTGACAGGATATTAGATGGGCAGCCTGCAACTAGTAGCAGGTTCCAGGATAGTTGCTTAGCAATATAGGTAAGGTCCCTGGAGTAGACAACATTCCTTCACAATTTTTGAGAGATTTGGGAGAGCCAGCCACAATTTAACTATTTCACTGTGCATACAACAGATACCAGACAGGCCACATAACCTCAAGAGTTCAAGAAGGCAGCAATTCCTATTCTACAGAAGAAAGTAGCAGACAGTTGTCAATAGTTCAGAACCATCAGTTTGGTAAGTCATGGTCCAAAATACTGAGAGGAATTATTTACACAAGAAGGGGAAACCTGGTAGAGGTTGACCCTCAGTGCGATCACTTCGCATTACGGAAAAATGCATGAGCATGCAATGCAATACTGATGTTATGACATATCTTAAAATATAGACAGAAGAAATGCAATGCTATTGTTATAGCATAAAGTTTTTTTTTTACGACTTTGAATGGAATACCCTTTTTGAAACAATGCTGGTAATATGGGTAAAACACAGATGTGAAAGTTGTCTACAGCTGCAGTTATGAGAGTTGAAGGAAATGAAAGAGAATCAGTCAAATATAAGGGAGTGATACTGGGCTGTAGCCTAACCCCAGTGTCATTCAATCTGTACGTTGAGTTGTGGTAAAGGACGATGAGGAAAAAAATCTGGAAACGGAATTTATCCTTTCGCGGGCACATTTTTTGTAGCAACTAAGCAAAGATAAGTTTTTTGCTATCCTATTAGAATTGCAGTCAACTGGCCATATTTATTTCTTGATAATTTTGTTTTTGTGATTTAGGACCAAACACTATGGTGGTACATATGTCATCACGACACCTTTGGAGTACTGAAACTATGGTGGTAAATGAATTTCACACTACCCTTTGGAGGGCTGTTACGTGTTGTCATGACACATAAAAAAATAATGAACAGTGTTTCTGTTTTTATTTTATGTTTTCTTTTAATTTATTTAAAAAATAATTATTACCGATATTAAAGTTTACTTACCACAATGTGAAAACAATCCTCAACACTTTATCGTGCAATAATGGCATGAGCTGATGCTGATCACAATAATGTATATTGCAGAAGCAAAGCAATGTGTTTCGACAACAGTAGTGATGCCACGACAAACAGAAACTAATTGTCGTAGCAGTTTTCATACACCTGGTGAAGTATACTACCATAAGATATGAGGCATAGACAGATGTGGTAAGATGTACCCAAAAGCTCCAAACTGGTGGCAAGTACGCTTCCCAAGGACCGCAAATGACAGATTAATTTTGTGATACGTACCAAGCCTTTTCCAGAAACTACTTTGGTGGTAACCATACTTCCCAACAACCATTAAAACACCACTGTTTGGTGGGATATGTACTTCCATCAGTCCTCACGGCTATATTTTACAAGCAGAAATTACAGCTGGTGCAGTGGGCTGTCACTAGATGACAGGAGTGTACGGACGCACATATTCCCTCAAACGTTGTAAAGGAATACATTTAGTGGGTAATATTCCCCCTTGGCCTGTGAAAAGTAGAATGTGAATTTTGCTATATGGGGAGCAAAATTAGTGAAGATGGCTGACGTACAGAGGATATAAAATGCAGACTGGTAATAACAAGAAACGCATTTCTGAAGAAGAATTTGTTAATGTTAAGAACAAATATAAATTTAAGTGTTAACAAATCTTTTCTTAAAGGTATTGGTCTGAAGAGTAGCCTTGAATGGGAGGGAAATGTGGCTCGTAAACAGTTCAGACAAGAAGAGAATAAAAGTTTCTGAAATTTGGAGCTACAGGAGAGTGCTGAAGATCAGCTGGATAAATCGAATCACTAATGAGGAGGTATTATATGAAACTGAGAAGATGGGGTGGGGTGGGGGGGAAGTTATGGCAAAACTTGACTGAAAGAAGAGGTTGTTTGGTAGGACACATGTTGAAGTATCAATGATTTGTCAGTTTGGTAGCGAGGGAGTGTTATGAGTTAAAAATTGGAGAGTAAGACCAAGAATGCAGTACGACAGACATGTTTACATGGAAGAAGTTTGCAACAGTTATGTAGAGTGGAAGAGGCTTGCAGAAAATAGACTAGTGAGGAGCAATCCAGCAAACCAGTCTTCAAACTCAAGGTTACAGCAGGATCAATGATCTTCACGATATATGACGGTAGTATCTGTTCCCGAAAGAACAGTTACCATAGATGACCATGCAGCTTTGCTAGAAATGAAATGATAATTAAATGGACACCCATATAGTTAAAATATGGCTCCCGGCCATTGACCTTCTTGTGTGTGAACGCACACGCTATGCCCGAACTCGTATGGGACTTGGTAGATTAATCTGCCACGAGTAATGAGTATGATGGGCAAACATCTATTAGGCACACTACGAATGTAATGGTGTGGACATGTTGGGAATGTAGGTCTCACGGGGAGCGTGCAAGGGATAAGTCCCTGCAGGCGCACTATCCTCTGTGTCGTTGGTGGCTCAGATGGATAGAGCATCTGCCATCTAAGCAAGAGATCCCAGGTTCGAGTCCCGGTTGGGGCACACATTTTCAACATGTCCCCGATGAAGTACATCAACGTCTGTTTGCAGCTAGGGTGTCCATTTAATTATCATTTCATCTTCACAATACTTTGCTTTCTATTGCCACGGCAATGCTTGAAAGTCAATTTGAGATTCAATGTTATCCTCAAACATTGTAGTTTTAAAAGTGTCCCAAATTGGTGCCATTCCATTTAATGCCTAATATTCTTTTCATTTCATGATTTTTCAATTTGAAGTCCCATAGCTATTTTGTGGTAACTGTTATTCAGCAAATTTTTCTTGTAATATACTGACATTAAAACAAAGGTTTCTGGATATATTCAGAAGTATTATTTAGGATTGCAATTTCTAGACAGCTTGCTTCCTTTAGGTAACAATTTTTCACTGTGACCATCAACCACCTCACCCAAAAAGTTATTTAATAGTACACAAGTGTGCAAGCTGCACATTGTTTACAATGAACTAAGCAGGAAAAGCACATCGCACCCAGTAACTCAGAGAAGTCCTGCATTTTATGTCTTATCTGGTGACAACATATTACATTACAAAGAAATTTGTTGTGAACTGCATCTAGTCAACTTATGGCAGAATAACAATGACAGCCAAAACAAATTAGGGCATTGCTTCTGCAGCAAGCACATAAAGCTTTGACAAATCCCTATGCAGATTCAAAGATCTTCATTACCTTCATGAAAACATGTCTAAATTGCCATGTAATTAACATAAGGAATTTGATGGAAAGGTAGCTGCAAAAGAAAAATAGAAATTAAAACCAAACCTTGGATGATACAGCAGTCAGTATGACATGCCAAAGTTACTGCCTTGTAACATTACTTTCAATAACTTCAAAATTACACTTATGTAAATGTATGGACGGCTCTTCGAAACATGTCTCTTCAAAGTGTGAGTCCAGTCTCTTAGCCACTACACTACCTTTGTTGATGGCTCTTCCAGCATGCAAACACACAAAATTTATACCATGAGCCAGCAATCTGGACAGCTAGTTGTTACTATTAATGAACTGATCAATGTTCTCAATCCAAAGTAGTGTTGTACACTATGAAGATGAAACTGTCACTTAGTATAGATGTGGGATAAGGAATGGCAGAGTACCGCAAACTCAAAAAGTTTCTAAGTTATACAGTGTTAAAAGTAAATTCATCAGTTTTATTATCACATAAGTCAGACATCAGAAACATGAACAATTCAAACTAATGTATTTTTTGTACCAATTTGTATATGTACTCAAATATGCATCGTTCACATCCAATACACAATGTATCCGATTTCTTCAGTTACGCCATGAAATACTTAAGTAACCAAGCACTGACAATGCATTAATGCTTACAGTGCCTAAATACCCAAGTAATTCACAGTATCTCATTACAGTGAAGATGAAATTTTATTTTATTAATGTTATTGTATATAATAACTAAATTATTTACTTTGGTAACAAGAGAATAATGTCCCTTGGTTCTTAACAGCAACAGCAATCAATACCGCCTCCTCCTACTGTATCGTGTACCACCCGATGATCGATACGGTGGTGGTCTCCTCCTAGGCTGTGGTGACCTAAACACAACATATAAAATAAAATAATAAAAAACTTTTAGAACACCAGCGTTTACATAGAATTAGTGACATTCCTCAGATTCACTAATGCTTGCTGTAACGAAGAGAACTGTGAGTTTCCTCAAGTACAAAGTTCCATTAGTACTTACACTTGTGAAGCAATGTCTTCAGCCGTTATTAGAGAAGTTGATATGCAGTAGTCACTAAAACTGTACTGTTTACAATTTTAAGTGCAGACAAGTATGGCTAATACTTTACTGAGAATAATGAAAAACCTTTTAAACAGTCTTTTAAAATTGTATGGTGTTATGTTTCTACACACGGAAAGAGACAGCAACAAATGAGCTGTGGTAGCTATTTACGTCTACTTGCCATAGGAATAACAGTAGTGTTATATATCTACTTCAATGACCACACCACGTACAACACTAAATCATGATTTTTGCTGGCCTAATCATGACCATATTTACTTCCAGAATATACCGCATGGGAAGAAACCAAACACCTCTCCTACAGCTCCTTTTTCCAGTCAGCATGAATAATTTATTTGTAATAGTCAAACCAATAATTTAGGAAGCAAAAATATGTTTTTTATCATTACCTATCATATATATCAGGTGCAACACCATACAATTTTAGAAGAAACAACAAGAAAAAGTTCTGTAAATAATCAGGTATATAAATCATTCTGAAGGAAATCATAGCCACAAACTGAATGAATTATATTAATGACACACAAATTCTGAATGTAACATTATATTAGGGAAAATTTATGCACATAGTCCCTTCAACATATGAAGAAAAACTATGTTTTTTTCTTTAGTTATATGCCTTCTGTGGATTTTTTCTAATGTTAAAAGTTCTAAAATATTCAAAAACTACATTAGCACAGGCAGTCAATATAGTGACCAATATATACATCATTTTCTGACTGTCTTTTTTGTGCTGAAATATACTTCTGTATAGATTATTTGCACTAAAGTAATTCCCTATCCTCAAAAACTACTGAAACTACAAATAGATTGGAAAATGAACCACAAATCATGTTGGTAATGACAACCCTGTAACTACTTCCCAATATTAATAATCCTGTTTCTTCTTCTTGCTGTAATTTCCACAGCAGTTTAAATTTAAGTACAGTTACAAAAATTATTTAATACAGTTTAGTAAAAAGATTTCTAACTAGGGAAAAATCAAATTCTGGAATATACGCTCTCCAGAATATACTTCTGTGTAATGGCACTGACCTACTAGAGTTTCATGTTCCAAATATAAATGTCACTGTATTTAAAATATTTTCAACTGTGACTTTTCCAACTGAAAATACCTACCATTATTTTAACAGTGTACCAAGAAACATTACCACAGCATCAACTTTGCATCAGGGAGTGAATCAAAAGCAATCAAAACCAGATTCCAGTCTTCATCTAGCAGCCGTGAAGCTTCACTCCAATCAGAAGTCAAGATAAGTAATCATCTCTTTACCATAACCAACACACACAGCCTAAAGTAAATGAAGCAAGTTGGTAAGTTTGCTATGAAAAGCTGGGGGAACACGTATTACAGTAAGTAAAAATTACAAGTGTTCAATTCTCTTTATGTCAATTGATATTTGTATCACCATCTCTGAATATTCAGTGCTACCTGAAAAACTAAAACAATGAGAATACATAAAATTACTTCAATATGCTTCTGGCACCAATACTTTAAATGTGAGCACCATTATAGGATCCTTTGACATTACTGTGTTAACATTACAAAAAAGACAATGAATGTATGAAAAGAGAAGTACTGAAAATAAAAACAGTATAATAGCATGGAAACTACAAGGTGCAAATTTGTCCCAAATGTTAAAAGATAGTTTTGCATTATTTATTAATAATAAACCCTTTATTCTTCAAACGCAACAAACAGTAAATCTTCACCGTTTCATCGAAAAGATATAATGAAGTCAAGAAGTAAAACATAACTAATGTTAGCAACCTATTTTTTTTCTCTGGGAAAAGTGCCAGATAACCATGCTGCAGTCAAAATAATAAAGCATCTTACTCCTAAAACTATAAAAAAACACTTATGTGTAAGTATACACTAATTTAGTCCAATGAGAATACAAACTGGTATTCATAAAGAGACATGTATTCAATATCCTACTATCTGATGGACGTTTACTTTCTTCCCACAAGAATGTTTGTTTTAGAAGTAGCCTGTAGAGCTATCTTATGAATTCCACTCTTCCTACTTTACCAGTAGTATATCCTCTGCTCTCTTATTACTCTAATTTTATGATTTAAGAAAAAGAACACTCCCTTTCCATTTTTATTTCAGTAATTTCTATACAATTAAAAAACATCTGCAATAACTTTCTCCTGCTCTTCTTACACCCTAAGATATTTTCTGTCTACCATTATGCATTAATCTCTCTTTGTGCCAATGCTGTCTGATACACTTTTACCTCCATTCAGTAATTTCTGATAAATACCTGATTCTGATACTAAAAGTTTCATTTTAAGTGTATGTTTCTTTTTGTATGACTTATTTCCATTGTATGTAGACAACCTTGTAGATAGGGCAACCACAGCTACGAGTAATCATCTTTGGTATTAATAAACAGCTTCAGCCGTATTTAATCCTTCATTTTCACATCATTACCTGTTTCATGACACTAAGAGCCACAACCTTGAAACATTCACTGAAATGATAATTTTTCTAAAATTATTTTAAGATATTTTAGAAAACTTTTGAAAAGATTCACATGAGAATATTAAAATATGCATATGTGCAAAACTAAAACATTAGAGCTAAAAAGCTCTGAACTTGGTACCAACATTTGTCATTTGTCAAATACATTTCACCAAAAGGTGGCATATCATTGAATAAAACAGTTGGATACATGGATTCCAATCCAGTATGGTGGATGGGACCTAGAAAAATTATACCACAGTGATATGTAGGCAAGGTGGAAAGACCTAATGTGCAGCTAGCTTGAAAAATTGTGGAGTGGTTGCAGCAAGACGGGAGGTGGGAGGGGAGGGGGTAGTCTAAGTAACCTAGACTAATGTGCCAAGTAGATACCTTATTAATGAAAATAAATGCCAACTGTCACTATTATATTCTACATATGTTTTTACAACAGTTTTTGTATTTGTATATCCCAATATTCCTTGCATAACTTCAGAGTGTTAGGTACTGTGGGGCAGCAATTCATTTTAGATTGTGATGCAAAAAGAGACAGCCAGAGCTGCAATTAAAATGGATGTTTGTTTAGCCGATGACCAGTTTTGGATTATTCTTGACTAAATATACATCCAATTTAGTTGCAACTCTGGCTGTCCCTTTTTTCATCCCAACATTCCTTGTTCTCATTCACCATTCATGTGTTCCCTTAGAAGACTACTGAATATTTGGTTGTGCCCACTCATCAGTGCATGCATATGCCATTCATAGGCTAGTTGTGTAGTTCGATGCCGTCTGTAAGAAGACAACGTACATTTGCGTACCTGTTCTGTTATTGCGCATGCTCCAAGAAGTTGTAAGCATGTTTTTCATGTTCTATTTTTCTGTCTATAAGCTATTTACTTGATGCATTTGTCCCTGTTATTTAGAATACACCCATTTTGCTGCAACCATGCCACAATTTTTCAAGCTAGCTGCATGTTATTAATAATTTTTCATATGTTCACCTTACCAGTGTTATTACTGTGGTATAATATGTTTAGGCCCTATGCACCACAATGGATTGGAATCCATGCATCCACCTGTTTTTATCCAATGATGTACTGCCTTGTGAGGGTTTTATTTTGACGGACAAATGTTGGGTACCAAATTCCGAGCTTTTTAACACAAATGTTTTAGTTACTTGAGTATAAATATTTTAACATTCCTATGAGAATCTTTACAAACATCTTTCTAAAAATTTAAAATAATTTTAGAAATAATATTATTTCAGTGAATCTTTCTGGGTTGTTATTTCTTCTTAATTTATTGTTATGCAAATGTTTACCTGACAACGTGGCTCTTAGTGCCATGAAACTGCTAATAATCTAAATACAAAGGATTAAATACAGCTGAAGTAGTTAGTAATAACAAAGATGATTCTATTTTATGGTTTCAGCAAAATATTACCTATAACTTGCAGTAAATGTAGCTACGGTTTGGTTTAATTTTATTTAATATATATTTGCTGGGGTTTAAAATTTCAACAGCGTGGTCACTGAAATGGACAGGAAGGAATAATCAGTTGCATAAGAATTGCACGGTCAACTTCAAATTTCATTCCAGGGCACAAAATAATAGATCTGCTTGCTGTTTCCTGTAGACTCTTATGTAAGTCATTTGAATGTTCATGATCTGTATACATCATTATACACATATAATCAAGAGAAAGTAATTACATAGCTATTGCCATAGTATAACATTAAACCCGGTTGTAATGTTGTTGTTGCTGTGGTCTTCAGTCCTGAGACTGGTTTGATGCAGCTCTCCATGCTAATCTATCCTGTGCAAGCTCCTTCATCTCCCAGTACTTACTGCAACCTACATCCTTCTGAATCTGCTTAGTGTATTCATCTCTTGGTCTCCCTCTACGATTTTTACCCTCCATGCTGCCCTCCAATGCTAAATTTGTGATCCCTTGATGCCTCAGGACATGTCCTACCAACCGGTCCCTTCTTCTAGTCAAGTTACGCCACAAACTTCTCTTCTCCCCAATCCTATTCAATACCTCCTCATTAGTTATGTGATCTACCCACCTATCTTCAACATTCTTCTGTAGCACCTCATTTCGAAAGCTTCTATTCTCTTCTTGTCTAAACTATTTATCGTCCATGTTTCACTTCCATACATGGTTAGACTCCATACAAATACTTTCAGAAACGACTTCCTGACACTTAAATCTATACTCGACATTAACAAATTTCTCTTCTTCAGAAACGCTTTCCTTGCCATTGCCAGTCTACATTTTATATCCTCTCTACTTCGACCATCATCAGTTATTTTGCTCCCCAAATAGCAAAACTCCTTTACTACTTTAAGTGTCTCATTTCCAAATCTAATTCCCCCAGCATGACGTGATTTAATTCGACTACATTCCATTATCCTCGTTTTGCTTTTGTTGATGTTCATCTTATATCCTCCTTTCAAGACACTGTCCATTCCGTTCAACTGCTCTTCCAAGTCCTTTGCTGTCTCTGACAGAATTACAATGTCATCGGCGAACCTCAAAGTTTTTATTTCTTCTCCCTGGATTTTAATACCTACTCCAAATTTTTCTTCTGTTTCCTTTACTGCTTGCTCAATATACAGATTGAATAACATCGGGGAGAGGCTACAACCCTGTCTCACTCCCTTCCCAACCACTGCTTCCCTTTCATGCTCCTCGACTCTTATAACTGCCATCTGGTTTCTGTACAAATTGTAAATAGCCTTTCGCTCCCTGTATTTTACCCCTGCCACCTTTAGAATTTGAAAGAGAGTATAATGTATATTCAAGAAATATAACAAAAAATGTATTTGTTGCCATTAATCATGTTTGTGTACGACAATACATTTACACGCCGCCTGTGAATGGATCCATCTATTATTATTCAATAACTGGTTTGGCAAAATGATACTGGTCCGTAAATATGTCGAACTAACAACTCAAGAAACTGGTACGTTAATCTTGTATATATGCTTTGATGAAATAAAATTCCTCACATCAAGTGCACTCTAGCCAAAATTTGGTCCAATCCATCTATTATTAAAGTAGGAACACATTGTTTTGACCCTCTGCCACTCGTCACGTTAATAACAAGACAAAAGTACGTTGCTGTTGGGCTCTTCAGTCCAAAGACTGGTTTGATGCAGCTCTCCATGTTATTCTATTCTGAGCAAACCTCTTCATCTCCGAATAACTACTGCAACCTACATTCACTGAAACAATTATAAGGAATGGAAAAATAAAAAGTTACAGAATAATGTTCCATTGGGCAGTAATGAGGAAAGATATTCATTGGAGAAAGTCAAACAACCTATCCTACCTTTTACCTCAAGTGATTAAGTCAAGGCAAACTTAATTCACGATGCCCTCAGAGATTTGAAACCCCCTTACCCCAAACGCATACAGAGGATAAGCTGTTAACAGCAGCAACAGCCAGAGCAAGTGGTATATTATTGTGCAAGACTGAGCACATCCCCTGCTTCATTAGCTTATCCAAATGCATTTGATCTCATTGTGGCAAATTATGTCTTCCTTTATTCAAAATTAACTGTACAAATGTTTTTAGCACTTCAATTTCCAATGAATTTAGTGTTGTTAGCCTGTAAAAATGCTAGTCTGACCTACGGGCTAGTACTAGCCATGGCTCCAACTATTTGATGTTACTGTCTCGACACTGATGTCACCAGTTTAGCAAAACAGATTCTCCTGGAACTAGTATTCTTGAATATGGGGTATTACAGCCCCCTGGTGCCCATGGGCAATCATGTGGCCAGTCATGTCTGATGAGCTTTAAATAGAGTTTTTCAAGAAGAAATTCAACTACTCAGAAAACCACAGAATGACCTATTCAATGACCTTTCCCAAAGTGAAACACACGAAATGGATGTTCTGCCACCATAACAGTAAAATACACTTCATGATATGAAGAAATTGAGAATACTGTCAACACAATTAAGCATACTTAGGTCATCTGTGTGATACACATCCACAGATCTTTGGTGTGACGTCACATGTGCTGCACTGCCATTGAAATTGCTCATTACTATTTTATAAAATTTTAGACTTCATTTACATATTTTAAAGTTTTATTTGTGTTAATATTTGCCGTAAAAGTAACTTATTAGTGGCTTTTCATTAATCTCAGTCCTTCTTCCTGTGTTATTGACTGGAGTGGTCTATTATTCGTGAGAATGCTTGCGTCATTCGTCTAAGCCTCGCGCCTCAGTAGTGTGTTTACATTTTGCGGCATGCACTGCAGCTGTAGCGGTTATAAAGCTAAGTACTGACAAACTTATTTGTGCTCTGTAATACAGATATTACATTTAATAGTTTTCAGCGGTGTGTGTGCCGTGGCGAAATAACGACTTTTTAAACTTCTGTAATCGTTCGCTCTGTGTTTCTTTAGAGTTTTCTGTGTGTCGAAGATGTTTAGTAAATTTCATGCTTTAGTTTTCAACCGACGTTTATTAGTGTTTCTAGTGAAGTATTTCAGTAACATTTTCATTTAGTGTTTTAACTTCACTTAGTGTTCCAGTGTTCGTTTGAATTTTTTGGTTTTAGCTAATAATTTTGTGAAAATTTGTTGGTATTGGTATTAGTTGTGGTGTAGTAGTATTAATACGAGTAGTTGCTTTCTTAATAGGCAGAGAATTTCGAGACCATTATTGTTAGTTCTTATATAGTTCTACTGGTGTAACTGAATTTTGGCAACATAGACGTACAGTTTTTTCAGTAATTGTAAAATTTTACCATGAGTGAGAAGTGTGGGCTCTGTCGTACGTAAGTTTGTGAGTAGTGGGTTATGGTGTGGGATTTGTTCAAATTTTTTTTTCATTGGGGAGAATGCAGTGGGGAAGCCAGTGGTCATTTTAGTGAGATCCTCTCCTGGGAATGCAGAATCCGTAGTAGAAATAAGTTGATAGAGGAGCAGGAGCGTAAGATCTGTACCCTTCAGCTGCAGTTACAATGCACAAAGGAGGAACTAGATAGGTTCATGAGGGTGAAGGGTGGTAGGGAATGGGAACTGGCAGTTGGCAAGGAGGCAGCTAGGAAGAGGAGGTATTCAGACAGTTTTACTTTGCGTACACGCAATAGATATGACCAACTGTCAGAGTTGAGTAGACAGGAGCCTCGTGTAGCTGTAGATGTAGGGAACATGCAGCAGACCTCAGCAACCAGGAGGCCTAGGTTAGTCGCAAAGTCTAGCAGAAAGAAGAAGGTTCTGCTGCTAGGTAGTTCCCACGGAATAGGTGTGGGCCAGCAGTTACAGGAAGTGTTGGGGAGCGAGTACCAGGTCACCAGCATTGTGAAGCCTAGTGCATGGTTGGCTCAGGTGACTGACAGCATAGGCGAGTTATGTAGAAATTTTATGAAGGAGGATCAGGTAGTGATAGTGGGTGGAGCAGGGAACAGTCTCGATAGGGACGGGGAATATGATGTAGGTGGTGACCTGGTAAAGATAGGTACTCAAACTGGTGGCACTAATGTGCATTTCATACAACTGTTTCAGCGTCATGATAGACCTCACCTTAATGCGGCTGTTAGGCGAGTTAACATGGGGTTGGAGAGGGCGCTGATGGCACAGGGCATGGGTCACATCTCAGTGGTGCCAGTTGGGTGTATCAGTAGATCGGGTTTCACTAGGCATGGCCTGCACCTCAATAGGTATGGGAAGGGGATGCTGGCTAAGCTTATAGGTGACAGGGTAGTGGGTGGTGGTGGTGTCACTCATGGAAAAATTCCTGTAGCAGTTGGTGTTAGAGGTGCACCTTTTTTAGATTGAAGACAGCTGATAGGTATACCTGCTAAAGGAAGTCCCTCTAACTAAGGGCTCACCTTCCGAGGATGTAATGTTTCCAAGTAGAGAAGGAATTAGCATATTCATCAAAATATAAGAGATATTAGAGAAAGTTAGTTAACTGCTTATAGATGTTGACTACGAAATTATTGGTATATCAGAGGCTTCCTTTACCAGGCTACAGATTAGATCTCTGTTTCTCAAGGAGTTCCTTGCGGGGTGGAGGAGTGGCTCTGTATGTAAAAAACAGTATTCCATTTGAGTCCGTAGGTGTATCACGACACTGCATTGAGCAGATATTTGAATGTTGTGCAGCGGTAGTTGAATTTAGTAAAACTAAACTTCTAATTGTTGTTGTTTATAGGTCCCCTAACTCCGACTTCAGAGCATTTCTGCTCAAGCTGGAGAGGGTTCTTGATTCACTTTGTAGGAAGTACCTGAAACTAGTTAGATGTGGTGACTTCAATATAAATTTTGTATATGATGGTGCAAGAAAAAGGATGCTGGTATATCTCCTAAATTCATATGATCTGACAAATTGTGTTTTTTCCAACTAGGGTGCAGGGGAACAGTAGCACAGCCATAGACAATATTTTTATTCATTCTTCGTTACTACATGGACATTCTGTTAGTAAAAGCGTGAATGGCCTTTCAGACCATGATGTACAAATTTTAACCCTAAAAGGCTTTTGTACTCAAACCAAGGTCACATTTAATTACAAACTATGTAGGAAAGTTAATCCAACAACTAACATCGATGATAAATACAATGCTTTCCTCAGCACATTTCTCATGCTCTTTGAGAGCTGCTTTCCATTAGAACATTCTAAACAGGGTACCAGCAGTAATGGGCAGCCTGGGTGGCTGACTTGTGGGATAAGGATATCATGTATAACAAAGCGGGAATTATATCAAAATGTTAGAAGTAGTCACAATCAAGCTACAGTAGCCCATTACAAACAGTATTGTAAGGTGCTTAAAAAAGTTATCAGGAAGGCAAAGAGTATGTGGTATGCAAATAGAATACCTAATTCACAGGATAAAATTAAAACCATATGGTCTGTTGTGAATGAAGTGTCTGGTCAGCAGCACAAGATTGACGATATAAAGTCAGTTTGCAGTAAAAATATTTCTGTTACTGATAAATCAGATATATGTACAGTATTTAACAATTATTTTCTGAGCACTGCTGGTGAATTAAATAAAAATTTAGTTTCTGCAGGAAATCATATAACTTTCTTGGCAATTGCCTTTCCAAGATTGATGTCTGAAATACTCCTTTGTGATACAGACAAAAGGGAGATCGGGTCAATAATTAAATCACTGAAGACTAAGGTCTCTCATGATTATGATGGAGCATCTAGCAGAATATTAAAGTACTGTGCTGCACATGTTAGCCCTGTATTTAGCCATATTTGTAATTTTTCCTTTAGGAATGGTCAGTTTCCTGGGCGATTAAAGTGCTCAGTAGTAAAGCCGCTTTATAAAAAGGGAGAAATGGATAATGTAGATAATTTAGACCTATTTCTATGCCATCAGTGTTTACAAAAGTTATTGAAAAGGCTGTGTATATAAGGATAATTAATCATTTTATATCAAATGATTTGCTAACAAATGTACAGTTCCACTTTGGAAGTCATTTAACAACTGAAAATGCTACATTCTCTTTTCTCTGTGAGGTACTGGATGGGTTAAACAAAAGGTTTCGAACACTTGGCATATTTTTTGATTTAACTAAGGCATTTGATTGTGTTGATCACAAAATATTGCTCCAGAAGTTGGACCATTACGGAATATGGGGAGTAGCTCACAATTGGTTCACCTCTTACTGTAGCAACAGGCAGCAAAAGGTCATTATTCACAATGTTGATAATGGCTGTGATGTGGGGTCTGAGTGGGGTACTGTCAAGTAGGGGGTGCCCCAGGGATCAGTGTTGGGGGCACTCCTGTTCCTTATTTATATAAACGATATGCCCTCTAGTATTATGGGTTATTGTAAAAGCCCACGTTCAAGATCTTGTTCAAAGACTCAATACTGCCATTTTTGCTATTCGAACGGTATCAGAAGTAAGTGATCGTTCGACACGAAAATTAGTCTACTTTATTTATTTTCATTTGCTACTGCAGTATGGTATTATATTTTGGGGTAACTCTTCCCATTCTAAAAGGATATTTTTGGCTCAGAAACGGGCGGTTCGGGCAATAAGTTGTGTTAGTTCATGAACCTCTTGTCGACCTCTGTTCACGAGTCTGGGTATTTTGACACTGGCCTCTCAATATGTATATTCCTTATTGTCATTTCTTATTACCAATATTAGTTTATTCCCAAGAACAAGCAACTTTCACTCGGTTAATACTCGGCAGAAATCAAACCTGCATTTGGATTGGACTTCCTTAACTCTTGTGCAAAAAGGTGTGCAGTACACTGCTGCATCCATTTTCAATAAGCTGCCACTCAAATTCAAAAGTCTTCGCAGTAATCAACATGCTTTTAAATCAAAACTGAAGAGTTTCCTCATGCGTCACTCCTATTCTGTCAAGGAGTTCCTTGAAAAATTAGCTGATTTTTATTGTATTGCTGATAGCGTTTACTTAAACTCATGGACTGAATTTTTTAAGGTCCCTGAACATTTATTTTTATCTGTTATTGCGTTTATGTTGTATTGCATGTACTGACACGTTCCATGACCTTGGAGATATGCTTCTCAATTTGGTGCTACTGAACTTGACGAGTAAATAAATAAATAAATAAATAAATAAGCACAGAAACACAACTTCCGTACGCAGAAGCAAATAGGAAACATGAAATGATTCAGATTCACTAAAGTCTTTAGATATGGAACAAATCAAATTTCAACATGCTACTAGAAATGGAAAAAAAAATAATTAAAAATACATAGAGGCAAGGAATGCCAAACTTTTACATTAATTCAGGGCACCAATCTCCTCCTTTTTATTCCACCGACAAAATTTTGCAAGAAAATTGTTCTCTTCATACTGCTGTCCACTACCTGAGCTCTACATCGTACAGAACTGGTCTAAATTATTGCACAGAACAAGATCCATAGTCTTAAGTCAAGCATCTTGCTTTCTAACTTGAAAAAATAACGGTGAATGCCGTTGCTGCTAGTACATAGATGCTGAGTGTCACCCAGCCTGCTGGCCCTGATGAGGAAACTTAAAATAAAATAAAATCAACTGGCACAAATTTGGACGAAGGGTTGGCATTATCATCTCTGAATGTTACAGCAGACACCGAATGAACAGACACAACTGTGGAAAATACAGGTATCACCGAGGAAGGTAGTTCTGCGGATACTGCTAGTGAAAAGTCATGTGCGATATAGTGTACATCCTGCTACTCTACTTGTTCTAAGCGGGCACTTCCTTCCGCGACACACACACAAATGTGTAGCATATAGCAGTGCTCCATTTATAAGACTACTGGAGTGTATGCTATTACTATCTACACTCCCTGCTTCTTGAACATATGCATTTATTTTGCTACTACAATTTCCGCGACCATAAGATCTGACATCATATTACAGAAAATGTACACATATATCAAAAAAACATGAAGCAGCAAAAGTTACACTGAATGCATATGGGCTTGAAAATTCTGATGCCTATACTTCTACAGATGTAGAAGCTTTTTATAACTTGGTAATGATTGCAGTTAGTTCAAAACTCTTGTCAATGAATGAAGACTGAGCGACTGGTGCTGCTTCATGTTTACTTTCCTTAATGGCTTTGCCTTATCGTAAATTCACTGACACAGACGGATTGTTTTTTTCTATATGCTGAATCCGTCCTTCCAACTTTTTTTTTTTATTTTTATTTTTTTTTTTTTTTTCAGTTCCTTCACATTTTTCATGAAGCCATTTCACCTTAGCTTCCTTCCACTTCCTATTTATTTCATTCCTAACTTACTTGCATTTCTGTATTCCTGAATTTTCCTTAACATTTTTGTACCACCACCTTTTGTTGATGAGCTGAAATATTTCGCCTATTATCCATGGTTTCTACACAGTTGCCTCACTTGTATCAATAGTTTTGTTTCCAACTTCTGCATTTACCCTGTTTAAACGTGTTCGTTCCTCTCGAACTGTACAACCAACTGAGCTATTCATTATCGCATTGTCTACAGCCTCACAGAACTTCAAGCATATCTCGTCATTCCTTGTACTTCCGTATCTCATTTCATTGTACATTGACTGTTCCTGACTTGTCCCAAACTTCTGTCTGCTCTTCATCATTACTAAATTGTGATCTGAGTCTATATCTGCTCCTGGGTACAACTTACAATCGAATATCTGATTAAGCAATCTCTGCATGACCATGATGTAATCTAACAGAAATTTTCCTGTCTCCTGGTCGTTTCCAATTATACCAACACCCCTCGTGACTCTTGAATAGAGAATTTGCTATTACTAGCTGAAATTTACTGCAGAACTCAATTAGTCTTTCTCCTCTCTTGTTTCTACAGGGTGTATACGTGGACAAGGAAAAAAAATTCCCCGGTTTTTCTCCAGATCTCCCAGTTAAAAACACATTTTTTCTCCGATTGAAAATAATACTTTTTTCGTGTTGAGTGATACTATATTTTCCTTCGGAACCGTAAAACTTATCAATCCTTTGAGTAGTTAAGGTTTTATACGTCAGCATAAAACATCTCGGCACTTTAGAAAACAAACCCCAGAAAAAAACTGCGTTTTGCAAAGATCTTTGATGCACAGCAGCATGTACACTGCATATTTTCGTATTATGATACGCTGCATATTTTAGTATTATGAAATTTGAATTCCACCAAGCACAGCATGTTAGTTCCTGAAGCATTGAAATCAAGGTTGTGATGTGCTTTTGTAAACCAATCGTAGCTCATGTCACATTTTCTCGCCAGCCAATGATAGCAGACATTCAGGGCTTAGGACATATGATGTAGTTAGCCAATAGCAACATCATTTTTTAGTAGTGCGAACACACAAACAGGAAAAGTTAATGTTTTAAATTAATTTACATAGTACAGGTATAACGAAAGTTAAGCTTTCACATATAATATTGGTCTTCTTTTGCTTGTGGTCCACTTTATGATACATCAGACAAATGTGCCAGTAAAATTTTAAATCATGACATAAATTTTTGGTCTTTTGAGTTCAAAATTCTTCTAAGTGGTTGGTTTTAAATGAGAAAAAAACGTTCTGTAATTGAATAAATTCAAAGCACGTTCGCACATGTAACATAATTCATCTTGTGCAAAAAGAAATTTACTTTGAAAGTAACACTTTTCAAACCACCATTTACAATATTTTTCCTGCAACCTCTTAGTACTCATTTCAGCATTTGTCAGAGAGCCAAAGAAAAAGTCGTTACAGTGTGTGCGTAGCTACAGTGACATAGGAAGCCCATATGTTTGTATGTTATAGCATGAAGTGATCTCACATTACGTCATAAATGAACCAGGACGTCTGAGATTACTCCAAGAGCATCAGAATTTCGTAAACCATATTGAAATGCATAATTCACCTTAAAGTGAACATTCATATGTCCAGATTCACAAAGAAGTGGGCCCCAACCTGATATTAAGATTTTCAGTGTGGTTTCCTGGATACAAATTTTCTTGGAGTACCAGTACTGTATTATCTCATTTTGGTTCTTTATTATGGCATAATACCATGTGTACCAGAAGATAAAAATGTGCACTTGAAATAACAATTGACACTCGCCAATATTGTATCAAATAAATTGACTGCTTCTGTGGAAAAGATTTATAAAAGCCAAACTTCTTTAGCGAAGACAGAGAAATAACTTCATTGTTCTGCAGGGCAACTAATGCCCGACTGCCAAAAGCCTGGAAATACAATAAAATCAGAAAATTTATACTATTAACATATTTTAGCTTCCCATACTTATGGGAATGTATTTTAATTCACTTGATGGCTCCCGACCACAGAAATCCATTTTGTTTCCATTTGACACAAGAGCTGTAAACGAAGTGGAAACAGCAAAATCACTAAACATAAACACGGGTCACATGGGGACTCCCCCCCCCCCCCCGCCCCATTACAACTCAAACTGCTCTGCTCATGCACGAATCTGGCAGCTTTTCCATGTAGCATCTGGCTGTTGCTACTGCTGATATGGTTAATAGCTGCACTTCAAGTGACCAGAAGCAGGAGAAGGTACTGCCCATACAGGACATAACTGCACATGCGCCTGAGCCTGCTGTTAACTGCCCAAACAAACTTGATGTAAACTGTTGTGATATCACAGCCATCAGAAGCAGTGTCTTGTTATTAAGTATTGCTCAGTCTATGTCCTGCAGCTTTTGGTATATTTTGCTGTTGGCAGACACCTGTGAGTGCACTATGTTTTGTTATGGTAAATGACAAATCTTTGCAACATTTTGGTTTTTTCCCCTCGTTTATGTTTTACTGCTGTGGTATTATTCTGCAGTAGTGGGCTAAAGTAAAATTCTTTGTTATTGTATCAGTTCTTACCAGTCAAAACTACAAAAATTTAACTGAAAACTAAAACAATGAAAGATTCCCGGGTTTTTCCTGGGCAAGCACCATATTCTATTATCAAGTCCATATTCCCCCGTAACATTTTCTTCCACTCTCCCCCCTTCAACAGCATTCTAATCCCACACAACTATCAGATTTTCATCTTTCTTTATGTACTGAATTACCTGTTCAATATCCTCATATACTTTCTCTAGCTCTTCATCCTATGCCTGTAACATTGGCATATATACCTGAACTACTGTTGTTGGTGTTGGTCTGCTGCCGATTCTGAGGAGAACAACCGTATCACTGAACTGTTCACAGTAACTCGCTCTCTGCCTTTCTTTCTAATTGTTGCACCATTTTCTGCAGCTATTGAGATTATCCTACACTCTTTTGACCAGAAATCCTTGTCTTCCTTCCATTTCGGTTCACTGACCTCCACTATATCTAGATTGAGCCTTAGCATATCCCTTTTCAAATTTTCTAGTTCCCCTACCATGTTCAAACTTCTGACATTCCATGCCCCTACTCATAGAATGTTATGTTTTGTTGGTCATTCAAACTTTTTCGCAGATCACCTCCTCCTCTGCAGTACCTTCCCAGGGATCTGAAATGGGTAGTAGTTCAGAATCTTTTTCCAATGGAGAGATCATCATGAGACTTTCTCAATTCAGACCACATGTCCTGCGGACAGACATAGTGTGTCTTTAATGCAGTGGTTTCCATTGTCTTCTGCATCCTCATGCCATTGATCATTGCTGATTCTTCTGCCTTTAGGGGCAGTTTCCCACCTCAATGACAAGAATGTGCCCTGAACCTCTAACTGCACCTTCACCCTCTATGAGAAGTCCATTAACTGAATGAGAGTAACTTGTAACGCTAGAGCTCTTCAGCTGCCATTGCTGACGATTTTTATTCAAAATCTATGTGGTGGCAGGGTTCGAACCTGGGACTGAGGATGCTTTGATTACTAATCAAGGATGCTGTCCCTGTACATACCTGTGCATTAAGACGTAGTTTCTTGTTACCAGTAGTGATGCAGGATAGGAACAGTCAGTGTGTTTCATGAACCAGCTGATGATGAGCAAGAAGAGATGCGCACAGAAGGCCACCCACTAATTTTTGTGTACTTGGCAGTACCTATACACCCAATTTTTGAACTTTTCCCACTGCCTGCAAATGTCGCATGATGGTGGAATGATCACAGTTCATCACGTTAACCAGTTCTCAAATACACTGACTTGGATCAGTGTGAATTAATGCTTTTAAATGATCATCATCAAACCCCGAAGGTCTTCCTGAACACAGAGTGTCACTAATATCAAAACGGTTCTGTTTAAAATGCGAAAACCATTTTCTTGTCATGCTCTGGCATTATTCCCATACCAGCACAAATTTTCTGGAGCCCTCTGTTGCTGTCACCTCTCTATCAAACTGAACAAAAGGATATGTTGGAAATGTTCGATTTCTCCATTTGACACTTATTTTTCTGGCATCCACAGCTTCACTCGCCATCTCCAAATGAAAATGTGACGATGTGTACACACAAATAGCAACAGTGAACTACAAATAATAAATGAAGCAATAAATAAACCTACAGCAAATGGAATACCAAAATACAAAACAAAAATCCTACGAACATAAGCACCAACCTAATACTTTACTCACGAGTTACTAGAATGCAAGTCGCCTGTTAATTCTCACTAAATATTATTACCAAGGGGCAAAGAGCAAAGTAATAGTTCAACTGCTAATAAAGATCCTACTACAGTGTTCACATTCCAATTCGTTTTCCAGTTTTCCCTATTTCATGAATTATCAAATGGACATTTCATATTACCAGGTTCCATACTGAATTCTGCAATGCCACAATAGAAATCAATATGCTTGCACACAACTCCTTTAGAAGTCAGTAAATGAACTCTCAGTCATTCCTTTAGCAAGGTTAAAACAAATCTAATTGATAACAGTGCACTGCAACATACAAATAATTCTCAATACTAAATGGAATGATTTCAGGTAGCATCTTTGACAAATGAAAGATTTTGATGTTACAGAATGAAATTCATTTAAGGTACTATGGAAAATCTGACACTAACTGACTAAGCTGGTACCTAAACAAGCTTCATAAAAGGAGTTTTATCATTTACTAAAGACAGCACCTTGTCCATGCAGCCAACTTCCACTCTATCTACCTCCACCATTTGGTTGTAGAGCTTCAGCTCATTCCACAATTTGCAGTATAATTGTTTCAAGCCTGTTTCTTGATTTTCTTTTCTTCAATTTGTTTCCTTATTCCAAGAGTTCCTTTATGAAAGTGCTATGATAAACAAGTGCCTAGTTAACTTACAAGGGTGTGCTGGGAAGTGTCTCTGAATTTTTTTTGTCAAAACTCTTGAAGTTTTTAAAATAAAACAACTGTAATTAACATTCTAGATCTTTATTCTTTCTGTCACTAGACGGCTGCAAATTGTAGTGTGTAACATGGTGATGTTTGACATAACTACGTTGGTGCCTGAGAAACAGCGTACTGTAATCGAATTTCGAATTCGAAGAGTTGGGCCACATGTGGAACACCATCTTCTTCTGCACGACAATGGCAGACTACACATGCGCACTGTGACATCTGCAAAAATCTGATACCTTGAGTTAATTGTCATTTATCAGTCTTCATGAAGTCTCTACTTCGTCCCCATCCAATTTTCATCTGTTTCCAAAACTTTAAGAACACCTTCGAGGACTTCACTTTGACAATGACGAAGCAGTGCAAGCAGAGGTGAGGTTGTGGCTCTATTAACAAACGTTCTGCAGCGATGGTATCAACAAACTTGTCTCTCATTTGAAGAAATGTGTTCATCACCAGGGCAACTATGTTGAGACATAAATAGATTGATATGAAGAACAGAGATACAGTGTGTTAATGACATTTGCTTTATTTTTTTGTTTTTTTTTTTAAATTGAGGTTTTTCATATTAAAAATTCAAGGGCATAATTTTTCAGAATGGCCTCTTAACTTCCCTTTTCTGTGTTTTACTAATATCCATTTTATGTTTCATTCTTTTGGTGTATGATCAATGGTTTTGCTTTCAATCCAGGATTCTGACTTCCTGTCAATGTTTCCATTGCTTAAAATTTGTGTCAAATAAATTACTTTATTTCTGGATATTTGCTTGGCCACTGTGGTTCTTGTTTTATATCCATCAGATGCCTGATACCAATAATTCTACTAATCTAGTACAGAATTCATTTACTCACTTTAATTGTATTTCCTCTCACTTGCCTATTCAGTGTCATTTCTGCATTATTATTTTTATATTTAATTTATGTATGGCTAGCAGGTAAGTCAAAGTAATTAATATACAGAGTATAACACAAAGGTATAGCCAAACTTTCAAGAAACATTCCTCACATATAGAAGAAGAAAATATGGTACTGGACACGGGTCCAGAAACACTACTTTCATGTTGGAGCTCATTTTCTACTTCTCTTCACAACCACATTAACCATGGGAAACATAAAGGATATGAATATGTGAGCACAGTATGAAAAGCTTCCCCAAGTGAAATGTTCAGTATGCCATCTGTTTGCAAGGATACATGTATCAACCCACCATTGCATTGAATGCCTGATGCGCTGAAGTATCCTTGGGGAATTGAATAGTACTTCACAGCCTTCCACGACATGGGTACGTACATTCTGTACACATCTTATAATGGGGTTTCATACACAAGAGCTTTCAAATGCCCCCCCCCCCCCCCCCAAACAAACAGAAGTCTAAGGTTCATAGGACCTACACATGTCAATAAAAGCAATGGAAGTTATTCACGTGTCACCATTATCTTGTTCAATTAAGCAAGAAACAATGGCAGTGACCCTAGGAATTATAACGTATTGTACATTCTAACCAAATGTAATGAAGAGTGTATTTTAAACATTTCACATTAAAAAAGTGTTTAATTTAATGCTGGTATGTTCTGTTTCTGTGTGTTTCCCATGATTAATGAGATTTTGAAGATAAGTAGAAAATGAGCTCTAACATGGAAATAAAGAGGTGTGCGAGGAGAGTTTCCTGAAAGTTTAGCTATACAACTGCTTACAGAACAATTTCATTGATCAGTATTCATTTAAAATTACTTTTTAACTCTTTAGGTGATGTTTCATTAAATTTATGTCTATTACTGACTTTTAGATTCCACCCAAACTGAATATCAGTCTTATATCTCCAGGCTATTCCATTTTTCAACTTTCTGAGCTCTCCAGGTCCTGTGTCAAATGCTTTTTCCATGCCAACAAAAGCTATATAAGCTTTTCTGTTTACTTCTAATATAATCCACATTTTTTCCTACACCAAAAATGATCAATCTAAACGTTGATGAATCTTTGTTATTAATTCTTCAATATTTAGCACAATTTTTGGAGCATAGGATGGGCTCCGCAATTTGAACACATGTTAATCTTTATAGGTTTCATAAATTCTGTAGGTATAGTTCTCTTAATGTAGTAACATGCACACACAAATTATTTAAGCAAGTAGTTTTGATGCTTAATTAGCACTGCAACTGGTTGCTTACAATATTTAAATTTTTAGGAAGGAATACAGCTGGTGACATACTTTTTCTACGAGTTATTGATCAGCCACAGTCCAGCACCCATATCTGTATGATGGATCCACATTTCTGTAGATTATTTGTATGTCACTTCGTAATCGATGAAATGGTTTAACATACTGACCAATTCTGATCTCTTACTCTGTTGCCCTATGAATTTATTTCTCACTACTTCTATGCGCTTGTGAAATCTGAACCACATCTAGGCTCACCTGAAGCATATAACTCTCCATGAGACAGCACGTAACTTGATACAAAACGAAGGCCTACTGCTAGTTTGCAACTGAAGCAAAGGTTAACACAAATAAGGGCAACTGCCTATGTTTATGGAAAGTTTGAGCAAGTCAATAATAAAATATGTGGTTAGTGCCACATATGACTGAACATATGATCAACTGCAGTTCAAGAATAAAAACAATATTCACTTAAGCAATATTTAACTTACATGTCGAACAGTTATTTAAAGAAGCACAGATTCAGTTCCAGTAACACTACCTTCCAAGCTATGTTGTCTGGTGGTAACACTTCACAAGCAAATTGAGGATTTCCTTAGAATACACTGCAAGAATTGTATGACATCAGTCTCCAGAACTTTCCTGTGACAGATTTGGCTGTTTTGTGTAGCCTTAGAACATGAGGTCACTTAAGACATATAGTGCTGTGCCACATCAAATCTGCTATTTCTCCAATAAGAAGTTTCTAAACATGTGCTCAACCTAATAACTCACCATATCACAAGACACATGAGATAGTGATCCACAACATATTTGAACACCATCTGAAACTATGACATTTCAGAGTCTCATATCACTGTTCATATGATTACTAAAATCCATAATATTAGTAGCGAAATTTCAGAACGTAAATAATTTAGGAGTAAAGGAGACCATTCAGCAAACATCAGAAGCACTGGCACTCACAGAAAGAGAAAGAGAGAGAGAGAGAGAGAGAGAGAGAGAGAGAGAGAGAGAGAGAGAGAGAGAGAGAACCATCTCTGCTAGCTTTTGCAAAAATCCTTTTACAAGTTCTACAAGCTGTGCCACAGTGACCTCATCCCAGAAGTCCAACATAACCTCCTATTCTTACTGGAATCCTTAGGCCCATCCCAGAACCTCTCCCCTGAGTCCCTCTCCCTCCTCATCCCCCCCCCCCCCCCCCGCCCGAAATGGCCGCTTTCTACATGCTTCCCAATGCCCACAAACCCAAACAAATCATGGATGCCCGGTTGTAGATGGTTATTGTGCTCTCACTGACCAACATCTCCAACCCGTTGCCCGAAGCCTAGCCTCTCTCATCAAAGATACAAACCACTTCCTTCACCAATTCTTGACCTTGCCCACTACTACATACTACCCAAGTCCCTACTCCTCACTGTTGATGCCTGTTCCCTACATACTAATATTCCTCACGCCCATGGCCTTGCTGAACACTATGTCTCCTAACATCCTTTCCACTCAAAACCCACTATCTCATTCCTCATACACCTTATCAACTACATCCTCACATCCAACTACTTCTTCGTAAGGATAAATATAGAGCAACAATGTGAAAAAATTCAATTTTTTAATTGCATAATTTATTAGATTGTGATGTTATCCTTAAAGAATCAAAGTTTCAGAATCAAATTATGGCTAGAAACATGTTTTAAAGAGATTAGTTTGGGTATCTGTGTTTGCCATGCCCCCTCTTTCAATGCTGTGATCCACACCTCTAAACTAGAAATTTTTTGTGCATTAATTTTTCGTTCACACAATCGAAACGAACTGGAGACAAGTCTAGAAGGCTGTGAGAAAGATTATCTTTGCTTTTTCCTTTCTTCACAACACGGTTTTTTTGAATAGTACATGCTATAATCTTATTTCAGTTTTTAGTTTTGCACATACCAACCTGTTTTGCTCGAAATGGGTCATAACTGTGGACACATATTTGAAAAAGTGAGTAAACGTCGAATTTCATGTGTAAAAGGTACAGGAAATTTAAATAACAGTGTTACACATGCTGCTCCTAAGTGTGAAAAAGAATTATCGACAAATTCACCGAGTTCATTGGAGAAGAAAATTAGTGAAGAAATTGATGATGCTGTGCACAGTGCCACAGACAAGTTTTCCAGTGATTTAGGTTAATTGACTTAGAAACGCTTGCTCATATGATTAATGTTTCATGTGCATGTGATAACCATGGGTGAAAGGACCTTACACTGTATAACAACAGTGACATCTGATCAACTGGGTTTTGTGAAAACTATACATGCAAGCAGATGATGATATCACTGGCCAGGTCTCTACCAATCCATTAGACACTTTGTAAGCCACTTAAGGATTAAATGCTTGTAGAGACTAGGCTTCCATCCAGATGCATTCATGATGAAGATACTCAGAAGCATCGATGGAGTACAACTGGAAAATGCTCAGGCAACAGCAGATAAATTGGAAAAGTTGGCTAGGCAAAGCAGGCAGGGGAAGAGATTACTCTAGGAAGATTATGGATATGGGCAGCTTTAGTCACTAGCGATATAGCAATACTGTCAAAAATTGAAATAAAAACTTCAAATTCAAACAGTCATAAATTGACTTTTTTGAGCTATAATGTACCTTTTCTCAGGAACTATGAAAGCTAACATCCTGAAATTTGGCGTAGTTCTAAAGAATTACTTACTGAATAATCCTGTGCAGCACTTTTCTGTTATCTTTTCTCTGAGATAATTTCTCCTTGAGAAGTTGAGAAAAATAGATCAGAAAAATAGCCACACAGTAATGCAAAACTGAAAGAAATTAATTTCGAAGCAGCTATGACCTTAAACACAAATCTCTTACACGTTTTATTAATCTCTTTTGCATATGTAAACTGTGAAATTCCTATTTTATTACTTGATTTGTTACATGGAAAAGGTACTTTATAGAAACAAAGGTAACAAAAAATTCAAATCCTTATAAAATGTATGTCGATACGCATTTTAAAAAATGACACGGAATATCAACCATTATTATGTACATAATAATCTCAAGCTTTACTCTTTTAGCTGTAATACTTTTGAGATGTATATATTTATCAGTATAAGAATGCATTTTGCCCTACATTTGGCCTTAAGGGGAAGGTATATAAACAAATCCACAGCACAGCCATGGGCACCAGCATGGAACTCTCCTACGGCAACTTGTTTGTGAGGCAGCTGGAGAAAACCTTTCTAGCCACCCAGAATTCCAAAACTCTTGCTGGTTCAGGTTCTTTGATGATATCTTCATGACCTGGTCTCAGGGCCAAGATACTCTATCCTCACTCCTCCACAATCTCAACACCTCTCCCATCCATTTCACTTGGTCGCTCTCAACCCAATGTGCCACCTTCCTGGACAAGGATTTCCACCTCTCTGATGGCTCCAGCCACACCTGTGTCCATATTGAACAAACTAACCACCAACAGTACTTGTGTTCTGACAGCTGTCATCCAGTCTACAATAAAAAGAAAAATCCTTGCCACACAGTCTGACCGCCCAAGGATAGTGTACCTGCAGAGATGAAAGTTCCTTTGAGTGTTTATTAACGATTGTGTCAACAGTTGCAGTATTTATATTAGGCAACTAGTTTCAAATCTTGATTACAAAGATGCCTGCACTGCAGCACCTGATCTTAAAAATAAACACCAAAGTGACAGCATATGCTTTATGAATGTTTGCAGAATCAACGCCACAATCCACATGTGCCTCTTACCACGTCAAAACCAAACTGGAGATCAACATAGCCAACAGCACCAGGAAACTTTTGATGGCGCTAATGTCACGCCTCACATACAAATGCAAGTCCACACTAATGGGTGTGTTGCATCTTATATATGGATGTGTCTTCATTAAACCTGACATCAATGCAGTGAACGACAACAACAAATGTACAAGTATTACACAACTACAAATTCTAGTGTCGCATTCACCTTTAACATATTTGGACATAAGACAAGCATTTCATGTTCTTGTTACATTAATGGCCAATGGGCGCACAAAATTAAAATAGGGGCCATCACTGCACCTTTATTAACCAGTGACATTTAATATAATGTACAATTAAACAAGTAAAAATCACATTTGTTGCTCCATCACACATTATGCATCATACATATAGATGATTGTCTTCCAAAATTCTACATACATAAATAATCTATGTACATAAAACATTTAAAAAATAATATATATCATTTAAATGATTAATGGAAAATCTCATATAAAGATGTGAAACAAATACTAACAAAGAGATAGAGGGGCTGGCCAGTACTTACCTCAGCTCAGTACAGCCGATAGATACACAAAAAACAGAACCGAAAATTTACGTTCCTAGCTTTCGGAACAAATGTTCCTCCATCAGGGAGGAGAGGTGAAAGAAAGGGAAGAAGGGAAAGTAGATTCAGTTATTCACAACCCAGGTTATGAAGCAACAGGGAAAGGAAAACAGGGAGGGTAGCAAGGATGGAGGCATGGTTGTCAGAGGGAAGCCAAAGATATTCTACTGTAGTACTGTGCCAGCTTCAAACCAAAGAGGATGCATACAGTAGTAAAGAGGTATAAAGATAAACACAACTATGTAGGATGAAAAGACGTGTGAATGGCTAAAGAGGAAAGGGAAAGAGGAGAAGACTGAAGAGTAAATGGGAGTGAGGTTGTTTAACGTAGGTTCAGTCCAGGGGGATGGCGGGATGAAAGGATGTGTTGGAATGCAAGTTCCCATCTCCACAGTTCAGAGGGACTGGTGTTGGGTGGGAGAAGCCAAATGGCACATACGGTGTAGCAGGTTCCTAGGTCCCTAGAATTATGCTGGAGGGCATGCTCCGCTACTGGGTATTGGATATCTCCTAGGCGGACAGTTCGTCTGTGTCCGTTCATGCGCTCAGCCAGTTTAGTTGTTGTCATACCGATGTAAAAGGCTGTGCAGTGCAGGCATGTCAGTTGATAAATGACATGTGTAGTTTCACACGTGTGTGTGTGTGTGTGTGTGTGTGTGTGTGTGTGTGTGTGTGTGTGTGTGTGGGTGAGGTTTACGGGCGCTAAACAGCGTGGTCATCAGCGCCCAGTTTCACACGTGGCCCTGCCTTGAATTGTGTATGTTTTACCAGTAGCGGGGCTGGAGTAGGTGGTTGCGGGGGGATGCATGGGGCAGGTTTTGCAGTGGGGTCAGTTACAGGGGTAGGAACCGCTGGGTAGAGAAGGTAGTCTGGGAATATTGTAGGGTTTAACAAGGATGTTATGGAGGTTAGGGGGGGCGACGAAAGGCAACTCTGGGTGGTGTGGGGAGAATTTTGTCAAGGGATGATCTCATTTCAGGGGTTGACTTGAGAAAGTCATATCCCTGGCGGAGTAATTTGTTGATGTTTTCGAGGCCAGGATAATATTGGGTGACAAGGGGGATGTTTCTGTGTGGTCTGGGGGTAGGAACATTGTTGTTGGACGGGGAGGAATGTATTGCTCGGGGGATCTGTTTGTGGACAAGGTCAGCAGGATAGTTGCGGGAGAGGAAAGCACTGGTCAGGTTATTGGTGTAATTGTTGAGGGATTCATCACTGGAGCAGATACGTTTGCCACGAATACCTAGGCTGTAGGGAAGGGAGCGTTTGATGTGGAATGGATGGCAGCTATCAAAGTGAAGGTACTGTTGTTTGTTTGTGGGTTTGATATGGACAGAGGTATGGATGTGAGCTTCAATAAGATGAAGGTCAACATCCAGACAGGTGGCTTGGGTTTTGGAGAAGGACCAGGTGAAATTCAGATTCGGAAAGGAGTTGAGGTTATGGAGGAAATTAAGGAGTGTTTCTTCACCATGAGTCCAGACCACAAAGATGTCATCTATAAACCTATTGTTTAGCCAACAAGTTTTGTAAGAAGCAGATACACAGTCCTACTAAAACAGTGTCTCGTGGCACAGAATTGTTTATGATACCTCGTCATGCACAACCACACTGAAATCGCCTTTTCCTGTACTGTGTGTATCTGTTTGTGCGAGTCCTGTTGCCGTAAATCACAGTGGGTAAATACTAAAATACAGATACTCAAGCGTTTTACTTAATTCTAAACAATTTTATGTTACTGCTCATGCATGCAACATGAACAATCTTCTCCCAATAGCGCCTCTATGAATACACCACCAGTCAGATACAAACATCACGACTTGACATAATTTACTAACTACACATGCTAATCCAATTACAAATGCACATAAGTGTTCTCCGGTGAACCACTGTTTCAAATTCAACCACAATGATCTAACATATTTGTTGGCTTTACATGCATATCCAATTATGGATTACATTTCAATGACATAATACCCACTACAAAGTGCTCTTGTATGAAACACTGTGTTGTGTGTCACACAGTGAGCAGTATGTACGATTTATTTGCTGTGAGATCATCTTATGATATTCTGGGTACCTAATGCAGTAATTAAAAATTGAAAAAGCCATTAGGCGTTGCTTCCATTCAAAAACCTACATACCCTCAACTAAAAATGAAATAAAGAAATAAAATTTAAAAAGTCAAGAAATAAAATTTAAAAAAATCAGACCATTGTGTCCGGCCTCCGTGCATGAGCACTTTTGCACGACATCTGGACACATTATTTATAAACCATTTACTCCTAGAGTTCCTGCCGCACACACCTTAGAGCCTGTTAATATCTTTGCATTACTATCTAGCAATTATACGGAAACGGCATTGGCATCCCAGAACGCATGATGAAGACGCTGGTGACATTACACGGCCATTCAACCATTCAATGAAATGTCCATGCATAACTAAACACATGAGTAGGTGAGGAGATCTCACATTAAGTGATATTGCCCATATACTCTGTATTAAGGAGACCAAGTAATCACAAAAACAGAAGTCACTACAAGCCCCAAGTCAACCTGGGGTGTATGATTAATTTGAAACAATGTTTTTTAGGAGAGCACTTAAGTGCATTTGTAATTGAATTAGCATGTCTAGTGAGCAAATTAAGTCAGGTCATGATGTTTGTATCTGACTGGTGGTGTAATCAAAGAGGCACTATATGGAAATGTTGTTCATGCAGCATGCATGACCGGTAACACAAAATTGTTCAGAATTATGTAAAAAGCTTTGAGTATCAGTATTTAACTATTTGTCCTCTGTGATTAACGATAACGAGACTCACATGAATGTACACGCACTTTGAATACAGGAAAAGGCAATTTCTATGTGGTCAGGCATGATGGATTGTGTGTGGTGAGACACTGTTTTAGTAGGATTACGTAACTGCTTTTTACAAAACTTCTTGACTAAACAAACCCTATGTATTGTTTTTAATTGATGTACATAGACTTTTGGAAGACAACCATCTGCAAATATGATGCAACATTTGTAATGGAGCAACAAATGTGATTTTAATTTGTTTCATTGTACTTTATATTAAATTTCACTGGTTAATAAAGGTGCTCTGATGGCCCCTATTTTAATTTTATCTGCCCATTGGCCATAGATGCAAACATGAACATGAAATGCTTGTCTATGTTCAAATATGTTACAGGTAAATGTGACACTAATATTTGTATTTGTGTAATACTTGTACATTTGTTGTTGTCATTCATTGTACTGATGTCAGGTGTAATGAAGGTGCTTAGACACATCCACATTTAAGAAGCAACACACCCATTAGCTGTGGACGTGCATTTGTATGTGGGTGTGACGTAAGCAGCATCAAAAATTTCCTGTTGCTTTGGCTATGCTGATCTCCAGTTTCGTTTTGACTTGGTAAGAACCCCATGTGGATTGTGGCATTTATTCTGAAAACATTTATAAAGTATATGCTGTCACCTTGGTGTTTATTTTTAAGACCAGGTGCTGTCAGTGCAGGTATTGTTGTGATTCGTGAATTTCTGTGTAAATGCTAGAACTACTTGGCCGTCTCCTGTCTCGAACGCATGATATTTTAGATATGAGTGCGAGAAAGTGGAATCCTACTTACTACATGTCACATGTTTGTGTGTGCAGGTTGGAAATGAGTCGTGATCAGAATGTAGACACGGCGGGCGAACTGCACCAGGCCCACTTGCTCTTCTAGCACAATATTTTCAACAATTTACTGCGAGTCTCTGCGTTACAGTATTGGAATATGTCTTAAATCCCATGTTTAGCAGAAAGATACCTCAGTAGTTTTCACAGTTACTTCTGTCTGATAAATGGGTATTATTGTAGCTAATTTCTAGTCCCCTGGAATTTTCTTGTGGAGTGTTTATGCTACTCTGTTCTAATTGTGTTTTGACCATTGTTATAGTAACAGGAAAAATGAAGAAGAACCAGTAAAAACTTTTGTCTTAGCCTTGGTGAAGGGAAGATGTGTTTTCTGATCTCATATTGAGAATGGACATGGTTTTTAAGCCAACTTTCTCTCTTATGTAACTTATTTTGTTTCTAATGCTTGGAGACACAAGAGGCTTATGAAACAGTATTTATATATGTGAAGTGTGGAATTTGTAAAATGTCTGAAGTTAAAATACACATTGTTAATTGAAGCAAATGAAATTTGGTATATCTACTTATTTTTATAAGCAGAAAGAGTCTTAAGAAATTCCTGTACCTAGCAGCATACTTCAGAGAAGAAGTGAAAGAGAGTTTGCAGCAACAGGCTAGCCAGCAGGAAAGTTTGGCCGAACATCTCAAGTAAGTCGTCTCATAATAGAAGTAGAAGTTTGCAAACATACTTCAACACTTTAAGTTGTCCAAACTGTTAAGAGTTTATCTCTGTATTCAAATAATTTCTGTTACATTTGAACTATCTGTTGTTAATTCCACTTTTGCATTCACTGTTCATTGACAACTATGTACCGTTTTCGTAGCCTCAGTAGGCCAGACTTGAGAATTAACCTGTAAGGTATGAACTTCGACGCCTAATTTTTTCTTGCCAACAGAATGCTGAAACTGGAAAAATGAAAAAACTGAAAATTCCCTTGCCCAGTATGCTGATGATCTCACAAAGGCCTTCACTGACTGGCACTACACTCCCAAGCCTTGTCTGCAAACAGATTTCCAATGTCATATCTTCACACACATCTACTCCACCCACCATACCCATTTATCAGCTGCAAAACAGCACTTCCTTGGTCATCCAATAGCACCCTGGAATTGAGCAAGGTTTTGTTTATCTGTAATCATACCCAGAAATGATGAACAACCTAACAAAAATCCTTCCAAACCTTCCTGAAGCGTTATTCCATTACCAGCCCAACGTACACATCATTAACGGTCCATCTTTTTGCCATTCCCACTACTAACACCTTGCCACAGGTCATATGCCTGTGGAAGACCCAGGTTTCCCATACATTCACTCACCACACCCTTCTCCAGGCCTGTTGTGGTCTTATGCTACCTCTTCAGAGACAGGGGCAGTTGTGAAAGCAGCAATGTCACATACCAGTTCTGCTGCAATCACTGCATGGCGTTTTATGTGGGCATGGCCAACAAACTGTCCACCAGAACCATCAGAATGAATGGCCACCACCAAATTGTGGCCAAGAACAGAATGAAGTTGACCACCAATACTGCTGAGCACAACATGGCTGGTTCACAAACTGTGCCACTTTGAACATCTCTTCCAGCACCAGCTTTTCTGAACTATGTACATGGCAGTTACCTTTGCAGCCCATCCTTCACTCTCATAATCCTCCTGGTCTCAATCTCTGTTAACCCACTCCCCCCACATCCTCTATCCAGAAGTTTACCCTTTCTCTGTCCTTCCACCCCCTCCCAATTCAAACTTCCATGTCATCTTCATTGTAAACTGCATCTCACCAGCTCCTGTACCCAGGCATTACATGCCTAGCCTGTGCACCTGCCACACCTCCCTCCTGCATTCTTAAGGCATACACCTGTTTCCTCCCTCTGAGCTACACAGTAATTAAAAACTCCTCCACTGAAAGGGCTATGGAATTACGGATACATAAACTCACATACCTATACAATACTGCCAAATTTATGAAAAACACAGTTATACAGTCTGCAGTCACTGTTTTGAAGAAGAGATATCTATAGCTCTTTCATTTCTTAAAATTATGTGGTATACGGCCAGATTTCATGCTCAAATGGCTCAACACAGCTCAGTCTCCATACAAATGTCGAACTCTTGGAATTACGAATCGCCTGAGCTACGTTCACAGCATAGAATATGCCTTCAACATACATGCGATTTTTCTCCCATTAAAACCGTAACATTTGCTTGCACTGGTACAGTTATTTGCATGAGATACTGTGACCCATAAGCTTTAGTCACGTATCTCATTCCTGGCGCTGGGAACCCCGTAAACGTGAGTTTAAATAGCATGCAACTTTGCTGTATGAATTACTCTGAAGACTGTACAAATATCCTGTGCAGAGCTTGTGTGAAAAAAGAGAAGGAAAAAAATGTACAAAATGACAACCACTCTGTTAACTTTCACAAAATGTTGATAAGGAAACTTCCAAATTTTCAGAAGACATATGTCATAAGAATCTAAACAAATTAAAGAACACTAAGTCACACTGACACAAGTAAACTGCTGCTATCTTGTATGCTGAAACTAAATAGCTGGAAAATGAAAACTGATTTGAAACATACAGTATAAATGACAAGTGAAATTTACTTGCAAACAAGACTGAGTAGGTCCCCTGCACAGCAATCAAACTCACAGTCCTACCATTATTTAAAATGGTTTGATTACTGTCTGTAAATTTCTCTAATCTATCAAATAATGTCTAGTGTGTGTCACATTTTCCATTAAAACAAGAAAAATCAAACAAATAGCAGCATTTCCCCTTGTGCATACTCTAAGCATAAGTACCACCCGCCAGCATTGTTGAAATTGCTTAAACAGAATAATACTCTTACAGATGCAAAAATGTTTGCTGTTTCGAGTTAGTGAAATCAAATAACTTCCACGTCACTTATGCCTTCAGAGGTGTAATGCATCTTAGAAGATCACAGATAAAATTTTTAATCAAGGTACCACAAAGTTGGAGTACTGAAATTCATTTACTGGGTGAAAAGACATTACCAACTCAACTTAAATCTCTAATTCAAATAGATGTAACTGTAAGGTTATTTCATTTTTTGCAGTACATTAACTTTAAGAGGCTACTATTAACAGAAACGGAAAGAATTTTAAAAGGGTAAACATCATAAACAATTATTACTGCACCTGGATGGTGGTCGTTTATATCCATATGGAGTGTCGGGGCAATCCCTGGAGAAATGTCCCTTATCTCCACACTGATAGCAGCGCATATTGGGATCAAATCCCCTGCGACCTTTCCCACGAGTCCTTGGCCGAGCGAAGGTGACTCTAATACGACTGCCATGAAGTGTTCTGGCAATTGCACAATTAAAATTCAAAAGCTAATACAAAATAATGAGATATAATGGAACAAAAAGTCTCTAAATATCTCAAGTCCTATTACAATTATTAACATTTAAACTTACATTCCATTTGTAGCTTTGACAGCATCTTCGGCATCATCTTTCTCATGGTAAACTACAAAACCAAAGCAAGGTGGAGCTTTGGCCAACCAGACTTCCTTGAGACGCCCATATTTTTCAAAGAGACGTTCCAAGTCTCTCTTTGATACACTGAGCCCTAAATATAACAAACTGGTTATTACATATCCTCGAAACAGCTTACACAGTACCTAGATTTCATATGATCATTGAGTTTGATGCAGCATGCCTCCATCAAATAAAACAATTTCACACTGCAATTTTCCAGTTCTTCCCATAACTGACTTAAAATGATATGTGCAAAGTACTAGTGAAACAACTGGCTACACAACATTGCAATTAGTGTCTGACATAACCATCAGAACACATCAGTATTGATTATATACTACACAGCCACCTTCTGCATGCCTTTTCTCATCCCACCAATGCTTCCCTTCTCCTGCCTTGCTCTCTGAAATAAACCATCACTACAACTGTACCATTAACACATCACACAACAGCAGGGAAACTCTGCTATCTATTACACTCTAACAGCCTCATAATGTAAGTACATATGTGAAAGATAGAAGTACACAATGAAATTGCTATGCCAGCTCAATATGAATCTTGTTTATGTAGTAAACAGTCAGTGCTTTGACTATGAATTGGTTAATTTCCCTCCAACATTAACCATCTCTGCCCCACCATGATCGTTCATAACCTAAAGCTGATCGAGATCACTAAGCGTCTGGTTTAATAAAAATGAAATAACTGGCATCTACCTCAACATGACCTGTAAGATATAAAGTCATCTACAATAACATACAATGCTTTTTTAACAAACATTTTCTCAGAAGTAGAAGGGGAGAGATTGCAATCAAGGGTCAAATATTGGACGCACGAAAGGGGGAGGGGTACCAGATACCAAATACAAATCTTTTAACACTAAGGATTTCAAATTCTAAAGGAGTTAAGAATGAGATGAAGTATGGAAGCAAAATGATTAACAGGAGAGGGTGAATGCTGAAATGAAGTGTAAAAATAAATATAAACACAGGGGAAGCATAGATGAAAAAGAGGGAAGATATTAGAATACAATTTTTTACTACCTCACAAATACATGGCATAGTTATAATTATTGTTTCCTAACATAGTGTGTACTCATCGTCAGCAGTCAACTCTGCTTCACAACCCACATGATATGAATTCATTGCGTCTGTCAATGAGCCTAGAGGAGCATATCACATGTCATCAAGAATAATAATTTCTCTGTCATGATCCATCATAGAAAGTGCTAGACCATCTGCAATAAGCCATTCAAACATTCCATACATCATGAATAGGAATGAAGTCATGAGAGCATGCTGGCCAAGGCAGCTGAATGATAACCTCACCTTGCGCACAACATGAGCTGCACAGGGATGAAACCACAAAATTGGAAGAATTTACAACACACAAGCATAGTTGCCTTGTATTTTTTTTTTCAATTTATAAATTAAAACAAATCCTACACTAAAACCCAAGTGTAGGACTGGCAATGTGTTGCTGCAGATGGGCAGGTAAGTCTAGGACCACCAAAATTACAAAAAATGGTTCAAATGGCTCTGAGCACTATGGGACTTAACTGCTGTGGTCATCAGTCCCCTAGAACTTAGAACTACTTAAACCTAACCAACCTAAGGACATCACACACATCATTGCCCGAGGCAGGATTCGAACCTGAGACCGTAGCAGTCGCACGGTTACAGACTGTAGCACCTAGAACCGCTCGGCCACTCCGGCCTGCACCAAAATTACAATAATGTTCTCAAACAACTAACACCAACAGTATTAACAACTTAATGCGTAATTTCAAGTAAAATTGTTGACCTTGGGGCAAGTCAGTTTTGACTCCGGAGGAAAGCAGCAAGACAAGACTTGTGATTCTTGAAGATTTCCCAGCGTATTGAATGTTCAATGAGGTTTTGGGATTGCAGCCGGATCATATTCACTTCACGCCACGATATTTCGGCAAGAAGTCAAGATGACCCGGCTGCAATTCTGAAACCTCATCAAACAAGACAAGACTTCTCTTTAAATATATGTTAAGGAAAAGCAGACACACATTTATAGCATTTGTATACTTTGAGAAACCTTTTGACAATATTGAGTGGAACACTCTTTTTGAAATTATACACCGAGGAGAGAAAAGTCATGGGATCCCTCCTAACACCATGTCACACCACCTTTCGATCAGTGTAGTGCAGCAGCTTGGCTTGGTACAGACACAACAAGTTGTTGGAAGTCGACTGCAGATATACTGCGACATGCTGCCTCTGTAAATTGCCAAGTATTGCCGGTGCATGATTTTGTGCACAAACTGACTTCTCGATTATGTCCCATAATGGGATTCATGTAGGGCAATATGGATGACCAAATCATTCACTCAAATTGTCCAGAATATTCTTCCAATCAATCACGAACAACTGTTGCAGAGTGACATGGTGCGTTGGCATCCATAAAATTCCATTGTTCTTTCTGAATATGAAGTCCATGAATGGTTGCAAACGGTATCCCAATAGTTGAACGTAACCATTCCAGTCAATGATCGTGCAGCTGGACCGGAAGACCCTGTCAGTTCCATGTAAACACTACCCACACCATTATGGAGTCACCACCAGCCTGTGCAGTGCCTTGTTGACAACTTGGCTTTGTGGAGTCTGCATCACACTCTAATCCTACGATCAGCCCTTACCAACTAACATCGGGATTCGTCTGATCAGGCCACAGTTTTCTAGAAGTCTAAGACAGAGAGAAGCGCAGCAGGTGATGACGTGCTGTTAGTGAAGGTATTCACATTGGTCAACTGCTGTCACAGCCCATTAAAGCTGAATTTCTCTGCACTGTCCTAATAGATATCTTCAGCATACGTCTCACACTGGTTTGTCTGTCAGCAACGAAAACTGTACGCAAATTGTCGCTGCTCTCAGTCATTAAGTGAAGGCCGTAGGCCACCGTGTTGTCCATGGTGGGAGGTAATGCCTGAAATTTGGTATTCTCGGCACACTCTCAACACTGTGGATACCGGAATACTGAATTCCTAATTATTTCCAAAACTGAATGTCCCACGACTATAGCTCCAACTACCATTCCACGTTCTAAGTCTGTTAAATCCTATAGCAATAATGATGTCAGGAATCACCCGAGTACAAATATACTACTGCCACCTGCATATGTGCACACTGGTACCCCATGACTTTAGCCACCTCAGTTTACTGGGAGTGAAAAGCTATTTACAAATTGTACAGAAACCAGAAGGTAGTTATAAGAGTCGAGGGGCATGAAAGGGAAGCAGTGGTTGAGAAGGGAGTGAGACAGGGCTGTAGCCTATCCCTGATGATATTCAATCTGTACATTGAGCAAGCAATAATAGAAACCAAAGTAAAATTTGGAGAAGGAATAAAAACTTCTGAGGTTTGCCAATGACATTTTATTCTGTCACAGACACCAAAGGACTTGGAAGACCAGTGGAATGGGATGGACAGCTTCTTCAAAGGAGGATGTAATATGAACATCAACAAAAGCGAAACAAGAATTAAGGAATGTAGTCAAATATGATCATCAACCAAAGCAAAACAAGAATAATGGAAAGTAGTCAAATTAAATCAGATAATGCCGAGGAAATTTCATTAGGAGATAACACACTAACAGCAGTAGACGAATTCCGCTATTTGGTAAACAGAATAACTGATGATGGTTAACGTATGGGTGATATAAAATGTCGACTGATAAGGCAAAAAAAGCATTTCTGAAGAAGAAAAATTTGTTAACAGCAAATATAAATTTAAGTTTTAGGAAGTCTTTTTCTAAAGGTATTTGTTTGGGGTGTAGCCATGTATGGAGTGAAATATGGACAATAAACAGTTTAGATGAGAAGAGACTAGAGCCTTCTGAAATGTGGCACTGCAGAAGAATGTTGAAGATCATACGGGTATTTGTGTTATAGACACGCGCTGAGACGTCAAGGGAGCACCAGTGGGCAGAGCGTGTGTGTGTGTGTGTGTGTGTGTGTGTGTGTGTGTGTGTGTGTGTGGTGGTGGTGGGGGGGGGGGGGGGGGGTGCTGTTGCAGTACGTGATGGGCATACTTCTCACAGCAGGGGAAGGAAACAGGTGTTCATTGGCCTTCTGCCTAAACAATGAATGGTAAATACTGTGAAACATTCTGGAATTGGAAACAGGTGGTGACAGTGCTTGTCCACATACAGTTCATCACAAAATTATCTATAGGGGGTTGCTACTGGGAGTTTTAACCATACATCCCATAGTCTTGATCTTGCTGCAGTATCTTGTACCTGAAGAAAATTTTTAATAAGCGAGAGAGATGCTTGTGGTTGTCAAACAGACTGAAACCATACATGGCAGGCTTCTACGATACAAGAATACAAAGGATTGTTCCCAATATGATCAGTGTCTCACTTCCAAAGGTGAACATAATTAAAAACAGCTTAAGAGCTGCCTCAATGTAAATGTCAATTATGCATATTCTTACCTTTCTTTAGAGACAGTTAGAAGAAAAATATTGTCAGCATTCATGCGCAATATCAAGTTTAGTACAAAATGTGATACAGTGTTGACTGTCAATGATGACATTAACATTGTGGAGTTATGTGCTGTCAATGGATGATGTCATTAAAAACTAGCAAACATTTGCAAAACAAAAACAGACAACTAATGGTTTCTCAATGGGACTAGGGATTTTGGGATGGGAGATGATGATATTAATGCTTTGAACCATATTTAAAACTTGAAACTATCATACCAGAATGGAGCAAAAGAGGTTTTCACACACCACATAATTCTAATTATGGAAAACACAATGTGTGTGTGTGTGTGTGTGTGTGTGTGTGTGTGTGTGTGTGTGTGTGTGGGGGGGGGGGGGGGGACATATTGTTCACGACATTTGCTAACTCAGAACTGAACTGTCAGCTTCTTCCAATCTAACCTAAGTTTTCAGCTACGGTAAAAAAAAAAGTCTGTCACCACTGCCTTCATGAAGAAAATCAGGAATCAGGAATGTCCAAATCACATTTGTTGGCATCCACCTACTCTCAACCAAACTACGACCTTCCAACCTAACTTAGACTCTGGGCTACACAACAAAACAGTGTCGTTACAACCACAATTACAAAAATTTTCGAAACAGAATGACAGTATTACAATCTTCAACACTCTCACTGGCTCCGCTAGACTTATAGAGGTCTACCACACAATACGATCTAAGCTACCACCCAGAATAAATAAATCACATTGTTTAAAGAAAACTAAAGCATGAAATAATGTGCAAACACCAAACTATTAGGTGATTATCAGCTGCTTAATTTTTCAAGCCTTGTGAAACCGCCCTTATCATTATTCACCATGCGAAAGGGGAATGTTAACCTACGAATACTGAACAATGGCTCTGACCTGTTGTATGGTGACAGGTAAAAAAGTGCTCTTTCACTAGAATATCGCACCGTCCCAGACACACAAAAAATCTTTTAATTACGGCAGGTAAAGAAAGCTTTTGTTAAGCTGACACGTTCCACAACATTACAAAGTGCCGTGTTCATGATCAATGGAACAAGCATTAATCTAATCTAATATCAGCGATAACAAAGGGAAAAGTGCAGGAATTGGGCTTTGAATTGGTCCCTAATCCACCCTAATCACCAGACTTTGCTCTAGACAATTTCTTCCTGTTCCCTAAGCTAAACCTTTGGTTTGCTGGGAAGAAGTTTTCCTCAAATGAGAAAGTGCTAGCTGCAGTCAACTAGCACTTTGCAGAGGTTGACAGAACCTATTTCTGCAATGGGATGAACAAGCTGGAGGATCACTGGATCAAGTGTATATTCCTCAAAGGAGACTATTTTGCGAAGTAAGGTGAACTGTTTATGAAACAAACTTTTTTTTCCCTGACTTATCAAACCACTTTCATATGTTCAAGGAATGAATTCAAAAAGTAAGAAGCAAAATGTGTATAAAAGTATTCCTGAAGCCACTGATCCAGTTCCACATAGAGAGTATTTGTATTTTCTTTCCCCAACTCATTTAAAGAATGTGGGAGAAAATGATTTCAAAAGCAAAGGAACCCTAAGACAATAATGATGTTTACAATCCTGAACAAGACTGTGTGATGTCAATTTGCTGAAGCAATCTGCTGCAGTAGTTGGTTCTTGTCTGAAAAGTAAAAATGTTCTAGCACCAGGAACAAATTTCTTCAGTTTCCTGCAATGACATCAAAAAGTTAATCTACAATTGTGAGGTGAGCATGATCCTGCCGAGTGGAGACATTTTACTGATTCTCCTGCACTAAGCCTCAAAGGTGTATTACTGCATAATGAGTTCATATACAGATCCCTTCCTATAGACCATTCAGTTGAAACGAAAGAGCCATTCAGATTATGACTGTGTTAACAAGTATTCAAAATGAGGAATACAAATAGTTTATTTGTGGCACTTTATTTACAGTAGCAAGCTAGGTACTCTAAAATACCATGCTTTTTAATGTGACGGGGTTAACTGGGCAAAGTAGAAGGAACATATTGCATGGACATCTTGTAAAAAATCAATAGTAGTAGTAATAATAATAATAATAATAATAATAATAATAATGTTGCTTCCATTACTACACATCGCAAGCTGGAATTCATGAAGCAGTTAGTAAGGTATTTCTCACAAGATGGCTACCACTCTAAGTACCTTTGTACAAAATTGTTCATTATCACTCAAGAAAATTGAAAGCTGGGGTTCTGTTTTCCTCAAATTCACAAATTGATGAGGGACCATAAATCTGAAAACATGGTGAATATTAGAGAATAAGACGCATGGTGCTGAAAACTTTCTAGGGAATAAAAAATATTCGTATTATAATGCAAAAATCATGATGGGAAATTTCAAGAAATTAGGTTGTAACTCGAGTGTGAAAGTCATTTCCTATACCCACATAATGATCACTATGCACAAAATCTATGTCATTATAGCGAAACACAAGGAGAGTGGCTCCAATGGGACATTAAGGAGGTTTCAGGAAAGATGGGATGAAAGTATGACAACTGACTATTGTTGGACATTAAAGAGGGTTCTGTGAAAAAATAAAAAGTGAAAAAGTTTGTATATAACAGAATACTCACAATGTCACAAACACAACTATTTGTAGTTTTTTTATGTAGGCTTGTGCAATTTTTATTTGTTCACAAATATGGCTGTAACCAAGGTGGCAATTATGGTTATTTTTTACAACACACAATTATATTACATTCTTAGTACTACTGTACAATAATTTACTATAAAAGTAAATTTACCCTTGTCCAACTGACCATAATCTTGATGCTTTGCCATTATTGGCCCATGTATTTAAATCTGATGACACTTTCTGTAAATGGACTAAGGATATCTTCTACATAGATTTTTCTTTACTGTCTGACCTGTGTGCACCCCCTAATTTAATTTCTCAGCACTCAGTGTCACATCCACATATCAGTTTTGTTGTAATGCTGTCAGGTCATAGCTTGTAGTCTTGTCTTACAGCACAAGTGCTATCTGAGAAGGTGATAAGTTTACTCTTCTTTAGATTTACCAACATTTCACTTCTTTGGACAAAGTTTCTGATGACTTCTAAATCATCCTGTAGAATCTCATAGCCTCCCACATTATTATTTTTTCCTTCTCTCTTCTTCTTCTTCCTCTTCTTCTTTTACTTCTTCGTAGCAAACAGTTTCAATTTTGACTTTATCACTTCCCCTGAATCATTTACATGAACCACACACAGCAATGGCCCTAATTTATAGCTTTGTGGCACAACTCTATTATTGTTAAATTTGATGTGAAGTCTCTCATACTCACAATTTATGTTCTGTCATAGACTTCTCGGCACCAACATAATATGGTTTCATTAGGACCCATCCCTTGCAGTTTTGTTGGCTGTACGACGAGATTCATTCTATCAAATACTTCGGAAAGATAAATGGCTATACAATCAACTGGCTTCTCCTGCCAATCTGATATACCCTGCTGAAAACTAGCTAGCTGTTGAGTCATGAAAACCTTGCTCTGAATCCATGATGGCTTCTACACCATCACCTCACTTTCTGCAAAGATTCTCTAATATATTTATCAATCATCCCTTTAAATATTTTACTTACAATACAAGTAAGATGAAATGCCCTGTAATTTTTGATATTGTCCCTTGGTCTTTCTACCACTTCTTTCCATTATCTGGCATCTCACTTATTTGTACAGAAGTTGAACAGCCTGCATAAGCAGAAACGTTTCAGGAATAAGGAGATTTTAAAGTTAAATAGGGATCTTTGATAAGGCACAATGGTGAAACCCATGAGTTTTTGAATTTCTCTATTCTGTCCTCTCCTGCTTGTTTACTTCCTTGCTCCTATGGTAATATATACTTCTCTGTTATTAAATGTGGACCCTTTGACATCATTCCTCCATTGTTCCTGTACCACTACTCCCCTGGACTTTCCCAGCCACACCCACAATTCTCTTGAATTCATGGTTAAATAGCTCAACTTTTACTGTGTTCTTTATTACTTGACATTTGCCTTTGTGTTATTTTATGGCTTCTTATACTTCCAAACACGCTGTTCCACCTCTTGGTAACACTCCACCAATGGCATCAGCTGTTCCAGGAAGCAATTTCTTCTTCTCTCTCTACCTTACTTAACCATTCACTAGGTCCTACTGACAAGCCTTGCTACCCTTTGCTTTAGTGATCTAATTCTTCTGCATTCTGACCTTACTTTTTACTATTATTACATATCTAGTGTAATAAACAGGGTTTGACAATTCCTTTGTGGAACAGTCTTTGCTTCAAATTCTGATGTAACATGTTTCAATTCTCACAACAGTGTCTTAAACACCACGTGGTGTCCTAACAGTTTTCTCCTGTGTTTAAGCACTGACTGAATATTTCACTTAAGTACATTATTTCCTCCACATATGGTATGTGATATTTAGCAACTGTTCTATGTTTTCTGTTAAGACTTGTGCTCTCTAACAATACTTTGACTACTAATGTCCTAGGGTTACTTACTCCTCAATAATGCCTTTTCTACCATTTATAACCTCACTATAAGAAAAAAAATCCATAAGCTATCTTTTCTGTTAACCTTCTTCTGAGGGCAGCTTGTATAATACAACTTAATTCTTGCACTGTGAGTACACTTTCCCTTCCCATTGTGCTCCTGGCTGTTTAAGTCCATCCGAATTACTATACATATGTCTATCCTTCTGTTCAGCCAAGCTCCCACAGTTGAACAATTTTTCTACTGTACTGTAAACCCACTCATTACATTTATGTCTATTACATCTAACTCTTCCTCTCTACTAGTACCGAGTCGTAATCTCACTATTTCACTGACAATCATGGTAAGTCTGCTGGTATGTATTAGCTTCATGCATTAAAACAGATACTTCTCCATCCCAGGCCATTCTGAAGACATGGTATCCTTTAAAGATTTTTTTTAAAAAAAAACGCCTTCCATGTCCCGTCCCGTCCCCCTCGACATGCTAGGTTCTACTCCTACATCATAACACTCTGTTCCCCAACTAAAATAATGCACTTTAGTGGGAGACACCTCAGTGCTAACTTGTTTGACTTATATTCCGTTTTCTTTAATTTTACCCATCCTCACATCATCATTTATATTTTTCCCTCTTCTAATCATTAGTTTCCATTTAATGTGTTATAGTTTTAAATATTTGTAAACATTTTACTATTGGTCAACATTTCTTGTCATTTTATCATTCTTGAACAATTATTTTCATTATTATGCCTTAGCTTTTATTACAAAAAAACAGCCCTCAAAGCACACAGACAGTAATTCCAAAAAATATTAAAAAGCTGACAGAAACCCACTCAGACTGTCACAATTCACCTTTGTTTCACCTGGTGAAACAGCTTGGTACATTAGATTCTCTCTCCAAATTCAGGCTTACACATCAGAAACTGAGCAAACGGTTTTGATGCTGAGCAATACATCAAATGGATGTCTCAGTATTCAGGAACTTTAACTCAATAGAATGTGTCAACATTATGGTGTGTGATACCATCAACTCTGTAACCATAATAATTTTCTTGATAAATAATGAAAATTTCAAAGTAAATTAGAAAACCTAGACGGACAACAAAAGAAGTTAACAGAAGATTAACACTGACCTAGATTGCCTTTGGTAAAGTAAATACAGCACTTTCACACCCAAGACACTGATGTGCCTAAACAAAAAGGGAAGTTTACAACTGGCACACATTACCTGTTTTGACCTATGACAGAATGCAATGGAAAGAGACAAGCTGGGAGTTGGCAGGAGAGCCAGGAAAAAGGGAAAAGACTTAAGTCGAAGATGCTTAATTACAACTGTAACCAAACTGAGATGGATGGAACATGGAACAAGGAAATACTTGGCTCGATTCTAAAAGGGGAAAAAAAAGGCTACGACAGTGACCTCAGAAAACTTGCAGAAGCAATGTTAATTCACATAGTTGAAGACCATAATGTTTAGGCAAGTGTGTTGGCAGCCTTTATCCAGCAGATGATGTCAAAAGGCTGTTGATTATGAGCTTCTGTCGCACAGCAATATTAATATGAAACTATGCCACTTTCCCTCATCTACCTCCAAAGTCTTCCTGTTACACATCTAATCAAAGAAAATAATTAATTCAACCAACCCTACGCACATTTGAAAGTCTTGCATGTGAATGACGAGTTTTGGGCAGTCTACCTACAAAAAACAAGAAAGTTTCCAAAGTGTACATGTGCTCTCATACATAACAGTTTCTACAAAATTTTGGTCTAGCAGTATCTTTGTCCTTGTTTGCTGAACTTACAGGAGACCTTCATAAACCACGTACTGATTGCAAAAGCCATTTCTCTGTAAACCTCCAACAGTTTTCATCTGACAATGTAGCAGTGAAAATTCCTCTCCAGAGTGCTGCATGCATTTTTGCTGTAACTGTCTGTCAAATGATAGAGGACATTAAAATGAATACTATGTTTGTCTATCCCTGACACTTAACAAGAGTGAATCACCATGAAATGTAAGGTTCACTGGTAGTGAATCAGTAGAGGAAAATTATATTACATGATAAACACAGTTTTGAATTTTTTATTAGTTCAATATTAATGATCAGCAATAGGTGCCTCTTTCTTACAATATCAATTATGTATGAATTCCTCAGCTTTTTGTGGACTGAATAATTGATATTATACACCTTTAAACTCGAGGAAAATAATTTATAAACATGGTGGTACAATAAATTTTGATTTCCAAAAAAATACAGATGACTATGAGCATGAGAGACTAATTATTACTTTGGCACATTGTTGTCCATTGACTTATAGGAATTTAGTACGTTTTCCATTCTTCATTATTACAATTCAAAGCGGCTTTTCTAGTAGCACGAATCAGCCATACACAGTGAGAAAGGATGTGGAGCTACCAACATACTGTAAAAGCTACTAGTTACTCCCAGAACAAGATGTGTGACTTTAATTTAAAGGGAACTGAAAATTGTTGTACAACTGCCTAAGTAATACTATGCAACATGCATCCCATCAATTTATGTACAATTTTCTGTAATTACGACGTTATGTAGTTATATCGCATACCAACATCCGCTATGTGTAACCGATAGCCTTCTTCTTCTTCCTCAAAATCGGCATCGTCGTAATAGCTTCTACTGCGTTTGCTGCCTTCACTCGATACTGAACTAGGGCTCCGTTTTCTCGCTCTTCTGCTCGACATTTCTGGCACGCTTTTGCCGCTGGCAGTGATATGGAGTAACACACACCTTTACGCTGCAACGTCTATCCCGACCTCCAAATCTGTAAAACCGCAGCTATTTTAAGCATTCAATATTTCACTATGCATGAATATATTTTAGCTGTACATCCAGGCATAAAACGTAGAAGTGAGGGAATCGTGCAACAACACTCAACAGGGAAATAAGTACAAATTATCAGAAATTCGGAACGGAACAACAGGTTCGGAGTGTCTACAAGACGTAACACAGCCACTATAAACCGGAACTTCCAGAACATTTACAATCCGTTGCTAAGTGTCAATAAAAAGCGCTGTAATTTTCCAAAAATCTAACCTTCGCTCCCCCTACACAACGCCGCACAACAAACACCTAAACACCCACACCTACAAACCCTATGACACCACACAAACTCATTTAAGTGATCTCCAAAGATGTAAACTGACAGAGCCATAGATTTACTTCCCTTGAACTGGTCTTCCACAAGCCACAGCAACGACTACAAAACTAAGGCCGTTTTGAACTACTATTTCCACACGCTGCAGTCAGAATTCTAGTGGCATAGTATTCAGTATGGGCTCATCTGAAATGATATGGGCAGACATTAATGAAATTATTATCCACCAGTACCGTATCTACGTCTGGCGCACAAGGGGCACAAAGCCCAAGGCCCCCGGCTTGATGGGTTATTACAGTTGGTTTTTTAAGTGAATTTTTGGAATTGAAGAACAAATAATTAAAATTTATTGCCAAGTTACAAACATTTCTCACATTTCCGAAAAGTTAATTTCAAAATTTAAACCGTCCTACTTACTAAAAAAAAGAAAAGAACAAGAACCCATGACTGTCACTGGAGGACTCGCTAGTTTTCAGAATTTAATCCCTTGTGTAATCCTTAAATTAGTTGGGGTATTTTCTCGAGTAAGTCAGCTTCTCCCTCAAAAATTACATCTATAGTCTTCTCAGTGATTAGATAGGAATTCTCCTTATTGTTTTTGAGCACAATGAGAATACAATTGTTTTCTGTAAGTTTAACCATAGCACCTGACTTAACACACGTAATTCGTTCCTGAATCTTACTCGTAACACGAATCATTCATAAAGTGAAAAAAAAGTTTCAAAAGGTATCCATGTACAATGAGACAATGCATTAAATCCCAAAAATAAAATTCAAAAAGATTTTTAATGGACTACACCACCTGTAATGTAATTTTTATGGTAGTATCGTATTATCATAAACTAAACTTGTTGTGAAGATAGAAACTGCCTTTTAGGTATCTTCAATGGCATTGTGTTAGCTAACTTCGACAAATTAGAATTGGAATTCATGATCAGATAGTGCAAGGCAATAAGTCGAGAAAAGAAAAAGAATACAACATCATTAGAGAGAGTTTGCAACATTGCCATGAAGTCTGGCACGCTGGTACAATCGCAGCAAAGCACACTGCCACCAGTCTAGCTGAATTCGGCAGTGTTGGAATTCCTATCTTACAAAACATTAGTTCGATATTGGAGGTGCTTGTTAAGTGAAATTTTACTGAACATGATTTGCTTTACTTAATTGTCTATTTATTAAAAAGTTACCTAAAGTTTATGTATCTGTGTGGTTTTGTAGATTGTTTAATAATGTCAAAAAGGACATACTCAAGTCGTTCATAAGAAAGGAACAAAAATTGCAACTCAAAAAGAAAATATCAGCTGACTACCTGAACTAACTTCACTTTTGGCAGTTGAAGAAACTAACAGGCAGTGTGACTCATCGAGCTCATCATCTCAAGATATCTCTGAAGCTCAAAGCTTAGAAATGTGACCCACACATCACACAGTGGATGACATTCGTGTTTCGCGTTCATCAGTTCCAGTTATGAAGACAGTTATATGCACATCACAGCTTGGATCTTCGACTCAGGTCACCTTGACTCACAAGCAGATGTACTTTAGAAAATATATCGCATGGCCCTGGTAAGTACTGTGATGAAATCTGAACAGTTACGCAATATTTGGGTTCACAAAAGGCCAGAGTATTTCCAAGAAAAAAATAGTGACTTCTCCGAAACTTCTACATGTTTTTTCTTATGTAAGTGATAAAAGAAAAACCAGAAACTTAAATCGAAGTGTTTTCTCTCGCAAACTGACGAATGGTGGGTGTTTGGGAAGAAAGGGGCTTTTATATTCGCGGCCGAAGAAATTCGTGTATTGTTATTCTTACCGTCTATTTAATAATACTCTGGGCAATAATTTGAGTTCTTCCAGTGGATACAAAGATTGGAAGCAAATAAAAAACTTATTAAAGGAGCATGAGAACAGTTTACAGCACAGGGAATCTATGATGAATTATGTCGCAAGAAGTAAAATTATTGGACAAGTGCACATTAGGTTGTTTTCCAAAATTAATAATGTGGTGAGCTATTGGAACAGTGTACTAAAAAGAACCATTGCAGTTGGGTTTCCTGAAGTTCTCAAAATAATGGAAATGATTAGGGATGCTTAGAATTAATAAATGAATTTGATCCTTGTGTTGCTGATCATATACAAAACTATGACAATTGTGGCAAAGGAAATATTCATATTTGTCTGTGGATATTTGCAATGACTTTATTAATGTAATGGGACAGAATGTGTTAAGGATGATTATCAGCAAGCTAAAAGCAGCCAAATACTACTCAATAAGTGTTGATTCCTTGCCAAATCTCTCCCATGTTGAGCAGCTGATTTTCATCAGTTGGAGTGCATGTTGAGACATTTTTGCGATTTTTGTTTGAGGAGGAGCATAGTGCTCAAAATATAGTAGATACTGTTTGTAATTTCTTGGATAGCCTTGACATTTCAATGAGAGACTGTCACCAACAGAACCATGATAATGCAGCAAAAATGCAGGTAAGATTAAAAGAAAAACGTGAATTTGTTATTGTTGTCCTGAACTGCTCTTAACATTCTGAATAATGGCTACAATCATATTTTTGAAGCTCTAAATCAATTGCTAGAAACAGGAATCAACCAATATAAACAAAAAATGAATCTCAAAGCCTTGCCACAGAAATGGAAAACTGGAGACCATTCTCCTAATGGAGATACAGAATGCCCTTTCGAGCATTATCAATAAAGAAAGCATAATTTTACAGAATAGAACCATCACATAAGACATTGCATCAAAAAGTTTTGCATCTTTGGCTAATTTTATCAATAGTACTTGCAGTAGATTCAATCAGCACGAACTGTTAATCAAAAAGAAAAATCACAGTGCTGATTATAAAGATAATCCCAAAAGAAATAGAATTTACAGCATGCATGATACTATCTTGAAGAATCTTCAGAGTCTGTGAGTGCATCTCGATGGAAAAAAATATTTCATGTGTAAAATTTTCTGTCTATAATCGACACATTAGGTGCTCATTTAAAGCAACATTTGGAATCACGTGAGGAAGTTAAAAAAAGGTTTACTTTCTTTTCTCAGCTATAAAGAAACGATTCAGACCAATCGAGAAATAACTGCAAAGAATTTGCAGAGTTCTATTGTGAAGACATTAACGATAATGAGCTCATATCAGAAACATATCATTGAATGCAATACGTGAAAAACATTCCTAATGAATCTCCAGAATTGAGTATTTCATCCTTACATTCTCTAATAAAGGCAGATGAAACACAAGAAATTTTCTAGAATGTAGAAGTTCCTACCAGGATATTTCTTTGTCTAATGGTAATCAGTTGAAATGGAGAATATTCAGTTTCATAACCAAACAGAATAAAAAATGAATTATCAATGACTATGTTACAGGAATGACTCATTAAGTTATGCGTCATGGACATAGAAAGTGACATCTTTCAACAACCAGACTTTGAAGACGTTACAGAAGATCTTGGGCTTCGGAAATCTCGAAAGAAACCATTAACATTAATTTAAGTCCAATTTGCAAAACAGTAATCGCTTGTATTTGATGTGTATAGTGCTAACTGTAATAACCAATGAAGTCAATTAACAAAGGCACGTTTTCATGAGTTAATTCGAATTAAACTTCTTTTTTATTACTGAGCCCCATACTCCGTGTGCCAGTTGGGTGCTTAGAAAGTGATGTCCTTCAAAAATTAGATGTTGAGGTTATAACTGAAGATTTTGCATTTCATAAATCTCTAAAGAAAGCATTAATTTGAACCTAAGTCAAATTTGCAGAGCTAACCACTTGTATTTGATTTGTATAACGGTAACCTGTATATAGTCACCAAAGAAATGTACACCATTATGATGATTTCATATAATTTTTTGAAGGGCTCCCTACCCTGTATAGCCAAAGACACTATACTCTGTGTGCCCAAGGGCCCCTGCATTGCTTAAGATGGCCCTGTTCTTCATAGCCAACCACAATGTTCGTTTGTTATTGTGGGCACAGGTTCAAATTGAAGGGGTCAGTGGAAAAAAATGCTAACACACAAGAGCATCAGTTTGAGTTATTGCCTGTTATATGTTTGGTTAATCTGAAATGCAAGAACGTAAATACAATAAAACAAGACTCTTTCTAGCAGGACATATCTACGGTTCAGAGAAATACTATCATAACTAGCATTTCTTTAACTTTACAGTTATGACAAACTTAAATTTGAATATTTCCTAGAAATCAGTCTGGAAACTACACTTCGAATGCTGCTTAGAATGTCCTATTATTCCATTATTATTACACTGAAGAGCCAAAGAAACTGGTACACCTGCCTAATATCACGTAGGGCCCCCACGAGCAAACATAACTGCTGCAGCACGACGTGTAATGGACTTCACTAAGGTGCGAATTAGTGCTGGAGGGAATTAACACCATGAATACTGCTGGGCTATCCACAAATCTGTAAGAGTACGATGGGGCATCCCAAATGTGCTCAATAATGTTCATGTCTGTGGAGTTTGGTGGCCAGCAGAAGTGTTTAAACTCCGAAGAGTGTTCCTGAAGCCACTCTGTACCAGTTCTGGACGTGTGGGGTGTTGCGTTGTTCTACTGGAAGTGCCCAAGTCCGTCGGAATAAACAAGACACATGAATGGATGCAGGTGGTCAGACAGGGTGCTTACGTACTTGTCACCTCTCAGAGTCGTATCTAGACATATTAGGAGTCCCATAACACTCCAACTGCACACACCTGACACCATTACAGAGCCTCCATCAGCTTGAACAGTCCCCTGTTGACATGCAGGTTCCACGGATTCAGGAGGTTGTCTCCATAGCCACACACATCCATCTGCTCGATACAATTTGAAACGAGACTCGTCCGACCAGGCAACATGTTTCCAGTCATCAACAGGCCAATGTCAGTGTTCCTGGGTCTAGGCAAGGCGTAACGCTTTGTGTCATGTAATCACCAAGGGCACACGAGTGGGCCTTTGGCTCTAAATGCCCATATCGATGATGTTTCGTTGATGACCCGGCACTGAAATCTGCAGCAGTTTGCGGAAGGGTTGCAGTCCTGTCACGTTGAACGATTCTCTTTAGTTGTAGTTGGTCCTGATCTTGCAGGACCTTTTTTCCAACAGCAACGATGCCTGAGATTTGATGTTTTTTCCGGATTCCTGATATTCATGGTACACTTGTGAAATGGTCGTATGGTAAAATCCCCACTTCATCACTACCTCACAGTTGCTGTGTCCCATTGCATGTGCGCCCACTATAAAACCCTGTTCAAAGTCACTTAAATGTCGATAACCTGCCACTGTAGCAGCTGTAACCAGTCTAACAACTGCACAAGACACTTATTGTCTTATATAGGCGTTGCTGATTGCAGGGTATATTCTGCCTGTTTACATATCTTTGTGTTTGAATACACATGCCTACACCAGTTTCTTTGGCGCTTCAGTTTGGTACTTTATAGCAAAAAACGTTCCAGAAGTTATTTTAGTACTGGAATATTTTATAAAGATTCTGACAGCTGACATTAATGTCACTTATGATCATATTTCTCTGAAATTGTACTTCATCAACTCCTGGCTACAAATGTGAATATCTTTTTTTCATAACTTCTGTTGACAATAACAATGCCTCTAAGACATTTCTTATTTCCAGAGCTTTCTAGCAAGTGAATGTGGTAATAACTAAGCACAACACAACAACAAAAAATAGTTTCAAGAAAAATACAGATTGTATGTTAAAATTAGTACTGAAATTAAGATAATTTTAACACTTCATTCATCTTCTCCTTCAATATTATGAGCTTCCCCTTGCTTATTGATAGAGTTCATGGTACCCTGTTGGAACAATGTTCTTCTTGCATGGGACCATCAGATCAGAAAACTTTTTCTCTGAAATTGATAGCAATGACGAATACGATTCTTCCTTCCTCATGATTATTAACCTGATCTCAAATCATCTTACCCTTTCTCCTATTTCAGCTTAAGTCCAGTTTCGGACCATCAATGAAGCTCCTTTGAAATCAAAGAAGTCCTTCTTTGAAATCCCATATGATTTTCTCCATTTTGCTTCGATCTGGCTGCTAGTGTGCACCACTGCTGTGGCACATTAACATACATGACTTTTTTTTGGCCCTCTCGATAACACTGTGCTTGCTGCCTCCTTCTCAAGGAACTTGGGTAATTGAATCAATTTCTAGCATACTTACATCGTACATGTACATGAAACATAAATCTGTTTCGGGTCTGACAACTGAAATTATCAGGAAAGGAAGAAACATTTTTTTAGTCATACTCATTTTACTGTTTTAGGAATTTTTAGACTTACGTCTGTATGTCTATGCTTCCTTTATGCCCAATTCCCTCATGCCACATGAAGCACATTCCCTTTCATATTCCTATGTTGTAGATAGTCAGACTGCAGGCGTCCAGCTTTCTTTGTAATAGAGCAAGGATACCTCACAATGTGGAGTATTGAACATCTACTGTAAATCGAAACCAGTGTATAGAAATATACTGTCAGTTTGCCTCATCAACTTATCAGCATCTTTTTCTGCTTGAGTCATGTCTTTCTTTTTCTTATGTGCTTGTATTTTTTCCTCTAAATCAGACTTATTTTGTGCTTTAGCATTCTTGTAGACCTCACACTCATCACATGCATCCTTTTTAGGCTCAAACAACCCAAGATTGTTTTCTGTATTGAAAACCTTTCCATACATCCGAACTCATGCATGTTCCTGTCCCTCCTCTTGGCACTTCTGCATGTACAATCTATGCATATTTCGAACGCTGAAGGTGATATCTAGGTATTGGTATGAACTATAAATTATAATTTAATGTGGTTTTAGTTTATCAAATGAATCTATATAATTTATTATACCTTCCATAATGTCATCTGGTGTCATTTATGATTGTTGCGCTTGTCCCATTTGCTCTCACGCACTACACCTTTTTCACTAGGTTTCCCTAAAATTGTTTTTACCTCCAGATCGGTAGTACCAATGTATGCAAAAGCAAAAGCATTTCCAAATATAAATGTCAGGGGCAGTTGCAAGGAGGGAGGGATATGAGGGGCAATGGGGGATGCAGCCCTCCCCCCACAATGGAGTATCATATTACAATGGATAAAATGACTTCAGAAATCAGTGAATATATTACTTCAACAGATTCAATCATTCTTTTGTATAATTATGTAGCAATATAGGTTGCAATGTATTTCAAACACATTTTAGCAAAAGAATAAGAGCAGCAAATAGCTTACTATCTAAACCACTATCATTTAACTTAAAATGAGCGTCTTGTTATTTATTAATACACATTTTTTACCCTGAACTCCAAAATGGTTACCAAAAACTACTTTATGCAAAACCAAACTTTACAAATTTTTCGGTGGAGGACCCAAACTTTCCTTTTGTTAAGCGATATTCCATTCCCCCAAACCTCTCCCCCCATTACCCCTCCTTGACTTTCTTCTAGAATTGCCCTGTTAAACGTATACTATAATATACAAATGCATCTGGACATAGTGCCATCTTCCAGTTTGCTGCAAATTCATTTTCCTGGAATTTATCAGTTAATCAGGTCTCTTGCCTGTTCTTTGAAGCCATAAAATGTCTCATACAAATGGTTCAAATGGCTCTGAGCACTATGGGACTCAACTTCTGAGGTCATTAGTCCCCTAGAACTTAGAACTAGTTAAACCTAAGGACATCACAAACATCCATGCCCGAGGCAGGATTCGAACCTGCAACCGTAGCGGTCCTGCGGTTCCAGATTGCAGCGCCTTTAACCGCACGGCTGTCTCATACAGTTTCTGTCTTTGATCTAATGATACTTTGTCTTTACACTTGCTCTCTGCAGTTATTTCGCAACCTTAACCCATCCACTTTTTTTGCACTTTTTTCTGCTTGAATTAATGTATGCTTTTCCTTTCTGATAAGTTTCTTTTCTAATGTCTGTCCTTCATTTCCATTCTTCATTTTTGCTTTTGCAAGTTGTTCCTGAAAAATAAGTTACCATCCAGCATATCTATTTAAAGAATCCAAAAGGCTGATTCAAATGTAGCAGCCTTATTATACTTCTATAACATCATTTGCCTGTGTTTTTATTTACAGTCGTTTTAGCTGTTTCATTAGAGTTATCTGCGGACTGCCCATGAGCACTATTATCTATCCCATCTGAATTCTCAGTTATGAAATCCTGCACTTTTTGACAAGCATTTGGCATTCCTATAATAACACTAATACTAATAATACTATTACTAATAATATTAGTAGTTTCTCAAGCATAGCCACTATGTTACTTTGCCGTTATATTTTTTTGCAAGACCTCTAAATTTATTACAGTGGACCAATAAAATAAGCTTACCTGTAACTATTGGATGACTATCCTCACTCTCAGAATTATGTGACGATTCACTCTCAAATGAATCATTTGACACTGGAATGTCTTCTACAGAGGGATTGTCACTGTTGCCATCATCAATATCTAAATAATAATAATAATAATAATGATAATAACAATTTTAGCCCAATCTGTGCAGTAATGCTTAGCCTACAAACTGTATTATCGTGCAGCAGAATACCACATATTGCAAATTCGCAATGGCTCTACCTTCTTTGGGATTTCATGATTTCGCAATGGCTCTACCTTCCTTGGGTTTTCATGATTTCGCTGCACCACCCTACGACGTGCAACAAGTTCTGCTGCTTACCTTCCTGCTATCTACAATATACACTGCGAGATTTGTTATAAACCGTTACACCTGTTCGTGGAGCTGGGACAACATAAAACTATGTACCGGTACCAAATGTGTAGTCATTTACATTAACCACAAACATTATTTCCGTAGTATCAGTAAAGAAAATACAACATTTACTTCTTCTAATCTTGAACCAAAGGCCACGGTCGTCTGACTGCAGTACCTCATGGTTGGAAATAGGAGGCAGCTACACTTCCTGGAAATCGTCTGTACAGTCTATTTAAAAAAAATCAGTCCCCACTTCAGTGCAACGGGAACAGTCTAACAAAGTTTTCTGATAATCATCAACAACTGGTAGCGCTAAGGTAAAAATTGCATAATGTAGCGTTTCGCAAGCCATGTGAAAAGTCCTCTGAAACTTTAATGCAACCATTAGTTCCGCCATTGTTTCCAGTTATGCAACATTCTGACAAAGCAGTGTTCATCTTGCATCCATTGAGTAAACGTCACTGGCCTGTTGTAATTCGTTCTACAAAGTTATTACGTGAATTGAATGTACTGCTAGCAGAAAATAATAACTCTCATTTCAGTAAGGATTATCTGTTGCAATTTTGAATCCAGTGCATGTTGTTAACAAGTAGTCCCAGTTCGACGGTTCAGAGCGTTACTATTGTAACTATACCCTGAGAGAATTTGAAGTTACAATGAAACTGTGTCGTTCAAGTCATTATTTTGTTTGTGAAATGAAATCGTAACTGCTCCACTTACTGATCCATTGCACAAAGAAGATGTTCGAATACTGTAACACAGTGCTGTTACGATCCTTTTGCACTTGTATCTTTGGGAGCTTGTGGGGCCTTTCATCGATTTTGTTTCATCGAAAAAAAAAACAAGTTCGTATATCATGGCACAGTTACATTGGTGTCACTGCACTCTTTTGTCAATGTAATGCATGGGAAAAGATTTTCATCCAGACAGCTATTTTGTGTTGCATTTATTGTCTAATATCACACAGTCATCAGTGGTGTAAGTAAGATTATTGTATTTGAATGATCATATTATAGGTACTGTAATCAATGAATCAGATTACAGTACATACATTTTGTCATTTGGTTGACAGCATGAAATGAATGGTTCTAGATTAATGTTACAAACGGCTTTAGAGAAAGCAAGATCTACATCTACGTAGATACTCCGAAAATCACATTTAATCGCTTGGCAGAGGGTTCATCGAACAACTTTCACAATTCTCTATTATTCCAATCTCGTGTAGCACACAGAAAGAACGAACATCTATATCTTTCCGTGTGAGCACTGATTTCTCTTATTTTATCATGGTGATCGTTTCTCCCTATGTAGGTAGGCGTCAACAAAATATTTTCGCATTCAGAGGAGAAAGTTGGTGACTGGAATTTCATGAGAAGATTCCTCCACAACGAAAAACGCCTTTGTTTCAATGATGTCCATCCCAAATTCTGTATCATTCCAGTGTCACTGTCTCCCCTATTCCGCAATAATACAAAATGTGCTGCCCTTCTTTGAACTTTTTCTATGTACTCCATCATTCCTATCTGGTAAGGATCGCACACTACCCAGCAGTACTCCAAAAGAGGACAACAAGTGTAGTTTAGGCAGTCACATTAGTAGATCTGTTACAGTTTCTAAGTGTCCTCCCAATGAAATGCAGTCTTTGTTTAGTCTTCCCCACAACATTTTCTGCGTGTTCCTTCTAATTTAAGTTGTTCATAATTGTAATTCCTAGGTATTTAGTTGAATTTACAGCCTTTAGATTTGACTGATTTATCGCGTAACCGAAGTTTAACGGATCCCTTTTAGCACTCATGTGGATCACCTCATACTTTTCGTTATTTAGGGTCAACTGCCAATTTTTGCACCATACAGATACCTTATTTAAATCGTTTTGAAATTTGTTTTGATCTTCTGATGACGTTACTAGTCTGCAAACAACCTAAGACACTGCTCAGATTGTCTCCCAAATCGTTTATATAGATAAGGAACAGCGAAGGTTCTATAACAATACCTTGGGGAACACCAGAAATCACTTCTGTTTTACTCGACGGCTTTCCATCAATTACTGCGAACTGTGACCTTTCTGATAGGAAATGACAAATCCAGTCGCATGACTGAGACGGTATTCCATAAGCACGCAATTTCACCACAAGCCTCTTGTGGTACAGTGTCAAAAGCCTTTCGGAAATCCACAAACACGGAATCCGTTTGAAATCCCTTGTCAGTACCACTCAGCACTTCGTGTGATTAAAGAGCTAGTTGTGTTTCACAAGAACGATGTTTTTTAAATCGGTGTTGGATGTGTGTCAATAGACTGTTTTCTTCGAGGTAATTCATAATGTTCGAACACAATATATGTTCCAAAACCTTCTGCAAATCGACGTTAATGATGTGGGCCTGTAATTTAATGGATTACTCCTACTACCTGTCTTGAATATTGGTGTGACCTGATCAACTTTCCAGTCTTCGGGTACTGATCTTTCATCGAGCAAATGGTTGTATATGATTTTTAAGTATGGAGCTACTGTATCAACATACTCTGAAAGGAACGTAATTGGTATTCAGTCTGGACCAGAAGACTGGCTTTTATTACTGTGATTTAAGTTGCTTCACTACTTCATGGATATCTACTTCTATGTTGCTCATGTTGGCAGCTGTTCTTAATTAGAATTCTGGAATATTTACTTCATCTTCTGTGGTGAAGGAATTTCGGAATGCTGTGTTTGGTAGATCTGTTTTGGCAGCACTGCCTTCGATCGCATCTCCATTGCTATCGTGCAGAGAAGGCATTGATTGTGTCTTGCCACTAGCATATTTTACATACGACCAGAATCTCTTTGGATTTTCTGCCAAGTTTCGAGACAAAGTTTCATTGTGGAAACTATCATAAGAATCTCACTTTGAAGTCCGCTCTAAACTACGAGCGTCTTGAAAAGATCGCCAATTTTGGAGATTTTGCGTCTGTTTAAACACTGCAACAGTGTTCTGACCCATTTTGTGTACCCTGGGTGCTCAGCTCCAGCGTTTGTTAATTTATTTGGTATAAATCTCTCAATTGCTGCCGATATTATTTCTTTGAATTTAAGGCGTCAAATTAATTTTTATCTGCTGTTTTGAATAGGCATATTTTTCGCTTATTTTTGGAGGATTTGGGGATTACAATATTCATTCTCGCTACGACAACCCTGTGTTCACTTATCCCTGTATCGGTTTTGGGCTCGTTATTAACTCAGAATTATTTGTTGCTAAGAGGTCAAGCGTGTTTTCAAACCATTTACTATTCGCATGGTCTCATGAGCTAACTGCTCGAAATGATTTTCAGAGAATGCGTTTAGCACAATAACAGATGATATTGTATGCGTACCTTCGGATTTAAACATGTATTTTCGCCAGTATAACAAAGGCAAATTAAAGTCACCACCAACTATTATGGTATGAGCCAGGTACATGTTTGAAATCAAACCCAAGATTTCTTTGAACCTTTCAGCAATTATATCATCTGAATTGGGAGTTCAGTAAAAGGATCCAATTATTATTTCATTCCGGTTTCCAAGAATGACCTCTGCCCATACTAACTCACAGGAACTATCTATTTCAATTTCACGACATGATAAACTACTTATAAAAGCAAGAAACATGCCACCACTAACTGTGTTTAGCCTAAGCTTTCGGAATACCATTAGGTTTTTCGTAAAAATTTCGTCTGAACTTATCTCCAGCTTTCAGTGCCTGTAACGATTTGAGCATCAGTGCTTTCTATTAGCGCACGGAGCTCTGGTACTTTCTCACACAGGTATGACAATTTACAACTGTTGTACCAATGGTTCCTGTATCTACGCTCTCCTTATGACTTGCCTGCACCATTTGTGACTGGAGCCCTTTTTGTGTTTTTCCGAGATCCCCCTAACCTAAAAAAACCGCCCAGTCCACTCCACATGGCCCCTGCTACATGGGTAGCCGCCTCCTGAATGTAGTGGACTCCTGACCTATTCAGCGGATCCTGAAACCCAACCACGCTATGGCGGACGTCGAGGAATCTGCGGCCTACATGGTCACACTACCGTCTGAGCTTCTGATTCGGACCCTCCACTTGGCTCTGTACCAGAGGTCCGCAATCCGTTCTGTTGAATGTGCTGCAAATGGTCAGCTCTGCTTTCATCTCGCAAACGAAGCTGGCAGCCTTTACCACTTCTGATAGCTGCTTGAAACCAGAGAGAATCTCTTCCAATCCAAAGCGACACACATCATTGGTTCCCACGTGAGCCACCACCTCCAGTTAGCTGCAACCTGTGCTCTTCATGGCATCTGGAAGGACCCGCTCCATTTCTGAAATGACCCTCCGGTATGCACACAGAGTGCACAATGGCTTTCTTCCCTTTTTTGGCAGCCATGTCCCTAAGGGGCCGCATAACACTCCTAATATTGGAGCTCCAAGAAAGGACTGTTATCTGGAACACATTCCTTATCAGAAAACGTAAGACATGAACATGTATCACATGAGAGTGGTCATTCGTCTATTACGCTTGCATATAAGCTGAAATCTTGCATTTGGCGTTTCAGTGCACAACTTCACAACAGCAACGAGTGGCTCGCAGGATGTTCTAGTAGGTGAAAGCTATATTGTCATGTCATTTGTTAAAAATTGCCTGGACTCGCACACTCATGAGTCAGTACAAACTTATGTTTATATATGTAGAGATTCATTCATTCGAGAAATCGAGAACCTCAAAGACTTTTGCGTATTACCGACATTGTTACTGGCAAGATATCGGTTCCAGGGATTCTGAGACGTTCGACGATGTTTCGATCTCAAGTGTGAAGTCGGATAACAGACGGCAAAATAAATATATTTTTCAAGTGATGTAATTACAAATTAACATCTGCCAAATTTTTCCCTTGACTATAGTGTGAAACATTGCTGCTTGGCAAATTTCGTGTTTCTGGGCAACGGGAAGTACCACATAAGTTTTCATGAGTGAGTTTGCGAGTATCAAAATATTCGTCATAAATGGCTGTACCTTTTGATTACAGTGACTTAGAAGCTTCGCTTTTTCATATTCCCAAGGAACGGTAGACCCTAATCTGTGACATAAATTTAAACTTGATACGTCAACCAGTTCCTGATGTGACGTCCCCTCTCCGTCACGTTTTGGTATTGTCGACGCCGTGGAGCTGTTACTGCTACAGCTCAGTCGGTGGAGTCGAGACGCGATGCGCGATATGGATGTCTCCGTCGGTTAACGAGAGACAAGATCTGAAAAAGCTCTTAAGAAATCGTTCCTCACGTAATGATTTAAAGTTTGATTGCGAGTCCGCGCAGTTTCCTTATTAATGCGAACTGCGCACTCTGATTGTCCCTTATGGTTTGAAAGTTGAATTATTATGTGCCCGGTTAACACTTTAGTGCAGTAATTGATGAATCTTCCCTCATGCGCATCGTCCACATCACGAAAAGCGAGGAAAAAGTTCAATTGCAGATCGCATTGGTCGTTGTTTGTTCGTGGCTAAGTAAAATCATTCGCTCTATATGACGCGAGATCTACAGATACTCTTTAAAAATGTCTTAATTATCTTGCATCGTAATATTATGTATGCCCAAACCTTCCTTGTCACAACTAACAGTCCACGAATTTACTTACAAGTAAAATAATCACTGTCCATTAACTTTCAATGAGCAATTACCAAATATTCATAGAATGATGGAGGCGACACGTTGAATTTCCACTTTTGATGAACAATTTTATTGTTACTTTTCGCTAAATACTTTATAAAAATCACGCCACACGCACACACGGTTAATTAGCACTGGCAGTTCTGTTAGTTTCAAGTATCGTGACAATTACGACAGCTTTAACCCTCGGCGTAATTGTATTTTCTTCAAGTATTCGTGTCAGTGTCTCCTATTCGAGACTAAACATGTATTATAGTCTTTTGAAACTTTGTCCATTCCTTTCTATAAGTTCACTTATATGAATGTTGAGTCCAATATTGCCTACTTCCGTTAATAAAGTCCAAAAACTCGGTATACACAGTCAGCATACTATCTCGGTTCAAGTCTCTAGTCTGAATATCAGTTCACAAAATCCGTGCCTCTAAGTCACACAACAACGACTTTTGAAAGTAAAACGATCTCGTCGCGCTCCATTCGCTCAACTATGGCAAGAGCTGCTTTCGTATGATTTGACAGCACGATAGCTAGCAAGCGACTTACTTTTTCCGTGAATGAGTATGTAGATGCATTGAATTTCTTCGTTGCGTTTACAACTCTCTTGCACATAAAATTTATCTCTGACCGACATTTCTTTGGACTTAACTGTCATGGTATTAATTTGCAATTATTACTCATATGTTTGGCAAATAACTAAAGATGAACTTTCTTTCTTCTTCCTTTCTATCAAAACACACTCTGCAATGCTTAATGTTTGTGTTTATCAAGACTTTCTGGTGTTAACTCATCGGCAAAGTTGTCGTACCTGTCAGGATCTTTCCCTACTTTACATCATGATGGTCTTTCCTAATTGGTTTTTGGGGTTCATTAGGGTGTCACACTGAGAGTTAGGTCCTAAACAGTTGGACAGACAGACAGACTACAAAGTGATCCTATAAGGGTTCCTTTTTCTCTGCTGAGGAATGGAACCCTAAAAATTATAAATACGTTTGGAATAGTGTTGATTAATGAGACAGCTAACATTCAAAAAATCATTAAAAAGCGCAGGTACCTTCAGATCAATTTGCTCTCCGTGATCAATGGAAAAAACGTTCGGCAGAAAGAGAACTGATTGCATGTTGTGTGAGCAGCAGTTAGTTCGTAATCTACAGCATAATAATAAAGAAGAAGCATTACTAACTAAATTATTTGCAGCTTACCTGGAACCATTCATTACAAAGTGCAATATTATGACGTATTCTATACTATGGCCCAGCCGAAAGGAGATATCAAAATATGTGATTTGTCAGTGCAAGAGATGGTGCTCAGAGGGCGTGTTGAATCACACAAGTTCCTTAATAAAGGAGGTTAATGGTAAACTGAATTTCTCCCTAGTGAATACAATGAAAATCTGAAACATCATTTAGAACTTTTTACTGTGTTTACAGAAAAGCGAATTTGATTAAATATGACTTGACTGCTTCTGTTTCAAACACGTCGATGAACAGAATACGAAAGGAGGCAAGTATATCCATTATTGTGTATGAATCATCTTATTTGAATAATTTATTATAAGTTTCCTAAGTACTTCGCTATGTCACAGGTGAGGACCATGCCGCCGAAAGGTTTTTAAAATTCATAAACATATCTGAATATGTGGCAAAACATATTGCACTGCTTCACGATTTTAGTAAAAATTGTGGTAAAACGAAAAATATAATCACTCAGGGCTACGATGGATCTGCAGTTTGGGCTGATAATTTATATGGATTACAGTCTAGACTGTAGAGTGAAAGACATATCCTAGTGCAATGTACGTTCACTGTTTCATAAACTGATTCAATTTATTACTATTTAAAATTGTAGCAATGACATAAGAATACATTTCGAAGAATATTGCTCCATTTTTTCTTTCAATTCAAATAAAAGAAGCAATTATCTACATGAGGATGTAAAGAAACAATCGCCTAAAATGTCTAGCACGTGAAGGAGTTCTGTATCTATTTTGTTGAAAACTGTACATGAGTATTGCAGTGAAGAAGTGGTTCTAGAAGGTAACAGATCCAGACGAGAGATGGGATGAATTAGTCTCGATCACACATTTCACAAAGTAAGATGTCAGTTTCAATTTTCTTTTACTTACCTTCTGGCCCACTTACTGATCGTTCATTTTTTTCGATGTTTATCATGCAGCTTTTGTGCAGATCATCATGTTAATTTTTTTTCCTTTATTAATATTGAATAAGAAGAACGATTAATGGTAGGAGTATCCTGTGATTGACTGCACAGTACCTGCATAACTAGGGAGTCCATAAGGGAATCAAACTCTTTTCTCCGTACTGTTTCTGGTTTGCTGGACGCGACTGCTGCATTTAAGATGAGACAGGGCAGCCGAGTAGCGCAGGTGTGTGCCAAGCATAGGCGGCACTTCGGAGGACCGCTCGGCGAGGGGAATGTGGGAAAGCCGGCCTCTGAATGCAGCCTGCATTCGGCGGCTGGGGCCCGAAAAGTTTCCTTGCAGATGCTGTTGGCCAGCGACAAGTCAGCGCTTAGTAATCGTTTCACGGCAGGCTTTGCATGTTGTGTTAGAAACCATTCCTTGTTGTCCAGAATGCTGGAGCCCTGGCCACAGTGCATTGAGGCACTATTCGACTGGTTTCACGGAAATGGATGTCCTGCAAAGCGGGTATTGGTAGTGAGAGAGCTGCACTGTCGATTTGTGTCTATTATTGGTGCAGCAGCTGTTGCTCAACTACGACTGGCGATTTCTATTGCAATGGCAGATCCTTTTTCTTTCTCCTCATCTGTACCTATGGAGAGACCTGACTGGAGTTTCTGGTAAGAGGCCATCTGCCAGCTCGGACCATGACAGCCTACTTTGCGGCTATGGCATCAACCTCACGCACCTGTTGGGTTCACACTGTACAACTGTTGTACTGGTAAAGTTTCGCTGCTTTAACAAGTAGTGAAATTATGAGTCCTTAACATATCCTCTTGTTGCAGTCTTGTTTATGCAGTGGCCACATTCAGATTCTTGACTGTATGCTCACCTAAACTTCCACACATGTGATCAATTACTCCAACGTGATGGGAAAATCTGTAAGTGTCGATCAGCAGCCCTCCACTTACAGTAGGATGGACTACCAATGTTTATATTCAAGTTAGGATTCCTCTGATTATTCCCAGCCATTAGCCGCATATGTCACTGAAATTTTATCTGCTAATACTGTCATTGGCTACTGTATACCTTTTCCTAATTCACGATATTAATTTTAGTCAGTAAATTTAGTTGTGATATTTCACCATCTTTTTGTTCCTTTAAGGTAAGATAGACTCAATTCCCTTACTGTCTAACTTATTTTGGTGAGGTTATCAAGTGATTCAAATAAATTACATTGCCTATATCAAGCTAGTCAACTCATTACATATCGCACATGGTACACAATTTAACTAAGTGCACAGATTCCATGTGTAATAATATTGATGTGAGAGTTTGGTGGATATCAATGACGTCCTCTTTTATATTGATCTTGTGTAAATCAGGCAGTCATAACTGATCACATCACCAGCCAACTTACGTAATTGGTGACTCCAACCTTAGGATAGAATACCCTCTCCCCCACCTTCCCTCAGATTGTACTGATCGCCGTCAGTAAATCTTCATCACACATTAGAGTTCTATCAATTCTTTTAGTTTTATGGTTGTATTTAGAGCTTGCATGAATTTTACTAAAGTTTGTGTTTTTCATATATCATTTAATTGTGTTCTTGGTTTTGTGGGTTCTGAACCACATCCATGAATTTAGCATCATTGCATTGGTAACTGCGTTGCAAACAAATTCTAGAGAGAAAATTTTGTGACATTTATTTAGTAGATTAGAATGATGTAGCAGACTTGGTATAGCTTGGAGCGAAATAGTTTTTTCTGGGGTTATGCCACCTTTTTTTCTCTTCCTCTCTTTATTGAATGCTGACAAGGAGTAGAGGGAGGTTATTTCGAAGTTAAGGTCAAATAGAATCTTATAAAAACCTTAAATTTGTAATGACAAATCGAAATTTCGCACCGTTATCCTGCAAGTTAGTAAGCATGTTACAAACAGCGTGTAGAATGGCCTGTAGGTGGTAGCATAGCGCAGAAGCACACATGCCGTCGCAGTATCAGTATAAAGATGCCCGCCCCACTTGCGACTTGCACCAGAGAAGAACAGCGTTCTGTTTTTCGGTTTTTGCGTAGTGAAGGTGTGAAGCCTATTGAAATTCATCGACAAATAAAGGTTCAGTGCGGTGATGCATGTCTGTCACAGCAGCAAGTCTACGAATGGAGTAGGAAGTTCGCAAATGGTGTGACTTCTGTGGAAGATGCTCCTCGTCCACGTCAGGCACAACGGGTGGTGACTCCACAGAACATTGCAGCAGTTGAAGCCATATGAAGGAAAACCGCCGAGTGACACTGAATGACATTACAGCACGTTTACAGATTAGTCATGGGTCAGCACACCACATTGTGCATGATGTGCTCCAGTTTTACAAAGTGTCTGCAAGATGGGTGCCATGGCAGCTGACTCCTGAAGTGAGAGAACGACGTGTTGATGCTTGTGAAGAAGTTCTTCGGCGCTCTGAACGAGAAGGTGATGGCTTCCTTGCAAGAATCGTTACTGGAGACGAAACCTGGGATCACTTCCACCAACCGGAAACAAAGAGAGCGAGCAAGGAATGGCGCCATTCCTCATCACCAAAACCAAAGAAATTTCGAACAGAAGCATCAGCAGGGAAGGTTATGCTGACTCTATTTTGGAACGAAAAAGGCGTAATTTTAGAGCATTACATGCCTAGAGGGACCACTGTCATCAGTGCATCATACACAGATCTTCTAAGAAAGCATCTGAGGCCTGCAAACAAATCAAAGAGACGTGGATTGCTGTCAGCAAGTGTCCTTTTGCAACATGACAATGCAAGGCCCCACACTGCTCGTGCAACAGTTGCAACAATCACAGACCTGCATTTTGAGCGTCTTCTTCATCCAACTTACTCACCAGGCCTTGCCCCAAGTGATTTCCATATGTTTGGACCACTCAAAGACGCAATGGGAGGAAAGAAGTTCCGTTCTGAAAAGAGGTACGCCACGCGGTGCATTAGTGGTTGCGCAGGCTACCAAAAGAATTTTTTTCTAAAGGAATTCATGCACTTTGTAAGCGCTGGAGGACTTGCATTGAGCGTGGGGGACATTATGTTGTAAAGTGATACAGCTTTGTACCACTTCTGCACAATAAATAATATTTTAAAAAATATTAATGTTTTCATTTGACTCACCCTCATACTATGGAATACGTAAATAATAGAAACATGGACTTATTTGGGGATGACTTGGTCTGCTTCCCCATAGAGCAGCCTGGCAAAAGTACAAATGACAGCCATTCGGTACCGATAAATGATGAGGTATGGAAACAGGAGCTTCACAGTAGAAACGAGTCTGACGATGAAGACGACTGGAGCCATGTAGAACCTATAGTCACTATTGGAAACGCAGAAAAGAAATAGAAGATAGATTGATAATGTGATGCCAGTGCTACAGCTCTCATGAGCTACGGCTCACATCACCACTTGTAGGTTCCCACTATGGACCACAGCCTGCTCCAGTGATCTCTCTCCTTAGTCAGCTAAAGAAATACACTGACAAAGCAGAAATGGAACGAAAACAGGAGGCAGGAGAACCACAAAAGAAAACAGAACGTGAGGTGAAAGAACTGCAGAAGTAAATAACGGAACACTTGGACGAGCTCGGGGAGAAACTTACCAAAGCACGTAAACTTAGGGCAGAGGCAAAGAAAGATGCGCATTTGCCCGAATAGGGGCAGCAGGACGAAGAAAATCGCTTTTGTTGCCGAAACCACGCAAAACTCGCCAGGTCCGTGGCAAACAAGAGTTCAAAAGCCGTGTAACAAGGACGAAATGCAGTAGAGGTGAGCACCGAAAATATTACCAAAGTGATCAATCGTTTAGCTGAATTTTTGATAACTTTGAGGATGATAACATCGATAATTGGTGCTACAGAGTTGATATACAGAAGTGCAACCCCCATGGTACAGACGATGCCGATGGACTGTGCACACAGCTGTGGGATGCAGGCCACAACATGCGCTGAGTTCAGTGCGTACCCACGCGATCTCATAGTGCCAATGAGAGAGAAAACGCCTGACACATTTTTCGATGGTTTAGATAGATGTGACTGTTGTGTTAGCAGAAGAGCCAACACCGTGTTATGAGTGGAGGCCGAAATGCACGCGTTTTAGCTCACGCAGGCTGGCGTGAGGAGGTAAGAAGCATACTGACGTGAGGTCTGGAACAAGACAAGGAATGAGAATTCAGAAAGCGGATGAAATTAGTTTGATACTTAACTTTAATCCATTAATGATGAACATCGCTCTTGACGCTACATGATTCACCATATTATCTGTTCAGAATATATTCTTGGGGTAATTATACACTCCTGGAAATGGAAAAAAGAACACATTGACACCGGTGTGTCAGACCCACCATACTTGCTCCGGACACTGCGAGAGGGCTGTACAAGCAATGATCACACGCACGGCACAGCGGACACACCAGGAACCGCGGTGTTGGCCGTCGAATGGCGCTAGCTGCGCAGCATTTGTGCACCGCCGCCGTCAGTGTCAGCCAGTTTGCCGTGGCATACGGAGCTCCATCGCAGTCTTTAACACTGGTAGCATGCCGCGACAGCGTGGACGTGAACCGTATGTGCAGTTGACGGACTTTGAGCGAGGGCGTATAGTGGGCATGCGGGAGGCCGGGTGGACGTACCGCCGAATTGCTCAACACGTGGGGCGTGAGGTCTCCACAGTACATCGATGTTGTCGCCAGTGGTCGGCGGAAGGTGCACGTGCCCGTCGACCTGGGACCGGACCGCAGCGACGCACGGATGCACGCCAAGACCGTAGGATCCTACGCAGTGCCGTAGGGGACCGCACCGCCACTTCCCAGCAAATTAGGGACACTGTTGCTCCTGGGGTATCGGCGAGGACCATTCGCAACCGTCTCCATGAAGCTGGGCTACGGTCCCGCACACCGTTAGGCCGTCTTCCGCTCACGCCCCAACATCGTGCAGCCCGCCTCCAGTGGTGTCGCGACAGGCGTGAATGGAGGGACGAATGGAAACGTGTCGTCTTCAGCGATGAGAGTCGCTTCTGCCTTGGTGCCAATGATGGTCGTATGCGTGTTTGGCGCCGTGCAGGTGAGCGCCACAATCAGGACTGCATACGACCGAGGCACACAGGGCCAACACCCGGCATCATGGTGTGGGGAGCGATCTCCTACACTGGCCGTACACCACTGGTGATCGTCGAGGGGGACACTGAATAGTGCACGGTACATCCAAACAGTCATCGAACCCATCGTTCTACCATTCCTAGACCGGCAAGGGAACTTGCTGTTCCAACAGGACAATGCACGTCCGCATGTATCCAGTGCCACCCAACGTGCTCTAGAAGGTGTAAGTCAACTACCCTGGCCAGCAAGATCTCCGGATCTGTCCCCCATTGAGCATGTTTGGGACTGGATGAAGCGTCGTCTCACGCGGTCTGCACGTCCAGCACGAACGCTGGTCCAACTGAGGCGCCAGGTGGAAATGGCATGGCAAGCCGTTCCACAGGACTACATCCAGCATCTCTACGATCGTCTCCATGGGAGAACAGCAGCCTGCATTGCTGCGAAAGGTGGATATACACTGTACTAGTGCCGACATTGTGCATGCTCTGTTGCCTGTGTCTATGTGCCTGTGGTTCTGTCAGTGTGATCATGTGATGTATCTGACCCCAGGAATGTGTCAATAAAGTTTCCCCTTCCTGGGACAATGAATTCACGGTGTTCTTATTTCAATTTCCAGGAGTGTAGTAACTGAATATGGCGCTTTGCTAGGTCGTAGCAAATGACGTAGCTGAAGGCTATGCTAAACTATCGACTCTGCAAATGAGAGCGTATGTAGAGTGAACCATCGCTAGCAAAGTCGGCTGCACAACTGGGGCGAGTGCTAGGGAGTCTCTCTAGACTAGACCTGCCGTGTGGTGGCGCTCGGTCTGCAATTACTGATAGTGGAGACACGCGGGTCCGACGTATACTAACAGACCGCGACGATTTAAAGGCTACCACCTAGCAAGTGTGGTGTCTGGCGGTGACACCACAGTGACAGCCACAGAAGATACGAATTCTCCCATCATGTGGATTTACTCCACATGATGGGCTCAGTGAAATCTCATTGATAGTAAATGATAGCGACGATTGCGAGCGTCAAGAAGTTGAAAGGAAGTGCGAGGTAGAAGAGATAATTAAATAAAATGTGGACTCTGTTCAGAACATTAAACCGAAGGAAATGACAGAACTCAGAGATATGTTGATAGCAAACACAGGTATGTTCTCAGCAAACCTTGGATCCATAGAGAACTTTAGTTACCAATTTAGCGTGACAGAGCACACAAAATTCTTTATGTCCCTTTATACAATGCTGCAGGTGTATCACGACTGAGTAGCAGCAGAGATTTCTAGAATGTAAGCAGATGGGGTTATCAAAGCCATGATGTCTTCATACAGAAGCTCGGCCCATGCTGTCAAACAGAGAGACAGGGCAGTCCAACTCGTTCTCGACTCTCGACAAGTAAACACGATAACTGAACCTGAAACTGACAGACCAGAAAGACAGAAAGAGCTGCTCCAGGACTTCCACAGATTTGTCGAGCAGCGTCTGTCAGATAGAGCTAGAACCCTAATGTCATAAGTAAACTGCATTTCTTGCATGCGGCAGATATTACCTGTTTCGAAGACTGACATTTGGACTGAACACCTCATCTGCGGCCTTCATTAGGGGAATGCATGGCATCGTAAGTGATTTCCTGAAGGAACGAGTCACCGCATACATCGGTGACCTGCTGATAGCAGAGAAAACGTTATGAGAACATAATCCAGTACTGAAAGAAGTTCTTAAAACATACAAAGAACATGAGGTTAGAGTGAACATCGATAAATCGTTTCAGGACTACCAGCGTGAAATTTATAAGACATGTCATTAACAATGATGGGATGTTTCCAAACCCTATAAAATAGGGGCCATAGAAAAAGCTTCGTGTCTGACTACCAAGTGACAGCTGCACGGATTCCACGATGTCTTATATTTTTATCAGAACTTCATCCATACAAACAATTTGAGAAGCCCTCATTTTACTGAACTCATAGGCAAGAAAACACTGTGGGTATGGGTTGAAGAAGCATAAAAACCAATTCAGGTGTTGAAGTTGGCGCTGCTTCAAGCGCTGACACTGTCGCACCTAATGCTTGCAGTCTTCTACACAGGGAGCAAGGAGTATACATTCTGGTGCCTGTGCTTACCGGACCATCTAATAGTTATTGTCACCTTGGAGCTCGGAAATGTTACTTGAAGTTGCAGACCCAAGCCCACATCAGCAATAGGGAGTGGTGGATCCTTTGCATTCTGTTGGTGTTCAGGCCATGCCAAAAGGAAAAGCACACCACCACAAGCATGCAGGCACTCCTCTACACCATTGTGCTACAGACCTCATGGGGCCTCCATCTTGCACATACAGAGGGTACTGTCACATATTTCTCTTTGTGGAGTTTATGTCTAAATTTGTCATGCTGGCACTTCTCAAGAAAGCGACAGCATTGATAGTGAAGTATGTTTTAAGTAACGATTTCCTGCCTCAAATGGGCCATGTCGAGAAGATTATCTCGAACAGTTTACAGTTCTGCTCGGCGAGTTGGAAACAAGTGTTGAGGAAACAAGACTGAACCTGCATTTATCTTCTCCCACCATCCTAGTTCCAACACTGCGGAACAGCTTATGAAGGAACTAGTTTACCTCTGCAGGATCTTTTGTAGTAAACAACACATGACATGGTACATCTTCCTGCAAGACTTTCAGGAGACAATGAATGAGGTGCCGCACATTGGGACACAACTTGCACCCCTGACAGTGTTACGAAGCGGCAACCAAAGGACTTCAGCAGAATGGTGACTCCCCACCCCCCCGAAGGTGATGGAAGTAACACGAGAAAGTTGTGGAGGAACCACTCCCTAGAATTCAAACAGTGGTACACAGAAGGAAGATCAGAGCTAACAAGATGACACGAGTGCACATGTTCCACACTGGATACAAAGTCCTTGTCAAATCCTTCTGCCTATCAAATAATTTATTTATTTATTTATTCATTTATTTATTGTTCCGTGGGACCAAATTAAGGAGAGGTCTCCATGGTCATAATATAAAATAGCAGTGCCACAAGATCTTCACTGTGTGTAACGGGCCTTTCCGTGTACACAGAATTGTAGATGCGAATATGGTGGAATTAGACTTGCAGAATACAATGAAGTCAATCGCCCTACACCACATTTGCCATATGAAGCATTTCGTAGAACAGTTTGTCTCTAGAGTAAAGTCTCACTGTTAGTATTAGAACTTGTTATGTGTGTTTGTTTTGTATGTGTATGAATGTAAATAAGAGGTGTTGAAAAGAGTACTTGTGTTATTTTTATTTGTCATTGTCACATTATTATCTTAGTTCTGCCAGAGGGTTGTTTGTTAGAGAAGAGATCTGAAATGTGTTGATGTCACAACTTCAAGTTTGGATTTATCTTTGTCGCGCTGATCTATTTCTTACTGCCTTTCTGACTGCCACATGGGTGCAGTTGCCTTTGTGTTCTGGTTGGGGGAAATTGTCTTCTGGCATTTGCATACGCTGGCCGGCCTTTTGTCTCTTGTGGCGTTGTGGGTTACTTACTGCTTTCAAGAATAGTCTTGACAGTGTGCAGACACACCCTTGTTGCATTGCGCTAATCTCCTGTGTAGTCTGAGTGGCAAGTACCTCAGTGTAGCGCCATCTTAATTGTGGAGTGTATTTGAGGTGTATAGTCATGTCTGAGTTGCGTGTGCTCAATTCGACTTATGTATAATGCTAAGATGCCCTCCGAGCCCACCCACGCCGCCAGGCATTGGATAATTCTCTTGAGATTTGGGTGTTTTGCGTCACCATCATGTTTTGTCATATATATATATATATATATATATATATATATATATATATATATATATATATTTGTGTGTGTGTGTGTGTGTGTGTGTGTGTGTAACCTCATCATGGAGCGTCGATGACGAGGAGTAGTAAGGAACATCCCCACAACAAAACTAAGACACAGGTCCAGGTTAGGCTAAAGTAGTACTAGAAATTTCTGGTTCTCTGTTGACATAGTTCTTCTTACTATTGTGAAATTTTGGAGTTCCGTTCTGTTTGTCTGCACAAACACTGTGCACGTTAACTGACTTACATTGGGGAATTCCAGAGTCACAACCAGGTATAGCCGACGTGATTGCAAGGATGTCTGACTTCAGTACATGACACATGAGAGTCAGTGTGAGACAGCAGCTCACACTACATCTCCCTGAGGAGTGTGGAACAACCTTTCCCAACTAGGCTGGTGTGGCAACTTTTATGTGGTCATTAAGGATCAGAAAATTTCGTTTCATGCAGTATAGTATTTTCTGTGGGCACAACCTTTTTTTGTTCCATCAGTACATCATACTAACAAGGAAATCTGTGCAGATGTTATTATTATCTGTGCAGATATTATTATAAGAGTCGAGGGACATGAAAGGGAAGCAGTGGTTGGGAAGGGAGTGAGACAGGGTTGTAGCCTCTTCCCGATGCTATTCAATCTGTATATTGAGCAAGCAGTAAAGGAAAAAAAAGAGAAATTCGGAGGAGGTATTAAAATCCAGGGAGAAGAAATAAAAACTTCGCGGTTCGCCGATGACATTGTAATTCTGTCAGAGACAGCAAAGGACTTGGAAGAGTAGTTGAACGGAATGGATAGTATCTTGAAAGGAGGATATAAGATGAACAACAACAAAAGCAAAACGAGGATAATGGAATGTAGTCGAATTAAGTCGGTTGACGCTGAGGGAATTAGATTAGGAAATGAGACACTTAAAGTAGTAAAGGAGTTTTGCTGTTTGTGGAGCTAAATAATTGATGATGGTCGAAGTAGAGAGGATATAAAATGTAGACAGGCAATGGCAAGGAAAGCGTTTCTGAAGAAGAGAAATTTGTTAACATCGAGTATAGATTTAAGTGTCAGGAAGTCGTTTCTGAAAGTATTTGTATGCAGTGTAGCCATGTATGGAAGTGAAACATGGACGATAAATAGCTTAGACAAGAAGAGAATAGAAGCTTTCGAAATGTGGTGCTACAGAAGAATGCTGAAGATTAGATGGGTAGATCACATAACTAATGAGGAGGTATTGAATAGGAGTGGGGAGAAGAGAAGCTTGTGGCACAACTTGACTAGAAGAAGGGATCGGTTGGTAGGACATGTTCTGAGGCATCAAGGGATCACCAATTTAGTATTGGAGAGCAGTGTGGAGGTTAAAAATCGTAGAGGGAGACCAAGAGATGAATACACTTAGCAGATTCAGAAGGATGTAGGTTGCAGTAGGTACTGTGAGATGAAGGAGCTTGCACAGGATAGAGTAGCATGGAGAGCTGCATCAAACCAGTCTCAGGACTGAAGACCACGACAACAACAACAAAAATTATTCACTCAGGCGTTATTCATCCTGTGTATTTCTGTATGTGTTCTCGAGAATATTTACAGGTGATCCAGATGACATAACCACGATGGACAGCTCAAAGAGTAGTGGTAGTTGAGGTTCTCTCTCTCTGTCTCTCTCTCTCTTCTCTGTCTTCTCTCCCTCTCTCTCTTGCACACACACACACACACACACACACACACACACACACACACACACACAGACATACACACAAAGAAAGGAGAGATTTAGACCATAAGTAGGCTAGGACTAGGCAGAAGTTCTCTTTTCTTTCTCTGACTACATTTACTTTGCATATTAGGTGTAATCATGTTTTCTTTTACTGTAGTAGTTTCTTATATGTTAGGACATAAGAATAAATCGTAGTAATTCACGGTTAAGGGTAATTCTATGACCACATCAAGCATAAGGGCACGCCAATAATTGTAAAGTAGTTGAGAAGGGGTGTAGCTTCTTGTATTAGTGTAATTCCATGTAAATTTTTCATTTTAGGTATTAAGTTATATTTTTTCCGGTATTGTGGAATTTGTAAGCAGAGGCACAGTATCATTCAACTTAAAAACATGCTTATAAATGTCACTTTTCAAATATCATTTTAATATATCAATTTGTATTGTCATATTGGTACTTTGTTAATCGGAAACGACGCCCTTCTTCAGATATGATTTGCAGTTTGTAAAAGTTGTGAATTGCGCATCAGTGGTCTTTGTATGAGGACTGTACAGGCGCAGTTTGTGGAACAACAAGCGAGAGGCTGACATGCTGATTCCCTAGGTGCACAGGCAGGAGACCATGCCCAAGAAAGGGGTTGTGTCGCCCGTCTGCCAGCAGGGTGGAGCAGCGGCCCAGCCACATTCTTACTGCCTCAGGGATCTGCAGGTAGGCCAGGCAACTGTCGTCAAACGCAACTCTCATTCTCTCCACAGTGGGATGGGGGCAGTCCTCCAGCAGACGGGTATCTGCTAATAAACACAGGCCTGCAAGACAACCAGCTGGCTCACCAGGTGGTGATGTCAGACATGTGGCACATCCACAAAGAGAGCCTTGTGTCACATGCCATAGAGTGTGCATCAACCATGGGCCATCCAGACGTGCCACCTACGCGCAACAAGATGTGCCACGTGGTCCAACCACATCCACGCCAGCCTGTTGGAAAGATGTCTGGTGTCACACATGCCAGCAACCCACCCTGATGGTCCACATGTTGGCGTAGTCTGTGTGACTGCTTGCATTCAAACCTGCCAGGGGCACCACAAACTCTATGAGATACGCCTCCTGGTACTACCAAAGGCACATCAGCCTACAGTGCAGACATCAAGCATCTTGCATCCCGTCAAACGCCTGCCACACCCACTGGATCATGAGTGGATCTAGTCGTATGGCTGCCCACAGCTTCACCACTGAAACACACCTCCACATCGACACAAGCACTTGAACAGGTTGCACATGAGGAGATTATGCATGTGTCGTCTGCCTGTGTTGTGAAGTGTCTTGTGTGGAGAGAATTTGCTCAACAGCAACTTAGGTTAAGTCAAACACTACCTATTCACATGTAAATATCAGTTATGCAACTTTTTATATGTATAGATTTTTTTGCGACTCTTATTTTCTCATGTCTTTTTAATGCATAAATTGGTCAGTCTTATGAGTCAACTGAACAACTGCTCTGAGGGCTTCATCCAAATAAAATATAATATCAGTCATATTCATTGACTAAAACTTCATAACTGATGGTGTTATTAGCCCAAGTGTATTTTAGCTGTTGTTGCAGGAGTATATCTGTTTACTCGCATTATGTTGGTAATCCTGTTTTCAAGTACACACTGAATCACATTGTTTTGACATTGGGTTCCCAGACAACAATTACACATTCATGTCATTAATGTTTGTACACAAACCTCTTTTAAATTACTTGCTCTTTATAGAGAAAGCAATACCATTCTGATTGATTGATAGCTGTCATTTCATAGATTTTATTACACTATTTTATTTTATTTTTTGATATCCACAAAAAAGAGTGGTCAGTGACCTCCAGCTACTCCTATAAACAATTCCTTTAATTACTTTTTATGAACTGAGTTACAATAGCCAATATGAAAGCTTACATATACACAACCTTTTTTTTTTTTTTTTTTTTTTTTTTTTGCACCGCACTTGTATTAGTTACCATATGTCATGGCGTTTTCCTTGTGCAGCTAAACAACTACGTTTTCTATGTGAATGAATGGTTCGTGTATGTTGCCTAATAGTACATGCTCCAAGTGAGAAAGAAAATGAATGGGCAATAGGTCATGTCTTCACCTCTCTTTCTTTCTCTTTGTTTAGGGATACCAAACATATGTGGTCACTTTTCACATTAGGAGGAATATCCTTTGCAAGGAATTCCCCTCTGTCTTCAGTAAATGTCTGTGTAAGTGTTGACGTTTGAGAAACCATGTGGTATAAGATATTTAAAATGGCGACAACCAGTACAGCCTTCAGCCCAGTGCTCAGCTGTCCTGTGACTGTCAGAGAGAATGTGAATTTGTATGTGGGTTTCCTTGCGAATGTGGAGTGTTGAAGAGATATTACTTTCAAGTTGACTGTGTGACAGGCAAAATTCGCATCCCCTTTTTTTCTCCTCTTGCTTCCTGAGGCCGTTACAATGTTTTTCTCAGATGTTTTCCTTGTATTGTGTCACACTATTCCTTGCTCTAAGTGAGGCATAAACAGCGCAAAAATCTATTGTGAATGGGGGCAATGAAAGATGACAAGCCTTCTCGTCCGTCCATTACCGCTGGAAGACCCATCAGGCCCTTCTCTTTACATTTTTTCCGTGTTCATCATACAAATTTTGTCGAGATCATCATGTTAAAATTGTTTCGTTTATTTATATTAAATGCGAAAGATGATTAGTGGTGGGTGTGTCCTGTGATAGACCACACTGTACCTGCATGTCTTGGGATGCAAATGATTGCATTTATGTTGAGGTATGGCAGCCGAGGTGCGCAGGTGCATGCCAAGGATAAGCGGTCGCCTTCCTGGAATGACCGGTCGACGAGGACAATGGGGAGAAGCGGGCTCCTGATGCAGCCTGTGTTGGGCATCTGGGGGCCACATGATTTCCTTATAGATGCTGCTGACCAGCACCAAGCTGGCACCTAGAAAAATCGTTTTACGGCAGGTTCTGCGTGATTTGTTAGAATCTGTCTTCTGTTTTGTGGAAACCAGGAGTCCTGGACACATAGCTTTCAGGCATCGTTCGTACTGCTTCACAGAAATGCATGTCCTGCACAGGGGCATTGGTAGTGGAAGAGCTGGGATCTCGGTTCATGTTTATGATTGATGCAGCAATTGTTGTTCAGCCATGATTGCTGGAGATTCCTTGTCTGCACATCTGGCTGAAAACTTATATTGTGGTTGCAGATCAAACCATATGCTGATCAGAGGTCATCTGCCGGCTCGGATCATAGCAGTCCACTTTGCAGCTTTGGCATCATCCTCACACAGCCTACGACTTCACATCCTATGACTTCTGTACTGATAGGGCTTTGTTAAGGCTTTGCTGCTTCAGGTAGTAGGTAAATTACAGGCCAATAACCTGCCCTCTCATTGCAGCCTTGTTTATACGGTGGCTATATTCAGGTTCTTGACTGCATACTCATCTAATCTTCCACGTATGTGATCAATCACTCAGACGTGACAGGCAAATCTGTATGTTACTTTCAGCAGCCCTCCACTCACAGTAGGTTGGACCACCAATACCTTATTTAAGTTAGAATTCCTGTTGTTATTCTGAGCCACCCAGTTGCATATGTGCCTGAAATTTTACACGCTATTAGCCACTGTCATTCGATATTGTATACCTTTTCTAAATTAATGACCTTGATTTTATTCAAAAAATCTAGCTGTGATATCGTACTACCTTCTTATTCCTGTAAATCATCATGGACTCACTTCTCTTATCACATCACTTATTTTAATGGCGCTATCAAGTGATTCAAATAAATTACATCATGTATGTCAAGCTAGTCAGCTTTTAGGTGTCACTGAGGATTCCAAAATTCAACTAAGCATACGGATACCATGTGAAACAGTACTAATATGAAACCTCTTGTGTTGGAATTATGTAAAACAGGCAGTCATGATCTGAGAAGACCACAGTCTAATCTACATACTTTTGCACCTATTTTCTTTCTCACTGATGCTTATTTAATATGTTGAAAGATAAATTTCACAACATTGAGTAATGTATAACAAAAGTTAATGAATTCAACTAAATGATGAAAACCAAATGTCATGAGTTTGAAAGACCATGGAAAAAGCATTGATGACCAGCAGGCGGTGGATGAAGCAGTAACTAAATGTTCTAGGAATGACGCCGCTGTCAATCTGGGAAATAGAGTCTGTTGATGCAGCAGTTTCAAGGCAGACTCAGTAACTTGGAGATCGTTATTTTTTAAACTATTAAATGTACATAATTTTGGTCAATATTAAGAGTAATTCATTAAAGTTTAAGGACACAGCTAGAAGTTATGTATATTTCAGGAAAAATGTGTGAGTGTCATGAAAGTGCCGAAGATTTGTTGAAATTTATTACATAAAATTGTCTTCAAACAGCATACTGTGAAATAACTTAACTCTATAAACTTGTTTTGACAACTCAAGGAAACAGTACCTCAGTTGACAGACATTTTTTAGTCATGAAATGGATAAGAAATTATGTACTTATTTCACAAACTGAAGAACAGCTTCCATACTTACCCCTACTGTTGATTGGAAAGGATCTGAGGCCGATTTTTACAACAGGGCGACAAAAATATAATCGAAGAAGGAAAGGGGTGCTCAGCTATGTTATATATAATTAAATGTAAGGTAATTTAAAGATGACATTTCATTCTGTTATTCTTGCTTAACCTGAAGGAAGAAATCATTACACACCACTGACAAAAACACAATATTTCTCCAAATTATGTTTTGCAGAAGAGAGAGTTTTAAAACACAAATGTAATTTGCAGACATGGAAAACACCAGCAGGAGTTTCCAACCCCATCAAGATGATTACGATACATCACAAATATTTTCATACAATATGATTTGAATGATGATAACTTATAGCTTTGAGAGGAATCTTGTAATACCATAAAATACTGATTAGCAAGATACTCCTTCAAAGCCAGGTCAAACCAATTTCCCTTTAAACTTTTTATATACTAAAGAAGTCTGTTAAATAATTTGATCTCCATGTGATAAGGGCTGATGTCAGCACCTTTTGAGCTATGCCTTGTCAGGTGATATTCAGATTATAATCCAGTGTTAGAGCTACGTAAATCTTTGTATACTATCCTACTGCTCAAGCCTTAAATTAGTTCTACAGTTTTAGAAATGTATTGCCAAGAGTTGCGGAAGAAAATCAGGAATTCACCTGTCCCGTATCCCAAGTAGCATAAGAAGAGATACAGCAGTTTATGGCAACAAGAGCTACTGAACAGAGTAACCAAAGATAGCAGCCATGAATATTGACACCAAACAATAGGAGGTAATAAAGAACGTCGAGGAAGTGGTTTATCGATATTTGTCACCAGCCTCTGCCCATAGGTGAATGCGTCAGCAGAAATGGACTCAGCCAAGTTGGCTATATGCCACAGCTACACTATGTGATCTGAAGTATCTGGACACCCCCAAAAACATTCGTTTTTTCATATTAGGTGCATTGTGCTGCCATCTACTGCCAGGTACTCCATATTAGCGACCTCAGTAGTCATTAGACATCGTGAGAGAGCAGAATGGGGAGCTCCGTGGATCTCACGAACTTTTAACATGGTCAGGTGATTGGGTGTCACTTGTGTCACACGTCTGTACACGAGATTTCCACACTGTTAAACATCCTTAGGTCCACTGTTTCCGATGGGATAGTGAAGTGGAAACGTGAAGGGACACGTACAGCACAAAATCATAGAGGCCAACCTCGTCTGTTGATTGACAGACTGCCGACAGCTGAAGATGGTCGTAATATCTAATAGTCAGACATCTATCTAGACCATCAAACAGGAAATCCAAACTGTATCAGGATCCATTACAAGTACTATGGAGCTGAGAAAACTTGGATTTCATGATCGAGTGGCTGCTCATAAGCCACACATCACGCCGGTAAATGCCAAACGATGCCTCGCTTGGTGTAAGGAGTGTAAATATTGGACGATTGAACAGTGGAAAAACGTTGTGTGGACTAAAGAATCACGGTACACAATGTGGCGATCCAATGGCGAGGTGTGGGTATGGCGAATGCCTAGTGGAAGTCATTTGCCAGCGTGTGTAGTGCTAACAGTAAAATTTGGAGGTGGTGGTGTTATGGTGTGGTCGTGTTTTTCATGGATGAGGCTTGCACCCCTTGTTTTGCGTGGCACTGTCACAGCACAGGCCTACATTGATGTTTTAAGCACCTTCTTGTTTCCCACTGTTGCAGAGCAATTCAGGGATGGCATTTGCATCTTCAGCACGATCGAGCACCTGTTCATAATGCACGACCTGTGGCGGAGTGGTTACACGACAATAGCGTCCCTGTAATGGACTGGCCTGCACAGAGTCCTGCCTTGAATCCTATAGAACACCTTTGAGATGTTTTGGAACGCCGACTTCGTGCCAGGCCTTACCAACCGACATTGATACCTCTCCTTAGTGCAGTGCTCCGTGAATAATTGGCTGCCATTCCCCAAGAAAGCTTCCAGCACCTGATTGAACGTATGCCTGCGAGAGTGGAAACTGTCATCAAGGCTAAAGGTAGGCCAACACCATACTGAATTCCAGCATTACCGATGGAGGGAGTCACGAACTTGTAAGTCATTTTCAGCTAGGTGTCTGGATACTTTTCATAACATTTGTATCAAACGACAATACAGTATATGACCAATGCAGATACAGCCAACTCCTCCATATCCCACCGAAAATAGATATTTGAAGATAAGTGATAACATCCCGGTATGTTTCCAATGTGGACGTCCTGAATAAACTGTACAGTACTGTAGAGAAATAATAATAGTGTGCGATGATTGCTTCACTGTCAGACGCCACCATCACACCAGTTAACTGCAGACGACTGCAGTCAACCTGTGGGATGAAGTCCACCACCATACTCTAGATGATGCCACTCCCCAACACACCATAGCCATTCCCTATCGCTGTATAGAGCTAGAGCTGCCACCCACCTGCCTAGACAACAGGTCTAGGAAAACTGAGCGGCGTCACCATCTGTGGAGGTAGGACTGCCACAGATGAAAATCCTTCATGGACAACAGTCAGCAAGATGTCAGGCTATCAACAACCAATCTTTCCAGGTTTCTTTCGTGTAACGTCGATTGCTTACCATTATCAGCTAAAGATGACTGTTTCACTATAAAAAAAAAGCAGTTGCACTGGAAGTCACAAATGGAAACTACGTATAGGTGACAGGAACGTCTACGAGGGTTGTTTTTTAAGTAAGGGCCGTTTTTATTTTTAAAAAAAGATACAAATACTTTTGTAAAAAAACTTTTTTTTTCTGATTCTACACACTTTTACCTATTTTCTACATAGTTGCCTTGTTTATTTAAGCACTTGTCATACCGTACAACTACGTTTTTAATTCCCTCTTCAAAGAATTCGGCCGCCTGCTCCGACGGCCAAGAGTTCACGACCGCTTTCACTTCATCGTCGTCATTGAAGCACTGCCCGCCAAGATGGTGTTTCAGGTACTGGAAAAGGTGAAAATCGCTAGGAGCAAGGTCGGGGCTGTATGGTGCATGGTCCAAAACTTCCCAGCCAAAAGAATCAATCAAATCCTGAGTCTTTTGAGAGGTGTGAGGCCTAGCGTTATCGTGAAGGAGCAAAACTCCTTTTGTCAGCATGCCGCGCCTTTTGTTTTGAATTGCTCTGCAGAGCTTCTTTAGAGTTGCACAGTAGGCATCTGAGTTGATTGTCGTTCCTCGTGGCATAAAGTCCACTAGCAAAACACCGCGCCGGTCCCAGAACACAGTTGCCATAATCTTGTGCTTTGACAGCGTCTGTTTGGCTTTGACCTTGACGGGTGAGGTTGTGTGTCGCCATTCCATCGATTGTCGCTTGCTTTCTGGAGTGATATGGGATACCCATGTTTCATCTCTAGTGACAATTTGACTCAACATGTCATCCCCTTCTTCCTCATAACGAATCAAAAAGTCCAATGAAGTGGAAAATCTCTTCCCTTTGTAGTCCTCTGTGAGGAGTCTGGGTACCCACTGAGAACACAGTTTCTTAAAGCTTAGGTTTTCAGACACAATTTTGTACAAAACCGATCTTGAAACTTGTGGAAATTCCAAAGAAAGAGTGGAAATTGTGAATCTTCTGTCCTCAGGAATCTTTGTTTCGACTGCAGCCACCAAATCATCAGTGATCACAGAGGGCTGGCCTGAGCGTTCTTCGTCATGGACGTTTTGACGGCCATTTTTAAACTCTCTAACCCATTGACGCACTTTACCTTCACTCATTGCATTCAAGCTATAAACTTCTGTTAACTGACGATGAATTTTTGCAGCTGATAGGCTTCTCGCGGTCAAAAAACGTATCACTGACCGTATCTCACACGCGGCGGACAATTCAATAATCGTAAACATTATAAAGTAGCACAGCGATGCGTACACGTCAGCTACAGAGCTGCAACTTGCATCAGTGTGAACGGGAAGGATGCCGGTAAGTGGCGCGGTGGCTTGTTGCGGCGTCCGCACGAACTACGGGACTATACGCGCGAACGGCCCTTACTTAAAAAACAACCCTCGTATTGGAGGAAGAACTGTCAATGACAGAAAACACCTCTTGGACTCTGTCATTTTAACAGAATGTAGTCATAGGGCTTCTCGCAGGCATCACAAGCAGTCATAGACTGTGGAAGGTCAGAGCACCAGATTGACAAACCTGTTCCAAGCACACATAGCAAAGATTGCTGCAGACAGTTGTTTGCTGTTGAAGATGTTATTATCCCACCGTCATTAGCGAGACAAGTCCCAGTCAGCAACCTAGATGCTTTGTTGAACTGTGAATCTGTTGTCGACTGCAAAAAGCTATTCGTGCTCACGAAGGAAATCTGTGTACCAGCGACATCTACATCTACATCTACATCTACATGATTACTCTGCAATTCACATTCAAGTGCTTGGCAGAGGGTTCATCGAACCACGAACATACTATCTCTCTACCGTTCCATTCCCGAACAGCGCGCGGGAAAAACGAACACCTAAACCTTTCTGTTCGAGCTCTGATTTCTCTTATTTTATTTTGATCATCATTCCTACCTAAGTAGGTTGGGCTCAACAAAATATTTTCGCATTCGGAAGAGAAAGTTGGTGACTGAAATTTCGTAAATAGATCTCGCCTCGACGAAACACGTCTTTGCTTTAAAGACTTCCATCCCAACTCGCGTTTCATATCTGCCACACTCTCTCCACTATTACGTGATAATACAAAACGAGCTGCCCTTTTTTGCACCCTTTCACCCTTCCACAATCACAAATATTGCATATGGACTAGGAGAACTTTGGATCACTAGCTGCCATGAGCACCCACCACTCATCCCTGAAGATATAGGCTTAGGAATAGCCAAACAACTCCAGGAACGGCAGCTTACTGTCATTAACGAAGGAATGTGCTCTGCTACCACCACAAACAATGCAATGGAGGAAGCTACTGTCGAACTGCCAATAGGATCTGAACTGAGTAAGGAAAAGTGTTAGCCATTCTGCGCCAGTTTTCTGGTGTTATCAAATACAGAGTGTAGAAAAGACAGATCAACTGATCCATGGTAAAATACCATATCAACAGTGAGGACCATCCATCAATTAGCCATTGCTTATATAGGGCGTCACCAGCTGAATGGCGGATAATCTAGGAGGAAGTGGAGAAGATGTTGCAAGATGGCATTATTGAAATCTCAGAAACTCCTTGGTCCTCTCATGTGATCTTTGTGAAGAAAAATGATAACATATGGCGCTTCTGCATCGACTACTGCTGACTGAACAAACTCACAAAAAAGATGTCTATCCATTACGGCACACTAATGATAACTTACACTACGTGAAATGCGAGAAGTATGTTTCAACTATGAACATGCAGACAAGCTATAGCCAAATCAAGGTTGACATGACTGGTTAGGGAAGGACTTGCTTCATAATTGTTGATAGCCCTGTGAGTTCCAAGTTATGCTGTTTAGACTATGTAATGGTCCAGCCACCTTCGAATGTATGATGGACAACACTCTTAGATGAACACACTGGATGACACTGTCGTTTTTTCGAAGACGTTCGAAGAACTTATAAGCTACCTGGAAACCACACATAAGTGTTTTGAGATTGCAGGTATCCGCTTGAATGCGATAAAATAACAATCTTGGGACATTTAGCGAATGGTGATGGAATCCATCCTGATCGTTAGAAAACAGGAGCAGTCATAGGTTTCTAAATTTGAGGCACATTCGTCATGTGAGAAGTATTCTTGGAATGTGCTGCTACCACCGGCGATTCGTAAGGGACCTCTGAGCCAAGATATATTCGTTGCAAGAACTACTGGGGTGAGGTGAATTTGTATGTGCAGCTGTACGCTATCTGGCGGCTCCAGGGCGTAGAGCGCGCCACAGCCAGTCCAGCAAAGCAGCTGATATGACCCTGCACAGGTACGAAGATGGTAAATGTTGCCAGAAACGAAAAGATTCCCAGTGCAAGGATTTTGGACGGCAGTTGCTCACTTAGCTGAAGAATAAATGATACACCAGAAAAGGTGGGGTGTCAGACAGTCTGAAATATGACTACTTAAGATTCTTAGAAATTATTAAGAAATCACACTTACATTGTAAGGTAAATCTGAAAACATCTCAGTAAAATGAACTGCATCCAGTGAAACAATAATATTTTCAATATCTTAAAAACTACAGAAGTTAATAATTTACAATGAGTAAATATTGTCACAATGAATCTTTGAATTGACAACTTTTGAAACCTTCATGCAATTTCAACAAATGGTTTGTCAGATGACAAAATTGCACTGTAGCTATCACGCCTGAAAGCTATGTATCTATAACTATTTTATTTATTGATTTATTATATTTTTATACGTATCTTTTTCTTTACGGAAATATTTGTCAGAACATCGTACTCTTCACAATAACAAGCAACTGAATGAAGCATGAATACCTCATATCTTGTTGCACTTGATCATTTATTTAAGCAAGATTTTACTGTTCTGCTACTAAATTTATTTACATATGATTACTATTGATATTAAAATCGGTGGTAATTTAGGTAGTGGTCAATCGCATTTGTTAGCTGATACCACTTGTGAAAAGACCACTAAAAACACTTCTATCAAGCAGATGTAAGTACTTGTTTAAAAACTATTTAAGAACACTTTGTTGTAATTTAACATGAACGCTATTGCACAAGAATGCTGACTTCTTTATTTATGAAAAAATATTTATATTTGTTGTGAATGTTCTGAGTGTAACCAAATATTAACAACATTTGTTTATTTCAAAATTGCTGTAATATATTAGTTTAGTGCAGAAAGTGGTCACATTGAGTTAAAATGATTTCAGTAGAACGTAAGAAGATGTATTTTTGGTGAGGATGGCTTCCAAACAATGAGAGTTGGACTGCGACAGAACAGTGGTGGAGTCAAATGGAGACAGGCATGTTTGAGTAGTGTGCTCAAGGGAGTCATGCAGGACGTTTTACGTGGAGACTTGATGCAAGGCAGCCTATCTGTTGTAACATGAATTATTTGGTCGTAGTGGTGATTGATTCTGGGTGGTGAAGGGAGGTACAGTTCTTTAACTTTTGAAGGGTCTCAAATTGTAGCAAGTTCTGAATGTGTTCCAGTGCAGAACACTTTTCTGCTTGCATTACGGAATTGAGAATAGACAGAATGTGAGTTTCTACTCGTTATCTCTCATGTGGTGTTGTATAAATTGTCGTTCTGAGCTGTGAATTATTTTGAACTGGTGCATGTTACACGTATTGTGATCACAGTGTGTCTTCGATGACTATTTAGTTTGGTGATTTTGCTACCATTCTCATAACGCTTTCAGTGCAACTTTATTGCATTTAATAAGATTGTTTTCTGTCTGTATTATTTACAGATATCGTAGAGTCACTTTCTGTATATCGAAAACTTACTTTCTTGAATAAACATTATTCAACAGAATTCTCTGATGTCCTCTATGTCATTACTGACGTTGGAATAGAACCCTTTTTATAACTTGTTCATTTATCTTTTATTTAATATTTATGTCTATTTTATTAATTCGCAATTCTAGTCAGTGCAGAGACTATTTGACTGCAGGATCCCAGCTTCTGATTATTAATTGCAGCGAGGTAGCTGCTGGGCATGAAAGCAGATATGTTCAGCTCGAACCTATGACATTATTGAGGGATTATTTTTTAAAACAGAAACATGCGTATTCCGACTACCTAATGTGCTAGCACCACCAGGTAAAGTCGTAATTAGTTTACTCATATGGAATGCTGGTTGGGAAGCTACTCAGCGGAATATCCATTAGGTAACATCTCAACTGTTACTACTGTGTGGTGCAGTTTACTGCTGCGTGGGCTGTCCTGGTTTCGCAATCCTCTTGTATGTCTGTTACTATGACTCACATGTCGCCACATGGTGGCTACCGACTTGCTGCTGTTAAAGCAACACTCCATGGGTGCTTACACACTATTTTCAATTACTCTTGCCAAAGACTTATAACTGCAACTCCAAGACTGGGTAGGGGCACTGCATTGCACCCGTCCACTGGGAATACCTGCTCTCTCAGGTCTTGCACTGGTCTGGTTCCCTATTGTAATTACTTCAGCCCTCAATCTGCAAAACAAATACACGTGACACTAAATTAGTTAACTATTATGCAAATTGCTACATTAATTTCTGACTCTGTAAATCTAACTTCATCCCTCGGTCAGGCAATCCTATCTACAGGAACTTTTTTCCCAATACTGTGCCATATGCTGCAACAATTGCTCTTCAGTAATCCACTCCTCCTGAAGGGTCGTCGAGCAGATGCGCAAAACTATAGGCCTATATCTCTAACATCGATCTGTTGTAGAATTTTAGAACATGTTTTTTGCTCGTGTATCATGTCATTTCTGGAAACCCAGACTCTACTCTGTAGGAATCAACATGGATTCCGGAAACAGCGATCGTGTGAGACCCAACTCGCTTTATTTGTTCATGAGACCCAGAAAGTATTAGATACAGGCTCCCAGGTAGATGCCATTTTCCTTGACTTCCGGAGGGCGCTCGATACAGTTCCACACTGTCGCCTTATAAACAAAGTAAGAGCCTACGGAAAATCAGACCAGCTGTGTGGCTGGATTGAAGAGTTTTTAGCAAACTGAACACAGCATGTTGTTCTCAATGGAGAGACGTCTACAGACGTTAAAGTAACCTCAGGCGTACCACAGGGGAGTGTTATAGGACCATTGCTTTTCACAATATATATAAATGACCTAGTAGATAGTGTCGGAAGCTCCATGCGGCTTTTCACGGATGATGTTGTAGTATACAGAGAAGCTGTAGCATTAGAAAATTGCAGCGGAATGCAGGAAGATCTGCAGCGGATAGGCACTTGGTGCAGGGAGTGGCAACTGACCCTTAACATAGACAAATGTAATGTATTGCGAATACATAGAAAGAAGGATCCTTTATTGTATGATTATATGATAGCGGAACAAACACTGGTAGCAGTTACTTCTGTAAAATATCTGGGTGTATGCGCACAGAACGATTTGAAGTGGAATGATCATATAAAATTAATTGTTGGTAAGGCGGGTGCCAGGTTGAGATTCATTGGGAGAGTCCTTAGAAAATGTAGTCCATCAACAAAGGAGGTGGCTTACAAAACACTCGTTCGGCTTATACTGGAGTATCGCTCATCAGTGTGGGATCCGTACCAGGTCGGGTTGACAGAGGAGATAGAGAAGATCCAAAGAAGAGCGGCGCGTTTCATCACAGGGTTATTTGGTAAGCGTGATAGCGTTACGGAGATGTTTAGCAAACTCAAGTGGCAGCCTCTTCAAGAGAGGCGCTCTGCATCGCGGTGTAGCTTGCTGTTCAGGTTTCGAGAGGGTGCGTTTCTGGATGAGGTATCGAATATATTGCTTCCCCCTACTTATACCTTCCGAGGAGATCACGAACGTAAAATTAGAGAGATTCGAGCGCGCACAGAGGCTTTCAGACAGTCGTTCTTCCCGCGAACCATACGCCAGTGGAACAGGAAAGGGAGGTAATGACAGTGGCACGTAAAGTGCCCTCTGCCACACACTGTTGGGTGGCTTGAGGAGTATAAATGTAGATGTAGATGTAGATGCTGCTACCATCTGACTTAATGAACGATTCAGGCTCGGTTCCCAGGTGTTGTTAAAGAATGTAAGGTTATATGTTGACAACATCACTATCATTTCGTCTGGTCAACACAGCTGTGTCAGTGTTATGTTCAAAAGAGTAACTCCCATCGTAGTATATCAGGCGTGGCAAAGTGTGGCTCGCTACAAATTCCCTTTCAGCGAGTCCTATTCGATCGAACCTAACTCATCTGGTGCCATCATGGTGGCACCACAGTCACGCCGGCCAATTGCAAGAATGACTGACAGACGGTGTGGTTCGTGATATCTACGTAATCCCTATATGTAAACGTTATAAGAAATAGTCTACTCAAACCTTCATTTTTTATTTGTCTCAGATTCTTGTGCTTAGATTATTGAGATATTTAACCTTCCTATTGTGTTTCAAACAGAAACACATATTGTGAATGGGTCTGTTAGACTCCTGTCTTAAAAAAGTTAAACAGGGTGGTCCATTGATCGTGACCGGGCCAAATATCTCACGAAAGAAGCGTCAAACGAAAAAACTACAAAGAACGAAACTTGTCTAGCTTGAAGGGGGAAACCAGATGGCGGTATGGTTGGCCCGCTAGATGGCTAGGTCAAACGGATATGAACTGCGTTTTTTATAAGTAGGAACCCCCATTTTTAATTATATATTCGTGAAGTACTTAAAGAAATATGAATGTTTTAGTTGGACCTCTTTTTTCACTTTGTGACAGATGGCGCTGTATTAGTCACAAACATATATTTCACAATTTTAGACGAACAGTTGGTAAAAGGTAGGTTTTTTAAATTGAAATACAGAACGTAGGAACGTTTGAACATTTTATTCCGGTTGTTCCAATGTGAACATGTACCTTTATGAACTCATCGTTTCTGAGAACGCATGCTGTTACAGCGTGATTAGCTGTAAATACCACAGTAATGCAATAAATGCTCAAAATGATGTCCGTCAACCTCAATGCAACTGGCAATACGTGTAACGACATTCCTCTCAACAGCGAGTAGTTCGCCTTCCGTAATGTTCGCACATGCATAGACAATGCGCTGACGCATGTTGTCAGGCATTGTCGGTGGATCGCGATAGCAAATAGCCTTCAACTTTCCCCACAGAAGAAATCCGGGGACGTCAGATCCGGTAAACGTACGACCAACCCACCTGTCATGAAATATGCTGTTCAATACCACTTCAACCGCACGCGAGCTATGTGCCGGACATCCATCATGTTGGAAATACATCGCCATTCTGTCATGCAGTGAAACATCTTGTAGTAACATCGGTAGAACATTACGTAGGAAATCAGCATACATTGCACCATTTAGATTGCCATCGATAAAGTGGGGGCCAATTATCCTTCCTCCCATAATGCTGCACCATACATTAAGCCGCCATGAGAGTCCCCATTCTCGCGTAATTTGTCTGCTAGCGGATTAGCGGCGACAGCAGCCAAAACACCTACTTGGGCATCATCATTTTTGCAGGTCGTGGCTGACATTTCACATGTGGCTGAACACTTCCTGTTTCCTTAAATAACGTAACTGTCCGGTGAATGGTCCGGACACTTGGATGATGTCGTCCAGGATACCGAGCAGCATACATAGCACACGCCCGTTGGGCATTTTGATCACAATAGCCGTACATCAACACGATATCGACCTTTTCCGCAATTTGTACACGGTCCATTTTAACACGGGTAATGTATCACGAAGCAAATACCGTCTGCACTGGCGGAATGTTACGTGCTACCACGTACTTATACGTTTGTGACTATTACAGCGCCATCTACCACAAAGCGAAAAATGTGGTCCCACTAAAACATTCATATTTCTTTACGTACTACACGAATATGTAATAAAAATGGGGGTTCCTATTAAAAAAATCGCTGTTGATATCCGATTGACCAATGGCAACGCCATCTAGCGGGCCAATCATAGCGTCATCTGGTATCCCCCTTCAATCTAGACGAGTTTCGTTCTTTGTAGTTTTTTCGTTTGATGCTTCTTTCGTGAGATACTTGGCCCGGTCACTATCAATGGACCACCCTGTATATTCTTAGACGATTTTTCAAAATATATTTTGTATTAGTTTTTTATGTAGAAATACGGAAGTTTGATCTTTTCATCATTTATTGAACATGTTTAACACAAAAAATGTTTTATAAAATTTTAGTTTGAGAAACAAATGTTCGTTCATGGTGCTCCAAAACAGTGTTTGTGACAGGGTTTTGGCATATAAGCGCATGTAATGGCTTAAATTTTAATTTTACTATACACAATAATTATCTTAAAAGTTAAATTTAATTACGATATTTGATTTTCAGGAACTATATTTAACTCAATTTCTACGGGTATGGTATTAGCGTACGTGATTATTGAAGTAAATATTTGCATGCTCTTGGCAGAGGAATGATTGACAACTGTTACACTTTTTGTTAGTCTTTCGATCTTTCGTCCGTCCACACTCTTTACACCGGCCCCTGTTCTGTTCTTTTGGTCCTCAAAACATTGCAGCAAAATTTTCCAAATGTTATGAGGAAAATTTTAGTCGTTCTTTCCTCTCACATTGGTTTTGTTAGCTCACATCCAAGTTCTCTTAGAAATAGCTGTCTTTTGCATAATTTGTTTTGGTTGTAGCCAGGATTAGCGTGTACATAGAACACATAAGGATTTATTGCAGCAATGTCTAGCATGTTATAGAACAAACAAACAGGCCATCTCTTAGTAGTAAGGTGCGTCCACACTACGCGTGCTCGTCAGACTTGTGCTGGTCATACTCGTCTGCCGGGAGACTTGTCTGATTTGTGCTCGTGCTGCTTCTATCTTTGTCCACACTACTCCAGTTGCTTGCCATGCTTTGGCTTGTGAGGATCCGCACCGTACTCGTAGTCGTGACCAGTGACAATTTCCTAATTTAAAAATGGACGAAGTCGTTATAGCAAGTGCCAGCTTCATCGTGATGCGCCTTTTAGCTGAAGAAGAGGATAGAAGAAGACGCTACAAAGTCCCAAGAAAACGCAGATGGTGGATGACCACAGTTTTCAGAAGCAGAAAAAGATATAGTGGGAGTGATTTGATGGATGACTTGGATGTTGAAAACATACATGTCAAGACATTTTGCCGTATGTCCGCATCAGATTTTGAATATCTGATAAATTTGGTAGGACCGAAAATATCAAAGGCTGACAGCAAATTTCGGAAAGCTATACCAGTTGCTGAGCGGTTGGCACTTACGCTCAGATACCTAGCAACTGGTGATTCCTACACCAGCCTCAGTTGTTATTTAAAGTCTCCGAACAAGTGATATCAAACATCGTTCCTGAAGTATGTGCAGCTCTTACTGGAAACTTGAAGGAGTTTGTAAAGGTAAGTTAATAAATTTTACAAATTTTGTTATTAATGCACTTTTCTTCATCAGGTAATTATGAAAAAAAAACATTTAGATTTAAAGAATGAGAAACAATTAAACGCAAAGATTACTACTTTTAATTATTATAAATCAAACAGATCCAGAAAATGTGGAGAGCCTTGTTCGGTGTTGTCAGAAGTAGAAGTAGATGTCTGTTGGAAGTTGTTTTGCATCTGCTCATCGGCATGAACTTGTTGAGTTGAAGGAATCAGTAAATGCGACGAGCAACTGTAGTCGCTGTTGGTTGAACTTGGTCTAGAATGTTCGAAACAGCCGCTTTCTGCTCTGAAAATCGTGTCGGAAAATTCTTTTTTAAGAAACGCACGTGTTCTGTTGTCCATGGACGTAGAACGTTCGCTATGTACTCTCCACAGGCGTCAGACTCGTCTCTAGTTTTATATAAAGCAGTTTGTAGTGCATTATATGCCTCTCCTAAACGAGGATCTTCGGCCCTTTTTCTCTGATTTTTTTTTAGGTGAAGCAAATACCTTCGTGCGTTTGTTTGGAGTGGGTGGTAGTTTGTTACCTTGCGTTGTTTGATGATCGACATATTGACTACTAATTTCTTAACAAGTGCTCGCTGTACCTTCGTTTGTATCCATACCCGCAACCCTCTGTTCTTCCTTACCTCCTTAAATTCCTCCTAAAACAAAGCGACGACAAAAGATTGATATAAACAATAGCAAAGCAAGTAAAATAAAAAATAAAAGAATTGATGTAGGAATAGGGAGGTACACGATAAAAATCGTAAAAAATTGGGAACAATGTCAAGTTGATAAGTGAAATTCAGAATATTTGTCATAATGATTACTACCTATTATTACGCAAAATTTCTGATTTTAATTATTATTAATGTTCATAATTATTAGGATGTCCATTATTGTCTATGCATTTAATAATTATTTATATTATTGGGAGTTATTAGTTTCTATTAACTTTTTTGCGGATGCCACAGACACAACAAGCAGATTACTACCTATTATTACGCAAAATTTCTGATTTTAATTATTATTAATGTTCATAATTATTAGGTTGTCCATTATTGTCTATGAATTTAATAATTATTTATATTATTAGGAGTTATTAGTTTCTATTAACTTTTTTGCGGATGCCACAGACACAACAAGCAGAGAAATGTGAGAGAAAATGGAACTGTCCTCATTGCCTCGGTGCAATGGGTGGTAAACATTACGCAATCCAAAGCCCGGTTAATTCTGGAAGCGATTTTTTCAATTATAAGATGTTTTTCAGTATTGTTCCTTTTGGTCTAGTGGATGCTGACTATTGTTCTTTGTATGCCGATGTGCCGTCCGCTGGTGGCCGAGCGGTTCTATGCTCTTCAGTCCGGAACCGCGCGACCGCTACGGTCGCAGGTTCGAATCCTGCCTCGGGCATGGATGTGTGAGATGTCCTTAGGTTAGTTAGGTTTAAGTAGTTCTAAGTTCTAGGGGACTAATGACCTCAGATATTAAGTCCCATAGTACTCAGAGCCATTTGTATGCCGATTTCGGCTGCCAAGGTCGAATTTCAGCCGGTTGTGTTTTTCGAAATCTATATTTTTTTTTAAGAATATGAGTAATGGTACCATCGTTTCACCGTACGATCGTACCCTCCCAGGTAGACAGAAAAAAGTACCCTATGTTATTGCCGCAGACGACGCGTTTCCCCTCAACAATCATATCATGAAGCCGTGTAGTTGACAACAACCACCGAGGTCAATGAAAAGAATTTTTAACTACAAACTTTCAAGAGCACGGTGGATTCTGGAAAACTCGTTCGGAATACTTTCTTCCTCATTCCGGATACTAAGAAAGCCTATATTACTACAGCCTGAGAAAGCCCAAAGTGTTATTATGAGTTGTATATACCTCCATAATTTCTTGCGGAAAAGTTCTGCTTCCAGACAAATTTATGTCCCTGTAGGAGCAGTGGATCATGAGGAGAACGGGCATTTAAAGCCAGGAACTTGGAGAAATAAGATCACTCCTGCTACAACGTTTACACGATTAGCGAACATTCCACGACGTTCAACGCAGACTGCCCAAGACATTAAAGATGAATTTGCTGCTTATTTCGTTTGAGAAGAGGAAAGATTGGCATGGCAAGATGATTACCAATAACTTATTAAAGAATTTTCAGCTACTAGCTACGTATGTACCAGTGACTGCCTGACTGCACACATTTCAGCTACCTATATATGTAAAGTTTTACCTTTATTAATTCCTATTTTATTATTTTTATTTCCTCAAATAACATAATATACAAATTAAATACATATAAGTGTACATGTGCTTCAATGTACTGTGTTAGAAAAATAAATGTTATTCATTATTATTTATTTATTACTAGCTGAGTACCCACTATGAATTCCAATCCTGTTACTCCATTTCCTCCTTTCCCCTCTGTGACGTTCAGAACTCATTTTGCCAAAAACCTTATAATTTTATCACAATCAGAGCTTTTTTTAATTTTTAACTTTGAAAACTATAAGCAATTACTAGGCATATTCCTAATAGAAATGGCAGTAAGCAAAAATAAATATGAAAAATATCTTAAGAAATGATATGATTAATAGCATATAGCATATAAGGGAATAACACCAAAACATTTAAAATTAACAAATGAGCAGGGACTGAAATGTAAGCTGTTAAAGATAAAAAGTTAGGCAGCCGTGAAAACAGAACCAAAAAGGGACTGAGACCCATTAAATTTGTTAATAGTTTGTTTATACATTATCAAAAATAAAAATATTTCAGTTACATCTGTGCTGATTGTGTTCCGCAGCTGACATTTGCAGTGCAGAAATTCTAATGTTTTGAAAGCGAATCAGTTTGGAGCGTTCACTTCCTCAACCCCAGCGCCAGATTTCCCAAGCTGTCTTCTTCTAGCGAACTTCCCTGTAAGTGGCTAATAAGCTGGTCATTTCTTTTTTTTTTTAATTCGGCCACATCCACGCCGAGTTCTGTCGCGATGGAATCCCACGCTTCACTTTTTTTAAATTTTATTTTATATTGGGAGTTTGTTGCATCCCACAACACAGGGTATTGTTCATAAGTATTTATGAATTTAATGACAAAATCATGGATCCACTCCATTTCAAAAGAAAAACCTATGTCCACAACACAGAAAAAGATTAATAACAAGACCAAACCTTACTCGTAAGGCTCGCAAGTCTCACAAGTACACGAGCCACACAACTAGGGTGGATGCACCTTAATTAGAGGAATAAGTGCTGGCAAGTTTATCTATTGTGTCAACTTTTCCTTCGGTTTTGTTGTAATGTAGTATTACTTCAGGCTTCTTATGCTCTTCTGAAGTCAAGCTACAGTCATGGTGCATCATAGAGAGTAATACTGATGCTTTATTCTTTTTTGGCATGTACGAAACCTGCGTTACATCGCTCTGGAATCCAAAGATGGTTGAAAAATTTGGTCTGATATTGTTTGCCAGCATTTCCTATGGAATCTCAGCTTTGTTCTTTCTGAGAGTTCCAGCTAATGTTATATTTTTCTTTATAAATTCTTTGGCCAGGGTGTAATCCGTAAGGAAATTATTGATGGTAATGTTTCGCCCAGTTTTCTCAATACTTTCCACAAGCCTCAATAAAACATTTCTGTCTTGATTTGTTTCTCGTGGACTATTTTCCAGGTTTCCTGTATACACTTCTGGAGCACAAGCGTATGTTGTCTTTACATCAGATAACAACCATAATTTTATTCCATATTCTCCTATCGGTTTTGAAGGCATGTACTGACGGAAGGGACACCTTCCTCTGAATGGAACTAATTGCTCGTCCACTGTGACATTTTCTTAAGGAACGAACGTTTTCGGAAATTGTTTCACAAGCATTTGAAAGACAGTCCTGATAACAGCCGGTTTCTCATGGTGTCACCTAGCTGGTTGATCATTGTTGTCAAATCTAAGAAATCTGCTGAGTGAATGGAAACGCTGAAGTGATATCATTGCACGAAAAACTGGTCGACCATTCATGTTGTCCCATAGCTCTCCAAGAGATTCTCCTGCAGTCTGTACACACCAGCCAAAATAAGAAGTTCCAAATAACCCTTCAGTTCCTGATTTGTAATAGATGTGAATGTTGCATTTTGGTTTGTGATGCTCAGGTCATTTCTCTGTTGATTTCATTCAAAATCAATGCCAAAATTTCTTCAATTATAAACAGTGAAAATGAGGATACTTTCGTTTCGTTAATTTTCTGAAGAGCAAACTGGGTAGGTCCTGGAGCAGGACTAAGAATTTTTCTAGCACTAAAGAAATGGAAAGTAAAAAAATTAACTGGCTGAGAATTAACCACAACCAATGAGATAAGCTGCAAAGAAACACAAGAAAAGTAAATCTGGCATTAGGTAAGAAGTAAAAATATATTGCATACAAGGCCCAAGAGATTATGGAAGATGAAGGTTTTCATCTTTCTAGACAATCAGCACATTGCCCTCCCACCACAAAAATCAGCTTTGGTCGAACCGAGTTTCGAATCCAAGACCACAGTGGTGATAACCTACCATGTTAGACACTTCCTTACGACGCAGACCTATGATAATAACACTGATATATACGTAAAATTCAGTGGCATATAATATATTCATTACACTCACCTTCCCTTTGACGCAGCTTGAGGATTTGTAGATTACTCTGTACTATTACGCGACTTAAAAACATTTCCAACTACATTAGTTTCGTTAGACAATGTAGCTGCGCCTTCATCTGCTACAATAACATCACTCTCCTCACTTCCAGCTGATAGATTATCAACATCTCTTGAACTATCGACAGAATCTTGAAAATCTGAATCATTGACAGGATCATCTACTGTATCGTCAGATGAGTCATTCAGAAACCTTTCTAATTGTTCATCGCTTAGAAAACGACTAGTCATGTTGGCACACTAAATCAGACTGATGGTGCAGTTGTTACGTCAATTCTTACAACAGTACGAAATACCTCTGAGCCATTGTAGACTGTAAGACAACAATCGTGTGTATGACGTACCGTTTGTTGGAAGAATTCAACTGAATATCCGCCTGGGTCTAAAAGATCCGTTCACAAAAAGTGTGTCAAAGCTATTTATCTCAAAAAGTGTTTCACATTTTGAAACAAAAATCAAGTATAACATAAATTATTACGTTCTTGAGGATTGCATAAAGTCCTGTCACAAAATAACTATTATTCGCGGATTTATGCTACTTTTAATAAACGAACTGGGTCAGTTAGACCCATTCACAATAGGAAGGTTAAATATCAAGATAAGAGTCACTTAATTTGATTTTGACAAAAGTTCTGAAATATCGATGTCAAATTGTGTTGCAGCAAAACGAAGCTGATGTTGCAACGAGTCGCTTGCCACTGCATTATGCTGAGTAGATTTAATGTTCTTCATTAAATAAAATGTACTTTCACAAATCTATGTCGATCCGAAAAAAGATTTTATTTTAAGTTTTTGGTACCAATCTTGTGGCATGGCTTCAAAAATTGCTGCATCTGTTTCTGTTCTGGTTAGCATGAATGGGTCATTTTGTAAACTACAGAATTCTGCTTGAAGGTCATTTCTAACATTCAAAAATGGTTCAAATGACTCTGAGCACTATGGGACTTAACTGCTGTGGTCATCAGTCCCCTAGAACTTAGAACTACTTAAACATAACTAACCTAAGGACATCACAGACATGTGTAGGACTGAGAGAATTTCATGACAGTTGGCTAACATGTCGTCAGTCACATTGCATTAAACAATTTAATGCATTGAAATACTGTTTAAATAATTTGCAGGAGACAAGACAGTGCAGAATATTGTTTATTTAATCAGTTTGCACGGATGGACTCCACACAGCTTATTTATTCATTGCTAAAGATCACATTATAGCTTGAAATCGACAATGTCACTCACCTGGAGTTTATATAATTCATAGTACCACTTGAAACTCAAACTCTACATACAGCACACCTTCACCTACAACTTGAAATAAATAAATAGATATCTCTGTAACTCTGACACTCATCACTTTTCGAGTTTTAGCTGCTTTTCTGAAGGCACTGTCAGAGAGAAAAAAATTTCTGTGTCCTACAGCTGCTGCGGTGTTTTCTGAAACGCTGATTTGGCTTAGTTTATATTAGCTGCTGGAGTCAGAGATTTTAAGGCATTTATTTGTTATTTTCCTCACTTTTCGAGGCACACTAGTGTCTAAGCACAAAAAAAAAAAAAAAAACGTAACCACCTAGCCGATCGAATGTCTACAAGATGCTCCTATAATTCAAAGCACTGTCCTACAGACAAGAAAAATGGGTGGAATTTTCGATGTCCCTCAACTGCTAATCTGAAGAGCATACCACCTGTCCAGACCAGAGGAGAATGGTCTGCCAATACTTACCTCTGAACACTCGAACAAAGGAAACATCATGTGACTCGCTGATGTCACAGAACCTTCTGTAGATACCTTGCTGTGCCCCTGTCCTGTTCGAACCTGTCCACAAAGGATGTCTTGTGACTATCTGAGGTCATGGAACTCCCAGTGAATGGAGCATTCTTGTTGGTTCTTACTGAATTTACCTGAAAATTGCTGCCACTGGTGTGGGAGCACTGCCTGTCACTTTCTACAGACAGACAAATTACACATCGGAAAACATACACCAGAAATTTTGCAGTGGCCCTTAAACCCTACAAAAGTGGTCTACAGACAGTGAAAGACGGAAACTATCGAAAAAGACACTACAACAATTACACTGCTCTTCTACTGTCGAAGAAAGCTTGAATTTTTCAGCATGAAACAGACCTCCAACCAGGCTGCATCACCACAAACGATTGTACACTATACCACATCGATGTAGTAAACGCAGTTCGTATCCTGGACCATACAAAGTCGTAACTTCTGCCTCCTGCATATAGCTGTCGATCAGCAGACACTCACACAGATACCGCGAAGACATACAGATCCCAAAACCTTAAGCACATGAACCATAAATACTTGAAGCACTAGATATTCCCTGTGACGTGAGCCACTCATCCACTGTGGCCAACGGTCAAAACATTTACCTGGTGCAGGATGAGAGCCCCATCTGCAGACAGCGGCCACTCTCTGAACCTGTATACAAAGGCTGTTCTGAGTCCCCTGGACAAAGGCATCCACCAGCGACACAGTTTCCGGTCTGGCTTGTTTGCTGCCGTGCTTTCTGGAACGAGGTGCGACCATTTCCAGACTCTGGTATTTCAAGAACATTTACTTTCTGATCTCTGTCGATAAGAAATGCTTCTTTAATAGCGAATTATTTCACCGATCTTTAATCCGGTATTATCTGAAATATCCGATTTCGTACACCAAAAAGCGACGTATTTGTGATACTTTTATGCTGAAATCATTGAGTAGCATATGAAAATTTCACGAATTTCAAATATTTTCACATGGTTTGCCATAATATCATACCGTTTACGTGACTGTTTTCGATATCAATCAATTACCAGTAAGCTACCAGTCGCTTGCACAGTGTAATTCCGAAAACGAAGAGTGGAAATTGTATCTCTAGAAAGCCGAAGCTTCATTGTGTTCATTACACGGGATATGTTGCAGAACTTTGAGTAACCAGAAACTTATCTCGCATGTGAGGATTATTACGTGAAAACTCGAAAATAGAGGAAACTAGGAGTTCCACTCGTATTTTTTGGCGAATATGGATGTTGATGATACGACGTGTGATTGCAAGGTTTTAAGAATGGCTCCGCTACTGTTGACTGGTTTGGCGGGTATGTACACAGATGGTGGGGAGTGAGTCATTACCTTGTCCTTGAACGCTCTCTGACAGGAAACTGCATTTCCTTCATTCAGTTCGTTGTGGCAGCTGGTTGAGTGCGGGTCTGTTAGGGCTTATTGACCGATTCTTCGTGAAAATGGACGTAAAAACGGAGCAACGAGTTTGTGTGAAATTTTGTTTTAAAACCGGGGAATCAGCTTCTGAGACTTACGAACTATTAAAAACAGCTTTTGGAGATTATTGTATGAGCCAGTAAAATGTTTTTGTCTCGTTCAACAGACTAAAAAATGGCCGCTAATCATTTGAAGATGAAGCACGGTCCGGCCGTCCTTCCACCTCAAAAACGAATAAAAATGTTGTGAAAGCTCGCGATTTAGGGAGCTCTGATCGTAGACTTACAATTAGGGAGATGTCTAATGAACTTAATTTAAGTTTCTATGCAGTTCAGTTAATTTTAACTGAAGATCTGAACATGCATCGAGTGTCTGAAAAATTCATTCCAAAAGTGTTGCCAAGTTACGAGAGACAGTACCGCCTTGAAGTGTGCCAAGAACTGATTAAATGTAAATGGCTCTGAGCACTATGAGTCTTAACTTCTGAGGTCATCAGTCCCCTAGAACTTAAAACTACTTAAACCTAACTAACCTAAGGACAGCACACACATCCATGCCCGAGGCAGGATTCGAACCTGCGACGTAGCGGTCGCGCGATTCCAGACTGTAGCGCCTAGAACCGCGCGGCCACATCGGCCAGCCAAGAACTGATTAATCGGATTAAAAATGACACAGATTTGTTAAATAGAGTAGTTACAGATGACGAATCACTAAACATGACATGGAGTAAAATGAGCTGCTTCCAGAAGACACGGAATTGTTGAAATAAAAGACAAAGGTAGTGTTTCTTATTGACAAAAATGTGGAAGAGATCTTAATATACTTTGCATGGAAACTCGAGGGGTTGCATCACTGTGGAGGGTTACCAAACAGCTATCCGAAAGTGACGACCTCTTCACTTAACCTCATCTTCCACAGTGACAGTGTTCTGTTTTTGAAGAGATGCAGGGCATTGATTCCTCATACTGGTGCTGCATATTGCACACAGGCACGGGATCGCCAGTTTGTTGTTCTAGGTGGTAGTCATCCAGACCTACAAATCTTTGGACACTGCAACCTTAATTTATATGATTTACAGGGCATAACTGCGACTGGAACAAGAGGGTATTCTGCAGGACTTAAATCCACAGAGCATGGGTTATTTGCACCATCAATTGTCAATCCCACCGGTGGAGGAATGGAATGATTTTCATACATTCAGGCGAGCATGTAATTACCCTCTTCCCTCCACATTTTGTGTCGTATTTTCTTCACCTTTACGTATTATCCATCAATTTTAGTAATTTTACCAGGTTATCCGTAATTTCAAAGCATTTTACTGAATCATTCAAGATCCAGATCATCACTCTGGACGAGTTGTCATGTCAGCAAAACGTCTCAGCACATTGATCTCGTGATGGTATCAGCCAATGACACTGCAGCATGGTACTAAATTTCTGTATCATTGCTAAACCATCCCCTCCATTACTTTGCGACAGTCATATACATGTAGACATATCGCGAACTATTACACTGCCTACGTCCCATGACGCAAGTTCTGTTTCACGTCAATTTTTGCTTCCGCAAAGAGTACGAGGGTGGTTTGAAAAGTTCTCAGAATGCAATAGAAAAAAAGTACTTACATCACTGAAACTTTTTTTAAAAATTTTTCAATGTAGTCTCGTTGTAGCTTAACGCACTTGGTCGAAAGATGTTTCAGTGCCTTGATCCCATATCAAAAATGAGTTACCTCCAGGCCTGCAAAACAGCTGTCAAATCTGGCTATCAATCCTTCGTTTGGAGTAAATATTCGTCCATCAAGAAAAATTTTCAATTTTGGGAAGAGATGGAAGTCTAATGGAGGCCATATCAGGTGAATAATGCGGATGTGGCAACAATTCATACCTTAGTTCGTGTAGTTTTGCCATGGCAACGGCACATCTGCGGGCGCGCATTGTCTTGATGGAAGGTGACGTTCTTCCTTGCCAAACCTGGCCTTTTTTCACGTATCTTTTGTTGCAATTTGTCCAGGAGGTTAGCATAGTATTATCCAGCAATTGTTTACCCAGAGGGGGGATAATCTACCAACAGAATACTCTTTGCATTCCAGAACACTGATGCCATGACCTTTCCCGCCGAAGAAATTGTCTTTGCTTTCTTTGGTGGCGGAGAATCAGCATGTTGCCACTGCTTTGACTGTTGTTTTGTCTCTGGGGTATAGTAGTGCACCCAAGTTTCATCTGTGGTCACAAACCGGCGCAAAAAATCTTGTTCGTTCCTCCTAAAATGGGCCAAACATTGTTCAGACATGTCCATGCTCATGCGTTTTTGATCCAGCATCAAGAGTCGTGGCACTCATCCTGCAGATAATTTTTTCATTTCTAATCCTGCAGTTAAAATGTGACAAACCCTTTCAGATGACATCTGGTAAGCGTCAGCAATTTCACATACTTTCAACTGGCGACCCTCCATGACCATTTTGTGTTCTTTTGCAATGATTTCTGGAGTAGTGACACATCTTGGTCGACCACTGCCCGGAATCCTCTTCGCATCCCAGAACACTGATGCCATGACCTTTCCCGCCAAAGAAATAGTCTTTGCTTTCTTTGGTGGCGGAGAATCAGCATGTTACCACTGCTTTGACAGTTGTTTTGTCTCTGTAGTGCACCAAAGTTTCATCTGTGGTCACAAACTGGCGCAAAAAATCTTGTTCGTTTCTCCTAAAATGGGCCAAACATTGTTCAGATATGTCCATTGTCATGCGTTTTTGATCCAGCGTCGAGAGTCGCGGCACCCATCCTGCAGATAATTTTTTTCATTTCTAATTCTTCAGTTAAAATGTGACATACCCTTTCAGATGACATCTGGTAAGCGTCAGCAATTTCACGTACTTTCAACTGGCGACCCTCCATGACCATTTTGTGCTCTTTTGCAATGATTTCTGGAGTAGTGACACATCTTGGACGATCACTGCCTGGATCATCATCTAAGCTCTCATTTGTCCACATGGCAACAGTTGAATATGAAGGTGCAGAGTCCCCTAGTGTATTCTGAAAATCGGCATGAATGTCCTTCGCTGTCATACCTTTACTAAGTACTTAATCATTGCTTGAATCTCGATTTTTTCCATCTTTGCAAATCACTACGTGGTAACAACAACAGAGCCACGTCACCGATATAGCTCTCTTTCAAGATCACTGATATGGCACGTGTTTACAGGCAACAGTGCAATGAATATCACATGAACAACTAGTTGTGCTAGCACTGTCGCCTCGTGGTGATTCTAAGAACTTTTAAAACTACCCTCGTATAACAAGTATTTCAGACTTCTACTGACCAATGCTAGTGATATAGACCGGTATTCTCATTCCAATACTGTAACTGCCACTCTGCAATGACTGTTCCATACCAGTCTTACTCATATTAGCCATCCAATTACACACAATATATCTAGATGTCTGCATGATGAGCCCTTTAGCATTCCCTATGGTGTATAGTTGATGCAAGTCTGATACATGTGAGGCTATTGTTGTGACATGGCAGACATTTAAGAAGAAGAATAAATGTATGATTTACGCATTATGTACCTCCAAGAACAAGGAGTTCAAAACATTTTATGTAAATCACTTGTGCTATCATTTTGTAGTATTTTAGTCTTTGCATTCCATTCCAAGAAAGTACTGGGAAGAGAGAAATGATCATAGAACATAAACCAACTAGCCTAAGCCTACACATTTCTGCACTTAAGTATGCTGTAGTGTTAAAGCAGAGTGATTTCCAATTTGTTAGTCACATGGAATGAAACGCTATTAATACTCCAATGTAGGAAATATATTTCCAACGTTTACCTCACCTGCATTCATTTGCAATAAGCTACCAGTCTGAGACTTATCAACCTCAGTTATTTCACAGCTCTCATTCACATCTACATCAAAAATACAACCTGATTCAGATCCAATATAGTCATTACCTAATTTACATACATCAGTAACACTCCAGAATGAGATTTTCACTCTGTAGCGGAGTGTGCGCTGATATGAAACTGCCTGGCAGATTAAAACTGTGTGCCCAACCGAGACTCAAACTTGGGACCTTTGCCTTTCGCGGGTAAGTGCTCTACCATCTGTAAAGTTTGGAAGGTAGGAGACGAGATACTGGCAGAAGTAAAGCTGTGAGTACCGGGTGTGAGTCATGCTTCGGTAGCTCAGATGGTAGAGCACTTGCCCGCGAAAGGCAAAGGTCCCAATTTCGAGTCTCGGTCGGGCACACAGTTTTAATCTGCCAGGAAGTTTCATATCAGTAACACTGTTTTCCGACCAAAAGAAAAAATCATTAGTACATACTGCATCAAAATTCTCACTCCTCTCACATTGTGGTTTGTGAGTAGTACCTACATTACCAGAATTAAACATAGTATCCCAAAACATTTGATCAAAACATAAATGAGAAAAGTGATATTCCTTCTGTTCAATTTCAGATACATGTGCCATATAATTAACACTGTTACTATTGTCTAATTGCAAGTGTAACTTGGGCATCCTGTGTTTGTTGTGTTTCCTTACACCAAAAGTGTGGACCTCATGGAGGCAAACTGCCATTTACTGAGTGGTTACTTCTATGATTGTTTCTTTTATAAAATTGCCCACAGTTATCCCCATATTCCTATCCTGCCGATGTTCAAAATTTCTGTCTCTATAAACATTTTGATCCTGATAGAAGTTACCATTATCTCTGTTTCTGTAATTATTCCCATTGTGATTTCTACCATTCAGATTATCATGATACATACTTCTTTCTGCTTCCCTATCTAGCCTATCAACATATCGTAAAAATTGTTCAAGACAATCCTCAGGTCTGTGTACTAAATCCCACTGCAATCCTTCTGGTAATCTCCTTTTAAGTGCATCAGTCAATATCATTTCATCAAATGGTTTGTCAAGGTGTCTTAATTTTTTACGCTGATTCTTACAAAACTGTTTCAAAGTACCATTCCTATTCCTATAATTACGATCATTCAAAAATTCACTATTAATTCTCCTCTGTTCAGCTTCTGATCAAAATTTATTTAAAAATCTTTTCTTAAAACTTCGATATGTTTCCCACTGACTTAAATTTAAATTTACTCATGACAGAGCTTTGCCTTCAAGACATCTTTTAACAAATTTAATTTTTTGATTATCGTTGATGCCTGACACAAAACTATCTCTACAGTGCTGCAGAAAATCCTCTGGATTTAAATTGTTTGATGGAAAACTTATGATGGGACTGTTGGACCATGCAGCACCATTGTTTGCGCATAGACTTTGGTTCACATATATTTCCTGAACTGCGGAAATTTTTTGACCTAAAACAGTTACATTATTTTGCATGTTGTTTTCAACATTTAAAATTCTTTGGTCTAAACTGGTGATGCTGTTTTCCATTTTTTCCACTATGGCCTTCTGTTCAAGAGTGACATCATTAACATCCTATGATTGTCTTGCGGATTCACTTACTAGCTCATTTTCCAAAACAATAAATTTATTTTCTAAAACATCACCTTTCTCATTCACACTTTTTAACCCCTCTGACAATCCATTTTTGTAGCTCTGAAACATGATTGCTACGTTGGTCCATTTGGTCTTGCAACCTGTCCATTTTACTATTGTTCTCAGTTTGCAGGCCATTTAGTTGTCCTTGCAGTGAAATAACTTTTTCAGTTAACTGATCATTAACTGCACTAAATTTGCTATTGTTATCTGTCTTCATTTCCTCTAGTTTTTCCAAAATTAAATGCAAAATATCAGTTTTTACTGTTTCTTTGCTGACTACGATTTTCTTTGGCTCAAACATGTCCTGACTGAAGCCTACAGCTTTCACTTCTACCTTGGTCCTATCCTCGTCTCTATTCATTTTGTTAACAAGCACATGAGTCCACAAACAAATTAATTTCACAAATAGTTTGTACTTATCTTTCCTTTTTGACGTGCTGGGTTGTAGTTGTAAAGCCCTCTTTTATTTTATCCGGCCCATCATTGTTGGTAGCACATCGTCACGTTTGCTACTATTTACTTTGTTCGACAATCTTCTTTCTTTGTGTGATCGGAAATCCATTTATATATAAACTGCAAATGACACAAATCACTCTCCCTTCTTCTGCAACAGACAAAATTTCATTAATAGTCAACTGATTCAGGATGACACCACCACTCGTAATCTACCCCTCCCTCACATCATTTGTTGATTGTCACTGTCTTTATGGTTAACTCTTTTAATAAGTTTCAAGAGGAGTAAGATTTACAATAAACATTTTACTTATCTTCTTTTCTCATAGTTGGCTCCAGTTCTCCACATCTAGGGGCTGATTCTTGAAGCTGAAATTTTTGACAGTATAGGTTCTCATGGTTCCAATTTAAGTAAGCCTGTTCAGAGTTTTTGTGTTCCTCGTGATAATTTATTCTCTCACATTTTTCTATTTCTATTAACAAAGCTGAAATTACATTGTTATTCCAAATTACAAAATATGCTTGATCACATCAGAGGCATTCTCTCTACTCCCTCACTCTGTGGTGAAAACAATATTCCAAAGGGGTTACAAATTCCCTTGACAAATGAATTTCTATTAATTTATATTATTACTTTATAAATAAAGCAGAAACAAAGATAATAAATAGTATAAGACTGCATAATTAATAACAGAAATTTTAAGTGTGCCAATATTTCGTAATTTGAAATGTTTCTAAAAGAAAATCATTTGAACTGCACATTCTGAACCTGTACATATAGATTGTAACAAAAAAATAATTTAATTTATTTTTACAGATTTTAAGTTGTAGTATAACGCATCGTGTACAAAATCATACGAAATTTTTTTTAGAAAAACAGTTGAAATAATATTAACCTATTCAAAATTTATAAATATTTTTTGTATCAACTACTTCTGTTGAGGAAAAGTAATGCTGGAGGAGGGTATCCCCTTACAATGTATCAGGGGTCCCATATTACTCCAACTGCACATGCCCCATACCGTTACAGAGCATCCACTAGCTCGAACAGTCTCCTGCTGACATGCAGGGTCAATGAATTCATGAGGTTGTCCCCATACACGTCCAACCACTCTATACAATTTCAAACAAAATTCATCTGGTCAGGCAATATGTTTCAAGTCATCAACAGTCCAAAGTTGGCACTGATGGGCCCAGGCAAGGTTTAAGCTTTGTGTCATGCAATCACTGAGGGTACACAAGTGGGCCTTCATCTCCAAAAGCCCATATAGATGATGTTTCATTGAATGGGTCACATGATGACACATGTTGATGACCCAGCATTGAAATCTGCAGCAATTTGTGGAAGGTTTGCACTTCTGTCACACTGAACAATTCTCTTCAGCTGTCGTTGGTCCCATTCTTGTAGGATCTTTTTCCGGCTGCAGCGATATCAGAGATTTGATGTTTTACCGGATTCCTGATATTCATGGTACACTCGTGATACGGTTGTATTGGAAAATCTCCACTTAGTCATCAACTCAGAGATGCTGTGTCCCATCGTTCAAGTGCCAACTATAATACCACATTCAAACTGACTTAAATCTTAATAACCTGCCATTGTAACAGCAGTAACCAATCTAACAACTGTCCCAGACACTTGCTGCCTTATACAGGTGTTGTCAACTTCAGTGTCATATTCTGCCTGTTTACGTATCTCTGTATTTGAATACACATGCCTATACAGTTTCTTTGGCATTTCAGTGTATTAGCAGAGACAGTGGCTACAGAATTTGTCCACATGTGGATCGCCAGATTGAGTTTTCTGGCTACAGTGGCCATGCCTCATGGTCGACAATTCACTTTTAACTGAGCTCACAAACCTATGTGGCATCTTCCATCTCAAAACTACCAGCTACTATCCCAAGAGTAATGGGATGGTAGAACGACTGCACTGGATACTCAAAGCAGCACTCATGTGCTGTGGAAGTACCTGGACCAATGAACTGCCTGATGTATTACTGGGTTTAAGGATCGCTGTAAAAACAGATACTGGCCTGCTTTGGGTCAATTAGTCTATGGACAACAAATTCACTTTCCCACTGACCTCACACAGAGCCAAGGAGTGACAACACGCTCTGCCCACATCCTGCAAAAATTTGTGCAAAGACTGCAGCATGCAATACAGTGGCTCATTTGAGCACCACCAGCCTGCTGTGGCATAAACCAAACAATTTTTCATGAGGACCTCCAAAGCTGTTCTCATATTTGGTTACATATTTATGCAGTTAAGCTGCTTCTACTTTCCCTTTATGCTGGGCCATATAAAGTATTACAACACAGAATTCACATGTTTATAATACTTCAAGATGGCATTCCACAACAGTCTCCATAGAGAGAGTGAAACCTGCATATGTAACAGATGAAGAGCCTTCAGAGATGGCACATGCAATTCCCCCTATTCAAACGTCAACTGGTGACTGACTCTCAGAGGAAATGCTCCTACAACTTAATCAAAACAAGATGCGAATGATCCAGTTACATCAAAAACACCTGCAGGATGCAACTTAGCCACACATGAAGCTTCACCTACCCCCAAGTTTTATTAGAGAAGCAGGTCTAAAACTCAATTATACCAAACTATGCATATTGGATACCCCACTCTTTCAAATAGCATGGACATATTTCTGGTGGATGCACTCAGAAGAAGCTCCACCAATGACATGACACCTTCTCCAGCACCTGCAAACTGCGATATGCATCCATATACCACAACTAAGTTCCAAGTAAAGCACAGGAACTTTTTGTTTTCTCACTCAAGAATGGCGACTGATACACCAGAAATTCCTTTCAATTCCCAGCACTCCTGGATTCCACAAGCAGACTCTTCAGTCAGCGATAAATGAAAGATACAGTTGTTGCCCTGCATTTGCAGAAACCCAAGGCAGAGCTGGTAATACTGCTTCAAAGTAGAAATCATATGGTGAGCTCTGCCCTTGGCAGCAGCATGCAGCCACTCAACTTTCCACACTCAAAAGAGGGAGTCTGCTGTGGTGACCTATCTTTCACTATACATTGACAATGTGAGTGGTCAATCCGAGTGATGTAATGTGTGTTATCTGCAGAAGAGCAGTGCGGCTCACAACTCAGTACAAACAACATTCATTTTGTGATTCAATGTATCCCTCATGTGTTTTGCACCTTTGAATAAAGTTCTTCAATTATTACTATTTACTCATCTTTTACAATAGGGTTAAAGTGAGTAACTATTGTACAGTTACTGGTATATCAATACAAAAACTATTTAAAAAAGTATAGGAAAATATGTAAAATTTTCAAGAAATAAAGTTATCTGTGTGCAAAACGGGGTCATGATGTGGTCTGAATAATCACACTAATACAAAATTATCAAATTGGAAAGTGTAGGAAATTATTTTGTAGCCAGATAACTTTGAATGTACTGCCTCATAACTGTAACATAAACACAGACATTTTTCTTGACTATGGCCTCTGGACGTCTGAGAAGTATATTAATATAGAGAACTGGCAAATTATGGCTCCTGTGGTTTCATAATAAGTAAATGAGAATATGAAACATACAAAAATAATTAAGTTCACAGAGGTTACACCACTATAAAAGAATTAACAAATTATGCCCTCTGTGGCCTTAAAAAGGTTGAATAAATTACGTCAGTTTGCCAAAATGACTAAGTTAGGGCCTCTTGGCCTTATGAATACTTGTATGAAGTACTAACTGTGTCCAGAAACCTCTGTTATACCCATCCACAAAATCAAATATATGGTTATAGTATGTTATAATGACCCAAAAAAGATAGTCAGGTGTTTCTAGTGTTTTTGGATTAAATCTGGCAAGATTAAATTCTGAACTGCACCTGTCCCATTACCATACTAGTTCAGCACAGCAATGGCTGTACAAAAGATTCTGACTTTACACAAAAGTACAAATGAGTGTTCCAGAATACTACTTCAGTGGCATAACTATGCTCATAAATTTAAATCCATCACTAAAGATCATATACAAAAATTGTTTTTAGATGAAATAGTTTACAACTCCGCTTAATGACTAATTGTCACTGTTCACAATGGCAAAAACTTTGTCATTGCATTTCTTATTAATGAGAGCCAAAGTTACAATTCTCACATTTTATGCAATGGTTCATCATAGTTTCCGAACATATGGAGGACTGCAGAGCAAGCTCCCAAATATTGCAGTATTTCTGATCATGTGGCAACAAACTTCTCACAGGCTCAGGGTGAAGGATGCAGTGGTATCACACAGGGAAGCAAGATTCATTTTGGTAGGACTGAGTACTGACAGACAAATGTTTTGGTGCTCACCTGGAGCCTGTTTTATCTCATTAAATCATGTGAACCTTCATTGCAATGGTCCGGTGTCTAGTTTGAATCAAATATTAGAGTTATTTTGTCTACTCCTCCCATATTCTGCAGATGGGTTCAGTTCACCACCTCCACCATCAAGTATTCATATTTTTACATGTAACATATTAAAACAAGTATAAGTACATACTGTGAATAGCAGGTTAATTGAAGAGAATTATTATGTAGTTATGAACTTTCTTGGAAATGGAAATTGAGGTAACATGCAGAAGTAGTTTTGTGTGTTGAATTGCAGAATAATAACAAGTGTATGTGGACTTCTGGTTCTCCACAGAAATAAGGTTGTATCAAATGAAGTGTCTTGTTGTGTTTCTTGGTTGATGTTGGGCAGTAGTCCCAATGATTACAGATTATGAGGGAATGAATATGAAGTATTTGCTGGTGCCATGAGTATTGCATCCTAGCTGTGAATGAAAGATGATTTTGATTATGTTGGGCCTCGATAGGATAGGACCAAGCCAGGAATTTTAAAGAATTTTACTGGTGTCAGATGTAATACAGCATAGCATTTATGTAAAAGCAGAATCCAGGTAGAGCACTGTTGATTATATTAGGATGAAATAAACCTCTTTTGTCATTTAAATTACAACAGGAGTCACAGCATGTATGCAGCTATAAGTTTGGTAGGAAACTAATCGAAATTCATTTTGAATAGAGAAGTAACATTGTATTTATTCTAAACAGTCAAAGGAGAGTTAATAAAAGATTAAGTATAGCTACCACAGGAAATTAGAATACTGAATTGGGGAGGTATAAAAGAGAACTGGAGTCTGAGCCTCAGGATAACAATGTTGAAATGTCTGCCTTCTTCATCCTTGTATGTTAGTGATTGAAAATAACCTTTTTGATGCAAGGTATGGAAATCATGGTAAACAACCGGTGAATCCTGCATTAAATAGCCTTGAATGATATGTCCCCTACAATGATATATCATTTTGATGTATGTGAATTTAGTGAAGTGGCATGTCAGTCAGTGTATATTCATGCGATTTGGGAATGATTTGATGGTAATAGTTATGTGTGCTTGCCTTGATGGTGTTTATATGATCTTTCTCCTTTGAAGTGCTGAGCATCCTGGCTATCTTAGTGTTAAGACATATTCCCTATTCATGGTATGATGTTTGAAGTTCTGGTTAGTGAAGATGCTTTTCCTGTTACAATGATATCCTTTTAGTGGTAACACATATGGATGTGTTTCTATCTTTAATTCATTTGTGTGTCTCAGGGAATTCCTCTGTAATATGTTTAGGTTAGTATACATACATATGTACACATCCATTGGTCACAGGTCCTGCAGATTATTTGGTGCTTCCACAAACTGCCTCCATTCCTTTCTGTTTTGTGCTCAGTTCCTCCAGGTGTCCTCAATTTCCAAGGCTGTCTCATCCAGGTCCATGTCACCCAATCAGCACTGCCTTGATTGTCCTGAGGGGCATCTGGTGTTTGGTTTCCCCTCAAATGCTTTCTTTGCCTGTCTTTCTTGTGGGATAAGGGCTACATGGCCTGCTCAATTGATTCTTTTGATCTTAAGCTTCTGTAATATTGTTGGTTGTTGTATCAAAAGGTAGATTTCCTCACTCCTCCTTTTTCTCCAGTCTCCTTTGTGTAAGATTGGTCCCCACATCTTCCTCATTACTCTTCTTTCAAATATTAATAGTTTTTCCTTTTCGTATTTTGTCATGCTCCAGGTTTCTGAGCCTTACAAGACTGCTGGGCATACTGCTATGTTGTAGATTCTCATCTAAATATTCACTGATACTGACTTTGAGCTGAGTCTCTCCCACACTTTTAATTCCCACTGTTATTCTTTCCTTGACATCTATTTCTATGTTGGTGTTGCTGGTAAACCCAGATCACATCCATTTGTCTGAGACCTGTCTCAATCTTGGAAGTTTCTGATGTGAACCCTTGGAAATGGTCTGCTGCTCTTTATCCATCCATACAAGTTTACACGATTCTCAATAGGTGCTCAGGGTTTCTGAAGTCACACAGTGCACTGCATAGGCCTAGGTTATTCCTGTGGATGCTGTCAAAAGTACATTGAAAATTGATGAACAGACTCTTGATATTTTTGCCATATTCCCAGTGATTTTCAAACAGTTGTCTTAGGGTGAAAATGTGCTCTATTGTAGATCAGTTTGGTTGAAAGCCAGCTTGGTATTCCTGTAGGTTGTTCTCTATGACTGGTTGTAATTTTCTAAGGGTGATGATAGGCAGTATATTATATTTAGCAAGCTGATACCTCTGTAGTTGCAACATTCCAGTTTGTTTCCCTTCTAGTGCACTGGGCATATTATGGCTAGTTTCCATCCTCTGGGAATGTCTCATTCTTCCATATCAGCTTTATCAGTTTATATATTTCTAAGTTAAGCCCTCACCTCCTTCTTTTACTAATTCTCCTGTTATTCTGTCCTCTCTGGGGGACTCATAGTTTTGGAGTTTTTTGATCACTCTTTTCACATCTTCTTCAGTCACTTACTATCTACTCTTTTTCATCTTTTCTTTCCTCCATGGTGCCTGCAGGTAGCATCTCATCTGGGTCTGAATGATTCAACAGTTCTGAGAAGTATTCTATCCATCTTTCTATAGTTCTTTCCTTGTCATTTATAAAGTTCCCATTCTTATCTCTAATGAAACAGGTTGTACTCTGAAATCCATGTTTGTGATTTTTGATGCATTGGAAAAATTATCTTGAATTCTTGTTAAGGCTTTTTGCCTTGTTCTAAGAAACTAGTTAGATATATTCTCTTCTCCGTTCTCAGGATTCACTCTGTTTAGTTTAGGGAGCTATTTACTCTTGTGTATTGGTTATGTTTAAGAATTACTTTGTCATGATTATTGAATGTTCTCTATTACATCTTTCAATTTTTTGTTACTAATGTTTCTCCACATGGAGGGTATATGACATCTGATAATTTGACACTGGCTTGAATGATTATTGATCTTGTATTTATTCATTACTACTGACATTTCTTGTGAACATAACCAAGTTTTCTATGCAAATGATTCCAATGCTGAATGATTATCATATATTAGCTATCAGGAAATATTAGTTTCATGTACTGAGTTGGTGTAGTGAGTACCAATATCTCATCAGATCTGCAAAGAGGTGATTGCAGTGTTAGTTACCTATGTGTAGTGAATCTACTCAATAATACAATATGCACACAGCTACATTAAAAGAAAGTATAGAAATTTTTTTATAGACGTGTAAATAATGGTGAAGCAGCTGAATATGAACTAGTCTCAAGTAAATTGTCGTATATATTAGGTAATGATTCAGTGAATACCAGATTACCAGAGTGCTCTGAAAAGGTATCTACACACTAGTTCACTTCAAGTAACCTCATATTCACAATATCCAGCACAGCCACAAACAAAATAATGTCATCAATTATCTCAAACATTAATTGTTACCACCACAGTCTAAAAACATAATTGACCTTCATATATAATCGTTCAATAATATTCATTACCTGATACAACTTTTAATGGTTCACCATTTGACTCATAGCCTATTTACTTTTATTAAACAATGAAACAATGATACTTTCAAATTTATTATTTCATTCATTTCTCATAAGATCTTGCTCAATACATGGCATCAATTCAAACAATCTCAAATTCTTATCATACAACTTTCATTAAACATTTAACCCACACACATTTTCATCTTCATCTCACTTCATACCATATTCACAATCATCCTCACAGTGTATGCGTAATAATTCATGGGTGATGAGACAGGCAAACCATCCTTGACATCATATACACATCACAAAAGAAATATCCAGTTACAAAATCAAAACTCACTCATCAGCACACAAGAATAAAAACATCACTCAGCTCAATAACCATCCACTCATGAAACGAAAATTGTAAACCGCTGTCGTTTCAATACATCCCTACAATCATCCATACCAAGTAATAATTCTTACTGCATACAAATATATTGACTTATGGCCACATGTTATATTATAAGAGCTACAACCAACCAAGATCATCACCCTTCATCACATCACTATACCATAAAATATCCACAAACAACCAGTATAAAATTTGGCACACCAGGATATATTCTGTGGTAAACTGTCCATGTTGACTTGTACACGTAAAGGCATGACTCAATCCTCATACAATATCCATGTCCACACACACACACACACACACACACACACACACACACACACACACACACACACACACACACACACACACACAAAATTATTAATAGAATGCATGACCAGTGCCTCATTCTTCAAGAAAATACTACCACAAGACATGATATGTTACAAATAAACATGAACACTGCCTGATACATTGCACATACAGAGAAACAATGAACTAGGACTCAAAATAAGAACATTGGATGCTCCCCTCCAAACACAATGCATCAAAATTGACACTCCCACACTGAATGTTAATGTGCTTTCAGTGTGAGGTACATGAGTTTTGTAACTTACCTTCCTCCACTTTGGTTCCACACATTTCACCTGTGGTACCACATGAATTAAAGTATAATGAAGTGCCTGCTGTCTTGGAATCATCAAAAATGAAGAAAATCAGACATTGTGACACAATCAACTGGTATAATATATAGGCATTACTAATTTTCAGAAAAGATATGACATATACTGAAGTGTTATCTCTAGTGGCATGACATTCACATTAATCAGTCCCACCTCAGATTCAGCTCTTAACTTTGGTTCAACATGTACATATAGTTAGCAGGTTAAACTAAATTCTCCCTCTGGATAGCTATTAGCTCCCCTGAATCAAAAGTACAATTGTGCAACAGAAAACCTAATTTATCAACCTCCTTAACTGTTTGCTTAATTTCTTTTTTCCCCTTCAGATATTTCTGCCTCAGAACTAAGCCCTAATTTCTCAAAATTCTTCCCTAAACCATGTAATAGTATAGCATGACTTGAAATCTGTTCTTGAATTTGAGTACCTGGCTAGGTGCTCTCTCAAATTTGTGTAACACATCTGTTTTATTCTTTTCACATTCTTCCCTCAGATTTTGAAAATGAGTTTTCAACTATTTAGTTGGCTCATAAACCACTAACTGAAATTGATTCTGACCTTCTCCAGCAGTTACTTTCAATATTATAAATTCTTCCTTCAAATTCTGGATGAAAATCTTCTCTCAGTTACATAGCTAATTCAGTAGATTTCTCTGTACCTTCTTCACTGATTATTCACATTTTCTGCTAACCCAAGTATCTGTCCTTGTAAAGTAGTAATTAATCCAGTTTTTCAGTTAACTATATTGCTTCTATTCTCTCCCCAGTTTGTTTATTGTGTCCCTTCACATGAGTCTCTATTTTCTCATTAAGTCTTTCTCACATCTGCTTCTTAACTCTTTCATATTACTGCCAGGCTTCTCAAATTATACCTGCTGATCTGCCGTAAATGAATTTAAGAAGGAAATCACATCAACCTCTTGTTTAGTACCCTTCAGTGATGGATCAAAAGTCCTATCCACTCACATGAGAACCAGATGATACTGTACTAATACAAGCTAAATTCTGAACTGTGAAGCTAACTGACTGTCATTTACAATAGAAGCTGGGGAAACATGCACCACTGCTAGCAGATTTCATTGCTTGAGCCAAACTAGGAACAACTACACCATAACTTGTCACAACTTTCCTGATTTCTTGACTTTCAATGTTACTGTCACTGGCTAGAGCATAACCTGGTTGACTACAGAATAATAACTGAATCACTATCAAGTACATTACCACTTCCCTAAGTAACACCAGCTGACAAAACACCTGACTCAGAATGTTCTACAAGGGTGGTTTTAAAAGTTCTTGGAACAGAATAGAAAGAAAGTACTTAAATCACTGAAACCCTGTTTTATTTTTCAATGTAGTCTCCTTGTAGATTAATGGACTTGGTCCAGTGATGTTTCAGTGCCCTGATCCCATCTCGAAAATGAGTTTCCGCCAAGCCTGCAAAATAGTTGTCAACTCTGGCTATCAGTTCTTTGTTTGAAGTGAATCTTCATTAACGAAGAAAAAATTTCAGTTTTTGGAAGAGATGGAAGTATGATGGAGCCATATCAGGTGAAAAAGGTGGGTGTGGCAACAATTCATATCTTGGTTCTTGTAATTTTGCCATGGCAATGACACGTGTGTGGGCACGCATTGTCTTGTAATAACACCCATGTTGCAGATAATATTTTCACTTCTAATTCTTCAGTTAAAATGTCATATACCCTTTCAGATGACACCTTGCAAGCATGAGCAGTTTCACCCATTTTTATTGGTGATCCTCCATGATCATTTTGTGCAATTTTGCAATGATTTCTGTAGTAGTGACACATCCTGACCAACCACTGCGCTGATCATCATTTAAGCTCTCCTGCACAAATTTAAAATCAGTTGAATATGAAGGACCAGAGTCCTCCAGTGTATTCTGGAAATTGGCATGAATATCCTTTGCTTTCATACCTTTCTTTACAAAGTGCTTTATCACTGCTCGAATCTCAATTTTTTCCATCTTCGCAAATCACTACTTGGGAACAACAACACAGCCACATCACCACCACAGCTCTCTTCCAAGAGCACTGGCATGGCACGTGTTTACAGGCAACAGCCCAATGAATGACATGTGAACAACTCGTTGCACTAGTGCTGACTTGTGGTGATTCCGAGCACTTTCCTAACCACATTCGTATAACTTGAGATTCCTCTCTTTCTTTACTTTTCTTAAAATGTGTTGTCTTGGTTGCTGTTTGACTAATTGTAGGCTTGTCCATTATGTACCAAATATTAATACCACCAAAATGTCCAGAACTGCTAAAAACTAAAAAATTCTCCTCAAAATTCTCCATTAGTCATCCACAAACCATTTAATTATGAAAACAATAAATAACACAGCTCAAAACCTGCTCTCATTAACATCGGGGACCAGAAAAACCAAAATCACACCAGAAAATTATGTCACATGAACAAAATCTTTAGAATGGCTAAAAATTCATCACAGAATTAGGATGGGCAAAAAGTCCCCTGTAAAATCTTCATCAAAAACTCTGTCCAGTCAAACTTAGAACCACAATTGTTTCAATAATTCCTCAGTATGTACCTATCATATCTCAGGCAACATGCATGTAAACCAAAATACATGTCTCATGAAAAATAAATAATTAAATGAGAATAAATGTTGTGTAATCACAGCGTTCAGAATTCCTTACTTATATGTCAATGCCTACTCAGTCAAGCTTCTAGCATAACTCCAGCAGGGATCACAAGTCACCAAAACTGCCTCAGCTTTTAAGTTGCACCAATGTCTATTTTATCACGCAAACAGCTTCTGGAGAACACTAAAAGAGTCCTAAACATGTCCTTCTTCTTCAAGAAAAAAATATCGAGTCTGAACAAAATATATAACATGTATATCATCTTCACAATTATATTCTACTCAATGGATATGTGACCAATGAATCAGTGTCCAAGCCTTGAAGATCAGATCCCACAAATGACACACACACATACATACATACATACATACATACATACATACAATACATACATTAACCTGTGTTCCATAGATCATGAATATGAGATTTCATAATGACGTGGAGCAAGTCATTTTAATATAAGTTTTCTTTACACAAAATAAGTAACTTTTTTTTAACAGTTACTACTTTGTATCTGAAAATTTAGCTATTGAGTAGGAGTTGTCATTAAGACATTCTTTTAACTTGCTTTTACATGTTGGTTGGCTATCTGTCACACTTTTAATGCTATTTGGCTAATGACCAAAGATTTTTGTGGCAGCGTAATTCACCCCTTTCTGTGTCAAAGTGAGATTTAACCCAGAATAGTGAAGATCATCCTTTCGTCGTCTAGTGTTGTAGCTATGCACTTTGCTGTTGTTATTTTTTAATTGGGATGGGTTATTAATGACAAATTTCATAAGTGAATATGTGTATTACAAAGGTACTGTGAATATCCTGAGCTCCTTAAATAAATGTCTGCAATGTGATCTTGGGTGGGCTCCAGCTATTATTCTGACCACTCATTTTTGTGCAATGATTACTTTCTCTCTTTATGATGAATTGCCCCAAAATATGATGCCATATGAATGCAGTGAATGAAAATAGGCATAATAGGCTAATTTACTGGTATGTTTATCACCAAAATTTGCAATAACCGTAATAGCATAAGTAACTGAACCTATATTTATCAATGGTGTTATGCCATTTACTGTATAGAATTGTATAAACTGTGTTTTCACAAAATATAATGAGAGTACTTTTGCAGGGAACCAATTAATAGTTTTCTGAAAGACATTATTTACAATTTCCTCAGCTGATTCTTGTTTGTTGGGTGCAATTACTATACTTGTATCATCAGCAAAAAGAACTAGCTTTGCATCTTCACGAATATAGAGTGGTAAGTCATCAATATATATTAAGAACAATAAGGTATCCATGGCTGAACCCCTACATGAATTAAAAATAAAATGTAACACTGCAAAAACTAGTTCTTAGAATACAGGGCAAATATTTCAAAACCTTGTAAGAAAATGTATGTCAGATTAACACAAAAAATATTTAAACAAAAGCATATTGTTCCACACTATAATAATCTCACAGAAATTACCAACTATCCTTGTTTCTTCTAAGCATATGTTTGCAAAGAAGAGACTATTACTGACACCTGAAAGATACACATACTATCTAACAGCCATTGACCATTTCACCCATTGGCCTGAAGTTTTTCAATGGTTGATGCCATCACTGAAACATTTGCAACCACATTCTTTCACATATGGATTTTTCATTTCAGAGTGCATCTCCATTGTCGCCCACTGGCAGGTCATCTGAATCATGTCTATTGAAGTCACTCAACAGTCTGTTAGGCATGAAGCTTATCAAATTGCAGCATATCAATCAGCAACAAATGGCTTAGTTGAGCCTTTGGACCACCAATTAAAAGTTTTCATGCATCACAATGTTGGACAGAAGCTCTGGCACTTATCCTACTGGGTCATCAGTCTACTGTCAAGCAAGATCGTAATGCTACAACATCGGAAATGGCTTATGGTCGATCAGTTCAACTGCTCAGTGAACACTTTGGCAATATGCCTAACAACCTTATTCATCATCTATGTCCAGTCATACTGAGAGAACAATGTACTCACTACCCTTTCATTTTCATTGACTTCTGCAATTGTAAACAAGTTTTGTCAGACATGACACTGTGCACAAGCCTCCGCAACCACTGTATGACATATCATATACAGCCCTTAGTCAAGTTGAGAAGACATTTAAGCTCAATATTAATGATACCTTAACTACAATTTTCATCAGTCGCCTTAAACCTGCCAATGATATGCACAGTGTTTATACTGAGTCTGCATATTGCACTACAATTTCTGAAGGAACAGACACAGTTTGACAATTCTCAGCTGTTGTAAATATTACAAAACTGATTCACAAACTGTGAATACAATTTGACATCAGCCATACATATTAGTCACATACGAAAATTTGTACCGTACATCAAAACTGGATTTCCTGCTTATTGCAAGCAGTGGTCATAACCACTTTTGCTATGCATGCATGCCTTCCGGACTGACCCAACCTTCATTATGTTTTGTTATCCATGTGCCCTATGCCACACAGGGAGAGACAAATTTTTATTGTGATCATTTTAGCCCATTGAAGCATGTACCGGGTGATTAAAAAGTCAGTATAAATTTGAAAACTGAATAAATCATGGAATAATGTAGATAGAGAGGTACAAATTGACACACATGCTTGGAATGACATCAGGTTTTATTAGTACCAAAAAAATACAAATTTTCAAAAAATGTCCGACAGATGGCACTTTATCTGATCAGAATAGCAATAATTAGCATAACAAAGTAAGACAAAGCAAAGATGATGTTGTTTACAGGAAATGCTCAATACGTCCACCATCATTTCTCGACAATAGCTGTAGTCAAGGAATAATGTTTTGAACAGCACTGTAAAGCATGTCTGGAGTTATGGTGAGGCATCAGCGTCAGATGTTGTCTTTCAGCATCCCTAGAGATGTCGGTCAATCACGATACACTTGTGACTTCAGGTAACCCCAAAGCCAATAATCGCACGGACTGAGGTCTGGGGACCTGGGTGGCCAAGCATGACGAAAGTGGTAGCCGAGCACACGATCATCACCAAATGATGTGCGCAAGAGATCTTTCACGTGTCTAGCAATACTTTTTTTTTATTTTTCGATCTGATAAAACCCCATGTTATTTCAAGCATGTGTGTCAGTTTTTACCTCTCTATCTACATTATTCTGTGGTTTATTAAGTTTTCAAATTTATACTGACTTTTTGATCACCCAGTACATCAATGATTTACGCAGTGTGTATAGCCGGTGTCTGTATACTACTTTACAGTGTCCTTCACACTTCTAGAGGGAATACGGGCAACAAGTTTGGGTTGGACTGGGATGGTGCATGGATAGACGAAGTGGTTAAGGCAATCGCTAGTGATAAATCAGAAATCTGGGTTCTAGTCCTGGTTTGGCAGAAATTTTCATGTGGCCCTGATAAAATGTGCAACCGATGTCAAATCATATTCACATTTATGAATTCATTTCATAATATAGCCTTGAACCTCTTTTCTGCTCCTACTATGCTAGTACCTGCAAACCACACAAGCCACAGTGGGTACTGGTCAAAACACCTCATGAATCAACAGCAGACTTTGCAGAAGCACCTCCCCCTGCGACCTGATGTCACCTGGTCTGGATG